>NC_071398.1:85249397-86526897 GCF_022682495.2 Desmodus rotundus
ACTACTCCCTCCCGAGTATCCCGAGGGGTTGACGGGACCCCACGGAAGTTGTCAATCTCCTTCCTCCCCACCCCACGCGAGGCCCCTCCCCCCCGGGCCACACGCCCCGGCGCGCGCCCGCGCGCGCGCACACACACACACACACACAGTCCCCTCTGCGTTTCCCCACCACCTTCTCAAGTTGTAGCGGAGGCTCGCGGGGGGTTCTGCGTGGGCGGCGGAAGGGCGCTTGGGGGAGGGGGCGCGGACCGCGCCGCTCTGTGAGGAGCGCGAGTGTGCGCGCTCAGAGCCGGGTCGGCAGGTCCCCACCACGGGAGATGAAGGGACTGTACTGACAGGGGAAAGGGGGCACCGCGGCGGTGGCTCCGAAGGGACCGGCGATGGCAGCGCCTCGGGAGGAGGCTCCAGGGAGGGCGGGCGGCGCCGGCAGCGGCCACTGAGGTGCTGGCCGGCCGGCCCCCCGGACTGAAGGGACGAGAGGCGCCCTAACCGCGTCCGCACCCCTGTTCCCTCGCCTCAGTTGTCTAAACTTCGGGCTCCCTTCCACCCGCCCTCCGCGCCCGGAGTCAACAACTTCTTCGCCCTCCTCCGCCTCCGCCCTCGCCTCCGCCAGCCCCCGGAGCCCGCCGCGCGGCGGGGACCAGGAACCTCCGGCGCGGAGATGCGGCCGTGAGGCGTTGGCGGGGGGCGAGGAGAAGCTCGGCGGCGCCGGGGAGCGGGAAGGCGGTGTGGCCGGGGGGACCGGGCGGAGGGGCGCGACCGCTCCGCGCCTCCCCCCCTCCCGCGCCGCCTCCTCCTGCCGCTGCCCGTTCCGTGCAAGCAGCAGCAGCCAGAGCTGCCAAGCGGCAGGGCCGCGGAGATGTCGTCGTCGTCGCCGCCGCCGCCGCCGGCGGGGGCTGCCAGCGCCGCCATCTCGGCCTCGGAGAAAGTGGACGGCTTCACCCGGAAATCGGTGCGCAAGGCGCTGAAGCAGAAGCGCTCCCAGGGCTCGTCGCAGTTTCGCAGCCAGGGCAGCCAGGCGGAGCTGCACCCCTTGCCCCAGCTCAAAGGTAACTCCCGACCGGGGGGCGCCCGCAGAGCCATTTCTTTCTGGGGCTCCTCCTGCCCCGCGCTGCTTTGGCGCCCCCCTCCCCCTGGACTCCAACAGGTTTTTCAGATTCTCCCCGATTGCCCTGAACGCTCTTCCCAGCCGAGGGGAGGCCCAGAACCCTCCCCACCTGGTGCCCGCTCACCTGCCCGGGTTACGGGGACTCCCCGAGTGCGGCCAGCGGGGTGTTCTTTCCTCCTCCCCAGGCTCGCCCTCCCCTTTCTGGCTTTAACCGGCTGCGTAACCTTCCCACCTTCACTTTCTCGAGACCCACCTGCTCTTTTCTGACCCTCTCAGCTCGTCCTATACTCTTCCAATTGTAAGCGCCCGAACCCACCCTGTCCCCCACCCCTGCCATTGACTGTCCCTAAGAGTCCTACAGCCCGGGAATCCTACTGCAGACAGCGGTTAAGGGTTACCTGGCCTTTAGGTGTATTTCGAAAGAAACAGCCTAAAAATCTGACCTGTATAGAGCCTTAGTAACTGGGTCGTTAGGGTTACCTGTTCTCGTTTGGCCCAAAGACTGCGGAGACCTAAACTACTGAGAGATTACGCGGTGAATTTGGAGACAGGAGTAGGTAGAGCTGCTCTGCGTTGGGATGGGAACTTAGTTCGCCGAGCAGTGAGTGATCGCAGGGACTGCGTCGGTGTGTGCAGTAATTCGAGTTGCTCTCCCTACTTAATGCCTTGCAGACAATTTGGCTCATTTACTTTTCCCACTAAGTGTAGAAAATTTTTAATAAATTGTCTCCTGGTGTTCTAGTTTCATCTTCGCGCATTGTATTACCTTTTAATTTTATGTTAATGTCCTCAGTTTTTTGTTTGTTTGTTTGAGATCGAAATCATCATGGAACAAGATGATAATGCTCCTAGACGTTTAAAATAATTTTTCGCCGAAAGAAAGCTAATAGAATCTAGATCGTCTGTTTTGCCAGGCCAGGAAACCAAAGGTTTATACTGAGAGAGATAAATGTTCAGCAGAGTTTTCAATCCATTTATCCTCTTCAAGCCAATCTGGTTCTAATTTGTCTTTGGGCCCAGGGATCCAGCCTTAGTTTGGCTAGGAGTCTAAAGAAAACCCCAGATCAAATCACAGTTGACCTACATACGTAGCTGTGGAACCCCATTCAGACCTTACATGGCACTGCTTCTTGGGGTGCTTCTCAATCAAGAGCATCCCACAGCCAGAATCAAACTGGCTTTTAAAAGAAGGTTTTATCTAAGGTATGTGTAGCCTGTGTTACTGCACTTATCACTTGCTTTTTGGCATACAAAAATTGTTAAAATTCATGCATTTGTAGTCAGTGGTAAACCACAATGGTAGGCATCACCAAGACAGTAATTCTTGAGTGATGTCATAGCTATAGAAGAATATCACCTTACCTATTAGGATGTTGACTTTACTGTTCATGGATTTTGTATCTTAAAACTTAATTATAATGTCATAGTTACTTTTATATTACTGATTTCATTAAATTGTTGAATTATTTTTACAGTGTGAAGATTTAGTGTTAGCTTTTTTCTTTCATGTTTATTTTGCTTTTTAGTAAGGTATTGTGGTTCATTAATATTGTCCTTATTAATATAATATTTACTTTTATTTAATACAAATAATTGAATATTAAACATGGTTGATTCAAGTCAGGAGATGAAGTGTTAATACATTTTGTTTTTAAAAGCCTGACGGAAATGTGCAGTCAGAAATCATCTGAGTTATGTGGCATATAGTTCTACACGTTGAAGGTGCCATGGACTGTTTTATTTATAGTATTTTGGTCACAAGTAGAGAAGAAAAGTGGAACTTGAGATTAATTCTATATATTTTGCATGAAAATATAATCTGTGCAAATCTGATTGAGGAAAGTGAGACCTTTGCTTGGATGACCCCTAATAGGAAAAACTACTTTTACTCTAGATGCCAAACTGCTTGAAAAGTGGGGAGGAGGGGCGTTTGTTTTTGTTTTTTAAACCCAGTTGCTTCACTTGGTACTTTGGCAGCGTACTTGATACCACAGCATTGTGTGCTCTTTCTGTCAGTAGTAGTTTTTTCCAAATGTGGCCTTAACAAAAACCAGTGGAGAGAGAATTTTTCTTTCTACTCTGAAATGTAATCTTACTACGGAGTGATTCAGATATCTGTGGGCATCCAAGATCTTTCAAGTGTTTTTACCAGCTTGCTTATGTTACACTTTGTCCGCGTGGATCTAAACTGGAAAGGTGCCTGCTATTTTCCTTAAAGCCTACTATGGGTAAGAATTAACAAAATAACTCACCTTTTTCATGTACAAGAAGTTTACTTGTGCAAAAACATTTAGTAAGTGGGTTGCAGGTTTTTAATGGGAAATGTTCAGGGTAAATTCTGTTTTGCTAAAGAAAGTATTTAATAAACAGTCTTTTAAAAAATTTTTATTATTTTTTTATATTTAAATTTGTTGGTATAGGACTTAATTTTTCTGCCTTAAACTTCTGATAACCAACAGGTAACTTTAACTTAAAAAAATCTGTTATTCATAGTAGGTAGTTTTTCAGCCTGTTTAACCTATTTTAAGTCTGACAGGTTGGTTTGGTAAAGTAGTAGATACCTTACATTTATAGAATATGTAGCGTTTACAAATTATTTTACAAGTGAAATAATCCAAAGATGTATTAACTCCTCATCCCTGGTATTCCTTGCTTTGTCACACGTACTGAGGTTTCACACCTATTGTTTTGTGACAATCCTCAGCTCAGTGTGCTTTCACAAACACTGTATTTCATTGGGTCATCCCAGTAACGCCACACAAGAACACAGTGACTCCCATTTTATCCATGAGAAAATTGAGGTTTAAACAGTTTAGTTTCATGCCTGTGATTATTTATCTAGATGGTGTTGCAACTAGCACACATACCCAGGTCAAATGATCTCAGTATTTTTGCTGTTCACCTATTTTATGAACATCGGAAGCAGTGTGGTAGAAAGAGTTGGGTCACTGGGGTCAGTCCTGAGTCAGAGGCAAATTTTTAATCTTTCTGAGTTGTTTTCCTTATCTGTAAAATGGGGATAATACCTTCTATCTCCCCAGGATCATGGGGCTTAAGTGAAATAATGTAATTAAAGTGCCTAAAAATAGGCAAAGAATGTTAGCTTCCATTCTCTTTAATATTTGAAAATCCAGATTAAAAGTATTTTTTAAAATGAAGGGTTCACATAAATAGTCAACTTTCCTAGTGTACTTACAGTATGATTTCATTTATAATTAGTTTTCAGGTATGATTTCTGTGAAGTAAAGCTATAACATTTATCAGCATAAGTGTGGAAGTGGAAATAGGATAGAGTCAAACTCTTTAATATATTGGAAGCTGTAGTTAGAAAGTATTACCAAGCAAAGAAATTGAATTAACCAGTAAAGCATTTAGATTTGCATTTCTCATAGGAGGCAGCCAGAAAATAACAAAGAACTGAATGAAGCTGGGTTTGAGATTGAAGTCTCCTTCATATGAGGTGAAGAATTTCCAAGTATCACTCAGATTCTTTGTTGGCAAATTCTTAGAAACTAGGTCCTACTGGAATTATGGAGGCCAATTAACAGTGGTGTTGATTTGAAGTGCCTTGCTTACCTTTAGGGTACAAGTATTTCTTTTTGCCTTGAGTTATGTGGTCTTTTAGGATAGCTGGAATAAGAACACTGACATGATCTGAAGTTTCATAACTATCGTTAACTTTTTTTGTCACGGGAAAACACTAGTAAGTAAATATTTCAGGTGTATAGATCTTTTCGAAGTTAATATTGTTCCATCAAAGTCCAAAATCCCTTTTTGTAATCTAGGTGGCTCTAAACCGGAGCTGACATTCATCAGAATATGTCAAGAAAAAGGTTTGTTCACAAAAGAATGTAACATTTTAGGACTGTTTTCTGGAAGTAATATCCTATTTCTTCTGCAGGGCTTATTTTTTAATTTCTCAGAACTTTGGGGGGATATATTTCTTAAAGAAATTGATATAATATCCATTGCTAGTTTTCACATGAAGGAGAGACTTTATTTGTCTAATTTAGTGTCTTTGGAATTGCTATTTAGGGTCAAATTTCTTTTCCCCCATTTTTATTGCATCCTCTTAGTTAAATTTTAGATTATTTTCAGAAATATTTAATTAAATAAAGTGATAATTCAGTAAAATGTATTTACTAAAATAGTGTGATCATTGAGATAAAGCACCACCCATAAATAAATAGTGGACTCAATTTGTCTTCCTGCATCATTGATGATTCACAGTTGCTTCCGGCTAATTGTTTAATCTCTTTGAACTTCAGTTTAATCATTTTTTACTGGTAAAAATAACATTTTCCCTTGATAAAATTATAAAGATGAATTAGTCCTTAATGAGTTATTGTTCCTCCTTGGATGACAAAGCTTTCTCAACAAAAATAATGCATTTGGGAAATAGATTTTTGTGATTTATTTTTTAATTTAATTTTTTTAATTTGTAAAATGTTGAGAATAGAGACTAGCTTACTTTTATTTTTTATGTGTTTAGCACTCTGGTTCTCAACCCTAGCTATTCACTTGGAGAGCTTTAAAAAGTAGTTCTGCACCTAGAGAGATTCTAAATTAATTGGTCTAAGGTAGGATCCAGGCATTTGTTTTTTTAAAAGCTCCTGGGGTGATATTACTATACAGCCATGGTTGAGAATCACTAGTTTAGCATTATCTGTCTATTGATTTAATTCATTAATTAAGACTTTGTCCTTTTCTCTCCAATATTCATGGTTCATTACCCAGCTTATTAACATTTCCTGCTCTGACTTGCCTCCTGCTATTTACTTTCCACTCTCTTAACTTTGCTGCCCCCTGTGGCTGATCAGCTGCTTTCCTAAAGGGGATAGTGCTGTCCAAGATTCTGGAGTTTTAGGTATGATGAAATGATTCTGTTGGATTTTGCTGTAGTTATCATAATTGAAACTCAACTGTTATCATTTGATACTAGGTAGTCAGTTTTTCTTTGTGATTTTTGGAGCTGTGGCTGAGCTGTCAAGTATCTAATGAAAGTGAGAATGTGTGACAGAGGTTTGCTTCATTTTAATCTCCTCATACAGGGTAACGTGATGATTCCAGCCACTTCGGAGTGTAAAACTGCTATTTGTTGTATGCTCAAATCATTGTTCTGCTTCTTGAAGATTTAGGAGTAATATTACTACTGTATGTTGAATATCAGGTATTAAATGAACTATTCTTTAATTTAACTGTGTTTTGGGGCATGCCTTGTATTTATTTAGCATTAAGAAATGTTTTTCTTCAGAGTGTTTTCACTACTATCATCTTAATCTTGACCACAGCTTTTTATCCAAGTAGGGCAGCAAGGACCTGGGGCCACTTACATTCCATCTATGTTTTTGGCTTTTCTGTTAACCAGTTTGAATAATACCTGTATTTGTTGATGTTGTTTAGAGTCCCTGTTCACTTGTTAGTGTAGTGGTGTGTTTTCTCTCCAGAATAAAATGATACAATTTTTGTGAAAGAATTTATCTCTTTTTGCAGCCCATTATGTTAAAGCACTGTATTCTGTGCATAACTATGGTTGTGTGGACAGAATCACTGTTTTAATAAAGGAATTACCTGTTGGTTGTCTTCTGTTCCCCCATCCCCACACTTACTGATTGTGCTTCTGTCAGTGATGTTTGATGCTATCTCCAGCAGATTGGTTCTCTTCTGTGTTGTTTGTTGTTTTAATATATTTGTGCCTAAATCTGCTTCAAGATTTTAAAGTAAATAAATTTTGGGTTTTTAATACTATGATAGTAAATAGTAAATGTAGGTTTAAAACAAAGAATTGTTTGCTTTTGTATTTTGTGCTTTGCAAATGACTGGCACAAGTGACATGTAACATTATTGATAGAATTCTTGCTAGGAAAGGTATTGTGTAAAATTTGTGTGGAAAGTAATTTCCAAATTTGAGGTACAATCTTGGTTTGTAAGGATGTCCTTGAAGGAGATGAAAGGAGCAGATTTTAAATATGTAATTTTAATGTGTTATTATGTAACAAGAAACCTAAATGATTTGCTGAAAGAGTTTAGTATGACAGGCTAGGCTTATGCAGAATAAACTCAACTTGTCTGAGCAAGATATTGACTAATAAGCAGCTTCAAACCTATTTTTTATGGGTATCTTTTTGAACTCTTCCCTAAAGGAGTTTGTTTATATAGGCTTTCGGAGTAAGTAATGAATTTTAGAAATCCTGCAATTTGATCAGACTTCCAAAAGAAACCAATTATGATTTTGGGGGGTAGGCATAGTTTGCTGAAGATGATAGGCTCACGTGATAAAATTTAGAGAACCTATTTCTAACTTCAGTCCTGAAGGCAAGGGATTTCTTGGGAACACACTCCTCCTACTGGAATGGTGATGTTAGTTGCACCTACTATAACCTTACTGTGATGTTATTTGTGGTTGAGCCTTCAAGTGTTGCGTGGAACCACAGAAGTCATTCAAGTTTAACCTCCGTTGGGAATCAATTTCACTTTTATTCTAAATTAATAGCCATCTTGTCATTTCATCAGTGAAGCTTTCTTTAAGATAGGGAGGAAAGTATGGGGTTTTAAAGTTCGTAGGTACTCTCTCAGACTTTGTTTAATAAACAAACTGTACAGACAATAGCTAAAAAGATATTAAATGTGTGAAACAAGAACTGGTTTTTTTCATCCTTACCTGAGGATATGTTTATTGATTTTAGGGAGAAAGAGAGGGATGAAGGGAGGGAGGGAGGGAGAGATGGAGAGAGAGAGAGAGAAACATAAATCGTTTGCCTCCCGTACGCACCCCAAACGGGGATCAAACTCTCAACCTAGGTATGAGTATGTCCCCTGATGGGAATTGAACCCACAACCTTTTGGTGTACGGGATGACCCTCCAGCCAACTGAGCGACCTGGCTGGGGTTGAAACCAGAACTTTTTAATGACTGGACTTAGAACTTATAGTTCAGGAATACAAAATTTTAAACACAGCTTCAAAGTTACACATTTTCTCTGATTGGTTTTGCCTTTGTTTCATAATCATTGGTAAAGTTTATTCTAGAATTATAACTATTATCAGAAGTTAATGATTATTTGATCTCATTGTTCATCTTCATGCCTCTAAATTGATAAAATGAAAAAGATGGGACAGTTTGTGTTGTAAACGCTGAGTTTTGATTTAGCAAAACTGGGTCGTTTTTTTAAGCATTTTTCAGACATATTTTTCTAGAGATAAACACCTGTTGAAGTCATAAGTAAAATAAGATATAACTCCTGTAAGATTATGTTTCTCCTTTTTAAAAAATCTTGCACTGCCATTTCTTCTTTTGGTTGGCCACAGGAAAAAGATTTTGTTTGCCTGCTATGAAACTAGACACATACTTTGCTTTCAAAATCTAGTACAGACGTATTTTCTTCTCTTTGGTGTCCATAGTGCATAGAATTTAGATGAAGCATTGTAGAGATTATAATTTAGTAAAGGGATTAAAATGGTGAATGTATTTTCTTTTGAAATTATATATCTGTAGGAGATTTGAGTTTGGTGGGGAATATAGACGTGCAAGCAGGCAGTTTAAGTTAGTGTGGTAAATGTGGTAAGAATAAGCAGTAAGAGGCTAGGGAGTATGTGAGGGACCTTGCCTAGTTTTGCTATATGAGGAGAAAGATCAGGGAAGGCTTCCTGGAGAAAATGAAAGGTAAACTGAAACCTAAAAGACAGATTTGGTCTAACAGATCCACCTAAAGGACAGTATGTTCAGCCCCAGAGGTAAGTGGGCATAGCTTGTTTTGGGAACTGCCAGTGGTCTATGTGGCTGTGATGGAGACTATTGTAATAGGAAACTGGCTAGAGAAGAGACTGGAGCAACAGTTGGGAGCTAGGTCATAGTCTTGATACCATGTACTGCATTTATTCCTGATATTAGTAAGAAGACAGTATTGAGAAATGGGAGTGAGGAACATTAGTTAGGATACTGGCACAGTAATCCACATGAGAGAGGAAGGTGGCCTTGCCTAGGTGGGGATGGGATATCACAGGCAGGCCATGGTGGGAGGAAAGAATCTATCATGACACATTTCCAACTCAGGCAGCTAGAAGTACGATAGCAATTTTACTGAAAAGGAAAAAGGAAGATCAGACTTGGGAGAAAATAATGGTTCTGTGTCGGACAGGTTGAAGTGCCTGTGGGAAACTGAAGTGAAGCTGTCTGGTAGGAAGTTAGATACTTGGGTCTGGAGCTAAGTAGAAAGACCTGTGCTAGAGATCATCTAATTTCTTTAGGTTAAAGGTAGCATTTGAAGCAATGCAAGTAGAAGCAACTGCCCACTCAAAATGTGTAGAAGGAGAGGAGGCCAAGGAATACTGTCATTCAGATGACGATCGAGGAAAAGGAGTAACCACCATGCAAGAGAGGCAGCTTGAGTGGAGGCAAAGGAGGACGGGAGAGAGTAGAGACAAGGCCGTCAAGGGAAAGAGTCTTTTAAAAAATGGGGGCTGGGGCTAGTAACAGTGAAAAAAGCTGTCGACAGTCAAATAAGAACTGAAAAGTTTCCATGGGTTTGGTAGTCTTTAGGCAACATTGGTGACTTGAGAGGCGTTTTAGGGACTTGATAGGCTTGAAATGCCTGTAAAGTGAGGAGTGAATGGAAATTGTGAAAGCTAGCCAGTAAATATGGACATCTCTTTCAGGAAACTTGACAGTTAAAAAAAATTCACTCTAGCTGCAGTGTGGAGAATGGATTGTAACAAAACAAGATTTTTACAAGGAGGACTGGTTATTTCAGTAGGCTAGGTGAGACACGACATGGCTTGGCAAGGATAGTAGCAGTAGAGATGGAGAGAAAGAGATGTTTTTGAGGTATATCAGAGATAGGGCTTGTGAATGAATTGTTTGGGGGGAGATGGAGAAGGAAAGGTAAGAACCAAGGATGATTCCCAAGTGTTTCAGCTTGGACCACTGGGTAGATAGCTCTGCTGCCAGTCACTGAGAAGTCAAAAATTAGAGAAGAAACCAGTGTAGAGGGAAAATCTGGAGTTGAATTTTGGAAATTTTAAATTTGAGATGTCTTTTGGAAACCCAGGTATAAATATCAAATGGACTTTTGGATGTGTAAATCACAGAGTGCTCATTTGGTAATTTCTGTGACTTCTAAAGTTTAATTATTAGATTTTCAAATATGTTTATTAGAAAATGTCTATAGTTTGGGATGCTGGCCGCTTGGTCTTCTGGCCAAGTTGGGATTATGTATTCCCTCTTTAGTGGAATGTCTGTGTATACCAGATGGTATATGTGTGAGGGGATCACAAAATATGTTGGGACAAGTGCATGAGTAAGTTTGGAGTTACTTAATTGTTTGTTTTCTGCCTTTAGACTGTACGCGCTCCAAGACCTGAGATCCATATTTTCCTCCACAGCATTTCAGTAGCCAGTGCTTGGTTTTAATGTTTAATTGAATGAAATAATTAAGCAGAAGCTATTGAGCTCATTTAAATAAAAATACCATTTTCATTTTGTCATACTATAATGCACAACCTAAAACTGAGTCATGTTTACATATAGACCAAAACTTAGCATTTTGGTGATGAAGAAACAAAAACAGGTTATATTTTTGTGTAGGTCATTTATAGCTCAGTGTCTTCTGGGTTATTGACTCTTCTTCTATAATATTAAATTGCAGATGTGTATTGCTTACACTAAAGCAAAATTGGCACCATGTTTTCTAACAGTGAAAAGGAGAAATATTTGTAATTAAAAACCTTACCAAGATACTGATTTCTTTTCAATCCTGAGGAAGCAGGCGAGTGAGTATTGAACGTAGGTTTTTCAAAGAAAGTTTAAAGCAGGAGATCTTTATTAAATTCTCCTGACATAAAAGTACTTCATTGATCTTCTTTGGGATTCTCTTCTAGCACTATTTCTCCCTTTTTAAATAATTTTATTGGAGAACATTTGTTTTTTGAATGACTACTAAGAAACAGGATAAAGTGAACTTTTAATGACTCAACATTTGTGTCAGAGCTAGGTTTATGATTTGGAGTGGCTATTCAGTTTAAGTTATAGTCCATAGTTAGAAGTTTTGAGGAGTTATTATAGAAGAATTGATCAGCCTCTGCTTATTTTTGCTTCTCTGTTGGAAATGATGGGTTTATTTCAGTCCACCTTTACCCAACCTGTGCATATAGTTTTGGGAAACTTTAAAAAAAAAAACTATGGTCATGTTAGCATAGCATTGTCATTCTGATCATTATTTCCCAATTTGAGGAAGAAAAATAAATTGGGACAAGATGACTAAGACTTGGATATAAAAGCCAAATTGGGCTAATTCATCTATCACTTTACTGTATTTTGCTAAAACATCTAGAAAAACTGAAATTAGACATGTCATCTCCTTCAGTAGTTTTTAGTTTTCCATATACACATGTGTTTCCAATGAATGGTAACCACAAATTTAGGTTGTGAACCAGCCTAAATTTGAATCCAAAGTGGACATAAAGTAGCAAATGTAACAGTGAAGTGCTTTTAAGGTAACATGCATTTAATCTTCAGGCATACTGTCTTCATAGGAAAGTTCAGTCATTCATGTAGGAAAGGTAAAAATAACTCAGCTTTTGCCTACCTACCAAATACGCAGGGACTTTACTGGCTTTGGTATTTCACATATTTTGATATTCTGTTTTTAATTTGGACTACCTGGGTGACCTTACACATACCGTATTTGAGACCTGCTTTTTTTTTTTAAGATCTAGAAAAGAAACTTCTCTTGTGGAATAGGAATTACTATTTTAGGGTACAATACTTGCCGTGAGTCATGAGTGAGTCTCAGTTTTCGTGGTTTTCTAAAATAAACTCATTTAAAGACTGCAGTGAGAAATGTCAGATTCTTAACTATCCTATTTCTTTTGTAATGGTTTTATTATTCTTGTAGGAACTTACTGAATTGCTGTTAAAAACAAATCAAAAAAGTATCTTACTAGGATAGAAAATAAAAATCCCTAGCCACAGGAAATTTCTCTTAAAATTTTGAGCATCTTCCTGTATTTATACATCACTGGGATTATATAATGCATGCCGTTTTGTAAACATTGTTTTTACTTTAATAGAATATTATAAATAGCATATTTCTGAAAAAATTAAAATGAATTAAGAATGTCTTCTGAATAAAGTTTTTTATTTCTGGAAATAACGAATCCATTCATTTTAAACCTTGATTATAAATATTCCTTAAAAGGAGAGGAAATAATTTCTAGGAGTACTAGTATTTATTTTTATTTAGGAAGGTTATACATGGATCTCAGAAAATCCATTTAAAGGAATGCATCATCTCAAAAATTATCATTTACAATATTTTGTGTATAATTTCAGGGTTCTTGGATTCCCACCACTACCACTATCACCTTGAGTGCCATCTGCGGTCCAGTGGCATAGGGAAGTGGGGTGTTTGTAGACCTTTGGCCCTGCTTTAGAGACTTGAAAAACCTTGTTATAATATGTAATCATTTTCCTTAACATGGTAGCAAGTGTTTTGTAGGAGTAGCTCTAAGATGGAACCTCATCACAGCCATCAAAACTGAAAATAGCTATAGCCCTCTATTACTTCTATAAAGATCTGTTTAATATTTTTTCACCAAAAGTTCCAAATTAGAAAGATGCTTCTAAAAACCTGTTTTATTTAATGAAGAGCAGGTTTTATATTCAAATTGAATTAATAAGCAGATGACACAAATGTCCCATTTATTTTACTGGGTTGGCCAAAAAGTCCATTAGGTTTTTTTCCATAAAATAAAAGACACATTTTTCATTTTCACCAATAATTTCATTGACTTGGATATTTTGAGTATATCAGGTATAACGTCAATTGTTCTCAATTAATGTCTCGATTTGATCACTTTCAACTTCAACTGGTCTTCCCCACAATAGAGCATTGTCCAGCAAGAAATCTCCAGCACAAAACTACGCAAGCCACTTTTGACACGTTCAATCAGTCACAGCACTTTCTCCATACGCTGCACCAATTTTTTTTTTTTGCATTTCAGTTGTGTTTTTACCTTTCTTGAAATAATAAAGCTCCCTATGCTGAAAATGTTGCCTATTTTCTTCCATCTTCACTATTAAAATGGCTACACAAAATTCACCAATTTTGTTTTTTTAAATGCACACAGATATGGCTGTCACAATACAATCTAACAAAATTGTTTTGAATGAAGTTAAAGACAACTCAGCGCTTCTAGAGCCATCTTACAGAAAAAAACAGATGAACCTTTTTGGCCAACCCATAGTAGCAGACTTTGTTTTTCAATATTCTGCTTCCTAATGTAACATGTCCCATTAGCTAATCTTCATTTCTTGTTATTCATTTCTACCTTACCAAAAATGTTTTTAAATACAAAAGATAACAGTTAATTTTTTGAAATAAAAATTGAACAATGTACTTCAATCCTTTTATAATGCAATAGTTATGGATGTATTCACATGTGAATCATAATTGAATAAAGCATGGAAGTATTTACGCTCTTGATAGTTTTAGATAGACTTCTGGGGGTTGTCTTAAAACAATATACATTTATATATTAAACATGGAAGGTGTGTGTACTCAAATTTCCTAAAATGTGATGTCTGCAGTTTTCCCTACAATATTCAATTGTAATGAAAACATAGATCCTTAAATAAGTCATATTTAGTTACGATGGTGTGAATCATTCGTTAATAAGTTTTCATTGTTACTTTATAATAGCTTGATCCTTTAAAGTTTCAAATAAAAGCTGATTTTAGACTCTTAGTTATTAATGTTCTAGGGGTATTGCCAAAAAAAGCTACATGTCCTATATTCTGTGCCAGTTTCTTAAATTAGAATCTTGGATTGCATCTTTAGCGTGTCACTGTAGTGGTATTGCTGGGTTGCTATGATACAGTGCTTGTTCTATAATTTGTAGCATGAATCCTATATGAGATCCTACTTAAGATTTTGAATATGTGAGCAGCAGTAATTGGCAATATGGTATCTTTTTTCTTTCAGGGAAATTATGCCTATAAAACTGTTATTTCTGTTACAGATTATGATATCAGGTACTTCAGACTATTCTTAGATGTAAAAAGAGGATTAACAGTGAACAGCTTGAAAATAATTTGGTTATCCCTAAGTTTAGTTTATTACATTGACTTTTATGAAAATGGACAAGAAGAGAAAGGCTTTGTGACAATGACTATGTTAAAATTTCAGTGTTCTGCTTGGGATTTGAAGTCTTGAGATAAAAATGAATATAGACTAGATTTTCTGGTAAGATGCATTTGAGACGGTACCAGAAAAACTGTGTTACAAGGAAAAACTCTATCTTTACTGAATTTATTTTTTTTAATTCAGTTAACTCTTCAAACTAACCCTACATAGCTGTATTGATAAAATATTATTACTTCTGTCTCATTTTATGTGGTGGTTTGGGGGTTTTCACTTACATGTTCCATGAAAATTTCTATCAAATTTAGTATTATACATTAGTATAGGAAGCATAGGACAAAATAAGGGTATTCTAGGCATGTGTTACATGCACATTTGAAGTTTATATTATTGGTTACTGGCATTTGATCTTTAAACTTTTACTGTTTTTCAGTAATGTTTTGGGTATTTCATATGAAACTATTTTATTTTAAAAAATACATTTTATTGATTAAGCTATTACCACAGTTATGTCCCATTTTTTCCTCCCCTTTATTCCCCTCCGCCTTGCACCCCTCCTCCCACCAGCATTCCTCCCACTTAGTTCATGTCCATGGATCATATAAGTAAGTTCTTTGGCTTCTCCATTTCCTATGCTATTCTTTACCTCCCCCTGACTATTTTGTACCTACCTTTTATGCTTCTTATTCCCTGTACCTTTCCCCCCATTCCCCACTCCCCACTGATAACCCTCCATGTGATTTCCATTTCTGTGATTCTGTTCCTTTTCTAGTTGTTTGCTTAGTTCATTTTTGTTTTTGTTCTTTTTTAGGTTCAGTTGTTGATAGTTGTGAGTTTGCTGTCATTTTACTGTTCATATTTTTGATCATCTTCTTTTTCTTAGATAATTCCCTTTGACATTTCATATAATAAAGGTATAGTGATGATGAACTCCTTTAACTTGACCTTATCTGGGAAGCACTTTATCTGTCCTTCCATTCTAAATGATAGCTTTGCTGGATAGAGTCATCTTGGATGTAGGTCTTTGCCTTTTATGACTTTGAATACTTCTTTCCAGCCCCTTCTTGTAATGTTTGAGAAATCAGCTGATAGTCTTATGGGTACTCCTTTGTGGGTAACTGTCCTTTTCTCTTGCTGCTTTTAGGGTTCTCTCCTCTTTAATCTTGGGTAATGTAATTATGATGTGCCTTGGTGTGTGCTTCCTTGGGTCCAACTTCTTTGGGACTCTCTGGGCTTCCTGGACTTCCTGGAAGTCTATTTCCTTTGCCAGATTGGGGAAGTCCTCCTTCATTATTTTTTCAAATAAGTTTTCAATATCTTGCCCTTCCTTTTCTCCTTCTGGCACACCTATGATTTGGACATTGGTACATTTAAAGTCATCCCATAGGTTTCTAAGACTCTCATTGTTTTTTTTTTTTTTAATTCTTATTTCTTCTTTCTGTTCTGTTTGAATGTTTATCTCTTCTATTTGTTCCAAATTGTTGATTTGAATCCCAGCTTCGTCCCCTCCATTGCTAGTTCCCAGTAGATTTTTCTTTATTTCACTTAGTGTAACCTTTATATCTTCCTGGGTCTTTTTTATTTTGTTGCTGTACCTAATGAGTTCTCTGAGCATCCTGATCATCAGTTGTGAACTCTGCATCTGATAGGCTGGCTATCTCCATTTTGTTTGGCTCTTTTTTGGGTTGTTCTTCTGTTCTTTCATTTGGGCCATGTTTCTTTGCCTGCTCAATTTGTCAGCCTCCCTGTGTTTGTTTCTGTGTATTAGATAGAGCTACTTTTACTTCCTGTCTGAGTAGCATGGCCTATGTAGAAAAGGCACCTGTAAATTGCATGGGAAGGAGCAACCTGCTTCACCTCTTGGTGGCTCTGTGTGTGTGTGTGTGTGTGTGTGTGTGTGTTGGGCACCGTGCTCAGAGATGGGTCTGTGCCACTGCCTGGCTTCTAGGGGCCTGTGGGGCACTTGCCCCGCTTCTAGTCACCTCACCCACCTCCCTTGCAGCTGCTGCTGTGGGGTTTGTATTCATTTAAGCCCATACAGGCCCTTTAAGCAGTGAGACAAATTGCTGCTGCTGCTCCAGCCCCCACTGGTTTTTATAGCCAGAGGTAATAGGGGTTTATCTTCCCAGGGCTGGAACCCTGGACTCTGCTGTCTGGCCTGGGGCTGGAATCCCTCACTCCCACAGTATCCATCCTGAATTTTTATCCACCACATGTAAATGTGTGACCATCCCTTCCACTACCACCACCCCTCTCCAGGCCACACAGCATCCTCTCTGCCCCTCCTATCTTTCTGAATGAATGTGACTTGTTTAAATCCTTGGTTTTTGGACTTCCATACAGCTTGATTTTCTGATGTTTCTGGGTGTTGTTTTTGAGGTCTGGTTGTAATTGTTTGTATGGTTGTGCGAGGAGGCAAACGCTGTCTACCTACACCTCCATCTTGAACAGAAGTAGTCTGATTTTCTTTTTGATTTCTTTGATTGATTAGTTATTTAGGAGTGTGTTTAATTTCCACATATTTGTGAGTTTCCACGTTTTTTGTTACTGATTTATAAGTTCATTCCCTTGTGGTCAAAGAACATATTTGTATATTTCTATGTTTTTAATTTTTTTGAGGTTTCTTTTATGACAGGCCCATGATCTGTCCCGGAGAATTTTCCATGTGCACCTGAGAATATACAGGGGTATATCTGTTGTTTTAGGGTGGACTATTCTATAGTAAATATAAATTCTATAGTGTTCTATAGAGGTCTATTAGGTCTAGTTGGATTATAATGTTTTCTGTTACCTAGCTGTTCTACCCATTATTAAGAGTGAGATACTGAAGTATCTGACTATTATTGTTGAATTGTCTATTTCTGTTAGACTTTGCTTCATGTATTTTGGGCTGTGTTAGTAAGTGCACAAATCTTTATAATTGTAACATGTTCCTGATGAATTGAACATTTCATCATAAAATGACCCTCTTTATCTCTACATTTTTTTTTGTTTTAAAATCTGTTTATCTGGTGTTGATTTAGCCACTTCAGCTTTATTGTGGTTGTTAAGTGTTGGCATGATACATCACTTCACATTCTTTTACTTTCATTCTATTTGTATCTTTGTATCTAAAGTTTATGTTTTCCAGAGGAAGGGGCGACGGATGATGGGGGAAAGAAGGGGAAGGGTCAAGTCAAGGAACATGTATAAAGGACCCATGGACAAAGACAGTGGGGGAATGGGGTGGGGGTGAATAGGTCAGGGGAGAGTAATTGGGGAAAAATGGGGACAACTGCAATTGAACAATAAAAAGAACTTAAAAAAATAAAGTTTATCTTTTGGAGATAGCCTATAGTTAGGTCATTTTTTTTTTGGAGCCAGTCTGACAATCTCTACTTTATGATTGGATTTTTTAATCCATTCATATTTAACATTACTGTTGATATATCAAGTTGAATTTATATCTGCCACTTTACTTTTTTCCTATGTATGTCATGTCTGTTTTGTTCTGTATCCTTCCTTTATGCTTTCTTTACTCTTAATGTTTTCCAATGCAGCATTTAAATTTGTCCTATGATTTATTTCACTACATCTTTTTGAGTTTATTTTTAGTGGTTGCTCTTGGGCTTGCCATATACATGTTATCTTGTTAGAATCAACATCAGATTTATACTAGCTTAGTTTTTCTTTTTCTTTCTATTTTTTTTTTATCCTCACCCAAGCATGTTTCATTTGCTTTTTTAGAAAGAGAGAGAAAGAAATGTCCATGTGAGAAAGAAGCATGGCTTGGTTGCCTCCCATACATGCCCAGACCAGGGATTGCCCAGACTGGGAATTGTCCATGTCCAGAATGGGGATGGCCCACAGCCCAGGCACGTGCCCTGACTGGGAATCGAGCCCTCATCCCTTTGATTATGGGATGATGCTCCAACCACTGAGCCACACCAGCCAGGGCTATTTTCTTTTTCTACTTTTCATGGTATTGTTGTACAGTCACATTTATTAATGTTACAAATGCAACAATACACTGTTATAACTATTACTTTACCATCAGTAGTTATTATTTTAGCCTAGTACAGCT
The DNA here is from genome assembly GCF_022682495.2 of Desmodus rotundus. Lineage (NCBI taxonomy): Eukaryota > Metazoa > Chordata > Mammalia > Chiroptera > Phyllostomidae > Desmodus > Desmodus rotundus. The sequence continues at coordinate 85,267,707 of NC_071398.1, forward strand.
TTGCTCTATCCCACCTGCTTTGTGCTGTGTTGGCAAATATATTACATTTCTTTGTGGTAACGACCCGACACTTATCTGCATACATACTAATTTATATAATTTTTATCAGTTAAGAGAAGAAAAATATGCATTTATACTTTTATATTAATATTGTTACCTTTACTGGTGCTCCGTGTGTATATGTGTGTGTGTTTGAATTTGAATTACTTTCTGTGGTCACTTGCTTTCAGCCTGAAGGAATCCCTTTAGTGTTGCTTGTAAGGCAGGCTGGATGGCAGTAAATTCTCTGTTTTTGTTTATCTGGGAATGTCTTTATTTTGCCTTCATTTTTTGAAAGATAGCTTTGCTGGATATAGGATTTATGGTTGACAAGTTTTTTTTTCCTGGAGCAGTCTGAATATGTTATTCTCATGTTTTCTAGCTTCTATTTATGCTGAGAAGTCAACTGTTTAATCTTATGACACTCTTAAGGGACTAGTTATTTTTCTTTTGCTGCTTTCAAGATTTTCAGCACTTTCACTATCATAAGTCTGTTTGTGGATCTCCTTGCATTTTTCCTTCTTAAAGTTTGTTAAGCTTCCTGGATGTGTAGGTTAGTGTTATTAAATAAATTTGAGAAGTTTCAGTCATTATTTCTTCACATATTTTTTTCTGCTCTTGTTTCTCCTCTCATTTTGGTACTCCCTTCATGTGTATTTGGTATACTTTATAGTGTCCTACCTTTCTCTGAAGCCGTGTTCACTTTTCTTCTCCTTTTTTCCCCTCTTTGTTTTTCAGATTTCATAGTCTCTCTCAGTCTATCTTCAGAGTTCCCTAATTCATTCTCCTGCTAGTTTACATTTACTGTTAAGTTCTAGTGAGTTTTTAATTATTATATTTTTCAATACAGAATTTTCACTTGTTTCTCTTTTGGTAAATTCTGTTTCTTTATTGATATCTTCTATTAATTGTGCCACTGTTACATTTTCTTTATTTCTTTAGACATGTTTTCCTTTAGTTCTTTGAGTATATTTATAATGACTACTTTGAAGTAGCTTTTTTATTAAATCCAACACCTGACTGCTTTCACAGGCAGTTCCTCTTGCCTCCTTTTTCTTAGTGCATGGGTCATACTTTCCTGTTTCTTTGGGTATTATAAATTTTTTTGTTGTGAATTGGACATCTCAGATAATACAGGGGTGGACAAAAGTAGGTTTACACTTGTAAGTACATGAAACAGTTTATTTTTGTATTGTTATTAATTATTGTATTTTCCATGTGAACAACTGTAAACGTACTTTTTGCCCACCCCTATATATTGTAGCAACTCTGGGTATTGGTCTCACTCCTTGGGGCTTGTTAATTTATTTGTTTAGTGACTGGGTGAAATTTTCCCCCAACACAGTTTTAGGCCTCTAACGTTCCTCAGAGAAGTGCAGTTTTGGGTATGCCATTAGTCACCCTGAGATGACAGTGGTTTTGGCAGGGCTCTCTGTCTTTTCTTAACCACACCCCAAACTTTAATCCCCGTAACTTCCAGCTGATTGCTTAATTGGTTTCAACAATGCCCTGGGCCATACATTGTTTTACAGACTAATAGTGTTGAATTCAGGCTCCCTTGAAAGACTAGTTCCAGAGTTCAGTGTTTGAGATTTGTTCTGACAGCTTGGAGGGCTTCTCCAAGCTGTTTCTTTGCCTGGTGTTGTGCAAACTCGCCACCTATAGCCTATATCCTCACAGAATCTACTGTTCTCCCACTGCCTTTCATATAACCCCACTGTTTTATTTTGAGATATTCAGGTGAGGAGGATGCTGGCATTTCTCATGCCCACAGCCACCTGTTGCCGAGGTTAAATTCTAGGCCAGTGCAGTCAAGAAGAGGGGTCCCCTTCTTCTTTCTGCCCATCCTCCACTGGTGGGACAGAGTCTCTTACCTTTAGCGCAGCGCCGATGAAAATAGCGAGGCCCTGCTTACTGAATAGTGAGGCCTTTAACTTTTCCATGCTTTGTTGCAAATGAAGTCAGTTCCTTTGGGAAGAGACATTAACAGCTGTTTTATGGCTTGCTTCTTCCCCCACGCAAAATCTCTGAGCCACGGCCCCCAGAGGGGGGGGGCAGTGGCATGCTCCTGTGTGAGTGATACCCCAATATAGTAGCTGAGCATGAGGGTGAGAAGGGTTAGTAGCCTGAGATCTTTTTGGCTTGCCTTTTACTTTGTGGAGTGCCACTGCCTTATAGTCCAAGACTAAGGTACTCGTGCCTCACTATTCTCATCAGTGCTGCACCAGAGGTGTCTCATCAGTAGAGGTTAGGCAGAAAGAAGGGGACCCCTCTGCTTGACTGCACTGGCCTAGAACTTAGCCTCAGCAACAAGTAGCTGTGAGCAGGATGAGAAATGCCAGCATCCTCCTCCTCGCCTAAAGGAATTTGTCTGACTGGGAGCTGGAGGTAGAGGGGTCCCTGTGTTCTTACTTGCACCTTTCCCTGATGGAGTTTAAGCCTAACTGAACTGGGAGGAGGGAATACCCCAGACTCTTGCTTTTCTTACAAAATTTTCATAAATATTCTTGGATAGATGTTTCCTCATTTGCTGTTTGTTTAGAACCATTTTCAGAGGCTTCTAAAAGTTGTTCCAAAATAAAATAGTCTCATTAGTTTTGCTGGGGAGCAGGTCTTTGGGGCTCCTTACCTTGTCTTGCTAGAAGTTGATTTTGTGGACTAAAATTTTAGCTTGTTTTGTGGTATTAGTATTTTAATCATACCTAGGAATTCATAGCTTTTAGGTATATAATCATGCCAATAACTGCAAACTTACAAGAATTGAGAAAATCCTTGAAATAAAGAACTTCTGAAATTGACACAGGAAGAAACAAAAATCTGAGCAAATCTTATATCTGTTTAATTGAATCCAAATAAAAACCCTGATAAGGACCTTACAAGAAAATTAGACACATCCATTATGAACATAAGATGCAGAAATCTTTAACAAAATATTAAATTGAATATAGCAATTTATACATATAATAATACATCATGATCATGTGGGATTTATGCCAGAAATCCAAGGCTGGTTTTATTACACATTCAAAAATGATTTGCCATGTAAATAGAGTAAAAGTCATATATTACTTCATTGTAAATAGAAAATTCCTTCTCCATACGGTTCTCTCCTCTCTAATACTTTTCCATACAGATTTCAGCCATCTCAGTAGCTGATCTCGCTATTTAGTTCAGTAAGACTGCCTGCTGTTTTGAGTCTTTGCCTATACTGCAGTCTAGACAGTTCTAACAAATAGAGAGTTGGTGTGATTGTGAGGCTCACTCTGTTTACTTTCTCTCAGGGAGCACAATCCCATTGTGCCTGTTTTTCAGCATCTGAAAATAATTATTTCACATACTTGCTCAGTTTTTAGTAGTTTACACACAAAGGGCTAGTCTGCTAGAAGTCTTGCCCACACTTTTGTCATCCTTTTATCCAGTTGGTATGAAATGATAATATATGACATTTCATATATATAGCTTGTACACATTTATGTTTTTCTACTTTCCTTTTACATATGCCTATTGGTCACTTATGTTTTATGTACCCTTTTCTTCTATAGATTTATTTGCATTTTTCTTAATGATTTGTAGATGTTCTTTTATGTAGATGTTGTTCTGGCTATCAATTCAGAATTGGTTATAACGCTGTAAATGTCTTACGGTTTTCCTATTCACATTTAGTTTTTTAGTAATTAACTTTTGTAAGTGGTGTGAGGGAGGGATCTAATTTTTTTTATATAAATAGCCAATGGCCCTAACGTAATTTATCGATTTTAAAAATTCCCTACTGAGCCTTGGCCAGGTAATCAGTTGGTTAGAGCATTGTCCTGATACGCCAAGATTGCCGGTTTGATCTCTGGTTAAGACACATACAAACAACCAATGAATGCATAAATAAGGGAAACAACAAATCAGTGTTTTCTCTGTCTCTCTCTCTCTCCCTCTTTCCTCTCTCTAAAATCAATACAAATTTTTAAAAGAACTAAAATAAAATTTCCTACTGACTTATTTTAAAAAAATAACACCAACTCTATTATGTATTAACCTTCTATCTGTGTACGCTGGCATGTTTCTTAGGGACCTTACTGTTTTTTCCAATGGTCTTTTTGTCTAGACCTGCACAATGTCCTGTAGTTTTAATTACTCTCTGTGGTAAGGTGACTCTTCCTTATTCTCTTAAAAATCATCTTGACAATTCTTGGCTCTTTATTTTTCCAAATGAATTTTAAGAGCAACTCTTCAATTTCCAGTGAAACACCCTACTGATTGATTGCAACACCATGTTGCAATCCCAATTGCATTTCCTGTATAGCTTCATTGGGGAAGACTGAGTCTTCTCATCATGAATATGGCATATCTCCGTTTTTTATATGTTACATATATTTCATAAAAGACATACTTGTCTTTGGTTGGACCTCTAAGACTACTTGCTACAGGAACCCAGTCACCATATTATGAGGAAGCTCCGGCCTGGAGGTGTTATGACACTAACTCCAGTTAGTTCTTCAGCAAATAGCCAGAATCAACTGTCAGATACAGGAGTGATTTAGCTTTCACAGGATTCTACACCCTAGCCTTCTAGGTTTCTAGCTGAGGCCTTAGAAATTTTGGAGCAGATACAAGGGGTCCTTGCTGTGCCCTGTCTGAATCTCTGACCCAAAGACACTGTGATGGGTAATAATTACTGTTGTTTTAAGCCACTAAATTTGGGATAATTTCTTAGTAAGCAACAGAAAATGAATGTACCAAATATCAATCTGTTTATGGTTTGGCTCTTCCTGTTGGTCTGCTTTCAGAACACATAATTAGAATATGGGAATAATTTCTCATCCTAAACTAATAAATGGGCATTTATAACTGTGTTATGAGCTTGGTTAATATGTATTTGTGTTGTATATGATAAAAAGAAACCATGTATCTGAATGTATATGGCAGAGGAATAGACGCAGACATGGAAAATTTATTGTGAACACCATGCTTCTTGGCAGACTTAAGGATTTCTTAGATTTAATGGTATCGTCTTGCTAAATAGGTATCATAAACTGACATCAAAGAGTGCAATGTTAAACGTCCTTATAATATTTTCCTAAAGAATTTTACTTCAGAAATTTCTTACAAAGTTTGCTAACATCAGATGAATCAGTGTAGTCATCCAGGCTGTGTGCTCAACTACATAGGTATTATTTTCCTCAAATAGTGTATCCTGTGAACTTTGAGAACTCTTGTGACTCAGGATCTTTCCAGAAGGAATCGGCCTTGGAAGTGATGTAGCCTCACTTTTATGAACTAGAGCAGGGTATCAAACTCATTTTCACTGGGGGCCACATCAGCCTCACTGTCGCCTTCAAAGGGCCGAATGTAATTTTAGGACTGTATAAATGTAACTGCTCCTTAACAGTTAAGCAAGACCTTGGCGCTGCTGCTGGGTAGAAACAGGGTGCTGGGTTGGATAAAACAAGATGGAGGGCTGGATTCGGCCCGCGGGCCTTGTGTTTGCCACCTGTGAACTAGACCATCACTTCCGAAATAACTGACTCTGTTCCCTAGAAGCAAGTTGCTAAGTCCAGCCCACATTCATATGAGTAGAAATAAACTCCACCTTTTGAAGAGTGGATGTCAGATAATTTGTGGACAAGTTTTAAAACTACTATACTTGATATGCATGGGTTGAGAACAAGGGAAGTCTTGTAAATATTTAACAGTATTATACTAAAATATCCTGCCTGATTCTCTATCTTATAACAGGGGGTATAGTTATGTTTAATGATCCTGGTTGACTTGAATTCCTTTGGCTAAGGTTTTTTCTTTTTGGATAGCGCTTGGATGGGCACTGTCTTTATTTACTCCTGAAGAGAATGAAGAATAATGATGGGAGAGGGCATTCTAACCACTGCATGTGCAAACGGACCATTCAGGGAACTTCAAATATCAGTTGTTATAGGCTGTAAAAGGGAGCTTTAATTGGAAGTGAATTGGAAAGGTAGTGCGCCACAGTTTTTCCTCCTCTCCTTTCACCCTCAACTTTAGTTATCTTTATGGTACATTTTTAAGGTTGGTAACATTTTCTGTAGCCATATCAAGTTTTCTATAAGTTGTAAATTGATTCTAAAAGTTGAAAGTGAACAAGAGTTATGTGTTGTATGACTGTGTATAGACTTCAGAGCTCTGTATTACTACATTCCCTTCCTTATGTAGATTTTTAAGTATTTTCTGGAGTTTCTAATTGGGTCTCTCTTTCTTTTCTTGTACCTTTAACATATTCTCAATTTTTTTTCCCTCCAGATATCCATGTACAGGGGTGTCCAACCTGCGGCCTGCGGGCCACATATAGCCCAAGATGGCTGTGAATATGGCCTAACACAAAATCATTAAAGTTACTTAAAACTTTATGAAATTTTTTGTGATTAAATGTTGCAATGTATTTAATGTGTGGCCCAAGACAACTCTTCTTCCAGTGTGACACAGAGACACCAAAAGGTTGGACACCCCTGATGTAGGATATCCTATTCATCCTCCTATAGAGAACACTCTCATGAGGCCTTCATCCTCCTGCTCTAAGTGGCCCAGCTGCTCTCTAGGACTTTTTTGCTTTTCTGGTTTGCTTCCCTATTCCTGGATTCCATTCCTTTCTCTTTTTCCCTTATTGCTGCTTCACATCCTCAGGTAATTTGCTAAGCAAGGTTGTGAGGGTGCTAAATTACCCTAGTATGCATTTGCTGGTCTGAAAATGCCCTTGGTGAACAAAATGTTTTATCGATATCATTAGCTAGTTACATAGGTCTAGATTGGCATTAGAATTCTAGTGGCACGGCCACATTGTCTTCTGGCATCACTCTTGCTGATAAAAAAATGTGATGGATATTTGCCTCTGGTTCTTTTGTAATTATTTTTTAATCTGAAAGCTTTTAGTCTTTTCTCTTGGGCATCTGAAATGTCACAGTGATATACTAAGTTATCCCTTTGTTTGGGATTATTTTTTCCTATTTGCTTAGTTTTCTTTGTTATAGCTTTCCTTAAATGGCTAGTAATTCTTTATTTTCTATTAATATGTATGAGTGAACAAAAACATCACTTTAGAAGTAGGATGGGGTATATTGACGCCTTATTTTAGAGTAATTGGGCAGGGAATTAGGTAAAAACTAGAATGTATGACTCTCTGGGACTATGCATTTTCTTTGGCTAAGAACCTTCCTTTTTCTTTCATTGGCCTGGAGTATGAGCGCTTGACTGTCTTTTGGAATGGGGTAGTAGACTGTTTAGTTGCACACAGATTTATATAATTCGCCTATTTTCAGCTCATATTTTAATCCCATCTTCTATTTCACCAGGCTTTTCTAATCTGGAGTTCTGTAGGAACCTTGTCTACAATTCCCTTTCTAGGATGTGACTTCCTCTGTTTGGGTTTTGTCACTTGCCATTTGTTTATGTTTGTTTTTTTAACTTAAATTCTTTTTTTGAGAGAGGAGAGAGATTTGTTGTTCCACTTTATTTATGCATTCATTGGTTGATTCTTGTATGTGAGATCAAACCCGAAACCTTGGTGTATTGGGGTGACACTGTAACCAATGAACTACCTTGGCCAGGGCAAGACTTCTTCATGTATTTTGAGTTTTCCAGAAATTTGTTGAAGTGTGTTACCTGAGGGCCCATTCTTCTATTTTCTTTGTTATTGTGGGTTTATATCTTTTTGTTTGTTTACTCTTATTGTTTTTTATTTTCAAACTATATTTTATTGATTATGCTATTACAGTTCTCCTGATTTATTCCCCTTTTTTCCCCTCCATTCCCCACTCCCTCAAGCATTCCCCCCCGCCCCAGCTCATGTCCATGGGTCATACCTGTAAGTTCTTTGGCTATTGTATTTTACATCCCCATGGCCATTCTACAACCACCTATTTGTACTTCTTAATCCCCTCACCTCTAACCCATTCTCCCACAAGCCCCCTGTCATCTCTTTATCGTTAACCTTTGGCATTTTAATTATGATGTGGCTTGGGGTGGTCCTCTTTGCATCCATCTTGTTTTGGACTCTATGTGCTTTCTGGACTTGCATGTCTATTTCCTTCACCAAATTAGGGAAGTTTTCTTTCATTTTTCAAATAGATTTCCAGTTTATTGCTCTTTGTCTTCTTCTGGCACCCCTATGAAGCAAATGGTGGATTGCTTAAAGTTGTCCCACAGGCTGCTTACACTATGCTCATTTTTTTTTATTTTCTTCTTGTTTGTGTGGTTGTTTTTTGCTTCCTTATGTTCCAAATCATTGATTTGATTCTCAGCTTCATCCGCTCTACTGTGGTTTCCCTGAAAATTATTCTTTATTTCAATTAGTGTATCCTTCATTTCTGACTGGATCTTTTTTATGCTCTTAAGGTCCTCACCAAGTTCCTTGAGCATCCTTATGACCAGTATTTTGAACTCTGCATCTGATAGATTGCTTATCTCCATTTCATTTAGCTCTTTTTCTGGAGTCTTGATCTATTCTTTCCTTTGGGCAATGTTTCTTTGTCTCCTGGATTTGGCAGCCTCCCTGTGTTTGTTTACTTTTTGTAATATATTTTATTGATTATGCTATCACAGTTGTCCCAATTTTTTCTTCTCTTTATTCCCCTGTGCCCTGCAACCCCCCTCCCACCAGCATTCCCCACCAACCTTAGTTCATGTCCTTGGGTTGTATATATAAGTTCTTTGGCTTCTCCATTTCCTATACTATTTTTAACCTCTCCCTGACTATTTTGTACCTACCATTTATGCTTCTTATTCCCTGTACCTTTCCCCCAATCTCCCCCCTCCCTCTCCCCACTGATAATCCTCCATGTGATCTCCATTTCTGTGATTCTGTTCCTGTTCTAGTTGTTTGCTTAGTTTGCTTTTGGTTTTGTCTTTTTTAAGTTCAGTTGTTGATAGTCGTGAGTTTGTTGTCATTTTACTGTTCATATTTTTGATCATCTTCTTTTTCTTAGATAATTCCCTTTGACATTTCATATAATAAAGGTATAGTGATGATGAACTCCTTTAACTTGACCTTATCTGGGAAGCACTTTATCTGCCCTTCCATTCTAAATGATAGCTTTGCTGGATAGAATCATCTTGGGTACAGGCCCTTGCCTTTCATGACTTTGAATACTTCTTTCCAGCCCCTTCTTGCTTATAAGGTTTCTTTTGAGAAATCAGCTGATAGTCTTCTGGGCACTCCTTTGTAGGTAACTGTGTCCTTTTCTCTTGCTGCTTTTAGGGTTCTCTCCTTATCTTTAATCTTGGGTAATGTCATTATGATGTGCCTTGGTGTGTGCTTCCTTGGGTCCAACTTCTTTGGGACTCTCTGGGCTTCCTGGACTTCCTGGAAGTCTATTTCCTTTGCCAGATTGGGGAAGTTCTCCTTCATTATTTTTTCAAATAAATTTTCAGTTTCTTGCTCTTCCTCTTCTCGTTCTGGCACCTCTATGATTTAGATGTTGAAATGTTTAAAGTTGTCCCAGAGGTTCCGAAGCCTCTCCTCACTTTTTTAAATTATTGTTTCTTCACAGTATGGAATTTCCTCAGAAAACTAAAAATGGAACCGCCCTTTGACCCAGCAATTCCGCTGCTGGGATTATACCCTAAGAACCCTGAAACACCAATCCAAAAGAACCTATGCACCCCAATGTTCATAGCAGCACAATTTACAATAGCCAAGTACGGAAGCAACCTAAGTGCCCATCAGCAGATGAGTGGATCCAAAAACTATGGTACATTTACACAATGGAATTCTATGCAGCAGGGAGAAAGAAGGAGCTTATACCCTTTGCAATGGCATGGATGGAACTGGAAAGCATTATGCTAAGTGAAATAAACCAGGCGGTGAGGGACAAATACCATATGATCTCACCTTTAACTGGAACATAATCAACAGAAGAAAAAAGCAAACAAAATATAACCAGAGGCATTGAAACTAAGAACAATGTAACAATAGCCAGAGGGGAGTGTGGAGGGGATAGTGGGGAGAGGGGTCTATAGGAGCTACTATAAAGGACACAAGAACAAAACCAAGGGGGAGAGTAGAGGTAGGGGAGGGAGGTGGGACTGGCTGGGGTGGGGTGGAGGGATGGGGAGAAAATGCAGACAATTGTAACTGAGTAAAATAAAATAAATAAATAAATAAAATGTATTTTAAAATTCTAAAAAAAATAAAAATAAAAGTTGTTATTGGGACAATTGGTGAAATTTGAATAAGGTATGTAGATTAGATAATAAAATTATGTCAGTGTTCATTTCCTGATTTTTATAATTGTGCTCTATTTATGTAAGGAAGGTTCTCGTTTTTAGGAAATATATCTAGAATTGTTTAGTGGTAAAACGGTGATATGCCTCAAATATGTGGAGAGAGAGGAAAAAATATGTGGAGAGAGAGGAAGAGAATGATAAGCAAATGTGGTAAATGTTACTTATTCTTGGGAATTTGGGGGAAAGATACACAGAGATTCTTTGTGCTATTCTTAAAACTTTTCCGTAAGTCTGAAATGATTTAAAAATAAAAAGTGAAAAAGAAAAGAAAAAAAAATTATTGTTTCTTCATTCTGTTCTGGCTAAATGTTTATTTCTTCCTTCTGTTCCAAATCATTGATTTGAGTCCTGGTTTCCTTCCCTCCATTGCTAGTTCCCAGTAGATTTTTCTTTATTTCACTTTGCATAGCCTTCACTTCTTCCTCTAATTTGCAACCATACTTAGCCATTTCTGTGAGCATCCTGATTACCAGTGTTTTGAACTCTGCATCTGATAGGTTGGCTATCTCTTTATTGCTTAGTTCTATTTTTGGAGCTTTGATCTGTTCTTTCATTTGGGCTATATTTTTTTCTCAAAGAGTGCCTATTTCATTCTAAGGGGCAGAGCTTTAGGTATTTGCCAGGGCAAGGCAACCCACATGGCTGCATTGTGCTGTATGTGGGAGAGGGGTCAGAAAGGGAACAATGCTGCTTGCTCAGCTCGCCATCTTTCAGTCACTTCCTCCGCTTCTCACAAACAAATTGGGCCCTTCTGGTGCTGATTCCCAGGTGGGTGGGTGTGTTTGTGTACGTTCTAGGACCCTGTGGGTCTCTCCAGTGAACTCTCCTGTGAGGCTGGTAGTTTCTCTACTGCCGAAACCCCCACAGGTTTTTCCAGTCAGAGGTTTTGAGGCTTTATTTCCCCACGCTGTAACCCTGGGTTGTTCAGTCTGTCTGGCTCCCCAGTTGTTCCTCCGGGTTTATCTGCATGCAAATGTGGGACTGCCTGATCCACCAGCTGCTGCCTTGACATGCATCCTCTGTGCCCCAGCTGCCTGTCTCCACACCTCCTACCAGTCTGATCAGCACAGGAGTTTTGACCTGCTTCGTTTCCGACCTGGGCCAGTTCACCCCTCCTTAGGCAACCTGGTGGCCCCCCGCTCCCAGGAAGTCACCATATTGATGCCAAACTTAGTGCGGACATCTGATCAGCATAGCTCACTACAGCTCAGAACTGCTAGGCTCAAGCAATCCTGCCTCAGCCTCTAGAGTAGCTGGGACTAAAGGGACACACCACTGCGCCCAGCCTCTACCAGTCTGAATGAATGTTTCTTCTTTAACTCCTTGGTTATCAGACTTCCATACAGTTCAATTTTCTGGCAGTTCTGGTTATTTTTTGTTTTTAAATTTCTTGTCCTTTTGGTTGTGTGAGGAGGCAAAGTGGATCTACTTATGTCTACATCTTGGCTAGAAGTCTGTTTCTATGTATTAGGTAGAGCTGCTTTGATTCTGTGTCTTGGTGTAGTGTGGCCTAATGTATGTAGTAGGTGTTCTGTAGGGTCCGGTGGCACAGTGTCCCCTTTCACTCAAGCTGGATCCTTGAGGTGCACCCTTCGTGTGGGCTGAGTACGCCTTCCTCTTGTAGTTCAGCCTTGGTTGCTGTTGGCAGATCATTGGGAGGAATTTTCCTAGGCCAGTCAGCTGAAAGGATTGGCTGTGACCACTGACCACCACCCTCAGCCCTCCATGGAGGATCAGCTGTACAGGGGCAGGGTGGTGGTGCTCCGATGTGGTCTGTAGTTGCCCACTGGGTGTGCTGGCCCTGGGGTTTCCCAGGTGTTGCAGGCCAGTATCAGCCCCCACCTGTGTTTTGTATGGGGCTACCCTGCCTGAGTTATAAAGCAATCTGAGATGGCTGCTACTTGTGCTGGGCTTGGAGATTTCCAGGTGAAGCCAAGTGGTGAACCTAGGCAGCTAGTTCTGGGCCTAGGGCTCACTGAGGCCAGCTGCTGCTTGTTTGAGAGGATTTGGAAGTTGTGTAGCAGGAGCCAAGATGAGCCATTCATATGGAAAAGCAGCTTAGGTGGGGCAGAGTCTCTGTTGATCCACGTAGTAGATCATACAGCATTAGCCAGGTTGATGGAATTTTAGATAGGGCAACAATCTGCTGGTCCTATTGGGGGAGGGCCCAGAGAAGGGACAATGGCCTCTACTTGCCTTGATGCCAGAAACCTCAGCCTCCCCCTGCACACCGCTGGTGCCCCTCAAACTGCCACCCTGGTGCCAGAGCCCAGAGGGAGTGAGTCTGAGTAGGTGAGTCTGTGTGTGGGTTCTTCAGGAGGAACTGCTTAGGGCTCTAGAAGTTTTTTCCACCAACTCAACCCCACTTGTTTTTGCAGCCAGAAGTTGTGGGGACTTACCCACCTGGTACTGGAACCCTGGGCTGAGGGGACTGGTTCGAGTCTGGGACTCCTCACTCCCAAGATATCCCTCCTGAATTTTTATCCACCACATGTGGGTGTGGGACCAGCCTGTTCTGCATCTGTGTCCCCCTACTAGTCTGGATGGATGTGGTTTCTTTAATTCCATAGTTGTCAGACTTCCATTTGACTTGATTTCTCTCTGTTCTGAGCAATGGTTGTTCTATATTTTAGTTGTAATTTTGTTGTGGTTGTGCAGAGAGGCAAGCCATGTCTGCCTACCCGGCGCCTACCCCACCATCTTGACCAGAGGTCTACTCTCTTATTTTGGAGTGAAGGAGAGGAGATAAATGAATTTGAAATTTTTGACTACTGGTAATATACATTGTAAATTTCTTAAGAGGGTAGGGATTTGAAATAAAGCTATTATAGGAACAGTTGGTATTTCAAAGGCATTAGTCTTATACTTTTTCTTGCATTGTAGGTGATCTGAATCCCAGGTTCATTGAAGATTTGCTTTGTGATTTGGGGCATGCAGTGTAGCATGGCATCTTAACAATACTTTATATATTGTACAGTAGTGGTTCTCACACTTTTTTTGAGTGCAAACTATAGTAAGAAACATTTTCTTTTACAACTCAGTACTCAGGTACAGTTTATGAAATAATACTCTTATATGCAACATGCTGATATTTTATATTTTAAAATTTCTGGCTGTGACCCACTAAAACAATCTTATTACCTAGCAATGGGTTGCAACCCACAATTTGAACAATAGTTTTTAAAACAGTATTTCTTGAAGTGTAAGCCAGATACATCTTCAAGTTTGTTTATTGAAAAAAGCTTAAGAATTTAGAGATAAGTAGGGATGACCTGCTTGGGCTTTGTGAGTTTCAAAAGTTGTGTTAATTCTGGGAGATGAAAGGCCTTGCTTCCCTAGAGTTGTTTTGATTCTCCCTCAGCAGAAGACCATGCGGGGAATTCTAAAGTGGTGAGAACTTTTTAGTGGGATCAAATTTCAGTCATAATCAAGTAGAAGACAATTAAGATGCATTTTTTAAAAAAACTCATCTTCTAGTCAGATTTAAACTAATTATGTATTTTTCAAAGCAAGGCACATTTTTTTTAATTTCTTGCTTTTGCAGTTTTCTTGTATCTTTCATAATTTTCATGCTGAACTTTCATATTGGGGAGTTGTTAGTATTTTTAGAAGAGCATTTTTAGTAAATCCTTAGCTCTGATGTATTGAAAAGATGAATGTAAATTGGTATTTCACCATTATATAATATCCTTAAGTTGTAATCAAGTTTCCTTTAAGCAACATATAGGCTTAAGGTTTTTAAAATTGTTGAATATGATACACTGTGATACTAATTAGTGGTTGGAATTGCTCCTAGGTAAATACTTAGGGAAGTCAAAATACAGGGTCTGGCATAAGTAATGCCTACTTGAGTATGGTTGGTAGGGTAATAATATGGGTGTAAATAATTTATAGTTTAATTAGAACATTTCACCTAAAATGTCATATGGTGTGCTTGAGTGTGATATTAATATATTACAGAGTTACATGCTTATGATTTTGTAATAAAAAAGGGGGTGTTATTTGTGCCGGACCCTGTATACTAACAGGTTTATGTGTAGGCTTGGGTTTTTCTCTTCATTCAAATAGCAGTCACTAGGATTTTAAATATGGATTCTTTATTTGCTCCTGATACATTTACATATTTTAGAAGAAATTAATATCCCTTTGAAATAGATACATGCCATCATTTCAGGAAGACCTGGTTTAAACTGCTCCAACAAAAATTCTGGGTTTTTGGCAATAAATTTGTAGGTGACTGAGCAGACACTGTGTTGCACTTTGGTCGTGATGCAAAAACAATTACAGTCACCATCCACCATTCCAGTTGCTGTGTGATGTAATACTGTAAGGTGTTCTGAATTTTTCCTTTGAATTTGTGTGTTTCCAGAAGTGCTTTTATTTTTAAACCTCTCAGTGAAATACCTATCACCATAGGAATCAGAATGGACATTATTCACAATGAAAATGGCAAATGGATAATCGACATTAGCCTGATAAAAATAGTCAAGTAAAAACAATGTGTGACTTTGCTGCCAAAATGTAAGACATTGCCAGACTGAAACGTCATGGAGTGTGACAGACATCATTTGCAAGCATTCCTGTAATGGTGAAGCTGTAGCATTAAGTGGCCTGTGCAGATACTGTCGGTGCTTTTTACATTTAATGGATACAATTATTATGCATTCTTCTCACAAATTTTTATTTATATTTGTGAAATATAGTCAGAATATAGTCTGATCTTTTTTCAGACTATTGAAATATACTTTTTTTTTAAGGAGAAAATTCAGTGTAACTGATGTTTCAGGAAGGTGCCTAAGATTTGGGACATATTAAACATTTACAACTACAAAATATTTTGTAATTTTTTTAATGATGTAAACTGTCATCATCACCTTTTCTTACTAGGATAACCATCCCAGAACTGTTTTACCTGTATAAAAAGTTGCATGTCTTGAGCTAAGCCGTCCAAAGGTAGTGACAGTAGCTTCTTCTCTCATTTAACCTTTTACTATCTGGCCTACTCTTCCACACCTGTTTCACCTTAGCTGCCAAGAAACTCAGCACAAAGAAAGTGCTTAAAATAATAGCAGTCAAAAACCTTGTAATTTCTATCACTTTCCTGCTTTTAATTAATTATGATTTTATTTTTAATTGTTCTATTTACATTTACTCTTGTAAGTACTTTCAAATTCTTTTTAATTCCAGATTATGTAGAGAATTGGCCTTATCTATATTGTAAATAGCAATAAGTTTTACATTTATTTGTTGACTGATAGCATTATTATTTTATGTTTTGTACCTTTCCCACTCGAGGACGGGAAGTCATCTCTAACTTTCATAACTAACCTCAAGGGACTGTTTTGAAAGTTAAATAAATCCACACATATGAAACACTTAGAATTGTGTTTGGCATGAAGCAAGCACTAATGTTAGTAGTAGTATTATAATTTATTATGTAGCACAGTGGACTGCTCAATAGAACATGTACTTACAGGAAGGGTTAGGTAGAAAAAGATTATTCTTTAATATCTAAAAATAATTGAGGATTGGAAACTGTGATTTTTATTTTAGTTTTCAATTTATTTTTTAATTGTATTTTTCCATTACCATTTATCCCCTTTATATCCCACTCCCCCTGCAGTCACCACACTGTTGTCCATGTCCATGAGTCCACTTTCATTTTTGCTTGATCCCTCCACCTGCTAAACACCCCTCACAGCTTTCATCCTGCTCTCTACCTATCTGTTGAGTCTGTCTCTCTTTTGCTTGTTAGTTCAGTTTGTTCATTGGATTCCACATATGAGTGGAATCATATGGTATTTGTCATTCTCTGACTGGCTTATTTCACCTAGCATAATGTTCTCCAGGTATATATCCATGTTGTTGGAAAGGGTAAATTTTTCTTCTTCTTCCTTTTTTTTGTGGCCCAGTGGTATTCCACTGTGTAAATGTCCCATAGTTGTTTCATCCACTTGTCCACTGATGGACACTTAGGTTACTTCCCTATCTTGGCAATTGTAAGTAATTCTGTAGTAAACATAGGGGTGCTTGTGTTCTTTCGAATTAGTGTTTTGGGGTTTTTTTGAATATAGTCCCAGAAACTTCTATTTTAACTTAGCACCAAATGAATTGAAATGTTACCTTCTTTCTAAATATTTCTAATGTTTGGGGAGGTCCAGATATGACCTATCCCACCCAAGCATTAGGTAATGCTGGGATATAGTTCTGGAAGAGAATAAACAAATCCAAATAAATCTTTAGGCTAGCAGATGGGTTACTGAATAGAGAAGCTATGAAAAACATTAATTTCTTTCCAGAAAAGACATAAGAATTAGGTGCCCAGAAAAGAAACTTCCTTTTTTTATGTAACATGTTTCTGAATTTACTATTTATTAATATTGTCTGAAAATCATTTTGTGTCTTCTAACATGTTAGCCATAGGCTGCTAGCATGTGGTGTAAGAGAAAAATGCTTTCCATTTGTATTCCACTTTGAATTATATGATGCACTCACCTTCATAATCATTATCTCATTTAAGCCATTTAAATCTACCCTGAAGGTAGGTTACTGATAAAAATGGTCATTGTTATAAATTCTTAAGGATAGACATGATGTAATAATCCACTGTTTATGCCATTTTGGTATCCAGCACCAATGTTGAACTTTCCATTGTTCTGTAGCCTGTTTTTCAGTATATAATCTTTATTCTTTAAATCTAGTGTTTAAGCATCACATATTTTTTAATCCCTTTTATATCCTATGCTAGATGTGTAAGAAATGAAAAGGAAAGCCTGATAAGTAAATGACCCTTGCCTTTGAGGAATCTGCAGTCTTTTTTGGGAGGTGGGGTGGAGGGTGATAAAAAAAAAAAAACTTGTTAAATACAAGCCTAAAGATACTAATGTGTACTCCCAACTGTAGTACTCTCGACCCTGTGACTGAGATTGTGAGCACTATAGATGTTCAGAGAAGGAAGGGATCACTGTATCCTGATCTACCTAAGGGAAGTTTTGTGGAGAATGAGATTGAAGTTTATTCTTAAAGAGTGAGTAGGATTTGGAAACAGGAGAAAATCTGGTAAGGTATTTCGGGGAGGGAAAAAGAGTATGAACAAATGCATGCCCATTGGAGAACAGGAAAAGGAGAGATTTCACATTGAGGAGGAGGTAGGGGGAGGAAAGAGAATAGGACTGGCTATCATTTATTAAAATGGGATATTTATGAATTTGTGTTGCTTTTAAAATGAGGAAAACAGCTAAAAAATATTTAAAGACTGTTAGAGCTGAGTTAACTTCTAAAGGTGTGATACCTATTTCCCCAAAACATCATTATAATGGAATTTAATTATATGTAGACATATACATACACACACTATAATAAAGATATAAAGCCATATAATAGGGATATAGATGTTTTTCTAAATAAAGATTTTAGTAACAGAGAACTATGGGGATTTCCTGTACAATGTGAGTTGAGGATTGTTACAGCTCAAATAATCACCCCTTTCTAGTGTAATAACACCCAATCTAATAAGTTTAGCCTAATTCGGAACCTTACAAAAAGCAGAGGTGTCCATCTTCTAGTTTGAAAACTTACTATTAAGCAGCCCTGGCTGGTGTGACTCAGTGGAGTGAGCACCATCTGGCGAACCGAAGGGTCACCAGTTCAATTCATTCCCAGTCAGGGCACATGCCTGGGTTGCTGGCCAGGTCCCCCAAAGTTGGGAGGTGCTGGAGAGGCAACCACACATTGATGTTTCTCTTTCTCTCCCTCTCTCCCTTCCCCTCTCTCTAAAAATCAATAAATCTTTAAAACTTAATATTAACCAGACATCTACTTATTAATTGAAATGAACTCAATACCAGTTTTAAGTGGACATCATTTATTAATTGAAATTAAATGCATATCCCCATTTTAACTTTAAGGGAAAGCCCCTAGAGGATTTAAGAAAAAGGCCATTTGGGATACAACTGACTTCTCATGGAACAGCAGATTCTGCTTCGAATGACTAATGATCGTTTTATGATGAGCAAGGATAGTGAATTTGTGAGGGTATGACTAATAAGGTTATATGCAGTTTGTATGTCAGATGGTGTTTCATTCTCAACCCCTATAGAATAAGGTTTAGTTCTGGGATAAAGATAACTATTTAGCATGTTATTAACTTGCTGTTAAAAATCACAGCAAATTTAATGGTCTTTTTTTAAAGGATACATTTAAAACATTCCCACTTCAGAAGAGTTTCATTAAAGGTGATCCTAAATCAGAAACTTCATTGAAATGGACATCAAAAATGTCTTGTACTCTGTTAGTATTATGTGGACTCTGATGCCAGTCTTAGGATTGTAGCCCTCAGCTTTCATGTAGCAGAGAGCCAGTGAATGTGCAACAGAGAGTGTTACACAAATTTTTTGCAAGTATGCAACTACCACAGGGAGATTTCTGGCATAGCCACAAGTGGGCTGCAGCAAATTCACATTTTTTAAAGACTCTTTATATTTGTACTTCAGAAGTCATATAAATTTTGTCATTCTTCATAATATCCACATTTGTTTGTAATTGTAAAAATTATGTTTTAAATTATCATTCAGTAAAATTGACCAGTCAAAATGAGTTTAGGATTTGTGACCTGCTACATTTTAGCACAGCACCTTATCTACATGGGTTTAAGGACAGCAACTTGAGTACAGTTGCATAGTAATTTCACTAGCTTTCTGTCCCCTAAGAATTTAAAAAGCATAGGCACCTTTGGCTAGGTTTTCATTTTTATGAAGATACCTACCTGTATCTTTATATAAAGTAGGTATTTGTTTTGAATGGAGGAATACTTTGAATGGAGGAATATTACAAACTAAATATCAGTATTGAAATATATGATTTTTAAAAATGTAATCTCAGTACAACAAATTTAAATACCTGAACTAAGTGAAAATCCTTGTTTAGAGATTTGAAAGTTCAGAATTAAAGTTTTATTATTTTTTGAATGTTGGAAACAAAAGGATTTAATGCATTTGTTAGAATCAAATCAATATAATGTGCCCATATTTTTGTAATAAGTAAAAGGTAAAACAATAAACATTTATGGAATGCCTATTATGTGCCAGATACTATGCTAGCAAGACAGAGGGAGCTTGGGGAGGGAGAGGGAAAGATAGAGATAACGGTAACACTTGTTCTTTGTCTTTAGGGGCC
Organism: Desmodus rotundus; assembly: GCF_022682495.2. Classification (NCBI taxonomy): domain Eukaryota; kingdom Metazoa; phylum Chordata; class Mammalia; order Chiroptera; family Phyllostomidae; genus Desmodus; species Desmodus rotundus. The sequence goes on from NC_071398.1 coordinate 85,287,162, forward strand.
TCATTTTCCAGGGGTGTTATTGCCATGTAGTAGAATAAATACTAAAATAGAGATAGGCACCTATAATACATTTGGATAAAAGTGGATTAACCAACCAATTTAGCTTCAGTGCCATAGAGAACGCTTCTGAGAGGGGAATATGGTTATGTTGAAACTTCATAAATGTAGAGAGTTCCCAGGGTGGGAATATGGGGAAAAAAGCATTCAAGACAGAGAAAAAAGTGTAAAATTTTCAGGAAATTGCCAGGAGTACAGTTTAACCAAAGTGAAATTGCATGCTGGAAAGTATCAAGAGATGACTTGACAGTATGCAGCTGCATTTTTTATGCAGTCTTGAGGAGTTAGAGCTTCAATCTGTAATTTTTGGAGGATATTTGAAAAGTGCTGAGTATGATCAGATCTCATTTTAGCAAGATTTTAGCTTTTGAGGTAGTTCAGAATGAATCAGGAGTAGGCGTGGTTATGGCATCAGGCAAGAGGAGCAGTTAGGACATCATTTATGTTATCTAGATGAGAGATGATAAGAGTCATTAAAATGGCAGTGCAAATGACAAAAAAATAAAAAAGGGTAGGTTCCAGATACATAAAATAAACAGATTCAGTGGTATTTATGATTGATTGTGGATAGTTAGAAGGAGTCCAATATAAATCCCAGTTTCCGTCACGCATGATGCGATTAGATGGGTAAATTTCTCACTAGATTTTTGAGTTTTATGTATATGATTAGCTTCTATAAAATTAATAAGCATATAAAAGTAACTTCTGAGTAGGTTAATAATTCTAATTTCTTTTTTTTATTTATAGATGCCACTTCAAATGAACAACAAGAGCTATTCTGTCAGAAGTTGCAACAGTGTTGCATACTGTTTGATTTCATGGACTCTGTTTCAGACTTGAAGAGCAAAGAAATTAAAAGAGCAACACTGAATGAACTGGTTGAGTATGTTTCAACGAATCGTGGTGTGATCGTTGAGTCAGCATATTCTGATATAGTAAAAATGGTAAGCATCTAGACTTATGTTCCTCAGATTTATATAAATTCAAGTAATATCTGAGGTGTAATTATGATTAATGAGACCTTTTTTTAAATTAAAGATGTTATTTATTTATTTATTTATTTTCAGAGAGGGGGGAGGGGAGGGAGAAAAGAGAAGAGAAACATTGATGGGTTGCCTCTTGCACGCACCCCCAGGCAGGGACCTGGCCAGGAGTGAATTGGCAACCTTTTGGTTTGTGGGATGACACCTAACCCACTGAGCCCCACCAGTCAGGGTGAGACTTTTTAATTTTTTTTATGATTTTATTTATTTCTACAGAGAGGAGAAGAGAGGGAAGGAGAGAAATAGCAAGTGTGATTGCCTCTTGCCCCCAGCTGGGGACCTGGCCTGCAACCCAGGCATGTGCCTTGATTGAGAATCGAACCAATGACCTTTTGTTTAGTTTGCAGGCCGGCACTCAATCCACTGAGCCACTCAATAAGTCCAGCCAGGGCAAGACTTATTTTTAATAAACTTATAATAATTAATGTACTCAAAAGAATGTTTATAAAAATAGTCCATTTGAAAGGTTATCCATTCATTTCAGTGATGCTGATATTGCTTATAATAGTTGGGGAATTCAATAGCCACAATGGCCAGTGGCTACCGTGTTGGGTAGCACAAATCTAGATCTTAGGAGAAAGATGTACGCTCAAGATTATACAGACTGATAGATAACTAATGTCATGGGGCTGAACAGTCACCAAGAGAGAAAGTCTAAAGGGAGAAGAGAAGACCAATGGAACACTGTGGGTCTCTCCACATTTCATTGGTGGGGAAGGGAGTCAGATCTGAAAAATTCTTATTTAGGACATTTTTAATATCATGTTTGTAGATTCTATAATACTTGAATTTTAATTAAAACTCAGGACTTTTCAGAAGTTAAATAATATAAACGTTTGCAATATGTGATATGAAAAATAAATTACTGCCAACTTTTTTGAAAATTAGGATACTGTTTATTAGTAGTTCAACCTTATTCTCTATCAGACAGACGTCTGTTTAGGATTTTTGTATGCATACTAACAAAATAAAGATCAACTGGAATAATTAGAGAGTCACTGATTCCATAATTTAAGTGTAAATGTTTCCAGGGTATCGAAGGTTAGAGCAAGTATAACTTATAGTTGTCTTCATTTCCATCCCCTTGCTGATACGTGTTCTGAGGGAAGAGCAAAAAAAAAAAAACAGGAAGTTAAATTTCACCCTAATATACCAATTGGGTTTTTTCTTTTATCACATTGTGCTAGAAGACTTGTTAAAAGGACTTAGGAAATTTTGGTGGGGTTTTTTTTTGAAAAATTAAAATAAAAGCCTTAAAAAAATTTTAAAGGTTAGCAATAGAACATTAATCAAAATGAAATGGCTTTCTGAACTCCTAGAGACAGTCAAGGTGACAGTTTGAGAATATAAATAGTGAATACTGATAGGCTTCTTTTTTGTTTTTTTATTTTGTGTTCATCATTAAAAAATGTTCAGGGAGAAAAGCAACATTCACAGTAGTGTTTCCACTGATTTCAAATGGTTTGTATTCAGGAATTTTGAAAGTCCTTAGAAAGATACTTCATTTTTATTTCTGTAAAGTTGTTGCTTAGTTATTGAAAGTACTCAAATATTTGAGTCATGTTATTCTGTGATTGCTGTATACTAATAAATTTTGGGATTTCTTTCTTTTCCTAAGTAAAAAGGCATGTGTGATTCAACTTCTGGATACTTAAGATTTAAAGGACTAACTTACCAACTTAGTCCTTTAAACTTCAAATCTTTAGTATATTATATATAGTTAATTATCTAGCATGTCAAGTTCTATGTTATTACTTTCTAAGTCTTATGATTATAGTAATTGACTGTTAGCAGTTATTTAGCCTACCAGAGATGCCACTTCATAAGAATAGTTGCAAATTTTTTGCACTACTATATTCCCCTTGTCTCGTCCTCTATTCCCCAAATAGTTTATCTCAAATGATCAATCTAGCAATAGTATGCCTTTATTGTTGACTAAACTAAACCGTCTGATCTGTTAGTCTGTACGTCATTCTTCAAAGAATTGTGAGTTGGGACCACAGTCTGTCCTTTGCTAAGGAAAAAGGATATGTAGTTTTCCTGGGTACTAAAATAATGTGAGAGATGAAATATAAATACAGTGTTGCATTGTTTCTAAAATGAAAACTCTCAAAGCACTTCCTGATTTCAGAGGTTAATTTTTTAAAAAGGCTCAGAGTAGATGAAATACAGTAAATTAAATTAAAATGAGGTATTTTAAACTGTCTGTAATAGCAATGAAGACATTCTGCCCCTTCCCTCCTCTTCCTTAGTGTGTGGTATGTATATGTAAGAATGGAAATATTTTACCAAACTTTGGTTTATAAGGTAAGTAAATGGCTGGTTTAGAATATAGGGGAAGTTATGGAAAAATGAAAAGAATCAAGTTAGGGATAGGTAGAGTTAGGAACTTTATGCTTCCAAACCGCCCCCCTCCCCACCCCAATGTACTTCCCTCCCTTCCTCTTTTTTCTTTTTTTTTTAAAGAAAAACATGGAAAGAACAACCTGTAATTTTTTTCTAAGATTTTATTTATCTTTAGAGAGAGGGAAAGAGAGGGAGAAAAGAAAGGGAAATATCGGTAAGTACTCTGACTAGGCACCAAGCCTGCAACCCTGGCATGTGCCTTGACCAGGAATTGAACTGGCGACCTTTTCCTTTGCGGAATGATGCCCAACCAACTTAGCCACCCAATCAGGGGAACAGCTTGTAATTTAAGGAAGAGAAATTCGGAGGGAAGAGAAATCCAGAGGTAATCTGTAATCTTCAGGAGTTTGATGTCTAAAGAAGTCAGAGAAAAACTAATGCCTGCCTTCTTCATATCTTGAAGATGTTTATAGGATTTTTTTAAACTAAGCTCATAGCCACAATGTAACTTTTTTCTTAAATAAAGTTATCTTAAAAATATTTCATTTTGCATTGTTGAATTCGATTACTTAACAAAGAACATAAATCTAAATTTATTTTTCTTTACAGATCAGTGCTAATATCTTCCGTACCCTTCCTCCAAGTGATAATCCAGATTTTGATCCAGAAGAGGATGAACCCACGCTTGAGGCTTCTTGGCCTCACATACAAGTATGGAATATAATTATGTATTGACAGTTTTTATATTTTTGATATTCTGCTGAAATCATGAGTGTCTATTTAAAATATTTTATTTATAATACTTAACATTATTTTCTTTCCAAAATGCTGCTTTTCTCTTTTTTTATTGTGATAAAATACACTTACCATTTAAACTAGTTTAAAGTGTACTTATTCAGTGGCAATAAGTACATTGACAATGCTGTGCAACCCCTGCCACTATCTAGTTCCAGAATTTTTATCTTCTCAAATGGAAACTCCCTTGTCATTAGCAGCCACATTCTATTCCCCCATACTCACAGCCCTGATAACTACTAATCTCCTCTCTCTCTGGATTTGCCTGTTCTGGATACTTAATGTAAATGAAATTATGTGGTATGTGAACTTCTGTATCAGGGTTTTTTCACCTAGCATAATATTTTCAAGGTTTACCAATGTTGTACATGTATCACCACCACATTGCTTTTAACAGCTGAATAATATTCTATTGTATGGATATACCTCCTTTTGTTTATCCATTAATCAGCTGATGGACATTAGGGTGGTTTCTACTTTTTGGCCATTGTGATTACAGCTGTTAAGAACATCCATGTACAAGTTTTTGTTTTAACATCTGTTGCCCATAGTTTTGGTATGTTGTTTTTTGTTCTCATTCATTTCAAAATATTTTCTAATTTCCCTTGTGATTTCTTTTTTGATTAATTATTTGAGGATATGTTTAATTTCTACATTTTCGTGACCCTCACATTTCTGTTAACTGATTTCTAATTTTATTTCATTGCAATTGGATAATAAATACACCCTGAATGTTTTCAATCCTTTTAAATTTATTGAGGCTTATTTTATGACCTAGCATACAGTCTGTCCTGGAGAATGTTTCATGTGTGCTTCAGAAGAAGGTGCATTCTATTGTTGTTGGGTGGAGTGTTCTGTAGAAATGTTAGATCTAGTTCGTTTATAATGTTCAAGTCTTCTATTTCCTTGTTAGTAATCTTCTGTTCTACCCATTATTGAAAGTGAGATATTGAAATTTCTAACTATTAGTGTTAAATTGTCTATTTCTCTCTTCAGATCTGTCAGTTTTTGCTTTATATATTTTGGCGGCCATATTGTTAGCTACGTATGTTTATAATTGTTATACAGCATCTTCTTTATGGATGGCTTTTATCATTATAACTATTAAAATAGAGTTTCTGTGTTTATTTCATCTGGTATTAGTATGGCCACTCAGTTGTCCTTTGCATAATACATCTTTTCCATTCTTTTAGTCTGTTTGATTCTTTGAGTTTGAATTGTTTCTAGTAAATAGCATGTGGTTGGATCATGTTTATTTATTTATTTATTTATTTATTTTTAAAATTTTATTTATTTATTTTTTAGAGAAAAGGGAAAGGAAGGAGAAAGAGAGGGAGAGAAACATCAATGTGTGGTTGCCTCTCATGAGCCCTCCCACTGGGGACCTGGCCCACAACCCCAGCCTGTGCCCTGCCTGGAATTGAACCTGTAACCCCCTGGTTTGCAGGCCCACGCTCAATCCACTGAGCCACATCAGCCAGGGCGGATCATAGTTTTTTAAAATCAATTTTGACAATATCTGTCTTTTGACTGGAATGTTTAATCCAATTACATTTAATGTAATTACTGATAATGCAGGATTTACGTCTTCTGTCATTTTCTCTATGTCTTAGGTCTTTTTTGTTCCTCTGCTCCTCCATTACTGCCTTTTATATTAAATAGGTATTTTCTAGGGTACCATTTTATTTCAATTCCCATGGTTTTTTTAATAATTTTTTACTTATTTTCTTAGTAGATACCCTGGGGATTACAATTAGCATCTTAAAACAATCTAGTTTGGTTGGGTACTAATTTGAAATCAATAATTTTCAAAACTTTGGTCCAGTATATCTCCATTCCCTCCTTTGTGGTATTATTGTCATATTGGGTTGGCCAAAAAGTCTGTTTAGTTTTTTCCATAAAAGACACATTTTTCATTTTCACTAATAACTTTATTGATTTGGATATTTTGAATATGTCAGCTACCTTCCACTAGTGGCTTTCTAGTGGGTAGAGGCCAGGGGTGCTGCTAAACATATTCTAGTGCACAAGACAGCCCCACAGCAAAGAATTATTTGGCCAAAATGTCAAGAGTACCAGGAAACTTCACAAACCACTTTTGACATGTTTGATCAGTCACAGCACCTTCTCCATACACGGCACAAATCTTTTCTTGCATTTTTACCTCTCTTGAAATAATAAAGCATAATACTTTGAAAATGTTGCAAATCTTCTTCCATCTTTAGCATTAAAATGGCTGTACAAAAATTCACCAGTTTTGATAAATTTTTTAAAAATGCTCGTGGATTCGAAAGCTGTCACAATACAATCTAACAGAATTGTTTCAAATGAAGTTAAAGACAACTAAGAGTTACTAGAGCCACTGTATTGAAAAAACTTAGTGGACTTTTTGGCCAAACCAATACAAATTCTTACAACACTTACTTCATACCTTCTGAGCCTCATTTTAATAACAATAAATTAGACCTTCCAAATAATTCAGTGTCATCATTTTTTCTTTTTTTAGACCTCATAAATGAGTTTCTAAAGATACAATTATACACGTACAGATGTGCCTTAGTTAAGCGGAACAAAAGTTTATATATACAAATTCTAACTAGAGAATTAATCACTACTAAGCATGGTGAAATGGAAATGAATCTGGTGATAGACCTCTACTGAAACCCTAGTTTTGATACTTTTCTACATGTATGCTCCCGGGTGAGCTACTTAACTTCTCTGTAACCTCCTCTATAAAACTGGGGTAAAACAGTGTTGTGTAAAGATTGAGTGGGGTAATTTATACACAGAACCTAGCACAGTTTTTAAAACTATACTATTTTTTTTGCTCTCCCCTTTTTTTCTTAAATGCTATTACTTTTGGTATTTCGCTACCTTTATACTGATACCTTTACATGATACCCTTAGTTCTCTCTTTTGTAGTTATTTTATTGGTGTAGCTATTTTACTGGTTCCCTAGAATTAACAATACTGAAAGTAACAAATAATCTCTTCCCCACTTCCTTCTCCCATAGCATCTAATGTAAAGTTAATATACTTTTACTCCACAGTAAATACCTGTATGGCACTTTGAAGCTTCTGCTTCGTGTATACTCTGTTCCATCCCTTCCCTCAACTCCATATTTTTGAGAGTTGTGTGATACCTACACGTAGTTAGAACATGTAATTAATTGTATACTATCCTGTCACCTTTATGCCCATCACTTGTTACTAGTTCTATAGATAACATATTTAATGTTTATAATAATTCCTTATGTCAAAGTTTCTCTAGTTATTTCTTGGTAATTTGGAGCTCAATCTTTAATAGCAGGGCTCATGGGAACATTATTCCATGGGAGCAGTTTGTCTTTATAGCCTTTATTTTTAAAGATTAGCTTGACTTGATGTAAAATCCTAGGGTGATGTTTATCCTCAAGCACCTTAAATATGTTATTCTATTGTCTTCTGATTTCAGTCTGATTTTCTTTCCTTTCTATAAAGATTCAGCATTTTGCCTGGACACCTAAAGGATATTTTTCCTTTAATGGTCAACTATTTTACTGGATTATACATACATAAGTGGTAATTTTCTAGGTAAATTTCTCCAGCTGAATAGTACTCTTTACTATAGAAGTCCATTTTTATACCTAAAACATTTTCTTCAGTGATAGTTTTTAATATTTCTTTTGCTCCACTGCTTTGCTTTTCGTCTTTGGGGCTGCCGGCTATTCATATGTTGGCTCTGTATCTCTTTCTCTTAAAATCACTTTTTAAATCTTTCTTCATTCTCTTGGATTGTTCTTAGTTTTTCTTCTTCCCATCCTCTGTTTCCTTTTACTATTATTCTAGTTGTGAGGCAGAATGAGAGTGAATCTTTAGTTTTTCCAGCCTCAGTAGTAGAGACAGGCAAGGGGAAGGGAATGGGTGTTAGGTTAGCCTGCCACGGGGTTTTTTAAATTACAGAGGAAAAAACCAGATTCTTAGAGAACTAAGGTTTTTTTAGTGTTTATCATGTACCAGGCAATGTTTTAGGTACTTAACATAAACTATCTCATTAAGTATATGTTGATTATTACATAAATTCTTTCATATATTAAATCAATTAAAAATCCATTTAAATTAGTTTCCTCTTACTAGAGGTTGGAAAACATTCAGTCACCATACTCCTTGAAAAGAGCCTTTTGTGTACTTGATCATTAAAGTTGCTTCTCAGTCTTGGCCGCTTTGGACCAAACATTTCCAGTTCCTTCAGCTTTTTGTAAAATATCTTATTTTCAGATACTTTAATCATCATTTCTAGTTTCTGTTGTACCTTTTTCTAAAGTCTTTTATTGGTGAAGACCAAAGTTTTGTATATTTTAACTACATTGGGAAAGACACGGCTATACTGAGTAGGATGGCAAAATCACCCACCGTTCCTTACGCTTTTATCTTTCATGTTGTAGGGAGTTTTGTTCTTTTGTTTGTTTGTTTACAGAAGTAGGAATACCAACCATGCATCGAACATGTGAAGTTTGCCATTTTACTAGGAAAATGGATCCATTTCTGAAAGTATCTAGTCTTTGTAGCACTGTTTCTTAGATTCTTGGATCAAATTATTTCTTCATGTAGAACACTGAGAAACTTCCATAACTACAGTAAATATTTATTGAGCATCTATTGTGTTCCAGGCATTTTTCTAAATATTGGGGGTAAAGTATTGAACTAACAAGCAAAATTCCTTACATTTTAGTGGAAAAGAATAAATGATAAATACATACTATGTCAGGGTATGATAAATACTAGAAAAAAAGTAATGCAGTATAAGGGTATAAAGAGCGACGGTGGGGTCAGGGTGCAGTTTTATCAAAGCATGGTCCTAATTGTGCCATACTGAAGATTTTTAGCTCTGTAAATCACTGGGGTTCCCTTTACTTCTGTTTGGGATTGCTCTGTGTGTATTTAGATAACCTATTGTCATCATCTCTTCAGTGGTGCTAGGTTGGCTGCATAATTGCTGCTAATGTTGACTGGTCACTTAATGCTCATTGTCAGATAAATGGTGCAGATGAAAACTATGATAGGCAGAAGTTCTACTGTGTATGTGATTTAGAGGATTCATTTTTATATGGAGCTTGATGTTGTACAGGTCTCCCAAAGGACATGCTGTTACTCTTAAAACTGTTAAGCCTTAAGCTCTGTATTTCTGACACAGATCTTAAGAGGAAGAGTATACAGGCTAATGAATGTTATGCTTGACTCCTGTTTAACTTGGTCTCACCTTACCACAAATCTTAACTTCTGCTGAACTGGGTATCTGCATAAAGATTCCAAGTCTCTGATTCCATACCCTCATCTATACCCTATACCACTTTCTTCTCAGGACATGTCCTACCTTTCTTTCTATAAAAGCCCTCCTTTTTTCTTGGGTTATCCAAAATCTTACTGAATGCAGGGCTCAAGTTGCGTGTCCTCCAAACTCTTCCTACTGGCCTTATTTCCCCAGTGTTACGGCCCTCTTCTACATGGCTCCTTCACTCATAATCTGTGTCATATACTTTTTGTGTATATACCATTTTATGTTTTTGTTTTTGTCTTACCTCTAACAAGTGAATGAGATTTTGGGAACTGTACAGCGCCTGATAGCCATTCGTGCTGTTCGTAACTAAATGAAAACTTGTTCCTCTACCCACAACACTTCTGTCACCAAATGTGTGGATTTTCCACACCCAGAAATTGTCCATTTCTCTGCAGACACTTATTCATATAACTACTCAAGAGTTAGCACAGACCCCACAGATTAAATAAGGGTTCAGTTCCACAAGACTGCCTCCCACCTCACATGGCAGTCACAAGTTTGAGTCTCCCATACTTTTGACCAACTTGCTATGAATCTGGGGAGGTTCCCAGGACCTACTCCTCAGGCGCAGTAATTTGCTATAATGACTTGCATCTCAGGGAAACACTTAACTTACTGTTGTCAGTTTATTATAACAGATGCAACACAAGCACAGCAAAATGGAAGAGGTGCATAGGGTGAAAGGATGGAGAAAGGGCTTAAAGCTTCCATGTACCACCCTCCCAGTGCCTTGAAGTGTTCACCAACCCAGTTCTCCAAACCCCTTTGTTTAGGACTTTGGTAGTGGTTCCTTTAGTAGGCATGATTAATCAAATCATTGGCCATTGGCGATTCAACTCAATCTCCAGCCCCTTTCCCCTGCCTGGAGATGATAGTTGAGGCTGAAAGTCCCATCACTAATCACATGGTTGTCCTGTAATTAACCAGTCTTCATCCTTCTAGAGTCACCTTATTGGCATAAATTCAGGTATGGCTGAAAGGGGCTTTTGTGAATAACAAAAGATTCTTGTCTCACCCCTTATCACTCAGGAAATTCCAGGGGGTTTAGGAGCTTTGTGCCAGTAACCAAGGATGAAGATCAAATGTGTATTTTTTTTTTAAGATTTTATTTATTTTTAGAGAGGAGAAGGGAGGGAGAGCAAGGGAAACATCAATGTGTGGTTGCCTCTCACACATCCCCTACTGGGGATATGGCCTGCAACCCAGGCATGTGCCCTAGACTGGGAATCGAACCACCAACCCTTTGGTTTCCAGGCCAGCACTTAGTCCACTGAGCCACACCAGCTAGGGCCAAATATGTAGTTTTTATTCTATCACAGTAGCCTAGTACTGGACATGAAATAGGCACTGAGCAAGTTGTGCCAGTGAAACTGCATAGCAGTCTGTGAGACTACTAACTCTTCAGAGGACTCTGTGATCACTGGTAGTGTGTACCCCAAAGCAAATTACCTGTATAGTTGGTTGATAAGAAATTCATAAATAAAACCTTAATTGATACCAACTTCTTGTTATATCCTTTCTTTTTTAAAAGATTTTATTCATTTATTTTTAGAGATGGGGGAAGAGAAGGAGAAAGAGAGATATCAGTGTGTGGTTGTCTCTCACATGCCCGCCCCCCAGCACCAGGGACCTAGCCCACAACCCAAGCATGTGCCCCAGCTGGGAACTGAACCAGCGACCCTTTGGTTCGAAGCCTGGGCTCAATCTACTGAGCCACACCAGCCAGGGCCTGTTCTTGTTATATCCTTAATTCATACTTAACATAAAAGCTAGGTGATAATTAGACCAGATAGGCATCACTCCTGTTGCATAGTTGCATAAATATGCATCAAATAAAAACAGTACTTACTCAGATCCCAAAACTGTTGTTAGCTTTGGATTATTATTGAATTCGTAGTAGTAAAAATGTGTTATTCTGTGGGTGAATGATAGGGCCCAAATCTGGTAATGCTTTTCAGTATGTTGTGAGGTCTGTAAGTTAGCTGTCTTTTTTTCCTTCTCCCTTCTATATGTGGCCTAACTGGCTACCTAACAGTTTATCGAATATTTTTACTTTATGATCTAACCTTCCTTTTTAGGGTGCTAGATTGATGTATAGTTTAATAGCTAATAAGTTAAGGCACATTTTGGGCTCTATTCCAGTTTTCCTACCTTTTATAGCTTATAGGTTACAATAAAAAAAAAACTTTATAGTGTATTTGCTTTTCTCCTTGAAAGACAGATGTAGGTGAATTGAGGCAAGTTGAACTGAAAAGTACTGCAGTGATTTGTGGCAGCAGGTGAACATTTGCTATTGCTTTTAAGATCCTGGCACTTTTTAAGTAGAAGGCCCGCTGTGACTTCTAATTTATTCTGTGATGCACAGACATTCCTTCCTGAGCCCTGTTATTATATAACTTGGTTCATTATTTCCCAAGTGTGGATAAGGTATGCTGTTCGATTTAATTTTTTTCCCACTATAGTTTTTTGTTAAGATTTGAAGTTTTTCTTTTATTGTTGTTGATACACTGCCCCTTACAATCCAGTTTACCCTTATCTGGAGGTTTCTGATCCTGTATTTAACAAACTCTGGAGATTAAATGGAGGTAGTTTCGTAGTCCCCTGGAGAAAGGTCTTTGTATGTTGCCGGTAAATATGGACTGCAAAATAGTCTTGATTAAATATTCAGTAGACACCGTCTTTATTTTCTAGCTCCTGTAATTTAACATTGTAATAAATGATACAAAGCAGTAAACAATTCTCCAGATTTACCAGCTTAGGAGACCCAATTGTGAATATATATTGAGTTTTTTAAAAAAAACTATTAGAACTTGTTATAATTTCTAATGAGATCTGAAATCTCCCTACTAGTTGGTAAGGGAGATGTATTTTTGGTATGATACAACTTAGGGTAATGTTTAACAGGCATCATCTTAACTTTCATTTGACTTTCTCTCACAGTTGGTGTATGAATTCTTCTTAAGATTTTTGGAGAGCCCTGATTTCCAGCCTAGCATTGCAAAGCGATACATTGATCAGAAATTTGTACAACAGGTAAGGGATTCTTATGTCTTAAAATATTCATCTTAGCAATGATTTATCAACTTGTAATTAAAATAGTCTTTCAAAACTTGTATGGTTTATTTCAATTTAACAGCATTTAATATTCTGGGCAATTAGGATAAAAATAAAGTACCTTTGAGAGTACAAGAGTATTTTAAAGAAAGGACTAGCTTCTAATGCAGTCAAATTATCCTATTCAAACTTAGATTCTCAATTGTTTTATAAAGAGCAGAAAAGCAAGCCTTTGTGGAATATTTAACTGAGAAAATTTGACCATTCAATCTAAGGGCAAACCTTATTTTTAAATTGTAAGCCTTTGAAACTCAAATTTGCCATTGTTTTAAGCATTTTAAAGTAAAGTTTTGACTTTGAAATGACAGAGGGAAAAAGTGGGGAAATGGGATTTTTGTTAGGCGTTGGGTATTAGGCTCCTTTCCTGTCATAAAGCATCAATTACCTTTCCCTTTTCCTTTCTCCTTCCCACCTTAGGCATTCTAGCCACCCAGTTCCTAACTCACAGATAAAATGGTATCTTTAAGAAGAGGAGATAGAGTTAAACATATGTGATACCTTCTTTCTTATTATAAATTGGTTATTAGCTGTTATTTTTGGAACCTACATACTCAAAATGAATTTCTTAGAATGTGTTTATTTTCACACATCTTTTTAACAACATAAAGGGCTCTTTTTAACTATGTAGAATTGGCTGGCCCAAGACAAAACTGTGAAGTACACCAAATTTTTCTCTTTTGAAATACTTGTCAGTAAGGTCTTACTAGGAATTTGATGCTCTCCTCTTCTAGAGTTACTTGCATTTTAAAGGAAGGTAGAAGGTGGGTATAAGAGAATCAGTGAACCCAGTGCCGAGGCCAGGATTAAAATTACTACAAAGACCATTGTGTATTTCCTGTGGTAAAGCCTCTACATACAGGAGTTGCACATATTTGGAGTTCATTTTTGGTGGTTCATAACTATCTCTGACCTCATGTAAAGTATTCTCATTGCTGTGAATGTATTGATAAACAAAGAACTTTGTCAATATATCCTTCAGCCATTCAAACAGCTCTTCTTTTAACAGTGAAGAAATATTAGGTGTGTTAACAAATAAAATGTCTGTTTCAATCACAAACAAAAATAAGATTACATGGAACTGTTATTTTGGTAATAGAACTTGAGTGCATACCTAGTGCCTTCTGTAGTTCTTGTGCGCTACAGAAGGAGTGTAGTATATTAAGGAACTCTAGTAATGCCATACTAAATTGTATTTAAGATAATAGCAGGTTGAGGGGAACGATTGCCTTAGTGTTTCCTCAGTCTGGAACTAGAGGTATTTCAGCTGCAAGATTATTCATGGGATTAAGGGGGACAAGAAAAAAAAACTGGTATAGTGAAACCCATTTTCTACCTCTACTCGAAATGCCTGAATTAGTTGAGAAGCCAAGGCTCAATAATTTGTTTTTGGCAGTTTGTATGACTGTTCTTTCACAGATGAAACTTCTCTAAAGTAATCTTAGTGTGTTGTTTTAATAAATAGTATGTATAGGAATTCTCAGTTTTTGTATGTTGAAATTATTTGACTAGGTGGTAAGTTTTAATACTTAAAAGTATAGAAGAAAAATCCTTGGTATAAATTTGGACAATCCATTTTTTCAAAAGAAGAAACTAATTGCATAGTTTCAAGGTTGTGTTCAAATCATAGGGTTTCAGAAGAAAGAAGGAAGCTAAGAATTACTGAGTACTTTTTATGTGCCAAGCACTGTTCTTATGTGAAGAGCTTGACCATATCAAGTTTCACACATCCAGTAGATGGCACAATCAGAATTTGAATTAGACTCTCTGACCTCTTAAAAAATAAAAAGAATTGATTTTATCCTTTCTCATTTTATCAATGAAGAAACAGTCTCACGGGTTATAAATTACCCTTAAAAGCACAGTTAGATATAAATATCAGAGCCAGAATAAGAAAGTTTCCTAAGTACTAGTTTTGTATTTGTTTCATTGTGTTAATATTATATATCTAAATAGAGTATTTAGATAATATTTCAAAATAGGTTTAAGTAGATTTGATAGAGCTAATAAATGTTCTCTAGTTAAAACTTACCCCTGAGAAGTAACTTGCATTAAGTGATGTTCTTTTTTAAATTTTATTTTATTCTATCACCATTCCCCCCTATAGCCTCTTCACCTCCCCCCCCCCCCCCAATCTCCACACCGTTTTAAGTGTCCATGAGTTGTTTCTCTGTTTTTTTCTTTTTGGCTCAATCCCTCTACACCCCAAATTATATTTGTTCTTGGATTAGATGTGACCACCTTAATTAAGAGCCCCTTTTATTGATTTGAAAGCATGTCTTCCAAGCAACCCAGCATCAGAAACTTAGACGTGAGTATCTTAAATGAGATCAGTTATTTTTAATTAGAATGACCTGAACTGAATTTATTGGGTATAGTAACACAAATTATCATGTTCCATGGATGGTTTTGGGGAGTCTCATACAGTACTTTCATAACCTCATGGACAAAGAACTCAAACTAAGCAAGACACCTGTTTAGGGGGTATAAATATGAGAAAAGTCATCATTATCCTCAAAAATACTCACTCTAGTAGAAGAGATACACATGTAAACAATTACATATAATTCAAGACAGATTGGAGAAAACCTCCAGTGGGGTGAGAGCTTGCTATCTTAACTGTAATTATCAATACCAAAGTACAGAACATGCAATTCCTTGATGACTTCTTTCTTCAAGAGACTATTTTATACTTTTTCCTAAGAAACTCCAATGTTTCATTTAAAAGTGATACTTTTTTTCGACAGAAGAAATTCAGTTTCTTTACCATTTTAAAATAGAAATTTGAGCTTTTGACTTCAAATTTTTCAAAGGTCTCTATCCTTGCCTTTGCTGAGTAGTTGTGTTAAAGGTATAGGAAAATGACAGTTTGGCCATGTTGAACTGGTTTAAAAATTTCCAGTCATTTGCTAAGCTGACTTTAAATAAAAATCTTTGGTCTCATCTTTTCATGTTATTTCATGAATGACCTCCACTCTGTTAGCATGTATTTGCCAATAGTTTACCCAGTTAACTAAATACTAATTTTTGAGCTGTTGGCATGGTGATTCTTGAATTTTTCAGTGCAAAACCACAAAAAAGCAGCCATGGTTTGTACAAATCTTTCTGGTAAATTGGGAATGTGCATGTGCATTTGTATTTTAACTTCATTTATTTAATGACTTGCAGTCTACAAACTGACTTCGTATGTAATTTATTTAGATTTATAAAAAGCATTAAAAATCTCTTAAATTTCAACACTCTAAAGTTATGTGTCATGTTTAGTAGTCAAGAATGGGATAGAGTTTTTAAATGAGTGACAAGGCAAAAAAGAAATTCCACATTTTAAGCATTGACATGATTTATTTTGTCAGGGTTTTTTTAATTAGTGAAAAATACTCCGTAAGCTTTTCTTTAGTTTCTCTAGTTAGCAAGAATGAAATGTATCTGATAAAGCAGAATGTTTAAACTTTTTAAAAAGATTTCATGGGTTATCTTAAAATCAGTATTAGAATAAAGTAAAGTTTTGCTCAATTATTTTTAAAAAGTAATTTCTCAGTTTTTTTTTAAAGCTCCTGGAGCTCTTTGATAGTGAAGATCCCAGAGAACGTGACTTCCTGAAGACTGTTCTGCATCGAATTTATGGGAAATTTCTTGGATTAAGAGCATTCATCAGAAAACAAATTAACAACATTTTCCTCAGGTAAATTGGTTATATATTCATATATATATAGTGCTTTTCTCCCTCTTCATATTTTCTTTTTATGCCAGCTCCTTTAGGTTAACTTTTAATATATGAGATCTGGAAATTTAACTGCTAGTATTTGAGTCATTTTTAGCCTGTTTTGTAGACATCATTTGCATGTAACTTTAGAAATTTATAACCTGTTTTTCATTTAGATGGATAGTAGTAATGAAGTTTTTAATAGGTAATACCAATGTTATTCATGTTTAAGATTTATTGTGAGAATTTGTCTAATTGTTTCTTTGAGCTTTTTGTTTGAAAATTTTGTGTACTATTTAAATCAGTAGCTCTTGGAAGTACTTTCATTTGATCCTCTGACAAAGCTAATTAAATTTTTATGGGGCCTATCTTTTGGCTGCTTTATAGGTGATAGTTTATTTTATGTTGCTTCAAAGTAGATTTCACTTTAATACCCACACTTCAGGTTTGGTGTGTATGTTTTAGTTGAAGATCTGGCAAAATTAGGCTAGCATTTCCCCATTGTAACAATTAGAAATGAGTAACCTGCTCTAGAGACAACATCTTTCTCCAGTTGTCTGTCTTCCTTTCCCTGTCC
This sequence comes from Desmodus rotundus, assembly GCF_022682495.2. Taxonomy (NCBI): domain Eukaryota; kingdom Metazoa; phylum Chordata; class Mammalia; order Chiroptera; family Phyllostomidae; genus Desmodus; species Desmodus rotundus. Next base: position 85,304,111 of record NC_071398.1, read on the forward strand.
TGTGTTCATTTGAGTTTGACTCCCTGCTTTTAAGGTGATCGTAATCTTGGAAAGCTAGGCAGCCTGTGTAGTTTAGGTTTAATGAAATTTTAAGCAAAATAAAATATTGCAGGTGAAATTATATTGTTACCTTAATATATAGCAAGTTTTAACAAAAGTATATGCTTAAATAGGACATATTTAAAAGCAACTTGTGTAGTAGGAAATAGATCTTCTTTTATAAGATTGCTAAGAAGTAACTGGTTTGGGGCAAAATAGTTTACAAAGAATTCTTACAGCATGCTTGTACACTTCTCAATAATTGCCCTTTAGGTTGATTTCTTTACCTTCCTGTCTCTTTTTCTTAGTTTTCTGATGTTTTTTCATTATATCCATCTTTATTTTAAATTCAGGTTTATATATGAAACAGAACATTTCAATGGTGTTGCTGAACTCTTGGAAATACTAGGAAGGTAGGTCAGTTTTTTTGTTCTTTTTAAGAATTAAGTCACTTTGAATGTTTCAGTGTATTAAAATCTTAGCTGGGATTGGAGAAATTATTTCCTATTTTAGAATTTAAATATAGAGTGCAAGACATCATTTCTCAACTGAATTCTTATTATAGTTTTTTAGAGGGTCAGCATATTAAAGTACTGCCATGCAAGACATCTGTTCCTGCAGAAGCTTCCTGCTTTTGAAGTTGTGGCATGTTTTATGCCTGCTCTTGCCAGACTGCCTCAGAAATTTACAGGATCTGATTGGGAAGAGATGAAATAAGCTACAGTGAATCTTTTATGAAATTAGAAGAATTCTTGTTCAGATGTTGACAGACCATTCCTAATCCATCTGTTCTTTTTAGAAAAATCTACAGCCTTTGATTTTAGTTTACGTGAACATTTGCCTTCCTTCTTTACCACATAGCATTATTAACTTGAGAGACATTCAGACCCTTCCTTCTACTTGTATAAGAATGACTTTAGCCTTCTCTAGTAATAGAGAATGAATATGAAGAGAACTGCTTCTTAGTTTAAGATCCTTCAGTAAAGAGAAACTACTCATTTGCTTGAGAAAATACTGAAAATTTTTAATATTGTGATATTGACTCTCCTGTGGCTTTAGGGAGGAAAAATAAAGGCAACAGTGCATACATAAAGTGATAACGCTTTTATAGAAAATGATAGAAATTACTACTGGGACATTAATTGGCAGTCTTAGTTTTCTTTTGGGATCATTGAATGATTTAGAGGGAAGACTTCATAGAAATAGTCTAAAGTAGTTTGAAGATGAGTAATTCAACACCAGGATTGAAGCCGAGAGCCCATTCCTTATGTACACATGGATATAATAACTTTTAGAAATAAAGTAGTAACTACTTTAACCCTTCCCCCTGCCTTTTTTTCCCTCCAGTATTATCAATGGCTTTGCATTGCCACTGAAAGCAGAACATAAACAATTTCTAATGAAGGTTCTTATTCCTATGCATACTGCAAAAGGATTAGCTTTGTTTCATGCTCAGGTAAGTTTCAGGAAAATTTCAAATGAAATGACTATTGTTTCAAAGACTGATATAAAGGCAGAGAAATTGAGAAATACTGAAGTGGCAATTTTAAGTATAATTAAACAGTTTGCTTTGTAAGTTGCCCAAAGCAAATTTTTATAATTTAAAAGTATTATATTTAGTGTTATGAAATCAGCTCAATACACATTAAGTAAAGATATAGGAAAGAAAATAAGAAGTTCTTTTCTAGTCTTGGCCCTGACCTAATTAACTAAGTGACATTGAGTAAATCCCACATAACTGCAGAATGATCTGTCTAGTTGCAATAACCTAGTCTCCCCTATCATCCTATTATATATCTGCATAGGCATGCATGTAGAAAGATGCTGAAAAAGTACGATGTTAGCTCTAGTCTTATTTCAATTAACTTTACAATCAGAAGTTACTACTGAAAAAAACATCTTTTTTGAACTAGAAGTTACTTTCATGGTTAAAAAGTTATACAATTGTTAGTATATTAATTTTTACATATTGAGATTAAACTAGAGTAAAATTTATCAAAATGAGGTAGTCATTTCTGTTAGCTAAATATAAAAATTCTGCATCACTGAATGTTACTTCACTCAGTAATATTTATAAAATGTCCCTTACATTTTAGCTAGCCTACTGTGTTGTACAGTTCCTGGAGAAAGATACAACACTAACAGAACCAGTAAGTGGTCTATTTATGTTTATGTTCTCGATGTATATTGTAGCATTTCATTGTGTCTTTCTTTATGCTGTTATATACACCATTACAGAGTTATCAAACAGTAGTAGTAGTGTATTTTAAACTAAAACCATTTACAAGGAGTGTGAGGTTCACCTGCATGCAGAGAACCAGGTTGGGACGGGGAGTTCTCATGAGTTACGTGTCTTGAATAACTTAGATTAGATTACCTAACGTTGACAGGATCAAATGACTACAGTGAAATTTTATGTAGGTATTATCTTCACTGACAATCTTTTCAATTATCATTCACCTTTTAAAATTAAAACATACTGTGGAAGTCCCACAATTACTCCCTTGAGGTTTGTTTTTTTCTTAGAAATAGGAGTTTCCCTCTTATTAATGATAAACCACATGCTAGGAATTAAAAACATCTCCTTGCCTTTGGAGCTTAAGATACAATTTCGGAATAAAAGTTGTTTACTTCATGAATCGGCATAGCAATTCCGTATTTGAATTCTATTGCTTACTTCCTGACTATAAGGTGATTGAGGAGAAAATATGTTATGAAAATTAACTGAAGATTCAAGAAAAACAAAACGTAAGGTAGGGAGAAATAGCAAAGTAAAAAAGCATAGAAAACAAAACTTTAACCTTGGTGAACTGAAAATTTCAGAGTGCTTTCTAGGTATCCTAAGTTTAAATATGTAAAGAGTTCCTGAAACATTGCAAAGGGTTTGACAGATTTAAACTGTTTTTAATGTCACCAGCTTTCTGAGGCTATACCTAAGGGTGCTTGGAAAACTTAGTATTCTTCCTTGGTTTGACTTTTGGGTAAAGGAACAAAAGATATTTTTCCCACTCTGTGATGTTTTGAGATTTGTAATTTTTTCTGAAAACAGCTAAAAATAGTTTTGAAAGACAGATCAGGAGAATTAGAAGCTCAGTCTTTATGTGAAACCACATAAACCTCTAAGATGGAGTAAAACTTAATACAGATCCATAATTCTCAGAATTGAGACAAAGAAAAGCCATAACATAACTCATGATTTGTGCTTGGAGAATAGTAAACAGATACAATTTAAATTTATTACATTAACTTGGAGTGGATAGAGAATATGGGTGATTTCTTTTTAAAGAGAAGACTGAGGGTGATGATGGCCAGACATCTGGCTTAATGGAAACAGAAGCCAGATGAGGAGATAGTAAGGTAAATGTGTAAGTTGACAAAGAAAAATATTTTTCAATTCATAAAGATCTGTTGATATATCTTGCAATTTCTACCATAGGCTATTCCAGCACCAAAATTATGGCCATGTTACTTGGGTCTGAGCCTTAATACTCATTTTCCAGAAAACTGGCATTCATAGAAAGCTTCCTACAAATTATAGCTAAGTCAGAGCTTTGGCTAGTTTATTACATTCTGTATGTACCTAAATTTTATGTTGAAATTGTTTTCTACAATGGAAATGACTTTATTATTTCTGTTTATGAAAGTAATGTGTGTTAATTTGGTTCACACAATACAAAATCATAAAGCACAAATGTGGAGGATGTTCCTTGAAACGTTATTCCCTAGAGGTAACCATATAAGTGAATATATTTCTAGAACTTTTTTGCTATTTATGTGTAGGTTAATCAAATGGTGGGACAGTGCTGACCAGGTTTTTTCACCTCTCAGTATAATGTGGATATCTTTCCATACGAACTGCCTTCATTTTTCCCTCTGGTAGCATCAGATGCCATTATGGATTACCCTGACGTGTTCAGTCAATCTTCCATTAATGGGCACTTTAATGGTGTTTTTATTGTTACAAACACGTTACTGGGCGAAGGGATGTGTTTTAGGGGGTTGGACTTGTTCTGTGTCCTGTCAGTAGTATTACAAAAAAATCTGTGGGCATAAGAAATTTTACTGCATATACATTTTTAAAATAAAATTATTAAAAATAAACACATGTTACTGGGCCAAAGAGTACAGGAAAATTTGAACACACTCCAAGTTGCCTTCCACAAAGTTTGAACAATTTGGATTGCAATATTAGAGTGTAAAGGTACCTGTTTTCCCTCACCCTAGCAGAACATTAAGTTTTTAAATTTTTTGCTGGTATTAAAAGTTTTGCTAGTCTAATAGGTATGAAATATTTAGATTGGCTTTTCCCATTACAGGGATCGAGCCACTCTTTTACACAGTTATTGGTCATTTATAGTTCTGCATCCTTTGCCTTTTAATCTTTTCCTTATTTTGCAAAAATTTTTTGTCCATTTGGAGTTTTTCCTTTAATTTTGAATATATAGTTTTAAATCTTTGCCTTAAACAATTAAATTTTTATGTAGTGCAATGTATTCATCATTATGGCTTCTGGCCTTGCTGTCATTTTATAGTATCATATTCTGGTTATTTTATGGATTTAGTTTTTATCTGTAAAAACTTTATTCCATCTATTGTTTCCTAGCGCTTCCATGACAAATTACCACAAACCTGGTGGCTTGAAATAACAGAAATTTATTCTCTCACAGTTCTGAAGGCCAGAAGTCCAAAATCAAGGTGTCGGCAGGGCTGCATTTCCTCCAGATGCTCTAGGGGAGATTCCGTTCCTTGCCTCTTCCAGTTTCTGGTGTCTCCAGGTGTTTCTTGGCTTGTGGCTGCATCGCTCCAGTCTCACTTTGCTGCCTCTTCTGTCTCTTAAAAGGACACTTGTTGGATTTAGGGCCCACCCCAAATAACCCAAGATGATTTCATCTTGAGATCTTTAACTTAATTCTATCTCTAAAAGGTCCACTTTCCAAATAAGTCACATTCATAGCTTCTAGAGATTAGGATATATATGTTATCATTTTGAGGATCACCATTCAATGCACTACACTATTTGAAATGGAAATTTGTGTGTGACAAGAGTAAGGAACTGTATTAGTTTTCTATTGCTGAATAACAAATCATTGCAAGATTTAGTGGCTTAAAACAAACATTTATTATCTCATAGTTTCTGTGAATCAGGAACCCAGGCATGACTTAGCTGGGTTCTCTGCTACAGGGTGTCTTACTTACAGTGCTGCAACTGCAGTGTTGTCCAGGGGTGAGGTCCCACACAAAGGCTCAGATGAGGAAGCACACATCTACGTTCACGTTTGTGTGGCCCCAGGGCCTCGGTTCTTAGCTGGCTAGAGGCAACCCTCAGTTCTTTATCACATGGGCCTCTCTACCCTAGGAGCTTGCTTTATCAAAGTTGCAAGATGAGAAGGCTTTAGCATCTGCTAGTGAGGTGGAAGTCATTGGGCCAGCCCACATGTAAAGATTACATTACACTAGAGTGTGTATTCAAGAAGTAAAGATCATGGAAAAGTATTTTAGGAGTCTGCCTACCAAAGGAGCTACATTTTTTCCCCCCTAAATGGTGAGCCACCAGTCCAAGTACCACCACTTAACTAAGTCGTCTGTTTCTCACGGAACTGAAGTGCCCCCTTTGTCATATTAAACCCCATACAAACATGAGTTTGTCTCGTTACTCCTGTATTTCATGTCTTTTTTGTGAGTTTCCATGCTAATACCATCTTGTTTTAATTGCTGATATCAGGAGAGCAGGTTCCATTCCATTAATTCTCCCTCTCCTCCTCCCCATTCTTGGTTATTTGCTTATATTTGTGGATTTTAGAATAAATGTTTCTAGTTTCAGAAAATAATTCACTTGGCATCTGATTGAAATTAAATATATAAATTAAGTATAGAAGTATGTAAAATACTGAATCATTTTATCTGTAGTCTTTCATGATATTCGGTAAAGTTTTAGTTTTCATATATTCAATAAGTCTTAAAGAATACTTTATGTACATTAGTCCTTGTTATGAGGCATATTTTTATTTTCTCCTGACTTATAAAACAAAGTATCAATAATAAGGTGTTGATTTTTATATCTTTTATCTGACCATATATTAAAGTTTTTCCTATTGTAGTAATTTTTTCTCATTTAATGTTTAATGAATGTTATTTTAAAATTATAAAAATACTTAAGATGAATAAGCATAATTCTGATATTTCTTTCCAAAGTTATACATATCCTTTCATCTTACTTGACTGGCTCCAGAACAGTGTTCTCCCAATTTTAATTTGAATGGGTGTTCTTCATTACTGGACCAAACCAATGGCTATAAAACAACCTAACAGGCCAGCAGAGATCTAGTTCCACAAAAGCACTAGACCCAGGTGGTTTCATAGCATCTTTCTAAGACAATTTATATGAGATGATTGCTGCTGGCTTCTGACAAATTCTTAGTTCTAAGCTACTTAGCTTGTTATCGGAATAATCAATGAAGAATATCAAATAACTGAAAAAATCTTTTAAGGTACAATTATGACTTGAATCACCCCAAAATTTCTGGAATAAATTCTAATTGGTCGGATAGTATTCTTCTGTTAATATACTGTTATATTCACTTTAATATAAATTTTTGCAACTATGTTCCCTTAATCTTATTTTATTACATTTTCGTCATCAAGGTTGTGCTAACTATGAAATAAGTTGGGAAGCTTTCTGGGTTTTTTGGTGCTTCATAATAGTTTTAAATGACAGGAATTATCTAGCCTTTAGTTTCTCCCTAAAATAACCTGTACCACTCAACCCAGCAGTTATATTTTCCTTTATTTCCTTAGAAGTTAGTAGACTTACTACTACTGAAATTATATTGCTTATTGATAATTTGTTGGTCTCCCTGCTTCATAATGATCAGGGACCTTATCTATCCATCAGCTTCTAGAACGGTGTGTGGTATAACCACACATTGTTTATTTAAATTGATAAAAGCCTAAAACTGAGCAGAAAGTGTGGGGATATACTTAGATATTAAATAATATTGATTTGAATACTTTAGATTGTTATTAAAAATTTCCTGGGATTAACCAGCTTCATTACTTAATTCATGCTACACTTTTTTTTTTTTGCAGGTAATCAGAGGATTGCTGAAATTTTGGCCAAAAACATGCAGTCAGAAAGAGGTGGGTTTTGTTCAGCAACAGTAGTGCATTTCATGAGTACTGAGTCTCAGGGCAGTAAGCCATGTTTCTGTTGTCACCGCTACAGAGCAGGCAGTGTGCTGTGAGGGTTAGAGGGAGTTGGTAGAGGAGCTGTCAAGTCCTTTTTTGTCCACTATGTAATTTGTAGGTTAACTTCCTCATTTTCGTTTTCTCTATTAACATCTTATAATTTGTCATGTTTCTTAAAAGAAATTTTTTTTAACCTAGGTAATGTTTTTAGGAGAAATTGAAGAAATCTTAGATGTCATTGAACCAACACAGTTCAAAAAAATTGAAGAGCCCCTTTTTAAGCAAATATCCAAGTGTGTATCCAGTTCTCATTTTCAGGTATGATGTTTCAGTAAAGCCATTTTTCTTTTATCCTATTTCTTTTTCTCTTTTGTTTTGACATTTATAAATATTTCTTTTAGGTTGCAGAAAGGGCATTGTACTTCTGGAATAATGAATATATTCTTAGTTTGATTGAGGAGAACATTGATAAAATTCTGCCAATTATGTTTGGTAGTTTGTACAAAATCTCCAAAGAACACTGGAATCAGTAAGTGTCTTATGTTCACTGTTATTCTTGTGTTTGTTTTTTTAAAGCTTTTTGTCATATGTTCTCCTAACTCGTGCATGAAAAGCTATACAGATTGGGAACTTATTGCAAGGTTAATAACATCACATAGTTTTATTCTGTTCTACACTTTATATACTTATAGCTTTACAAGGTGTAAGTATGTGTATGTTCTTAATTTCTATTTAAAATTACAAATCTCCCCGGGGGTAGGACAGTCTGTTGTGGCATGCTACACCAGTGTATGGTCCAACTCTACGGGGGAGCCCAAACTAACATTTGTGGAGGATGCACAAATAGTAACTGTGAATGTCAAGCTGGGCTGACCTACTGCCAGTCATGGTGTCAGGGGGAAGCTGAATGTTTAGATGGCATATATTTTAATTTCTGTGACATCCTTATCCTTTTTACTTCTTACAATTTATGGTAGTTGGATCTTTTCCATGTTCTTTTAATGCTGCTGTTACTCAGGGTTTGAGACTGTAGAGTGGACATGAAGATAATAACAGTTTAGTGAGTTTAATCTGAGCATGATACAGTGGGAAGGACATGTGTTCTGGAATCAGACAGACCATATCTACCACCACTGGCTGTGTGACTGACCTAGGACAAATTACCAAATGTCTTGCATTTCAGTTTATCATCTCTAAAATGGATTAAGTGAATCAGCCAACATTTAACCCATTTCAGAGATGACAGTATTACATTTCCTGTTATTGGCATCAATAACGCAGCCCTGGCCTATTTTCATTTTAGGACCATCGTAGCTCTGGTCTACAATGTGCTGAAAACCCTAATGGAAATGAATGGCAAGCTTTTCGATGATCTTACTAGCTCATACAAAGCTGAAAGACAAAGGTATTTGATGATATTAATGACATTTTAGGTTAGTTGAATGTGATTGAATAAAATAAGGTATCTTCAGTTACATTACAATTTGAAGTCTTTATAAAACACTACGTCTTTCCAGGTAAACCTCCCCAAATGGTTAAATTATAATCAATGTGAATCATAAATCTTCTGTTGATGTCATTCTGAGCCTTAAACTTCATCTGTCTGGTAGCATGTGCAGCATGAAAGTAATTTTTTTTCCCATGGGCTTCCATAGTGAGCTTTATTGTGCATCTGCTCTTTGCAGAATAGTTTGTTGTTGTTTTTTAAGCTGCCCATCTTAACAAGGTGGCATTTGAAAGTCAGCATAGTTCTCTTTTGGAAAGAGAACTCACATAATGGTATGCCCATGGTTTAGTACTGAGTATTTTGTTCCTTTCAATGATATATACCTCAGAGAATAAATGATAGCACTCAAGCATTTAGGAACTTGGCTTGGTGATTTGCTATAGTTTGAGAATTTCATATACTACCACAAAATAATCTAAAAATCACTTCCTTCTCATATTTATTTCAAATTTCAGGTGGGCAGTACCACTGTCCTTGAACCCACCTATCAAGAGTTACCATTTATCTAATAAGTATATTGCCTATTCTGTTTGGAAAAGCTGATCTGTTTCAAGTAGTCATGGTTTTCTTGTGGCAAGTACAGAAAAGATAGTTTTTCGGGGCCATTTTAGTCCACCAATCTAAGCCAGTGCATTCTTTTAAATAGCACATTTCAGGCAGGAATGTAAATTAGATATATAGTTTGAGCCCCAGTGACAAATGGAAAGAACAATTAGAATCATATAAAACTTATATTTCAAAAGTATAATTTCGCATGACTAAAAAAAATCATAAATCAGCGCTTTTGTCCCCTTAAATCACATGTGACTTCAGAACTATAAGCCCATGTTCTCATGGCTTTTTCAAGTACAAATTGAGTAGTTGAAACAGTTTGGTGGTTTTTTAGAGAGATTATTCCAACTTTAAAGTTTTCATTTGATGTGTAAGAGACGAGATTTAAGTTACAGACTGGTTAGTGGCTACAGCTGTGGTGCCAAAGGATGTAGATCAGCTGAAAATGGCTCCAGGCCAGCCCTTCACAGTCCTTCTGCCTATAAGAGAGAGACTGTGACTACTACAGCAACTGTAGGAGTTCATGAGAATGTAAAAGTATTTTGGTCAGGACTTCCCTCCCATCAAGGTAAATACTATGCTCACCTTCTCCCAGAATCACATCAAACTTACAAATAACAGAACCACCACCACTGAGAACCACCTGAACACTACCTGACTAGAAGTCCCATAACTAAGGATATAAAGAAGCCACAATGAGACGACTGGTAGGAGGGATATCTTGGGTGTAGAGGTGCCCCCACCCCCACACTGAGGAGTGAGGGGTTCCCATAACCTCTGGAGTCCCAGACATTCCTCTTGAGGGGCCTGCACAAAGACTCACTTGCTGTGGGCTTCAGCATGGGGACACACAGGGCAGCTCTCCTAAAAGGAAGCACTAGCAGGTATCACATCTGAGCTCTCCATTAACCTAACACCATATGCCTTGGCTTGTGCTATGGGCTTTCGTAAACTCTCTCAAAGATCTATAAACCCCTAAAAAGAAGCGGCTAGCTTTGGAGTGTTCTGTACCTCTTCCTAAGCAGCCCCAAGCTCAAGAACAAGTGATTAGTCTTAACTTGCATTGTAACTTCCATTAGGTGGCTCCAAGCAAACAGCCACAAACCTGCCCCAAGTGAACAGGCCTCACTTCACATTGTGGTGCCCACCAAAGGGTCTCAAACCCAACAGCCAGCATGCGTTTGCAGCACAACTTCTCCCAAGTGCCTCCAAGCCCCCTGCAAGAGCGGCAACTAATCACAGATCACTTTGTAGTTCTCACCAGGTGACCCCAAGCTGGGCACAGATGATAGCTAACGTTGGCCTGTACCAACACACCTATTTACCAGCTTCTTAGTCAAACCAGAGTACCACCCAACAAACTCCACAAAACACATACCTGAAGGGCAGACTCAGCTCACATCAGAGCCATGTTAAAAGAACCTGGCTCAATGGAGTCACTTCTCACCCAACAGCTTGGTTTCTGTAGTCACAGCGAGCCTGAGGGAAAACCCACCCACTGACATGCCAGCAGTCATCAAGGCTCCACTAAAACAGGAGGGCACATAACCTACAGAAGGGACACCCCCTGCAGCATCTATCTCAAGTGACCAGGGAGACTACACCACAGGGCTCCATACAACACCTACTACATAAGGCCACTCTGCCAAGACTTAAGAAATGTCGGTTGACCTAATAAAAAGAAACAGAGCCAAACAAAGAAACGTGTCCCAAATGAAAAAGTAGCGCAGAACTCCAGTAAAGAACTAAACGAGATGGTGACATGTAGTCTACCTGAAGCAGAGTTCAAAATTCTGTTAATAGGGATGCCCAACGAATTTTGGGGGAAAATAGATGAATTCATTGAGTTCAGCGAAGAGATAGGAAACATAAAAATGGAGATGGAAAATACACACAAAAAAATACCAGTTAGAGAGAATCAACAACGGATTAGATAAAGCAAAAGAACGAATCCGAGATCTGAAAGACAGGCAGCAGAGAATATCCAATTCAAACACAAAATTTAAAAATGAGAATAGTTTAAATGACCTCTGCAACAACATCAAGCAACATTTGCATCATAGGGGTACCAGCAAGACAAAAGAGAGAGGGACTAAAAACCTGTTTGAAGAAATAATGACTGAAAACTTCCCTAACCTAAAGAAAGAAAGTCATACAAGTCCTGGAATCCCAAACAAGATGAACCCAAAGAGGCCCACATAAAAACACATCATAATTAAAATGCTAATAAAGGTTAAAGACAAAGAATCCTTGAAAGCAGTAAGAGAAACACTGAGTTACATACCAGGGAGCTCTTTTAGGACTGTCAGCTAATATCTCAACACGATGAAAAGCAAGGACCTACCCAGGAAAGCTGTCATTTAAAATTAAAGGAAAGATAAGGAGCTGACCAAACAAGAAAAAGCTGAGAGTTCAAAGAGTTCATCACCATCAAACCAGTATTACAAGAAATGTTAAAGGGACTCCTTTAAGAAGTAGGAGTGGAGATGGGGATCAAAAATATGAGTAGTAAATGGCAATAACCACTTGCTATCAGTAATTACTTTAAATGTAAATAGGTTAAATGCTCCAATCAAAAGACATAGGGTAGCTGAAGAGATGAGAAAACAAGACCTACACATATGTTGCCTATAAGGAACCCACTTCTGATTGGCACAGACTGAAAGTAAAGGAATGGCTAAAGGTATTTCATGCAAATGGTAATGTAAAAAAGCAGGGGTAGGAACACTTATTAGACAAAGTAGACTTTAAAACAAAGGCTATAACAAGAGACAAAGAAGGACATTTCATAATGGTAATGGGATCAACACAAAAAGAATATAACCCGTGTAAAGATTTACACATCCAATATAGCAGCACCTAAATATACAAAGCAAATACTGACTTGATGGACATGAAGGGTGGTGGTAGGAGAGAAATACAGTCATAGTAGGAGACTAACCTTAACCCTAAAGGAACTAGGGGAAAAAAAAAATCCAAAGTGAGTAGAAAGAAGGAAGTAATCGATGTAAGTGGAAATAAATGAAATAATTTTTAAAAACGATGTATCAATGAAACCAAGAGCTGGTTCATTAAACAAAATTGATAAACCTTTAACTGGACTCATCAAGGAAAAAAGAACCCAAATAAAATCAGAAATGAACAAGAAGTGACATCTGACATCACAGAAATACAAAGTATTACAAGAAAACACTATGAACAATTATATGCCAGCAACCTGGTAAAACTGGGTAAATTCCTAGAAACACAATCTTCCAAGACTGAATCGCAAAGAAACGGAAAATCTGAACAGACTGATTACAACCAACGAAATCAAAGCAATATAAGAAAACTCCCAACAAGCAAGTCCTGGACTGGATGGCTTCACAGGTGAATTTTACCAAACATTCAAAGAAGAATTACCACCTATTCTTCTCCAACTGTTCCACAAAATTGAAGAGGAGGGAAGGCTTACAAGCTCATTTTATCAGGCCAGCATTACCCTGATTCCAAAACCAGACAAAGACACTACCAACAGAAAAAAATTATAGACCAATATCCCTGATGAAAATAGATGCAAAAATCCTTAACAAAATATTAGTCAACTGAATTCCGATAGATTATAAAGATATGAAAAGTGGAATTCATCCTGAGGATGCAAGGATGGCTCTATATCCAAAATAAGTTAAAGTGATACACCACCATAAATAAAATGAAGGGTAAAAGTCATGATCAACAGATACAGAAAAAGCATGAGAAAAATCTAACATCCATTTTTGATAAGAACTCTCAACAAATTGGGAATAGAGGGAACATACCTCAACATAATAAAAGCCACATATAACGAACAGAAAGCTAACATCATACTCAGTGCTTTTTAAGATCAGGAACAAGACAAAGATACCCACTTTTATTGAACATAATATTGGAAGTCCTAACCACAGCAATCAGACGAAAAAAAATAAAGCATCCAAACAGCAAAGAAAACAGTTGTTATTTTCAGATGACATACTATATAGAGAGAACCCTAAAGAGAAAAAACTATTAGAACTAAAGTAGCAGGATACAGAATAGAAGGCAGTTGCATTCTTATACATCAATAACAAACTACGAGAAAGAGAAATTAAGAAAATAATGTCATTTCAGTAGCATCAGAAAGTAAAATACATAGGAATAAGTTTCACCAAGGAAGTAAAAGACCTGTACTCAGACAATTAAAAGACACTGAAGAAAGAAACTGAAAAGGATTCAAATAAATGGAAGTATACTGTGTTCATAAATGGGAAGAATTAATGTTACTAAAATGTCCATACTACCCAAAGCAATCTATAGACTGATTGCAATCCCTATCAAAATACCAATGGCACTTTTCATAGAACAAATAATATTAAAATTTATATACAACACAAAAAGACCCAAATAGCCAAAGCAATCTTTAGAAGAATAAGTTGAAGGTTCACACTACCTGACATCAAACTATACTACAAAGCTATAGTAATTAGAACAGGATGGTAGTGGCATGAAAACAGACACATAAATCAATGGTAACGGTTAGAGAGCCCAGAAACAAGTCCACACCTGTATGTTCAGTTAACCTGTAACAAAGGAGGCAAGAATATGCAATGGAATAATGCCACTCTCTTCAATAAATGATATTGGGAAAACTGGACAGACACACACACAAAAATGAAACCAAGGCACTTCTTATACCAAATACATGAATAAATTCATATGGATTAAAGATTTAGATCTAAGACCCAAATCCATAAAACTCCTAAAGAAAACAGGAAGTAAACCCTTTGACACTGTTCTGAGTAATATATTTTTGGATATGTCTCCTCTAGCAAGAGAAAGACCACCTACTGAATGGAAGAAGATACTTGCCAATGGTACATCTAATAAGGGGTTAATGTCTAAACTACATAAGTAAATCATACAATTTTTTTTTTAGCACCAGAAAAAGAATCTGATTAAAAAAAAAATGGGCAGAGGCCTTGACTAGAAAATTTCCAAAGAGCACATACAGATGGGTAATAGACATACAAAAAGATGCTCAACATCAGGGAAATGCAAATTAAAACCACAATGAGATATTACCTACCTGTCAGAAGGATTGTCATCAATAAATCAGCAACCAAGTGTTAGAGAGGATGTCATGGGGCGAAGAGGAACCCTGGGACTGGGTTGGTGGGATTGCAAATTGGTGCAGCCACTATAGAAAACACTATGGGGATTCCTCAAAAATTTAAAAATAGAACTATCTTATGATGCAGTAATCCACTCTTGTGTATTTGTCCAGAGAAATCCAAAATGCAAATTTGAAAAAATATATGCACCCCTATGTTCACTGTAGCATTTACAATAGCAAAAATAAGGAAGCAACCCAAGTGTTCATCAACAGACAAATGGAAAAAGTTCATGTTATATACAATGGAATACTTACTACTCAACCATAAAAAGAATGAAATCTTACCATTTGTGACATGGATGGACTTAGAGGGTATTATGGTAAGTGAATTGTGTCAGAGAGAGAAGGACAAATACCATCTGATCTCCCATATATGTGGAATCTAGAAAACAAATGAAAAATCAGTTACACAGATACAGAAAACAAACTGACGGTTGCCAAATGGGAGGGTGGTTGGGAGGATGAGTGAAAAAGGTGAAGGGATTAAGTACAAATTGCCAGTGATAAAAACGGTCACTGGGATGTAAAGTGTAACATACGGAAATACAGTCCATGTCGTTAGGAGAGAGTGACAAGGAGTAATTAGGTGCTCCAGGTAACTGTCCTAAAACACCTTAGTAGAGGGATTTAAGTGAAATGTGTTTTCTAGCAAATGGCCAAACAGCATGTTCTTCAGGTTCTGAAATAAAATTCTGCTTTATCTACAGAGAGAAAAAGAAGGAATTGGAACGTGAAGAATTATGGAAAAAATTAGAGGAGCTAAAGCTAAAGAAAGCTCTGGAAAAGCAGAACAGTGCTTATAACATGCACAGTATTCTCAGCAATACAAGTAATGAATAAAAAAAAAAAAGCCTGCCACTTCTGTTGGATAGGCAATTTTGTACACTTTTTTGAAATATGTAAAAATTATGCAACAAACCTCATCAGTATAATTAAAAGGCCAATTTTTTATGGCAACTGTAAATGAAAAAAACTATATGGACTAATAGCCCTGTGCTATCAAGGCCACAGTATATTGTAACATTTGTCTAATCATTGATTTATTGTGTCACTTCTGAAGTTTCACAGAAATGAACTTTATCATCTATAATGAGTGAGATAATTATGGGAGTGGTAAGAATTATGACTTGAATTTTTGATTGTGTTGCACATAGATAAAGTAGTCTGCTCTGTATATTTTTCCCTTTTATAATGTGCTTTTCACATTGCTGCAGACCTTAGTTACATCCTAGGAAAAAGTATTTCCTGAAATAAAACTAAGGTATAATCCTTACCCTTCCCTTAATCCCTCTCAGGAATGTGATGGGGGGAATTACCTGCCCTAAGCCTGCCTTCATTAGAGATATTGCTGTACTCTGGAGTTTGAGCAAAAACTTAAATCTCCAGGCTTTTTAAAGCACAAAATATAAATAAAAGCTGGGAAAGTAAACCAAATTCTTCAGGTTGTTCCTCATGAATACCCCCCTTCATCTGCAACTCCCCAGAGTGATGCACACAGGTTAGTGGAGGCAGTGCAGGCGAACACTCAGCCTGCCTCTCAGTTCATTCCTCCTCCTCCTCCTCCTCCCGAAGGCTGAAGGCAGGGCCCTTCCAGTCCTCACAACCTGCCTTTCCTCCAGTCCCTCCTGACCCTGGAAAGGGGGCTTTGAGTCCCACAATGTGGTGACCCAGAGCGCTCATCGCCACTGCCTGGCTTTATTTAAAGGAAATGCAGTAGGCTTCCTCTGTAGAGTTCTGAGAAAGCTGACTATAGAGAAGTCTTGTATGTTTTTACTCGGTCAAGTATTTCTCACAAATTTTGTTATCAGAGTACCATTCCAATCTCTTGCAGTCGTGTGGAAACTGTTTTGTAATGAAAGATCTTCATTGGGGGATTGAGCAGCATTTAATAAAGTCTATGTTTGTATTTTGCCTTACGTTGTCGCAGTTTTTTTCAGCAGCATCCAGAAGAAGCTCCCCTCCTTTATACATATACTTACATATATACATATGTGTATAAATAGAAAACTTGAAGGCAAGTTGAGGGAATATTCTAACTAAAAAATAAAGAGATTGTGACAAATTGAGTGTTCTGGCCGTTTACCAAAGTACATCTGTTTTACAGAACATTTGCATAAAATTCTAAGTTCTAAGATATCCTTCATGTCCCTTTATGTTCAGAGGATGGAGTTAACTTACCTTAAATGTTAGTTTTAATTAAAATAGACCCAGGAGGATAAGTCTCAAACCTGTAATAAGGAACGGCAGTTTTTGTGATTGAGCCAAGTCAGAAGTCAGGCATTATCATCAAGTTTTTAACGACTGATGTCTGATTCCACCCTTTCATACACGTGAAAAACTCTGGCACAGGTTCTGCACACTCTTCCTAGGTCATTGTAAAAGCACCTCCTTTGACTCCCTGTGGCTCCAGGAGCACCTCTTCCTTTTCATTACACAGCTCATATTTTACAATGTTCTTCCACAGGCGCCTTACCTCAGCCATCCAGGTCAGGGTGCTCTCGCCAGGTCCTCCACACTACCCAAGGCTGGCTGGTACCGACAGCTGGTGGTGCGCAGGTAGAAGGGGAGCCTACTGCAGGAGACAAAGCTTCTACCTTTCCAGAAAGTGACAGTTAGGGCTAGATGTCTACTTCGTGGATGTTCAGGCATATGTGTCTTTGAAGAGCAGCCAGCGTGGACTTGGACAAGCTGCAGCTAATAGTTGCTAGATTCTTTTCTTTGATGAGCTAAAAATGCTCACTTCCTAATTATCCACTTACTCGAAAGCACAATTAAGAAGTCTCAACCCCTCTGCAATATAGAAAAACGTAGTTTCAGGCTATTCGTTGGAGCAAATTTTATTAGACATTTAATGAATGTTAAGTAATATTGAAGTGGTGTGTGATCTTTAGAGATACTTAAAAATACACACCTGTTTTTCAGTACTGTTAATGTATGTCTTTATGCCTGGCTTTGCATTTGCCTCACAGCAAGATTCTACAGTGATAAGACCTAGGCTAAAGTTTGAAGTTGCCTATTCTTCTGGCATAGAAAAGTAACAGGGAATACTTTACACAACTAAAAAGCATAGTTTCTTGCTGCTAAATTAGACATGAGATTTAAAAAAATGCTCTTACACATTTGAGTTTTTCTCTTTGAATTACCTAAAGGCAGGTTATAAAATTCGGGAAATGTTACTAAGTCCTCTTTGGATGCAAAGGGCATACAAAGAACTTAAAACACTGGAAACATTTCATAACCTCAATCCAGCCTATGGCTACCGTTTGAGATGTGTGGTTTTTGTAGAGTTAACATAGCTTATTCACGGGGCTTGATCCAGCATGCTTCCTGCCCACCCTGCCCTTCCCCCGGCACAGCTGTGACGAACCGCGGGAGTCCAGACCCTCCTCGGGGGAGTCCAGGTTCACGCCACCCTTTCTCTGGAGGTCCCAGGATGGGAGTGTGTGGGTGCCTCCTGACCTAGCAGATATTCATCCTGGCACACTGATTCCTTTTGTATTAACCTAACTTTTATTTACCTGTTAATAAAATCATCAAAATACACTGAATAGGCACCTACTTTGTACATTTGTACTAGTGCTTTTATGTGTGAATCACTCAACTCTCATGGTAGGTAGCTAGTCAGTCCACAGGAAATCTAATGACTAGTACGTAGTAGCTTTAAAGGTCTCATTAAACATTTAACAAATGAGAAAGCGACATAAAGGTGTTTGCCTTTCTTCGTGGAAAGTGCACAGGTTTCAGAGCACAACGACCTACACATCTGGATAGCCACACCCTCCTCCATCCACTTTCCAAACCTCGGGGGGGAAAAACAAGGTAAACAGCAGAGCCTTTCTATCCTGTCACAGGTGAACTGTACACCAAACCAAAGGGGAAGGCAGCTTTGACAAACCTTCAGAGGGCCAGATGTATATCCAATTCCATCTTCCACAAACCCGATTCATATGTCAGAGTCAAAAATGTTCATGAATAATTTAAGTACTTAAATAACTTGTAGGTTATCCATTGGGTCTGTTTATCAGGCTGTCCCCCCCCAGCAGGCCCAGTCTGCAGGACAGCAGGGGTGCTGGTAGCTCCGTCAAAGTGGAAGCCACGACAGCTTCCCTTCAGGTGGGCAGTTCCGTGAGCAAGGCGGCTTCAGCTTATATGGTTCGTTGCCTGGCCTCTTTTTTTAAGGTATCTCTTCTTAATTTTGATCATCCATTTCACACTCAGTTTGGCAAACTCGGCTGCTTTAAATAATGCCAAGAAGGCCCCACAGAGAAGAGCGATTGCGTTCCAAGGATTGGCTGTGATTATCTGTAAAACAGAACCAACTCAAGTTCATCAGTTTGCCTCAGTTTTGATTCTTAGGTCACAGTAGTATCACTGGGGTGGCGAAGAAACCGGCTGGGTTCTGAAATTGTTGTAATTCTACACACCTCACTCACACTTTGATGTCCACAGTTCAGCTTGAGAAGAAATAAATACTAGGCCCTCCCTACAATAAAGTGAGTGATTCCGAAAGGAAAAAGATGTTTTTCAAAATAGCTCTGCACAGATACTCAGTACAGAGCTTTAATATTCTGGCCCACAATAAGTGGCTTTGCCTTGAGACAAATTTCTCCACACCACCAACCATTCCACGAGAAAGGGCAGCTCCTCTTGATTCTTCCCCTCTCAGTGACCCAGACTTCTCCCACCCAACCCAACGGCCACCCTTCCACGCTCGCACCCCAGACCTCTGTCTCCAGGCTGTGCCCCCGCCTCCCCGCCTGGACACCTTCCTCCTGCCCGAGTCACTTACCCTTCCAGGCTCCTCAGAGCCTTCCTCTGTCCACTAAGCCAAACCCACGTAACTTTAGCAGAGATTTACCCCACTGTCTCCTTCGGCAGTTTTTTACTGTCTGGAATTAGTCACTTTACAGCTACGGATGGCTTCCTCAGTAAATGTTAAACTCTCCGAGGCCCACGCCATGGATTTCCGAGTTCCCCGTCGTGGTAAACAGAGCACTTCTAAGTCCCAGTTTTAGCTGAGACCATCTGAACCTCAGGGGTCACCTATGCAAAATGGCTGCATCACCTCCACCGTTCAGGACTGCTGTGGAGCTGAGTGGCAACGCAGGGCAGGCCCGTAACAGTGACCTCTTACTGAATACAGTTCAAAAACACCTGATCCCCTGTCACATGTAGAGCTGAAGGTGTTCGTTCTTCTGCCCAGAGTCCGACCCACTAGCCTCTGCACACGCCTCTCTGTGCACACCCTTGCCAACCATGCTTCACAGTGGTGGTGGGTGACAGCGGAGCACATCTGTGTCACCAAGTCTCAGCTCTGAAATGTCCTCCCCCAAGCCAGGATCTTGGCAGGGCATTTTGTGACGATCGGAGAACGGTGCCACTGGGACTGCTTCTGGCGGGCGGGGTCTCTGGAAGGCGCCTCTAGCAGAGCTGTCTCTTGCTAGCTCCCCCCACCTTCAAGACTCAGTCTGAGAATTTAGCATTAACTGGTACTCTCGATTTATGTGTACCTTTCCGCTCTCACCACAAATAGCAAGTTCTTACCCTACAGATAACCATTTCGAAAGAATGGCATCCAAATAGCAGAAATCTAGATATTAGCTTAATGATTTCTACTCAGCTTGGGTCAATATGGGTACTGAGCAGCTCCTCTGTACTCAGCACTGTGCTAGTCACCAAATGATGACGACGAACAAAAGACCAGGTCCCTGCCTTCTTAGGGTCACAGTCTAGCTGAAGACAATAAAATTAAACACAAATGATGAGCATCAACGTCACAGATATAAATGACAACCTGTGACTCGTGCTAGCAAAGAAGACAAACAGCCCACACAGATGAGCCCAAATGCCTCAGGGCTGGGGATTTGCTCTCCATCCATCTCAACTACTACTCACGTCTTGGACTTTCTGGATGAAAGGATCTTTCCATTCAAAGACCACGAAAAACAGCTGGGCACTTCTTTCAGCGGCCGGCCTCTGGTCGATGTAGTTAACCACACTCGTCTGGGAAGAGGATAGGAAGCAGGGTCACCTGCCCTGGCCCGCGGGGCTGGAAAGTCCGGTTGGGGAGCCTCAGACCTTGGCACCCCTCCCAGCATCCTGGGCAGAGAGCGCCCCAGGTCTCTTCGCCACAACACCCTGCAACTGGCACCAGAGCCCAGGCCTTACCTTGGTGTCCGCAGTTCTCTTGGGGAAATGAGGAGGCTCTGGAGTGTAAGGTACGTAGTTTGCATTGTCACCGATAAACCGTATTTAAAGTACTGTGTGGGACTCACAACTGGAAGCCATAAAAATCCTAAATTTTAAATATACTCGATCTTAAGAGCTGAGTATTTTAACCTTTGAGCCTGCAGGGAACCCGAGGCCGAGTGTTCCCTGAGAAGAGGTAGTTGGTGTGCATGGGAAGATCTGGTCACCAGTGACAGAAGGGCCTGCGTGGTGTCACAGACAGCAGACAGGTTCCAGAGACAGGAGCCAGGCCCAGCCCAAAGGGTTGGCTTCATCACCTGAACTGTCTCTACTTTGCCACCCATAAAACAGAGACAAAATGCCTACCTCAGTCAGGATCAAATGAAGCAATATATACGAAAATATCTTTAACGCATGACATAAAAACATGTAAAATGTTGAGTTTGTGTCACCTGCCAAATGACTTCTGATGGAGACTGTAATAAAAAGCACAGAAAACATTCTAACATGTAGAGTTTGGCTGGGGTCCAGGCCCCTTGGTTTCAGAGCCCGGCTGGGGCTCTCAGGAGGGCCTGGGCGGACCAGGGTTGCACCCAGTGTGAAGTGAACATGAGGACGTGCCTTCCTCAGCTGCTCGGGGTGGCAGGTGGCAGACGAGAAAGGGCTTGGTATTCTGGGAGAAAAGGGTGGGGTCAATACCCGGGAGGGGGCAGCTTACAAAGTAAGGAATATTGTATGGACCTATTGCCATGGCAGCTGTTACAGCCTAGGTGTAAGAAAGTATGCCCCTTGAAGAAACCTGGCTCTGTGCCCTTCCCAGAGCTCTATCTGGGGCAGTCCGAGGAGCCAGGTGCAGGAAGGACCAGACCCAGACGAGCAATGACAGCCCTGTGGACTGGAGGGGGTCCTTCAACTCCGGCCCTTCCTAAAGCTGCCCCTCGGAGCCCAGCCCACAAGGAGCACCTCCAAGGAGGAGCGGAGGGTGTGAGCACAGGCCCAGCTCCTGGCTGCCTCTGCACGCTCCCAGCCAGACACACGGCCTGGTCTGGCTCTGGCAGCCTGGTCTGGCTCTGGCTGAGGGTGTGGGTTCAGGCAAGAAGAGAGCGTGCCCCAAAGGCAGGGTGCGGCCTTGCTTTTGGAGGTCCTGACAGACAGCCCTGTCCCATCCCTGGGTCCCCACTCTCACATCTTTGTCTAAGGTCCTCTGGCCCACACTGGGATAGCGGCTGGAGACCCTCGTGTCTCCTGACTCCAGGCTAGGGGGCCGAAAGCTTCAGGATCACAGCTCCCGTGAGTAAAAACTTCAGAGCATGCTCCCAACACGTTGTGACTTTAAAAGTGATGTTAGTATTACCGTTCTAATGTTGCATGATTATAAAACATTGAAAAACAGAAAAATGGGATAAAAAAATATAACAGGGAGAGTATTGGAGATCTTGTTCTCTGGCATGTTATCAGTCTGACTCAAATAAACTTTCATAAAAAAAATATACAAAAGAAAGCGAGTATTTTACTCCCACGGATTTACTCCCAACGGATCATCATACGCACCACACTTCAAGGCCACTGTCCCTAGTCTCTCCTCCCTGCAAACACTCGACCTTCTAGGCTGCACAGGCGCTGCCTACGGCATGCATGAACTCCCGGCATGGTCCACTCTCAGCCTTCTGACCCTGCACAGGTGCCTCTCCTCTGCGAGGCTCCCTCACCCCACACCCCAACTGGACAGCACCAGCAGCGCGAAGCAGACCCAGCGCTGCCTACCTCCTGCCGGAACTCCACTGCTTCCCGCCCATCTTCCTCCTTGGTCTCCACCAGGGACATCTTGACCCAGGTTCGGAAGCCCCCGGAGAACTTCCAGCTGGAATAGGCACTCTCACAGGCCTGCATGAAGCCCGCCCTGTCTGGGCTGGGGTACAAAGAAAGGTCGTAGTTCATCAGGCCTGACGGCAGGATTCCAACGTGGCCAGACTCAAACTCCAGCCCCTACTTCAACTGGTTTGTCCGCTGGCATCACCAGGATGCTTCCCACCCGGGTTCCTTCCTCTCCGGGGTCCTCAGACAACCCTGGACTTCAGCAGCCCTGAGGTGCCCTCCCTGGCCTGCCAGCCCACCGGCCTCCCCCCCCCCCCCCCCCCCCCGTGCCCTGCCTAGGGATGTGCAAGGCCAGAATATGATAAGAGCGTGGGTATGAGCCCGCTGGGGACTCCGGAAGGCCACCTGTGCAGGAACTCCTGGAAAGAAGAGAAGAGGAGGTAGTCGATGGCGCTGAAGTCCTCACTGCTCTCGTTCAGGCGGAACTGGAGGAAGACCAGCTCCCGCTTCTTCACTTCCCGGGGCCCCCGCACGATCAGGGCGGATTTCTGCAGGGACACCAAGGCCAGAATCTCAGCCCTGGGAGGGCTGGCTGGCTGCTCCTCAGCCTCAGGCCCACAGACACTGGACAGTCCGCCTGGAGAGCCCGCAGCGAACCCCGAGGTGACCACCGGCCATGCCCTCCTGCTCAGCGGACCCAGCTGTACCTGGACAGAGCTGAGTGCAGCCTGTCCTGTGCCCACGCGCCTCACTGGTCTGCTGTGCCACAAAAGCTCCTTGTTGAGAGAGGATATTAGGTTCTGTCTGTTATACGTACAAATGTTTTCTGCCCATCAGTCACTTTCTTGTGAACTTGGCTTCTAACGTCTTTTATGAAGTTCTAAATTTGATATCATGAAATCTGTAAATCTTTGCTTTTATGGCTTCTGGGTTTTGCTTGCTAAGGAAAACTAAAGTTGTTGTGGATCGATATTCTCCTATATTCCCTTGTAACATCTTTTTAATCTTTTTATATTTAGACACAGTTTTGTACATGGTGTGAAAGAGGAGTCTAAGCCCCACCCCCTCACAACAGAGATGCAGGTTTGACAGCCGTGGGTTACCCGTGTGACGTCAGACTGAGAGGCCCCTGCACGCCATCTAATGCACTTTCAAACCAGCTTAAGTTCCATGAAAACACCAACTGGGACTTTAACTGACGGCGTGAGATTGCTAGATTTGATTTGGGAAAATATCTTTACATCTTCGACTTCCATAATTGCGCTGCAGACATCTGAAGCCCGAGGGCTCTGTCAGGCGCACCTGCTCCGGACCCGCTGTGCTGGTCGGCTGCTGCCCCTACTTTCGTCTCCCCGGCCTGTGAGTTTCCAAGAGGCGTCACCTCTGCTCTAAGGCGATGGTGTTTTTTTTGTTTCTAATGGGTACTGCCAAAGACATACAACGGGAGTGCAGTTTTGCACATAATGATAGATTTATGGCTGTTAAGACTTCTCAGTGGACGGTGGTGGAGTGGAGCCTCTTATCCACATTAAACATCCCTCTTCTAACCCTCTGCACCTGAAACCCCTTTCTCACGGCAGCGGACGCCGTCACCCACTTCTGGTTACTGGTGCCTTAGCCCAGAGACCACTCTGCCCATCCTCTTATTCTCGGCCTTTCCACATCACGTCCAGCGACAGCAGAGAATGCTCACTGTCCCTGGTTTCCACTGCCCTCTTCCTCCTGCAGAACCAAAGCCGCTTCCTCATCCTTGGACGTTAGCAGAACATGGAGGGCCCACTGGACCCTCACTGCTGGCCTCATACGTGGGCACGTGAGGACGTTCCCGGAACATGCAGTGACTCACGCCTCTTGGTGGGCATCATGCCCTCCCTGTGTGCACACGGGCTGTGAGCCAGCGCCGACCTCAGGGACCAGCGTGATACTCAGGGGATGGCACAGCGACTGACACTTGCACACCCAGCTGTCCCCAGAGAAAGAAACAAACTTCCCTCTTGTCTCGACCACTGTGTCTGTCTGGGGGGTGTGCTTTGTACAGTAGCTTAGTCTAGTCTCTAACCCTCGCGGAGTTTACTTTCTGGAACTGGCTGCCATGGTAACAATCTAAAAAGGAGGCATCAGCTTAACATATGGACCCTGGAAATATGGCAAGCGGTGAGGGAACAAAGGCAGGTCCTGCAGACCGACAAGGCCGTGACCTCAGCCATACCAGAGCAAGCATCCGGTAGACATGAAGTAGATTAAATTGAGGGGGTGGGGAAGGGAGAGGGAGAACAGAAAAAAAAAAAAAAAGGGAGAGCAGAGTAGGGCCAGGTGAGACACTTGGCTGGTCCCAGTTGTGTGGACTCAGCGGGACACAAACAGCCAGAAGCCTCCATTTCTGAAGACACCTCACTGCGAACAAGGGGCGGAGAAGGAAAACGACCAGCCAGGGGCCCAGTCCCTGCCCCTCCAGCTCTGCAGCAGGAATAGGCAACCAAAGCTGCGTGGCCCGGAGAGGGCGTGTCTCTGACGTCCACTACAGACAGACAGCCACAGAAGACTACCTCCAAGGCAGACCTCCCCCCCCCCAGCCCAGACACAGGACACAGGGCCAGGGGCAAGCGGGGACACCTGACATTGCACGGGACCCACCGCAGGGCCTCAGCCCTGCCTCCAGCAGGTGTGGTGCTGCCCTTTCCTCCCTCCTTTTCCTCTGGGGGCAGGAGGGAGTCCTCCTGTGCTTCCTCCCTGAGACCTCTGCCAGGGCTACGGGCCTGAGGTGTGGGGTCCTGGTGCTCAGGGAGGGGATAACTCTTAGCTGGAAGCCGCATCTAAGAGTTGGAGAAGATTAACCGTCCCTCCCCCAGCTGGAGGCAGCATTGCAGGCAACTGAGTCTTCATAGAAACAACTCTCCCGTTGTGTCAATTCCAGTGGTTTTTATAACTAACGCAGCAGGTACAACTGGCAGAACAGCCCAAGGACTCCTGGTAAGGGCACCACCCCGTCGGGGAGCCGAGGGGAAGGACACGCAGAGCCGGGAACCCAGGTGGACAGCGTTCCTACTGCATCTAGCTCTTCGCTACAATTTGTCTTCATTTAAATTAGCTTCCCTAGAGTCCATTCTGTTTGTTCCTCTCTGGTTTCATGCCTAGTGACCCTCACTCGTCCAGCCTTGCTTCTGGATGAAGGATTAGTGGACCAGTATAGGTCTGGGGTGGGGGCTTCTTCCTAAGTGGCTCTCAAACAGGCTCTCCCTGGCCTGGGGCTGACTGTAAGGGGCCGGTGGTGAGGGCAGGCAACACCAGCAGGCAGGCACTCCCTCCGCCCATTTCTGTCCTGGGAGGGGGGCCTTCGAGGTAGCCCTCTCTCCCCGTCCAGTCTCCAGTCCTACTCCTCTCTCTGCTGCCCCTATGCCCAAGCAGGGGACCTTCCCGCAGCTCATGCAGACAGCGGCCCCAGGGCCTCTCACCCAGAACTGAACACCACCCCCAGCAGCTCTGCCGGCCCTGGAAGGGCACAGGGCTCGGAAGCCCAACCAACAGGCAGCCCCTAATTTTCCTCCTGCCGACCACCCCTGGCAGCCTGCCCCTTGGCCTTGCTGACGTGGAGCCGGGAGGAAAGCCTCCCCTCTGCAGCAGTCCTCGTGGGCGTCTGCTTTAGGGCGCGGGTTTCCTCTGGTTTGTTTGCCCCATCGACCTGACCCAATTTGCTATTTATATTTCACATCTGCTCCTCAGAATTTCTGGTCAACCGGTGACGCCCTTTCTTGGCTCGCAGAGCCACTGTGGGTATTTTATTTTACTCTATTTTTTGCAGGAGTGGGAATCATTTCAGCAGCATTTTAAGAGGAGGTCCAGAATAAACATTAACAAAATTTACCTTAAGACCCCCCAAAGCTTCCTACCACCCACAGAGCAAGTCCTGCCCCGTGGCCTGCCGGCCTCACCTGGCCCTTACTTCCCGGCACCACCACCTCCCGCTGCGCCCCAGGGACACCCGACCTCCAGAACCAGCCGCTCCGGAAGCGTCCCAGCGGCACAGACACACTCGCGGCTTCCGGGCAGTCTCGGGGCAGCGTCTCTGCCCAGAAAACCTTCCCTCCTGCGCTCTGACGGGGAAACGCGACAAGGCCCTGCTCAGTCCTTGCTGAAACAAGCATGCGAGGACATGGGACGCAAAAGTCAAGATGTAAAAACGCAATACCCTGCCCTGCCCTCACAACCCCTGCAGGTGCTGCTCCCCTAGCCGCCCACACTCCCGCTGAGCTGTGCTGCTGCACGCAGGGGACAGCAGGGACAGCCACGGTCCCTGCTCCCAGACCAGCGCTCCTGCTTTTCACTGGCATCCATATCTCAAAGCATGGATGCCAGGCTCAGTCCCTGGAACAATGAATCAGCTGCCTGCCCCCCCCCCCCCCAGCAATCCATGTGTTCACAAAGCACCCTACAATTCCCTCCAGCAGTCAGCTGGGGGCCCCACTCCTCCAGGACACAGGCCTCACCCAGTGTCCTCCTCCGGCCAAGGACAGGACCTTATCAGGACCTTAGCACACTGTAGGGAGTCCTCCCCACCACCCACAAGGCTGAGTGCAGGCCAGCCAGCCTCCCCCATGACCTTCATAGGACTGAAAGCCAGGGATGTGGGCGGGGCCACCCGGCAGAAAGAAGACCGGGGCTCTCGGGTGCGGGGCCCACAGGGCATGCTGCCCAGACCCAGAGGTGCGTTACCAGGGTCTGGTTGGAGAAAGGGTCCGTGTAGTTGATCCTCTGGGTGGTGCACTTCACGTCCCCGGGCTGGCCCGGGCTCCTCAGAGGGGGGATGACCTCGTAATGGTGCCTACAGCTGAGCAACTGGGCCTGACCAGGGTACAGGGCAATACCTGGGGGCAAAACGGAAAGTGGTGTCAAAAGGCACAGTCCCTGCCCACACCCCTAAAATCATGTCACACACGTTTTTTTCACACCCACCAACAACCTAGGACTCCCTGGGTGACTGCAGAGGAGGGAGAAGAAAAGGGTTACTAAGGGTAGGGAGCCACTCACTTGCCTGCAGGAAGCACCCTTCCCATGAGGGAAGGGCATGGCCCCCACTCAGGAAGGCCCTCTCCCACCTGCGACGCAGCCTCCCCTGCGCCTGCACCCTGCCCTGGGCCCTCAGGGGCCTCCAGGACTGAGCAGGTCCCTAGGCCCCATACCCACCTGCAGTCACTGGGAGGCCCCCGGCTGGGGGTTGCCCCCCCACCCCCCGACCTAGTGCTCTCTCTCATCTCCTGCTCTGCCTGGAGCTGCAGATGTGCAGGTCACCTCCCGCCAGTCCCTCCCTGGCCCCACCAA
Source organism: Desmodus rotundus (assembly GCF_022682495.2). NCBI lineage: Eukaryota > Metazoa > Chordata > Mammalia > Chiroptera > Phyllostomidae > Desmodus > Desmodus rotundus. Next base: position 85,331,881 of record NC_071398.1, read on the forward strand.
GGCTCCCGCTCACGGCCCTGCTGACAGCGGCTGCTCCAGCCTCAGAGGCAGATCCACTGAGGGCAGCACTTGTACCAGACCCCAGCAGGGCTCAGAGAGACCAGGAAGCAGGAGACAGGGTAAGCCATAGACAAAGACAGCCAAGCAGACACGCAGAGGGACAAACCCAAAACAGACAAAGACAGGCCTGGGAGCCGCAGCCAGGACACTTGTGAGAAGCCCCAGGCAGAGGAGACCCGAGACCAGCTCTACCCTGGGAGCAGGCCATCGGAAGGTCACTCGGGGACACCCTGTTGGCAGAGCCCGAGCACACAGAGCTCAGCTCCCAGAGCCCAGGGCCAGCCCCTGCCCTGGAGCAGAGATGCCATTTCACTCAGGAACTGGACCCCGGCTGGGATGGACGGTGTGGCCTGGGAGCCCCTCTCCAGGCAGGGCTCCACCCCTCGGGATGGTTTTGCCTCCCTTCCCGCCCCTAACTCTCACTTCCCACACTGGCCCCTGGCTCCAGTCAGGCCAGACTCAGCCACCCAGAGAAACCCTCAGCCTCCCCACACTTGCCTTCGCTCCTGCTGGTCCTGCTCCCAGAAGAACTCTTTCCCATCCATCAAAGCCCAGCCCAAACCCCGCCTCTGTGCAGACGGCTCCTTGCCCACCCCAGTTCTGCGGTGGCCATTCCAGGCCCTGTCCCCCTCTCTCCTCGGCACAGGACACACTCTGCTGGGTGCCCACGGCAGCTCTCCTGGTGTGTCCCCCACACCAGGCTGTGCTGAGACTCCCCCACCCTGCCCGGTGCACCCAGCCAGAGGCCAGGAGTGTCCGCAAACAGACGCCCCAGACCTGTCCCAGCCCCGATACCTGTCCCAGCAGGCTCTACCTGGGGCATCATAGAGATCAACCTCCTTGTAAGACACGGACATGACCGGGTGCTTGAGCTTCTCACGGAAGTCTGTGATGGTCTGGTAAACCAGGAAGACGGCCACGGCCATGAGCAGCAGGTAGATGAAGATGAGCAGGACTGAGAAGACGTTCTTCAGGCAGGCCTTGCTGACTCGGATGCTGCTGGAGGCCGACCCACCGTCAAGGGCTGAAAGACGACCACACATACACACACACACACACACACGTGACCCAGAGAGCAGAGGCAGGCGCTGCGGGGAGGGGGGAAGTCCCCAGGCCCCTTACCTGCCTTACCAAGGAGGCACGCTCGCTGAACACCCAACCTCTCCCCCTCAGCCTCCACCCACAAATCCTAACACATGGTACCTATTGACATTCACTACGCAACTACTCTGTCAGAAAGGGGACCCCGAGCTGAAGGAGGCTCCTCTCCAGGCGGACAGAAAGTTACATTCCAACAAGGGAGCTGACCCCAACCTACCCCTCCCCTCCCGCCCCACGCCCCAGCTGCAGCGTGCCCTCAACCCTGGAGCCTGGCCTGAGCACTTGTCCTCATTGCTGGTTTTGGTTTAGAAAGGCATTCCCTCAAGGAAGCCTCTCCTGACGCCCTGACTTTCTTTGGGCACCCCTCCCTCAGTGCTCCCAGGGCAGCCACGTGTCATCCACTATCATCACTCTGCAACGTCACTGTCTGTCTACATGGCTTTGAGATCCAGGGGTGAGGACAAGGGCTAGCTTTGTCCATATTGAACCGCTCGCCCTTCAGTGAAGTGCCTGGTGTTCCGCATTTACGTGGTGAACTACTGAACAGCTGATTAAACGTATTCTGACGTCATCCCTACAACACTGCCCGGCCTCGCCTGCCTGCTCCTAAGCCATCCCCAGCCTCGATCACTCTGTTTTCCACTGGACTGTGTCTCTGTTCCCTAAAATTCATAGGTTGGAGCGCTCACCCCCAGTGTGACTATACTTAGGGACAGAGTATGGAAGGATGAAAGTGAGGTTAAAGGAAGTTGCGTGGGTGGACCCTCCTCCAACAGCACTGGTGTCCTTGTAAGAAGGGAAGAGACATACAGTGTGTTGGGGGTGGGGAGCACAGGAAGAAAAGGCCACAGGAGGACACACGGGGAAGGCTGCCACCTGCAGGTCCAAGAGAGGAGCCTCAAGACAAACCAAACTTGGTGACACCTTGCTCTTGGACTTCCAGCCTCCAAAACTGAGAAAAAGACTCCTGCTGTTTCAGCCACCCAGCCTGTGGCACTTTGATGCTGCAGCCCAAGCTGCCGCAGGCATTCGCATGGAGGTCCGGGCTGCAGGCTCCTCCAGGAAGAGCCCTGCGTCCTGCACAGCAAGTGTGCACGAGGCTGCGGGCAAAGCGGAGTTTAAATGTAGGTCTGCAAAGAGGTGCAGCTGGCTTCTGGCATCCGCTGGTGACAGAGGAGCGCGGCCACACCACCCTTCTACAGATGACAACTACAAAATCTGGGCAGAATACTTAGTGCTCTTTGAAGGCACTAATGAATGGCCAGAAGCAAGCAGAAACTGGAAGACAATCTACTCTGAAAGAAGAGAACAGCACCTGGTGAGACTTGTAAAGTTGCAGCTTTCTGCCTGAGGGCATTCGCCAACCTCTACAAGGTGTCATTCACGGAAACAGTGCATCGAGTTAAGGGCTGGCAGAGCAGTCAGAAAGTTATGGGGGAAACCCTGAAAGGGAGGGATGCACATGGAGTGGGGTGAACCCCCAAATCTGCAAATAAGATATGTTCCAATCGGCTTTGGACTCTAGGGGCCCAGCAGAAAAGCAGCAGTTGGCAACCGAAAGCACTGAGAGGAGATTTCCGCTGCCACTGATGCACAGGGCACGGAAGTCTGGGACTGGGTCTTGCCGAGTTAACTGCCAGCTAAGACAAAAGTTCTGCTTCAGAGAACCATAGCCGAATTCAGAAGCTCTATAATGTACCATTTATAATGTCTGGTGCTCATTCAAAATTGACTACACAGGGAAAGGGCAAGAAAATGTGACCCATACTAAAGAAAAAAAAGCAGTCTAGAGAAACCAATACCATCCTGGCTGGGTAGCTCAGTTTGTTAGAGCATCATCCCAATAGGCCGAGGTTGCAGGTTCAATCCCAGTCAGGGCACATACAAGAATCAGCCAATCAAGGCATAAATAAGTCAATGTTTTCCTCTCCCCCCACCTTTCCACTCTCTTTCTAAAATCAATCAATAAAAAAACTTTGAAAAAGAAAACAATGCTAAGGTGACCCAGATATTGCAATTAGCAGACAGGAACTTTATAGCCTTTAAAAGACCCAAAGGAAAATATATACATAAGAAATGAACAGAGGAAAAACTTAGAAACTATAAAAACAAACCAAATGGAAATTTTAAAGCTGAAAAAATTTCATAAAATGAAAAATTCACTGCAAGATCTTTTATTAAAAGACTTTATTTATTTTTAAAAAGAGGAGAAGGGAGTGAGAAAGCGAGGAAAGAAACATCAATGTGTGGTTGCTTCTCACACACACACAACTGGGGATCTGGACCAAAACCCAGTCATGCTTCCTGCCTGGGAATCGAATCAGTGACCTTTTGGTTCACAGGCTGGCCAATGTGTAATCTTAACAGCACAAGGTGGTAGAAGTCAAAGCCAGTGCAATGGGAATGAAATGAACAGAAATTATCTACCTGGAAGAAAAGACTAAAGAAAAAACGAACAGAGTCCAGGTAACTTCAACATCTAGCAGCGCAACAGCATGTGACTGGAGAGACAGAATGGGTCAGAAATTTATTTTTTTAAAACAATGGCCTAAACTTCCCAAAATTATAAAAAATATTAATTTTCATATCCTAAAAACTCAATACATGCCAAGCAGGACAAATAAGAAAACCACTCCTAGGCAAATCACTGTCAAACTGCCAATGGAAAGATAAGAGAAAGACCACGAAAGCAGCCAGGAAAGTGAAAGACATATTACATACAGGGTATTGTATCTAACGACAGGTAACTTTCGATCTGAAATGACGGAGGCTGAAGGCAGTGCAATATCTTTAAAGTGAGGAAAGAAAAAAAGTCTGTGTGCCACCGAGAATGAAAACTAACTAGCAAAACTAACTTTCAAAACTGAAGGTGAAATAAAGGTATACTCAAAAACAAAAGCCGAGAGAATTCATCCCCAACAGACCTGCACTGCAAGACCTTCTAAAGAAAAGTCTAGCAGGGAAATGACAATAGATAGTAACCCTCAAATATACAGTATGAAACAAAGGTCACTGGAAATGTTCAATAGGTGGGCAGATACTTATTTTTTAAATTGAACGCTGTCATGGGAAATATATACAATACTGTAAGGCTTGTAACTTGCAGGAATGCAGAACAGAGAAACAAAAACCACATGAGACAAGGAGAAAAATAAAAGACCCAAATCCAACCACATCAATAACTACATTAAATGTAAATGAACCAATTAAAAGGCAGGGACTGTCAGCCTGGATTAAAAACAAGACCCAACTACATGCTCTCTATAAAAAGTGGACTCCAGTGATGTCAGCATCACAGAAAAGTGAGAAGACTATTGTTTCTCCCCTTAAATTTACAACAAGTTGGACCACTGTAACTCAGGAAAGGATCTCCCACTCAGCACACACACCTGAAAAGTCCACGCCCCCAGAAGTCTGAAGGTGGGCACACCGGAAGGAGCAGGGAAGGCGGCACGGGGACAACCTGGCCACGTGCTGCAGATGCAGGTTGGTGCCCACTACAGCTCCAGACAGTATGCTGGCAGCGAGGACTAGGGCCGCAGGCCTGACACTGGCCCGGAGTGTAAGAGGGGCGGAGGCAGTTTCCCTCCCAGAAAAGGTGTCTCCGTTTGCCTTCTCCATGGTGGCAGAACCAGGCAGAGGTGGCTGGGAAGCTGCGAACAAAACAGTGGAGCTGAGAGCCATTACCAGCAGGGGGCAGAGCTGTGAGATGGCAAACCTGCCTCCTCTCTCTCCAGGCCCGCACAGGGCCCAGTAAAGCCAAAAATAGAGAAAATAGGAAGTAGCTCTTGGAGCTCACAAAACCAGTTCTCCGCCACCCACAACATTCTCCAAAAACAGTGGTGGTGTCCCATAACCCAGGTGAGCAAGTCAAAGAGAGAACACCCACCATCCCACTGGGTACACGGCACTTTCTGTAACTGAAACACCTGTTCACAGCAACCCCAGATCACCTGCAGTGCAGGTAAAAGAAAACCAAAACTTGCACTATAGCACCACCTACTGGAAAACAAGAGAAAGCACCCTCCCTATAAACCTGCTGAACTGCTGAGGGCAAAACAGTATCTATACAAGAAGAGACCACTACCTCAAATGCTCAGAGTCAATCCCTCAAATACCATGGACAACTGAAGCAACTTGGAAGCACAGAAGCAAAATGAAAAGACTCCTGCAACCAAACTCAAAGTCATGGAAGACTGTGATTTAAATGACAGAACTGAAGATTGTAATTATGAAAAAACCCAGTAATATATAAGAAAACTCAAAGAGGCAGTTCGATGAATTTTAAAAAATTAATGAACAGCCCTGGCTGGTGTGGCTCAGTGGGTTGAGTGCTGGGCTGAGAACCAAAGGGTCATTGGTTCGATTCCCAGTCAGGGCACGTGCCTGGGTTGTGGGCCAGGTCCCCAGCAGGGGAGCATGAGAGGCAGCCACATATTGATGTTTCGCTCCCTCTCTTTCTCCCTCCCTTCCCTTCGTTCTAAAAATAAATAACATCTTTTAAAAAAAATTAATGAACAAAGTATTTACCGAAGACAATAAAACTATAACAAAGAACCAGAAAGACGTCTGGTAAAGAACTCAATACATGAGACCAGGAGAGCATTGGAGAGCCCTGGAGACAGAACAGTCCAGATGGAACAGAAAACTGGAAAGCTCAGAGATACAAACCTGGGAGTGACCCAGGAGGAAGAAAGGAAGAACTAAGAGTTAAAGACAAAACAAAACTCTACGAGAATTATCTAACTACATTAGAAGGAGCCACCTGAGGACAATAGGGAACAGAGAGCCTACTCAAAGAGATAATTGATGAGAATTTCTCAAGACTATGAAAGGAACTAAACTTTAGAGGAAGCTAAAATCACAACCTAATTTTATATCAATGCAAAGAAGACCTTCTCCAAGATTCATTTTGTGTGTGTGCAAACTATCAAAAATTAATGAGAAGAAGAATTCTCAAGGCAGCCAAGGTAAAATTTCTAAGTAGAAACACTACAAGACAGGAAATAATAGAAGGAAATACTCAAAGTACTGAAGGAAAAGAGCCACGAGCCAAGGACAACATATCCAGCAAACCTACCCTTGAGATGTGAAGGAATACAAATGCTTTCCCAGACCAACAAAAGCTGAGAGAGTTTGCCACCCCAAGATCTGCATTATTTGGAAATATTACAAATAATTATACGCCAACAAATTGGACAACCTAGAAGAAATGGATACATTCCTCAAAACACACAGCCTTTAGAGGCTGAATCAGGGAGACACTAAAAATTTGAACAAATAACTATGAACAAAATCAAATCAGTAATCAAAAAAATCCAACAAACAAAAGTCCGGGACCAAATGGCTTCATCAGTGAATTTTACCAAACATTCAAGAAAGAATTAATACCTATCCTTTTCAAACTGTGTTCAAAAACTGAAAAGGAGAAAAGGCTCCCAAACTCATTTTACAAGGCCAGCATTGCCCTGATTACCACCACCAAAGACACTACGAAAACAAAGAAAATTATAGGCCAACACCCCTGATGAGCATAGACACACAAGGCTTCAACACTGTATCAGCAAGCTGAATTCAGCAATACATAAAAATGGTCACATGCCACAATCACTTGGGTTTTTTTTGTTAGGCAAGGTTGGTTTAATATCCACACATCAATTAACATAAGCCACCACAGGAACAAAAAAAAGCGTATTAGTCATATGATCATATCAGTAGGTGTAGAAAAAACAATTGACAAAATTCAATATTCATTCATGATAAAAACTCTCAGCAAAGAGACTAGAGGAAACATACTTCAACATAATAAAGGTCATATATGATCCATGGCTGGTGTGGCTCAGTGGACTGGGTGCCAGCCTGCAAACTAAGAGGTGGCTGGTTCAATTCCCAGTCAGGGCACATGCCTGGGATGCTGGCCAGGTCTCCCACTGGGGCCGTGTGAGAGGCAGCCAAATGGTGTGTCTCTCTCGCACATTGACGTTTCTCTCCCTCTCTTCCCCCATCCTTTACCCTCTCTAATAATAAATAAAATCTAAAAACAAAAAGGCAAAAAAAAAGGGAGAGGGGGCATATATGACAAACCCACAGCTAACATCATACTCAATAGTGAAAAGCTGAAAGCTTTTCCTTTAAGATCAAGAACAAGACAAAGATGTTAGCCTTTACTTTATTTATTTTTCAGTTGTCAAATGATCTTTGATTGAGATATTTTCCTTTAAAGGTCTTAACCAGCTGGGCATTCCACTGCACCATCACTGATGTCATCTACGATGCAGGCAGCCATCAACATTACCACCCACAGACTGGGCAGGCCCCTGGATCTCTGTGATGGTTTCAGAGATCTCTAGGTTAAGATCGATGCTGACAACCTCATCAAAAGTGCTATTTCCACTGTGTTTTTTTCCGTCTTCTTCTGTCTCTTGGCGGTTCTTTGAGGGTTTTGATGATCCGGCAGATGCAGAAGGTACTACCTCGATCTGGGCCTGCCTGTTGGGAATGGCGAGTTTCACTGTAATCCTCAGATGCTTCTAATCATTGGTTGCTTTGGTGATGTTATCACCAAACTTTTTTGGAGACAGACCCAGCGGGCCTATCTTTGGGGCCAGAGGAGATGTGGCACTGACTTCCCATGGGTATTCCTCATGTATATTACTTTGATCTGGTTGGGGATGAACTTCAGTGGCATGGTGGAGGGTGTCAGATGAACCTGGAAATAAGATGATCAAAGGAAGTTGCACCTAGGCCTTTTCCAATCTGAAAGCCGCTTTCGCCACTTTAATTCAACATAGTACTAGAAGTCCCAGCCACAGCAATCAGATCAGAAAAATGAATAAAAGGCATCCGAATTGGAAAGAAAGAAGTAAAACTGTCATTTGCAGATGATATAAAACTATAGAGAACCCTCAAGATTCCACCAAAACACTATCAGAACTGATAAATTCAGTAAAGTAGCAGGACAAAAGATTAATATTCAGAAATCAACTGCATTTTTAATACCAATAACAAACTAGCAGAAAGAATTTTTTTTAATTCCATTTACAATTGAATAAAAAACATACCGAGAAATAAATTTAACCAAGCATGTAAAAGACCTGTACTCAGAAAATTATAAGACACTGAAGATACAAATAAATGGGAGCATATACCACGCTCATAGATAGGAAGAATTAACATCATTAAAATATCCATACTACCCAAAGCAATTCAATGCAACCCCTATCAAGATACCAATGGCATTTTTCATAGAACTAGATCAATGGAATAGAACAGAGAGCCCCCAAATAAACCTATGTCTATATGGTCAATTAATCTATGACAAAGGAGATTAGATTATAGAATAAGTGGTACTGGCAAAATTGGAAGATATAAGCAAAAAAATTAGACCTAAACAAGAATAAACCCCAAATGGATTAAAGATTTAAATTTAAACCCAAGACCATAAAACTCCTATAAGAAAACATATGCAATGGACTCTTTGAGATCGCTTTTAGTAATATTATTGTGGATGCCTCCTCGGGCAAGGGAAACAAAAGAAAAAATAAACAAATGGAACTACTTCAAACCAAAAACTTTTGTACAGCAAAGAAAACCATCAACAAAACAAGGAGACAACCTACTAATTAGAAGATACTCACCAATGGGAAATGTCCAGTAGGGGGTTAATATCCAAAATACCTAAGGAACTCATACGACTCATCACCAAAAGGAAAACAACCCAATTAAAAAACAGGCAGAGGACCTGGATAGACACTTCTCCAAAAACGACGTATAGAGAGCCAACACACACGTAAAAAGATACTCAGCATCACTAATCACCGAAGAAACACAAATCAAAGCCGTAATGAGGTATCGCCTCACATCTGTCAGAAGGGCCATCATCAACGAATCAACAAACAAGGGTTGGTGAAACTGCGGAGAAAAGGAAACCCTCACGCACTGTCGGGGGGCCTGCAAATTGGTGCAGCCAGTCTGAGTTCCTCAGAAAATTATGTAAAAGTAGAACTGCATTACGACCTGGCAACTCAACTTCTGGGTATTTATCTGAAGAAATTCAAAACACTAATGTGAAGAAATATATGCATCCCTATGTTCCCTGCAGAATTACTCACAATAACCGAGATACAGAAGCAACCTGAGGGTCTACTGATGGACAACAGGATAAAGCAGCGGAACATACACACGACGGACTAAGATTGTTTGGCCATAAAAAAGAATGAAATCGTATCATCGGTGACAAATGGATGGACCTAGAGGGTATTATGCTAAGTGAAATAAGTCAGACAGAAAAAGACAAATATCATATGACTTCATTTACAAGTGGAATAAAAAAAAACAAAATAAATGAACCAACAAAACAGAATAGAAACAGATTCATAAAGAACAAACTGATGGTTGCCAGAGGTGACGGGGTTGGTGGATGGGGTGAAAACAGTGAAGGGATGAAGAATTACAAATTAATCAAGGGTATGTCGAGTACAGCGTAGGGAATATAGTCAATAATGTTGTAATAACTATGTGTGGTGGTAGGTGGGTGCTACCTTGTACCAGAGTGATCACGTGGTAAGTTACGTAAATGTCCAAATGCAAATGCTGCCCCTGAAACTGTAATTGAAAAATTAAAAAAAAAGAAACCAATGATTGGGAAAAAACACTTATAAAGATGTATGCACCCCTATGTTCACTGCAGAATTATTTACAGTAGCCGACACGGAAACAGCCTTAGTGTTCTTCCACAGATAATTAAGGAATGCATGACGCATGTGTACAATGGAATACTACTCGGCCATAAAAAAGATAAAACGGCCGTTTGCAACAACGCGGATTGATCTTGAGAGTATTATGCTAAATGAAGTCAGGAGGAAAAGGACACAAACTGTATGATTTCACTCTTATGTGGGACGTAAAACAAGAAGGGAACATGCAAACCAAGCAGCAAACTCAGACACCAACAAGAGAACGGTGTCTACCGGGGAGGGGAGAAGGGATTGGAGGGAGGACAAACAGGGTAAAGATGGCGAAATGCCAGGTGACAGAGAGAGAGCGGCCTTCGGGGAGGGAACACGCAATACTAAATATAGATGCTGTATTATGAAGTTGTATGGCCGAAATTTATAGAATATTAACCAATGTTAGCCCAGTAAGTCTAATTTGAGAAAACAAACTTTAAGTACACAGATATTGGAGTATTTGTCATAATTATTTTATTTTATTTAAAAGCACAGAGCAGGATCAGCACAGAACTATCGAAGTGTCCTCCGTTGGCAGAGATCAGGAAACCGTTCCTTCCGGGCTTCTACAGACACGCATCAAGCACCGACTCTACCTGCAGGGCTCCATGCTGGGTGTTTGGGGCGATACCAAGAAACAGGAGTCGATGGTCTGTGCTGCAGCGACAGGGTGTCCAACCTTATGGCACCTCTGGGCCACACTGGAAGAGGAAGAATTGTCCACACGCTAAATAATTGCAACACGTAATCACGAAAGGATCTCATAATGTTTTAAGTAAATCTACGATTTTGTGTTGGGCTGAGGTCACAGCCATCCTGAGCTGCATGTGGCCAGCAGGTTGGACACCCCGTCAGAATTCAGGAGGATATGGGCATGTAAAATGTGAGAAGAAAGAATGGGGCTTGTGGGGAGAAAGGCAGAGTTCCGCAAAGGCTTTGTGGAGGAGGTCACACAGCATTGTTCCTAAAGCACCAGGAGGATATTGAGGAGGAAATAATTTGGTGTTCGTTATTCATCAGGGTTCTGAGCTGAAAGACCAGATACCCAGCTGAGTGGTTAAAATCATGAGATTCAGAGTCAGAGAGATTTGGGTTCCCACTCTGCTACTATTCTGTGACCAAGGACACGTAACTTAATCCCCTGAGCCTCACCTTACTCATGTGAAAGGAAATAACCACCTCAATTTTATAGGGTGCCTAAGAGAAGCGTGTGAGAGCAAGCTGCGAAATGCATTACAGAACAGGGTGCCTGCTCAGCGAGTTACTGCCACTGAAGAAACAGAAAGTGCCCTGTGCACCCCCAAAATGGAGCCCTCAGTGATGAAGATGGCACGAATGAAGACCGTGGCACTACGATCTCTTACTAAAAATGAATTAGAAAAAACACATAAAGTCAAATGGAGGCGGGGCAGAATATAGTGTCTTTCACATAGCAGGCATGCAATGTCTCCGTGTTTGTTAAGTGAACAAATAACCCAAACAATGGACGAACTAAGTCTTGCAATGCTAACTAGCTACTCTTAATTTGTCCAGGAATACCAGAGCACTGCGGGCAGGTAGAACTGCAAACACATTGGTGTGCCATGCTGTTTCTGGCAAAGGACCTCAAAGATTTTACTTTATACAAGAGTGCGAAGCCCCTGAAGTGTCTGGGAGGCTCCCTCGGGCCGTAAGACCTGTAGGCCATGCTGTTCCCCCTACAGCTACAGGGAGAAGTGAGGAACCAGGAAGCCCCAGGAAAAGCTCTGGGGCAGCTGCAAGCTAAGCCACCAAGGTACATAGCAGCTCAAGTTCTCCAAAAGGATTTAAAGCCACTCTCTTTTCCAACGTGTCTTCGATTCTCCTTTTGCTGCTTCTGATTGTTAGCAGGGGCTGGGTCAGTTTTTGCTCCCTGATGCTTCGTTCTCTGCCTTCTCTCCGTGTTTCTCCCATTGCCCAGTCCCACTCTACTGAGTCCCTCTCTGTGAGTCTGGCATTCAGATCCCCTCCCAAAGTATCCAGTACAAGGTGCCCTGTTAGACACGTTACAAGACAATGCCCTTCTTCATAGCTTTGCTCAGCTCCGGTGCTGATTGGTCTCGGGGTAGCTGGGCTGCAGGGCCACGGGACCGAAAGGCCGGCGGTCTGAGCTCAGGGACCTAGTACAGCTGTTTTGCTTGGAAGGCACTCCCAGCTCCCCTGGTCCATGTGGGACCAGGGCTCACTTCAAAACATGGCACAGTCATTGTCCTGTGCTGCTCACAACCGCAGTGGCAACAGGCACCAGGGTGCTACATTCTAATGAGGTTTGAAAGACCACAAAACAAAACTGGAAGAACTCCAGAGCGACTGATGTGGTGCATAACATCTGACCAGAACTGAGTCGGTAGGGAACTGAAAGGCCACCCGGTCCAGCCCCGTCCCTCGTGCAGTGATGCAGGTCCCATAGCCCGTCACTGGCACTGCAGTCTAATGAGAGTCCTGGAGTCCCAACTCCTCACCAGTGCTTTCCCTGCATGATGGCGTGAGCACTGTCATTCACTTGGATTCCAGTTGCTAAGGACAGCAGAAGCAGCTCTGATTGAAAGAATGTAACTTCTTCATAACAAGTAGAACTCGGGGACATTTCTAAGGCACTACAGGCAGGCTGGACCACATAATGAAGACAGACGATGATGGGCATTTGTGGGCGAGCTCCGCTCTATCATAAGCCAGATGAACGTGACTTGAAAATGCTCTACCTTCACGATGCCTTTGGTTAGGGAAAGATACGGATCTCTCTCTACAAGTTCTTGAAAATTCTAAGAATCTAAGGCACAAAAAGGTCGTATGACAATTGCATCATTGGATTTGCTTGTTTGGCAGAGGTACTTGGACAAATTACTCTCGTGGGAACACTGGCCCAGAATCTCCTCCTCCGATTCACTCACAGAAGCCAACTTTAGCTTCTTTACAGGCCTTTTCTTGATTCACGAATTGGCATGTAAATAAAAACTGCAAAACTCTTTACCATCTGTATGTGCGCTGAGCGCCACTCCAATTCTATTTTTACAAAGGTGCTGAAAAATCAACCTGAATAACTATCTGAAGACTGACTAGCTGAACAGAAGTCTTACAACTAAGGATACACAGAGGAGCCCGAATCAAGACTGGCAGGAAGGAGAGGAAAAGGGGGTTGGCCCCACACCTATGTGCTACCTTCAAGAACCCAGGGGATATCTCGGCTGAAGAGGCCCTGCAGAGGAGCCAGGGGCCTCAGCCCCATGCCAGGATCCCTAGCTGGAGCACTAGAGCTGGGAAAAGGAGCCCACACGATCTGGCAGTGAAAGTCAGCCAGGATTCTGCCTGCCCTGGCCGGAGGGGCACCGCTCTCTTGAAAAGTCAGTGCACAGAATCCCTGTTGCGGCACTCACCCGGGATTCTTACAGAGGGACAGCAGGTTGGAGTGGAATGGAGTCACACCGACGGAGATTGAGTGGTGTGGCTGTGGACAGTGACTGGAGGCTGAGGGACAGCAGCAAGTGTCCCTGTGCTGGGTCCTTCTCCCATACCACTCAGGACACCACCCTGCCCGAGTGGAGCATTCCCCCCCCACATAACATCAGCCTGGGGAGTGGCCCCGCCACACCAGGAGAGGTCTGCTGCAAACTCCAGCGGGGCTCACCGTGCAGACCTTACTGAGGAGCTCTTGAGGAAGCTCAGGCAGGCTCCAGGAGTGCCAGAACCACAAGGAGACTGAGTCATGTGGCTGTGGGGAAGGCCACTTTTATGCATGTGTCTGAGTGGCACCAGCATGCTTACGTTGGCCCCGCCCCACCACTTCCCCAAGGTATCGCCTCTCAGGCACCTGAGAGCAAGCACTGGCTTGAGCAGGGGAGGGGGCCTGTGTGAAGCCAACCACCAGCGAGTAAGAGAAAGGGGCCTGTGACAAACATTTAACTCCCAAGATGCAGAGGATGACTGCAAAGCAGGCTGACCTGAGAAGTAATACATTACGGAAACTAAGGGGCAGAGTGTGTATCCAGGAGGAAGAAGTGGTCAACAAGTGACAAAAGCCACTGCAAGGCTCCATAAGATGACACCTGACTGACAGGACCCTGGTCACCCAGCTGGGCAACTATACTAAAGAGGTCTGATATCTGAGACATGGTGCCTATTAGCTATTCTTCCAGAAGGCTCTTGGAAGTGACCCAGATATCAGAGGTTCAACTATTACCCGCTTCTTAGGGAAAATCTAATAGGAGAGCAGATGCCCAAAGCCCTTGCTACTGTATCCAAAACCTGGTCTCAGGAACTGGCTCAGATGGGAGTGCATAAAAGAGCAGGTACCAGCCCGGGCATAGCCTCTGTCCCTGGGCTGGTTAAATATGTATAGCTTTAAAACTAGGGCAATGCCCGAGACCTGACACCAGGGTGCAAGGCGGGGGGCTCCTCCCCTCCCACGGTGCACACTGGCGAGGTGCCCGTCTGGGGCTTCTGGCTGCAGCTGCAGCATACTGGTTCCCCAGCCTCCCACGCCCTGCCTGAACCCACTTACCTGGTAAGATTCCTGAACCCTGGACTTTGACTCTCTCCTTTTCCTGCTCGTCCGTGCGCTCGGAGTTCTCAACCACCTGATCCAGCTCCTCATTCAGCTACGGGGAGAAACAGAGAGGGCAAGCAGGTCAGCTACACCAGCCTTGCTTTTCCAGCCTAGAATAAGAAAGCAGAAGCTGCTTCTCACTTAATCATTAAAAAAATAAATCACATGATACAGTCAGGGTGTTATACCAACGCTACAGATGGGGACACTGAAGCTCAGAAAACTCGAGTGACTTCCTTAGACATTCGCGCCAGAACAAGCACCACCAACTGGGCGGCTCGAAACAACAGAAATTTATTCCCTCGGGGTTCAGGCGGGGGGCTCCTCTGAGGGCGGTAGGGGGCTCTTTTCCATGCCTCTCTCCTAGCTTCCGCTCATGGCCAGCAACCCTTGGCGCTCCTGGGCTTGTGGACGCGCCCAATCTCCAATCTCTGCCTCCGCCTTGCTGTGCAGTCTGTTTCTTCACATCATCATCTTTGTATAAGGTCACCATTCACATCGGGTTCGGGCCCACCCTACTCCACTATGAGCTCATTTAATTCATCCACATCTGCAATGATCCTGTTTCCAAAGGAGGTCCCATTCTAAGGTACTGGAGGTTAGGACTTCAACACATCTTTTTCTGGGGGGGAGGGGGAACAATTCAACGCAACACTTTCCATGGCCATAGATGCAGGAAGACTATAATCCAAGCTGACCTAGTACCAAACCCATGACCTTAACCACTTCCCAAAGGAGGAGGAAATGCGGCTTAGTGCCTGCTGAGCAAGAAGAGGGGAACAGTGAGCTCTCCAGGACTCTGGCTAAAGTTCACAGGCTCAGGCTGCAAATGGCAGAACAAAGTGGGGAGGGCCAGTCCATGTCAGGGACAGACGCTAATACCCCAACCTCACTCCATCAGCGTTCTCGCCGGTCGAATGGGGGAAATGATGCCACTGAGGAGGGCAGGAGGACAGAAGGATACAACGATAACCAACAAGTCTCTGTAGCATGAAGGAGGAGGGCAGGAGAGGTCAAGACTAGAGATGGAGGGGGAGCTATCACTGAACAGGGGTGAAAGGAGGAGGGGAGAGCGCTCCCAAATATTTTCTTAGATGCACATTGTAAATGCCAAAGCTCTCAAGACATCTTCATTACAATTTCATCTCCAAGAGCCATGCATTAAATAAAGCTCTATTGTTCTTGCAGGTCCCTCTCCATGCCTCCACTCCTGCCCCTTCCAACTGAAACTCCCAGTTTAAAGCCCTCTAGTCCCAAAAGAAAAGAAAAGAAAGAGTGGAAGAGGGCTGGGAAGATGGAGAAGGCACCGTGAGACACACCCAGGCCCCCCAGTGGGACCACACAGCTCAGGAAGTCCCGGGAGCATTCACTGGCTAAAGGGAGAGAGAATGTTAGTCCCAGGAAGGCTCAAAGTTCCCTGATCCAAGCCTAACCCAGGTGCAGCCTCACCCAGTTCCCCCCCTGACTACCCGCAGCTGTGACAAACCCACCTCCTGGCCTGCCCTGGCCAAATTCTCAGCATACCCAATCCCCTAAAGCCAAAATCTTCACTCAGTAAAGAAACCTAACTCTAAGCTAGGTCCACTCTCAGAATGATCCAGGCAAGAGACAAGGACTGAAGGACAGGCCGCTAAAGAAAGAGGAAGGGCCCTTCCAGTGCCTTGCACCGTGGGCGTGCCCCAAATACCAAGGGACTCTACCGTTAGCCTAGCCCCTGCAAGCAGGGTAAGTGCTTAAACTTTAATAAACATTTTAGGAACCCGGCTAGGTAAGGAGATACTGCAGGCTAAATGTGGATGGTGAGGGGCACGGTCCTGTAAAACCAGGGACACCAAAGCTCCCTAGAAGAGCTGCACACACCCTGTTAACAAGAGCTATTATTTCATTCACCTGCCAGGCACTGAGCTAAATAATCCCTTTCCACGTGCTAACTCACCTAACCCTCAAAACCCTAGGAGATGGGGACTATCATTACCTTTGTTTTGCAGATGAAGAAAGTGAGGCTCAGAAGTTAGATGACTTGACAAAAGTCACACAGACAGCAAGACGCAGAGCCAGGAGAGAAACGTGGGGATTCTGACTTCAAAGTCCTAGTACTTACCCACTATGGTCTCCTCCCTCTAAACCTGAAACCCTTCAGAGTCAGGGAAAGTCAAAACTCATTCCCCAGGTTTCCCCCACTGTCAAAGACAGGAAATCTAGGGGCCACAGAGCCCCCCAGCACTGGTTAAAAACCCATTGGGCTCCTTTTGGATAAAAGAAAGACATGGGATAAAGAAGATGGTAGTAGAAACATGCAAAGCTGTCCCAAAGTCAAATTCCAGCCCAGGTCCTACACTAAAAAAAAAAGCCAGCCAGCCTCAGCAAATCTCACCTGACTCCCACTCAGCTTCCCCTCTACCGCGGGGCTAAGCCACCTGTTTTGTCTATGCCACACGGTGTCCTTGACAAAGGGAAATGTACATCATACTGATCAGTACTGATCAAGACAGCAGCAAGTTTAACTGAGAAGGGCAGGCGGAATCCCAGGCTAGTCTGGGAAGCCAGTCTCTAAGGAGCATGTGGGATTTGAGATTCTCCCCTTGAATAACGGGGGGATTTGAACCAATGAAGCTTGAGAAGGGTTAAAGGAGAAGAAATGATGCGAGCACAGGCCAGGAAGCAGGAACACATTTTTAAACAGCGACCTTCCAAGTGTGGCCAGAACCTAGGTGGGTGAGATGGAGAAGGTAATGGGGGATACAGCTGCTGAGCTGTGCAGGGCTCTAAAAGCTCGCTGAGAAGTTTGGACCGCTCTGAGTAGACTCAGGGCAACATCAGGTGTATGAAAAAAAACGAATGCTCTGGGGTCAAGGCAGAGCCTCAGAGCAAATGTGCACAGGGAGAGACCAAAGGGAACGGTGGT
The DNA here is from genome assembly GCF_022682495.2 of Desmodus rotundus. Taxonomy (NCBI): domain Eukaryota; kingdom Metazoa; phylum Chordata; class Mammalia; order Chiroptera; family Phyllostomidae; genus Desmodus; species Desmodus rotundus. The sequence continues at coordinate 85,349,237 of NC_071398.1, forward strand.
AACACAGTATCACACTCAGGGGGGCAGAGCAGACGCAGGGACGCAAACTGGAGGGGCTGAGAATGCGGTACTGCCAGAACTTGGTGGGGGGGGGCACGGTGAGGGGTACAGGGGAGGAAACTGACTTTGGTTTGGGACTTGAGAGGAGAAGGCGAGCAGTTCACTCCTTGTAGTAGGAGTCAGAAGGAAGAGCTGGTGTGAGGGAAAAGCTGGAACATCAGCCTGCAGCTCAGGACAGATAAGAAAGAGACAAAGAGCTTGAAAGTGATAGTTACAAACTCGTGGGAGGAGGTGAGACGGGAGAAAAGAGGGAGCGGACTGAGAAGCGGCTTTGTCGGTGAAAGCATATTTTCAAAGTCAGGCGGCCACCCAAACAAAATGCAATCATCCCTATCATTAACAGCTGCAGGGGCCACGAGGCCTTGGGTTGGGAGGAGGGCTGATGCCCACCGTGCATCCGCTCCAGCTGGGAGCAGGCGCAGGCGCTTCCACTTGTTGCAAACAACACCGGAATCCTCGAGGCCACGCGGGGTCCCGCCCCGCCCGCCGCGTTGCTGCCTGAGTCCGACGAGGCTTTAATCATTCACCTGCTGGTTAGGAGTCGCGGTTTCGGGGCCCCAGCTCCGGCCAAGCGACCGCAGCATCCGGAGGAGGCTGGGCGCCCCGCTTCCTTCCTGCCGGGCCACTTGTCTGCGCGCGGGGACCCCCGTCCTGACGCACTCACCCGCTCCTCGGAAGCGCGCCCCGATGCCTCCCGCACCCCTCCCACCCAGTACCCCGCTCCTCCGCCTCACAGGAAACTTTGTTTCCGCGCCTCCCACCCCCAGCCTTGTACCTCCTGGTAGGATGTGGAGAGCTCCTGCCGGATCATGGCACTGACCGTAGCTCAGGCACACCAGAACCCGCTCCGCAGGGGAGAAGTAGCGGAGCGAGGACTGCAGCAGCAGCAAAAGGACCTGCCGGCTCCGCGAAAAGCAACGGGTTCGGAGGGGCGGCACCGAGACCGGGCGGGGCGACAGTCGGCGCATGCGCTTTTTTCTCCGGCCGCTGGTGGAACCGCGAAAGGGTTGCTGGGAAATGTAGTTCTGGAAATAGGGCACTTCTCAGCACCCAAGGGTCGGCGAAGCCTGCGCGTGCAGAGAAGGCAGCTTACAGAACGCTGGAGTTAGAATCACATGCTCTCTTCATCTCTCACTTCCTCTCTTTGTTGAAGGGACAGGGACGGAGAAAATTAGTGGAAAGTGGAACAAATGGGCCAGGTCTGATGAGTAGGAGAGCCTAATCTATAATTGCAAGAGGAAGCTTGGCCTGGTGGTTTATAACCGTAATAAATGTCTGGTGAGCACTTGCTATGTCAAAAGCACTTTTACACACATGATGCCTTTGATCCTGCAAAGACTTCTGTAAGGGTGACATTCTTCTCTCTCTTTTACGGATGAGGAAACCGAGGTACCTTGTTTGAAGACTACTTAATCCCGGAACAGACTCTAGAATCCAAGTTCTTCCATCATTCGTGGGCAGACACTTGGATGCAGGAGCTCTAGGTGCCTGACCTGCCTGGCTCTGCCCCTCTCCCGCAGGTCTTGTGGTGCCCGAGCGCTCCTCTCTTCGCCTTAGAATGCGACTGCTACCCCTGCCCTGCTTCACAGGGCTTCAGAGCGCCAAAATAGACCAGGCAGAAAAACCCCAAGGGCGCTGTTCACCACAGCAGAAGCCTCGTGCCCTGAATGTGGTGGGGAATTGGGTGTTTGCCCTGTGGCGGGTTGGACCTGAGGCCCACATCTCCCCCTTTCTCACCGCTGCCTGAACAGCTGTTTTGTGTGGCTGCCCTGGGCTGCTTAGGGGTGAAGCAGATAAAGGTTACTTATACCTTGGTGAATGCTGCCCTGTATCCCGGCAGCTGCAGCTCTGCCACTGGCTACATTCAGGCCACTCAGGGGCTCTTCCTCTTCATCCTCAACCACAGTAGCAGCGACCACTTCAGAGCACCCTGGACCTCCCAGAGCGTTAGCAGTGAAAGGCCTCCCTCACACCTCTTGACCACCCTCCCAGCCCAGGGACTCTGCTCCTACGTCTATTTATTAAACGCGACAATGTATATAGCACCTAACACATTGTAGGCACTCAACAATCGTTTGTTAAATTTATATAACTGGAGCCCTGGCTGGTGTGGCTCAGTGGATTGAGCGCTGGCCTGAGAACCAAAGGATCACTGGTTCGATTCCCAGTCAGGGCACATGCCTGGGTTGTGGGTGAGGTCCCTGGCAAGGGGGTGCATGAGAGGAAATCACACATTAATGTTTCTCTCCCTCTCTTTCCCCAACCCTCCCCCATCTCTCTAAAAATAAATAAATAATTTTAAAAAGTTTAAAAAATTATAACTGAAACTTACTCCAGCCATTATAGGTAACACTTGTTTGCCAAAACAAACAAGAACAAATAAGTCATTAATTTCCTTACTGTATTGATACCGGGATGGTGAACAGAACAAGTCACACAAGCACAGACTTTAGAGCTGGGAGGAACCAGAGAAATCTAGTCCAGCCCTATGATTTCCCTCTACCCTTTGCTGATGTGACCGAACTGGAAGACGACGGGCCCCCATGTTGGAAGGAGACGCTGACTAGCGCAGCATTCAGCAGGGCTTAGCAAGCACATGTGCTGGGCACTGGGGTACCGAAGGAGTAGAGAGACAGACCATGAACACAAACAGAATTTTCTGTACTTGCTGTCCCCAGGTCCTTTCCTTCCAGTCCCTCAAGCACACACCAATCAGGCTTTCACGCGGTCCGCTCCGGAAGTGGTGCTTGTTGTGGTCACAAATGATCTCTGAGTTGTGAAACCAGACAGCCATCTCCCCATCCTCCTCTCTCTTGATCTCTCAGCTGCGTTGGACTCAACTGATTGTCCTTCCTCTCTGCACACTTTCCTCCTGTAGCTCACAGGACGCCCCCCACCCCCACCCCCTGCATTGCCTCTCACCACCTGCACTGCTCCTCCTCAGCCTCCTTTGCTGGTTTGCCCTCATTGCCTCAACTTTACAGGGTGGCAATTCCCAAGCTAGAGCTTTGATCCCCGTTCTACTCACTCCCTAGGGGCTAGTGGTCTTCTCTAGTCTCATGGTTTGAATTGACATCTACACCCTAAAGATTCCTGTTATGGATTGGACGCTATCCCCCAAAAGACAGGTTGAAGGCCTAACCCCTGACACCTCAGAATAGGATTGTTGCAGATGTAATTAGTTAAGATGAGGTCATACCAAGTAAGGTGATCACTACATCTCTTATTACCTGTGTTCTTACAAAAAGATGTCGGATGATAGGAGGCTAGACCAAGGAAGACACCCTGTGATGACAGGAGCAGACCGCAGTGATGCAGCTGTGGCTGTGACCACTCACTGCTGGTTACAGGCCATGGCCTGGGAGGCCGGGTCCCATCATTGGCCAGGCAACAGGCAGGGAATCCCAAGGTTCGCCAGCCACCACCAGAAACTAGGAAGAGGAAGGAGGCATTCTCTCTAGAGTCTTGGAGGGAACGCGACCCTGCCAACACTTTGATCTCGAACTTCTAGCCTCCAGAAGTATGAGAGAATACCTTTCCACTATTTTAAACAATCTAGTTTGTGGTATTTTGTATGACAGTCCTAGGAAATGAACACGATTCTGAACTGTATGCAAATGAATGACTCTTCCAGCTCTCCCAAGCCCGGGCTCACTCGTCCAGCTGCCCAGGTGCCTTCTCCACCGGAGGTGCACCTGCAGCAGCAGAGGGGAGCTATGGCAGGCATGGACCCGGCAACCAGACTGGCTGGTGCTAACTCTTAGCTCCGCCACTTACCAGCTCTGTGGGAACTTCATTTACTCTCTCTGTGCCTCAGTTACCTCACATGTAAAATGGGAATACAGGGAGTCCTCACTTACCACCGTCGATAGGTGCTGCGACTTTAAGCAAAACAACATAAACTGAAACCAGTCTCACCATAGGCTATTGATATAAACTAAACGGGAGTTAAGTTCCTATGGCATCTCAACATAATAACAAAATGATGACGTTGAAGGAAACATTAGTTGAGGGCCTGCTGTACACTAGTACCTACTCAGAGAGTTCAGAGAGCATTAACAGTCATCAGATATAAAGTGCTTGGGACACCGTCTGTAACATTGTAAGTCATATGTTAGTGTTACTGTTTATTGCAAAGTGCAAAACGGAGCCACTGATGCTCCCATCTCAAATCCGCTCCCCTGCCAGCCTTCCTCCCTGTGCTCTGACCGAACTCTGCAGTCATTGTTGCTGCCTCCCTTTCTCTGACACCCCACATCCACCGCTCTCTGTCATATGTCGCTATGATATCAGCAAATCCTGCTGGCTCTGCTTCAAACATTTATTCAGAAACTGACCATATTTCCCCACTGCCACCATCACCACCCTGGCGAGGGTACACACCACTGGCGTTTCTCATGGACTATTTTCAGTCACCTCCTAGCTGGTCTCTCTCCTTCCACCCTTGGACCCTATGGTCTATTCCCAACACAGCAGCGGGCGAGAACATGCTAAACAAAGTCAGATGATGCCACTGCCCTGCTCCAACCCCGCGAAAGCCAAAGTCCTCACTCACAGTGGTCCGCTTGGCCCAATAGGATCTGGCCTGCAACTTCCTCCCCTTTTCTATTACTTGTCCCCTCACTGTCTCAGCCTCAAGGTGCTGAGCCTCAGAGTCTTTGCACTGGCTGTCCCTATCCCTGGAATGCTCTTATGCTGAGAGTCTATATGACTCACTGCCTCACTGCCTTCAGTCTTTCTCTAAATGTCACCTGGCCAGTGATGCCTCCTCTGAGCATCCTGTTAAAACAGCGAGCCCCGTTGCCAGCACACCCCTTACCCTGCTTTGCTTTTCTCCTGGGCACATACTCCTTCTGACTTTCATTTAGTTTCTGTCTCCCTCCATCAGAGTGTAACTTTCATGAAGGCAGGGTTCTTAAGTGTTGTATGCATTGCTGTATCCCAGTGCCACCGGCAGTGTCTGACACTTACTGGTCCTTAAATAGTCATTTGAATAAACATACAAAATAATTTCACATAGCAGTGTATGATAGAGGGCGACAGGGCAGATGTGCAGAGGCGCTGATTTAGCTCACGCCCTTCGAGAAGCCTCAGAATGGTAGTGACTTGTGAGTTGAGACCTGGATGACAAGAAGGAGCCAGCACATGATGACTTGCCCCCCCCCCAAAAAAAAGGCCCAGGCTGGAGCCCAAGCAGAAAGCAGGGTGGCTGCAGGGGACTGGTGGAGGGCCACGTAGGAGACAGAGTCAGAGGGGTAGAGAGAGGCCAATGGTGGAGGCTGGCTTGTGCTGATCCTGGGCTTCTTTTTCAGGTCTAGTCCTCATCTCTGCTCTGGGCTGCAGGAACTGGCCCTGCGGGCTGGGTTTCCACTGGGTTCAGTCAAGAGGAAGCACTGTTGGGGGACTGGAGGAGGTCAGGGCAGGGGAGAGGCCAGGGTTTTCTTTCCCTTGCTGTCCGCCCCTGCAGCTTCCCTCCCTGGCTCCAGCCCCTGCCGCAAAGGCTTTCTGTGCTTCTAGCTTCAGCCAGGTGACCCAGGCCCCCAGTCATCCCTTCCACCTGCAGGATGTTGCTAATCTTCCCACCGCTCCTAACCTATGGGTTGCTTCTCAGCTTCTTCTATCACCTGTGTAACCAACTCCCTGCATTACAGCCACTGTTTTATTTAGAATAGTTTCTGTGTTCCTTGCAGGTGACTGACTGATTTGTTTGGAAAAACAAGTCTGATATGAGTAGACAGGGACGACTGGGGGATGCCTGGAGGAATCCAAGGGCATGTGATTTAAATTACAGACTTGTCCAGCATCGCAGGGAGGAGAAAGCTAGATCTGATCAGTAGAAATTATAGGGAGTATCTTTTGGCTCAAAGGAGTTGCTAAGAAATAGCACTGTGCAGAGAGAAAGGGCTCAAGCAGAGAAGTAGCACAGGGTGCGCCGGGGATGTTATCAGGGAACAAGATGCATCAGGAAGGGGATGATACTCTATTCAAGGGTTTAGAAGGGCTCCTCTACCCTGGAGCTCCTGTGACACAGTGTGACATAGACACTGCGTGCCCCAGCTCACACAACCTTTTGCGTCCATTTCCATCTGTAGCTCCGATGCAACCCCACCAAGGAGGCAGGCCCGTCTGTTATAACGTTACTAACGTGGACATTGAGATTCAGACGGTTTGCGGACAGACTGGTTTAGGTTGCTCTGCACGAGAAGCCAGTTCTGTTGAATAAGAGAAGTCGGTGCAGTCACTGAGGGCAGCCGTCGCCTAGTGGTTAGGGGCAGACTCTTGGATACAGGGCCTGTGCTGGAGTCTTGGCTCTGGCACCTACTGTGTGACCTTGGGCAAGGTACTTAAAGTCTCTGCACTTCAGTCGCACCATCTGTACCATGGGCGATGATAACAGTTCTTACTTCACAGAGTCGGAGTGCGGGGGACGCGAGTTCACACACGCGGGAGTGCTGGACGAGAGTCTGGCACACAGCAAGCCCTGTGTGAGTCTCCTCTGCCAGTTCTCTCAACCACAAAATGCTGGCAGGCCTCAAGAACTCAGGCCTTGGTCCTCTATCCGCCTCTGCCCACACTTCCTTGACAATCTCATTCATTCTGTGGGCTTTAAATATATTCAATAAGCCAATGATTCCAAAATATATCTCCAGCCTAGAACTCTTCCCCCAATTCCAGACTCGTACAACCAATCGTCACTTCAATACTTCTACTCAGGTTTGTAAGTGTCTCTGAGTGTCTTCTCCTCCCAAACCAGCTCCTGTCATCACTTCTTGTACAGAAAGTGGCAACTGCTTCCTTCCCGTGGTCCAGGCCAACACCCTCAGGGTCACCCTTGACTCCTCTCTTCTCTAGAGCCCCATGTCTCATCAGGCAGCAAATCCCATCAGCCACGCCTTCAAACACACCACAATTCACGCACTTCTCCCTACCTCCCACACTATGGCCCTGGTCCAAGCTACTATTATCCATCTCCTGGGTTGTCGTGGTAGCTCCCTGCTTCAATCTATTCTCAACACAACAACTAGAGTCATTCTGTTAACATTGTAACTAATTCCTCTGCTCCATTCACTCAGCAGAAAAGCCAAAGTCTTAAAAATAAGATATGAGGCCTCATGAAATCTGACCCCTCCCCCACCCTCTTTACTCTCTCAGCCCCTGATCTCTATCCTTCTTCCCTCCTTGCTGTTCCTCCATCTAGCAGAGCACTCTCCTTCCTCAGCATTTATGCACGTGACTTTCCCTTTCCACAGACCCTTCTACAGGCCACCTCCCACCCCTCCCTTAGATTTGTATACAAATACCGCCTTCTCAGTGGGGTCTTCCCTGGCGAGCCAATTTAAAATTGCAACCCCAATGCTCCCTGTTTCTTTGCCCGGCTTAATTTTTTCCCTAGTTTTTGCTGCCATCTAACAAACCACTTCTGTATCTTCCTTCTTCTCTTGTCCTCAGAATGTAAGCTCCGTGCGGATCAGCCCTGTCAGGGAGGTGTCCCCAAGGACTTCAGAAAGTATATGCTAAATAAGTTCAGGAAGGAAGCCTTGCAGAAATGGTAGTTATCGTTATCTCAGTATGTACCTGTGCCTTGCCCTACCCTTTGCAAGAATCCCCTTGGGGACCGGAGATTTAAACACAACTGGGAAGAAGGAAAAGAATCAGCCCAAAGTACACATGGATAACAAAGTTGAGGTCCTCGTTCGTAAATACAGGGGTGGGCAAAAGTAGGTTACCGTTGTGAGTACGTGAAACAGAGTTTATTCTTGTGTTATTATTTATTTGGTTTATTACTGTATGAATCTCCGAAGGAACAACCGCAAATCCACTTTTGCTCACCGCTGCACACCTTCCCAGGTGCTGGAATGTTGGGCTGTGTCCTCTGTACCCATCAAGGAACTGCTGTAACCTCCATCGCTCTTTGGCTCAACTTCCAGTCCGCAGTTCGGAGTCAGAGCTCTGATCCTAGTTCAAGTTTCCCGCGGCGCGGTCCAGGCTCACTCCAGCTCCCCGCTGCGGGCGGGCGCGCGGGGCGGGGTTCCGGCCGGGGGCGTGAGCTGGCGGTCCAGGCCGCCAAGGCTGGGCTCGGAGCTCTCAGCATGGCGGGACCCGCGCCTGGGCGGCGGTTGCGACCGCTGACCGCGCTGGCCCTGGCCCTGGCTCTGGCCCTGGCGCTGGCCCTGGCGCTGCTGGCCCCGGGGCCGCCCGCAGTCCTGGCCGGGCAGACGCCGCGCCCCGCCGAGCGGGGACCCCCGGTGCGGCTCTTCACCGAGGAGGAGCTGGCCGGCTACGGCGGGGAGGAGGTACGCGGGGGAGCGCAGGCCGAGGGACCCGGGGCCATCCGTTTTCCAAGGGAGGAGGAAGGTCTGGGCCGCGGCGGGCGCCCCCTTCCGGAGCCCGGGCTCTGAACCGGGCGCCAGGACTGCCGGGCCTGTTCTCTCCGGGCCCCGATGGCCGCCCAGGGATAAGGGGAGCCCTCAGCAGTCGGGGCGCCCTGCATCCCCCTTCACCAAACCAGAAGAGGGGCCTGCCTACCCCGCGCTTCCCTCTGTCTTCCCTCCAGCTGCTCCCTTGAGACGCATTTTGGATGGTGGTCTGTAAGGAACCTCAAAACTTTTTTCGTTGCAAGTTTGCAACAAGCTGGGGGCAGACACTTCTGCCTCCTCTTTTGGGGGAGTGGCAGCGGAGGGAGGCAGGGAACCAAAGCCTGTTCCTGGGTGGGGCGGGAATTGGGGCTCGCCCACGGGTGATCCAGGCCTTCCCTACACCTCGTTTTCCTTCCCCTCTACCCCAGGCCTCCTCTGCAGCTCAAACCCGCTTTTCCTATTCGTGCCCTTGGGACTGAGCAGGAACTGGGTGGGGCAGAGGGGGAGATCAGAGGGGAAAGACAGATTCCCCCCAACATACCCACATCAGTCATACTTTGGAGGTGTCTAGGAGACACCTCACAATCACCTGTCCATTTGGGTTGAGGGGGCCGGTGAGATGGTTTCCAAGCGTGGGAACTGGAGGCTGCAGGGGAGAAGGGCCATAGAGGGGACGGGCACCAGTTTGGTGGGGAGATCATGGTACCATAGCATTTCAGAGTTGATACAAACCAACCTCCTGCTTTTACACATGAGGCAACTCAGGCATGCTGAGACAGGATGGTGAGAAGCTAGGAAAATTCCTGGGCAGGTGGAATGGGAAAACTGAGACAAGAAAACGAAACAAGGCCAAACAGTTTGAGCAACTCACAGCCAGCTGGTGAATCCCAAGACCTTATCTCCCCTAACCAAGGACACTTGAGAACACACAGTTCATACTGCTCCTCCTTAGGCAGAGAATACAGAGCTTCGGGGGCCATGAAGCCCAGGTGTCCCCAGAGGAGAGGAATGCTGGTCCGAATGGAGAGATAACACCAGAACAGAGGGAGTGAGCTTGGGAAGAAGCTGCAAGATTCCCCTTTCAGCTGCCCCTAGGAACTTCCCCCTCCCAAATTCCCTCGTTTCCCCTACAGAAACTGGCTTCTGGAAGCTCAAGGGAAGGTGGATGTTAGGGTTTTTACCCACCACCTTCTGAGGTTGCTGACCCCTGATATTAATAGAAGTGCACTTACAATCCAAGGCCTGTCTCTGCTTTTTGTCTGAGTGGTGGCCGGCAGCACGAGCCCTGGTCTCAGCTGCCCTCTGGTTTCAATGCCACCAATTAGTGGTAGAAGGAGGAAGGGACCCAGTATTCTTTTGTTAAAACCCTCTGGCCAGGGCTGCCTCACCCCTAAGTTAGGTAGCCTTAGACAGGCTAGGTTTGAAAGAGGACCTGGACACCTGGCCCTTAGGCAGTGATGCTAGTTTGGGCACCATTATAAAGACAGGTTGGGTTAGAAGAAGCTTGAGTTAATGAGAACTCAGAGGGAGGGAGACAGGGATTGTGACAAAATGTTAATGGATACTGTCTTTGGGGACAGCAGGACACCAGCAGGTCTAGAGCAAGAGTCCCCAACCACCAGGCTATGGACCAGTACTGTCCATGGCCTGTTAGGGACCCTGCCACACAGCAGGAGGTGAGCTTTAGTGTAAAGCACTTGAATCATCCTGAAACCATCCCACACCCCACACCCCCACCCCCAGCCCCTGGGTGCATGGACAAACTGTCTTCCACGAAACCAGTCCATGGTGCCAAAAAGGTTGGGGACCGCTGGTCTGGAGTCGTGGAATCTGTGCGCAAAAGAGCGAACTCAGCAGGCTCGCTGTCCTTCGAAGGGCCTGCTGGCAGGAGTGGCTCCTGGCTGGTGCCCGGATTTCCGGGTGTTCCTCACTTCTCTGACGGATGAGGGTGGCTCAGGCTGGGCTCCCCGTAGGGACAGGGTTTGTATGTGGAGCTGCCAGGCAGAGAGGGCCTGCACGGCTGGAGCACAGTGAAAACCTTGGGCTTGAGCCTCTCATGGGCTTTCCTGGGCAGAAACATGACTCACGGGTTGCTGTGTCTGTTTCTGGGGAGGAACGTGCTCCGTGCAAGCCCCACAGGAGGGAGAAGGTGTACAGAAGTCCGCACACATCCTTCTGGACCGGTGATTTTCCGCTGGTGTGCGGTGGGAATTTTTAAAACAGGCAATACCTAACTGTTTAATCGGGCACTGACCTCTTTTCCCTTAGATTGTCAAGTAAAAAAAAAAAAAAAAAGACAACAGCCAACACAACAATAGCCATCTGGTGTGATGAATCAAAATCATACCTATTTTTTGTCATATCGGCAAAAATTATAATTTTTAGTAATTAGTTTTTGTGTGCCATGAGATGCGAAGGGTGGAAATCGCTGTTCTAGACTCCGTTTCCCTTGTGATAGGCCGCGTGTCCTCACTACTCACTGTGACAAATCCCACTCTGACTGCCACCTTATGCTGAGTCCTGAGCCCTTCTAGTGACTCTCCAAACGTGGGGGTCACCTCGGGGGGCCCCCAACACAGAACCCAAGGGGAGAGAGAGAGAGAGTTCAGAGATCAGTGTGGAGGGTGCCAGCAGCAGCAGTACCAGGGTCTGCAGGAGGGGGGCTGAAGAAAGATCTTTGGTTTTTTTAAGCTGATGTAATTAATGTCTGCTTAACTGAGGGAAGGAGAGAGGGATGCTTGAGGTGGAAACAGGGTAAGGAAAGAATGTTTGGGGTTTGGGGCCCGTGGGATGTCTGTAGGCAGAGAGAGGAACGGTAAGGGAGAAGGGGGCAGTCGACACTGGGTTATGTGATCACGGTGAGTCTAAAATCCATAGGGCAAGCTGTCGAAGGGTGAGCGGAAACCCTGAGCGGGAGCCAATGCTGCAGCCCACTGGGGGAAGGAGTTTCTTCTTCCTTAGGAAAACCTCAACTCTGTTCTTCGGGCCTTTCAACTGCTGCGAGCAGGCCCGCCCAGGTTATCCAGGACAATCTCCCTTACACGGCGTCAACTGATTGTTGAAGTTAATCACATCCACAAAGTACCTTCACGGCAGTGCCGCTGTGCGTGCTTGGTTGAATGACCGGTCCCTGTAGCCAGCACACACTGACACATCAAACTGACCATCGTAATAGTTAGAGAAAGAGTCCCTACTCTGTGTGGGGTTTTTGTGAGAATTAAATGAGATGGTGATATGCAAAGTATTTAGTGTGGGTCTGGTGTGGTCTTGGCATGGGAAGCCTGAATAAATCTTCACTGCTGTTATTTTTACTAGCTTACTATTAAAGGTACAAGCACGAGGCAGTATAACAGGTCCACCGTCCTTTTATGCAGTTTAGAAATTGAGTAGGCTTGAAAACCAGAAGGTTTTTTCCAACAAGTCATTGGACAGCAGAATTGGCCTGACCTGGTGATGGGCCCTGGTCGGGGCCGACGCGGGGCTGTTCTTAGTCCCCATGCATCCTGCTTAGCATGAGTGTGCATGCTCGTGCTTTACGGTGGGGGTATCGATGTAACTGACTGTGGGGTGCTGCCCTGCACCTTCTGCAGGTGATGTGGCATACGCCCCGTAACACCTTTCTAAAATCTGACAAATTCTGAATTCCGCAACGTGGCCGACCCGCAAGAGTTTCTGCTGTGGGATTGCGGACCTGTGTATCAGGGCTTTCTGGAACACTTAGTGATGAATGTCTTGCTTCTACTGTAGCTTTTTGTAAAAGGCAAAAGATTTATACGATCTGAAGAGAAACCTGAGTGTTACTGTAGCCTTTTGGGATGAGAGCCAAGGCAGACGGGCCCACCTGCGCTGTCCCGCCTTCTGCTGTGTGGTTTGTGCACAGAGCTCGGGCGCCCACGTGGGGAGTATGTCATGTCTCCAGTGGAAGCTTCGGATTGTATATCTTGAAAGGTGGGGATCCTGGCCGCTGTGCCTTTCACAGAGCCATAGAGTGTTCTGGATCTTCCGCACGGGGCCCTGACCCAGTGTCCTTCTCTGGGGACTTTCAGGTCCTCAGAGTATCCACAGCGTGGCTCCTTGAGTCTCTCACACACGGGAGTATAAAAATAGCTATTCTTGTCCTTCTGACATAAATGAGTCCTCTTGGAATTCCTGCTGAAAATCCAGCATCCTCGGTGCCTCTTCAGAGCCCGTTCTCCCAGAAGTTGCCTGTGCCCAGCTCCCCTGGGAACCTGTGCCAAGGGGGCAATGGGACCACATTGTCTCCTGGTTTTCTAAAACTTAACAGTAGTGAAGAGCAGACTATACCTCCTCCCGAAGGAGCCTTCTGGACAGACAGAGAGAATACAGACAGGGAAGGCCGTCGGACAGAGGCAGCTGAATAAGAGGCGGACCACCCTTTCTAGTTGTACAGCAAGGGGATGGCTTGCACACATGTGGCCAGGCGTCCTAGCCCAGCACACACACACACACACACACACACAGCACCGAACCAGCAGTTCCATGAAGCTCCCCGCAGCAATGCTTCCTCTTACTGTGCGTGATGCACTCTGATGTTTTCTCTTTCTGTTCTATTTAAAATGTTTCTCATTAAAAAATCTGTTGATAAATCACTGCTTTGATCCCATGATCCACTGATAGGTTACCAGTGCCCGTTGCGGTTTAAAAAAGCCAAAACCCAAACCCGGCCTTAGCCCCTTGGAGGGCCCAGCTGGTTGTGTGGCGGACACACCCACAGCAGTGCCCCCCCTTTCCCAAGGAGAAGAGTCGTCAGTGAGGAGCTTCTGCTCTGTCGCTGGTCCCGGTGCAGGGTCCAAGGGCGTGACGGCTCCCAGCCTCCCTCCCCCAGCTGTGGGAGAAGCCGTCCTTCCTCTGCTGCTGCTCCTCTGTCCCCTTTTCATGGCGGCACGTGTGGCCCTGCTCGACCACAGGCCAGTAGGAAGGCCGGCTGGTAAGACAGGCCCAAGGCCCACAGGGAAGGTAAAACCCGCCCTCGTCGCACAGGTGGTTCCGCAGTCCCTTCCACCCGGGTCCCTGTGTCTTCCTTCGTGGTGCTGGGTCTTTTGGATGGGTTTCCCAGGACACACTCACCCCATCCAGGTCAGGTCCCCTTTGGTGAGGCAGGCCAGAGAGTGGACTGAGAGGCTTGGGTTCTGAGGCTCCAGGTTCCAGAACCCGCTCTCCCTTACCCGGGCCCTGCAGCGCTGGGCAAATACATAACCCCACTTGATGAGCGATTGGAGTCGAAGAATAAATAATCACAGGGAAGGAAAGGCAGTAAACCACCCCGGAGAAAAATGCAGCCTGCCAGCCTGTTAAGCCGTGCCATTTAAAGTAGGATGAGGGAGGGCAGGCGTCCACCCTGTCAACAGCAGCGCGGGGGCCGTCCGTAGGAGCTGAGGAGGAACAACAGCCACCGCCCATTCACAGGCCAGGCTGCGCCCCTGTTCCCCATCCACGCTTTCCCTCAGCCTCTGCGAGGTCGGCAGGCATTGTCCCCACCCAACAGGGAGAGAAACGCAGGCCTGAGAAGTTATTTGACAGTGAGATCTGCTGCCTTCGCGTGGTAGCTTCAGTTCTCTGAGCCCCGGGTTCTCCGTTAAACGTGGTCCTGAAAACACTTGACCTTAAGCTCCATGAGGGCAAGAACCCGAAGGTCCACCTGAGACAAGGTCAGGCAGCATGTTCTTGGAGATTCTGAAATTCTTACACACCCCGTTGTAAGAATTTCAGAATGCTTACACCCTCACCTGGCCTGTGAGGCCCCTGGCTGGTGTCCCTGAACCTGGATGGGGCACAAAGGAAAGGCCAGGCCCTGGGTGTCCTAGAACTGCCAGTCACCCCAACCTGAGCCCGACTCCATGGGCGTTAGAAAATCCATGCCCTCTGCTCTTGTGTTATTCCCTTGTGGGAAGACATAAGGTAATGTTTTATACCCAAGAAACTAGCAAAAAACAAAGTATAAAATTCCTTAGAACTGTGGGGAAACAATTACTTGTATTTTTCTAGCGTGGTAAATTTTTTTTGAGGGACAAACTGGTGAAACACAAAAGGTGATTATGTTGTTCATAGACGTAGTTCATCTACTTTGGCCCAGGAAGTCCACGTATTGGAATAGGCCTCAAGGAGGTAACGCACCCAACTGGAAAGTAACTTCAGAAAGATATCCAAAATGCTGCTGTTTATAGCTGTAAGAAATTAGAAACGACTTGAATACCCACAAGAGCAGAATAGCTAAACAAACAGGAACACGCTATCACTAACAGGAAACACAGCGTGTAAGTGACAGCCAGCCGTTTGGGTTGTTTCTGTGCGTGCAAACGTCTACATGGAGTAATGTTACTTAGAAGAAGCAAAATATAAACTAGATCATTTACCCCGATTCCATCCCTGTATGAACGCCAATGAAGATGAAGGAAAATTTGCAAGGACAAATAATCATTTAACTGTCCTTTGAATTTTTATCTACATAGAGTTGCTTCAGTTCTTGATTTTTTTTTTTTAAAAAAAAGGGCAGTAGTATAGCTGTGGGCTGCCATGGCATCTCTGACTTGCCCAGATTTGCGTGAGCAGGTGTGAGGCTGTGGGGCCGGTGAGCTCCCCCAGGCCGGCCCCAGGAAGGCTGCTGCGTGCACAGCCCCCGTGGGAAGAGAGTTTAGTGACTTAGCCAGAAAAGCCGGCTCTTGTCCTCCTCACAGCTTCTCTCCCGCTTCCCAGGAAGATCAGCCCATCTACATGGCCGTGAAGGGAGTGGTGTTCGATGTCACTTCTGGGAAGGGTAAGTGGCTCGGCTCTCCGCGTCCTTGTTTCTGGGGAGCTCGGCAGCCAGGGCGGGCACTGGAGGGGTGCGGGAAGGGGGGACCCCGGGCCAGCCCTCCCCCAGGGTGGAATGAACAGCCTCTGTCTGTGCTGTGCTTCAGCACTTTTCCCTAATGATGTCTTGCTCCCGCTCAAAAGCCTTCCGTGGCTCCCCTGTCCTATCGAGTGAAATTCAAATTTGAGGACTGACCCTAGTTGAAGCAGAAGTGAGAGGGAAAGTGTCACAAAGAGTTGGGATCACAGAACATCACAGAACACCTTAACGCTGTTTCCTGCTTTCCCGACCGGGAACTCCAAAGGACACGGAGGAGGTTTTGCGGTGGGTCGGTGTCTGCCTGACATACAACAAAAGACAGTGAATGGAGACAAACTTAGCTCCTAACATTTAAGACAACAGAACGTTTTTCTTGTTTGTATTTTAAATATTTTTAAGAGATTTAAAAAAATTATTATTAAAGAAAATTACCTCTCAGCCCAGCAGGAGCCACTTACTCCATATTCTGGATTAGTGGGATCTAACCCCATGGCAGGGGGCTTATCGGTCTTCTTGTCTCCACTGCCCTCCTCTCCTTGGGCCTGGAGCCTCTTTTAGGACCGTGGGTGGGGGGGTGGGGGGAATCGCAGACCCCCCCCCCCCCACAGTCTCCTGCTGCTCTGCGTGCACATCCACACTTACGTCCTGTTCCTTCCTCCCACTGCAGAGTTCTATGGACGAGGAGCCCCCTACAATGCCCTGGCCGGGAAGGACGCCACCAGAGGGGTAGCCAAGATGTCCCTGGATCCCGCAGACCTCACACATGACACTGTGAGCCAGATTATGTGCCTTTGCCAAATGTTCCGCTCCCGCGGCCCTGGCCTTTTTGACCTCTGGGCAATAGCTAGGCTTCCTCACTAGCCTCCTTACATTCCAGCCCACCTGGTGTGGCGGCCAGCTGTTTTCTCAGAATAGGAATCTTCTGTGCCACCCCTAGTCAGAAACCTTCCCTGGCTCCCCAGAGTCAAGTCCAAACTCTTGTGAACTTGTGATCAAATTCAGCGAGCTTCACAGTCTGGCCCCAACCTGCTTGGGCAGCCCCGTCCCCCTCCTAGTCTGCACCTGCCACCCCTGCCTCTTACAGATCTTTTGTAGCCTTTGAGACCTCTCCCCTGGCCACTCTTGGCAGCTCAGAGGGCGAGCCGGGCTGAGGAGCCGAGTGTCCCCAGTGCTCGTATTCCTGGGAGGGAGAAAGAAGCAGTAACTAAAGCCACGCCAGTGTCTGTGATCCCAGCAGAAAGGCTGGCGCTCACCCCAACTGTGTTCAGATGAGTCAAACTCTTAAGCCGCAACATGACGGCAACCAATTAAGAAATGAAGGGGGAGGAGGGTGTAGAGGTCTGTAATGGGAGGGGTGTAGAGAGCAGTGCGATTAATTAGCGCACCCTTGTCCTGTCCCAGTCTGCGTGTTCTCTGGAGTCCGAAGTCCCTACATCAGCCAAACAGCAAACACAACGGTCATTGCCGTCCCATAGGATTGCTTCTTAGAAAGTCAATTGTCCGTTACTTGGTTTGCTGAGAGGTACTCTTCCCTTGCACTAGGGGTGTGCAGACAGTAGGGCAGGGCCGGCGAGAGGCTGTGCCAAGCATGGTTCCCTCATTACCGCCCTCACCCCCTGTGTTTCTTGGGTTTTTCTCTCAAGACCGGCCTCACGGCCGAGGAGCTGAAGTCCCTGGACGATGTCTTCACCAAGGTGTACAAAGCCAAATACCCCATCGTCGGCTACACGGCCCGAAGAATTCTCAACGAGGACGGCAGCCCCAACCTGGACTTCAAGCCTGAGGACCAGCCCCATTTTGACCTAAAGGACGAGTTCTGACGTTCTACCTGTAGGAGCAGGCCCTCGAGAGCGTGAGGCCAGGAGACGCTCCTGGGTGAAGTCTGCAGAATAGGCCGCCTGGGTCTCTGGCCAGCCAGGTCTGAATAAGGTAGACGTTGACCCTGGAGCGCCAAGTGCATTTTGTTGTCCGCGGTCAAGTGCTCTGTCCACTTGGGGATCGCCGCACACCGGCCAGGGTGGTCAGACAGCCTCGTGAGGGTCAACATTGCTCCTCTGGGTGGTTAAATTATGAGTGACTTTTATTTCTTCCTTGTATTTTTCTGTCCTACTGGAACTGTTTGCTTTAGAATAATCACAGAAATAAACTTATTTTTACAAAAGGAGAATTCTTCCACGTGTGTCTTCTCCTTGGAGCCGCCTCCGCACCGCTTTTAAACGGGGGTGGGGGGGTGGGGGGTGGAGGGGGAAGCCTGCGCCGTCCTCCTCCTCTCTGTCTCCCGGCTTGCGAGGGGCCCGGCAGCAGGGGGCGCCCACGAGCTGCGGCAGAGCCCGTCGGTGCAGGTGGAGGGGCGCAGAAAGGGAAAGGGAGACAGTAAAGGGGCTGGCTTTCCACTACAACCAGAAGAGAGAGGCAGTGTGAACTGACTTCAGGCGCATCTGTAGCGGGAAAGTGGTGAGGAGGGCTGGGGTCCTGCGTGGGCAGAGCCTGGCCTGGAGGTCACCCCAAGGACGGTGAAGGACATCCAACACACCCGACTCGGGTCAGATTTCACAAGGAAATCCCTTCTGAGGGGGATTTTCCCGTTTAATGGACACTTGGCAATGTCTAGACGTGCTCTCACGTTTTTGCTTGTCACAGCTCTAGAACACCGCGGGTGTCCAGTGTCCGGGGATGTTGCTAAGCGTCCTGCAACGCACAGGACAGCCGTCCACGGCAAACGATTGTGCGTCCCCAGATGTCAGTTGTGCTGGGGTTGAGAGACCCTGCGCTATAGGCTCCTGGAGGTTTTACAGCAGAGATAAGTTTCTTTGACACAAAACTTTCTCTTTTATTAAAATAAATAGCAGGTATCCCAAGAGAGAATTTGTACATTAAGCGGCAGAATCTCCTAGGGCAGTGGTGTCAAACTCATTTTCACCAGGGGCCACATCAGCTTCTCGGTTGCCTTCGAAGGGCCGAATGTAATTTTAGGACTGTATAAATGTAACTACTCCTTAACTGGGGACAAGGAGCTCGGCGCTGTCACCAGGTAGAAACAAGGAGCCGGGCCGGATAAAACCAGGTGGAGGCGGGCCTTGTGTTTGCCACCTGTGTCCTAGAGTGTTCAGAATGCTGATTCCTGGGCCCCAGGTATTTCTAGAACACGGCCTGCGAACTGCATTTTTAATGAGCTCCTGGGAGACCGCGATGCAGACGGGCCCTGATGTACTTTGAGAAAAGCCACCTCTTGCCTTACCCGTCCCCTCAGGTAAGAATAAAGCCTCTGCTTTATTCTTTGGTGTGTCCAGACTAGAGGGTCTAACAGTGAGCTCCTGGGCCCCACTCAGGATTCTGGGAGCCTGACGGCCATCCAAGACTACTGGGCCTGGAACTCATCAAACAGGACTCTGGCCTGGAATTCAGGCCACAGTTTCCATGTGGCCGAGGTAGTGCGTACTGGGACGTTTTGCCCTCAACAAACGGTTAGAAGCCCTCAGGACACCCAAGAGATGACTTGCGCATGTGCCACCCACTTCCTGCCTCACCCAGCAGTGTCTGGGATAGGGCTCCACTCCTCAGGGCCCCATGTCTGCAGAGTGGGCAAGGTCTCCAAATTCAGGACCCTGGGAGCATTCCAGAACCACCGTTTTCCCTGCTCCCTCCCTGCTCCTTGCCTCACCCCCATTGAAGCAGCTTTCCCTCAGGACCTCAGGCTCCCCACTCCTGGGCAATCTGCCCATTTCCGGCCCCACTCTGCAAAGTCCCCTCCTACGCCCCGCCCCTGCAGCCCCACAACAGGCTTCTCTGAATCAGTCTCTCTCTCACTGGGAGATTCCAGGTCGGCCTTGCCCAGGGCCAAGCACACAAAAACCTGGGCAGCCCAGACAGTGTCCACACAGGGTGGGTGCAGCTCAGGGCAGCGGACACCGGCTGGCCTGGGGGGTCACATCCTGTGAGTCTGCAGGACGCAAAGAAACAGACCCCTGGAGCCCCACAGCCTGCTGCCTGTGGGCGTCTGCCTGTCTGTTTGCTGTGCTTCAGAGGCTTGTATTTCCTCCTCACTAGACTCAGTCTAGACAAACCGCTGCCAGGGAGCCTTCCCCACCCCTGGGGTCGCCTGTAGCGTACACTCACTTGCTTTGCTGTACCTGACCATTTACGAGCTTGTCCCCCCCAAACGGGAGAGCCTTCAAGGCCCAGCACAGACGTCTAGGGTGGCCAACCTTTTGGGACTTCCCAGGTTTTGCACCGGAAGTCCTGTATCCCAGAAAACCCCTCAGTCCCAAGCAAACTTGGGGAACCGCACCTGTGGCTGGAGCAAGGCCTCCTCTTAGCAGAGGGGCTCCAGTCACAGTGGGGAGGCCATGGGCCACCTTGGTTGTGACGAAGGAAGAAAGGCACTATTGTTCTAATGGAAAGGGCATGGGGGGGCGGGGGACGGAAGGGGGTTGGATTCTTAACCAATCCCCACACAATTTCACCACCGACCTCTCAGAGCAGAAGCTCAATGCCTGGTGTACAGCAGGTTCCCAGGGCATTGGAGAGTTGTTCGTGTTGGTGTAACTCGTGAAGTCCTTCCCCAGGTCTACATTCCTCGTGCTAGGTGCAGCACCACCCTCCAGAGCCTTCCTTAGGGGAAGCAGGGTGCCTCCTGCTTCCTGTTTCCTGCTGATCAGTAAGGTCCCCAGGCCTGCAGCTGCATGGGGCCGCAACGCCCCCCACCCCAATCACACGCAAGAAGAGGTTTAAAGGCAGGAAACAAGCCATGCAACAGGGAGCTCATTCTCCATCTAAAAAATAAGACCACTAGGGACTGAATGTCCCAGACGGGTGAGCAATAGCAATGACCCCACCTCCAGAGAGCAGGGTGAAAGGGCCTGCTCAACATCCCAGGTCATAGAGGTGGGGACCCCGAAGGCATCTGGCCCAGGTCCCAGGCTGATCCTGGTGTACAGGAGACTCCCCAACTCTGACACCTCACACCCTTCTCAGGCACCTGCTGCAGAGGTCTCCACCACACCCTTAGCTTCCGGGAGAAAGTGGAGTTTCAGAATACAGCAGCCTCACCCCCTGCCTTGGCCTCCTCCAAAAGTCTGCTCCTCCAAGGCTTGGCCTCCTCCAAAAGTCTGCTCCTCCAAGCCCCAGTCTCCAGCAAGCACGGCCTGCCAGGGCTATCAGCTCCTGAGATGCTCTGCCTCCCTCCAGAGCTGGGAATCCCTGCCCAGAGCCCTGTCCCCGCCAGGCAGCGGGGGCCCTCCCCACAGGTCCCTGTGATTGCCAGAGTTCACCTGTGGGGCCCAGATGGGCTGGCCATGCTTGGAGGGATGGCGGCTTTCAAGGCATAAAGCCCTTGCTCAAGGAGGCCAAAACCTGCACAGGCTTTTCTGGAGAGGCGGGTCAGGCCGCTGGAAATCGATGGCAGAGGTTGGCCAAGCAGGCCTCCGTCCACGACATCAGACTTAGTCGCTGCCTGGAGAATTTAGCACTCCAGGGTTGCTCATCTTGTGCGCTCCACCCCGCAGCCTGTCAGCCCAGTGCACATACTGCAGTCTCTGGGCCAGGTTCAGCTTTCTTCCCCGGGCTCCTCTGCCAAAGCCAGATGTCCTGTGCCACTCGGGAGCATTCCACCCTGCAAAGGCATGGAGTTAACACCCCCTGAGCAACCTCCACCAATAGCGGCTAGAGCCAGCAGACCAATCCCACATCCTGACGCTTGTTCTACAGGCTCCTGAGGGTCTCACATGCTGCTGAGCCCCGTCTGCACAGCAGTCAGCAGCTCAGGAACGCACCCTTGAATCCGCCAAGCCTCCTTCCCAGTCCCCACACCTGCCCCAGGCATCACTTCCCAGATGTGCGTCCCTGCACTCACGCCCCTACTCCAGTCTCCGCTTTTGGGGAGAACCTAGGTTAAGACACAAATGCACTTCCTCAATGATGGTGAGCAGTAACCCAGCTCCCCTGATGGCCTCTCCCTCCAACTGCACGACTCTCTGGTTCCCAGGGGTCCCGAAGAGTCTCCCCGAGCCCCAAAGGCATGGGGAGAGCCACTCCCTCCGCCCAGGGTGCTGCCGGCACTGCATGCAGTCTTGTTGCCAGAGGCCCAGCATCACGTGGGCTGCGATGTACCCACCTGGTGCGGCCTGTCCCACCCCCAGCCCCACAAGATGGTCTGGGTCCCCGCCCAGCTGTCCTGTCCCCCGTGGCTGGGTCCTGCCCCCACACTCCAGAAGTTAAGTGACTTCAGTTCCAGAAGGTGCCTTCCTCACCGCCTCCCCTGGGCTCTCGCACAGGCCGCTCCCTCTGCATGGGATGCTCTTCCTCCTTGCCCACACTGCCTGTAAAACCTTGCCTTGGCTTAGATACCACCTTATCGAGGCCACTTCACTGGACCTCCTCATGCCAGCATGGCACCCGCACCCCTCTGTGGCAGCACCGACCCCTCTGCTCTGTCACTACATTTTACTGTGTCCATCCCCCACCCAGCAGGGATGCGCTTGCCCTCTTCTCAGCTGTCTCTCCACCCCCCAGCGCAATGCCCAGCGCCTCCTGTGTTTGGTTGAATGAACGAACAAATGAACGAACGAATGAATGGACTCGTGCTCCCACACCCAGGTCAGCCCTCTCCTTGGTGGCCTCCCATCCACTCTCAGGGCTGTGAGTCTGCATCCTGGACTTCTTCCTGGGACACCAGCCCGGGCCACTGGGCATCACTTTCAGGGTCACTGCTGGACTTACCACGCAGAGCCTTGCCAGAGCCTAGTCATGTGGGGAACAGATGGAAATAGAAAGTGGTTCCCCTGGCAACCACCACAGCGATGGTAAAAGCAGCATGGCCGGTCTGGGGAAGCCTTGAGGCTGGGAGGGAAGGAGCCCCTGCCCCAGTGGTAGCTACCCTACCCGGGCTGGGCGGGGCCGTCTGAGCTGCCTCTCCTCTCATGGGTTCCAGGGGTGCCCCCTGCTCTGAGCCTCCTCAGACTTCATCCCTGTCAGTCCCTGCATTGCTGCCTGTCCCCTCCCTGTGGGGTCACCGAGGTCCTCCTCCGGCTGCCTGGCCCCTTCCAGTGCGTCACTTCAGGGGCCACCAGCCTGAGACTCTGCCAGAGGCCTAATATCGGTGTGCCTGCTGTGCTGAGCCGGCCCCAGATGGCTCCTGGACTGTCTGGGTCTCCACCCAGGTCTTCAGTGGCCCTGGTCTGGGCCCTCCCCGCTCCAGCCAGGCTCAGGGCCTTGTTCTTCCAACCCTCCCCCACGGCTCAGTCTCAGCCCTGCCTGAGACCCTGCTCCTGTCACCACCCCACTCCCCTCCAGATGAGTAGAGGGCTAGCGGCTCCCAGGCTGAGGTTCGGAGGCCCCTGGGGTGTGAGCCTCAGGGCACAATGGTGGAGGGTGCTGGGAGAGGAGAACCGAAGAGCACTGCCAACAGGGGGAGCCAGGGGGAGCCAGAGTGAGCTGTACGCTGTCTGAGGTCAGCGGGACTCTCAGAACCAAGACCAGGAAACCCCAGGCTGAGATTTGAGCTGGAGTGAAAGCCCACGGTCACCAGCCGGTGGTTGGTGGGTGTGGCCCTAGCTGGAGCTGGCCTGGTCACCATGCTCCCACTGTCTTCTGTTTGTGAGTGGGACTTTTGCTCTGCTCTCATCCCCGACTTCCCGGGATATTGAGTTGGCTGTATCTTCTTGGCTGTGAGCAAGCCCACCCTGTACTCGCCTCTCCTAGCCAAACCCTGCTTCCTGTCTTCTCTACCCACTGATCCTGTTAGTTGGTGTTGCTGCAGCCCAGTGGGCCTGCTGTCTATGTCCACTGCTGTGTCGACGACAGTTTCATTTGGGGCACTTTACTGAGCTAGGCATGAGCCTGGTGCTGGCTGGCACTCAGTGTTTGCTCCTTCATCGGATCCTCTGCAGGGAGGCACTAACATGTTACAGGGGGCAGGCTGGGTCTCAGGAAGGACAAGTAACTTGCCAGGGAAACTGCACCGCTCGCAGCCAACATGTCCTTGAGCTGGGCTTCAGTGCAAGTCTTACTTCCCTCCTGTGTTCTTTCCCCTCTGCTGCATCACACTTGAAGATCGAGTCTGCTAGGGGAGGCCCACCGCAGGGCAGCAGTTAGGGCGCAGCATTCTGGGTGGGCAGAGCCTCAAATCCTTGACCTTCTCTCGAAAGAGGCTCTTTTGGACAGAGTATGATGTGCGATGAGGTTCAGGGAGCTGAGCCCCAGAGGGAGGCCGGCCCACCTGTGGGAGCTCGCAGCCTGGTGGTGGCAGCTATAAGCCACCCCAAGGACAGGAGAGGCTAGCAGTGGCCATGGGGCTAGCGAGGCACTCCTGGAGGACAGGCATGCAGTGGTGAAGCTGCTTGGGCCCATCTCCCCCATGTTCCCGGGGCTGCTGCCTAGGACCCCGAGGTGAGGGTCTGACCTCAGTACTGAGCAGCCTCTCACTGCCCAGGTCCCAGAAATACATCTCTTGCCCCTGTTTGAGCCCTCTCTCTCCCCCTTTCCTGTTTAGCCACGACCCTCCCCTTAACCACAGGCCACAACGCTCCCTCTGATTGGCATCGCTCCACACTCTCTCACCATTCCCCCAAAGCTCAGGCAGTTTCCTTCCCACGATTCATTAGTTACACTGGATTCCACATGTGCATCCACCAACCGACCAGATGCACATCGCATGCCTACCATTTGTTCAGCACTGCGCTAGGGCCTGGAGGAGGTGGGAAGGAAGCCAGGAAAATAAATGCAGGAAAATAAATGCAAGAACTGTCCCTGCTTTTAAGGGGTTCCCAAAGAGGAGAGCAGTGTGCTGAGTTGCAAAGAAGTTTCCCTAGGACCAGGAGTTGGTGATCTGTGGGGACCCCAGCCACAGGGTCCTGAGCAGGACAAGGCTGGGGCAGGAGGCTGCTGAAGGGTGCTGGGATATTCGTGGAAACTTCTGACCTCTTCCGGACTGTAAGCAACACCTTTCATGGGACGATAGTGCCCCCTCGTGGTCGATGCAAGGAACTCTCCAGTGACTGTTGTGTAACGCCCAGAGGATTAAACTTCTATTTTGGTTCCCATAGTTTCACAATGATGTACTAACAGGAGCAGCCAGAGGGCTTCCCAAAGGACCCGAAGGCTGCACGGCTGAACTCCGGGGTTCTCCAGCCGTCTGTACTGCAGCACAGAGCTGCCCTTCGGCCTCAGGTGCGGGCTCTCTTCCTCCTGACGTGATGAAAGGGTCCCAGGGCAGCGGCAGTGTGCTCTCTTCGCCAAGGCCCGAGCCTGACGTCGGCGGGAAGGCTGTGTGCACGCTCAGAGTGACGTGTTGGAAAGAACACTGGATCCAGGCTCAGGAGGCTTGGATGCTCGCCCCACGCCAGCCGCTAACTAGTGGTGAGATAATATTTACAATAATAGCCACATTTATTCAGTGTCTACTGTGAGCCTGGCATCGCGCTAAGACCTTCAGGCAATTGTTGACTTTGATCTTCACAACAAACCCCCGAGGTCGGAACGTTCTTATTTCCATTTTACAGCTGAAGAAATCAAGGTCCAGAGAGGTTAAGTAACTTTCCCAGGTTCGCACGGTGTGTGGCCGAGTCAGGGCTTAGGCTTGAGTTTCTGGAGCCCCACTATGCTGCACTGAACTACAGATCTGAAAGAATCAGAAACTAGTGGTAGGGTCCACAGACTGTGTCTTCACACGTTCCCCGGTGGTTATGATGGAGCCTGTGGGGTCCCACCAGCTCTAACAGCCAGTGAGCCCAGGGGCTTCAGAGGGCCAGGAAGTGAAGCTGTGACGAGGGAGAAGCCTGGGTCAGGTCCTAATCCCCACAGGTGTGCCGGGCCACGGCGCAGCAGAAATGTCACGGAGGGCGGTCGGTCCTCCTGCCTGCCACCCCTTGATCTGGACATGCTTTGTAGGAGAGGGGAGCAGCTGTCTCCCACAGCATTCTTCCCGGAGTTTGTCACGCCACACACACCACTAATTCATAGATTCATCACCCATCGATTTAGCACAACTCATCTAGAACCATTGTACATATATATACACACATATACATATTCCGCCATGTACTGTGAAAAATAGAGACAGTTGTTGGAGATACAAGATACAAGGAACATTGTACATAGGACAATGACACCTCAGTCCCCTTCAAAGCAGGCACCTTCGGACCTCACACAGCTCTCCCAATTGCCATCAACTGCCTTGTTGTATTTTCCTGAATCTCATTGACGATCTGAAATCTCTTCCCTTTCAAAGGTGATTTTAGTTTTGAGAAAAGTCAGAAGTCATAGGGTGCCAAATCTGGGGTGTAGAGGGGCTGAGTTACCTGGGTGATTTGAAGTTTTGCCAAAAACTCTGCATGAGACGTGATGCGTGAGCAGGCATGTTGTCGTGATGAAGCCACCAGTCACCAGGTGCCCATTGCTGTGGCCTTCTGAATCATCCAGTAGTTTCTGTGTAGGAATGTTCAAGCTTAATGCAAAATTTGATGCAGATTTGTTGCACTACTCACTCAGCCATTTTGAATGTGACAGCCACACAGTACACATGCTCACTCAACAACATCCACTGTCCCCACTGACTAGTACAGTGAAGTCATCACTGTTCATACATGCGCATTCCAGTCCCCTCTCCTTGGCTGCCAGGTTACATCGATGCCACACAAACTGTTCTCGTTATAGTAACAATGGCTGGACTTTAATTTTGAGCTTCCTTTGGACAGAGGGTTTCAAAGCAGGAGTTGTTTGGGGGTTTGAGGGCGGGGTGGTCATGGGGCCCGGGGCTGGCAGTGCAGAATCAGTGAAGGGCCTGCCAGCCAGGCCATGAGGCTTGCTGACTTAGCCCTGACAGGCAAGAGGTCGGACTCACAGTCCAGTCGGTCTGCAGTCCTGATATGTTTGTATCTCTGTGTGTATCCATGTGTACACCCACGTGTCTCTGTGTCTGTGTATATCTGTGTGTGTCTCTCTGTGTGTGCACACATGTGCACAAGAGCAGGCTCCAGCTCCAGCCCCCCGGTGCACAGATCTTCCTTCTCATCTTCTGCCTGTGCTGCTGGGCTGGCCCTGGGCAACTACTTCTGGCTTTGCAGGCTGCTCTGTTAGACTCTGCCAGTAGGAGGTGCTACAAGGCAGGAAAGGGGAGGTCAATGGACACACCTCTTCCACCAGGCCTGCCTCGCTGCAGAGAAGCCCAGGACCCACTGGGTGTGGGCTCACAGAGTTGGCACCCCGCCAGGGGGTGTTTCTGAAAACACCCTGTGTTCATCAGGCTCCTTTTGCACCTCTTCCCAATCTTTCAGAGCTACCAGCTCAGCTGATTCTCAAGCACCTGGGACCTCATTTTCCCCAGCCATGCAAATCTGGGGTAAAACCTCACGTGAACAGGAGCTGACAGTCTTTCTCAGGCTTTGTGACCACCTCAGCCACCGGGTGTGCCCTCTGGGGTTGTCCCAGAAGGCGTCCTACTGAGCTCGGGAGCTGAGTTCTGGCTTCTCAGTTTCAACTCTCTGAGATGGTATCTGCATCAGCTGCCCTTGGTGTCTCCAAAGCCTGACAAGGTGACAAATTGGGGGCTGGGGGAGGGGCGAGGTGCGTGGGATGTTACCTGTGTGGGGACAGTCCCCACAGAGTGTGTGGCACCCTCCCCTGGGGGGGACATTCCACCTCTCTATCCAGGGCCACATGTCAGTTCCCACAGTGGTGGCCCTGGGCTCCCCAGGTTTCACCAAGATTCTCGGGCAAGAAGCCTTCCTCAGGCACCAGCCTTCAGGGGCCAGCCAGAGGCGGACCTGAGTGGCCAACACCAGTGGTCCCCCAAAGTGTCCCTCCTCCTTTCTCTCCCCAGGTATGTTCTCATCACTTTTTGCCAAGACCATCTACCTTTTCTCTTGGGATGAGTTGTTTCTCAAAAGACCAGTGGACTCTCGGCGTCCAAGAATAAGACATGTCTAAACGTCAGAGCAAAACCCCACCATGCACAGGTGTTATCTTCATGCTGTGGCGGGGGGACTGAGGTGCCTGAGGTCTCGCAGAGTCTTCAGCTCCCTGACACCCAGTAGGTCCTATGTGCTTTTCACCACACCACGCTACACATCACCTCCCAGTGGTGCCAGAGGTGGCCTCAAGATTGCCACCTGACCCTCCGGGCCCAGCAGGTCTCACCTGGGTGCTTCGGGGTGTCTCGGCAGTGGCTCCCACCCAGGCCCTATACCAGAATCACCCGTGGAGCTTTGCAAACCACAGATGCCAGGCCCAATCTAGCAGATCCTGATAAGCTTAGTCCAGCTGGGCCCCACCTACACCTGTGTGCAAGTCTCATCATTCTTGGTGGTTACGTCCTGGCCTGTGCTATGATAGTTAGGTGGTCACTGGGAACAACAGACGG
Source organism: Desmodus rotundus (assembly GCF_022682495.2). Classification (NCBI taxonomy): domain Eukaryota; kingdom Metazoa; phylum Chordata; class Mammalia; order Chiroptera; family Phyllostomidae; genus Desmodus; species Desmodus rotundus. The sequence continues at coordinate 85,376,859 of NC_071398.1, forward strand.
GCAAATGCTGGACCTTGGGCCCCGTGGCAAACACAGACCCAGGGTCCTGCCAGGCTCTGGACACAAACTGTTCATTGACTGAGCCATGCGTGACCTGGTTTTACGTGTGTTTCTGTTTAAAGGCACTTCACTTAAGACATCTTGCTGACCCACCGACGTTGAACGGCAGCACCCTAACTCACAGCTGAACCAGGCTTATCGAACACCCGTCTTTTCCCCGGACGCTCGTGCGGGAAAAGGGGGACATCGTATGAACTTCAGCACCACCCTTGCGGGCTCATCAACAAAAGGCACAAAAATCTGAAGAACACGGCGCCAACCAGACCGTGAAAAGAACACTTGTCGCCAGCATGCGAGCTAAAGCAAGGAGGCAGAGCTTGCCTGTGGCCTTCGCTGAGTGTGTCCCGTCAGGCGGCTCCGATTTTTACCGCTGCGAATGTGTCCTCGAGGGACCACGAAGGAATCCTGCGTGCCGATTTGGAGGTCACGAGTTTTGGTGAGCAGGCGAATAGGAAATCTAAGAATAGTGGTGATCAGTTGTGGCTTCAAAGCTCTGTTTGCCCAGAGATGTTCTGGGTCTAATGGCCCCTGGCAGCAGAAGTCGGGGGGCAGGGGGGTGATGATGGAGGGCACAGAGGACAGACTGAGGGGTGAGGGGGCTGCTCTGGGCGGTCAGGAGAGCAGCCCGGGCTGGATTCCGTGGAGGCCTTGAAGCCAGCTGAGCAGCCACTGCGGGTTCTGGCCTGTGACCTCTGCCCTCCAGCAGGACCCAAATCTCAGCAAACACTGGACTCCCACGCCTCTGTGAGCTGGAGGTTCAGGATTCCGAACTGGGTGTCCCCACCAAAATCATGTGCGGTGGGTTGGTCCTCAGCCTGGGTCACAGAGGCCCACTTCTCACTTAGGCAAGGTGGCGGCATCGGGGGCCCAGGCCCAAGCCTAAGCCCTCACCATAGCTGGCCTCTCGCCCCACCAAGCAGGCTTCCTTGCAGGGCTCAGGGCTTCAGGCTGTGAGAACAGGGGTCGCTCTGCTCCTCTGGGACCCTGAAATGAGTGGGGCTCCTCAAGGGTGGTCTCCGGTGGAGGGTGAGGACAGGTATCCTGGGCAGGCAGGGGAGGCAGGGGTGACAGCCAGGGTCGCTGTTTTCAGTGGGGAAGGGGCGCAGCATCTGGGGGCAGGATGCAGCGGGGAGTGGACAGGAGGTCTGTGAGGACCGGCAGGGAAGGGGCGTTCTGCTGCCACATGCCCCGCCTCCATTTGCGGCTGCTCTGTTGGGGACATCCTCTAAGGTCGTGGGCATGGGCTGGAGGAGACCCAGCAGCGCTGCTGAAGTTTCACAGTGTTTGGGGGTGAGGGGTAGGGGGTGGGGGGGTGTACAGCCGGGCCATGTGAGACTTGAAGCTGAGGCCGAACTCCGCACGGCTCTGTTAGCTCTCACCTCTGGGGCAAGGCCCCAGGTCCCTTGGGAGCCCCTTCTGCCCCCTTGGAGCTGACACACGACCGAACACCGCACCCCTGCCTCAGACACTCTTGTTCACCTGTGCCCTCAAGTCCAGCGGAAGGAGCAGCAGACACAGCACCTGTTGCGGGGTGGGGGGTGCCAGAAGATACGCACTACTGATAAATACGTAACCAAAACATGAGAACAAAGCTTATCTAACACATTTTTTACATAAGGCACCTCACAGCCTTCTTGCGCTTGGGAGCACCCTGGTTTGACCGGCCCTTGCTGGCCACCTGATAGAAAGGGTGGGGGCCTGACGCAGCCTGTTCTGAAGAGGGATGAACAGGGTTCACAGTTCAACCTCTTAGCTCCAGGAAGCTCGAGCCCAGGAGGACGTGGGTCGCCCCAGGTGCAGGCGGGAGAATGGCCTCAGGTGGCAGATGACTAGTGCAAGCTCCCAGGTAAACAAGGGCTTTCCTGCGCTGGGAGGGAGGGGTGTGAGGGCTGGAGGTCCAAGAGCTGAGCCAGGGAAGGGGGCTCCTGGACTGGGCTCTGCATTCCAAGACTGAGAGTCATTGTCTGCGCTGGGCCTGTCCTCAGGGGAAGCTCAGGGCCCTGCCCACCTTTCTAATTCACTGGCCTCCCGGCTACAAGGGTGAGAGCACAGGTGTCCCTTCTAGGACGCCCTTGTCACTGGGTTATTGCAGCTCCAGGGAGGGTGAGGGGTCAGGTTCTTACTCGGAACCCGTCAGGAACTGGGACACAGACAGACAGCTCCTTGAAGTCACCTCTCCAAAATTCATCCTGTCTCTTTATAAAGGCTGGTGCTTCTGAGCCAGGCTTGACAGGAACTTCAGGGTCACCAGCTCAGTTGTGGGCAGGGGTTCATTTGGGAGGACACAGCCAGACCCACCCTCCGTGGTACTGTGGGGGCTTTTAGGAGTTTTGTCAAGAGTGGAGTGGATGTCCCTGGCACCCTAAGGCAGCTCCGGGGCTCTGGGGGCAGCTGGGCGTTTCTGCTGGGCTCAGCATCGGCCTCGTGGAGTCAGCCGCAGGACACGGAACCCCACTTCCACCCTTCAGCCCTTGCACTGACCTGCCTGTCCCAAGCCAGGGCCTCCACCCCAAGGGAAGCCTTTGTCCTGGGGAAGCAGGGCCAGGTGTGGCCTGCCTGGCCCGGACACAGAGAAGCTCAGGTGCAGGGGACGGAGCAGCAGCTGCACGCAGCAGTTAGAACGCCTGTGGCCGGAATGTGAAATAACCGGCCTGCGGGTCCCGGAGGGGAGCTGGGGACGTGCAGTCCCTTCATGGCCTGTTCCTCTTCCTGTCCCACCCCACGTCCTCACCTGTCCACCCAAAGAAGGCCTGTCAACATTATAAATACCAGGGGTCAGGAGGGCAGTGATCCCCAAGCTGCCCTGGACACTGGGCGTCTTAGAAATAGCTCTGTTTCTGAAGTCACTCCTACCTGAGGGACCCTGCAGGCAAGAAATACATGGGAAAAGGATTCTCTTCCTTCCTCACCAATGGTCTTTGGCCCCTTTGAAGCCAGGCCCCCCCAAACAATTCCTAACTTGGGAAAGCCAAGGATGTTTATTTATATGTCCTTCTACCTGTGAGTAACACTGCATTTCCATGTGACAGTCCCCAACTCTAACTCCAAGCTTGCAAAACAACAAACCCGGGGCTTGATGCTGAAGATGCTGGGCTCCAGTTTCCCATCCTCATGATGGGGGTGATACAAACATCTCTCTTACCCACCTCCCTGACACTCGGCTTTACTCCTCCTCCCCTCCCCTGCTCTCCCCTCCCCCTGCCCTCCCCTCCCCCTCCCCTCCCCTCCCCTGCCTTCCTCCTCCCCTCCTCCCCTCTCTCCTTCCTCCTCCTCCTTCTTTTTTTTGTAAGTCATTATTGTTATTACTGTTTTTATTGTAGTCGCCGCCAGGGCAGTTTAAGTAAAATGACTAAGTCCGTTGTTCTCCACTTTTTAAGCAGGGGAACTCCTTTAACATGGGGACAGATCACAGACCCATAGACTCTACACGTTGCCTGAGCAGATAGGTGACAAAAAATGTTACTGTGAACTCAAGTAAGAAACTATGTCAGCAGCATTTACATACAGTCCAGTCACTCTCTTTATACAGTGTAAAGATAATGCTTGGCTTCCCTGAATTTGCAGACCCCTGAAATGGGTCTGAGCCTTGTTCCCCACCCCTCTCAAAGCCCAAGTTCTGCTGGGTGTGGCCCTGGCTCCGGTCACATCAAGCTGTCTGGCACTGCCCTGATGGGGCTTATCCTCTAGGACGTGCTTCCCTTTGGGTCACCCCAGTGTCAGACTGGGGAGACGCACAGCTGTGGACAACAGGGGGCTCTTCTCATTGTTCTCCAGGACAGGTCATGCTGCTGGGGACAGAGATGGCCCATGGGTCCCACGCTCCTAAGTATGTTGCCTGGGCCTCTGCTCAGAGGACCAGCTGGAGGGGTGGCTGTGCTCTGGGACAGGACAGGCAGGTCCAGCCTGGCTGGGACGGTCCATAGCTCCCATCTCGCTGGATCCCTGGTCTTGCTGCCCTCTGCCCGTGACTCCCAGCCCTCCCGTACTAGGGTATGGTAGACAAGCAATAATGCACCCCTCCCCAAATGTCCCCATCCTGACCCCTGGAACCTCTGAAGAAGGTGAAAAAGGACCTTGCAGGTGTGATTAAGTTAAGAATCCTGAGATGGGGCGATTACCCTGGGTTATCTGCCTGGGCCCTAAATGTAGTCATGAGGGTCCCGGTAAAAGGGAAGCAGGAGGGTCAGAGGCGAGTAGAAGTGATGACAGAAGCCTGCGTGGAGTCTTGTGAGGAGGGGGCATGAGTCAGGAAACGCAGATGGATTCTAGAAGCCGGCTGAGGCCAGCTCACGGGTTCTCCCCGGAGCCTCCAGAAGGAATGCAGTCCTGCAGCCACCGTGCGTTTAGCCCGGCGAGACTGATTTTGGACATCTGGCTGTTCTAAGCCACTAAGTTTATGGTAATTCGTTATAGCAGCCACAGGAGACTAATACATGGGACAAGGTCCAGGCCCAGGGAAGTGGAGGCTGTGGTGGTAAGTCCTGGGCTCTGCTCCAGCTGTGACTACCTCTGTTCCGGGAGCAGCGGTCCCCTGGGGACCTGACTGTAACTCCCCAGGGCTTTGGTGTCTGTCTTCATTTTGCTCCAGAAGGCACATGTTTTGTTTTGTTTTGTTTCCAGGTGAAATGCTGACACCAAATTACTTCATATCTTAAGAGTCTCAAAACCCAGTGTCATCAGTAACAGGAGCCACAGTTACGTGACAACTTGACTGAGTGGGTGGGTATAAGGCAACAGGGAGTGGTGGGGCCTGCGCCAAACCAGAGAATACTGCTTAAAGATATTAACTTTATGCAGCAACAAGAGCAACTAAATCCAGCCAAACAAAATCGATGTCTAATCTATTGAAGCAGCCTGCGGACTGGGAGCTTGGGATCCCATATTTACCTGCTAGTTTCGGGCCGATACCAGCAGGAGATGGTCCCTGAGGTAAAGAATAGCCCTAAATGTGGTGAGGGCTTCCCAGCCCTGGCTGCCCCTTGGAGTCACCCTCCATCCCCCACCCCGACCGTCACTGCTCCTTGCCTTTATGTTTTCTAAACAAATTTTGATAAAGAGCCAGGTGAGAACCCCTGGACCTGCTGGTCCGCCGCCTCTGCCTCACCTCCCTCATTCTTCCACCTGCACGGAACCCGTGAAGTCCACCCTGGGGCCCTGTCCCATCAGTCTCTCTCCTCCCTCTCTAGCAGGGTAGGCCCTTGACTGGAACAACCAAGAGGCTACCACGACTGAGTCAAGCCCTAGCCAATCCACACCATGGGTTAGGACTACCGAGGGCTCAGAAAAGAGAGATGCTGTCCCAGAAAAGGACCAGAACACAGGTGTTGTAGGAAAGAGCAGGGGCTTTGGAGTCAGACAGACCTGGGGGAGGCCCCACTTCACCACTTAGAGCTGTGTGACTGGGCAACGTACTTAACCTCCCTGAGCCTCAATTTTTCCATCTTTAAAATGGGGACGATAAGATTCATGTCGTTTTTCTGTGAGGACCAAATCAGATAATGTACAGTATGTGAAGGGCAGTGCCTAGACTGTAGGAGGGCTTCTGTGCACAGATTCTGGAACTGCTATATTGGGTTAGAATTCTCTCTGGTGGTTGTGTGACCTCGGTTAAGTTCCTTTACGTTTCTGGGCAGAATCTTCTCATCTGCTAACTTGGCTCACCGACGTTCTCATAGGGCTGTTGGGGGGATGAGTGGGACGGCACACGTCAAGGACTGAGACCATGCCTGGACGTGGTAAGGACTCCATGAGCACGTTAGTTATTTGTCAGGTCCATCCTGACGGTGAGTGTGTGTCTCTTGCACCTGGCGGGCCTGGGCTGTGGAGTGGAGAAGTCAGAGCCTGTTTCCTGGTTTTCATGGAGGCCGACCAGTGTCCCTGCTCCTGTCTACCTAGTTCCTTCTTCCACTTTCCACCACCTGGACCTTCCACCCTGTCACCTTCTGTCCCCAGCCACTGTCTGCAACATCCCCAGACACCAACCTGGCAGCCCCTGGTAACCGCAGACGTGGGCATCAGGGCTGCTGGGCTCCTCGGTGTGCTTGTGCGGGGCCTGGAGCTGTCCTCCGCTGGAGAAGCCCCGTTAGTCACTGGAGAAGATGAGGGTTGTACAGCCCGTGGCCGGGATGAATCACTCCGCACGCCGTGTTGTTCTCTAGATTCGCAACAGGCCCTATGTGCTGCTTTCGTGTGTAGTGTTTCTTTCCATTCCTGATTCAGAAAATGCCAGTCACTCAGCCATGTGGTGCCCTGCTCTTCCGCCAAGGAACAGACTGCAAAGGTTGGCTGGGGAACCCTCGAAGGATGGGGAGGGCTGCTGCGATCGCTGGGAGGTGGACTGAGCCGAGAGAACTAGAGGCTGGAACTCACGAAACCATCACCAAGAAGAGTATTGGGGGTGCAGGCGTTATGAGACCAGAGACCCCCTGCTCAGGAAGCCCCTGAAGCCGGCACAGCCCTTCCCCACACGGCTCTCTTTAAGCTGTGTGGCAACTCACGGTTTAAAAAACACTCGCTGACCATGCCGAGAGCCAAGAAAAGGGACAGACAGATAGCTCATCTGTCTCGATTCCCCTCGGGACATGCAGGTCCCCAGATCAGAGGTTGCGTCCTGCCTTAGCCCTAGCCGGCACCCACGAGCCTTCTGACAGTGCAGACGCAGCAGCAAGTGCCGGGACTCTGGACATGGAGGGAAGGCTGCAGGGGAGAAGGCAGAGGGGTTTCTCTTCAGAGTTAATATTTAACTGGGATTCACCTGGCCATAAGATGACCTTCAGAGGAGCATGAAACAGGCTGGACAAGGTGGTGAACGGGATAGAGGACAGTTAAGGGCAAATGCTCCCCAAAGTGGTTTTGGGCATCCTTGTGCCTTCGTCGTGAAGAGGGGAAATCGCAAGGGGTTAGGAGAGTAGCTGCAGAGCCAGCCTCTCAGTCGTGCCTCTGTCCCCCTGCTGTGTGACTGTGGGGGCACCCTATTGCCTCTGGATGCCTCAGTTTTCTCATCTGTGAGATGGGACACAATAGTGTTTAGTTCTTAGGGATCTTCCCTAATCAATACGCCCATTGCTGGTGCTAAACAAGAGAGGCTGCGAACCTCTGCACACAAATCAGGCTCTAGCTCTAGCCAGCGAGGGTTAGTGTAAAGCACCGAGCAGTCTTGTTAAGTGGTGCCTCAGGGGTGGGGGCTGATGAACCCCCAGAGATGCTACAGGGCAGCAGAGACTGCTACACCATGAGTACAGCGGTGGGATTCCAGACACTCTCACCCAAAGAGGGGGGGCGTGGCCCTCAGGCTCAACAGCACTGGACAAACTGGTGTTCATTAGGACGCATCACTATCTAAATCCCACTCCTGCCGGGTCACCTGTTCCCTGTGCCCCTCTTCAGCCCTCACCACCCTCTGGTTCTGCCGGGAGGGAGGGAGGGAGGGAGCAAGGGCTGACCCCGAGGGCGGCAAAGGCCTGCAGGTGTGGAGCTCTCAAACCCTCAGCTGGAGCTCAGCCCTCTCATAGTAAGTCTGACAAAGCCCAGCTGTGAAAACCCCCCCAGGGTTGCTAAAGACCCCACCCCAGAGCGCTGTTTTTGTCTCTGAATTGCTATCAAGACCCCAGGGCTCCACACCTGTGGCCAGGCCGGCAGCTTCCTCCCACCCTGAGCACCGGGGTGGAGGGGGTGGGGGTGCCTGGGGGCTTGGGTGAGGTTGTGACTCCGGCATCACGTGCTGTCCCCAGCACGCCTTGAATGGAAAAATAGGGGACAACAGACCAGTTGTCTTCTCTCCATCCCCACTGTCAGTGCTCAGGGCCTTGGCGTCCCCGCCGGACTAACTGATCTTCGTCCCACTGACCCTATACATGGCCCACGTTCCACACTTCTGTGAGAAAGGTCTCCTTTTAAAAAATCCTCACGGGAGGACATATTTCCATTGATTTTGAGAGAGAGAGAGAGAGAGAGAGAGAGAAACATTGATTGGTTGCCTCCCTTGTGCACTCCAACCAGGTAGTAAACCCACAACCTAGGCATGTGACCTGACCAGGAGTCGAGCCCGCAACCCTGTGGTGCGACAATGCTTCAACCAACTGAGCCACATGGTAAGGGTGAAAATGATCCTTTTAAAGTGCAAATTTGGTAATGCCACCTTCCTTCATCCCTCTGTTAACACACTGCACAGACCCTTGGAAGGTCCCCACTGCCCACCATGCATGGGAAACTCCCTTCCAGGCACAGCCTCAGCTCACCTCTTCAGGCTCAGCCGCCCCTCCGGGCCCTACCCTCAGGTCCTGCCAAACACTTGCATTCCCTGATGATGCAGTACGGTCTCAAGCCTTCTTGCTTTTGCCTATGCTGTTCCCTGTGCCTCACCTGTCACAGCCCCACTCTAAAGAACTGCCATGCTCAGTGGAAGCACCATGTCCCCTGGAAGCTTTCTCTGACTCCATAGAGCCAGGAACTCCTTCTCATCTTCCACGGTGCTCTCACTTGACTCTTCCAAGGAGGCAGCTGAAAGGCTTGCCTGGCCTCCCCTATGTGGACACTAGAGGGCAGTGGAGTGCAGATAAGCGCGGGCGGACAGCTACCTGAGGCTGTGGAACTAGTGCCTGGAGATCCCTGGCTGCGGGCTCTACTCCTGCATTACACACACAAGTCTGGGCCTCGCCACGCCTCACTTCTGGAATGCGGCACAGCCGTTTGCGGGTCTCCTGGCCTCTGGCACTCCATCTTCGCTCCTCGTTATGCACAGCGCTGCCCCAGCTACCATCCTTAGTCATTATTTTCATCACCATTTCTCTTCCCCACCCCACCCTTCCTTGAGAACATGCTCCTTACTATTTCCATATTAAGGCCAAACCTCTCACTTTGGGTTTCTTTTGTTTATTAAATGTTTGCAACTTCAATAGCAATAACAAATAAGAAAAATAATTCATAAGTCCATCCTGTAATTTATAATTTGTGCCCCCCCTTGTCCTGTGCATAATGCGCTTCGGTGTATAGTGTGCACCCACCTTTTGGGCCCAAACTTTCAGGAAAAAAAACCTTTCGTTTTCATTTTTTAATTCAATTGTTTATTCATTTATACTTAGAAACAAAACCAATATCATATTCTTGGGTATTATTTTGCATACGGATATTGTTACTGCTTTCTAGAGTTACACTTTTAATGTATAAGATAAATAAAAGAATTAAAAACATTTACATAGATATAGAATTAGTACTACCCACGTATAATGTGCATTCTTATTTTTCCCTCAACAATTTGGGCGAAAAACTGCACATTATACTCGGCAAAATACGGTATGTACATTTGTGGTTGTGGTCAGTGTATTGATATAATTTTGAACTTAACTGTTTTGGCCTAATTTAAAATCATATGCAGTTTTTCAAATTATCATTCCGACTTTATAAATATCAATATGAAGAACACCAACTTAAGTTTCAAGGCCATGCTTGCCAGCCTTTCTATCCCACTCAGCCTTTCCCAGCACAGATTCTGGGTTCGTCCCAGACTAGAATTCTTGCCCAGCCCCCATCCTGGTGCCCATTCTCACCAGTTCTTTTCTGAGACACCCTCCTCCGCCTTTCCTCCTGGAGTGCTGACCCCTCCAGAGCTCTGCTCAGACTCCCCCTCTTCCAGAGCAGTCGGGCGGGCACAGCTGCCTTGCCCCTGCGGCCCTCCCCTCACAGAGGCCGCTTCCTGAGGGTAGACCTGGTCCGAGGTCCTGCCATCCACAGATTCTCTTAGTGTCCCAAGGCAGCTGTAACAAATTACCATAGACTTGGTGGCTTAGGGCAACAGAAATTTAGTCTCCCACGGTTTTCTGGAGGCCACAAGTCTGGAATCAGGGTGTCAGCAGGGCCACAATCTCCAAAGAAGTCCGAGGGGAGAATTCGTCCCTTGCCTCTCCCAGCTTCTGGGGGAGGTCAGCATCCCTCGGGAGTCATCCTGTCTCTGCCTCCATCTGCTCATGGCCTTCTCCCCTGCATCTCTGTCTCAGATGGCCCACCGAGTCACTTTTATAAGGACACTTGTCGTTGTAATGGATAATTCAGCGTGATCGCCTCTTCTGAGATTCTTAGTTACATCCACAAAGATGATTCTTCCAAATATGCAACATTCACAGGTTCCGGGGATTCAGATGTGGACATAGCTTCTTGGGGGCCACCATTCAACCCACTATGGTCTCGATTATGAAGCTGTTCAGGGCCAGGGTGGAACAGAGTGGGGGCTCCCAAACTTAGCTAGCCACCAGAATCACAAGTGCTCGAGTGCGGCTCTGCTAGGGCTCCCGCAGCGATTCAGCTCCAGGAGGCCTGGCACAGTGCCCGGCTCTCAGTCAGAACCCAACAGGTTTGCTACAGTGACAACGACTCCACCTGCCAGGGGCTCGGCACAGCAGGTTTCCTTCTTGCTTGCTTTTCCCAAATGATCACCTTGGGTTGGTTGGGGACTCTCTGATGACTTGTCTTCATGCCAGGCACCAGGCTGACAGAGTCACCACCATCTGGAGTGTTGCTGGCCTCTGTGACAGGGAAAAAACTGGTGATTTGTGAGCTGGCTTTTAACACCAGTTCTGCACAGAAAGTGACACTTGTCACTTCTTTAGCCACGCACGTACTGTGGTGGGGAGGGCAACCCTGTACCACGTACCCGGAAGAACTAGGGCCCGGTCTCTGTAGAGAGCGCCGCAGGTTTGGGGGAGTGTGACACCAGACAGCCCTGGGGGAGACCCTGGAGGTGTCCTTCAGCACAGAGTCATCGCATCTCTGACGGGGTCTCCTCACTCGCCAGGGCACCATGGGGAGTGAGGGAGTGGGCAGGGTGAGCCCACCCATCCGCAGGTCTCCCCTGGGAGTGCTGCTATGCAAACAGCAGGAACTCACCCAGGTGCACCAGAGCTGATGGGAAAGAATTGACTCCGAGCCTGGCGAACCAGGTCCGGGAAAATGGGCAGGGCATCCCCAGGGCGCCCAGGCAGCGGAGAGCTCGTCACAGCTACCCCGTCGGGTCAGGATGCCCGTGTAGGTGCTGCTACCAGCGTCATGGTGACTGGACTGCCCCCACCGCCACGGCCATGTCCTCTCTAACTGCCTGCTTCTCCCCTGAGGGACAAAGCCCTGAGCGCGAGCATCCCCTGGGCCGAGCCTGGGTCCCACTGGGCCTGGGGGACTGCCCCCGACCAGGCCCACACACTGTGAAGCCCCTGCTCCCACCAGGCAGGGGACTCACACATGGTCAGGGAAAAATCCATGGACACCCTCTACTGGGATCCCCTGCCCCTTCTCCAGGGTGAGCTCACCCTGGGAGGCATTCCGGAGTTCACCTGGTTCTCTACGGGGCCCCTTCGTTCCTGTTTCTTGGGTGTGGGGGAGTGAAGAGAGAGAGGTGTGGCATTTGTTTGACTGTCTCTGTATCTGTCCCATGGAGGCCACTGGTATCACCCAGCAGAACAAAGGTGATGGTTTGGATGGGGTTGCTCCTCTGCTCACCCCAGGAGAGGGCTAGACAGTGAAAGGAGGAGGCAGGAGAACCAGGCTCCATCAGAAGCCTGCAGTGAAAACGAGGTGTGAAGAAACCTGCTTGGCTTGAAATGGTTGTGCAAACTGGCATAGCTGTCTGTCATAAATGTTGGCTGCCGATCAAGGTATGTTGACCCTTAAAAAAAAAAACACTCTGATGCTTCAGGAGACTGAGTTTACTTTTAGCAGCAAGCCTTTCTTCACATCCTGGGGCCCACAGAGGTACCTGGGGTGCCGGCAGCTTGGCTGGGGAGGAAGCCTCGGCCCTGCTCAGTGGAGAGCGGCTCCAGAGACGGGAGAAGCGATGCAGAATGGAAGTCACAACTTCTCCCCAAACAGTGGCTCCTGAACGGGACAGCACGGCCCCAGGGCGGTTCAAATACAGACAACCAGTTAAATTTGGATATCAGACAAACAACATGCAACTTGGGGGTGTACTTATAATTTTAAAGTTCCTTTTCTGAAATTCAAACTTAACGGGATGTCCTGTATGTTCATTTGTTAACCTGGACTCATTACTTGGCTGTGCTGCTTTTCTTTTCTTTATTTTGAGGCTTCGGTTAGATTTTCTTGGAATCAAGTCTTTTCACTGTTAGAAAAATAAGTTGTGGAAGTCATAGCTGCCCTTCCTTTTATTTTTTTCCACGATGGAAAACTTGTCTGTGATGGATATTTAATGCATTCTTTCACCCCGTACACACTCTGCGGGCCCCTTTGAGTCCCCGGGCACCAGTGCAGACCCCAGGGGAACAACGAGGTGACTCAGGCCGAGCGCTGTCCCAGAGCTCTCTCTGATTGTCAAGGCCGACAGTTGGCCACCGATCACGCGTGGTTGGAAGAGCAAGGCACAGAGAGGGAGCTGACAGCACGTGGAGGTTGGCAGGGCAGAGAACACGTGAAGCAGTGGAGCGGCGCTGGCTAAGCGAGCATTGCCACTGGCACCCTGGTTTCCAAAGGACCTCGAGCGACACTGATGAGCGCAGCATTTGGGAAGAGACTGATCTTGCTACGGGGCGAAGCAACAGCTTTCCATTTGGCTGCCTTAAAAAACAGGACGTTGTAAGACATTTCCTTGGGGTGTCTTCAGGTTCTAACACTGGGAGTGTGATACTGTGATTTATGACGAAAACACACATGTCAGGTCTTCAAGGGGTTCTGGCACAGAGCTCCTAACACCTCGGGATTTCCTCAGTGATGAGAGTGATAAAATGTCTCCTGTTATATTAATGACGTGACTTTTGGACCTGGAACCTAATGATGGGGACTGATTCCAGAGAGCCAACCGCATGCTTAGAAGGTTGGAACTTTCAGAACTGCCCCTCTCCCCTACACCCCCAGTACAGCCCTGGAGCAGGGAGGGGCTCAAGGTGGAATCCATTGCCAATGGCCAATGACTTAGTCAACCATGCCTCTGTAATGAAGGCTCGGTAAAAACCCAGGAGGGCAGGGTGCTCAGGGCTTCTGGGTCGGTGAACACATGGAGATTTGAGCGGCCCCTCAGAGAGCGTAGGAGCGCCACTCCCCTTCCCCACGCCTTGTCCTGTGCAGCTCCTCCATCTGGCTGTTCCTGAGTTATAGCCACAGTTAATAAACCTGGGATCTAGCAAGTATGAGCCGCTCTACCAAATTAATAGAACCCAAGGGAGAGAGCATGGGAGCCTCTGATTTGTCACCAGTTGGTCAGAAGCCCGGTGACACCGGGACTTGCAGTTGGAATGCAGAGTTGGAGGTGGTCATTGGAACCTGCAACTTGCAGCCCATCAGTCACGAGCCCAGGAAACAACAGCCTGGGCTTGTGATTGGTGTCTGAGGAGGGGCGGGCAGTCTGGTGGGAGGATGCTATCCTGAATCCTGCGGAATCTGATGCTATCTCTGTCTCCAGATAGTGTCAGAATTGAGCTGAACTCTTAGATACGCTGCTGGCGCCTGAGAATTACCGTGCTTGTTGGAGATGGGGGGCTCTCCCTCCCCTCCCCCACCCCCGCCGCCAACGCACATGTTGCAATGGGATGGAGATAGAAGTCTGACCTGACACCTGCTGCTTTGGGTGGAGGAGAGGACCTAGTCTAGGGGCCATGTTTAGCCGTGTGCTTAAAACCCTGTCCCAGCCCTTACCCGTAACAGGAATGTGGCTGAAATGAAGACATTCGGGAGGAGGAAGTTTCAAAGGGCAAAATGTTCTCCACCTTATAAACTCCTGAGTCAACACCTCATCCCCGAGCAGGACAAGTGAACAGAAAGAACTCCCTTTTGTGAAGGGTGGGGTTGCTCTCGATCGCCTGAGGAGGCAGCGAGGGCAAAGTGAAAGTTCTCTGTTATCACGAACGCTGATTTTTATCCTTTCTGGAAAAAAATCATTAAAGGACATTGTTTCCTTTCTGGAAGAGCCTGTCTTCCAGGAACTGGGGCCAGCTTTTGGTGAGTATGGCTGTCCCCCCACGTGGAGCCCTGGATTGGGTGTTGGAGGTGGGGGGCGGCTGGGCCCAGGGAGGTCGGTCTGAGGTGGGGACACTCAGCCTCGCAGCCTGGTCACAATTGCCTAGGAAGACGTGAGGTCTCCAGCATGTGACCGACTTGTGGTGGGCTCAGCAGCCGCGTGGGCTGTGTGAAGGAGGCTCAGCGATGGTTTTGTCATTCATCCAGAAGAACTACACGAAGCCTGAGGATTAGTGAGCCGACCGCAAGCCTGTGGAAACCAAGAACCTTGTTTTCTCTTGCTCCCATGGGAGCCAGAAATAGAACTCTGCCCTTTGTCCTTCAGAAGCTGAGACAACCGCGTGTGGGTGTCACCAACCACAGGTCCCTTTGTTCCTCTCTCCTACCCACTCTGGCGCTCCTTCCCTCCCTCCCCTGACCTTAGCCACAGCCTGTGGACACTGTGGGCTGCACTCCACCCTCCGTCTGGCATCTGGGGGAAGGTGGTTCCCCCGGGCACCAGGGGTGCACACTGGAAGCTGCACAACTGTTTCCTGGCCCGCGTTAACATCGCACCCAGAACTTTCCTCAAGCAGGTGACCCTGACCTGAGGCCTTTCAGTCATGTTGGGCTTATTCCTCACAGCCACTTCAGTGTCAGACATGTGCTTCTAGGGCTTTAAAACTTCATGAACTGAGGCCCACAGTAAGGAATACTGTGTATTTTCCATTGCTTCTATGCACACATTATGCACTGTATGTTTTCTACACATGAGTCTTTTCTGGCTCCCTGCTCTCAGCTTACCTGGGGTTCAGCTAGTGGGCAACCTCAAAGGAGATGGGCAGGGTGGGGAGAGCATGGGGGTGGATACTGTGCTTATTTGCCATTCGGTTGCCGCAAGCTGGTTGGCCCCCTCCCTCTGCTGATGGTCCCAGCTCCTGTCCGAGCCTGGCCACATCACCCTCTCTGTCCCCAAGTTCTGGAAACACCTTCTTCCTTCAGTCCCTGACTGGTGTGGCTCAATTGGTTGGGCATTGTCCCAGCAAAGTCAAAAGTCACTGGTTCGATTCCCAGACAGGGCACATGCCTGGATTGCAGGCCAGGTCCCTGGTTAGGGCACCTGCGAGAAGCAACAGACTGATATTTCTCTCCCTCTCTTTCTCCCGCCCTTCCCCTCACTCTAAGAATAAGTAAATTAAAAAACAGAAGACTAAGGCGGGTAAGAGTGAAGCCCCACAGTTCCCAGCCCTGGGCCTGCACTATCCCTTGGGATTTTTCTGCACCATGCCATGTCTTTGCAAGCAGCCCCTTTATTAAGTGGCCCAGTCGGAATGTGCTTTCTCCTGCTGTACCCACGGGGAGTGTATGTACACACACACACACATTACACACACACACGAGTCATGAAAGCACTCACCCTTACTCCCTGAGGCAGCCTGCTGTTTGTGAGTCTATCCTAATTCTTCAGAATGCTTATCCCATTGATCCCACAACCCACTTGCTGGTCTCAACCTCTAGTTTGAAAAGCACTGCTCAGGGCCAGCCCAGTGGAGGTCGCTCTCAGCTGCCTGCTACGGCGTCTGGCAGAGATCAGCAGGGCACATGCCTTGGGGGCTGCCAGGTGACTGCAGAGGGGGTGTCTCGTGGGGGTCCCTTGGGAGGGCTGGACTGCTCTCAGAGGGCAGCTCCGTCTGTGGTCCCTGCATTGCAGGGGTCGGGTTTCCAGAGCCTGAGCTGGGCTCTGGGGTGACTCACATCACAACAGGAGTGTGAACACCGCGGTGCTGATTTGGCCGTCCACGGTGAGGATGCAGCCGCCAGCGGGCCGGAGAGCTGCGTTCAGCATTGGCACCCTTTCTTTCTCCAGTGCAGAGTTCTATCTACAAAGCCTGGCTATCATCGGCAGGCACTGGGCCAGCTCAGCCCCAGAGTGAGGGAGTTTTTAGAAGCTTGCTGTGCCCCTGGGTGGCCTGAGCACCTTCCCTCTGGGATGCTCGCTTCACTGTCTCTTTGTCCCTATGTCCTTGTTGACACATGCACTCTCTTGTTCTGTGCCCTTCTGTGTCTGAGCAATTGAAGTTTCTTTTTAAAAATTTATTTACTTATTTATTTATTTATTTATTGAGAGGGGAAGGGAGGGAGAAAGAGAAGGAGAAAAACATCAATGTGTGGTTGCCTCTCATGCATCCCCTACTGGGGACCTGGCCCACAATCTAGGCATGTGCTCTGAGTGGGAATCGAACCAGTGACCCTTTGGTTTGCAGGCCAGCACTCAATCTCCTGAGCCACACCTGCCAGGGCATAGCTTCTTATTTCAATTCTTGGTGATGGCAGATGGGGGTGGCTGTGCCCATCATGGCCACCCATGGCTACATGACAGGTGGTCCAGAGACATGTGGCTGGCGTCTAGCCAATCAGCAATAACCATAAGTGCATCTTTACTGAGTGCTTTGTAGAAAGCTAGGTACGGTGCTGAGGACTTCTTTGGCATAATTTCATTTCTCTCCCGTAACAAGCAGATGAGAGCACCAGTTTCCCCTTTTGTATGGAAGGAGGCCCGGGAGGTCAGGTGACTCCCTGGAAACTCTGAATATATGTGTGTTCTCTGCAAGGACAGGGAATGCCACTCCTCCTCCTATGAGTTCTCACTCCCGGAAGGCAGGACCATGCCCCCTCCCCACCCTGCTGGCCACCTGCAGGGCCCAGGGGTGCCCTCCTCTCCATGCTTCCTGACAGATGCAGACCAGAGACCAGCTCCCTGTCAAAAAGGGAAGGCCTGTGGGAGCCTCAGACCACAGGGAAGTGACTCCATGAACACAGAGACCACGGCAGGGAGGGTGACTCAGCTGCCTCGCTGATGGACGTGGACGGACGTCAGTCCTCACACTGTGGCCCTTCCCTTTTCCCCAGAACAATAATAAATCCTGGCTCTGTGATTTAGTTGCCATAGGAACTGGAAAACATTTGATAACTTGGGACCTCAGGACAGGTAGGGCCAGGTAAAAACAATGCTTCCCTGACCCTTAGCTCTAAATCCTAAGCATTTCATCTGTTTGCAACAGATTAGGTAAATGGCCAGGGGCAGCTACACTAGCACCTGGACTGAACGACCATGTCTGAACCGGAAAGTCCAGGGCGGTCACAAGTCTGCGTGCCTGTAGGATCAGGCCCAGATTCCTGCTGGGGAGAAATGGGATCTCAGATGTGCTTGTCTGCCTAGAAGACTGAACAGGATGTGAGGTGCCTCCCTCCCCCCCACCACCCTGCACATGCGGGCCCTGTCCTGGACGACATGGGGAATGGAAAGAAGGAGACAGGGGTCTCCATACTCAGGGAGCCCTAGGCACGGGACACACACCCAGAGAGTCCTGCTAGGTCCCAGCACACATCAGGAATCACTGGGGAACCCTACGGGAGGGGAGTGGGGAGGGGCTTTCTGAGAGGGGAGGGGACTGGCCCAGAGCTCTGCATTCCCAGCAAGCCCTAGCTGAGTGTGGCTGTGTTCCCTCACGGGGGAAGGGTCACGGGTGACGGTTGGGGCCAGGAGGTTGGATTCTCTTAGAGGCTCAGCCATCTCTGCCTTCTCTGTGTTTGTTCCCCCTGCCCTGCCCCTCACTCCTTTGATGCACAAGGGCACCCTCTGTGTAGGGCACTCAGCTCAGACATCTTGACAGCAATGTCCCCCCCGAGTAGGGTACATGGGTTCACATCCAAACTCGTCCCTCTTCCCCCCTCCCCAAACGTCCCCTCTTCCCTAAAGCACCAACATCATTCTCTACATCCAGACTGTTGAGTCTCTCACATGGGACCCTCCCCCACCCCACCCCCTGAGGCCACTGCCCTCGGCCAGCTTGCACTGACCACTGTAACCTTGTCCTAGATGCTGTCTCGGCTCTGCTAACGCTTTCTTCCATGATTCTAAACCTATTCCTCAAGTATCAGTGTTCCTCAGGGTCCTGACTCGGCCTGATTGTCAGCGTTTTCTTGTTTCGGGCGGCACGCCCAGCGCTTCAGACATGAAACCTCTGAGGCAGGACTCACCTCCTGCCCCACAGACCTTCTTATCTCCCTGATCTTTGCCCGTGGCCCAGCCCAGTCCTATTTCCAGGATGTCTTGTTGATGCCCGGATTCCTCCCTGGTCAGCCCTCACGCCCACTGGTCAGCAAGGCCTGCTGACTATGACCCAGCCATGGCCTCCGCTGGTGTGCCCGCTTCGTCAGCTGCCCTGGGGCTGCCGTGGACAGGGTGACAACCTCTTTACTCCTCCCTGCCTCCTGACTCTGCCCCCTCCATCCTCCTGCAGGTTGTGGTCAGAATTCACTCTCACTCACAGCTCCGATCACGGTGCACCTGCTCAGAGACCCCTGAACTTACTGCTTAGGGCTGACACCCCAGCCCCTTGGGAGGCAGGAGAAGGCCTCCCAGTGTGGCCCCAATTTTCCTTTCCAGTCTTAGCTCCCAGAGCACATTCTCTTTCTGTCTCTCACACACATGCACACACAGCCTACAGCTATGGCTACACCACCCTGCTGTTCTCTGTCCCTTGTCCTTTTCTGGCATCACCTGCTTTGTCATGCTGACTCCCCTGCCTGAAACCCCCTCTCCCCTAACCCGGGGAACTCCTACCCTGCTGAGGTCCCAGGTCGAGCTCAGATGCCTTCCCAGCCCCATCCCACCCCCAGGTCTGGGGCAGAGTTCACCACACCCTCCTCTGTGCTCCTGTAGGAGTCAAGCATTTTCCACACTGAGCAGAAGTTCCTGTTCCCAGGTCCCTGCATGGGCCTGCCAGCCAGCGTACTGGTCCCGTCCTCTTCCTCCATGTGCCCTGAGGCCCAGCCTGAGCCAGGGGCTCCCCGAATCATGCACGAATCCCTGCATCACCCTTTAGGCCCTCCTGCTCCGGACCTCTTATGACCTGGCTCTCAGCGTGGGCCTCAACCTCCTGGCCTCTGCCCTGTATCTCCCTCCTGTGCCAGGGGCCCCCCTGGTCCGACCCTGGGCCCCTCATGGAGGCTGCCTGGCATTTCTGTGGGGAGATCACACACTCTGCAGCTCTGTTGTTCCCTCACCAGAGCCTTCTCCCTCCCTAGTCCATCCTCATTCCCTGAGGGTGCCACACACGCCCCCTCAGAGGTGCCCGGGCCAGTGTTCTCAGCCAGGATTCTCACTCCCCTCCCCTCCCCCAGGCCTGCGGACCACACCTGGCCTTCCGTGAGTGCTGCTGACCTGAGAGTTCGTACCCTAGACTGTGAGTCCCTGAGGCGCAGGAAGCCCGCTTCACTTATTTCTACTTCCCTGTGGTGCTTTGCATGGGCACTGAGGACAGCTACCCCAAAATGTCTGGGGAGGTGCTGAATCCTGCCAGTGCTTCCCTGGGGCCTGTGACAGGTTGGCCACCTCAGTCATATAGGGGAGCAGGTGGCTTGCTTCTGTTCAGTAGGGCTGATGGGGTCCCCGTTGCCCAGGTGGGGTGCTGGATCGGAGGGAAGAGCGGCTCCCTCAGCGCTCAAGTCAGCCACTCGCAAGAAAACCCAGCCTCCCAGGCTTGCCGGTGAACCTGAAGGCACTGGGACAGCCCGCCTGGCACTGGGCACCGTGCCCACACCCTCTCCAGGGTTCTGAGCAGGGCTGGCTTTGGAGAGGGCTATCAGGAAGCTGACTAGGGCAGGGGGAGCTCTGGAGAATTTTTTGAGGTAATAGCTCAACAGCTTCCTTTAGGCCAGGCCACAGGGGACTTGCTTCAGGCTAGCACATGTGTCCCTCATGAGGCCCGGCCACCGGCAAGTCCACTGGCACCCGGGGTCCGGGGCCTCTTGGGAACACGCACGGCATGAGCTCGGGCTTGGAAGGGGGTTCCTTGGCCCTGCCCAATGCCCAGGGCTCATTTTCCTCTTTCTCTTCCTCATCTCCTCTCTAGACTCTTCATTCTCATTCCCAGTACTTCACAGGACTTCCTTCCTGCGGACCTCGCCATTCCTTCAACCCTCACCTTCTCCATTAAAGCTCTCTCTCTAACTGCCCAGGTGCAAGCTTATCAATAACCTCTACCTGACCCTTTGGGCTCTCTCTGCCTGTCCACCCTTCTTCTCCCGTTCCTCTCTCTGGAAAACTGGGTTTCCCATAGGCCACCGTGCACAATGGTGATGGCCCCTGGAGTCATGAGTTTTGGAGTTTTCAGGAGCCCACTTTCTTCCAGCCACTACATTTATTTAATCATTCATGAGCACTTATAGTGGGAGCTCTGGGGAAAGAAGGGGGCTGACACCTGGTACCTGCCCTTGGGGAACCTGTGGGAAGGCAGCCCAGAGGAAGGGAGATCCCAGGGAAGGCCCCAAGAATGGCCGTTGGTTGGCTATGGGCTTGGGGGAATTTTATTCTATGCAGAGAGAAGCCAGAAAAAACATGGGGTCTTGGGGGAACTGCCAGCAGGTTCATATGGCTCAGTGTCAAGTGTGATTGGGAAGGGGAGGGAGCAAGGGCCAGAAAGGGGCAAGGGGAGGCTCAGACAGCACCTCTAGTTCATGAAAGGAGACTGGATTCAATCCAAGAGCAACAAGGACTTGCCGAAGGGCCTTACGCAGGGAGTGATGCTATTGGGTAGCTAATGTTGGAAATATTCACTTCTATCAGATAATGGGGAAAATTGAGAAGGAGAGTTACTCTTGCCCAAGTTCATGTTCATTGAGTAGACTGAAGAAGAGGGGCCAGGGGCCTGTCCAAGGCTCACAGTGAGCAGGGCCGAGCTAGTGCTGGACCCCCCCGCCTGCACCAGGACAGGTGGAGAGATGCGGGTGTACAAAGAAGGGAGTGGGCAAGTTGGGACACTTAGGTTGCAACTTACTGAAGTCAACCTGACCTGGCCGAAGCCAAAGGGGACACTGGTTGTAAAGATGTAGGCCCCAGGCAGGACAACAGAACTGGCAACCTCAGGACTTCCTCCATCTCCCACCTGTGCTGCCTCTGCCCGCCTGCTCCACCCCTTCACTTTGAGCCCCTCCCCAGTCCCTCTGGCTGCTGGCAGAGCCTGCCCTACTCCACCTCACTCACCTGGAGGTGGTAAGTGACAGGCCAGCTCTGGGCTCCCAGGGAGAGACTCTGAGAGCCCCAGAGCATCCGGTGTAAGCTGCCAAGGCCAAGGGTGTCAGATGTATACCCCCAGGGGTCAGGGCTCGGGCTGGGCACTGAGGGGTGGTCCCCAGAGATGAACTGTGCACTAATCTTGTAGGAAGAAAATACACAGATTCCTACAACCCAAAGGATTTTAATGACAATAGATAATATTTTTGAGCACTTACTCTATGCTGGGTACTTTACTAAGTGATTCACAAGTATTTTCTTATTTAATTCTTGTGGCCTAGTGCAGTAGATGCTATTATCATTTTCATTTTACAGACAAGGAAACGGAGGCCCAGAGAATTCTGCTTGATCTTTCCTGTTCAGCTAGTTTCTAAGGCACAGCACCCCAGTCTTAGAGCACAAAGGAAGACAAGGGCCAGCCTCTCACCAGGTGGTGTGCTGGCAAATGTCTAACAGCCAGCTCTCTGGGGAAGAAAACTCTGGTGTTTAGCGTCTGCTGGTTTCCAAGGTGTAAATACTCCCATCCTAGTTGATTTCAAGCTACCAACTTTCCAGAGCCAGTTGGAGCCAGCTCCTCCACACTCTCCCCCCAGCCCCCATTCCCAGTGACCTCCAGAGCTGGGTCTTGGAGCCCTGCAATCTAGAGCAGTGGTTTTCAAAGGGCGGTACCCTGAGAACTGGTTAGAAATGCAAATATTCTGACCCCTGAGGTGGTGGGGCAGGTGGCATGTGGGATGCTGATGCAAGCCCCTCCTGAAACCCCCTGCAGCGATGGGGTAATGGGCCTGTCCCCTAACTGAGCAGGTCTCAGTCTTCATCCTGAAGTTGGGTGAATGGGGCATATTTCCCACTCTGTGGTGGCAGGCAGGCAAACTGAGGCCAGAGAGGTGAGGGTGTGCTGGAAGGTGGTGGGTGAAGGGGGTTAAGAAGTCACCTGCCAGATTTTGTCTCCCCTCCACAAGCTAATGGGGTTGGGGGATCTCTCTAGGGTCCCCTCAGCCCTGGCCCTCCACAGGTCTGTGAAGTGATTTGCTCATTGACCCATGGTGAGTGGGAGGGTGGAAAGGCTGAGCTCCCACGGTAAGCAAATGGCCAGAGCAGAGGGCAGGAGGGAATCTGGGGTCCTCCGGCACTGGCCCCTCTGAACAAGGGAAATGAGGAAACAGGTGCATTAAAGCATAAGGCTCAGCAGTGCCTGGCCTCGGGCCTTTGAGGCCAGTCTAAAGAGGTTCTGAATTGAAGTAAGTCCCAGGATTAGTGGAAAAGGGGCCGGACCAGCAATCTCCCTCTCTCCAGTCTGGGCCCAGAAAACCTGAGAGGGCTCCTGGGGCAGGGGGTGGGCTGGGAGCCCCAGGCCCAAGTCCTGCCAAGCTCTCTGTGGGATATATTTGCTGTCTGCTCATCTCAACAACTTCCCTCGACCCCAACCCAGATTTACTATAAACCAAAGACAAATGGATTAAGAGCCAAGTATCAGAAATGATGCAAATTCTATGTCAGCCCATGAAATACCTGGGCAATCAGCAAGGGCATGATGTCACCCGAAGAAATGCTTGGCACGCAGGCAGCTGTGGTCACATGACCTGGCTTGTGTGCTCTGGTCACATGGGGGAGAGGGGGTTCCCCACTGAGCTCAGAGTTTCTGACCGAGAACCAAAACACAAACAGAAACTGTCCTGTCACAGAGAACTCGGTAAGTCATGTGATGGGGCAGTTTTTTTCCTCAACATTTGAGTCACAGAGCAAAGATTCAGAGCAAGCATTACTTAGCAGAACCAGGCTCTGCTGGAATACTGGACCTGCTCTAGAATTTCTTCAGCAAAAATCCTGGGCTCAACACCAGACTTCCCTCCTGGGCTGCTATGTCCTCGTGGTATCTTATCTGAACTCGGCCTCCATGGAGACCCCCGGGGAGGGGTGCTGCCTGAGCCCCAGAATGACCTATGATGGGGTGCTTCAGCAGTTGCTGGTTTAACCTAAGGGGAGAGGTGGACTCTATGCAGACAGAGCATTCTGCTCTGCAAATGCTGTGCAAACACCTGGCAGCAAATTGAAGGTCTTAGGTAGCAGGGAGCTCTGGGGTGTTGGGGTCCAGAGGGCATCAGTTCACTCCATTCTCTAGCCCCCATTTTTCTAGGGTCTCACCCTTTGCAGAGCAACTGTCGGCCCCTTGGAATCCTGGCACTGGGTGGTGGTGTGGGCAATACCTAAGTGATGGCAGCCAGGCCGTCGGGAACAGCATGTGAATTTACCACAACCCCCAAATAGTGAGGAACGGAGGGCCAGTCCCTGTGTGAGACACACCACATCTGAACTTGAGCCCAGCCACTCACTAGCAGCTGTGTGACCTTGGGCCTGCTGCTCAAACTCTCTGAGCCCCAGTCTACACATCTATAAAGGGGTGATAAAAAAGGGCTGTTGTGAAAAATGGCTACAAAACAGCTGGTAAAATGCCCATCACGTAATACATACTTGATAAAGGGTAATTGTCCTCTTAATTCCTTTTTGGGCCAAGATGGGCTATAAAAGAGGAATCATTTATGTCTGATCGCTAAACTTAGAGCAGGCTGGAAGCAATAAAGTGAAGGAAGGCTTAAAAAGAGGGGGAAAATTAACACATGAAAGTCTGACAGTGAGGAAATACCTAGAAAAAGTATAAATGCTGATGTCAAAACAAAATAGCAGCCGGGGCCCACGCGGCCTGCAGGCAAACACACACCCCCACCCCGCAGCCCCCAGGACCACCCCCGTGTTGCAGGACAGCAGAGCAGTCGATGTTGGCAGTGAAACAGTGCTCAACAGTCTCCAAGAGGCCAGGGATGGCATAGTGCATTTTAAAAATATTTATATCCAAAGTACTTAACCTTTTTAAGACAAGATTTTGTTTATTTATTTTTAGAGAGAGAGGGGAAGGGAGGGAGAAAAAGCGGGAGAGAAACATTGATGTGAAGGAGAAACATTGGTCAGATGGAAGGGATGTGCCCTGACTGGGAATCGAACCAGAGATCTTTTGCTTTGCAGGATGATGCCCAACCAACTGAGCTGCACTGGTCAGGGCCAAAGCATTTAACATTTTTTGTTTGTTTGTTTTTAAAGCGTTTAAAGTG
The DNA here is from genome assembly GCF_022682495.2 of Desmodus rotundus. Taxonomy (NCBI): domain Eukaryota; kingdom Metazoa; phylum Chordata; class Mammalia; order Chiroptera; family Phyllostomidae; genus Desmodus; species Desmodus rotundus. The sequence goes on from NC_071398.1 coordinate 85,401,033, forward strand.
TGTGGGGCTGGTAAACTTTCAGGCATCCAAAAAACTCACCTGCCACAATTCCCCAGGGGTTTGATTAGCTGGTCTTTACTGTGCTTCTCATATATTTGTCGGAGAGCTTCGAGTCACACCGGGCACACCATGGGAGCTTAACAGACCCCCGTTGCCCGATACATCCACTCAGTGCTGGGATGTGGTTGTTCTGCTTCCCATTTCCAGCCATTCTATGCATTAACTGACCGGGCTCAGGGGAACAGGCTCTACCTTCCCTTGGAAATGACGATGACTGATTATCTCAGCCTCCACCCCACCCCCACCAACCTGTCCCTCCTTCTACATTCCAGATTTTAGAGAATGGCGCCATCATCTACCAGACAACAGGGACAACAGCAAAAATAGCCATGCTCATGAAATTAGTAGGGAACCGCAATCCCAGGTCCTGCCTGGTGGGGGTGTTCAGCCAAGGCCACGGCCATGCCCCCATGGTCTCCAACCCCTGAGCTGCCATATCTGGGGGGGAAACTGGAGGCCCTAGGATTTCCCTGATTTAGGGACACCCCAGGTGGGGGTGGGGAGTGGTGTTCTTTTTCTTCTTGTTTAGCCATACAGAAGACCTGGAGGGCAGGAATGTGGCCCCAGGTAGAGGGTACCCAGAGCTTCCCTGTTGGCCGCCCCACCCAAGGCGAGAATGTTCTCAGGACTAGAGCAGCCCAGCCATATTCCTCACGTGTCTGGCCTGCGCCCAGCCCCTGACAGGTGGCAGAGTGCTGGCTGCTGCCCAGAGCGGGAGGGATGGCAGAGACCCGCTCCCCTGCCCAGCGCCTCCTCTGGGCCTGGGGTCAGCCTCCCAACTTTCTCCCTTGCCCTGTCCCCCCCAAAAGGTACTCTTAACCCTCTAACATCTCTTCAGTTTTCTAACTGATTTTTAACTTTTATTTCATGTGAATGCTTTTTTTAAAAAGTGTGAAACAGATTAAATTCTTCTGGGAAGTAGCCTGTAAGTAAGTACAATGTCTCTATGCTAAAAAATTCCCACTCAGAGCAATTGGGGAATCTCTACTGCCTTTCCCCTCTGAGCTGTGTCAGGGCTGTGTCCTGGAAACGCAAGCACCAAGGGCTTCCCCATCTCTGAACCTTCCTTCCCTTCCTCCCTGTCTATGCACACCAACACTGGGGAGGTGGGCCTGGTGGGCAGGAAGTAGCCTGCTGGATTCTGGAGTTTGAGCCTGGACTGACCTTTACTAGCTGTGACCCTGAGTGAGTTACCGAAGAGCTTTAGGTTTTGTTTTCCTATCTCTAAAAGCTGCTCCCACACGGAGCCTCCCCTCCCCACTGTACTCGAGTGCCTGGTGTGAGGTAAGGTCTATGGGACCCTACTGTGGCCCGTTTCTCTCACGAATGCTTCCTCGATTATCCCAACTGTGACAGAGACAGTGAACTACTCACATCACCCCTACTCCCTGCTGTTTCCTTACAAACAAAATCCCGATTTTATTTTGGGGGCAGCAACGTGCCAGCTAAGAAATTACATTTCCCAGACTCCAGATAGGGTGTGCATGAACACTAGGTACGCGATGAGGTATAAAGAACAGCATCTGGGCGGGGCTTCTGAGAAAATGCTAATGAGGTCAAGGCTAATGAGTTCTGGCACTCAGGATGTTTCTTTTAAAAAGGCTGACTCAGCTGTGCCCTGTTGTTCCTTACTCTCATTCCCTGTTCTTATCTGGAATGTGAACGTGATGTCTGGAGTCCAAGTGGCCACATCAAGACCACATGGCTACCTTGAAGATGGAAGCCACACCCTAAGTATGGCAGAGCAAAGAGTGGAAGGAGCCGAGGGCCCTGAAGGCATGGCCCAGCAGACTTCAGGATTTATGTCCCACAAGGAGGGAAAGGCAGTTAAGATTTGTGTTACACGGAGCCCGATGAAATTCCTCTATCCAGATATGGGTTGGTGGCCTTGCCCTCTTCTCTGAGCCCTTGCTGGTTACACACATGGTCACAACTGTACTCAGAGAGAGTTTGGTCAGGAGCAAAGTAGCCTAACAATCTGGATTTTTTGGAACACCGCGTGTGAGGAGCAGAAAGTTCTGGTTCACATAGGGTGCACCCCAAAGCTCATGAGGTCTCACACGCAGGTTGTTTCTCCATCGCCTGGTACTTATCTTATGGGAGGGATGAAAGGCAGATGATGCTGACTGCAAAGCACACACTGTCTGCAGCGCTGTAGATTTGTTAACTGAGAAGCCTGATGGGGAATGGATGAGCCGAGGCCAGCAGACCTCCGACCCACCTCTGACTGGGGAAGACTCAGTCCATTCTATTCATAAGAGTATGGGTTCGAGACCAAGTAATGGGTCCTACCTTGGGCAGCATAATCGTTGCTTGACATGTCCACATCTGCATCCTCAACAAGCTCAAGTTTGCAGTTAAATTTAAAGTTATTTACTGTGCACTTCCCACATGCAAGTTTCTACGCTAAGGGCTGGTAGGAGAAGGGTGGCTGGTGGGAACTCGGGGATGAAAAAGACCCAGGCCTACCCCTCAGGGAGCTGACACCCTCGCTGAGGAACGGCACAAACACACACGATTCTCACACAAGCGGAGGAGGCTGGAGAAGGGCCATGGCAGAAGTACAGAGGGTGGGGGAATACAATGGAGGAGGTGACTGAGGCTTCAAAGGGGAGCTGCATCTGAACTGAGCTTTGGAGAATGAGTGGCATTTCATTTATTTGGAGAATGTGGGGGGCAGGGTGGAGAGGGCTCACCCAGCCTGAGGGAGCAGCAGGAACAGGACACAGCAGAGTGATCAGGCAGGGAGGGATTCCAAAATAGTCCCAGTCTAGTAGGGCTACAGCGCTGGGAGCCTGAGGCAGTGAAACTCAGGCGCTGAGGGTGGGAGATAAAGCTGTGATAGAATTTAAAAATAAAAATAACGATGTCCAGCATGCACTGGGTGTGTCACATGTGCTAGCCACTGTTCTAAGTGCTTTCTGGGAATTAAGTCACAACAACCTTATAAGGTAAGGATTATTATTTTGCCTATTTTACAGCTAAGGAAGTTAGGCTTCCACCAAGGCAAAGTCTGCCCAATGTCAAACCTCTGAGAAGAGCTGAGATACAGCCCTGTTTGACTCCAGGGTTTGCTCTCTTAGCCACTAAGCTGCAGTAGGAAGAGGACAGACAACAGCCGGTGGGGTATTACATACCAGTCTAAGAGGGATGGTTTCCTCGCGCAAATCTGTGAAATGGGCAGGCGGCCCTCAGAGTTAGACTTCAGATTTTGATGCCTCCCTCCAGGAGCTCTCTGAGGAAGGGCTAAGGCAGGGAGAGAGTAAAGGCAGGGGACCCATTAGGAGGCAGAGTCCACGAGACACTTGAGGGCCTGGCCTGGAGCAGGGCCAAGGGCACAGAGGTTAGAGCATCTTTAGAGAGACAGGTCAGGGCTGGTGCGTGTGAAGCTCTCAGTGCCTGTGGTGTACCGACTGGTACCGAGGGAGCAAGATGATAACTTTACAGAGAAGAGAAAGGAGGTGGAGGATCAGGGAGGAGAAGGAAGGCTGTTCAGATGGAATCAAACTCGTCCCAAAGTTTATCCTACAGATACATCGCCTGCACAGGACCAGATATATGGGCAAGATTGCCCACTGCAGCATTATACACGAGAGCAAAGGCCTGGAGCCAGGTGAAAGTCCATCCACAGCACACTGTTTAAACACATTCTGGTTTATTTGTTCATCGAAACACTGTTTTTGCGCAGCCTGTGAGATGAGCACGGCTTTTGCATTTTAAATGTTCGGAAAAAATGAAGAATAATGTTTTGTGATATGTGAAAATTACACAAAATTCAAATTTCAGAATCCATAAATACAATTTTATTGGAATGCAGCCATGTTCATTTGTGTGTGTGAGTAACGGCTACATCTGCTTTCCCACTATGTTGGCAGAGTCGAGCGGCTTGAAGCCTTCTGGCCTACAAAGCCAACCACACGGACTATCTGGCCCTTCACAGGAAAGGTGTGCCAGCCTCATGGAGCTGTCTCTGGAAAGCCGCACAAGAACCGGACCGCGCGACTCCTCTGGGGAGGGGATATCCAAAGGACAGAATCAGAAAGGAGACTTCTTACGGTGCAATTTTTGTAAATTTTGAATTTTGAACCATGTGACTGTTTAACCTACCTTTAAGCTTAATTTGAAATTTAAAAGAGAAAAACTGGGCACCATTTCTGATCTTGAACTGAAGGAAGAAGAAAGAGAGAAGGAAGAAAGGGTGGCTGAATTCTAGCCCTTTGGCCCTGGGTCTGAGTGAGGTCATGGGCCTCCAGCCAGGAGAGGTTGCAAGGTGAGCCTGGACTTGACCTCAGCCTTGCACTTGCTAAATGACCCATGACAGCTTCTCTTTCCTGTGGGTGAAGGGTCAGTGCTGCTCACGCACTAGAGGCCCTGCCGCAGCAAGGGGCCAGAACACTGGCCTCCATCTCTCCACCTGCCAGGGGAACAAGGAAGATGGACACGTAAGCCCAGACTATGGACTCATAAGTACAGTAGTTGACTAACAAGAAACAGAGTAGATAAGGTGTGTGCAACAGTGAGAAGGACACGAGGATTCCAGACATTGGGTCCTAGTCCTGCCTAGCCACCAACTGTCCCTGTAATCTCAGATAGGTCATTTTCCCTTTGGAGACCAGGCTCCATTCTTGTTAATGGGGTGGCTGGTCCATCAGCCTGGACCAGACTGATGTCATCCAACTGCCACTCTCCTGACCCCTTTGCCCACCCCCTGCTTTACCTTTTGGGCACCCATTCAAGCATTCAGAGAGGGCCTGGCTTGAAACAAATGACAACCAACCAGTCAAAAAGCCACTAGTCTCACCTGATGGTCTCTAGGACCTGGGGTTCCATCGCTCCATAGCTTGGAGAGTCTCACCACCGCCCCTGATACAAGCCTTTCAGGCAGGGAAGTCAACAGAACACGCTTCTGTCACTGGCTGAGCAGGGGAACACCACAGTCCTGGTGATGGCTGATCTGGTGGCAGGCAGGACGTGGGCATGCTGGAGGGCCGCTCTTGAGAAAATGCAGGTGGATGCATTCACAGTCCAAGTGCTGGAAACAGCTGTAGCACCTACAGCCCCAGACGAGTGGTTCTGGGGAAGTCCTGCTGGGGGTCAGATACCTTCAGTGGAGGAGGTCTCTCCACCTGAGTGAGGTGTGTGGCTACCTCTTCCTGGCCCTCATGTTGAGGAATAGCCAGCAGAGGTCAGCCAGCATCTTCAGAGAGTGCTGGGTATATAGCCCATGGGTGGCCTCAGGGCTTCCTCGGGCCTGGAAGCCTCTCCTCTCCCCACTCCCTCTTCCCTATGCCTCGTTTATGACCCAGCTCAAAACTTCCCTTGGGAACACGGGTGCCAACTTAAAGGGGCTCCCGATGGCCAAACTTGAGATAATTTGAGCAACAAAATAAATAGTGATCACGGTAGATTATAACTTATAGTATAAGGATAAAATAAGAAATGAGGAGTCTATACTGATATCGAGAAATATTTGAATAAATAAATAAGGGAGAAGGCACAGCTCTTTCTTACAAAAGAACTTCAATGAATAAATGTTAAAAGGCACCCTGGGAACCACCATTTGGCAAACACCCACATAACACTTGTTTTAAGCAAGAATCATCAATGGAAACAAACATTCGTGGGTGAAAATATAATGAGAAACAGGATGTTTACATAACCTCAAAGTATTTCCCCACGAGATGCTTATTAATGGCAAAAAGGGGAGAATAGTAACTTCACAGTGGAAAACCGTGGCAGACACCACCTTACTCAGGGGGGCAGAGTCAACACGACAGGGAGTACAACACTTCGGCGCCCTGACCGCCCGACATCCCGCCTGGGGACAGGCACAGCAGCACCTCTGTGGCGTTCTGGTCACAGTGCACAGCCTGAGAAAACACCAGCCAAACCCAAACTGAGGGACATTCTACCAAACAGCTGGCCAGTACTCTTCAAAAGAATGAAGATCACGGAGAAGTAAGATTCAGGAATCATCCCAGACTAGGGGGAACTAAGGAAAGATGACAACTAAATGCTACATGTATGGGATCCTGGATTGGCTCCTGGCCCAGATGAAGACATTAGTGGAGCAACTGATGAAATTCGAATGAGGTTTGTAGTGAATGTCAGTTTCCTGGTTTTGATGACTAAACTGTAAATTTGTGGGACGTTAACATTTGGGGAAACTAGGTGAAGGGTATTCGGGAATTCTTTGTGCTATTTTTGCAATATTTGTGTAAGTCTGAAATTATTTTGAAAAAACAGAACAGAAACCTGTCCTTTTTTGCCCAACTTCCCCAGTCACCCCTGTGGCTACTAGGCAGCTACGCCACATGTAGAATCGGTACACGTCTCTTTCCCTCAGGCTCAGAGTTCGAGGGCAGGGACGACGTCTCTCTGATCTTTGCTTCTGCCTCATTTATAAATCTGATTTGGATGGAAGCAGGCTGTCTGTATTCCTCTTCAAGAAACTCCCCATTCTACTCCCTTCATCCTCCCCCCAGTAAAAAGCACCCTGTTCTTTCATTTGCTCAGACCAAAATCCTCGGGGTCATCTTTGATTTCTGCTCAGGCTCCCCCTTCAGAATCCTCATCTGCCCCCAAAGAGAACAACCGGGGAGAGCACTGGGGAGATTTTGACCGTAAAAACCTTGTCGGTTACTGGGCGTGAGCTGGGGGGTGCTTGGATTTTCACATGCTTCTGGCTGATTGAGGAGTAGAAAGAGGAGGATCTAACTCCTCAGACTCTCTGAACCCCCAATGTGAGGTGTGAGGCTCCAGGATGATTCAGCAGCGTCAGCTTCCTTGGAATCAGCCCCTCTGGCTGCAAACTGCCCCTGTTGCAACAGGCACACTCAGCCACCCCCAGGAAAGCTGACCGACCACTCACCATACTTCCTGATTTAATGTCTATACATAGCCATACTTATAGACCTTTCTCTATATGTATACACTTAGAGGTAAAAATACCACCACCCCATACCTCCTCTCTTTGTTTTCTGTTCTAATTTTACAGCTTGGGAGTGGAAATTGCCATCAGAATGGAGAAACCCCTGGCTGTGGGCAGCGGAGGGCCAAAGGACGGGCTCTGCCTGGGAAACGGGCAGACCCAGGCCCAGGTCAGCCCCAGCTCTGAAGTCAATGCACTGTGATGTTTCAGGATATTCTCCTCTCTGCAAGGCCTCAGTGTCCTCAGTTGAAGGAGGACTTGAACTTGATGATCTTGGGTGTTTTCTTGCTCTTCTATTCATTGGCTAGGTGCAATGATATTCATGGGAAAAGTTGACACAGATACTCCAGAACCATTGATTTCTGCTCATTCTTTCATTTAACTATGTGTCCGATAAAAATCTCTACCTTTAGGGCGCTTACATTCCAGTTAGGGAAGACAAATAATAAACAAAATAAATAAAGTATGAGGTATGTTTGATGGTGATAAGCATCGAGGTGCATTTTGATAAAGGAGGTTAGAGACTTCCCTGCAGAGATGGTATTTGCATAAAGACATGGCATGGAGCTGTGCCCAGGAAGAGAGGGAGCAAACCTGTGGATCCCTGGGGGGAGTGTCTCAAAGAGAGGAGATGCAGATGCCAAGGCCTCAGGGTGGAGGGCACCTGGTGTGTTTGTGGCCACTGTGGCTGCAGTGGAGTGGGCAGGGAGCCAGTGCCAGGATCTCAGAGGGAGAGGGAACAGGGGCCACAGCTCCACATGGGAAGCGGTGCTGGTGGGGGGCTCTGAGCTGAGGAGGCACCTCTGCTGATTCTTACCTTCACAGGATGTCCTGGCTGCTGAGTGAGTTCACAGTAGTCTGCGGGGCACAGAGTGGCAGCAGGGAAGCCACGAAGGAGGCTATTGCAAACCAAACAAGGACCGATGGTGGCTCGGAGCAGGGAGTGGGAGAGATGGGGAGAAGTGGTCAGAGCCCACATGTCTGTGGAAGCATTTGTCGATGGATTGAGCATGAGTATGAGAGAAACGGAAACCCAGACCGACTCCAAGGATTCTGGCTTGAGCGATGACGGAATTGATGTGAACACAAATGAAGCAGACTGTGGGAGCAGGAAAGATCACAGACTCAGTTTTGGACCCATGAGGAGAGAGATGCTTATGAAACATCCCAGAGAAGGAGGTGAGTGGGCAGATGGATGCATGAGCCTGGAGTGCAGGTGAGAGACGCACATTTCAGAGTCATCAGCAGGTACACAGGCCTGCGTGATTCCAGGATGGCGTGCCAACATGCAGAGGTGAGAAGAAACCAGCAAAGGGGACAGAGAAGAATCAGCCAGGGAAGCTGTGTCCATTCTTCATCTTATAAGCACAGGTATCAGAGTAAGAGGGGACCCCAGAGAGCCCCCCTTTTAAAGATGAAGAACTGAAGCCAGGAGAGGGGGAAGCCATGTCTCCCTGGCTGAAACTCACAATGATAATCATAAGCAGGGGGCGCTGGGTTTGACTCCAAGTCTGGGAGGAGGGTGGATTGGAATTGGTAATGGTAGTGTGACCAAAGAGTGTGATGGGAACGGAGGAGACAGACTGGGGTTTGGTGTATGGAAGAGATGAAATGGGTAGAACCTGACACCAACTTTAAAGGGTCAGGGAAAAGCTGGAGGAGGCAAAGACAGTGCTGATATTCTGAGCCTGAGTAGGGGAGGAAGAAAGTGCTACTAAGAGAAATGGGTCCCCCCCACCTTGCCTTTTCCAGCCACATCCACTCCCCAGGATCAACCTAAGCCTTGACTCAGGGCACACAAGAAATTAAGGTGATAGGAAACCTGGACACAGAAATAAAATAAAAGAAGTAAAAGAAATCTGCATATATATAGTTTAAATGAGGAGAAATGGCAAAGGAAACAAGCTCTTTGGACTTAAAGGTGGGCTTGTGTCCCTACTGACTCCATACACGGAGGACCAGCTGGGAGCATGCAAAAACACCCCTTCCGTCTAGGAACCTGCGAGGACAACGTGAGGAAGCGTTTTTGTGGCAGAAAGTACTCTGAGTCCACTAGCCTGTCTCCCTTTCCTCCTGGGCTCTCAGCTGCCTTCATTTCTAGCCCTCGCCCCTCCCCGTGACTGTGGAGTTCTGGCCCCTGGAACACGGGCAGAAGGAGGCGGCCACTCCTGGCTTGGCCCACAGCCACCTCCCATGCGATCCTTTCTGTTTTGCCCCTCATCTGCCAGAGGATGTTAATGCCCAAGGTGAGCAGAAAGCTCTGAATGAAGAGGGGAGCATCTCTTCAGCCAGAGCTCCTGAATGACGCAGTCCCCTCCCCAGCCAGAAACACCTCACTGGACAGTTAACTAAGTAAGATAAATATAGCAAGCCACTGAAATATGGGGTCTGAGCATTATCTCACTGAACAGAGCATGGGGAAGCTTTGTGAGAACCACAAGATGTTACAGGGACTGTAAGGTATCTTGGTCTTTCGTATTTTTAAATCCCAGATTGTCTAGTCTGTGAAGGGCTGTTTGGAAGAGCCAGCAAAGCCCGCAGATGTGGGTGTGGGTTGTGCTAGGACCAAGGAGAGTTCCCAATATACCAGTCCCCTCAGACACCTATTGTCTACAGGAGATCAGCCACCTCTCTGAGTTTGTCTGAGTCCGAGCCTGGGGACCCCTGAGAATGAGGCCCTCCCTCGTTGCACAGATGGGGTCACATGCCCCTTCCCGGTGCTGTGTGCATGCTGACGACACTCACCGGTGTCCAAGTGGACGAATTACTGCGGTAGATCATTAGTGATGGTTCCTGAAGAGTATGCCCCCCTTTCCATCCCCTTGTGGAGTCCCTGCCCACATTGGCTCTGGGCTTAACCATGTGATCTGCTTTGGCCAATGGAACATCAGCAAATGTGATGCAGGCAGAGGCTTGAAAAGTGCTTGTACATTGGGGCTTGCTCTCTCTTGCTGCTGGGCTCCCTTCCGTTGTCAAACAGTGGGTCAGCCTCCTGGAAGATGAGATGCAGGAGCAAAGACAAGTCTTTATGCTGAGTTCCCGGGACTAGTGGTTCTCAATCGGAGGGCACCTTTGCCCCACCCCCGGAGAACATTTGCCAGTGTCTGGAGATTGGTTGTCTTAACTGGGGGAAAGGGTGCTATTGGAATCCAGTGGAAAGAAGCTAGAGATGCTATTAAACATCTTACAATGCACAAAACAGTCCTCCACAACAAAGAATTTTCTGGTCCCAAATATCAATTGTACTGAAGTTTCAAAAGCCTACGCTCAACCAACCAGCCCTCAGGTGATCTCCCAACGGGCTGCAGCCCCATGAGTTACCCCAGGTGAGGCCAACATAAGAAGGGCCCAGATGGTCCCAGCCTAGATTGCTGACCCACAGAACTATGAGCAATAAGATATAGTGATGGTGTTAAGCCATTAAATTTTGGGGTGGATTTTTGTGCAGCCAAGGCTGACACAGGACACTTGGCTTATGGCGGTCCATGGCTGTGTCTGTCTGCACATGTCCTCACTCTCTGTAACAGGAAACCTCTGTAGAGGTGGCTGCATGGGCTCTCCATCTCGTGGCTATTAGCCAGCTTGGAGTTGCTTATGACGCCCCCCATGCCAAGCCCCTGTTACAGGCCAGTGGCTCTTCTAAGTATTCTGTGAGTATTAATTCAGGTAATCCTTGCAAAACCCCATAAGCTATCGCCCCATTTTACAATAGAGAAACTGAGGCTCAGATTAACTTGCAAAGGGTCACATGGTGACCAAGGCCAGCCAGTGTTTGGACCTTTGGCCCCAAGTGCTTGATCAACACTCCACGCCCTCTCCCGTCAGTGACTTGCTTCTTGGTCTCACTGTAAGCTCTGTCCTGTCACGGCCCAGCTGCCCCTTTCCTCGCCCCAGACTGATGCCCACCACAATGGCTGACCACTGCTGCTCCCGGGTGGCCACAGAGGTGCCTCTCTAGTGATACATTGTGCCTTGAAACAGGACTGCCCAGGAGGGTAAGTGTGAGCTATGGTTCCTGGGTTCAAAACCCAACCTCCAAGCACAGTTTCAATACTTACTTTGGTATTTTGAGCACACTTCTTAAACTTCTTTGACCCTCGATTTCTTACTGGCAAAAAGGAGCCAAATCACCCATGTATAACCATCAGTGAGGTGCAGGACACAGGTCTACACACAGGTGATATGAGTCCCCCTTCCAGGCGCTCGGGGTATGATGGGGAAGGGAAACTAAACAAACACGGTAAGACAAGGGTTCACCGGGACCTCACAGGTGCTTGCAAGGATTAAATAGATAATGACTGAGAGAGCATTTAAAGTGTCTCGTGCTGGATGCTCAGGGGGTAGTCGTGGCGCCTGGATTCCAGGCTGTAGTAGTTGATTTCTAAGTTCATGGCCATGGCCTTGCTCTTCCTCTGGGGGCTCAGGTGGTAGAGCAGGATGAGGGGACCCAGTAAGACAACAGTGAGTTTGAAGACCTCTGGGAAATAAAACGTTGCTTTTCTTCAGGAAAAGCATGATACTTCCTGGAATTTGAGCATTTTCCACACTCCCTCTGGTTAGTTATATTCTTCCTGCCATGGTAGCGTACTGGTTCCCAGGCCAGACCCTGGAGTTGGATGCGTGGGCTCAAGTTCCCTGGGCACGTGCTCAACTTCTCTGGGTCCCAGTCTCTCGTCTGCAACGTGGGGATGATAAGTGACCTTATCTCATGACGTCATTGTGAGGAGTAAATGAATTACAGTACAGAGGGGCACACTGCATGCATTGTTATCAAAGCTTTAGCTGTTTTTCATCCATTCTGCTTCGCCCGCGCCCTTCCCGAGGGGGTTCTCTGAATGCCAGGGTTTCTGGCTGGCAGAGGACTGACATGCTTCCTGCTCAGGCTGACGGCTACTTGTGCCTTTTAGGGGTCACGGGACTTTCCCTCCTGCCTACCCTTTTTAGGGAGTCACCATCTTGTTCTTTATTACTGTTATTGTTAATTTAAAATACAAAGGGAACATATAATCACTGTACAAAAATTGAAACATAGAGATAAGCACGAAGAAGTTAAAATCACCTCAAAGCCCACCATTCAGAGAAAATTATGGTTAACGTTTTAGAGTCTCTCTCTCTCTTCAAACTTTTCTCCATTCAATATACTTGCTTAAGGAAATGTGCATATATATTTAGTCTGGGCTCAGCAGGCTCAGTCTCAGGCCCTCCTCGGAGGCCCCCCTTAGGTGGGTGGGGCACCAGAGCACTGCTGGTGGCTCTGAGCCCGGGACTCTGGCAGGCTGGGGGCAGGACCTGTATGCCAGGCACCCATGGGCTCCCCGCCCCCAGCCGGGCCTGGAGCCGCCTTTTCTCAGCTCTGCCTGGAATGTTGCACTCGAAGCTGCTTTTGATCCTTCTGTGGAGGCAACTTGTTGTGTGGGATGGCTGCGTCAGAAGGGAAACCCGCGGGCGGGCCCTTAGGGATGAACCCGGCCTTTATGTGAAAAGCAGCTCTCAGCCGCACCCCGGCCCCTCCTAGCAGCTCTGAAAGCTGACCGTGACATTGCTAACAACCAGAACGTTGAAGGGAATGGGGGAGGAGGGGAGCCCGCAGAATAACAGCAGCAGCCTAACAACAGCTGGAGAACTTGCTGGCAAACGCGAGGGGTGACCTCTATCCAGGCTTTTGCGACCCCTCCCAAACCTGCGGGCAGCGGAGTTTGCTTTCACTCTCTACTATGGGATTTCTCAGAAGTCGTAAAATCATAATGGCCATGATTTATTGAGCATATATTCTGTGCCACGCCATTTAAAGAAGCCATGCTCAATCGTCACCTCAGTGTCACCAGGCAGAGAGGACACTACGGCTTCGGAAGGCAGCCTCTCGGCCCAGGCCCTGCCACCAGTAAGAGAGTAAAGACGGATGAGAACACGGGCAGTCGGACTCTGGAGCCCACGCTCTTCATGTGTGCATAAAAATTGATGTTTGTGTCATTAACGTGACCTATGCCTGTCGTTAAAAATCAAATGGGGCTAAAAGGAGCGGCGAACAAACACCGGTGGCCCGCAGCAGCCCGGCCCTCTCTGCTCCTCTGCTCCGCTCCCCTGAAGTGACCAACTCAGCAGCGGTGTTTTGCTGTTCTTTACCCTGGATTTCGTTTCTTGTGTATTTTCTCCTTGAATAAATAATCCCCCTACCCTCTCCCATCGTTTAATTTCTTGTACTCACTGCATTGCCCCCTATTTCCTTGAACGGACCCATCCAACGCCTGGCAATAATTCTGCCCCCCACTCCCTGGGCCACATCATCTCGCCCTCCTTTCCCAGCGCTGCCCGGCTGCTCCGACTGGGCTGGCTCCCCGTTCTGGGCCCTGAGGCTTCCCTCTGCCTCTCCCTTTGCTGGCGCCCCTGCTCCCAGACACCGTAGCTTGGTCTTTCACCATGAACACAGTTTTTGAGTCCTGCACGTTTGAAGATGTTTTCATTTTCCCTTCATATTTTATGGATCATCTGGTGAGGACCTGACAAATCACAACAGATAAAGTGCCTAGAGGAGTACCTGGCAGGTCACACATTGTCAGGCCCTGTTAGGAGGGGGCACCAAGCATGGCTTGGCTGCGACAGGGCCACCGTGACGGACAACACTGCCTGTTAGGTACAGGGGCACCTCCTCCACACCGTGAGGACGGGACAGCAGGGTTAAAAGTCACTGTGTCCACTCGCTAGGGCTCAGGTGGTCAGCTCCCAGGTGTGCCTGCCTGCACAGCTGTGGTTCTCAACCTGGGTTCCATGGGTGACCTCAGAGAGCTAAGAACTGCCTGAAATTGCATGTACCAAAATTGCATTTTGGGGGGCTAGCGTTTACAGCTTTTGTCAAATCCTCAGAGAGGTCCCTTACCCCCCAAACACTGCGCACCTCAGCTCTGGAGGCTCTCCCTCCCCTCCGACGTGTGAGCTTGTAGTGCGGTTTGGGTTCAGTAACAGCACTGTTTATCATGTTAGAATTATGGTCAAAAGAGCCAGATGGGCCCTCCTGTTGGGGAGAGGGGTGCGCTTCACAGTAAGTGACACAGTGCTCTCCCTTTTGCATCCTGGCTGGCCTAGCTGTCAGCGAAACGTGGATGTCTCGATAACCGACCACCAGTGAAGTGCTCACGCATGGGCACTTCCCTCGTCTGTCAGGCAGCCCACGTGTCCTGAGCCCCACGTGTGGGCTCCGCCCTCACCTCTGGGTGGGATGTGTCAGAGAAGTCCCTCACACTGCACCCAGGAGCAGGCAGGGAAGGGGTGGCCTTATCTGGCAACTCGCAGTGACATCTGTCTGAGGAAACCATCTGCTATTCCTTAGTAGGTGTCTTCTCACACTGGTTCTTCTGAGTCAGTCACACTTATGACCAGAAGAGTTGACTTTTAAGGCTGAAGATTTTGCTCATGAACATGCTATTGTAACATTTTTAAGGGGGAGAAACAAGCCCAGCAGAGCTGCAGCTGCAACATCTAATCTAAATCTTAGTTTAATTCTTTATCATTTTCCTCGTATGACTCAAAGACAGAGAGGAGAGTGTTCACCCAAATTCTGTTAAGTGTTTGTTGACTGACACGGTCCTGAAGAGGGTTGTACAAAACTCTTGGAGAGAAGCCAGGGAGTGACCTGGAGTTCAACTCAAAAGCATCCTGGGTAATTCTGTGGCCAGCAGGAAGAGAATTCTGGAGCCTGTTGCACCCAGTGTGAGGTCTAAGCAAATCCACCACAGGGCACCATCTTCCCCCAATAAGAGGCTGCCTTCCTTTCCCTGCACCCCCCGCTCCTGCGCTGCACCCCTCGCACCCACCCTCATCACTGGTTAATACTGACTCCCTGGAGGGACCCTGGGGAGATATCCAGGCCGGGACTCCTGGGGGCAGGGTTCTCAAGTTACACCTGTCTTTGCAGAAGGCCCCGTCCCGTGCCTCTTAGCACGTCAGTGACTCAGTCTGAATAAGGTGTCATAAATTTCCTCCTAATAACACACTTGCCACTGAACCATTCCAGGAATTTGGCACTGTAAGGGATCTGGCTGGAGGCAGCAGGGCCAACAGGTAATTCTCTGTTTATAAACTGTTTCCCACCAAGGGTGGTGAGGGGCAAGGACCACTAACCACATCAATGCCACACATTCCTTCTGGAACTGGGATGATGACGCCCACTTTACAGGTGAGGGGAGCAGTGACTCAGCCCCTCAGGGGCAGCTGGGCCAGACCCCACCCCCCACCCCCACAGCAGGCAGTGCTACGGAGGAGCCCTTGGTGGCAGGCAGCTGGAGTTTGACCCCTGACTATGCTACTTCCAAGCTGGGCCACCTTAGGCATGTTTCTTAATCTCTCTAGCCTCTCCTTTCATCATCTGTGGAACGGAGATAATACTTAACTCATGAGGCTCTTGAAGATTCAGTGAGGGGCGTTGGGCCAAGAGCTTCCAGCTTGGAGCTGCAAGAAGTGAGTGCTCGCACGTCCAACTGCTGGTATTGCTGCTCCACCAAAGTGCCACATGCCTCTCTTTGGAGTGTGACCCCCTCACTTGGCTTTCTGTTGTCCTCTCCTTTGGCACTCTGTCCTGTCATTCTTCCTTTTGAATAAAGTAAGGTGGTCGGTCACTCAACATTATGTCACTTTCTCTCAACTAGCATTTCAGGGAGGTAGTATTATCCCTAGTGAACAGGGGTAGAAACTGAGGTTGCGAGAGTTTGAGTGACTTCCCCACGACCACCACTAGGGGCGTGACAGGGTCCGGATTTGAACCTGGGTCTCCCTGAATTCTCCAACAAACAATGCCCAGGGGAAGCCCCTGATCAACGGCCCACCCGGAAGTTCTGGAAGTGGCCAAGTATTTCTGCCACTGCATTCTTCCCAGGAAGTTCACTCCCTGGACTCTGGACAGTGGCCAAGGAGGTGTGAACGAGAAGGCAGAAAGAAGCCTTCCTCTGGGAGTGTGGTGAGCTGACCCAGCTGCCATGTTCTGGGCCCTCACTACGTGCCCTCCATGCTAACACGCTGTGTCTCCTTCCATCTGTGCCTGCTCCTGTGAACCAGACCTAGAGCAGTCCCCACTTCACAGAGGAAACCGAGGCACGGCGAGGCCAAGTCACATGTCCCATCCTGTACGTGGGTGTCCAACGGTGTTGTTAATTTCCCACCCACTGCTTCCCATCAGCGTGGCATGAAGTTCAGCCAGAGCAGTCAGTTTTGGAAACCACATCCAGACTAAATGACCTCAACCCACCACCGAGGGTAGAGCTGGCGGGCCCTATGTTCCCTCAGGAGGCTCCCAGCCCTCTCGCTGAGCATTTCTGAGTTTCTGTACGGAGTTGCGGGGAGGTCAGTGAAGGACATCTCTTGCTGCATCCATGCATCTGGTGGTGGGGGCAGAGGTCACAGCAGCCTCCTCAGAACTGCCCGCCTCCAAGCTACCTCTGTGTGTCTGCAGTGGAGCTGGACTTCAGTGAGGAGGAAGGCAGGCTCTGGAGCCCTCGGGGCCCTCTGTGTCCCCTGCACTAAACTTGCCCCACCTCACCTCGCTGCATGAGGACTGAAGCGACCTGCCTGAGAGCGGGAGCTCGGCCCCATTCTCCTCTGTACCCCCATTACCCAGCACAGTGCCTGGCCCTCAACAGACATTTGACAGCTGACAGGCTGACACACTGACAGACGTTGGAATGGCTGACGAAAACCTGCCAGCCCCAATGATACACGGAAGCCAGTGTGGCAGGAATTTGCTGGACTGTCGAAGGGGGGTCCAGATGGCTCCCCAGGCGGCTGCCCTGTGGGGGGTGAAGTGGGGGCAGAGCAAGCAGGCTGGACACAGGAAGCTGTGAAGGACTCCAGGAAGCACAGGCGCTAACAGGAACTAGAGAGGCCAACGGTCTGGCTGGGGCGCCACAGTCAGCCATTCCATGGTTGCCCAACCACATGGCAGGCCTGTGTCGTAGCATGCAGGGCTGCTACAGGGCTTCCGTCCCCAGCACTGCCTCCTTGGCCTTCACTGACACTGTGAGACCTCTGTGAGAAGGGGCCGAGGGGCGGTGGAATTGTCTGCCCTGGCATCACGGGCCTCGGCTGGAGTGACCTCTCTCTGCTTGATGTGCTGGCCCTTCTTGCTTGGCCTTGGGTCTGTCCCTCCACCTATGGGTTGCTTCCTCAAAGCCCCATTGGCTGTCTAAGAGGGTGTCTCCTGCACAGGACAGATAGATGTGAGAGCCTAGAACTTGCGTAGGCCCTGCCCCCAACCCCACCGCAGCCCCCGCAGCACAGCTGAAGATGCTGACTCTGCCATGATGCCACATCCCTCCTGTGGCTCCACAAGGGCAGACTTGCTGCTCCCCAGCTGGGAGCACTGCTGTGCTGCTCCAGTTTGGGACCCCTGAGCTTTTCGCTCCCAATTCCACACTTCCTTCCTGCCCACCCGCCCAGCCCCAGAAGCCTGGCTTCCCTGTGGAGCAGTCCCTGACACAGAAAAGGAAATAATTAGCATATTTACCAATTTAATTCTCTCCACTCACATCTCTGTGAAAATAATTTGCCAGCACCCAGAGGCAGTGCTCCTTGAGCCAAGGCCAGGGGGATGCGCAGCTCTGCTCGCTCGGGGAGTTGCAGAATCTCAAGCTAATTAAGTGGAAGACGCTCTGGGGGAAACGGGCTCCGTGTTCCTGCTGCCCTGAACACATAACAGCAAGCACAGAGGGAGCCTCTGGAGAATGTGGGGAAGGCATGGAGGGCTGTGAGTGACAAAGATGATTGGAGGGTTGGACAATTAGATGGATGTGAGATTAAAGGTTAAGGCAATTAAAGTAGTTAGCCTGAAGGAGAAGGAATGAGGGGCGGCAACTTAATCATCCCTTTCTGTGTTGTAAAAAGAATATTCCCCCTTGGGCCTTTCTCTCTGCTTAGCCTGTGTTCTCTTGTCCTCACTCCCCTTCTCTCAGCCACTTTTCCTTCTATTTACTTGTCAATTATTTTGACCTTTACCGAGCACCCACCTGTGCCAGACCCTCTGCCAGATTCTTGAGATGAAAAGACAGGTCTCTGCCTTGTAGCTCCAGGGGAAGGAAAGGGCCCATCACCCAAAGCTGACTACGGGACTGGAGGGCTATAGGACTAGAGGTCCTGTCTGAGGTATCAGAAGTTGGAAGGACTGTGGCTTCCGCTGTTTCGGGAGCTCAGGAGCAGTGTGAGCTGCTCGGCCGTGTCTGGGCTTCAGGGGAGGTTTCCTGCAGGAGATGGTGCCCAAGTGCAATCTTGAATGAATCAGTGAGCCAGCGAGGACAAGTGGGAAGGACATTCCAGGCAGTGGGAGCAGCCCGAGCAAAGGCCCAGGACATGAAGCAAATGCACACTGTTGGGTTTTACTGGAGCAAGAAGTAGAGACCAATGTGGTGTGGGGTGTGGCCAGAGGGCCAGGATGGGCCCAGATCCCAGGGCCCTGGACCCTGAGGCAGGGAACGTGGGCTTTAACCAGAAACAGTGCTTCCCAGGAGACTCAGAATGACACAGGTTACGTGCAGCACTGACAGATGTCCCTCCAAGTGAAAGGTGTGTCTTGGTCAAGCAAGTTAAACCAGTGATTCTTAAATGAAGGGTGATTTGCGAAAGGGGATACTTAGCAACTTCTGGAGATATGTTTGGTTGTCATAGTTTTGGGGTGGGGTGCCACTGGCCTCTAGTGGGCCGAGGCCTGGGATGCTGCTCATCACCCTATAATGCACAGGACAACCCCCCAGGGAGGCCTGTGCTGCCCCGCCCCCTCCAGGGCTCCCCCAGCTCCTGCACGGGCCCTGACGGATCAGCCGTCTCGGCACTGCTGTGATCTTTGGGCCCGCTGCTCTCCCCACGGGACTGCAGGTCTGAAGGGCTGGGTCTGGGGAGTCAGGATTTGGGGGATGGAGGGAGAAAAAATGTGGGAGAAGAGGACTTGCTGGCAGGGCCGGGGGGAGGCAGTTGCTTTGGGTGGAATCTGGCTCTTGGGGGACACAGCAGCTGTCAGGGTTGGAGGGTGATCCTAGGGTGTTTTGCCATCCTAGTGGCCCACACCCGCTGAGGCTGGGGGCTTGGGGGTCAGACCCAGTCCTGAGGAGCTGGCCAGATCAGAGTCAGGGACCTATTCCACGCTAGGTCCTGAGTGGGCATTTGGATGATCATCCCTGTTTTATTTCTCTCCATAGCATCTTTTAACGTGGCATCTTTTTAATTAATTAACCTGTCTCTTCTCCTCACTCCCCGTGCTGCCCCGGATTGTCAGCCCCACAAGGCAGGCTTTTCATCTGTATTGCTCACGGCTTTATTCTCAGGGTCCAGAGCAGTGCCTGGCACATAGTGTGTACTCAGTCAAAATGTGTGGAAGCAACAAGCGCCTGAACGCCCCACCCCCACCCCTGCCATATGGCGCAGAGTGCAGGGGCCAGTATCTACCACGCACGGTCCCTTTCCCTCTGCACCAGCAGGCATGGGGGAAATCCAAGGAGGCCCCCCTCCTAAACCATGCAGCATTTTTCATTGTCCAGAGCGATAACCCCAAAGCTGCTTTAGGAGGAAGATGCAGGAACTTTGCACACACATCCTGATCTTTCCTGACAAATCTGGGATGATGGACTAACCATTAGCTGCGCAAGGAGGAAGCAGGACAGGATGATGCAAAAGGCCAAGCAACCCAGCAGCCACATGAAACTGTAGCCAGTTGACAGTACAATGGCATGAACAAAGGCCTCGCTGCCTCCCGGGACTGCTGCCAAGCATTGTGACACCGGGTAATCGCATCAGGGTGCGGTGTGCAGGAGCGGCCCCCAGGCTGGCAGGGCTTCAGTCGCTGCACCGCGGAGGAAGCCCGTTCATCACGGAGCGGGGCCAACAGGGCGCTCCCCAATTACACACAGGGAGGGAAGACCAAAGCGGGGAGAACAAGTGCCTACGGGTCCCCTTGGAAACAAATGCAAGAAAATAAAATCCTGTGGGTAGCAGCAGGTGTCCAGGTCTAGGCAGAGGTGCCAGGGAATTCTGTTAATGGGGGGGTCTGTTTACCCCCAAAGCTGCAGCTCATGGGCTTTTGTTAAGTTTGGGCTCACGGCCTGGGCTATGGGCAGAGCAAGGCTATTAGAAACCTGTGTTCAAATCCCAGCTGACCCTCCTAGCTGGGGATTCCAGGCTGCAGAGGCCAAAGACCTGATGACACTGCCCTCCTTAGCTTTGTGGCCTCAGGCAGGTCATCCATAAAAGGTGTATGTGGGTAAAGAGAGGGTTTATCCATTCTTCTAACCACAGGGTTATTGGGAGAATCAAGAAGATGGGGCGAGTGCAAGAGCGTTGAGAACTGTAAAAAAGCGTGGAGTTCACGAAGGCAGGCGTGAGGGGGGTGCAGCTGTGCCCCCCACCCACCCAGGGAGCTGTGCATGGAAGCCACAGCAAACCACTTGGGGGTGGCCTTCAGTTACCCGTGGAAACCAACTGACTTTCGCGGCCCACCCCTCATCTGTAGGGTATGCCTTTTCAGACCTTAGGGTGGTTCTTAGAATCCCAGGTAGGGCCCCTTAATGAACGCCCTGTGGAGGCCCAGAGACGCACAGCTCATTTGGGTTATTCGGAATGATGACTTTAGGCAGATACATTTATAGTCAGCTCATAGTCACATGGCATTGTCCCTATTGTTACAGTCATACAAACTTAATCCTCGAATAACACCAAAATATAGGCACCATTATGCCCATTGACAGGCTCAGAGAGTTTCCCAAAGCCACTCAGCCAGTGTGTATCAGAGACAGCCTTCGAGTCCCGACCTCTGACTGCAGGTTAGATGGTGCCCGCTATGTGGACATGACTGTCTCTCCTTCCAGAGTCCCCTCCTTCCCTTATTTTTTAGGGTCTTTGGTCTGGGGCCTGCTTTTGCTATTTGCATTGCTTGACTCCCTTCCCTGACACATCTAAGCAGAACTCTCTTTTTGGAGAAGACAGCCTGGAATACAGAATTCTCCCCGGGGAAAGCTCATGTGCCGAGAGCCGAGCCTGAGCAACTTCCTCAGCGGGGCTTTTCCACTGGGGTACTGAGCGTGGTAGGGCTCCTTCCACGGGTGGCCCACACTTGTCCTGAGGACCTGCAATCCGGAGTAAGGCAGACGTGACTATTACAACATCTACACTCACCTGAGAAGGTGGTTATGGCACGTCTCCTGGAGAGGAGATGACGGACACCCTCTTCTTAAACTGAATGCAGTTCACTTACCTCCCCGTGGAGAGTTCACGTCCGGATTTTGAATCCTAGAGTAAAACAGAGGGAAGAGAACGCTAGTTTATAATGAAGATTAAAGTGCTCTCTGATTTTTAAATGACACTTCACATGTTATCAATCGAGCTCCTACCCATTACCATATTTAATTCTTGTAGCAATACCTTACAGCCCTGTGAGGTATTATTATTATTCCCATTTTAAAGATGGGGGAAACTGAGGCTCGAGCGTGCACAGATGACCTGTCCAAGGTCACAAGGCTGATTCATGGTAGAGATGGAGCAAAGACTTGCTTCTTGTGACTCCGGGTTTAAGACTTCATATGTGGCAGTTTTTTTTTTTAACTTTCTGTGAGTAATAAGTTAGTTAACAGTGAATTCAAAGGTTGATTAGAGCTTCTAATGGGAATCCCTTTAAGTTTCTTGTAATGTTATTACTTATCTCTTCGTCATCTAATCAACCCCCACCGCAATCCTGTGATCGAATATCGTGGTAGGCGTTGCGTGAAGACAGAAGGCAGGTATTGAGACTCACCAATCATTGCTTGGGGTGAGGGGCATGGGCTCCTCCCGGGCCTGGGCCTTCTGGAGGGACCTGGCCTGGCTGCTGTTGCTTCAGTGGGTGTTCCCAGAGCAGCGTTAGCCTGGAGCTAGAGGAAAGTAAGAACCCACGTAGACCCTGTCCCCGCTTTCGAGCAGTTTACAGTTTGGTAGGAAGGTGAGATTTGTTATGAGATCTTTGAAGGGCAGTGTACAAAACAGAATGAACTTTAGTGCCCACTATGTTTAATGCAAAGTTCAAGAAGGCTTCACAAAGGAAGGAGGCCTTGAGTGGGTCTGAAGAATGGATAGAGCTTGGAGAGGGTGGTAGGAGAAAGGGTCTCCATTCTGGTGGAGGATGAAGTGCCAGCAGCAGGCGGGCTGTGGGGACGCTTGGTTCCCAGCATCACTTCCACCCCCACTCCTAGCATTCTGGTCATTCTGCACGCATCACCTGGGTCCTACCTAATGGCTACAGACAGGCGTCAGCACGTCTCTGAGCCTTTGTACCTGCTATTTCCTCTTCTGGCGAGAATCCCCCTCCCTGGATTCTTTGTCCCCTGTCTCTGATGCCCCAGCTACCCTTAACAGCTGTCAGTTTGATCTCATTCCTGCTGTGCAAGGGACTCTGCCTGCCTGCAGCATGTGTCTTCCTCCTTGTGGCAGGTGAGCCTGCGTCCTCCACCACATCATGACCATTGAGAACAGCTAATTTTTCTTCTGCTGATTTTTGCATAGTCATTTGTTGAATAAATACAAATGAAAGGTGGAAATGCAGACAGACTCAATGAACAAATCGCAGCAAGAGAGTCCTGCTGCAGGACACGTGGGCTGACACCTAGAACAGTGATGCGCTGGGCCACTAGATGTGTTATGGCTGGTAACTCAAGCAAAGTTCATGATTCTCTGATGCATGAACGATTGATGGATTGCCAGAATTACCTAGGTATTATGACGAAACCCATGATCACTCTTCAGCTCTCTTGGTCGATGTTTTTTTTTTTAACCTTATTTCCTGAAAGCCGGTGAGGCTGAGACCTGAAGGGTCATAGGAGTTAACCGAGGAAAAGGTGCAAACCATGCAGAGCAGCTGTACAGGGCTGGAGGTAAGAGAGGGTGAGGGCTTGGGGTGAGGGTTTGGCAACAGCTAGCAGGCAATGGGCAGAGTCTGGGAAGATGAGAGGAGGCTGGAGAAGTGAGTAGCAGCCAGACTATGAGGGCAATTAAACTGTTTCCAGAGGACAATGGGACACAATTAAAGCTTTAAGCAAGGTGTTTTCAAAGATTATCATTCTTTTTTCTTTCTTTTTTACATTTCTTTAATCCTGACCCAAGGACCTTTTTTTTTTTCATTGATTTTTAGAGAGAAAGGAAAGGAAAGAGGAAGGGAGAGAGACACATTGATGAAAGAGAAGCATCAGTTGGTTACTTCCCATATATGCCGGGACTGGGAATCACCCACACCCAGACCAGGGACTGAACCCATAACCCAGGTATGTGCGCTGACTGGGAATCAAACCCACAAAACTTCTGGTTATGGGACAATGCTTCAACCAACTGAACCCTACCAGCCAGGGCTATTTTTTATCTTTTTAAAGAAAGGGCCATGATTGAAATGTAGACCCGGGTCAGGGCAGAGCAAGACTTCGAAAAGCCAGCAGACCGGGTTTAAGGATGCTGCAGAAACTGAGTATTAGATGGTGGGGGCTGAACTAGAAGGGTGGCCTGTGGGGATGGAGACGTGCAGAGAGATCCGAGAGTGCTGCGGAGGTAGAATGGACAGGACTTTGTGGCCGGGATTGGCAGGTAGCTGACGGTGCTGGTGATGGGAGGGGAGGAGGAGTCAGGATGAGAATACCAAGGAATCTGGCTTGGGAAACTGGGTGGACCCCAACATTGAGATGAGGGAATCTGGGAAAAGAAGTACAGTGGAGCTAAGAGAGGGGAAATAATGAGTTACTTCCAGAAATTTTACTATACATAAGCTTTGTTCTGAGAGTCTTAATTACCATATTTTTCAGACTGTAAGGTGCACTTTTCCCCCAAATTTGGGAGGAAAATGGGGGTGTGTCTTATAGTCTGAAAAATATGGTATATGATATACGGGGTCTGTCCAGAAAGTATCCAGCCATGTGCTATGAAAAATAGAGACATTTATTGAAGAAGATATAAGATACAAGAAACATTGTACATAGGACAATGACACCTCAGCCTCCTTCAAAGTAGGCACCTTGGGACCTCACACAGTTCTCCCAATCGCCATCAGCTGCCCCATCGTACTTTCCTGAATCTCACTGATGGTCTGAAATCTCTTTCCTTTCAAAGGTGATTTTAGTTTTGGGAAAAACCAGCAGTCACAGGGCACCTAATCTGGGCTGTAGAGGGGCTGAATCACCTGGGCGATTTGATGTTTCACCAAAAAACTCTGAGACGTGATGCACGAGCGGGCACATTGTTGGGATGAATCTACCAATCACCAGCTGCCCATCCCTGCGGCCTTCTGAATCATCTGAATGGTTTCCAGGGAGCACTGTTCAAGCCTTACCCAAAATCTGGTGCAGACTCGTTGCTCTACTCGCTCAGTCATTTTTAATCCGACAGCCACACAGTACACGGGCTCACTCAATGGCGTCTACTGCCCCCGCTGACCAGTACAGGGAAGTTGTTATTGTTCCAGCATGCGCATTCCAGTCCACTCTCCTTGGCTGCCAGGTTACATTGATGTTGGGCACACCATTCTCATTATGTTAATAATGGTTGGACATTTTCCGGACATACCTCTATATAGACGTAGGTATATGGAGACATAGGTATATTATGCTTTTTCAATTAAGGAAGAATATCTTCTCATATTATATTACTCGTCATAAACATTATTTCTGAGGTACAAGCCGTCGATAAATTCACACACTGTCAGAGACACTGAGTCAGCTGTGCTGTTTGAAGGGGGTTTCCCACGCTACACACGTCCAAGAGCAGGTCGGCAGGGCCATCAACAGCGTCTTCCCGCAGAGGCCTGTTCTGGCATGCTCAGTGACACGAAGTACACAGGAAGAGCCTACGGTTGTAACCAGGAGGCCCCAGGAGACTCAGCACCAACCAGGATGTGGCCTTGGTCACAGACACAGAGCTTACAAAGGTGCAAGAGACCCTGAGGCCAATCTTGGCCTCAGGGGACACAGGTGGGATGGGCGGAAGATCTGCAACTAGGAAGGAGGTCTGAAGGAAACTTCCCCAACCAGCTGAGAAGAGACAATGAGACTGTCTTCGGAAGAATTTTGTAATCGCAAAAGCTGCATATGCACTTAAGAGCCTATCGTAATTACCCACACTGAAAACCATAAATTTATAACTAAAGCAATGGGTGGAAAGGAGCCTTTTTACTACACTCTCCTTTGCATGTTTTAAATCATTCAACAAGAATTTAAGCATTCTTTAAATCTGTGTAAACCAGTTCTCTCTTACTCATTAACAGCAGTGGTGGAGAAACAGGCTGGACCACCAGCATGTTCTTACTTGTCCGGAAAGACATCTCAAAAAGGAAGGCAATGGCTGCATCTCACAGTGGCTTTATTCGTCTAAAAAGCGTAACACCTACCCCTAGAACAACATTAAACAATCACGTACTGAGTCAAAAGCAAATGAGCCAGAGCGGCTTTGGTGGAAAAAGGCATGGCATAAATGTACAGGACTGCCTGGCCAGGTAGCTCAGTTGGTTAGAGTGCTGCCCGATACGCCAAGGTTGTGGGTTCAATCCCTGGTCAGGGCACATATCAGAAACGACCAATGGCTGCACACACAGGCGGAACAACAAAGCAATGATTCATTCTCTCTTTCTACCTCACCCTGCTTCTTCTTCTCTCTGTCTAAATATTAAGAAAAATTAAAAAATAAATGAAAAGATCTTACCTAGATTCATGTGGGTTAAATTTCTTCATGCCTGTTTTTTCACCTGTAAAATAGACATCACAAAACCTACCACGAAGGATCACCATGAGACTCAATTGGGTAACTTCTGCAAAGGCAGCTAGCACCAATGACCTGCAACTCTCTACGTGTCTATTTGCTGAATCTCAGAGATACCAACTTTCCACGTGCATCCCCCTAGGAGTGCTTTTGACCACAAATAACAGAAAAACATGACTGCAATGTCTGAGATAAATAGGGGCCCATTTTTCTCTCCATATAATAAGAAGTCTTTGGAAATAAGCAGTCCTGGCTAGGATAGGGTGACCAGCCCTAGGGTGGGATGCAGGTTTGCCCAGGACTATTCCTGTTCTAGCTTCAGAAGGCCTGCGTTTCAGGAAACTCCCTCAGTTTCCAGGAAACCCCTCAGTCTTGAGTAAACCAAGAGGTTGGCCAGCTTAGCAATAACAGTCATCAATGTCACTGTCAGGAACCAAGGTACTTTCTTATTTTGCTTGGCCATTCTGTTTCTTGGTGCCTCAAGGTTGCAAGATGGCTATTACACTTCCAGGCATCATGTCTACATTCCAGGTAGAAAGTAAAGGGAAGGGCAAAAGAGTCAAAGTCTTTCTCTTAAAGAGGTTTGCCTCTTATTCTGGAAAAAAAGCCTTCCTCAAAGACTTGTACTTACATCTTATTGGCCAGAACTGTTTCACGTGGCTACCTCTAGCTGTGGGGGTAGCTAGGGAAATTTAATATTTTGTTTCCAACTCCACCATTGAAGAAGGCAAGAGGAGAAGTTGATGAGAGGCTTTTGAGTGGTCAATCCACAGGGTCTGCCACACCCCCCCGCCCCCTCTTTATTACATCCAGCCAATGTACTGTGGTTGGATCGGCAAAGGGCAGACAAAGAGTGAGACACAGTCCCCATGGGAAGTAAGCCCCTGGTCTGGTACGGGCTGACATAAGACAGAGGTGACTGGGTCTGCAGGCAGCCACGAGACAGTGGGAAATGCTGTGCTGGCACACCTTGCCCAAGACACAGGTGGGAATGACAGGGTTGGTGGAATAAACACGCACCTTCCAAGTAAGGATAAACCCAAGATGTGAGGGCAAGACTTGGGAACAAGAAAAAGCTCCAGGAAGAAGAGCCAGTGGGTATGAGAAGGAATCTGTGTGTAGGGGTGAGTACCTCTCGTCTCTGAAGATGACCTGGTGTTGGGGACCTTGGGTCGTTGCTATGGCATTAGGGGGCCATTTAGACACCAGTGTGTGCACGGGAGCTCTGAGTGACCACGGGGTGCACCCAGCAAAGAGCTGTAAGAATGCATCATATTGACATGACCTCTAAATGAGATTCCAGGCCCGCCCTTGAGAGAGAGAGAAGACCAAACCAATATCCTCTGTCTGAGGATCCTGTTAGGTACCCAACCATCACCTTACCCTCATTCCCTATTGTTTTAGCCCCTGGAGCCAGCCCCCACTCCTCACTTCCCAGCCTCCCAGCTTCTCCGTTGCTGGATCCACCTCCAGGCTGGGCCTACCAGCTTCGGAGCGAGGCAGTGCGGAGGCTGCGGCCTCCATTGCCAACCAGCGCCAGTGCCTGATGCCAGCAACCTGTCCAGCTCCTGGGTGAGTGGACACATGCCCTACCTTGAACCACTGGTGCTGGCCCAGGTCACAGTACAGCTCCTGCCTAATCTGCTGTCAGGCTGCAGCGGAGCCATGGAGCAGATATGTAACTGCCCTTCACATGCCTTGGATTATCCCACAGAAGCATTGGAAAGCAAGCCCCCACAAAGTGGGGGGTGAGGGGAGTGTTATTCCCAGGCAGTGGGCAGGAAAAAAGGACCAGGGAGGTTAGGTAAATTGCCCAATTATCCAGCTGGGTAGTGGTAGAGATGGGATTCAAACCTGGGTTGGATTCTAAGGCCCCTGTGTTCCCCATTGTCCCACACTGTTTCTCTATACATAGCCGAGCTCTTTCTCTCCAGTCCTGTCACCGTGAAGCCCGCCTCTGCCCAGAGCCCTGGCTCTGATGACATCCTCTGGTTTTGATTGCCAGGGACAAATGATGAAGCTTCATTTATTCCTTCACGCAACAAATCTTTATTGAGTATCTCCTACATGCCAGGCACAGTGCGGGCATGTCATTTTCTGGCTGTCTGCATTTGCCCACAGCTGGGCCCACTGATGGGCCCACCAAGGACATCAGCAGCCAGAGCTTGCTCCATCTCCAGGGCCCCATGGTGGAGCTTTCTATGGCCAGCTCAGAGCAGCTCCAGTGCACAGGCTGGGCCCTCTCCATTTCCTCTTTGGTTTCTTTTAATTAATTTATTTTTAGAGGGAAGGCGGGGAAGGGAGAAAGAGGAGGAGAGAAATGTGTGGTTGCCTCTCAAGTGGGACTTGGCCCACAACCCAGGAATCGAACCGGCGACCCTTTGGTTCACAGGCCAGCACTCTAGCACTCAATCCACTGAGCCACGCCAGCCAAGGCATGCTCCTTGACTTTTCTTGCCAGACTTGTTTGCAGTCCGGTCCTGGCATGGTCACATGTGAGCCTGCTCCAATTCTGGCAACCTAACTAGTTACTGCTGTCATCAAAGGAAGGTGGTCCAAGATGAGAAAGAACTGAAACAGCCACCACCCCCATATGATTCTCGATAAACAATAAGGCAGAAACGGAGATTAAACGAGAACAGTTTCTTTGCTGCGGGGTGGTGCGGGGGTGGCAGGGCGGGCTGAAGGAGCTGCCAATAGTCACACTTTCCCCACTGAGTGGGGGCTCCGTGAAAGTACAAAAACCTGCAACTTGGAGGGGTAAAATGATCAACCCAATTTTACACAACATTATTGCATTTTCTCTATTTGTGAAAGTAATAAATAATACATGTTCATTGTGGAAAATTGGAAAGGACAAAAAAATATAAAGAAAAAATAAAACTGGAAAATACTAACAATGTAGAGAAAAAATAAATACACTCTGTGATACTATTACCCAGAGATGATAACCACCGTTAAATTTCAGTGTGCTTACCTCCAGATTTTTCCCATCACGAATGTGGATTTGTTCTGTACGTACTATTTTGTACCCATCTTTTATCACTTAGCATTGCCTGATATTATTCTCCCCTTGATGCTAAGTGTTTTATGAAAATGTTATTTTAGGTGGCTGCATAGTATTCCGTTATGTGGGTGTGCCATAATTATTCGCCCTCTATGCTCAGCTGTTTGGATTGTTTTCTACTCCCCCCACTTTTGCCCTATATAAATAATACTGAGATGAACATGTTTGTACAGAAATATTTGTGCACACATCTGATTTGGGGGGGTGCTGAATTCTGAGGGACACAGTGTGACAAACCACTTTGGCCCGGTCTGTCTCTGCCCAGAAAGGAGGGATGGGGGGCACTAGTTACCCCCAGGCTTCCTGAGCAGGGGTTTTGGGGGTATCCAAAGAAGTAGATGCTGAAGCAGGGGGCATGGGCACCCCAAAGCTTCACTTCTCTTACAGTTTTTCTTTAAGGACCCCTGCTTCATTACTCTGAACTCTGTAGTCCAAAAATCTGCTGAAACCACTCAAACAAACAAAACAAATGGAGATAAGAATGTCAGCCAGGAGCCTCACCAGCCCTCAGAGAGGGCCTGGGCGAGAGGAATACTATTCAGACTTCCTCTTTTCACTCTTCTCTGCCCCTGTCAGTTCCTGTGGAGCAATGGCCTTGAACTTGAGAGGGCACCTGAATCATCTGCAGGGCTGATTAAAACACCAGTTGCTGGGAAGCTGGTCCCCAAGTTTCTGAATGAGCAGGTTTGAGGCAGAATACAGAATTTGCATTTCTTAAAAAAAATTTTATTAAATGTATTTGGGTGAAATTGATTAATAAAATTATACAGGTTTCAAAAGGATAATTCTATACTACATTATCTGTACACTGCATTGTACATCTCCATTGGCATCTCCCAAAGTCACATCTCCTTCCGTTACCATATACGTGACCCCCTTCGCCCTTTACTACCTCCCCGCCCCCTTTCCCTCTGGTGACCATCATCCTGTCCTCTGCGTCTGAGTCTGCATTTCTAATTCCCAGGTGGTGCCGATGCTGCTGGCCCAGGGGCCATACTTTGAGAGCCACGAGAGTGTAGCATGGCCACTGGGCAGACACCCTCCCAGATTCCTAACGACCACACCGGGCCTCTGAGTGAACCCTGCACTCTCCCTGTGATCCTGCCTGGAGGCACCAAAGCCAGGATATTACCGTCTCCTGCCAGAAAGAGACCCTCCCGCTGAGAGGAACAGGCCCAAGAAGGGGGTGGGAGCACTCAGGCGTCTTCCCCGGAGGCTCTCTCTCTCTCAGGCCTTTTTTGGAGAACGAACCCAGTCGATTCTCAGGCAGTTCTCTCACAGCCTAACTTTCCTTCCTCTGGCTGAAACGTGGATGCTGAGCAGTGGTTAAGGGGTCTGCCCCTCTCGGGCCACTCACTCTGAAGGGCGCCTCTACCCCAGTATCTGTCAAGCAGGGATTGCTAAGGAAGCTGGGGTGGCCAGAGCCCTCCACAGGATAGGGCCACCAGTGAGGCAGGGCCCAGACCTGCTTGCTTGGAGGCTCACCAGACAGTAAATCCAAGAGACAGACAGCTGGCAGGGCGACTTACCGCCCAGCGCGAAGCCACAGAGCAGCCCCTACGCTGGTGAAGACAACGAAGTGACATTGGGGGAGGCCCTGTAAGACTGTATAAGAAGAACCAACATTTACTGTGCTGCCGCTTGTGCTGGGTACCAAGTGCCTTCTGTTGGTCATCTGATTAATCCTCTCTAAAACCCTATGAATGCAGCGGTAAGCAGTACTATGTCCATTACACAGATGAAGAAACTGAGGCACAGGGAGCCTAGGCTACTTGCTCAAGCTCGCTCAAGCTCGTAACTACTATTCTACAGCTGTTCTTTGGAGAAGCCAGAAAACCAACAAGACAGAGGGGAGGAAACGAACCCATACATTCTTTTACTCGATCATTATATTTACGCTCCAGGAAAGGCAGTATTATCCTCATGTTACAGGTGAGGAGCCTGAAGCTTAGCTAAGAAGTTTCCCAAGGTCCCACAGCTGGTAAGTGCTGCCCCAGTCACCGAGCTCAGGCTCATCAGCCTCCAAAGCCCAGACTCCCCTCACTCTAGCACTCTGCTCCCCAGGAGCGATGACCTGCACCCAGGGAAATGGGCAAGCTTTGGCACAGGTGACACCGGAACTAACCAGTCCAGTAAGGGGTCAATGAACAGAGATGGAAAGGCTATGCGCCTGTGCGAACAGAGTCTGGGGCCTGAGAATGCATGGCCCGTCTGTCAATAGCGGAATGGCACGTGACAGCACATTTTTTTAACAGACCACCAACTGGGCAATGAAGTAGCACATCCGAGTATTTTGACATGCGAAATCAATTACAAAGTCAGCGCACATTGAAAACTTAGGATCTAAAACTATGTCCACTAAGCTGAGCATTTGAGATCTGCTCCCCGGCCTATGTCAGCAGTTTGGCTCCAATAAACTCTTACAGAATCTCTGTAAAAAACCCTATCAAAACTATATACACCAAGATTCTAATTTAGAATCAACCTGGAAGAAAACACACCGTCTTGTTAAGTGGGCTTTTAGGACAGTAGACTTATGAATGATTTTTATTCTTATTGTTTTAGTTTTCTGTCTATACTTTTCAAACACTCTGATTTTTGTACCACTTTTGCAGTCGTTAAAAGAAATCTTATTTGTTTATAATGATGCGCGGGCATAGCTTCTTCCCTGACACTATCACCGGGAGAGGAAGAGGCTCCTGATCCTGTTCTGACCCCTTCCTTCTCCCACCTTCCTATGCCACAAGTTCACTTCCCAAACTTTTCATTGGTGAACTTTTGTCTTTAATGCACCTGTTCAAAACAATTTTTGTGAGAGCGGGAGAGATGTCATTCAGTAGACTCTGCTTAAAGACCTCAGGGAATGCTCTAATCTAGACATGCCTGGAAAACGCACGCACACGCACACGGAAGCCCGAGTCCTCTCAGAGCTTTCCCTGTCTAGTCCAGCTGCGGTGCAGTGCAGTGCGGTTTGGTCCCCTGACATCCTCAGACTTCTGAGCATGTACATAGCCTGGCAGCTCATCTTGCCGTCTCTGCCTCCCTCTGCCCTTGAATCACTGCCTGTGTAGGAAGTAAACCGCAGACTCAAGCTGAACTTCCTGTGATTCTTAAAAGCTTTTTAGAATCAAACCAACCTGAGACTTAGTGATATATAATGACAAAGTTGACTCCATTTACTGTTCTTTTTATGCTTTCGTTCTCATAAATTTCTGGTTGTGTTTGGAGGAGTTTGACACACATACTGAAGTGTTATAAAAAAGCAATTCTGGAGTTAGCTAAAAGGAAATCACACAGAATGGCCACCAAACACTGAAACAAAAAAGTAGCTTCAATTTAAAAATCAGTCCAATTCTTAAAAAAGAATTCAAACATCCCCCACCACCAATATTTGAAAAGTACCTTTCCTCATGCCCTGTAATTTTTTTTTAAATCTTGGTTTCCATTTCCAAATAAGTCTTATACTTTTAACGGTGACACATACCAAGTAACCAGAAACTAGCCTTGGTTTGGAAAAGCTCCCAGTTCTCATAAACATGCAATCGCTAGCTCCTTTCCCGATGATGAATGCTATTGATTGGCTCAGAGCAGCTTGTGACCCAGCAGCGGTATTAGACATTGGCTGTGAAACATCTCCTTATGAATTTTTCATTGGCCTCGGGGTCTGGAGAGCCGGGCACCTGCTGCCCCGAGCGCTCCCTTTCCCTGCTCTCCCTCCCTCTCTCCCTGCTCGCCCTGCCTCCTCTCTCTCTCAGGACTGATGATGCCACTCCGCAGGGCCACGTTATTGGATCAGAGTGATTAGCTTTACAGCCTGATTTTCTGGGTCAAATCCAATTTCTCCAGGTACAGCAGGCTTATGAGTAGTCATGTGCTTTTTGTTTGGCGATGGCATCACAGGATCACTAGCAGATGCAGTAAACTGAAGTCATTTCCCATTAACTGTGTTCCTCATGATACTAAGACAATGTGTCACTCTGCACTTGTATTCTCAAACGTTTTTCAGGAGAAAGGGTGCTTTCAGCAGCTCAAGTAAAAGCTGACAAAGAGGCGAACTCTTGAGAAGCACTGAGTCAGCCTTAGCTCATGATTCTCCTAACACCCCTGAGAGAGGAGCAGCGTCACTCTTCCTTCACACGGGTAGAAACGGAGGATCTGAGACGTTTGGTAATCTCTCAGAATTCATTATTATGGATTTATCAAGCTCACACTGAAGTAGGGGGTACGGTGAACCCCAGGACTCCAGACTTGATCAGATGGCCAGAGAAAACCCACGAGTCACCTTCTTTTAAGAGAACAGGGAAAGCTTTGCTCGGAGCAAACCTGTCCCCTGCCCCATTGCCAGTGGTTCTTACATATTCTAGATCAGGACTGCATGAAAAATTCCAGTTCTCACGTCCAGAAATCGGGCTTCCCCCCCTGCCCTTAGCATTTTTATCCAGGTGAAATTGAATTAAAGTGAACTTCAAGCACCAATTTGGAGGAGAAAATAAATAACATAGGTCAGGAGTAACTGGGGGAGGGTAGAGGGTTGAAAGATCAGCTGTGTGTGTGTGTGTGTGTGAGAGAGAGAGAGCCCTCTCCCCCCCCTCCCCGCCCCTCTCTCTCTCTCACATGGCCCTCTTCCTGGTCCTGCTTCCTCTGTAAGACATGGAAACTGTGAGAAACCTGTAACACAGTGAGTGAGAGCTTGAGCAGCTACACTATGGTTGACTATTGCCAAATACCGTGTTGTACACTTAGAAGAGAAAGAAAAAAACCAAAGAAGTACCACGGCTCTGCTAAGGGAATCCAGATTCGACTTGGAACAGTGGCCAATCTGAACAAATGCTGTCATTCACCTCCTTCACAGCAGCCTGCATGCCTGAGCCCTGAGCCTAACACTGCCAGAAACAGTGAAGCCAAAAGATATCTTTCTTTGTTTTTAATCCTTACCCAAAGATATGTTTATTGATCTTGGGGGTGGGGGAGAAAGAAAGAGGGAGAAACATGATGTGAAAGAGAAACATCAATTGGTTACTTCCTGTTTGTGCTCCAACTAGGGATTGAACCAGCAACCTAGGTATGTGCCCTGACTGGGGATCGAACCCACAACCTTTTGGAGGGTGTGTGTTGGTGGTGTAGCCATTGGTCCAACCAACTGAGCCACCGGCCAGGGGGGCTTATCAGCATAACACCAGTAATTGCAACGAGTATGCTAGGGTTGTCAAACATGTAATACCTGGCTCTTTAGTCAGGGGCACTGACCTCTTTTCCCTTAGGCTGTCAAGCAAAAAAATGACAGCAGCTAACACAATAGCCGTCCAGTGTGAATGAATCAAAATTATACATATTTTGTCAGATTGGCAAAAAAAAAAAATATATATATATATATATATTTTGGTGTGCTGCAGAAGTTTAGTAATTAGCTGTATGTGCCATGAGATGAAAAAGGCTGAGCATCGCTGGCGTAGCACGACTGCACCGTTTGCTCTTGAGTCTTTGATGTCAATTGTCAGGTAAGACTGAACACTGGAACACGCCCACACGCCCACCTCGTCTCTTCTCCAGAGGCCGGACGAGATGATTATGCTGAGCTGCCTAGGAGGGCTATATTGTTTCTGCTCCTGGACACGCAGCCTTTTCCTATACTCACCCTTCATTTTATACACTGCAAGTCCCGAGGGATCCCCCCAAGGTTCCAAAAGTTAGTTACCCAAGCCACAGTGAGTAGAAAGGTCGTAGATTTTTCAGAACTCATTAACCTGGCATCTTCATTGGAGCAGTTAATGATTTTCTAGAAACAGCTGTTAGCACATCCACTTCACAGATATTAAAAACTCGTTGAATAACTGGATTCTTTGCCCTTTGGTGATTATCTCACACCAATTTCACAGTTCTCTAGCCCTCAGGACTTCCCTAAACATAGGTACAGATGGATAAAATTTCAATCAAAGGTACAAAGTAGTGCACTAGCTTCAAAGATAGTCACTGTGGAATAGCGAGGGTGGAAGGAACTCTCGTCAGTCCTCTAAGTTACCGCCCAGACCTGCAGTCCCTGGTCTCAGCGGGCCTCTCTGCTCCCCACGGTTTCGTCCTGAGGAAACAGCCTTGGTAGAACGTGATGATGTCACTTCCTTACGACCATGCTCTCCTGAAGCTTCGGGAGCCTTATTTCCCCTGTATCTTTTGACTGTCCTTAGTGGAATAAACAAACTCATAGTGTCCCCTAAGAGAGTTCACTAGTCAAGCCCACAGCCTTTAATGCCTTTTAACTCAGAAGGGGTCCTAGAGGTCACGCTGTTTAACCCCCAAATTAAAAATGAAGTGGCTCCTAAGAAAAGGGTCTGTTATCAAGGGCTATGACGAAGAAGGAAAAGCTCCGCCAACTTCTCTGAAGTGACAACGGGGATGATGGGGGCTGAATGGCAGGAGAGGATCTTGGAGTCACATGGGGCTTTGATGGGCACGGTCCCTGGTCCCATGACCAAGATGACACAAGATGACAGGGCCCTTGGGGAGGCTGTTTACATCCGCCTTGCAGTTTGTGGGTGAAGGAGTGGGTTGATTCTGATGACTATGGCAGCTCTTCCTTCCTCTATTCCAGAGAGGTGAGTGGCCCGGCAGAGCCTGACCCCGAGACGGATGCTCACACGGGTCTCACAGACGGCGAGCACTTATTCTCTGCTCTGACGGAGAGGTCTTTCCTGACCAGTGGTGTGGCCATGACCCAGGAGCCTATCTCTGCGTCCAGCTCAGAGAAACACTGGGGGAGAAACAAAAAACCAGCGGAAAAGAAACTTCTTCTTCAGGCTTTCCAGAGGGGCAGCTACCTCCACGGTCCATGAGCAGCTTTCGGGATCCCTTCTGTCACCTCATTGACCCCGAGCCCTCCACCTCCGCTGTGGGCAGGAGGGGATTATTTCACTGGCCCACAGGGAGGCTGTCTTCATGCTTGTGCAGCCTGCAGGCTCTCTTTCTCTTTCCCACTCTGACTTATTAGAACCAACTTTCAAATTTAGTTTAGGGACACCCCTCACTGCTCCAGCTTAGAAGCCATCGGTGGCTCAACCCTCCATGAAGCCAAGAGCTTACTCAGCCCAGATTCATCCCTTACCCAGATCCCAGTGCCAGGCAGGGAGCTGAGGCTGCTGGGGGGAGAGGGCGGTCAGTGAACCAAGTCGGGTACTACCGGCCCTGCTCTTTGTATGGTTCTTCGCTGCTGTGCATGTAGTTTCCCCCAACTGGCTGCCTCTGGCTGCCCCTTATATTTACACCTCTGCATCTTCTTCTACAGAATCCCATCCATGCTGCTGCTTTAGGAGGTCTTCAGCCACTATCTGTTGACTGGCAACAGTTGTGTGGAAAATAATACAATAATTAATATACCATAATACAAGAGTGAACTCTGTGTTTCATGTACTCACAACGGTGAGCCTACTTTTCCCTCCCTGTGTACCAGGGGATGCTATGCGACAGACCCTCCACTGAACTGGCGAGCAGCTTGAAAACTCTGGGCAAGCGATTCACTTAATGGTGGTGCGTCTACAGAGAAATTAGTCAAATGCCTCTACCTTTTCCCTCTCCTCCCTCCCTTTCCCACCAAATTTCCTGAGAGAGTAATCTGTACCTCCTCTCTTCGTCTCACACCTTGCCCATTTAAATCCGATTTAATTTCCCACAATCCTTCCACACACACGCAACTCTGAAGTGCTCACGCTACCAATGTAAGACCTTTCCTTGAATTCTGTTCTCACTAATCTTCCTAATGAATTTGATGCAGCTCTTAACCGCCTTCTGGAAAAATCTTCCCTCACCTTGGGAATGACTGGAATAAAGTTTGCCTCCCAGCCCTGGCTTACTTCTATCTCACCGAAAAGACAAGTTTGTCCCAAGATTTATCCTCAACTCAGTTTCTCTTCCTTTTCTATACCTCATTTTGGTGACCTTGAGTACTCCTACTATTTCAATTAGCACCTCTGTACAGATGCTCCCATGTCTTTACACCCAGTCCAGCTTATCTACAGAGTTCTGATTGCGAATTTTCCACTGCCTGTTGGATCACGTCATCTACATCACCTCCTAGTCTTTCAAATTCAGCAGTTCCAAAGTGAACAAGTTGTCTCCCCCAAACAGGCTCCTCCTGATCACGTCCCCATTAATGTTTACAAAGGAAAACATGTCACTAACACTGAAATAAGTTCTAAACTGAAAAATCTCTCCATCTCCCTAAATCCTGTATCTAAGGAGATGACATTTGCTGAGGTGACGTATTCAGTGAGGTGACATTCGTGAACATGTACTACAAGCCAGGCTCTGAGGGTTTAGCATGGAAAAAATAAAGGGGAGGGAGGGAGGGAGAAATGGGGTGGGGGAGAGAGAGATCTCACCCCTGAGAACTTTCAAGAGGAAGACAGAACATTATTCACTCATTCCATTAATATGTATTGAACACGTACTAAAGTCCAGGTGCTGTTCTGGGTGCTAAAGTCCCTCAACCCCTGCGGCATTTCTCAAGTCTACTCTAGACTAGTTCAGAGCTGCTCGAACTTCCAGATCAATGTTTCTTAAGTGGGAAGAACGGGCTTCTTACTTTTAGTATTTTATTATTTTTTCATTACTAATTATCATGTTAGCTCTTGGTTTAAAAGACACTTGAGCAGACTTTTTCTATCTTAAATCATTACGTCTAACTTTTCCTTTTTATCTTAAAATTTTATTTGTTCCCTTGGTTCTCCAAAGCTCCCTAAAAGACCCTCCATCCTCTGTCTCCCCCACACTTCAACCCAGCCTGGGTGCCGCCATCAGACAAGTATCCCTGCGACACAACCCCAAGGTGCTTCCTTATTTTACAATGTCTGGAGGCTCAACAAATAGGATCTAAACTCTGCAGTTAGGAATTCAAGACTACCATGGTGAGAACTGAGCTCCAACTTCTCCTCTGGTCTTACCTCCCAGTTCCCCTTCACGTGTTCCTGTTTTCTAGCCAAACAGGACTCAGTGTTCCCAACCATGTCCTATACTTTCTTTCTTTCTTTTTTTTTTTTTTACCCAACGTCATGCCCTCCACTTGGAATGCCGTCTGGTCTATCAGTAGTCACTGAGAGCCTTCTTTCCTCTATTAAGGTTCAGCTTAATTGCTTTATCACTGTAAAGGTTGGCACCTTTTTCTTGCTAGAACAGATGGCAATGCCTGAGTTCTAATCAGAGTCATGGTACGTCCATTCCACATACAACTTGCAAAGGCACCTTCTCATGACACATGCTAAATACTCAGTATTTACTAAATACATGCTACTAGAAACAATCTTCTAACAGTTTCATGTGAGTACATTATATCTTTCCAACGGGATTATAAAGTCTTCCAGAGAGCAGGGACCTTGTTTTCTCCCTTTCCCTTTGCGTTCTACATGGTTTTCTACAACTATAAATGCAGGAGGAGTGTAAATAGTGGCAGAGTAAATAAGTGACAAGTTATGTTTTTTCATAAGAAATCATAATATTACATTAAAATCCATAGTCATTCTGCAGTCTAAGTCTTCTATAGTCATATGGCTTTTATTCTAGAGAAGTTAAACAGTAAGTTAATATGTGAGCAAGATATTTTCAGATATTCTTAATAAGTACTATAAAGATAATAAAATAAGGTGACGTATCGGGGAGTGACTGATAAGGATGGGTTATTTCAGCCAAGGTGATAGGGAAGACTTCTTCAAGGAATGATATTTGAACAGACACCTAAGTGACAAAAAGGAGCCAGCTACATAAGGAAGCCAGGACACTGCAAGCAGAGGAAATAGCAAATGCAAAGGCCCTATGGTGAGGATGATCTTGGTGTTGTGCAAGAACAGAGAGAAGGTCAGAGAGCAGTGAGCAGAAGAACAATAGGATTTGGGTCTGGGGGATAGGAGTCCCAGATGACAGTAGAGAATCTGGGTTACACGTACTCATGGAAATCACTCTTTAGGATGAGGATAACAGTACATTTGCCAAGATAAATGTTTACACTTATGTTTACACTTAGAAGATTGACAATGTAAATTATAAACACATAAACAACTCAAATCTTAAATAGGAAATAAGCCTAAATAAGGCAAGCTCTCTATTGTCACAATTCTATTTGCTGGAAGCATTCTCACGCACTTGTGTCTTGTTCCCGGGAGTGTAAAGATCGGGGAATGATAACATGCATTCCCGGGAACAAAACTTCCCTGTGCAGCAGACTGTGAGCCAACAAGGTCTTCTGGGCAGATTAGGCAGTTCAGAGAGACGCATCACCCTAACCAGCTAGCCGTGGGCTTTCTGCAGCTGAGGAACCACTTCATCCGTCCTAATTGCAACATTAATGGTAAATTAAACAAAACCGCATGACTTAGTTCCTTTCTTTGCACTCTTATTTGGAGAGAAAAACAAGTAAATGAAACATTTTTGGTCCCCACTAAAGTTATCCAAAAATAAAGTATGTAACAAATGGGTCTGGGTGAGTCAGGGTGGTCACTCTCCGTGCGTCCTGATTTAGGACATTTTAGGCTATTTTTGGCTCGTCATGACTAGTCGGCTGTTGTGGTCTCAGACCAGGCCCAGTGCACTGGTCAAAGCAGTGCTTTGTCACAGCACAGAAGCTTGTGGCAAAAACCTGGCAGCTTTCTGTCCCTTTGTGACCGCACAACACTGAATCCCAGTTGTGGCTGGATCCTCCTGCGATGCCCTCCAAAGAGCTACTAGAGTTTGAAAATTTCATATAGTGATCGTCCTTGGCAAGAGCAGATCACTGAGGAGATATTGGGTCATAATGGTTGTCGTGGCGATTAGAATCAGAAAGAAGCAGGGGCAAGCTCCTCCACTCAGACATCACCAGGTAGGCCAGCTCTCCCTCTGCAGGCAACACACTTAGCCCAGGGCCTGGAATAGAGTATCCCCCCAGTAAAAGTCGCCTGGTTATCTTTGTTATTTTCCATTTATGTGGCCCTCAGCAGGGTTCTCTGGAGGTCTTTGGTTCACCTCTCAAAGACCAGACCAGTCCACAGATTTAGGCTGGTCTCCAACAAAATGAGAAACAGCTTTAAAGTTATTATTTTTCACTTCTTGTTGATTGCCCTTTACTCTTGGTATTTTTGTCTTTCCTACGAGGTTCTTCTTAACGTTTGCATGGTTTTTCTTTTCGTAAAGAATGTGGTTAGTATATAGTAGTAGTTGTTGTTTTAAATGTCCTTACTTGGCAAGCTAAATGATGTCATCTCAATGTCAGTGGAAAATTTACAGAGCCCTGAACACTAAATCTGGGAACCCCCAGTCTGGATGTGTGTAGCCTCTAGCTGCCTGACCTTTTCAGGCCCAACTATATAGTATTTGAGATGGATAAATGCTGACTCTGAAGCCTCTTCACTAATTTATATCTTTCTTCTCTGCAATGTCTTGTAACTGAAAGCTGGAAATCTGCAAGGGAGGGAGAGAAGTGGTAAGAAGGCAGGAACAAATATTAGCTATTAATAGTAATATTATTAGCATTTACATTAGTATAGCAGAAGGGCAGGAAATAAGGCCACAATAATAAAACATACACATTTATGGTGTTATAGTGTGAAAGATGAAGGGGGTTTTCTAATGAGTGTATCAACTTGCAAATGATTTGTTTTGCAATAATATGGACATATTTCACCCTGGTCAGTGTGGCTCAGTTGGTTGGAGCATCGTCCCCATAACCAAAGGGTTACAAGCTTGATTCCTGGTCAGGGTACATAACTTGGTTGCAGGTTGATTCCCAATCCCTGGTCCAGGAACATTCCAGAGGCAACCAATCAATGCTTCTTACACTGATGTTTCTCTCTCTCCCTTCCCCTCTTTCTAAAAGTAATGAAAAAAAATGTCCTTAGGTGAGGATAAAAAATAAATAAAAAATAATATGAACATATTTTAAAAATTAAATGCTTCTGTTCCTTCAATGTTTGCTGTTTTTAGTTTGCAAATATAAAAGGTGCTTTATATAGTCCCTTTAAGAAACAGTTAGAATGACAAAAGACCCCAAATAGCCAAATAAATCCTTAGGAAAAAAAGAAGAAAGCCAGAGGTATCACACTCCTTGACTTCAAGTTATACTACAAAGCTACAGTAATCAAAACAGTATGGACTGGCATAAAAATAGACACACAAACCAATGGAACAGAATTGAGTGCCCAGAAATAACCTCATACCCATATATAGACAACTAATTTTTTACAAAATAGCCAAAAACATACAATTGAGAAAGGAAAGTTTCTATAATAAATGATGCTGGGAAAATTAGAAAGCCACATGCAAAAGAATGAAACTAAACTGCTATGTGACATCATACATAAAGATAAACTCAAAATGGATAAAAGACTTCGATATAAGACCTGAAACAACAAAACACATAGAAGAAAACATAGATATTAAACTTATGGACCTCAGTCTCAGAGAAGTTATAAACTTGACCCCAAAGACAAGGGAAATAAAAGAAAAAAATAAATGAATAGCACTAAATAAAACTGAAAAGCTTCTTCATGGTGAAAGAAACCACCAGTAAAAGAAAAAAGCAACACCCAAATGAGAGAAGATATTTGCAAATGATAATTCTGATAAGGAGCTAATGTCCAAAATATATAAAGAACTTACGCATCTCAACAACAACAATAAAACAAACAATCCAATTGAAAACTAAGCAAAGGGTCTGAACAGGTACTTTCCCCAAGAAGATATACAGATGGCCAAAAGACATATGACAAGATGCTCAAATTCACTAGCTATAAGGGAAATGAAAATCAAAACCAAAACTAAATACCACCTCGCACCTGTTAGAATGACTATTATCAATAAGACAAAAAATAACAAGTGTTGCAGAGGATGTGGGAAAAGGGGAACCCTTGTACCCTGTGGTGGAAATGCAAATTGGTGCAGCTTCTATGGGAAGAATAGCGCTACTGTAGGATCCTGCAATCTCTTTTCTAAGTATCTAGACATTTTGAACACACTTGCTTGTAGAGATATTTCTGCCCCTATGTTTCTTGCAGCGTTATTCACAATAGCCAAGGCAGGGAAACAACCTAAGTGTCCTCTGACCAATGATTCAATAAAGAGGCAGTACGTGTATACAATGGGATACTGCTCAGTCATAAAAATCAGTACAGTATTGCCATTTACAACAACACAGATGGCTCTTGAGAGTATCATGCTAAGCGAAAGAAGTCAGATGAAAAAGGACACGACCCATATGACTTCATTCATATGTGGGGTATAAAACAGAAAGCAACAAATGGACAAACAAAACAAACTCAGAGACACAGACAACTACCAGAGGGGCTGGGGGTAGTGGGAGAATGGAGAGGGTAAAG
This sequence comes from Desmodus rotundus, assembly GCF_022682495.2. Lineage (NCBI taxonomy): Eukaryota > Metazoa > Chordata > Mammalia > Chiroptera > Phyllostomidae > Desmodus > Desmodus rotundus. The sequence continues at coordinate 85,443,145 of NC_071398.1, forward strand.
GGGGTCAAATAAATGGTGACAGAATGAGACTAGACTTCGGTTGGTGAGCAACACAATGCAATATACAGATGATATATTATAACATTGTACATCTGAAATTTATGTAATGTTATTAACCAATGTTATTTCAGTAAGTTACAAAGGGAAGAAACATTTAATACCACAGGACAAGTGTAGATTTTCTATAATTAAATCAGTCTAAATCATTGCTTAGATTAGGCTTCATGTACAGCTTATGAATAAGAACGTAAAAAGCTAAGTGGCTATTCTTACCCTGGCGGGCCATCCTGGCTAGAGTGCAGGACTCTGAGATGCAGGTCTTGTATTCAGTTAAGTCACCAAAGTACTATCGCATCACACTGAGAAAATTGCTTAAGCTGCCTCTGGTATATTTTATACATTTAAGATAGCTAATCTGTTACTAGTGGCCCATCAGGAAGGATGCTGATGAAAACAGATGACAAACAATGGCCTTTGCTGCTGGGAAGGTAGTTATCCGTGAATTTGAAGGTCATACAACTACCATACTCTGCGTGTTATAAATATTTAATAGTATATGAATAAAAATTTAGATGAACAACTTTGTAATGACATTAGTAACAGCTACCATTTTTCCAGCATTTATTAGGTATCTTCGAAGTGCTTTCTGAACAATGTCTGCTTTACTCTTTTTAGTGTTACTGCTTGCAACTTACAGTTCAGGAAAGTGGGGCTCTGGGGGAGAATTCCCCATGAGTTGCAGATGCTGGGCTGAGACAGGCGGCCCCGTTCCCATGGAGCAGTCCTGACTCCCTTGGAATCTCTGTGTTGACCACCCACTGAGTTGTGCATTTCGCCCCCCTCCTCAATACCTAATAAGGCAGTATTTTCCTTTTTTATTCCTCTAGTTCCTTATATCATTCTCAATTTCCCTTCGTCTTTTGTCATTTGACTTTCATTTCCTGTTTGGGGTTTTCTGCTTTTATCACTGAGCCTTCAGTAACGGCCCTGACTCACTCTTCTTCTTCGCGGATTTGACCTTAGTTCCAGTTCTCGTGCCTTTTCCTTCATGTTTCACCTCCTTACAAAGTCTGTTTTCCAAGTGAAGGTACTTTTTATGGTTTGCATCCCTTCCTTTCACCGGAGATTTTCTAGTTTTTCTATATTCTTTTGATATGTATGTGTACTTAAAGGGGTCTCCTTTGGAGGCCTGGGTCAGACTTCAAAAAGAACTTTCTGATGTAAGTGCTGTAATGTATTGGGGCATTTTACAGAATAGAATTACACATGCTGATAGGTTTTGATTTTACAAAAAAAGACTAACCACTGACGAAAAGAAGAGAGATGGAGGGCCTTGTCATCTTGCTGAGGTGCAGAGAGACCGAGGGAGGAAGGGAGAAAGTGATGGCCTCCACGCATGGCCTTCTAGTTGGAGAATTCCAACTAGAATCCCGAACTATTTGTGTGATTTCAGTACCTAGAATAACAGAACTCAGAAATGGAAATTATTATCACAACATTAGATATTTGGTTACGTAAATTTTGTTTTTGTTTTCTCTAGAAACAAGGACATCATTCTTCTACCCAGTGTGTTTTTGATCCTTGTCGCTGGGAGTCCGGGTGGTGAATGGCTTAACGAACTGGCAGGGCCGCAGGGCACGTCGGGGCAAATTCTGGACTGGAAGCGGGATGCCGAGTTCTCGTCCTGGTTTTGCTGGTAACTAGCTGTGGGAACTCAGGCAAGTTATTTGTCTTCTTCAAGCCTGTTTCCTTACTAGTGTAAGGAGTTGAAAGGATGTGGGGACCTACCACAAAGTTTTTCGTACTTTACAGTTCTCAGTACAACACATTTTCCCCCTTTCCTATTAAAACTTGGAAAATTCTCACTACCAAAAGGAAGCTGTCTGGGGTAAGGAAGACTGAGTACTCCAGCTTTTCCACAGCTAGGTCTTGGTAAGTAATACTTCCCGGTTCCCCACATCCGTGTGTATCAGCTATTTTCTAAGGAATGCTAAAATTTCTTGTAATGGCCCCTTGTGACTTATTTTTTGTGAATCAAATGCCTTCTTTACAGGTTACCCGAGCTACACTTACAGGAAGTAATGCATTTGGGTTTGTTTTTTGGGTGGTGTTTAGCAGTTTTACTGCATAACCTGAAGTATTAGATGCCCAAAGTCTGCCTTTTGAAAGCACATACAACTTGAAAACAGCTTTTGTGGCTGAAAAGATTACATAGATATTAAGCAGAATGTTCAGAAGAGACTAAGTGCCTGAGGAAAACTTCTCTGACTCCAGCATTCAGAAAGCTACTGCTGTTTTCTAAAAGATACAACTAAGGAAGAAGACCTGAGAGCCTGTATTTACAGATAACGGAGACGTCACAGGGTTTTAAATTTGGTGGGCGGGGTGGGGGGCTGGTCTTGATCATTTAGTTTAACCTTCTGCTCAGCACAGGCTTTCCCTCCCAACATTCCTGCCGACTGGTCATCCACCCTCTGCTTTCATGTGTCCTGTGACAAGGAGCTTACTATCTTATAATGTAGGCCATTACATTGAAAGGCAGCTGTATTCATTGGCGAATTCTTCTGTAAATCCCCCCTTGGCTAGGTTCGAATGGAGGTCACTCGTAGCCACAAGTTGTAGCATATACTTCTTTGTTGTGGGGCAAGAGTGTAGATGGAGGACCATATGTCTAAATATGTAAAAGTTATAAATCAAGCAACAAATTTTAGAATAAAGCATGATCGGTATAAGCATGACCTTGACAAATATACCTTCATAACCCTTGTATGGTATGAATTGTGTCCCCCAAATCCCTGTGTCTAAGCCTAACCCCCAATATGACTGTGGTTGGAGACAGCACCTTGTAGGAGGTAATTCAAATTAAATGAGGCCAAGAGGGCAGGGCGGGGCTCTGATCTGATAGGACCCGTGTCCTTAAAGAGGAAGATGCGTCAGAGATCTCTGTCTCTCAGTCTGCAGGTGCGCAGGGGAAATGCCATGTGAGGGCAGTAGGAAGGTGACTGCATGCAGGCCAGGAAGAGAGGCCCCACCACAAACCAGCCCTGTGGCTCTCTGATACTGCACTTCCAGCCTCCAGAACTGTGAGCAAGTAAACGTCTGGTGATCGAGCCATCCAGTCGGGTGTCTTGTCGTGGCAGCCCGATCCGACTAATAAAACACACAACTTGAACGGTGGATGAAAGCTGTGGTTTTCACATGAGCAAAATATGAAAGACAACAGAATTCCTTATTATCGGATATGTCTGGTGTTCTGCTGATGAGCTGACCACGCGGGATGAGTAATAAAATAAAGATACATAATTTTTAAATACTATGAGTTGTTTTAATTTCAGTGAAACCCCTAGGTATGTTGTTATCATCAAGATTTGCACATAATTTATGTTCCATTAAGGATTAAAAATGGAATATTATATTAAATGAGTATACATTTTCACCAGAAAGTTGATACTACTTTTTTGATATTAACACCAAAAGTTACTACTAAAAATCATCTAAGTGAAAAAATATAATGTAAATTATAATTGATACCAATTTAAAACAAAGATTATTTAAATGTGAGTTTTGCTTTTCTTAAACATTTAATCAAATATTGATTCAATAAAAAGAAAACTATCACAACCTCACATTCACTATCCACCTTGTTGCCGAGGTAGAGTGGCTATCATTCCTAACACATGTTATGCCTCAGTCTATCTATTCACAAATTAAAGAGTAATACGAATTACTTACTATTGTAACATGTTCCTCGGCTGCTCTGTGCACCTGTTCAGCATACCATGCTAATTCATGATTACCTTTGTGACCAAGCATTGGAGCACAAAGAGAAGCAAGAGAGTTCATTCCTGGCACTAGGAAAGGGTCCTTTTTAATGCAAGAATCTATTGCATTCATGCTATCTGAGAAGAAGGGTTTGACAGGTGGATCCGACCGGTCCTCTCCCTTACCTACGTGCTTCTTCCACTCAGATCCTCCCTGTACCCAGAGCAATGTCTGTCTGATTCTGATGCTAGTAGCAGTGAATTCACAAAACTTCATAGCAAAGAGGTGTGATGAAGCATTACCCTGGGACTGGAACTGTGTTAGTCACTAGAGCAGAAGTTCAGGGTTACAGGCTGCCATGTGTTCTTCAGTACATCGTGTGTGTGTGTGTGTGTGTGTGTGTATTGCAGGGCCCCCTGAAGCCCGGGACCCAGGGCAGAGGCCCCTCTCACCTGGGACTACAGGTGGGATTGCTGTTTTATTTAACCCAAAACCTGTAAACAGCACATACTACATTTCTCAGCCAACTCCATATTTGGATTATTATCTGCGTGTTTCAGAGCTGTCTTAGGATACGATACCATACAGAGGTTCGGAATTTTTTCTTACATTTGAGAGGATTTCATTCAAATGCAAAACACATTTTGTACACAAAAGCAAAGAATAGAGAAATGAACCTGACATTGTACAATACGAACCGAGCCACTGTGATTGCATCATACTGTACATGCGAGTCTTCATTTCACCCTATTTCCATCGATCTCTGAGCTGCATTTGCCCAAAAATTGGCAGTTAGCTTCCAAACGCAGAGCAAAGACAGCTTAGAATCTCCCCTCTTACCCCTCTAAAAGAAAAGCTTATGGGTTTATCTGTACTTAAACAACTATCTTTTCTTCTGCTTTAATATCATTTTCTTCACATGATGAAAACAATAAGTTGCACTACAGATACTGTTCTCTTGGCTCTTCAAAGACTGCTCTTATTTCTTTTATCTGAAAGGGAATGTAAGAACTAAAACCTGCCCTTGATTTTTTTTTAAAGCAAAAGAATATGAAATAAAGAGTAAAAATCTTTTTCCTTACTCTATTCCCAACTCCTAGTAACATTAATCAGAGTCAACAACTGTTGAGATTTTTTTGTGCATCTCCCCAGAATTTTTTTTAGGTACACACAAGGACAGACTTTTTTCCTTTCTCTCCATTTAACATTAATGGGATTATGTCATACATGTTCATCTGTAGTTTATTTTCTTAAATTAAAAAAATTAAATCCTCCCCTGAGAATATGTTTATCGATTTTAGAGAGAGAGAAAGGGAAAGAGGGAAAAACATCAGTGTGAGAGAGAAACATTGATCAAACATACCCCGACCGAGGGTTGAGCCTGCAACCTAGGTGTGTGCCCTGACCTGGGATCAAACCCGCAACCTTTTGGCGTACGGGGATGACACGCCGACCAGCTGAGCCACCCGGCCAGGGTGTGCTCATCTGTATTTTTTAAAATATACAATTTATCTGGAAGGAATTTTCATTTCATCACACATAGAACAAACAAGCTTATCTCCCAAGGTTCTTTAAAAACTAAATGAGGTAACGATGTATCACTATTAGCACCACATCCGGGGTATACTGTGTTCTCAAAAGGTGTTAGTTATCTTCCTCCCTTTCATTAACAGAAGAACCCCATGGATTTGTGGTTGTGATTCTGGAGAACTCTAGTATTTAAGTGCACATGTAGGTGGAGATAATCACCCAGTTACAGAATTTATGAGTGGATGGCTCTCATGGATAACTTGATTCACGTGGTAGATCCTGTGTGAACACCAAATTTTTGCTTTCAGTTTGGTGTTCCTTTAATCTTTTTGCTTCTAATATAACTTTGACTTTTATTTATTGTTCACCTTAGAAATTAAAGTAGAGCATGTGAAGATGTTAAATAACGGTAATAAATCAGTTTCTGCACACTTCCCAACAGAAACGAGCTAGTAATTATCATTTAGAGAAGGTAGCTCCGACCAAAGACATATATGGTTCATTTGAAAAATATAAATTGTGACAAAAACTCAAAAGTAATACTTCTGAGCCCTGGCTGGTGTGGCTCACTTGGTTAGAGTAACGTCCCGTAACCAAAAGTTTGCAGGTCTTATTCCTGGTTAGGGCACATTGCCTGGGTTGCGAGTTTGATCCCAGGCACTTATGGGAGGCAACCAATCAATGCTTCTCTCGCTTGCATTGATGTTTCTCTCTCTCCTTTCCTCTCTCCCTTTCTCTTTCTCTAAAAAGCAATGAAAAAAAAAAGTGTCCTCAGGTAAGGATTAAAAAAAAATATTAAAAAAAAAAGTTATACTTCTCACCCTGGCCGGTGTGGCTCAGTTGGTTGGAGCATGCTTGGTAGACCGAAAGGTCATGGGCTCAATTCTAGGTCAGGGCACACACCCAGTTGGTGGGTCCAACCCCGGGTTCAGGCAGCTACAGGAAGGCAGCCAACTGATGTTTCTCTCTCCCCCCTCCTTCCTCTGTCTCTCTAAAAAAGCAATGAAAAAAATGTCCTCAGGTGAGGATTTAAAAAAAAAAAGTAATACTTCTCAGAAAAAAGACTCAGCATTTGGAGTTGGAAGAAGACTTTCTTCTTCCACTGTCTGAACCTGTTTCCTCATGCATGCATTTTTCTATTTGAAAAACCAGGATTAATACACATAGGTTGTTGGGCAATGTTTGGTGCCTTATGTTTTAGACCTGCGGGTCCATTCCTCAAAGCTTATAATGTGTTGATGGAAGGAGTGGAGACCCAGGGTTCAGGGCAAACACCAAGAATCCAGAAGGGTTCTCTGATGCTGAAAAGGGAAGAGAAACTGGGAGGTCCTGGTGCAGGAGAAAGGGAACTATGACAAGAGCTTAGGCCATGAAGCACAGTGATTTTTACTTTGCAGTTGTTCTAAAAAAGATATATATACTTTTTTTTTTTGCTAATAAGATAGAGAGGCCAGGAGGGGGCCAAGTGTGAAAAGTGAAATTACTCTGGAGGAAGGAGTCAGGGAATAACTGATCGGGCAGATAGAACAGTGGTGTGGAATGAGCGCTCCTTGTGCTGAAGAGAGTAGCTTGTTTTCCTCCTAAACATATGATGATAGGAGGAAGCCGCCTAAAATGAGGTTAGGCAATCCATCACACGACCTAAAGTCACCCATCCAGACTCCCACGTAAAAAATGGAAATTCTGAAAAACTCATGTTTACATCAGCGAAGCAAAAAGAACGCCTAAGGCTTCAGTTTTGGCAATGCCAGGACTCTGTTATTTGAAAGTCATTCAAAGCACAGAACCACAGAATTGGAAGAAATCTTAAAGGTCACTGAGCCCCCTCATTTTCCAGATGAGAAAATGCACAGGGACCCAGGCACTAGCCTAGGTCTCACAGCTGGCTCGGGGGGGAGGGAGGGGCTCCAGTACTAGGCACCAGTACTAGGCTCCAGGTCTCCCGGCCACGTGCTTGGCTACACTACTGACCTTCTTCCCCCAGACTATTCATTTCTGGCCGTCTGATATTTGCCCCATTCCATGCCGATGCCCTCTTTTAAAAATGATTTTATGTTATCTTTTCCCTTTGCTAAGTGCATGAAATTATAAATGTAATACAAAGGAATCATATATCTTTACTTGGGGAAAATGTTTAATGGACATAGACACTATGTAAAGACACTTCCACTAAGAAAGTTGTGGTGAAGTTATGACTGTCCCTCAAACCTTTCTGATCCTGGGCTATGAGGGTGGCGTGTGTGGAAAGGTGGGTACCTTACTGAAACATTCACACACACACACCCCAAGCATATACACAAAAACAGGTCATGCATATTCAAGGGTATAAAACAGGGATTGTGGGAGAAAAGATAAGAATAGAAACCCCTATTGGATTCATTCCAAAATAACACTGGTGATAATAATTCACCTTTTGTAACTATTTGCTAGTCATTCAAATTTACTCAACAGGAATTTACTGGATGTTTTCTGTTTCCTAAACTCCAAGGTTTCAAATCTGAAAAGACAAAATTTCCCACTATTAGAGCTCACTGTCTAGCAGAGGAGATACGTAAGTAGAGGCGGCAGGCAGATTTGGTATCACACGCTAACCTTGCAGTTAGTTGTCAGTTGAACTTTAAAAAGCTAAGATCTAAAAAACCATTTTACTTGACCAGTTCCTCAATGTTCAGTTTCCAAAAATCCTTCAGAACATTTCTAGTCCATCCACAAAATGAATTTAACACTGAGAAAATTCTGTCAATTGAACAAAAGTTTTTTGGTTCTTCCCATAACGAGATGACAGATATATACAAGAGAGCCTTTAGCTAGTTTAACTGAAGTGCTGGTACGTGCCTTCAAGTACTGACAGGATCGTGGAGAGCAGTGAGTCAGTCATTAGCTATTAAGATCCTATGGCTATACATTTTCTCTTACATACAAGTTAACTAGCTTTGCTATTGATTTAAGTGCTATTTTTATATGGCCCAGAGCTTCAGAATTTCTATAAAGAGAAAATACAAGATTCAAACCACTGAAATTACATTGAAAAAATCTTTAAAACAATTTTATTGTGTTAAGAACACTTAACGTGAGGTCTACGCTCTTAAAATTTTAAGTGCACGTTACGACGACTGCCGTTACAACACCGTAGAGCAGGTCTGCACGGCCTGTCTTACTTTACAGACTTCATGCCTGTTGACTCTCCGGTTTCCCTTCCCCCCTTTCTGATGACCATCCTTCCACTCTGAGCTATGAGTCTGACTATTTGAGATACCTCACTTAGTGGAATTATGCAGTATTTGTCTATAACTGACTTTGATTTCACTTAGCCTAATGTTCTTAAGGTTCATCCATGTTGCTGCACCTTGCAGAACTTCCTTCTTTTAAGGCTGAATAGTATCCCATTGTATGTATATGCCACATGTTCTTTATCCATTTACCTGACAATGGACAAGCTTGGGTTGTTTCCACATCTTGGCGATTGTGAACAGTGCTGCATTGAATATAGGAGCGTTCATATCTCTCTGAGACCTGATTTCAATTCTTTTGGGTGCTCAGAAGTGGGATTGCAGAATCATATACAGTAGTTCTACTTGGATTTTTTTTGTATTTCCCTAATAATTAAGTGATATTGAACATTTTTCATAAATCTGTTGGGTATTTTTAGAATTATATCTTATTACATAATGACTTTCTGTGTCTCCTGTGACACTTTTGACTAAAGTCTCCTTTTTTTCCGATATGGCCACCTTCCTCTTTTGGTCATTTGCATGAAATACCTTTTTCCTTCCCTTCATATTCACTGTGTATGTGTCCTTAACTGTTAAGTGAATTTCTTGTAGACAGTATATAGCTGGTTTAAAAAAAAATCCATCAGCCAACCTATGCCTTTTAATAGGGGAGTTTAATTCCTTTACAGCTGAAGTGATTATTGAGAGGGAAAACTTTACTATTGCCATTTTGTTAGTTGTTTCCTGTTACTCTTGTATTACTTTGGTCTGTTTATCTCCTTTATGTTTGGGTTTTTGTGGGGGTTTTTTTTGTATTGGTATGCTCTGATTGTTTTCTCTTTTTCTTTTGTGTAACTTCTACAGAAATGTGTGTGTATGTGTGCGTGGTTACCTTGGAGCTTACATAAAATACCTTAGCGTTAAAACAGTCTGTTTTACGCTGGTAACAATTTAAGTTCAATCACAAAAACTCCACTTTAACTTCACCCCCTTTTTATGTTATTGTCGTCAAAATTTACAACTACTCATATTGTGTATCTTGTAGCATATTTTTAGTTATACCCATTTTAATATTTTTGTCTTAATTTTTATACTAGAATTAAGTGTTTTACCTACCACCATTATAGTAATTCAGTATTCTGTATTTATCTATGTATTTACTAAAGTTTCACACTTTTTTAATACTATCATGTTGTTATTTACCATCCTTTCATTTCAACTCGAAGAACTGCCTTTAGCATTTCTTATGAGACATGTCTAATGGTGACGAACTCCCTCAGACTTTTGTTTGTCTGGGTCTTTCTCCTTTGTTTATTTTTTTAAAAGATCTTATTTATTTTTAGAGAGGGGAAGGGAGGGAGAAAGAGAGGGAGGGAAACATCAATGTGTGGTTGCCTCTCACATGCCTTCTACTGGGGACCTAGCCCCCAACCCAGGCATGTGCCCTGACTGGGAATCGAACTGGTGACCCCTTGGTTCACAGGCTGGCACTTAATCCACTGAGCCACACCAGCCTGCCAGGGCTCCCCTTCATTTTTGAAGGACAGTTTTGCTGATTATTCTTAGTTGGATTTTTCTTCCCTTTAAGCTCTTTGAATGTATCATTCTACTCATTCTGACCTGCAAGGTTCCTGATGAAAATTCACTAGTGGTCTTATGATATTCTATTGTATGTGACAAGTTGCTTTTTTCTTGCTGCTTTCAAAATTCTGTCTTTGACTTTTGACCAGTTGATTATGATATGTTTTAGTATGGATTTCTTTGCATTCATCTCGTTTTTTTTGGGGGGGGGGGCGGCTTCTTGAATTTGGGTGTCTGACACAGATCCCGGCCCGCAGGATCTGCTGTTGTGGCTACTATATACAAATACACACGGACTACAGAAATCCTGTGGAGGAAAAGGGATGGCAGGGCCACTCTCTAAGTGAGAGAGGGCGAGAGGACTAGAGAGAGCACGAGAGAGAGAGCCGACCCCCACCTGGACAGGCTTTTATTGCTTTTCTGGGCACATTACATGGAGGATGGTCCTCATTTACTATGCACAGGTTCATCATAGGTGATTACCTTTTAAGGACAACAAAGGACAGAATACTGCTAATTACTTAAAAGAGAAGGATGTTACAGCTCAAGGGGGAAACTGCTCACACTCCATACTTAGGTGGTTTAGCACAGACTTTAGGAAGTTAAAGATACTTAGCAAACATTTGCTGCCTCAATTCAGGGTGAGGGAGTTTTAGCAAGAGCAAGCCTCATAGCAGTCAAGGTACAATGCAGGCCTGATTTCCCACTGGAGAACCTATCTGTAGATGTGGGTCCTGTCCACCAACCTCGCTCCCCACTGGCTTTTCTGAGTGGGGGCTGAGCCACATTTCCCACGAGTGGAACAGTTCCCCACAGGTGTCCATTTCCTGTCCCAGACTGAGAAAATTTTCAGCCATTATTTCTTTTAATAAGCCTTTGGGTGCTTTTTCTGTCTGCATCTTCTCCTTCTGGGACTCCCCTAATGTATGTATTAGTCCATTTGGCTATGTCCCATAAGTTCCTTAAGCTTTCTTCACTCCTTCTTTTTGCTCTTTTGACTGAATTACTTCTAATAATTCATCTTTGAGTTGGCTGATCCTCCTTTCTGATTGATCTAGTCTACTGTGGAACCCCTCTAGTGAATTTTTCAGTTCAGTTACTGTGTTCAGCTCCATAACTTCTGTTTGGTAATTTGTAATATTTTCTGTGTCTTTGTTAAAATTCTCATGTTGTTCATGCATTTCTCTCTTGACCTAGTAAGCATCATTTTATAAGTTATTTTGAATTCTGTCAGATAAATCATATAACTGTTTAATTAAGGTCAGTTTCTAGAGACTGATCTTGCTCTTTTGTTTGAAATACCTTGCCTGATTCTACATTTTCCTTGTCTCTTTGTCTTGGTGTTTGTGCATTAGACAAAGCAGGCACCATATAAGAGAAGACTCCCACCAAACATCCCCATCAGATCTGGGAGCTTCTACCAGGGAAAAGCAAGAAGTTGTGATATTTGTCCACTTGCTCTTTGCTTAGCTGTGGTGGGGAAGCTATTGCATCTACCAGTCCAAACCACTGTCTCCATTCCCCTCAAGGCAGCTAGATTGTACCAGGCTCACCAGAGTTCCTAGACTGGCAAGACAGATTCTAGTTCTTTGATCGGCCCCAGAGAAACTGGGGCTCTGGACACATGGATCAACTCTTTCTCTCCCTAAGGGGTAACTGAGAGCTGGGATTTCTCATCTGTTCACTCCAGAATAAGCAGGAGGGAGGATCTGGCATCTACCAGCTCACACCACTGTCTCCATTCTCCCTCAGGTGGCTAGGTTATGCCAGACCCACCAGAGTTCCAAGACTTCCAAGACAGAAGCCAGTCCTCAGGGGAACCCCTTGGAAAAACTGGGTATGAGATGCATGGACCAACCCTTTCACTCCCCTGGAAGAAGCTGGGAGCCAGGGGATCTCCCTGATTGTACTGCACAGTGTGGGGGACAGGGACTTTGTTGAGAGGGTGTCCTGAATCTCCCTACTGGCTTTCGTGAGTCTGGTTTCACAATTACCCACAGTGCAAGGGCCTTTCAGTTAGTTTCTGGATTTCTCACAAAGTTAAATTGTTCATGAACTGTTGCTGAATTGGTGTGTTTGTGGGGGAAGAAGGCTCTAGGGCTTCCTACTTTGCCATCCTGCTGATGTCATTTCTGAAAATTCTTATTGTACGGATCTTTTTTCTAAACTCAAAATATTGTCTAAATTTGGAAGAAATTAAAAAGAAAAATCTCTTCAATACCTATGATATTTTCTCACTTACAAAAATTATTTCTAAATTTATGACAGTTCTTCTTATAAGAATATGATATTCAATACTTCAGAGACTGTTTATAAATCATAACAATTTTAAGAAAAACGTGTCTATTTTTATAAAGAGTCAAAAGTTAATAGTAGGTATGAAAAATAAAAGAACTGGTTATTTTAGAAATAATATTAAATAAATATTAAATAAATTTAATATTACTATGAAATATTAAATAAATTGAATACTACTAAAGAAATATTTCATTGAATCTTCATTTAGTACATGGTAACTTATGTCAGGTCAACATAAAAATGTTACTATAGACTCTATCGGGCTACCATGGCATTTTCCAGTCTTCAATTTCAAGCATTTCTGTTAAAGACAACACAAATGTTAGCACAACAGTAACTGGCCTGTAAGTGGCAGAGAGTTTATTGCTTTGAAAAATAATCCTATTAATAAGCTTCCTGGAAAAAAAAAAGCAGTTAATAATACTATCCAAACAGAGGTCTACTCTTAAGGTTTTGAATTTTTGGATGTCGGAGAGACTCAGCTATGCGTGTGTAAATAAACATGTTCTATTAGACACAAAAGAGATAATAGCACAAAGTTTTATCTTTCTAAAGGTTAGTTCAAAAGCTATTTAAAAACGTTTCTTTCCAATGAGTGTTCAATAACTAGTGAACTATAGGTTAAATAATGGCAATCACCCAATGAGTTATAAAAATTATACTTGGTTTTCCATTAAGAATTGATTTTGTTATCATTTCCGATAAGAATTATTGTTAATGGAAAATATATCAAATCAAAGGATAAGGGTTAAATTTTTTTAAATTGAGAACTACCTAAGTGGTAAATTCTCATCAATGATATGATAGATAACAGAAAATTCTAGTTAGTTGTCTAACTAAAGGCAATCTTAATTATTAATATAAGCCTGATGGTAGAAAATAAATGCTTATGGAAGACTGAGGGACATGCCATCCTGAATGGCACCTGTCGAAGGAACTGGGCCATCAGAAAGTTTCCTATCTAGATTACATGCATAGTTACATTAATAGGAGGGCTAGAAAAATCCAGTGTAAAGATACTAACATGTTACCGGCAATGGAATGCATTAGGGAAGAATGTATTTACCAAAACTTCTCTTGGAAATCGAGGGAGAAAGGCATACTCTGATGAGCCATTTGGGTGGAGTACGTGACCCCAAATGCACATTCCGCAGTCACCAGAGAGATACCAAACTGCCTTGGAAGGAGGGCAAGTGCAGTTAAGAGATACTGTTTTGCTTCAAGGGAGCTAGTGTGTAGCAAGAGCTAAATTGCTCAGGACAATAGAAAGACTAACCTGCCAACCTCCGCCTCCCGTGAAGTTGAATGGGGTGCCAATTAATAATAACCTGACCTGCCATTCACATGCCTTTGGTTCACCTTGGAAAGCACTATTTAGTCCTTACAGAACTGCCTCACTTAGTACTACTCGGGGCCATAAGGTACCATAAGAAAGTCACATGAAACACAATATTCTGTTGTAGGGATAAAACGAAGAGCAAAAGACACTTTTCATAATATCTACAATAGGTCTTTGGGGAAAGAACTTATTTATCTTAAGAACATTATGCAACTTGCAACTGAGCATATTTCCCCTTTTCCTTTGGATGCTAGGAAACTTAAGTATCGAATTTTGTCACCCCGTTCTTGAAATTGTGTAGGCTCAGAGCATGCATTTCTCATCCTCTTATTTCTATCTTTTATTTTCCTACATTTTTCTTTCACCTGTACTCCTTCAATTTTTTATTTCAATCTTCCACATCGTGAATGTTGTCGAAAGTTACCGCTATCCTTTGTAACACTAACTGGAGTCCCTGATTCTGGGGTCTCACACCTTCCTCTTGTTTTTTTCCCTCATTGGGATAGAGCACCCCCTCCAGCAGCTTCCTGAGACAAAAGCAAATGAGAAGTAGTTTTTTTGAAATCTTGCTTATTTGAAATTGTCTTTCTCCTGCCCTCAAATTTGATAGTTTGGACATAGAAAATTCTTTTTATCTTTGCTCACTGGGCAAGAAAAGGTGGTATTCTTGGTTTCATTATGCTCATAATTTAGCTGCTCTAATTGCACTGTACTCGTCAAATGACTTAACAACTTCAGGAAATCAGAGCAGGCCAGTAACTCTTAACCTCTGTTTTCCGAACCCCAATGCCATGTAATATACAAATTAACACCATACAAAAAGAAACTGTTGCATTCTCATTTATTTTCCCAGAACATTTAAATACCTAGTTTTTTGGTGGTGTTTATAGAACTTCCTCACTTTTTCCTCTTTTTCACTATAGATGTCACATAAGATGGCTTATAAAGGACAATACTACTCTTTTTTGGTATTTTGCTCTCTGTTCCTTCATTTGTCTCACCATTTGTTCAATCATTCATTCAAAAACATCATTCCCTTTCTCAATTTCCCCATCTCGTTTCCTTTCGCTTCTCCATTGCCACTTTTCCTTCTTTCTTTCCTCTCTCAGAGAAAATCCAATAAATGAAAATGTGCAGTTAACCCGAAGCCAAATGAGAGTGAGTATCCCCCTTGAGCCCGCAGGCCAGAACCAGCCGCGCATCTGCATCCTAAGAGATAATTCTCTCCACTCCGACAGCTGTGGCCTCGGCTTTAAAAGTAACTTCTAAAGGTTTCGGGGCGAAAGAATGGGGCTACGGGCAAGATGCCGTGCCAAGGGCTTCAACCTCAAATTCCTCCTCACGGCAGTTCTAACCCAACATGCCTTTTGCTTTGATGCCTTTTGCTTTGTTTTGTGGTTTTACAATATTGATAGGAAAACGGATGCCCAGAGAAATAAATTTGCCTTAAGTTTCACAGCTAAATGATAAAGTTGGCATTCAAATTTCAATCCAACTCTAAAGTTTTAACTGAGTATTAAGTTTTAATCTAGTGTTATCAATTCTATCAATGTTTACTTGAGAAAATCCAAGTCATTCTTACAGTCCTCTTTGCTCCACTTAATACTATTCAAATGAAGGAAAATTGCATTCATTTAACAAATATTTAGGCTACTTTGTAGGGAAAAGATGGTAATAAACAAACGAAGGTGATGTGGTCCTTGCCCTTATGTTGCTCATTTCGGGAGGGCAGAAACAATATTCTGCTTTTACTATTCACTGAACACACTAACATACAAGCCAGCAAGAGAACATGCTTTGAGGATTTATTCCTATCAGGGTGTTTGAGGAGACTGACGTAGGGTAAAGAAACATTCATCAGGGAGATGGAATAAAAAACATAATGAAATCAATCCTTCAATATATTTTGTTTGTAACGCTTCTGCCCAATCATTTAAGAGTGATATATTCAAAATCTTAGGTTTGTTTCAATTATATTTCCTTCCCTCTAAAGTTGTAATCCAGTTTATAACAACAATGGCCCAAGCTCCGTGTGCCAGGCATGTTTGTACCAGTCTCATTGCATTAACGTTAAGAACACAGATAAAACCCTTTGGCCGACTACAAAGCAGCACAGGCGGGCTTTCTGGAGCGGTAGCAATGCCCTGTCTTGGTAGTTGTAGCGCCTGTGACTGTCAGAATTCACACAACTTTGCACCGAAAAGGACAAGTTTGACTGAATGTAAGTTATACCCTACACACCTGACTTAAAAATAAACAACAAAAAAGCCTGAAATCTTAACTATATAGCCAAAATTAAATTAAAATGTAAGATACAATTTATAATTTAGGTGCAAAACAACTTTTCTTTTCACGAGTGAACGAGGTAATTTTTGGTATATAATTATAATGCTAATACCCAATTTTACATTATTCAATGAAATATGTACTTTAAAATAGGATATAAGAAAAATGTTATGAAATTTTTTAAAAAATAAGGATTTGAATTGCAAAACCTTTATTATAACCCTACTGTTGCTAAGGAAATGCTATGTTTTAAAAAATTATCTCAAACAGAAAATAACTTGTCAATTAAAATTTTCAATGATTTCAACTTCCATATTACGATAAATTCTGCTTACAGAATATGCTGAAAACTCTACATTTAATAGGTAAAGAATTACCAGCTAGTTTCATTACTGGATAGATGTGATTGCATCCTAAAACGTAACTGTAGCTCAGTTTCTTAAAAAGGCAAAGGAAAAGAGAAATGAGTTTTCAACACAACTGGGTTTAAAGAAAACAACACTATTCAGGACACAGGAAGGGGTAATTAAGTGATATCTCCTCCTTAATACCCTCTGTGTTTATTCTACCTGACACATCTAAGCCAACCAAGTCAATTTAAATCGGGAGGGGGAATTCCAAGCTCTGAACACCCGAACACATGTACTGTAAACAGGAAGAGCCCTCCTGCCTTAATTAATATAATTGTGGCAGATGTCACTGTCAATCAAAAAATGCGCACCTGATTTTTTTTCTAACACAGAAGAGGAGTGTATTTTTGCTTGTAGCTTTAATAAAAATACCCCTTAAGTATATTGTGCTTGGTCAATTAACTTTCAGAAGAACAAACAATAATTTCGAAAAATAATTTAAGTGATAACTTGGTATGTGACAAGTGTCTATAAGAACTGCCCTCTGCCGTGAGGCCCACCTTCCAAAATTCGTCTTAAAAATTTCAGTTTTGAAAGGTAGACAGGCTCCACCCTATCTTTTGGAATATCAGTAACATCTGATTTTGTCTGTGTGCTTTCTATGTTCTCTAATATTTTATCCTTAGTATATAACAATGAAAAAACTTAAAATCTGAAGGGCAGAGAAAGTATTCCGAGCATTACTTTGTTGGGAATGAATATGTTCTGGATATTAAAGGACAACTAACTTGCCCAGAACAAATACTCTGAGGCTGTTCAGGAAAAAACGCTGAGGTGGCATTAGGCCGTCTGTGACACCAATATAAGGTGTCCCGGGATGTAACTGAGTCATGCCAACTAGGCTAAAATTACCTAAGAATTTGTATTCTTTCCAAAATTACCAAGGAAAAAATTAATCAACAATATTCATTAAAAGTGCATAGGTCATGCACTTTTAAATAAGTATTTTTAAATAAGCACTCTCTGGGATGTGGGTTCACAAGTCCACACTCAGTCAAGTGAGGTCCCTGCAGTGACAGTTGCTTCTGTTGGGGGCAGAAGGTGGAGGTTAAAGTTCTAAAACCATAGCGACATTGATGGCAGGAGGGAGTCAAGAGGAGGCAATAAGCAAGGCTGGTCCTAAGGAGGCAGCTGAGAGAAGGGAAGCCCATGGGCTGGCTGGCTGGACTGGACCACCAGGGGCTGATGCCCTTCGAAGAGGTCAATGAAGAGGACTGAACAAGGAGACAGGTAGGATGTGCTCACTCGGAGGGAATCAGTTCGAAGGGTTACGTGAATAGAAAATCAGAATGCAGGCAGTGTAATTACAAGCTGCTAAGCTATTCTCAGGAAGGAAATAGCTGTGTTGTGCGTGCCTTGGGGGATGGGGATTCTAAGTTGGTTCCTGATACTTAAACATCTGCACTAATTAGGTGTGTTTGTCAGGTACGAGTGGGGTGAATGTTGATAGACATTCCAAATGAAGAGAAAAACGACCCAGGGTTAAAGCTACTTTGTAATTCCTAGAGTGGGAGGGAGATATAACATTAGGAGCATAAGCTTTGGAAATCAAATAGATCTGCGTGATGGTTAATTTATTGATTAACCTGATTGAGCCACAGGGTGATCAGACATTTGGTCAAACATTATTCTGGGTGTTTTGGGATAAGATTAACATTTAAATTGGTAAATTGCCCTCCATAATGTGGGTGGCTCTTAGTCGAAGGCCTGAAGAGACAAAAAGGCTCACCTCCCTTACCTAAGAGGGAATTCTTCCTGCCTGACAGCTTTTGAACTGGAATATCAGCTTTTGCCTGCCTCCGGACTCAGAATGGAACCACACCATCAGCTCTTCTGCGTCTCCAACTTTCTAATTCACCCTGTAGATCTTGGGACTTGCCAGCTTCCATAAACACAGGAATCAATTCCTTACAATAGATCCCTTTATATGCAACACATGTATAAATCACACCCTATTGGTTCTGTTTCTCTGGAGAACCCTAAGATAACCTGGTTCAAAATCATGGCTGTTTCTTAATAGCTGTGTGACCTTAAGAAAGCCCCAGAGCCTCCCTGAGCCTACACAATGGAAGTAGTAAGCCATTCAGCATTGGATTGCAACAAGGGCTGAAATAATTTCATCATGCACTGAGTACCTGGCCTGGCACACAGCGCTCAATAAATGGAAGGTGTTGTTATTTATCTTCATTATCATAGAAGGTTCTGTTTTGAGAAAAGAACCCCGGTGAACCTGGGCCTACAGGTGTGTGTATTCCTGGCGAGGAGAGAGGAATGAAAGCGCGTAGGGACTGTCAAAGCTTACCCTGGCCAATAGCACTGTCCCTTGCTTTCTTCTAGTTAGTGTACCTCCCGTTTTCGTGAGAGCTGCCGTCTGTGTCTCATCACTCTCGAGTGACTCTTTGGGAACCTTCAGCTGAACTTTCAAAAACTGTCTAAAGTCTTACTTAAAATCTTGTTAAAAACCTTCCAAATCCTTAGCACTCGTTCTTGACTTAAACATAGTGGATGTAAAAATGTGGACCTCCTCATGTAGGACTTTGCAGGAGTACTAGGTTATTACTGAAAAGATTAATCGCTGTAATCCTACATATTTATTTTCAAAACGAAATCTCTGATAGAAACTTAATGACTGTGTTGTCATTAGCCCGTGGCATCGATTCCAGTTTGCTAAGAGTTCTGGTTAGAAAAGCTTCACTGTAAAAGTCCCCCTCTGACAAGGGTGACTTCTCGGAAAGGGAGTAAGTACCTTTTCTTCTTCTTCTAGCCTTAAATCTTCTCTCAGGGTCAGCGTGAAGAATCATTGTACAGAAATCGATTCTATTTCAAATGTAAACATTCCATTTAGCAACTAGTCTTAAGTAGTCACAGGTTCAGCAGAGGGTCTGAAATTACTTTTGTTTTTTTTTAAGTGAAGACTAGCCAACCACTGTGACAAAAGCATCTGACCAAAGCCAGCATAGGGATGACAGTTATGGGCTCGAGGGCCGGCCAGGGTTCCACCATCTAGAACCTAAAAGCACACTACTACTTAGGTTCCCCAAATAATTAAGAGTTTGGTTGTCGGTTTTATTGTATTTTCCCTGGTTCCTCCCTCACGGGGAGGAGTTAGGGTAGGCTTGGAAAAGAAGGAAACTGTCCCTTGGAACAGCTGTACAGGTCTGCAGCTCTGTCCTTTCGACCATAACCCTTTCCCAAAATGAGCAATCTGGTTATGGTAACTCGCATTTATTCACCAAACAAAACGCTACAAAAAAAAAAAGTAGCTCTTACTACATGCCAACACTATTCCAGATGCTAGACAGACAAAGATAAAGGCTAGTCTGGAGCCCCAAGAGCTTAGTCTACTGGGTGAAACCTGTCAGCAAACAATGACAACAGTGAACAATGACACACACAGTTCAAAGAGAGCAGGTACGACTTGGGGGCAGGGAAGTCTTCAGCAAAATGCTACAGGATGCAGGTGGCCCATCCCAAGGTTAAGTATTTTTCAAGCAAAAACTCAATTTCCGGGCAAAAAAATAACCCTTTATTTCTGAATGTAAGGAGAGTTATGTTAAAGTTCTTATACATCATATATACACACAACAATAACTCAAAGGGAAATTAGCTCAGTTTGCGAGCATGATTCATTGTTCACACCTGCTCAATTTAAGACCCGCACAAAATAGGCAGTGCACCGAGTTAACTGTGGTAGCAAGGGTACAAAATGAGGACAGAGACTTCTGTTGTTACGTGGACAATGTAACACTAAACACGCCTCGATTTCTTTGTTAGGTTGTGCTGTCAATCCTTTTTAAACTGTGTTAAGGTGGATTCTGAGAGATGAAGCCCTAAACACTTCCAGTTTTCCCACTTATATCTGAAAACTCTTCAATTTACAAAAGCCAGTGCGGTATTTTTGAGAAACCAAATGAAAATTACACGTTTGGATTTACAGATTTGTTACTCGTTTCATAATCCCCAAAGCTACCTTTGTTCCACAACTAACTTTCCACCATTTCTTTCTAAGAAAAGAGCACAAGAAGTATTTTTTTTTTTAGGTTATTAAAAAAACAGAAGCCTTGAAATAGAAAATTTCAACAACCCAATAACTTAAAACCGTGTCCATAGTACTATTTGACGTTCCCAGTCGATCTTTTTATTTAATACTCTTTTGTAACATCCAACACCCTTCATCGAACAAGGTCAAAGCTCCCCCGAACGTGGTCTTAGAAGCTTCCTACGGAGACAAGGCCCGTGAAACCTGAAGACGCCACACCAACAGCAGGATCCAGGTCACTGTAACGGGTCAGTCCACTCCGCAAAGTCAAAACTGCGGTTCCTGTTTCGCTGACAGAGCTGCTTTCCTGAACCCTGGCCCCGTACCCCGACTCCCCTCCCCCAAAGAACGGGAAAGTGTGGATTTCACAGGATGTCTTTAGAGGAAGCTTTTATCTGGCTGCTGGACCGACCAGCTCGGGATGGAGCGCCTGGGTTCTGTGGCATCAGCGTTGGCTTCTCCGCCGGTGACCTTCAGCCCGTGCTTGGCCTGACTCTGGAACAGCCACTGACTGCCCTTCACACCACGGAGGACACCTTCGCTCTCACTGCCGGGCTGAATTCGGATGCTACAGCTCAGTAGGGAAGAGGGGGCCCCGGGCTGAGCCCCCACCCCAACCCGCGCAGAGGGCCAGACCCGGGTTGGGGGTGGGGTGGGGATGAGAATGGGGGAAGCCAGGACGCGCGGAAAGACAGCTCCACGTGGCCACCGAGGGCTGGGCCCCGACGGGCTCGGTCCACTCCGTCTGCCCGTGACCTCATTGAAACCGACTGCTGTTTTGACTTTTAAGCCCACACCTCACTTCGTCCACCGGGGAACTTTCCAGGACCCTGGCCCCCTCCGTAAAGTTCCAACTCGCCGTCCAGGAGGGAACGCTGGCTCGTTTTTTTTTTTTTGAGTGCCCCCTGGGGCTCAGGGCGAGCTCAGGGCGGGGCTGCACGCGGAAGGGAACCTTTCAGGTTCGCCTCGGGAACTGCAGTCGCCCCGCGGGCACCCCACCCCCGCTCCCCTTCCGGTCCTGCCCCGTCCTACGGGAGGACAGACGACGGAGCAGTAAGGGTCCGGGGGAACCGCGCCCCGAGCCCCCTAGTTCCCTCTGCCCGCCTTTACCTCTCCTGACCCCACCAGAGCCGCGGGACCTAATATTAGAAACCGGCCGGGGGTGCGTTCACGTGCGCTAGGGCGAGGCTGGGGGCCGGGGCCGGGTGAGTCACGACCCCGCCCCCACTCGTCGAAGACGCGCTGACGTCAGCAGCTTCCCTGAAGGGTGACGTAAGCGCGTCTCGGGGAGGCCGCGAAGCTACCCTTGAACGTTCACGGAGTTTCCAAGTCTTAAAGGGACCAGGCCTCGGGAAATGGAAGATCTGGGGAGATGATTCCACTCACCCATCCGTAGCGTCAAAGCCCATCATATATCCCTTAGTACTGAGAAATGTTGACTGTTGAGATGGTGATGAGCAAAGGATAGCAACTGAGCGTAATGGGAGGCTCACCGAAACCTCAGAACCTCTTCCTGGAAGCCCTCTTTGATTAACCCAAGTCTGATGCTGACCCCAAAGTCATAAAGTTTTCTGTGGCCCGTAACTCTCTACCCTTCACTTACAGCCCCTCCCCATATGCTTACACAACCCTGGCAGAAAAAGGCTGTGGTCTTGAATGTTTACATCAGCTTGGATCAACTTGGCCCGTTTATCACGGTTTCTGAGTATGTCCAAACTCTGTCACCAGTAGTGTGACCTGAAACAAGTTACTAAAATCTCTGCGTGTGAAATTTGTGAACTGGTCTCCAAACCCTCCTCTGATGCTAATGTTGCCCCTGGACAGTTCCAGAGGCAGGAGCCCTGTCCCACACTTGGTCACTCAGCATTATCCCAGCCTCACAGGAAACTAACAATTTACTGAGGTTTACTGTATGGCAGGTATTTTCACTATCCTCCCTCCCCCTTCACTTAATCCTCCCGTCTCTGGGGTGTTTTGGCCCCCATTTTACTGATGAGCAAAGACCGCAAGGTTAAATATGTTTCGCTATGTTACACAGCTAAAGAATGGCAAACTGAAAGTCATTCCCAGACTACGTTTGTGGTGATCAAGGTGGGCTATGGAATGTATGTCTTATTCTGGATACACTGAGTCCCCTAGAACAAGCTTTTTCCCTTTTAACACAAGCCCGGTGCTTCTGGACCAACAAGCCACCCTATCTCAGACGATTCCCAGAGAAGGAGCGCCCAGGCCTCAGGGGAAGGCAAGTGAGAAGGTGCTTACTCTCAGGGGTCCTGCTCCAGCGCCTGCCCAACCCTGACAACAAGTGCCTCCTTGAGGCTGACATTCCAGGCATCTCACTCACTTCACCCTTGCCCCAGCCCTGCCAGCCTGCCCTTGACCCTGTGTTTCCTCTTTTGAAACTAGAGAGGCCATCCTGCTTACAGCATCGTCACCTGGCACACCAGTGGCCAGCTCTGTCAAAGTGCAGAAGAAATACTTGTTTTGCCTCCATCCTCATCCCCTCTGTATAAAACAATAGAAAATTCCTGGTTAGAACAGCATGTTTATGCCAAAAACAAATTAGAGACAATGGCTTCTCAAAGTTTTGAGCAAAATGATGGTACCCGTGTGCTGGAAATGGAGCCCAGAGGGTGAGCTGCTGTCACTGTCACCTTCCGGCAATCGTTGCTGGTCCTTGGCTGAGAGTCACAGCCCTATCCTCAGGTTACACCTGCCAGGTCTACCAGGAGCATCTTCCTCCCCCAGTTCCCCTTGGGAGCACTTAAAACTGACCCCTCTTCCCTACTACCCAGTCTCCAGCCACTATCAGGTTGTCCCCTTTGTGTCCCCTGCTCCTGTCCCCTCTGTCATGCTGATGGCGTTACTACCCTTGCTCTTCCTGTTCTGTCAAGTGTTCTGGAGACTGTGACCAAACAACTTGTGTGTGCTTCCCCTGCAGCCTTGGGAGGACATGGAGAAAACCACGGGCAGCCTCTGCTATCTGGGCAGTGGCTTCTTCCTCTGTGTTGGGGCTGAACACACAGACAGGGGAGCTTAGACCAGTATGGTGCCTTTAGGCCAACCAGACCGGCCCCTATTTTATAGCTAAGGGACTAAGGTCGAGGTGAGATGACCTGCTCAAGGTCACATGCCCTGCAGTGTATAGAGTCCCAGTCACCTGACTTCCAGTTCACTGCTCTTTCCATGGGTCACACTTCTGTTACAAATTTCAAGTGGAACAATGGGCATAAATGTGCACGGTGAGTTGTAACATGCCCTGTGAGTGAGAGAAGGGAAGACAAATGGCAGCTTGAAGTAAATATAGAGATGAGGTCACAGGGAGGAGTTGGAGAACACAATTTCTGAGGACCCCTGGCTGTTCCCACTTCCCCCTTCTTCTCTCTCCCATCCAGTCTCGAGACCTAGGAACCACTTCCCAATGGAATGAGTTCCACGATGACTGGGATTGCCATTTATAAACCTTCAGTAATCCAGACCCCATGTGTCATTTCAGGTTTTGATTTTTTATCTCCCAGCTTTCACTTCTCATCATTTTCTGATCCCAGAAGCCCCATTAAATACCATTAAGAGCCTTAAGTGTAACTGACCACTAATGTGGAAGGATTGTGATGTCCAGAAAACAGCCCCAGCAAAGAACACAGCAGCATCTTGGGTCTGTTCCCAACCGTGCCGGTGACTCACTGGATGACACAAAGCAATGCTTTGCTTCTGTGGGGGGAGAGACGTGGAACAACACACACAGCTGCTGGCCTGACAGAGACAGAAGGGTAGGGGAGAAGCCACTTGGCAGGCTCTCAGCACAGTGGAAGCTCAGGGGTCACCCAGTAACTGCTGAGCGGTGGCCCCCTAGGTCAGCCCTGAGCTCTGCCCCTTTAAGCACATGCCTCCAGTGCAGCCACCGAGATGGCTTGGGCTGGATTACAGCACTCACCCTTCATGACGTCATTCTCACTAGTTAGGAATGCACCCTAGTTATTCCTAACTCCACTTTAATTACTGTTATAGATCTGCCCTCCAGGAATTTGTTTGAAACTTTCTTTAATCTATTTATATTTCAGCCTGTCCAGCCTTTTCAGGGAACAAGTAGATTTACCATTTATGTAAAGCACTTAGGCAGGTCCCACAATACAGAAATGTGCTATAGAAGGGTTTTTAAATAATAATAATAATACTATGATTATTATGTAATGTTATATATAATAAATATAATCCTGTATTATAATTTGATGATACTAATAATTCAGATGATCTCACAGGCTTACTTTCAGCCTCTCACTGTGTCTGTCTTTGCCTTTATTTCCCTGCACCCACACCCCCCATCAAAAAGTATTTATTAATGGAGTGAGGTGCTGTGATGAGCATAACTGCACACGGATTTTCATAAACATGCTTAGTGTCCTCGAAGGACTTACCACCTTAGCCACCGAGGACCAACATATAATAAATACTTGCCAGGTGGAATTGCAAGAAGAGAAGCCAGTGTGGTCACGGATGAGATGTACTAGGGATGACTGTGTTGGAGGTTGGAGCGGGCACATGAGAGTGTACTGGGCATGGAGGGAAAGGGGCATGTGCTGATTTTAGGGAAGGCGAGTGAGTGAGGTCTGAGCTCTCCTCAGAGTGGCTCCAGAGCTCATCCCAGAGGAACGGCTGGTTCCTGGGCTGCTTAAATAGACAAGGGATGCCAAAGGGGCAGCCCCTGACAGGTGCTTTGTGGACGGCAGGAGTGAGGAGGCAGGGGTGGGGGCCAGAAGAGGAAGACTGGGCCCTGCGCCACCTCTATTTTCAGTGTTCACTAGAATGGAGTTTTAAAAGCCAGGTGATTCAGTAGGTGAATGGACAAATAAACCCTAGAGTATCCAGACAATGGGATGCTATTCAGCACTAAAAAGAATTAAGCTATCAAGTCATGAGAAGACAGGGGGGAAACTTAAATGCATATTATTAAGCGAAGGAAGCAAATCTGAAAAGGCTACATATTGTATGATTCCAACTAGATGACATTCTGGAAAAGGCCAAATTCTGGAGGCGGTAAAACGATCAGTGATTGACGGGCTGGAGGAAGGACAAAAAGGAAGAGCACAGAGGATTTTTAAGGCAGTGAAAATACTCGATATGATACTATAATGATGGATACATGTCATTATATATTTGTCCAAAACCATAGAAGCCAAAGACCAAGAGTGGGCCCTAACACAAACTGTGGACTTTAGATGATATTGATGTGTCAATGTGAGTTTATCTTTGGTTTAAAAAAAAAAAGTACCACTCTGGTGGGGGATGTTGATAGAGGGGGAGGCCGTGCCTGTGGAGGGAGGAAGGTCTGTGGGAACTCTGTCCCTTCTGCTTAATTTTGCTGTGAAACTATAACTGCTTTCCAAGTTAAAATCTATTCGTAAAAACTCCAGGTGAGGCAATTACACCTTTCTGTTTGTGCATTGGGTCCCCTGTAGAGTCACTGAGGCTTAACTGGGCCTCTAAGCCCCACCATGACCTGCTCTGTTACTTCGGAAAAGTTTCTGAACGCCCCTAATCTCAGTTTCTCCTAACTCCACAGGGCTGCCATGCCTTCCTCAGAGCGTTTTGAAAATTAAATGGAAAATCTATATGTCAAGAGTCTAACCCAGTTCCTGGGATATACAGCATGGTAAATGTATATAAACCACCTCCCCAATTCCCCCTAGTTACTGTGATTATTAAACATTCTGATGGCTCCTAATTTCAAAGTCCAGCCAGTGGAGGAAAGCTGTCTTGGGTGAAAGTGACCTTCTACTAGGAAGGCA
This sequence comes from Desmodus rotundus, assembly GCF_022682495.2. Taxonomy (NCBI): domain Eukaryota; kingdom Metazoa; phylum Chordata; class Mammalia; order Chiroptera; family Phyllostomidae; genus Desmodus; species Desmodus rotundus. Next base: position 85,469,388 of record NC_071398.1, read on the forward strand.
GTCTGTGTGTGTGGGAGTGGGCATGTGCGTCCTCGAATGCCCAGTCAGAGGTGCTGGCTACAGATGGTCAGACATGAACTTGAGCTCCAGAAGGCAGTGTCAAGCCCCTCACTCAGCTTTCTCCCGTGAAAAGGTCAGGATGATGGGAGGCTGTCATATTTAGATGATGGCTCGTAGGGAAGCCTCGGTGGGTTAGTCACCTATGCAATGACATCATATTGCCACTCAATATAGTAACAGCTGTTGGTTGCTTTAGGGGGCAGGGGCGGGGTCAGATTTTGTTGACCAGCCATATCTCCAGAATAAATTGGATGGAACCAGCCAGGAAGACATGACAAGGGGAGAAAACCTCCTCTAATTAGGATATTCCACAGTTTTCTAAGGATTTTCGGTACCTCGCTTCAAAATGTGAGTCTTGACTTTTCTTTGTCTTTGGGGCCAGGCAGGAAAGAGTCATGAGAGAAAGGTGTCTGGTCAGGAAGCCCTCAGCGGGGCTTCCTCCATGGCTGTCCACCATGACCAGCATCCTTGCCACCCTGCTGAGGGGTGAAAAAGAGCCCTCTGTGAACCAGCTCCATGAGGTCTCCATGGCGCCCAGAGAAGCAGTCCAAGGAGGAGGATTGAAAAGGCCTGGAGTTAAGGAGCTGCAGATCAGGCTGGATTGGGCTGGATTAGGCATTTTTATCTCCCACAGGTTCATAAAGAGCGTGGGGCCAGATCAGCACCCTATTGAGGCAAGAATGTCGTTTGAGCCTTTGAAATTAGCCAGGAGGGAGCCATTGTTTGAAGGTACTACTGATCGGTGCTGTAGTTAATCTGGGCAACTGATGAGTCCTATATAATGGAAAGCCACTGGATGTGATTAACCCCTTCTTCTCTGACATCTCTACCTCTCGTGGGGCCTTGTGCTCCAGGGAGACAATGCTTTGAATCAGCAGCATCAGATGCAGAGGTTAACTGAGGAGAGCAGCGTCCACCTGTGTCTAAACTGGAAGTAAGTCCAGAGTGAGGAAGCAGAGGTTAGAAAGAAAAAAAAAAACCCTGGACCAGGGGTTTGGCAACTGGTTCTGCCACATTTTGAGCTGTGTAACTTTGGGCAAGTCACTGCCCTTCTTAAGCTTTTGGTTACTTCTCTTGTCTATAAAAATATGTGCACTTGTGGTCCTTCCAACCCTAACTGGCATGCTCCAGTCCCCTAAGTGTGGATTTGCTGACCTGTTGCTGCAGAATAGGAAAGATCTGGTCTCTGCCACTTACTGCACCACCTTGCACAAGGACACACCTTCTCTGTGAACCTCAGTCTTCCCACTTATATAATTTAGGTTATTGTGAGACACGGGCAAGATAATGAACCAGGAAGCCTTTTCAGAGTCAGTATATAAGTGTCACTTAAATGACACCCTGAGTTTAGAAGGGAAGGCAAGGTAAAATGAGCTGAAGAGAACAGTTGGGGTTACTTACTGGCAGATTAGGCTGAGACCTGGGGCTAGGAGCATGAGGAGGTGGGGGTTGTGGTCAGCCAGGCCGTGAGAAGCTCCAGCTCTGTCCTGTTCAGGTCCTGGTTACTTCCCAGCAAGCAGTTCAGGGAGGGGAAACAATTGAGAGGTTGTAAATGATACTGAGAACAGCCCAAGAAAGTGGCTGCAAACCGTTGTCTGAGCGGGCAAGGTGCCAGAGCAAAGCAGCCGGAGGGGAGCCCAGCCAGGATCTGGAATCCCATGCAAATGCGCAGCCTCCCATATCCGATGGGTACCTGGGGTAATAATATTCATGCACCGTGCCCCTGACACAGGTGTGCACACGGCTCGGAGGGGAGCCCTGGCAATAACAGATCACAACTGTATATTGACCAGAGTGATCTGTCTCAACTCATCCCTTCGGAGAAAATCTAAGATCCTCTGGAGAAACTCTTCAAATTCCCGTTTATTCTTCACGCAAACAGATTAACGATTTCGCTTTGACTCTCCGTTTCATGCTTCCCGCGAATGAAACTGACCACTCCTTTGAAGCTGTTCTTTGAGCTATAAGCATGACTTCTTCCCTCCCATCAAAAGGCATTTTCTCTGGTCTCGATATTTTTTTTTAACTTTGAAGCCCTGGGTGCTGCGGGTGGGGGCGCTGGCAGGAGGCGCGGCTGCCATAGGAGCAGCATAGCGACTTGCTGACTCATCCGGCATGAACATCACTGTGTTTCAGGAGGCAAAGTGATTTTCAAACTATGAGTAATGCACAGTGTTAGAGAGAATGTTTACAAGGCAGCAGGCATCTCAGCACACTGAGGAACCAGCAGCTGTTTACAGCTGGGAAGAGTGAAAGGCTAAGGAAGCTCTGGGCAGGAAAACCCTTCTCTCTGGGCTGCTCCGCCTTTGAAAAGCAATCAGCCAGGAAAGGCAGGTGACCTCAGAGTTCCCTGAGGAGGGATCCAGAACTAGCATCTTTATGTGAATACCTGGATGTCTGATCATTTTATATGAAAAAAAAGCTTTTTTATACTCTTTGTTTTCATTTATGCAACTGTAGGGAAAGATGGATTTAATACTTATAATAATAGTGTGAATTTGTGTAGAGAACTGTGGTGCTTCTTCTAAGGCAAGGATGGGAACAAATCATTCCTATCTGTTTATTTATTTATTTTCACTTCCCAATGTTAAAGGTGGGGAGCAGAAGCCCATGGGGAGGGCGGGGGAGGGGCATTAAATGCCTTCTTAAAGCTCCTTTGTGGGATTAGTAAGGGAAAAGTCTGAGAGCCATCGAGTACAACCAGCCAAGTATTTAGACCTCAGGAGAGGAAAAGAGACTCCAGTCCAGGTTCCGAGCTGTTGTGGTGTCTGTCCCTTCCCTCCTAATGGAAAATATTAGCGACAGTTGCTCTGCTTGCCTCAAGGAAGAGCCTAGAGCTCTGGAAAGGCGGGGACAGTGTCTGCCCACCACTCTGGCCCGCATGTCTAGCTTGGAGACTGCCAAATATTCAGTAAATATTTGCAGACTTCATGAATGAGATTAAGAGCTTTGAACACCAGAACGCTGCTCTTCTGGTTAGTGGGTCTTCTTGCCTTTAGTTCCCCCTTCCCCGGGCCCGGATGGGGGTGCTCAGCAAGTGGGGCCCTGCATGGAGACCCATCTACCGATGGTACTAGCCCTAAGAAGGAAAAATAGCTGCTTGTGTCCTCAGGACTTAACTGCTAAAACCAGATGAAAGTAAAACACTCAACTCGGGGACTCCTTTAAAAAAGGCTCATTCAAAGGGAAGTAGTAATTTTAATTTGTTTACATGTTGGAGGTAAATCAGAACTGGAGGACTCCATTCCACCTGCTGATTCTTGAGCTGATGGTATCACTGCAGGTGTAACGACAGGAAAGCCAGCTCGGGTCTGGGCATTGTGCAGGCGGGTGAAGGATACGCAGTTGGACTGAATCAACCCTTAAAAAACAAAAGTTCCACTCTTGATATGTGTTTATATATATTTATTTATATATATACATATATATAAATAAAAGAAAAGGAAAACTTGTGGAAAATGAATCCTGCTTTTTTTCCCATGGGAAAAACATCCACATGATTTTATATGCTGGGACATGTTTCTGAATTTTGATAAGTCTTACAAGTTACAGGTATAGGGATAGCCTTTTCCGAAGCCCTCTCTCTGCAACAGATGTCTCTGTTCTCTTGTTCTTTCCCTTCCTGCTTTGGCTTCTCTGCTTCTGCCTCCTTCCTTCCCTCCTTTCTGCATCCACGTGAACTCCTTGCTTCTGTTCTTGCTCGCATGCTGCTCGCCTCCCCAAGCATCCCTCGTCATTGTGTAAACTTTCTCACAGTCTCCGGCAAAGAGACATTCACCTGTGGTCAATAACGTTTTGAAAAAATATATAAAGTCATGAACTACTCATCAGATCACTTATACATAAATCGGTAATTCTTTTTAAGCTTCCAAGCTTAATCACACACAAAAATATTTTTGTGCACCTGAGAATAGAAGCTATAAAACTTAACTTTATCACATCTTGCTCCTTGAGTACATGACCTTTGAATGTTCAATATTTGCATCGTGGACTAAAGGGGTGGCCCCAGGGAAAGGCACACCCTTCAAACCGTCACTGTGACCTTCTGTGAGCTGCCTGCCTTGACTGGGCTCTCCCCTACCCACCCACTAAAATAAGATCCTTAGGCTTACTCCAAGCAGTAAATAATAAGCCAGTACACTCACGGCTAATCAATCCAAAATGATTGTTAAGGAGAGTGGTCATCTGTGGTCCCATCCCAAGTACTTGAGGATGATGCCAGGAGAGAAAATGTCGTGTGTGCTCCCAGGGGCTGTCACTTGGTGCTTCTGCCCTAGGCATACCCTCCAGGGGGGTAAATCTAGGCTGGGGGCTTTTCTAGGGCTCTGCACCTGCACTACCCTGTATCGGAGCTGCACCTAAACAGGCCGGTCTTCCTTTCACACCCTCTCCTCTGTTGTTCCCGCAGGTACGGGAATGCTTGTCAGGCTAGGAACCCGTGTAACTGCCCTAAGGCACCTCAAGTAACCAGCTGCCTCATCTTCACCCTGTCTTATAACATTTATTTTATAAATATTTATAAATAATGTCATATTCATTTACTAATATTAGTTTAGAAGCAGGTTGTTGCACATTTGAGGTCCAAACCTTTAACATCTATTTTAAAATAAACTTTGGCCGTTTACAACCCTAATAGAATAAACTCCTTCTAATTTTCCCTTTATTTTTGCCCCCTTCCCTCTTCCCCTCAATTTTTTCTTCTTTCTCCTTCCACCATTCTTTCCCTCCCATCCTTCCTTCCTCTTTCTTTGCTTTCTTGCATTTTGTTTGTTTGTTGCTTTGGGTAGATGTCTTTCTAGAAAATATATCTAAAAAGAAATTTAAAAAACTGATTAAGGACTAGATAGAGACCTTTTATCATGTGTATATTTTGACTTTCCATTTTAAATTAGTTGCATATGCTTTTTCCCAATTAAAAAAAAAAAGTTAACCCAAAGAGTGTTTTGCACTCTTCCTGTTTCCATTTTTAAGAGTTTTTAATTTTTTCCCCAATTTTAATGTCAGCCTATTTCCTCCTCCTGGTACAGCTTCGAAAGGGAAACGGGGAAGAGGGAAGGGACAAAGTTGACAGATGCTAAGTGCCCATGTGTCCACAGCAGGGACCCAGGGGGATGGGTGAGCCTTCCCGGATCAAGGAAGTTTTGGTGTTTTTGTTTTTCTTTTAAACTCGAGATGTAAATACCTCCCCACATCATTAAATATTCTTCTACAACATCATTTTCAATGGTTGTACAAGTCCCAAGTTAACTTTATATCTTTGCAATGTAATTTATTTAATTCATATTCTGTTAAACATTTGAGTTTCATGTAATTTGTAAATATTACAAATAGTGGTGCCATAAAGTTTCTTGTAGCTTAATCTTTGTGCATAGCCATTCTTATTTACTTTAAATATCTCTTCTCAAAGGAGAATGATTGTAATTTTCAAAGGAAAATAAACCAGAGAATATAAATCCTAGAGCCTCTGATATGTATATCTCCTCTGAGCTAATTTAAATTTAACATGAAGAAATTTTCACCTTTGTTTATTAACAAGCTTTATTTGCTTTTTATGAATTTTCTGTTTAGAGCCTTTGCCCATATATCTGTTGGTATTTTAACATTTGCAATGATTTAGAGTGTTTTACATACAGGGTCTGGTACAAATAATGCCCCTTTTTATTACAATATCTTTTATTACAAAATCATAAGCATGTAATTCTGTAACATAACAATAGCACACTCAAGCACACCATATGACATTTTAGGTGAAATGTTCAAATTAAAACTATAAATTATTACACCCATATTATTATCCCACCAACCACACTCAAGCAGGTGTTACTTCTGCTGGACCCTGTATATTTCATATATAGAGACAAAGACTTCCTTGTCTAATACTGTTTTTAAAAAATAATAATTTTCTGGCTTGATATTTGCATTTTAATGTTGGTTATATCTATATATATGTGTGTGTGTGTATTTAAAGATTTTTTATTGTTATTCTATTACAGTTGTCCCAATTTTTCCCCCTTTGCCCTCTTCTGCCCAGCCCACCCCTGGCTCCCACAGTCCATCCCCACACTGTTGTCCATGTCCATGGGTCGTTCACACATGTTCTTGGCCTAGTCCCTTCCCCTTCCTTCCACCGTTATCCCCCTTTCCTCTCCCTTCTGGTCACTGTGAAGGTTTTTAGATTAGAAGTAATCAAATGTATCAATATTTTCTTTTCTGAGGAATGAGCTTTTCCATACAGAACTTTGAAAATATTTCACATTTACTTCTAATAAAATAATTTTAAAGGTAAAGTTTTCATATTTTACATCTTTACAGTACAATGTACAGATTTTAAGTTGATCATTCAAAGATTTGTGACAACTGCATAAACCTAAGGTTTAGAAATTCAAAGGGTACAGGTTTCTTTTTGAGTCGGTTGCACATATTTATAAATACACTAAAAACTACTGGATTGTACACTTTCAAAGGATGAATTGTATGGTATATGAATTATGTCTAAATAAAGACGTGGATCATATTTATAGAGAAATTAAGATCATCCCACCAAGTTCCCAAGAGTCACTTCCAATAGACCCTCATTCCCAGTCTACCCCAGAGGCAACCAGTGTTTAGGGTTTTTTCGTGATAGATTAGCTTTGTCTGTTTTAGAATTTTATATTAAATAGAATCATGTAGAGTCATACAGAATGAACATTTGTGTGTAAAGTTTCTTTCCCTCGACACAATGTTTTAGAAATTCGTCTGTGTTGTGTTCCAGGGGTTTCGTTTTGTTGTTAAGCATACTATTTCATTAATTGTCTGTATTTCACTTTGTTTCTCCATTTCTCTATTGTTCCCAGTTTGGGGTCACTATGGACATTCTTACACAGGTCCTTTTGTGGACATGAGCTTCCATTTTTCTTGGGGAAGTACCTAGGGGTAGAACTGCTGGGTCATAGAATAGACGTATGTTTAGTTTTATAAGAATCTGCTGGACTTTTTTCCAAAGTGGTTTTATCCTATTATACTCCCACAAAAATGCATGAGAGTTCTGGTTGCTCCAGATCCTTGCCAACATTTGCTGCTATCAGTCTTTTGTGATTTTAGCCATTTTATGAGTGTACAATTGTAGTGTATTATAGCTTTAATTTTCATTTCCTTGTTACTAAAGTTATTGAAATTTTTTAATGTGCTTCTAGTTTTTGGTTTTAATAGTTTTGTATTTTACTTCTAATTACATCTATTTATCAATCTAAAGTAATTTTGATTACTATTTGAAGTAAATCTCCAAATTTATATATTTTTAAATAATTTACCCAACATAGTTTATTAAATAATAATTTTATTCCTACCGACTCATGATGCTTTCTTTATCATAGGTTAAATTCTTACATATAATATGGCCTTAAAATATCTATTCTGTGCAATTCATTTATACATTTGTACATTTGTTCTTTGTTAAGTCCACACTATTTTATTGACATTTGCTTTTAAAAATGGTGTAATAGCTGCCTCTGGTACTAGACCTTTCCATGTTCAACATTTTTTTTTGTTGTTCATGCTTAATTATCCTTTCAGTAAATGCTAGACTTATGTCTGAAAAGTATCTTATTGCTATTGTTATTGGAAGTATATATTGAACATTCAAATTAATTTGAAAACACTGACATCATTGCCATAGAATTTAATATTCAAATTTTCTTATACATTTCTCAGTAAAGTTTTGTGATTTTAATTATATGGATCCTTCACATTCTCTTAAAGGTGTTCCAAGGCATTTAATAGAGGTTTTTAATGTCATCATTGTTAATTTTGCTATTGTAATTTGATTTTTTTTCACTGTATTGTCTAACTGGAGAGTATTTCTATATAGAACAGCTGTGGGCTGTGTGTCTCCTTTATATATTTAGCAATGTTCTTGAATTCTCATATTAATTTTAACAATTTCAGTTGAATTATTCTTTCAAGTTTCTAAGAGTGTAATTATATCATCCACAAATAATTTAAAATCTGTTTTTTCCCTTCTAATATTTATGCACATAATTTTTGTATGCATTCTATTTAATTGTTCAGGACTTTCATATCTAAATGAAATAAAAATTGCAATAAACTATATCCATGTTTTGTTCCTGGTTTTAATAATACTGCTTTAGTATTTCATTCTTAAGGATGGTCTGGACTGTTTGAAATAAATACTTTTTTTTAAGAAGGAGTTTTAAATTTGTAATAATTTTTTGGTAAAGATTAAGTTCTGAATTTTAATGTCTTCTCTACATCTATTGAGAAGTTAATTTGGATTTTCTTTTTTAGCCAGTGGATGTGATAAATTGTACTGTTGGATTTTTCAAATACTAAAACATAAAACATTTCATTCCAGGTTAAATCCTACTGGGATTATTCTTCTGATACTATGTTGTCTGTGTTTGGGTTTTCTTCTGGTGTTCATAACTTAAATAGTTTTATTATTTTCTTTGTTTTGAGCTGTCAGGTTTTGACATTTGCATTACCTCTATAAAGTACATTAGATAAGCTTTCTGTATCTTTAATGTTTCGAAGTAGTTATTGAGATATAGTAACTACCTACTCCTTGAAGGTTTTTTCCCCATGAAGTTTTTAGGCCTTGACAGTTTTTTTCTGGAAGGAGTTCTTTCTCTCTTTTCTCTCTCCAGTTTCTCCAGCTGTAACTAGTGTGTTAAAATTTTATAATTCTAAGTTTGGTAATGTATGTATTTCCAGAAGACTATTTCACCCCGGTTTTCAAGTTTGTAAGTTATAATTTTGCAAGTGTTGTCTTATGTTTAAAATATCTCCTTCTTATCCGATGTTCAGTCCCCTTTTTTAACTTGTACTTTTATTATCCATAGGGTTTTTCTCCTTTACTTTCTCTAGAACTTTGAGTATTTTATTAATTTTTTAAAAGCAGCTCTTGATTTAATTCTATAAATTTTCTTATATTCTAATTCATTTAGTTTTGTTTTTGCCTTTATTGCTCTTTCTCTTGATTCCTTAGGGAGTTTATTGTTGTTGCTGTTTTTATAAATCCTTGAGTTGAATACTTTCATTTTTCTTTTCCTTGAAAATAATGAAAACATAAAAACTATAATTTCATTGAAGTATACTTTGATAATATTTTATAATTTCTGATATGGCCTATCCTTATTTTAATTATCTTCTAACTGCTATGTTCTTATGCTTTAATTTTTTCACATTTTTAAACAGTTTATTTACTCTCCTAATAGTTTAATTTCCTTTGAAAGCTAGAAAATAAAGATCATTTATTTATGTTTTTATTTTATTGCTTTTTCTTATAGTAAACATTGATCTTTCCCTAGCTCTTATAAAGGTCATTAAAAAAGTATGCACACTCCAAACCAGTGAACAGTAATGTGCAAAGCTCCAGGAAAACTATGACTTGAATGTTTTTAAGGTGGCAGAGGATCACAATTTGGGGATGTATCCTATAAACACTGTTTCTTTTTTTCTTTTTGATAAAACTAGTTTTCAAAGTGGTATATTTTGAATGATCACAATCCAAATATAATTCCCCAAACAGATAATAACTTTAGGAAAACTTCTGAGCTAAGATACATTGAAGGATAAATTAAGAATATTATTTTTTCTTTGACCTCAATTTCTGAATTGCATACATATTTTTCCTCAAGTGTCATTTCTTTTTTGTTTGTTTTATGGGCAACATAACACACACCAGATTATCATTCTGAAGCTTGTTTCTTGTACCTACAAGCACGGTCAAAATTAAGGTACATTAGGTATAGAAAGAATAAGGAAGATAGAACATACAGAACCACATATGATTTAAGGCCTTAGTTACTTGTGATTTCAGTATTTGCAACAATGTATTGCTCTAATGCTTACCTATACAGCTAAGCAGGCAGACACAGCAAAAATGTCTAAATGTGTAGAGAATGAAGGCAATTTAATCTATATATTATCAGTTTATTAATACAGTGGGACTCTTAAAGGAACCTTTGGTAGTAAAATAATCTGATTGCATTTCACATGGCAATTAAAAAGAACAGAAATTAAAAGTCTCCTCTACAATTAAAGCATCTCCGGGTATGTAAAGCTGTTAAGAAGCCCACATATCCTTTATTTTGCAGATGCTACCGAGACAACCACTGCATAATGCATTTTGTAAAATACCTTTCAAAAAAGACATTGCATTTCATAATGTTTATTATTACAAATGGGGGGATTTCCAGGCTAAACATTTAGACCGAACATATACATGAGGCTATTCAACAGAAGCTTGTAATGCAATCTGATGATAGGAAATTTCACATGTACCCATTAAATAGTATCTTATGTTTGTTATTTCAATCATGCCAAATTAAGACAGCATTTTTTTTCCTGCAAAGTTACCAGAAAAGACACTGAGGTGGAGTCAGGAGAGCAGATTTCTAGGTTCAGCCCTGGCTCGACCTACCTATAAGATAAAGGGAAAGTTCTCTTAGGCCTCGTGAAGATGTCAGATGCCTCAACTGTAAACAAGGGGGTTGAACAAAATGAATTCCAAGGAGTATTCCTATAAAATGAGATTTTGCTAAATTTTTGAGAACTTAAATTTAAAAAAATGATAGCTATGACATATCAAGCTTGATACTTATCACCAATAATGCTGATTATAGAGAGAGCTTTTTAAAAACTGATTCTGCATTTATAGAAAAAATGCAAGACTTCTTTTGCATGCTATATACTTTAATTTTTGTTTTTATTTAATTTTTGCTCTGCCCTTATACTTTCAATTACTTTAATTTCTATTATTAATAGTTTTGTTGCCTTGTGATAAAAAAAATTAAGCTTGTATAATTTCTGCTTCTTAAAGATTAAAGACCTAAATGTGAAAAGCAAAAGTTTGCAACTTTTAGAAGACAGTGTAGGGAAAAAAAAATTTATCAAAAGTAGGGAAAGATTTCTTATATAAGATGCAAACATACAAACAATCAAGTGAGAGGCATATACTTGATTATAGAACAAGAGAGGATACTTGAAATGCATGTAACCAAAAGTAGAAGGTATTTTAAGGCTGGTGGCAATAAGATCCTAATTCTCCCACATGGATAATCAGCTGTCCCAGCCCCACCATTTCCCTCCCTTGTTGTGCGATGCCATCTTAGTTGTGTATAGAGTTCCCTCGTGTGTAGGTTATTTCTGCGCTTTTGTTCTGCTTCATTCATTTCTGGCCTATCGCCTGGGCCAATACCATCATGATCTTTTTAATACCTAAATACTTAATAAGACAAGTCTTGCTACCTGATTCTTCTTCAAAATTGTCCCTTTCACATGAATTTCAAAATTAGCTTATTAAGAATCTCTCTCTCACACACACGCACACACATTGGGGATTTTTAAAATTAAAACGGCACTGTCTACAGATTAAGATAGAGATAATTGACATTTTTATGTTATTGAGTACTCAACAAACATGGTAATTCTCTGCATTTAATTAGATCTTCCTTATATTGTTCGATAATGCTTTCATGGCTCTCTTCATAGAGGTCTTACACAAATTTATCCCTAGGTGCCACGTAATTTCTGTTACTATTGTGAATGGAATTCTTTTCTTTGCCATTATATTTTCTAATTAGTTATTATTATTAGAAATGCTATTGGTTTTTATAGCTAGCCTCCTTGCTGAACACTTTTTAGCTCTAAGAGTTTCTCTGAATTTTTTGAACTCCTTATCTTGACAATCACATGGGTTTTTTTTTGGAAACGAGCAATTTTCTTTCTCCTTCCAGCTCCTCTCTCCCCCCCACCTTTCTTTTCTACTGCATCAGTTGAGACCTTCGGTAAAATGCTGAGTAAAGGCTTATAATTGGTACCCTTATGTCATTCCTGACTTTAATGGAAATGCCTCTACAATATGACCAGTTAGTATATTTGCTTATAGAATTTTGATATGTGGCTTTTTGTCAAGTGAAGAAAGTTGTCTTCTATACCTAGTTTGCAGAGATTTTTTAAAAAAATAAATAAATGCTATATTCTATCAAATGTATTTTCTGCATTTAGCAAGATGATACTAAAAAGTTTTTTTAAAACCCTTTTTCCTTTTTACTCTGTTGACTTAATAGGTTTTCTAATCTTGAATTATACTTTCATTGAAATTAAATCCTATTTGGTCACAATATTTTCTTTAACATTTTGTATCTACGTGAAAAGTGAGATAACTTATAATTTTCTTGTACTGTCTTTGTCTGGCTTTAGTATCTCAAAAAATAAGTTGAGTGATCTTTCTTTTTCTCCCCATTCTGTGAAACAGGTTTTTTTTGTTTGTTTGTTTTTAGACAGTGTTTATCTGTTTATTGAAAATCTGTTAAAAGTGTTTGGGCTTGGTATCTCTGACGGTGAGAGAACTTTGGATTAATAATTTAATTTCTGTAATGGCTAAGGCTTTATTCTGGTTTCATCTGAATAAATTGTCAGAATTTTATTTTTTCTAAAAATATACATTCCTTTTAAGTTTCCATGTTTATTGGCATGAAGTTTGTAATAGTTTTAAAATGTATTTTTACATCTTCATTTTATCTATTTCTAAACCCTTTTTATTTCTATTTTCTTTTTGTTTTTTTTTTCTTTTCCTTAGTCACTTTTGCTCAGGGTTTGTCTATTTCTGTAAGTTGTTTCAAAAGACCAACTTTGGATTTTATTCCTCTTCCCTAAATAAAATTTCTTTAATTTTTCTCTCATATTTATTTTTTCTAATTTCTAGTTTGGGTTTCTCTGTTGTTCTTTTCTCAGTTTCTTAAGTCAATCACTTTATTTATTCATTGTCCTGTTCTTGTTCAAGTTTTCATTTTGTTTTTACAGAATCTATTTTTAAACTACTAAGTATTCATTGTTCTCTTGACCTCAGCTAAGGCCCCAGCACTTTCTAGATACTTACTGAACTCTGCTTGCCATCCTATCTTCGTCCCACACTTGTAGTTTTACCTTTTTAAATATAAAAAATAGTTATTTTTACAATCAGTACTTAATTATATTTACAATATTTTTTTAGTAGTCTTTTTAGTGACAGTCTGTGATTGTTAAACTCTCTTGCTCTTGGACTGTCTGAAATGTCTGTATTAGGGTAGAGTGTTCTGGATGGACAGTCATTTTCCCTCTGCGCTTTCAACATACTGCACTTCTTGCCTTGTAGAATCTATTGTTGTCTATGAGAAGGCTGCTGTCAAACTAATTTTCACTCCTTTGTAGGTAATCCATCTTTTATTTCTGTTAACCTTTGATTATTTCTTTATCTTCAATGTTCTGCAATTTTGCTGCCATGTGTCTAGATATAGATTTATTCTTATCTCAATGCTTGGTCCTCAAATGTACTTTTGAAGTCTTCAATTCTGAGAAAGTCTCAGCAATTATCTCTTTAAATATTACATGACTGTCATTTCCTCCATTCTCTTCTTTCAGAATTCCTATTAGATGACAGTGAGTGTCTCTCAATCAAACCTCCATGTGTCTTTTTAAAAAATATATTTTATTGATTATGTTTTTACAGTTGTCCCAGTTTTCCCCCTTTGACCCCTTCCTCCCAGGACCCCCAATTCCTTCTGGCAATCCCCTCCTTAGTTCATGGGTCATACATATAAATTCTTTGACTTCTCCATTTCCTACACTGTTCTTAACATCCCCTTGTGTATTCTGGACCTGTCAATTTGTACTTCTTAATCCTTGCACCTTTTCCTCCATCCTCCCCATTCTCCCTCCCAACCGATAACCCTTCAAATGACCTCCATATCTATGATTCTGTTTCTCTTCTGTTTGTTTGCTTAGTTTGTTTTTTAGATTCAATTGTTGATAGTTGTGAATTTATTGCCATTTTAATGTTCATAGTTTTGATCTTCTTTTTCTTATATAAGTTCCTTTAACATTTTATATAATAATGGCTTGGTGATGATGAATTCCTTTATCTTTACCTTGTCTGGGAAGCACTTTATCTGCCCTTCCATTCTAAATGATAGCTTTGCTAGATAGAGTAATCTAGGCTGTAGGCCCTTGATTTCATCAATTTGAATACTTCTTGCCAGTCCCTTCTAGTCTGCAAAGTTTCTTTGAAGAAATCAGGTGACAGTCTTATGGCAACTCCTTTGTAGGTAACGATCTGCTTTTCTCTTGCTGCTTTTCAGATTCTCTCTTTATCTTTAACCTTTGACATTTTAATTATGATGTGTTTTGGTGTGGTTCTCTCTTCATCCATCTTGTTCGGGACTCCCTGTGCTTCCTGGAATTGTATGTCTATTTCCTTCACCAAAGTAGGGTAGTTTTCTTCCATTATTTTTTTAAAAAGCTTTCAATATCTTGCTATTTCTCCTCTCCTTCCAGCACCCCTATATTTGAATACTGGTACATTTGAAGTGTCCCAGAGGCTCCTTACCCTATCCTTGTTTTGTTTTTCTTTTTAATTCTTTTCTCTTCTTGCTGTTCTGATTGAATGTTTTTTTCTTCCTTATGTTCCAAATTATTGACTTGATTCTCGGCTTCATCCACTTCACTGTTGATTTCCTGTAAATTTTTCTCTATTTCACTTAGCGTAAATTTCATTTCTGCCTCGGTCTCTTATGCTCTTGAAGTACCCAATGTGTTCCTTGAGCATCCTAACAACCAGTGTGTTGGACTATGCATCTGTTAAATTGCTTTTCTCCATTTTGTTTACTTCTTTCTCTGGAGTTTTGTTCTGTTCTTTCATTTGGGTCATATTTCTTTGTCTCCTCATTTTGGCAGCCTCCCTGTATTTGTTTCTGTGTATTAGGTAGAGCAGCATTGACTCCCTTTCTTAGCAGCATGGCCTACTGTAGAAAAGCACACCCATAAGTTGGATGAGGTGGAGCCTTAGGTAATTGCCAGTGTGGGGCAACCCATGTGAACCAGCTTGATGGAGTCTCAGATATGGTGTCTCTGCTCTGTGGCCCTGTGTGGGGGAGGGCTCAGAAGAGGGACAATGGCTCCTGCCTGGCCTCTGGAGTCTTGTCTGAGAGGAAGCTGTCTTCCAGCACTTGCTCTGATGCCAGACACTTCAGTTTCTCCTCATATGCCGCTGGTGCCCTTCCAGCTGCTGCCCTGGTGCTGGAGCCCAGAGGGAGTGAGTCTGCATAAGTCCTAAGTCCATTGTTGGCCCTTTAAGAGGAGACACCTGAGAATCCTGCAGTATCTTCCGCTGCCCTAAACCTCACTGTATTTTACAGCCAGAAGTTATAAAGACTTATCTTGTTGGAACTGGAACCCTAGGCTAGGTGGTTGGTGTGGGGCTGGGATCCCTCGCTCCTGAGGTATCTTTCCTGATTTTTATCCATCACATGTGGGTGTGGGGCCACCTGTTTCACACCTGTGCACCTCTGCCTCTCCTACCCATCTATTGAATTTGGCTTCTTTAATTCCTTGGTTGTCAGACTTCCATACCGCTCAATTTTCTGATGATTCTGGATGATAGTTGTTTTGTAGTTTTGTAATTCTTGCTGTGGTTGTGCAAGGAGGTGAGCCGTGTTTACCTATGCCTCCATCTTGACCAGAAGTCTCCATGTGTCTAAACACTTTCTCTCTCTGCCTGGACTCTGGGCATGTTCTTCAGCACCCTTTTCCACCTCCCTACTGTGCTCTTCAGCTTTATTAAGTCCAGAAATTTTATCATCCAGGACATTTTAAATTTCAATGATTATTTTATTTGTGATACTTTTACTTGGCTTTTTAAATATAAACCTGATGTTTTACCTAGTTTGTTTTATAATTTCTAATAATTTCTGTTATCCATCTTTTTTAAAAAATAATTTTTTTATTGTTGTTCAGGTACAGTTGTCTCCATTTCCCTCCTTCCAATCCCCCCCACTCCACCCCTTCCCACCTCCCATCCTCGATCCTATCCCTTTTGGCTTTGTCCATGTGTCCTTTTTACATGTCTTTTTTACTTGACAGCCCTTTCTCTACTTCCCCCATTATCCTTTTCCCCTTTCCCCTCTGGTTACTGTCAGTTTGTTCTTTATTTCAATGTCTCTGGTAATATTTTGCTTGCTTGTTTGTTTTGTTGATTAGGTTCTACTTATAGCTGAGATCATATGGTATTTTTCTTTCACTGCCTGGCTTATTTCACTTAGCATAATGCTCTCCAGTTCCATCCATGGTATTGCAAAGGGTAGGAGCTCCTTCTTTCTTTCTGCTGCGTAGTATTCCATTGTGTAAATGTACCACAGTTTTTTGATCCACTCATTTACTGATGGGCACTTAGGTTGCTTCCAGCACTTGGCTATTGAAAATCATGCTGCCATAGACTATCTCTTTTGATACCTCAAATGTATTTACCCTAAAGTCTTAGTTATGTTGGTCTATAAAATTAGTTTCCATGTGGAATAAAATCCTGTCCTGATTATTGACTTTGTTGGCTCTCTTTCTTAGCATTAGATTTCTTAATTTATTTTGGAAATTGGGTTTGCAGACTCATTTCAGATGGAAGTCATGTTTGTTCTTTGTTTTCTTTCTCTCTCTTCCTCACTCTGGGCTCACCCTGCCTGTTCTCTCACTATTACCCTCAGCCCTCTTACTCCCTAACCCTGAACCATAGTTTCTGGTGGCATTTCAGGGTTATTGCTGCATGGCGATAATAGGGGCACAGCAGGTCTGGTCACTGACCTCTTCCCAATTAGCAGGTTGTGTCTGCATCTTCCTGTGTTTTTAGGCCTGCAAATTCTAGAACTGCAGCCCAGGCATTTTGCTGGAGTAGCTTTTCAGCCTCTCTCCCAAAGCTTGAAAATCAATCCCATGTACCTCCTCCACCATTAATCATACACTCCATAAGGAAAGGAACTGTATATGTTTTGGTTACCACTGTATATCCGGTGTATAAAATGGTGTCAACACATAGTAAGCTGAAAGAACGAATGAAGGCTAACAAGTCACAGACCGAAGTTGCAAACTATACATTTGAGGTTGAACCTGGAGCTTTGTTTACACCCAGTCTCCCTGGAGAGTGGTCAGCCTGCTACAGAGGGTAACGTGTATCTGCAGAAGGGAACAACTACTGGTGTAAATGCTCAAAGACCTTGATTTCGGGATGGCTCTGCTCCTTGCCTAGCTGAGTCACCTAAACATTCTAAACCCAGAATCCCTCTTGTATAAAGTGAACATCCTGTGGTTGGATGGCAATGCTCCATTCAGATGATGGCCACTCTATCAGCCAGGGTTCCAGAGTGAGAGCAACAGAAGATCCCCAGCTGAGGGTGGTAGTTCACAGAGTGTGACTGAGAAGCAAACGCATTATTTTAAGGCACTGAGACTTTTAGAGTTGTTTGTTTCTGCAGCATAGCCTGGGCCAGGCTGGCCTGGCAGGTGTAATTACTTACCAGCAATACTCCAGCACACAGAGTCTGAGCTCTGTTGGGAGAAGGGTTCTTTCCCTCATTCTCTCTCTCCCTCTCTCTCTCTCTCTTTCTCTTTTAACTATTTCCCAGTTTCCAGTTAAGTGTGTAAATACGATCATTGTTCTTTACTCTATTTTCACTATTAAGGACAAACATTTTAAACTTAATAATGATCCCACATCTGTGGTATTCCAATTTTCTAAGAAAATTGTGACGTTGTCTAGAACCCTCCGCAATATAATAATCCATACTTTGAAAAGTGTCACCGTGGCCTTTCTGGAGATGGGAAGACAAAACTTTTGACCTGAACATGATTTAATTTTTGCACAATAACACGCAACTTTATCACGTGCTTCAAGAACTCAGTGATGGCAGCAGCGCAATGCACGTGTCTGCTGGCCCGGACGGAAATGGCTCTTGACTGTAATGCTCTTTGAATCCATGGTTCCTTGCATCCATGGGGCTCCTGCTCCTCCTGATACTGCAGTCTGCTTTTGGGGCGAGTGCCTGGAGTGGAACGCCCAGCCACCTCCCCCATGCCCCATGATGTAGAAGACCAGAAAACCAAGAACTCAGATCAATGACTAGAAAATAGATAGCTCAGAAAAGTTCCCAGTGCCCAAGGAGAGTGCATAAGCCCCATGGCGTCTCGGGTGGGTGGCCTAGGAGTTCTGTTTTGTTGCTGTGTTTGCCAGTGGAGATATGCTTTATTGAATTTAAAATGCAAGATGTATTTGTGGCTCCTTAGACATTTGCACTGCTGTACATATTATAATTGTGGTATAATTATTATTTGAAAAAATATAAGTAAAATGTGGCCTATCCTATGAAAATGCAAACCGTACAAATTAAAGGCACAAAACAATTATTCAGCACCCTGAGGAATACTTAATATATACCTGTGAAATATCTTACACACACATATAATAAAAACTTGGTGTTATTTTGATACTTAAAGTTGCTACAAATATGGCCTCTAAATAAGGGATATAGTTACATATTCTTAAGGAAATACAATTTGACTGTTTTCAAGGACATAGACATTGGAACTAACAGAATGTTATTTAGAGTCTTCTCTTAATGAATATAAAATACGCAATGTATAAAACGCACATTGGTTTCTGAATAAAGGAGAGTTTCTGAAGTGTGGGAGGAACCGGAAAACAATGTTCTCTTAGGTCAGTGAAACATCTCTCTTCCCCGTCTCATAGGGTTTCTAGATTTAGCAAACAAAACCACACAATTCCCAAGTAAGTGGGAACATGAGACGAAAACAAAGAATTGTTATTATAAGTTTATCCCAGATATTGCACAGAATATATTTTCATACCAAAAAGTATTGCAGTTCATCTGAAATTTAAAAGCACCTAATATCCTGTACTTTATCTGGCAGCCCTACCCACCTCACTCTTTTAATCCTCATTTTGCACCACCCTCTGGAAGGAAGCTGGTCAGCCTCCCCCCCGAACCCCCTAAATTCTGTACGAGTGAGCTTGCACTAATGCATTTGCACTTCACACATGGCGAGGCTTATGGAAAGATGAGGTTCACCAACCAGCAGCTCTCCAACCCATTGTGCCCTTGTAAAGAAGGCAGTGTGGCCTTTGGCACTGGTCCAGGGGGAGGGCTGTGTGGGCTCTCCCCCATAGCGCCCTATTTTAGTCACAGTCGTTAGCGCTGGAGGAAAAGCACCCTGGTCATGAGATTGTCCTTCTGCCATGTCACAAGAGAGTCAGTAAAACCAGCGCCTGAAAGCAAGCTTGAGAGAAAAGATCTGTCTCCTGAGCCGAGGACCCTGGAGCCTCTTTCTGAAACATGCCTACATTTTTAAATTTTTTTCCCAGTCAAACCCCTTGACATCCATCCATGCACAGAGATAAGCAGCATTTTTTTTTAGCCTAAAAAAGAAACAGTGATTTCAGACTAAATCAGGCATTGCCACAAGACCCAAACTTAAGAGAAGTGGGAGGAAGCACCACCTTCACTGAGCTCGTGGCATAAACACATTGATGTAGTTACTCTCCGTTCCCACCTGCCCTGACTCATGAACCAGGAAACAGAGGCCCAGAGAAGCCCAGGCCCTTGCTTGGAGCCACACAGCTAGTGGCAGAACTTAGATTCCCATTCAGCTCTTTGGGGACACGGACCGGCCAGCCCTAACTCCTCACTTTCTCTCTTTTCATGGAGTTTCTATTACCTTCTGACCCCAGAGCTTGACTAGAGATGGGGGGAGACCCACGCAGGCAGCTCCCCCTCTTTCTCCCTCTCCCCATGCTCCCTTCTCCACCAAGCTGGCAGAACCTCACTTGGGGTGGGAGAGGTCAATGGAAGGGAATACCCTTCTTGGACCATGGTGCCTTCTTCCCCTCCACTGCTGAGGGTGCAGAGCTCCTGGTACAGAGGTGACTCCAGGGGAGCCTTCTGGAGCACGGTGCCCAGAGCATAGTAAGCCTTCAGTGAATATCTGGCAAATGAATGAACAAAAAAGACGATGCCAGTATGTTAGCCATTTTGAATGATACTCCCACCCAGAATAACCCTGGAGAAAGAGCCGAAGAACTGAATTTGGTCAGAGTTTCTAATGTCCCCTGCAGAGCCGTGGTCCCCTCTCCTCCTGAGTGCTGGCACTGCTCTCTGCACAGGCAACCGAGCACGTGAGCGGCTGCCCTGGCGACATGCGCCAGTCACCTCAGACTTTTGTGGGAAGAGGAATAATAATAACCAGCAATTACTGGTGGTAAGCCTTAAAAAATGGCTCTTTGTTCGTGTCAGTGCTACAGCCTTAGGAATCTCAAAGACAGTTGCTAGAGAGCTGACTCCCAATTTCACCCAAGTCACTGAGGTGTCCTGGAGAAAGAGTGACTTCCCCGGGTGGCCCTCCACTGGGCCGAGGAGCCCTCCGGGTGCGGGAGCACCTTCTAGAACTTTCTGTCTCTAACGAATCAACCTTTTCACTGACTCTGACATAAGCTTTGCTTTTTATATATTTCCTCTTAAGGCGGGGAGTAGATGGAAGGAGAGAAAAAGTGGGTTATGTCTGGAAAATAGATGACCATTTGGCAGTTAAAAGCAATGAAAGCTAAAAATTGAGCAAAGTTTGGTACTTTAAAGATTGTGTTTCATAGGATCTTATAATGCTCACACCACCCATAACTGGTTGTCAGTAAATGTGGGGATAAGTACATTAGTCATGAAAGAATATTCGTAACTATGAGCCTGGGAACTAAAATATTTGTTTATCATGTTGTTTCTATAGGAAAATATGTGTTGTATTCCAAACAGCTGGCTTGTGATGGACTTTTGCGGAAGTTGGGGTTCTGCCATGGGGGTGGGTTACGTGACCCAGACCACAGTCTCTGGCCTGAGCCCCTAATGACCAACCCACACATTGAGAAGCCCACATGCTGGGTGCAGGGAAGCAGGCACTGGCCAAGGAACAAAGTCTTATTAACAGAAGAATACTCTGGAATGTGAGCTCACAACAGAGGGCAGAAAACGGTGCATAAAATCCAGCCTTTCTGTCTTCAAGTTAGAGGCGCCTTCAGTTAAAACAGAGCGTTAACCAGCCATTCATTCACGTATTTGAAAAAATACACGTATACTTCCATGCTCTCTCTCCACAAGCCCTTGCAAATAACACCAAAGGGATGTTTTAAAAATATATTAACTTATAAGGGCACAAAGGACAGGAAGATAATGTGGAAGATGGAAAGTGGGGGTGGGAAGAGACACATGTCATTAATTCAGCAAAGCAGAAGGAGTCCAAGTGAAGTGCCTGCTAGGGGGTATGGGAGTCTCTCTACACACCCCTTTAAGGCTCAGCATCTGGGGGTACCAGTAACTTGGGAGGTGAGGGTGAGGAGTGAGGCTGAAACCAGAGAAACTACTTATAAATCCAAAGCAAGAGGGGTGACCCTTAAGTAGCGTTTCTTACTTCCTGTAGCCAGGTAACTCCCCGCCCACCTTGAGAAGCTTCTTTTAAGGAGGAATTGAAACTGGAGAGGCTCAGGACAGGAAGATTCCAGGCAGGGTGTGGACTTGGCTGGAAACCAGGGGATTAAGTGAAACTGCACATTCTGAACTTGGGGACGCTCGCACACTTTCCACTCTGCTCACAGCCCCCAACCAGGCATGTTACCACTAGCCCCAGACAGAGGGATGTTAGAGAAAGACTTAGGGCCCTGCCTGGTGAGGCTCAGTGGGCTGGGCGTTGTCCCACAAACTGAAAGTTTGCTGGTTCAATTCCAGTCAGGTTGCCAGCCAGGTCCCAGGTTGGGGGTGTGTAAGAAGCAACCTATCCATGTTTCTCTTGCACATAGAGGTTTCTCCCTCCCTTCACTTCTCTCTAAAAATAAACAGATAAAATATTTTTTAAAAAGACTTAGGGTTGCTAACCTTGAGGTCCTCCAATGAGGAGTCACATCTCATCACCCAACGGCATCACCACCAGGCGACAAGGCTCACCCCACACAGAGAACCCCTCCCTGTGTTAGTGCCTCGCTCTCAGCTATTGGATTGGGTCGGCAGAGATTATCTGGGTGGTGGGATAAGAGGGACTCCCCCTCCTCTTTTTAAGATTTTATTTATTTATTTTTAGAGGGTGGGAAGGGGAGGGAGAAAGAGAGGGAGAGAAAGAGTGATGTGAGAGAGAAACATTGATCTCTCGCAGGCGCCCCGGCGGGGATGAAACCAACAATCCCTTGCTTTGCCATGTGACACCCAACCAGCTGAGTCACATTGGTCGGGGCAACAGTTACTCTCTTCTTAAGTTTAATTTTAATTTGTGTCAAAGTAATACATGCATAAAAATTTAAAAGCCCGATGATACTGCAAGGATTCATACTGAAAAAACAAGTCTCCCAGCTCATGCAACGCCACCCCTGACTTCCACTCCCTGAAGGCACCTATTTTCCATTCTTTTAGCTGTTTCTTCTCTGCATTTATGCATAATGTGCTTATACTGCTAATTTCCTCATTTTTCCATTTTGGACATTATCTATTGACTTCTAATTTAGGATGTTTTGGATTCGGCTCTCTTCCTCTACCACCTGTATCATCCCTTCAAATGCTCAAAATGATCCTACATTTTAGTTGTCTCATATTTGGCCAATACTTTTCTTTTCAAAAATATAGATAATACAAGGACATTTTCTCATGACTAGGTAGACATTTCTATTTTTTAAAGAAAAGTATTGTCCCAATTGAAGCCAACTGAAACAAAGCGTCATTTCGAGCACAAGAGAGAACCCATGTGACTGGTTTTGCTAGGCATGTTCTCCTTTAAGTGGCACAGAGGTGGTGACTTAGACTTGGCATAGAAGGAAACGCGATCCCAGCATGCCCCTGGGCAGCACTGTAATCCAGATTTACATAGTCAATACGGCCAACCCCGTCTGCCAGATTTCCACTCTTGAAATCCACCTACCCATAGGCAAGGATGACTTGACTATGGTGACAGTGCTGATTGTCGATGTTTTCACTTTTGATGTAGATACAAATAGCAGATAATGGGAAGTGGAGGGGAGAGACGGAAAGACGGGAACTGTGCTGATGATCTCATCTGACATAGTAGGGAGCCCAAAGGCACTGTGTAGATGGGAAAGGAAATGGAGGGTTAAGTACTTGTACAGAGGGAACAGTAAAAGAAACAAATGATAAATCAGAAAGATGGGGGCAAGGAATCAGGAAGCTAAATCCTCGTAGTTATTGAAGGTGAGTCAGGAGACAATGTTGGATTGTCTAATCGTTTTTAAAAACAGGATTTGTTTTTAAACATTCTGAATAATTTTTCAAAAAGGCAAAAAAGAAAGTAGTGCTCTGTGGCAAGTGGCACGAGCGTGGTGTGAGGACATAGGTTTCTCTACGTTGAAACCCCCATACTTCTGAACTCTTTAAAATCGTGTGCACATAACGCTTCGATTTCAAACCTGTAAGAGGGGAAGTGCATTTCAAAAGCACACACGGTTAAAAGTCAAACTCGGTGCAAAGACAGGTGCCGTGACTCCCGACGCTCATTCTGCAACGGCAATCTCTATTGCTATTCCCTCAAAAATGCACGTTTTCCAGGTGCTCCTTTAAATGGTCATATAAGCTTAACGGGTCTCTCGTTGAGAGATTTACAGAGTTAGCGTTGGATGTGGGCAACGTTAAGAGCAGGATAACATGTTTTCATTGCCCTTACTGTTGGCTACAAGGTAAGTGCACCCGCCACTAAGAAAATAAAGAGAGACTGCCTAGAAGTAAGAAACGCTTCTTTATGGTGGACCTGGTTTCTTGTACCAAGTTCTATTTATTGTCTAACATCTTTTTTTTTTTTCCGAAGCAAGTCTCTCTTAATTGCCCTGGCCCCATCCATATTACAAAGCTGGGTTTAAAGGAAGATGAGAGGTTCAAGGTGTAACAAGTAGCTTTGTTCCCCGTAGCCAGGTGTCCCCAGTTGTGCAGTGGACAGCACATTTCCCCTCATTGTCCCGACTCTCCGTCAAATTTCTTAGTCAAAGGGAAAGGCGCAGTGTCATCTTTGCCAAGAACGTTGCCCTTAGTAGGTTCTCAAGTTGCTGAAAGAATGAAATTTACAGCAAGACATATGAGAGCATCCACAATGTGACCCCAGCTAGCTTTGTCTGCTTCTTCCCCCCTTCTGTGTCCCCGTACTGGAGACATGTGCCGTCTATTTCTGGAGGGAGACATGCTCCTTTGTGCTCCCATGCCTTTGTATATCCTGATTCCTCTGCCTGGAATGCCTTCCCCCACTTTTTCATGGGGATATCTTTAAGACTCATCTTCTTTAAAGGAGCCCCTCCCCACCCCGCAGCATAGCCTTCCCAGGCTCCAGACGTGGGGAGGACACCTCCCTAGGGTCCCCAGCAGCCTGCACCATCCAGTTCCTCAATAGAGGTACCTTACCTATATTCAAAAATTGCCATTAGGCCTCTATTGGAAGGCAAACTCTAAAATGATATCTTAATTTATATCTGTGGGGAAAATATAATCCAGAAGCTCATCAAGCTGATCGAGAAAGGCATTATGTTAGGTGTTCCAGAAAGGGCAGAGGTCAAGAAATACTGTCGCTGAGGGATGTAGTTTTTAGAGAACAGGACCCCTTCAGACACCGATGGCCTATGCATTAGCCATGGAGAATGCGGACGCTGTCCACAGCCCTGCTCCCTGTCCGCCGCAGGCGCCTTCCCAGTCAGCTAGACTGTTATGTGTGTAGACAGATTTGCTCTGCATTCATTTACGCTTGAAAGTCGGGCATTTTGTAGTCATTTAAACACTTTTTAATTCAGGAAAATTTCAAACATGCACACATAAATCCTCATACACCCATAACCCAGCTTTAACAATGATCAATGTTTTGTCAATCTTATTTGACCAACCCTCCCACACAACTTTTTATGGGGGAGGGGTGAGTATTTTAAAGCAACTTACAGGCATCTCAGGCTATACGAGGAGCGTATCCAAAAAACCCCAGAATTATCTTCTGGAGGGTGGGCCTCTTATAGTCCAGGCTTCCCCCACCAGGTGGATATTCTAGGAACCCATTTGTATCAGTGTACCAGCTGGCATTGTTGTGAGAGGCTGAATTCCATGTGCACATCAGTGAATTATTTTTGAAGACTCTTTCAACGCACTTTCCCATTTCATGATGGGTGACATACAAGCTCACCTGCACACACCTCTTCGAATGTTCAGCAGTTTTTGACCAAAAAGGGCATGATTCCCACGCCCCACCCTCCCTAATCACCCTATCTTGCCCCGAGCAACTTTTTTTTGTTGTTTCCTCGGATGAAAAAAGTCCTCAAAGGCAAATGTTGGATGTGGAAGAGATGAAACAAAAAACAGCAGAAGCACTAAAGGCATCAAAAATGGACAAGTTCAAAAACTGTTTTGAGCAGTGGAGAAATGTCTGGATAAGTGTATTGTATCAAATGCAGAGGACTTTGAAGGCAACTAAAGTTTAAACATATAAGAATAAATACACAATTTTCTGTAAATAAGTTTCGGTGTTTTTTGGGTTCCCCTTGTATATCTCTCTAACAGATAAGTATGTCTTCACAATTGTGCTAAAATACACGTAACGTGAAATCGGCCACATTACTCATTTTAAGTGTACAGATCAGTGGCAGGAAGTACACTCACAGGGCTGCGCAACCACCACCGGCACCCCTGTCCATCTCCAGGGCATCGTCATCACCCAATACAGCAGCTCCGTGCCCACTCACAGTAACTCCTGCTCTCCCTTTGCCTCAGCCCTGGTAACCGCCGTTCTCCTCTGCGTCCACAGAACTACCTCTTCTGATGCCCCGTAGGGTGGAATCACACGATGCTTGTCCTTTGGTGTCTGTCTTATGTAGCCTAATGTTTTCAAAGCGTATCCATGCAGTAGCATGTCTCAGAATGCCATTTCTTTTTAAGATGGATAAAGACTTTTAATGTAATTTTCACAACACACTAACAAAATTAACAGTAATTTCACAATATCACATAATTAGCCAGTCTCCATTTGTGTTCCCCAAATTACCTCTCTAAATGTCATCGTACGGTTACTTTGACGGAATCAGGAGCCAAACAAGGTCCACGTGTTGCATTTGGTTGATGTCTCCTAAGTCTCTTTCAATTTATGATAATTCTTTCTCCTTTGTTTTTTCATGCTATTTATTTGTTGGGGGGAAAAAAAGGAAATCACTTGTCCCACAGAATTTCCCCCATTCTGGATTTGGCTGATTGCATCCTCACAGCCTTACTTCATCATTTCCACTGGGCCCTGAATTCCCTGAAAACTAATGGTCAGATCTAGGGGCTTTCTAAACTTCAGTCCCCTTGGTGAGGGGTGTGCCCCCTATTGTAGCACAGCAAGTGGCTGGTGGAGTCTGCTGGCCCCACTTCCAGAGATCTTCAGCTGGCCCAGTGGGTTCCAACTTGATCTCTCCATTGATAGCACGGCATTCTACAACAAGCGCTCCTAAGTCTTTGCGAGTGATCGTAAGCATGTGTCTGTGTCTCTGTGTATGTATTTGCATCAGTCACCACGCTCAGTCCTAGAACTGTCCCCTAGTTGTCCTGTAGATCTTCACAGCTCTCACTGTCCCTGCTCAATCTGTGATGCTGAACAGCCACTCCTAGGATTCTGAAGCTCTTGGGTCTCACCCAGGATGGCTCCCTACCTCCCGTTAGTCTTTGAGTTGCCTACAATTGGCTCAGAGCCACAGAGATCTCCCTGAAAGGAATCCTCACCCACCTGCCTTGATGGCATGCTGTAATGGCCAGGCTCTCCCAGAGAGTAAGTCTTCCTCCTGTCTGGTCCCACCCTCTCCCTGGAGTTGAATTCCATTTCCTCTGCTTTTGGGATGGGTGGGGCTGAGGAGCAGCTGGCCAGCAGACCCTGCAGATGGGCCTGGAGAAACGATTCGTGAGGCTAAGACGCATCCCAGGGAGCCCACTTGCTTCACAAACTTAGTGAATGATTGGAAAGGACTAGAATATGTTTTACTATAGCTTCCCAGCCTGGGTTTGTTTTTTTTCCCCATCATTAAATACAGATAAATTATTTTTTAAGCAAATATTCAGAGAATACGAACTAAAAAAACCCCCATAAAACCGACAATTTTCCAAAGTTCAGAGTTGAAATTGTGCCTTTTTTGTAGCCTTTAAATATTCGCAGAGGCCAACAAGTGACAAACTTAGAAAGTCAGGCCACCTTTCGCACACTTGGCCTCACTTGGGAAGAAGGTAGAGGAACAAGGGGGAGGGGACAGAAGGGAAGTGACAGGAGGCAGGAGAGCGTGGGTCTGGAAGGGGAAACCACACGGGCCAAAATGCCACGCTCTACATCAGCTATCCATGAGAATAAAATATAAGCAATAAACCTGAGACACATACATAATTTTTAATTTTCTAGTCATCACATAAATAAAAATAAACATAAACAAGTGACATTTATTTTAATAATGTAGTTTACTTAGCCCAAGATATTCAAAATATCATTTCAACATGTAATTCGTATAAAATCATTAATGTGTTATTTTACATTCTTTTTTTGTACTCAGTCTTCCAAATCTGTGCGTATTTTGCACTTGCAGCCCAGGTCAATTTGGAGTAGCCGCCTTCAGGTGTTCAGCGGCCACCGCAGGTAGCTCTCATGTTGGAGAGCGTTGCTCTAGGTCTTGACAAAGCTGTTCAGACTCTTCTCAGCTTCTGGTCAGTGAAGTGGAGGTAATCCTGCCCGCCCTGACCCCATTTCAAGGTTGTATGGAGTGTGTAGGAGCCAGTGGGTGTGAATGTGCTTTGTCCCCGGAAGCCCCTCACAGGCCCCCACCTCAGGAGAAAGAGGACAGTGTTACCTGCACCCACGAGCAGAATTAGCCTATCGATCTATTGCCCGGTCACCTGGACTTAGCACGTTCCAAACCGAATGGAAGAGTGACAGGGGCTCAAGGTCATCTTCATTTTACAGAGCAGTTAAATTTCACAGCAAAAACCACAGTAATGGAGGTTAGGCTGTCTCCTGTTGTTCTGCAATCTATTAGGAAGATCATTTTATTTATTTAAAAGAATGAAAGGGTGTTTTTAATACCATCCCAAGCACTAGGGATAATAAGATGAGCAAACAGACTGCTAGTTCCCAAGACCTCACAGAACATTGGGGGGACACGTAGAGAAACAGATGTGGTTCCCCTTGGACTCTTGTTTATAAGCACCAGAAGACCCAGTTCAGAACGGCGTAAGCAAAAGAGGGGATTGACCGCCTCACATAACTGAAAACTGCACAGTAAATGTGCCTCTAATCTCCAGCTCTGCGTGGGAACCCCAGCAGCCTCTGCCTCACAGCCCCACATGTTCAAGTCCCGCAGAGAAGCAAGAGAGAGAGCTGGTCTCCAGCAGCCACAGCCAGATGCTCCCAGCAGTTGGCTCTGCCTGGGTCCCAAGCCCATTCCTGGACTAATCACCGTGGCCCATGGCACGGGTTTGCCCTGACTGGTCACCCAATGCACAAGGACCAGGAAGATGAGGGGAATGGCTTTCCCAGAGGAAAATGGGAAACCGTTCCCTGAATTAGGGTGAATAGATGCTCAACAGCCAAGAAACAATATCCACTAAGAATTATGGGAACACAGAAAAGGTGTGACCACCTGTGCAGTCTTGCTCTTAAGAGGTCCCACACTTGGTTTAATCCTCTGCTGTCACCAGCTTGAAATTCTTAACAATTGTTGAACAAGGGAATCCACACTTTCATTTAAATCACAAATTACATAGCTAATCTTGGTTGTGACTAACATTACATTATATACCTAAGGAAGTGACTTTGGAACTGAATTTTGAAACATAAAATAAAATAGCAATTTTCCAAATGGAGAGGGCTGGGTGGGGGTAGGGGGAGAGGAGGAGGAATTCCAGGCAGAGAGATCAGCTTGGACCTTGAAGCCAGGTGAAAGGGCTCCCTGAGAAACTGAAACCACTAGCGCCTCAAGTGGTTGGAGTTTAAAGTGCCAGTGGGGTGTGGCGCCAGCTGAGTTGGAAAGAGGAGGACAGAGAAGGACCTGTTGTGTCAAGCCAGGAGGCTGGCACTCAATAAATATTTCTGAATGAATTAATAAATACAAGTCAAGTGGGTCACAACATTGGAAGGATTACTTACTTTTAAACTTACATTATTCCAAATGACGATCACAAAATAACTGCCCCGTTTTCCACCTTACTTTTCCACGGCAGACAAAGGCTAACTTTTCACTGTGCAGCGTTAGCGTCCACTGATCTTTATCATCAGCATGTAGCAAAGTTAACATTCCACCTCCGTGACTTCACCATCCAAATATTTATGAATCAGAAAGATGTTTCTAAGAACCTGTTTTCTGATTGTTTACTTTATAGCAATAATAGTGTGCTTTAATTACAAAGATGACGTCTTAAAACCGAAATAGAACAAGCCTCAATTGTGTGGGAGTTCATTGCTTTGGTGATAAAAGAGAAACACAGACAGTGACTCAGGTGGAACGTTGTTTCGTTTTCATTTTGTGTTTTCTTTGGTCCAACATGTCAGGATATGTCACAGAGCCAATGCAGAACTGGGCTGGGGAATCTGAAAGTTAAAATTAAGGCTTTATATGTCAGAATGAAAGTACACAGTCCCTATTCACCAAGCCTCTCCCTTTCCAAGGCCAACATGAAAGAGAAAAAAAATTAGTGGCTTTCCTTCAGCATGTGGATGATGAGCTGGAAATGGCCCATATTTTGCACCCAAATTCTCTAAAGGAATGCTAAGGACACAATCCTGGTTCTTCTGAATTGAGCATCTCTTTGGGTTTCCATCACAGCTTTATTTGCATTTAAATTAAATGCAAGAGGAGAATTTGTGTTTGGGTATCTCCTAGGCACTGGGTGTGGAGCCCATGTCTGCCTTGTTCATTTTCGTATTCCCAGAATCTTGAACAATGCCTGGCACGCAGTAGGCACTCAATGAATTATTTGATGAATATGTAAATGAATTTATTCCTCAAGGCAGTCCCATGTGGCTGTGGTAACTCTTCAGATCAGGAAACAGAGACTAAGCTCTGTGCTGAAATCCAGGGAAAGTGACCGTACACCCTGGCAAGCGTGTCCCAGGCAGACAGAGACGACATGGGGCCACCTCTGTGACTAGCTTTTATGTGGCCAGATACATGTGTCTTCTATAGAACCCTTGTTCAATAGGGAATGATGACAAGGGAAAGAGGGCACTGAAAGGGTAACAACCCCACCATGAGCACCATCTTCATCATCATCATTGACTGTAGTCAGAGCTGAAACTCATAGAACTGAAGAACTGGAAGGACTTTTAAAATTTACAATACGAAGCACTTCCGTTTGTGGGTAATTTGTTCCATTCTGGACTAAGTTACACTACATACACACACACACACACACACACACACACACACACAAGCCCCCCACACCCCAGCTTATCAGCCCTGCAAGGAGGAAAGAGAACCCCAGGCTCATGTCATTTCCGCTTACCCAGTGCTCTCAATTCTAGATGAACCCACTTCGGCTTTCTTTCTGTCTCGTTGATGTCAGTCAAGGCTACGTTTAGCAGGACAAAAGTTCTCTGAGTTTATTGGAGATGGATTAGCCATCCCACTCCCCACCTTAGGAACTATTTCATTCTTTCCTGTATCCCCTTTCAGTTCTCGGCTCATGGCGGGCATTCCATAAGTGCCTGACACAGCTAAGCCAGGGTTCGATTGGGATGGAATCTCAGTCCTTAGGATCCCTCAGGGGCAGGACCAGAAAAAGTAGGGAACTATACCCTTTCAAAGGCATCAGATAATATTCGTCTTAACTCCACTCTCATATAAAGTTTACATCTTTATCGTTTAAGAATTAACCTGCCCCCATTAAAGGAAATTCCAAAATACAAATAGAGGAGGAAAATATCACCCACCCATATTTCCACCATCCAGACTGAAACACTTTGAATATGTTATGGCAATTTTTTCCCTTTTGTATTTGTTTATTTATGGGTTTTTATTGAGTTGTGATTGTTCTTTATTGACAATACGTGTGTCTTGTTTTTTAAAATTATCCCTGCAGCATTCCCGAAGTTATAAATTCTCTGCTAACATCTTTTTAAATAGTAGCATAGCATGGAGAAAACAGACTCTTTTTTCCTGCATCCGTTCCCCAGAACTCCGGGCTGAGAATCATTGATGTCTCCAACTCCTGGGTGGTCACTCCGGAGGTCATCGGCCACTTTATCTGAAAGCTTCCTGAGGTCGACGTTACTATTTTTTTTTTATTAAGACTAACTTTTGTAAAGAACAGTTTTAGGTTCACAGCAAAATGGAGAGGAAGATACAATATGTAGCCTTTTCAGATTGGCTTCTTCCACTTAGTGATATGCATTTAAGTTTCCTCCATGTCTTTTCATGGCCTGATAGCTCATTTCTTTTTAGCGCTGAATAACAGTCCATCGTCTGAACGTACCACAGTCAACCTGCCCATTCGTCTGCTGAAGGACACCTTGACTACTTCCTGCTATAAATACACGTGTGCAGGTTTTTGTGTGGACATGTTTTTAATTCCTTTAAGTGAACCCCGAGGGCCGTGCTTGCTGGGTTGCATGGCAATAGCGTGCTTAGTTTTTAAAGAAGCCGCCAAACTATCTTCCAGAGCGGCTGCCCCGTTGTGCATTCCCAGCAGCAACGAGGGAGAGTTCCTCTTGCTCCACGTCCTTGCCAGCATTTGGTGTTGTCCATGTTGTGGGTTCTGGCCATTCTAACAGGTGTGTGGTTGTGCCCTACTGATGTTCTGACTTGTATTTCTGTGATGCCATATCATGTGGAGCATCTTTTCATAGGCTTATATGCCCTTTGTGTTTCTGCTGTGGCAAGATGTCTGTTAATGTTTTTGGACCATATTTTTAAATCGAGTTGTTTTCTTAGTGTTGAGTTACGGTCAATATGACTGCCAAAAGCCTGAGGGAAATCGTAGGTGAGAGCTGTGCACCAGCGTGGACAGATTTCTGTGGCACCTGGTTATCAACAGTAAGTTTCCAATCATCTAGAACAGACTACACTGAGTCCTAGGTACCAGCCTGGCTACCCTTCCTCCTTCTCTGCCTTCCCTCCTCTGAGCCTTTCTGTTACTGTGATGTCACCCACATGCTGATGCCCAGGGGCCACTCTCTTCTTTGACATCCCACTGTGAAGCACCATTTGTCCCCACATAAACCCATTAGCCTGTTCTAGCCCCTACTCCCTATCTTACCAATTAGCCCCCGCCCCACACTGCTCCCAACTCTGCTCTGTAACACTGTAAGGTAGAGGACCCCTACTCTCTCCATCTGTCTTGACACCAGGCTCGTGCCAAAATTTAAAGGTGGCTACCTGGAACTTTCCCCAAATCATCCCTTCCTGTTCACCTCATCACCCGCTCCCCAGGACTGGCAGCACTGCCTCCCTCCCAGGGTCTACCCGGCACTTGCTTAGGGCATTGGTAAAGTAGGCACAGAACCCCCATCCCCCCAATATGAGAGAAACTCAGCTGTAATGATGGAACCTTGAGTTTTGTGATGACAAAATCTAGAAAAAAAGCTATTTTACTTTAATGCATCCGAGCACTGTTTTGTGGGTAATTTTTATTTAGACTGAATGACATACGAGACTGGACCACCATCTTCTCAATTCACCTGGCCTTTGATCGCCTCCTCTGACCAGTGTTGCAGCTTCCTGATGCCTCTGCCGGCACCCTCCTCTCCCATGCAGTCCACCCTCAGCCCTGCACCAGCAACCTTCCTGAAGAGCATCTATGTGTCCATCCACTGGCCAGAGACCCTGTGACCCACCTCTTCGCTTTGTGCCTGGGACGCAATCCAAACTGATTATTCCAACCTTTAAGGTCTACCACAGTCTGTTCCCTGTCCCCTCTCCACCCTCCCGGCCACTACCATTTACTCCCTAACTTCCCCTCCCCTCCACACATACTCCTGCTCAGCAGCTGCCTCACCATTCTGCAAATCTGCTACAGGTTTTCACAATTCTATATTTTACTCATTGCCTGCACATTTACTGTGGGCCCAGCATATACCTGGAATGGTGCAAGGAGCTGGGAATAAGCATAGAGAATAACAGGGCACAGCCCCTCTCTTCCTGGCACCCACAGCCTCTGCATTTGCCTCCCTCTGTGCCTGGAATGCCTTCCCTTCTCTCCTTTCCAGAAAATGCTCAGCTTTCAACCTCCAACTCAGAAGTCACTTTGTCCATCAGCCTTTGCCAGCTCTCCTGGGCAGAGCCTTCCTGTCCCACTTTCGCTTTTATTATATAAGCCTGTAACTATCTGTTGTCAAGGTCGGTCTCCCCACGAGCTGTGAGCACCTGCAGGGCAGGGAAGCACCACTGTGTACCTGCAGCCCCTGGCCTGGTACCTAGCTCATAGTAGGTGCTCATTAAATGTTTGCTGAATAAAACACATGGTTATTGAACGCCTGCTATGTGCTAGATAGTGTTTCATGCATGTTACTCCTCTGCCTAAACAAGATTTCAAAGTCCTCAAGGGCAAGGGGTGTTCTTAGATTGCCCTTGTAATGCCCAAGACGGCTAAACATGCTGCTGAGATCAGTACCTGGTGATGGGAACAGTTTGAAGAATTGACTGACAGGTATAAACTCACAGTGACTCACTCCACCCTCAGCCACTCCAGTTTCAAGTACAAGCTCATCATCAGATGATTTCAGTTCGTCATATTTTGGGAAACAGAACAAACATCCAAAAAGCCCTACTCAGTTTACTCAGTCAATAGCAGGGCTTATGTTTGTGGTTAAAGCAAATTCTGGAATAATTGCAAAGTTGGCAGATGGGATAGCATCGCAGAGGGCACAGGGATCTGGAATTTTTCAAGTGGGAATCTTCTGGGACTTCAGGAGTATGAATTATCTGGTAAGGTCAACTCTAGAAGGTTCCGTGCATTCAACCAGACCTTGGGAAAGAAGGGGTGCCTATTTTCAACAGGGATTGGGGGGGCAAGGCTAAAAAGAAATAAGCACATGTACAGCTCTCTAGGCTTTGGGGGGCAGCACAACTTAATAGAAGTTTTGGGTAAGTCAGACCTGGGTTTCAATCAAGTAACCATGAGCAATTTTCTTAGCCTTTCTGAGCTTCAGTTTCCTCACCTGGAAACCTGAAATAATAATACCTACCTCATAGGGCTATTACAAGAATGAAATGAGATACTGAGTATTTTTTAAAGTGCTTACCGTGGTTTCCGGCATGTAGTATGTTCTCAGTAAATAGTAATTACTAAATATGACCTGGCTTCACATTGGTTTTTTAAAATTTGTTTTAAAATCAGTCAGTCAGTCAGCCTGAGAGACAGACTTTCCATTGGGTTCCAGGCACTTCTGATGGATGAGGGTTCTTTCTGACTTGCCAGCTACAAGGGTGAGGCACGAGGAAAGAGGATGGTGACATTTATTGACTTCCTCCTGTGTGGAACTGGAAGGTGTGATCTTTAATCCCCAGTATCACTTTGTAAGACAGATATTTTCCTTTCACAGGAGAAACGGAGGTTTCAGCACTCAGCCAAAGCCAAACTGGAGCTGGCAGTCTGGGGATTTGAACTCAGTTGTATCTGAGTGCAGGGCCAAGGTTCTTTCCTCCATCCCTGGTTCCTACCCCATCCACCACTCACCTTTTCAGCTCCAGTGACGCTATGCGTGGCCAGCCACCAGCCCCTGGAATGCTGTCAGTTGCTCTTCCCGTCACCTGTTCTTCACCTTGGCCCCAACCTTAGCAAATGGAGCACCTCCTGGGGCAGAGGGCAAAATGGGAGCTCAAAAATCTGGCTGCTAAGGTTCCTCTTGGTGTAAGAATGCATGATTCTGAGACCACAGAGAGCCACTTGTCCTCTCTGAGCTCACCATCCCCACCCAACAAAGCAACTCAGATTTTCCCATGAGCACTTGCTGAGAGGCAATAGGTGTTGTGGTTAAGCACCCAGACTCGGGGACCAGACTGCCTGGGCTTGGCTATGGCTCTGCCACTGGCTAGCTGTGTACTTCTGGCATTTATTTACCTTCTCTGTGCCTCAGCTTCCTCATCTATACAATGGAGAAGTTCACCGTACTTACCTTATAGAGTCGTTCTGAGGATTAAGGCATTAACTACATGTAAAGGGCATAGCCCACTGTCTGCACACAGAAAGTGCCGCACTTCGAGTCAGAAGACAGGGAACTGTTCTCCCCAGGAGTACATCCTTCTGGTAGCCTATTGCAAGCCCAAAATGGATTTGATATCTTTCTCCTTTCCTTAAAAATTCTTGTGCAACATACCCATATTTGTTTAATATAAAGCAAAATTTAGAGCACGAATTAATTAAGACCGACACTCCAGCAGGATTCCGGTCTACCCCCAGGCTCTGGTGCACATTGTGTACCCGTGCGCACGCTCCACGCAGGTCGCTGGCGGTCGATGACCTCCAGGACCCTTTTGCTCTGGAGTCTTGTAGTTCAGAGAATCAGCACCAGCAGGCTTCAGGAACCTGCTCTGGTGACTGCCTATCCGGTATCACCCATGCCCCGCCACGGCCCCGAGCTGACACAGCAATTTCCGAGCTGACATGCCACCTGAGCTCCAGTAGGTCTGTTGCTGGAAGGCACGGGCTGCAGCGTGCCAGCTCTGCTGCCTCGGTGCTACCCACCGTGCCAAGGCGGGGAGTAGAGAGGGGAAGGATTAAAGGCGATGTTTTGTGGGGGAAAGTGCTTGCAGGGCGTTTTTGTTTGGACATTAGGGAATGAGGAAAAGGTGCAGGTGGTCACAATCATTGGGTCCGTCCATCTTCCATCGTGCCCTGTGTAGCCCTTGAAGATAGAAACCAAGACCCACTCTCTAGACCCTTCTAAGCAACAAGGCAATACAATTGGATGCCCCCTCCTCCATAATAAAGATTAAAATTTATGTAAC
Organism: Desmodus rotundus; assembly: GCF_022682495.2. Lineage (NCBI taxonomy): Eukaryota > Metazoa > Chordata > Mammalia > Chiroptera > Phyllostomidae > Desmodus > Desmodus rotundus. Next base: position 85,505,221 of record NC_071398.1, read on the forward strand.
ACTCTAGCAAAATATTGGCAACACCTAAATGCTAACAGTAGGGGAATGACTGAGTCAATCACACCGCCTCCACTGGCCACTTAAAATCACGGTAATAAAGGACAGGAGGGTGGTTACCTCTGGGAGGTGGGGACAGGCAGGTGTGATCAGGACTGGCCACACAAGGGCTTCTAAGTGCTGGCGGTGGAGGTCTGTTTCTGAGCTTGGGTGATGGGTTCTCGGTGTTTGTTTTATTAGTAAAGTGAATTTATATGTGCTCTATAATCATTTGTATGTATGCTACATTTCAAAATAAAACGACAAAGTATTTTTGAGAAGAAAAACGATGGTAATTGAGACCACATCCAATTCGGAATAATAAGCGAAAGAGCAAATTTCAAAGTTGCATGAAATCTCAAGTCATAAGTGCGCTTTTAAAAACCATATGCATGAGAAGAAAGACTGGAGGTAACTCACCAAAACGCTAATAGTGTTGAGATTATGGGTGATTTTTTTTCTCTTACCTATTTCTCAAACTTTCACAATAGTTACGCACACACCCACACACACACACAAAGAAAAGTTCCCCCAAGAGGATTTTTAAAAGTAGGATTTTTGAAATTATTTTCAAATCACTTTCACATCTGTTATCTCATTGATTCCTACAATCCTTTGGGCAGAGTCCATACTAAATAGTTCTATTTTACAGACTGGAACACAGATGAAGATGAACACAGATGTGTATGATTTACATAAGCCACTCAGTTGGCTGGAGGGAAACCTCCCAGTGGGTCCCAGGTCTCCTGAGTCCTGCTAATATTCTGGCTGCTGGGACTTCATCTTTGGGACCCGGGGCTCCAGGATCCTCATTCTTAACTAGGAGTAGCTGCTACCTGGGCTTTGATCCTCTGGCCCAAGGTGGACGTCTAGGTGTGTTTAAAATGGAGCACACGCAAGGTCCCAAAGATGTGGTCCGTGCCCAGGGTGCCGTCTTCCACTCTTTTCTCGAATAAGGCACAAAGTCCACGGGTAAGATTGTTTTGGAATGTTGGCGTGGGGGGAGATATGTGAAGATGTCAAGACCAAGGCTGTGTTTGAGAGTAAAGTTGGACAACATTTCTCCACTGTAGTTCTTGGAGGGGAAGAGATTACGGAAATGGGTCCTTGTGCAATTCAATGCCTCCCCCCACCCCATGCCTTCTCTCCCTCCAACTCTCTTAGGAGAGGTTGCCAGGGGCTTACAGGGTGACTCTGGCAGAAGGTCTTCATTCAAGATCCAGGGCTCCTCACTTCAGAGGGGCAATGCCTTGGGAAAGAATACCGAAGGCACAACCAGACTAGAACCCAAATCCCTTGCTCCCAGCTCCGGACACTCTGCACAGGCCATTGGCCCACCGTGCGTGGAGAGCCCCAATATGTACTGGAGCTGACGAGGGTGGAGAACAGGGCTCCCTCTCATTGTTTTCTGAGTGGAGTCTTATCGCCACTCCCCTGGAGATGGTCATTCTTGGTTATAGCTCGACTTCATCCACAACTGTTTGTCACAGACTAGGGGACAGAATGGGCTCTAGGAGAAATTCAGGGGTATCCCCGAAAGCCCTCCTTGATTCACAATTAATGACACCACTACTGAGGGATTGGCTGTGTGCTCCATTCTCAGTGATCCTTCCAACAAACTTCTGTTAGGTACTGTTATTAGCGCTTTACTTTGGCTAAGGAAACTTAAGCCCAGAAAGTGAAATGACTTATCCAAGGTGATATAGTCACTTTCCAAACTTCAGAGCCCACTATGCAATGCTTCCCAGAATTTCCTGAGGAAGCCCATTTTGTAGATTCTGAAGTTAGTAATCCTCACTATTCAAATTGAGTTTAAGTGTGGGCGTTGGAAAGCAGCATAGAAAAGAAAATCTACCCCACTTCTTTCTGAAGTGAAGTGGGTTGAGCCACAAAGACAAGGCTGGTGCCCGACTGATGTTAACTTGTGTTTAATTTGCCCCTCTAGGGCTCTGTGAGCAAACACAATCTTGGGGTTCAAAGAAGAGCAATGGGGTGGAGGAGGGAGCGGGAAGAAACTGTTCCCTAGACTAAGAAACTGCTAAAATCTTTAAATATCTCTGGACTTTTTTTTTTTTTTTGGCTCCCTGCAATGTTTTGGTGTTTAGATTCGGTTGCCACGAGTGGGCTGTTTTTAGCTGCCTTGTTCCATCCCCTCCCCTTTTAACTTTTTCCCCTTCCTTTAGCACATGCCCCAGCATGAAGTTTCCAATTCTTATCTCACTCAGCAAAACACACCAAGGCTGGTCCGAGTGTGGATTCCCAAGGCGGTTCTCCAGTAGGAAACCTCAACAATATTCAAATCTCTGCTCAACCCTCTTTCAATGCGGATTAACCCCTGAAATCACCCAGGCCGGGGCTTCCTGCGCAGGAGGCAGACACATTCTTTGCCTTTGTGTAGAGAAACATGTTGGTCTGAGGAGCTGCTCTTGGCCCTCCTTTAGACCGTAGGGAGTCTGCACACGGGAACCTGGGTGCCATTACCTAAATTAGGGTAAACTGAGGACGCACAGGACGCAGACACTGATCACCCCTCTGGTGGCCCAAACGTTGGGGCGGGGGACTCTTCCTTTCCACTTCCCCAGCCTCCACCATCTGCCAGGCGTTTGTTTCAGCTCTCCCCGGGGCTGGGGGCTGGGGGCAGGGAGGCAGGCAGGCCTCCTTTCTGTTTTCCTGAGATAAGAGTTTCATTGAGGGGAGGTGGGCTGACTTCTGCGTCTCGAGTCTTGCTGCTGTTCGAGTTTCGGTGCGAAGGCAAGCAGAGAGCCCCGGCCGCGGTCTTCCGTGAACAGCTGACAGCATTTCTGTCCAGGTGTGACTTGGAGATTCAAAACCAAGAACTGTTGGGACGAAACGAGCCTACGAAGAGGAACGGGAGGCACTGTGTGGTCACGAGAATAAAACGATGGGCGTGTGGACTTCGTCTTACTGTCTCTCGCCTCGGTTTGAGCTGGCTGGTCTGGCTGCTGTCTGCCCTACGCCTGAAGCTGAATTTCCCCTTCCGGACAGGACTCAACCTCCATAAATCTGGCTTGGGTGTGCGAGTGGCTCGGAGTTTAACGTGTGAACTGGCTAGATTTCCGTAGGCTTTTCAGTGGAAAAGAAGGGAAAGCCTTCACGTGTCCTCCCCCATCTCCTGGTTTCACTTTACGACGGCGCCGTGTATCCCAGACAGTAGATAAGTAGATACAACAGATAAGTAGAGAATCCCAAGTAACTTCCATTTACACTGACAAACGCCCTTTCTTCTGGTCTAGGGGCTGTGGCGACACTCCCGGGGCTTGCCCGCCGGCCCCGCCAGCCCCGGGTTTACTAGCAGGCGCGTCGGCGGGAGGGCGGGTGTGGGGGTGTGGAGCGGGGAGTGCGGGGTGCGGGCCTGCGGGAGGAGGGTAGGGTGTGGCTAGCAGAGCCGTTACCATGGCGAAAAGTAAAGCAAAACAATCGCCCGGAGCTTCCCGCGCGACGCAGCTGCAATCCGGACCAAGTCCCAAACAACATCCACGTGGGTCCTGTGGGGGGACCCCGGGGCTCAAGCACGCGCCCGGGACGAAGGGACCTTCGAGGCCGCCCTCCGCGTAGTCCTGAGCCTGAACCTTGAGGCGGGGTGCGGTGGGGTGATCTGGGGGAGGCTCGGGCTGGGGAAGAGGAAAACAGAGGCGGGACACTCAGTTTTACCTGCAGCTCGGAGGGTCTCTGCCCCAGGCTGCTGGGCAATTGGAGGGGCTGGGGGATGGGACATGGATAACCTGGGAAGGGGAACTGTGTGCGTGTCTCAGTGCGTGGGGGGGGGCAGAGAAGCTGATTGGACCCCCCATCGCCACCGTGACAGCCGTGGGCTTGCAGGTGCGGTGGGGCGGGGCTTCAAACAGGCGAGACGGGGTCTCGGAGGCCCTTCTAGTTCTTACCCTACGGTACCAAACTTGGACCTTCACTTGCCTCTCCCAAGAGGCAGATGGAAGCGGTGTTTCTGCCCCGGCCCTGGCCCCACACCGCACGGGCGCGCGCGGGGCTCCCTCCCAGTCAGGTTCAAAAACAGCGAGGGCTGCGCTCGCTTCCACATATACGCGTCCGCGGTTCCAGAAGGTTCGGAGACAGCTAAGGTTGGGGAATCCGAGCTAAGAAGTCATTCTTAAGGTTTAAATCCAGTTCTGCTGAAGCCTCGGCTCGAATCTGGAGTTACGGGACACCACCTTTCCCGCCACCCGGGCTTGGGGGAGGAAGGGATTTCTGCTGCCGGGCCTCACTTCCACAGTTGTCAGTCCGTCCCCAGTGCCGGCGCCGGGTCCCAGCCCAATCCGCTCTGGGCGCGGAAAAATACGTGAAGCCGAGGACGGCTTTCCCCCAAACACCTAAGTAAGGAGACCGAAACACCCTCTTTCCTCCTCTGCCTGGCCTCTAGGCTTTAGCCCTACTCTCGGTCCCTCTCTGAGTTGCCTCGGATTCCTCCAGGTTTCTCGTCTTTGCGGGGTCTTGTTTGTTTCACTGTCGATTTCAAACGCTGTGGTTGTTTAAAAAAACAAGATCCTAACCCAATCGCTCCCATCACTCGCCCTCGCCTGGGCGCTGGGTTCCCAACCTGTCTCGGGGCGGGCCCGCTTGTGCGGTCGGCTGGGGAGCCTCGGGGCTGAGAGCGCACAGCGCCCGCGGAGCGCTGCCCTCAGCTCAGGGATTCATCGGCAAACTCGCGGTCCCCGCAGCGGAGGTCACCCACGGCGGATGCCTGCAGGCACCTCTCCCCCACCAGAGGCTAACGCTACAGTTCTTACCCCGCCCCCTACGTGAGAAGGAGGTGTTTGGCAGTGGAGGGGGTTATTTTCCCGAAGCTCCAGAAAAGTATCACGGATTTTAAGGAAAGGACGTGCCCGTTTCCCAGCCTCACCTAGTCTGGGATGCGGCCAAGATCCACCCCTCCACCTCCCCCCCCCAAGCAGCCCCCTCCCCCCACCTAGCGGAGGGAGAGATGCCAGCGCGGTAGAGTCATGCAGCTGGCTTGGGCACCATTGGCTCATGCCGGGAACACGCAGCAGCGAGTACGCACATCTGGCAGGCAGCCGGAGCGCCTGGGATCCTGATATGGAGAGAGAGGGCGGGCAGGTTTGAGTTCCAGCGCGCGAGGCTAGGAAGAAGAGCCGCGGCCGGCTCCTCCCCGAGCTTGCATCACCAGTCCCCACCTCTCTCCACCTCCCCTCTGGCCCCTCCTCCACCCCTCCTCCTTTTGCCCAGCCTAGTTCGGCTGGTTCTCAGGGGAAACTATTAATAGCATTACATCAGCCTAGGACTCGTAATCGGGCGCGGCGCCAGCCAGAGGATTATAAAAGGGGTGATGCAACGCACTCGCAGCCACAGTCGCACGCAGCGAGGCGGGCACTGCACTGCTCTCTCCCAGCGCCGCTGCCCCAGCGAGCCCGCCAGCCCGCGCGCCGGCAGTGAGTTCCCGGTGCTCTCCCGCCGACCCCACCGACGGGCAGCCCGACCCCGCCCCGACACCCCCCGCCCTCCGGACCCTGGCCGCCCCGACTGGAGACGGGAGGTGAGCGCTTGGAAGCCAAGTGAACGAGCGCGGCGAGGGTGGCTCGCTTTCATTCCCTTTGCGCCCCAATAGTAACTAGTCCCGTGACCCCTGGACCCACCCCGACCGGCGGCCCCAGCCTCCGGCTTCTAAAGAACTCCGGCTGAACTTTTCCTAACCACTGCTGCTCCTCAGCGCTTCAGAAAGTTTCTCGCCAATAACTTTCTTTTTTGACTTGGGGCGCGAAAGTTTCCTGGTGAAGAAGAGGTGGGCTCCTGCTTCTCATTCAGGTTGGGAACACTGCTCTTCTCCGCTCTCGGCATTTTCTTACCCGGCTGGGAGAGGGTGTAGGGAGGTGGGTTTCGCGGGGGCGGCCGACGCTCTCCTGCGCACTGTCCGCTCCATCCCCCGCTGGGTGCCGGGGCACTGCCACTCCCATTCCAGCCTTCCCGAGGTCCGCAGAGGGGCACGGAGGCCGAGGGCTCACGAAAGTGCTGCCCCTTGGGCCAAACGAAATGAATGGTGATCGGACCCGCAAACCTGCGGCGCGGGCGCGGGCGCTGGGAGTCGCCCTGCGTACCCGAGAGCGCAGGGAGCCGCGAGCGAAAGTTTAAGTTTAGACGCGGCGAGCGCTCGTGTCCTGTCCCGCGGCGGAAGACGGAGAGGGCTCCCGGCGCGGACTGGTGTCGAGCTCCTGGGCCCGAGACTTCCTGTCCCAAGTCTCTGACGCTCTGTTCTTCTCTCGTACCTGTGGCTCTAGCTCTTCCTCTGGCAGGTTCGCGGAGTTCTCTGCTTGTCGTTCACGGAGACCAGCCGTGGGGGGAGCGAGGGTGCGAAGCCAGATGTTCATGTAATTGAGAGAATGGCTTTGTGCTCCAGTGGCCAGGGCCGAGAGGAGAACTTATACTGCACTTGATGAACTTGAGCCTCAGTATCCCCAGCAGGAAGATACGGGCACAGATGCAATGCTGGCCGCTCTGCCTGCATGTGAGCGTAAGGTCCTTCCTGGCCAGATTTTCAGATTCTAGAGTGGTGTAATTGAGAGAAAGGGGGCCAGTGAGGGACGTTGCATGACTTGAATGAGGGGAGTCTCTAATGTCACTGAGCAGCCTCCGAGGCAAAGGGGAAAGGAGACTTCTCTACGGGGCATCTTCCCTTTCCAACTTTCTTTCCACTTGAATTGGTTCTCCTCCTCTGCTCCCCCACACTGCATTTTCATCTCATCTACTTAATTTCTAACCACTTTCTTCTCTCTGATTTCATTACCTAGACCACAGATGCTTCGAGTTGCTAAAGCTTTAATGGGGAAAAATAAAATGTGTGTTGTTGGGGGGGGGAGCGGTTAAGAAATGGCCAAAGGGCCAAGAGCCAGGGAGAAGGGTGGGGTACGACAGGAAGAATCCAAACACTCCGGTAGCAGCCACAGATGCTGCATCTCACCCAAACCGTGGGCCTGAAGCTCTGCCTGTCCCGTCTCCCGGTGCACCTGTCTCAGTGTGGGCGACAGTCACCTTTGGGGCTTCCACAGAACTCTAAGTGACGGAGGAATGGATATTACTGCCCCCTTGTTTTGCATTTAGCGTTTGTTGTAGAATAATGCTACAGTGTATAGGCTCTCGCTTTGAGGATATACCGTGCGGAGACTGGAGTGGGGGGGGGTGGGTTTTGCAGTTGTCATTGTCTGGCTGGCTTCAGCGACAGCGTGGCAGGTAGCACTCCGGGCTCGCAGCGTGGGTAGGATCCAGTCCTCGGCACCTGTGGCAGCTGTCTCAGCCTTTGGATCCTTGCTGTCTTAACCACAGCCTTTCCCTCTCTCCCTCTCCCTGTTGGCGGATTCTTCCCTTGTTCTCTTTCTCCTACACTCCCTCCCTGTCTGGTCCTGTCAAAGCCTTCTCTGTGGTCGGTACCAGGTTCCTGGGCCATTGACCCCTCATCCACCTGGCCAGTGGCTCTGTTCTCCAGTTGCCTTGTTGATTGACTCTCTGTTGGTGATGGACCAACATGAGCAGTGGCTGGGTGGTCAGCAGCTTGGCCTGAACTGGACCTCTCCCCAGCTTTATGGCCTTGGGCAAGTCACTGTACCTTCTTAGACCTCATTTTACTCAGGTTACAGATGGAGACCTGACCTAGAGGACTCTAATGCTGAGTGATCTATCCCACTAGATAGAGTCTATGATTTCTTCCATTTTCAAATTGAGTGGGCACGGAGCGGGGTCAGTGACTCTAAGAGTCCCCCACCCTGGGGAAGAGGAAGTACACAACCAGGACACCACAGAAACCAGAAATGGTTTCACGAGTGAGAACTAGTTATTTCTTAAGTACGTAAAACCTGTGGGGACAAGCTGCTGCCAGCAAATGGGGGTGGGGGTGAAATTGACCTGGTGTGACAGGAAGCCGGGGGTCAATCAAAGTGCAAAAGAAGCTGTGACTGACGGGGATGCCTGGAGGGCTCCAGTTGATTCCTGATGAATGGGACTCAGCTGCATTGATTGACAACGGTATTGAGCACCCCCTGAAATGGGGAAAGCAGAGTCACAGTAGTGTTGGGTACCCGGGATGCATGTAAACTCACCTTCATGAACTCGTATGATCTTCCTGACTGCCCCGGGAGGGAACTAGGGCAGGTGGTAAAGGTCCCACTTCATAGATGAGGAGACTGAGGCCCTGGAAGCACGAGTCGCTTCTCGGTGGGTGCTCAGCTCGTGAGTGATAGCGACAGGCCTGGAAGCGTCTGGTCCCAGAGGCTGGCCTCACACCTCCAACCTTCAAGTGGGCTGGGGGAAAGACCAAGCACGATGTGAAGTTAGCGCCAGACTGATGTTGGCTTCTGACTATGTTTTATGAGCAGTAGCAGTTAGTGGAAAGAGATAAAAATTAGAAGTGAAAATTCAGCACAGTTGTTTGTAGCTACTAGGAAATAAAGTCCAGGCGCTGAATTTCCAGTTAAAGAAATACATGAGTAAAGTTTCACTTTCTTGAAAATGATGAAACTACCAATGATATGACATGATTTCTGATCAGAGATAATGAAGCAGAAGCAAAACGCAGGTGCTTTGTAGCAAGTCTGGGCAATGTTCAGATCCATGTAGAAAGTCAACTCAGAAAATCTTCAAACATTTTTCTTTTTTCTTCAGTGAAGGGGATGTTAGAGGGTCTCAACTTGTAGGGGGGGGGATGTCTGAAATTTAACTTCATTTCCCCTGTAGGGACATAGCGAGAGTCCAGGCTGAATCATATCATAAGAGAATTGAGTAAAGAAGTCACTGGAAAGTATCTCAAGAAACTAAAGATTAAGCTTTAGCTGAGTGCAGAGAAAGCCCAGATCTCTACAGATACAACTACTTTACTTTCTGAAAAGTTTTTAATGTTGTACAACTCTTTTCTCTCCCCAAGTAAGCCCTCCCAGTGCTTTTCATAAAAACATTCCATACCACTGACATTCTTCATTTTCTTTCATCAGGACTGCTGACTTTACACTAAGAAGGAAAAAAAAAAAACAAAAACAAAAACAAACCCAAAGAGCAGACCTCAAGTCTTGAGGGCTCATTAATAAACTTAGTCGGGTGGCAAAATGGAACTCCACTCAGCTGCCATGCAGTTCAAACCGCCCATGTAGAAGGGAGCCAGCCATCGAGGCTTCCAAACAAAGGCAAGCCCAGGGGTGGCTTTGAATTCCATCAGAAGTTGGAAAGGGAGGGAAAACATGAATGCATGGGAGAATCTTAAGCCTCTGGCTTTAGAAGGCTGGTTTCACAGAGTTTATCACCTGCCAGAGACAAGCACCCTCCCAGCATCCTCAGATTATAGGATTAAATTGGTAGAACATCAGTTCTGACTCATGACACAGGGCTTTAGGAACAGCGTTAACAGACATTTCTTGGATTTCTCTGAATAGTCGACAGTGGCATTTGTTAGCCTGGAATTCGTGCCTCAGACAGTGTATGTCAGATCTTAAGGGGGAGGTAGAGGTCAGGGTGTTCTGCTGAGAGGTGTTTGAGATCAAAGAGAGTGACCAGCCACCCTCCCACATGGACCTCACAGGGCGTCTGTCAGAGAGCCAGCCCTGTGCTGGGGTATCCCTGGGAGGCCCAGTAGGAACTTGCCTCCTAGTTGTGTTACGTTTCCAAGGCATATTCACGTATTATTATTATGCTCTATTACGGAGAAGAAGGAAGGCACTGGGAGGTATAATGATGACATGAGTGAGTGAGCCTGTAACCTTGATCTTATGACCCAAGTCTGGGAATTTTGTGGACAAAGACCCTCTTACACAAACTCCAAAGTGCGGCAACAGCCTGAGTATACACCCTGACATAGAAAGATCAGCAGTTCATTATCTAGAGTTCAACTTTTCCCTGTGGCTCTTTCCTGCGTTTCTTCAGTTCCAGGACCCCCCACAGCCCTTATGCCTGTCCCATTCCCAAGAAACACTTGCTCTGGTTTTTTGTTTGTTTTTGCCATGTGGAATAATGTTCTCTATTCTCTAAATTAAGGGCATAAGTTCTGGAGTCAAACCTAACTCCAAGTGCTGATGCTGCCCCACACTAAGTATGACTTTAGACAAGTTGTTGAGCTTGCATACACCTCAGTTACTCCATCTGTAACATGGGGCCGGGACCCAGCCCACCGGGTTCCCGTGAGAATTCAGTGAGATGGTGTGCATCAGGTTTCTGCTATGGAGGAGGCACTCATTACATCGCAGCAATTTGCTGGCAGGGTTCCTCTCTGGCCGGACTTGGCTTAAAGACCACAAGTCCCCGAGATTGAGGATGTTCCAGGGGGCCCCCTGACTAGACAATCCCTGCACTCGTCACCCCTGGAGAACTGACTGCCTGGCCGAGGGGACAGCCGCTGCTGGGAGAAGTATATGACAGGGGGAGGCTTATGGGGGCTGCTCCAAATTGGGGCCATGAGACTATTACTGTTTCTACCCTTTAGTTTCCTATTGTCAGCTTGGGTTCCCTGGGCCACAAAGTGATAGAGGTGGACAGGACCTCAGAAGCCAGTTGATTTGGCCACCTGTTCCCGATTTTATGTATTCTGTCGGGTGGTCGCCAGTGGCGATCAAGCACGGGAGCAGCCGGTGCCAGGCACTGTGCCAGCTGGGGGTGAGCGGCAGCAGAGGCTCAGTCCCCGTGCGGCAGGAGCTCTCCGCCGTTTGCCAGATGAAGACTGAGTCTTAGAATGTTCGGGTCACACTGCTCCTTCTGGTCACACTGGCCAGAGCCAGTCTCAGGCACCCTTTGGCCCCCAGACCAAAGCTCTCCAGATACCACGGGGCTGAACAAGACCTCCAGAGGAGGTGCGCATTCTCAGCTCCTCACTTTTCTTCACTCTGAGGTCTTTGATTCACCAAGCCTACTTTACAAAGGGACTACTGGTCCCTTGTGATCTGAATCCCTGGCTCCCAGCCCTTGCCAAGGACTGGCTCAAAGAAACACACAGTTACCCTCCTCCTTGTCATTTATTTGGATCCAACTTGCTGAGGGAGAAGCATCAGAGATATATTTGCTAAATTCAAGGGTCCCCCCCACGCTTTGCTTTACTTCCACTTACAACTTCAACTTGATTCGAGATGCCAAGTTTCTTATTTCAAAAGGAGACTGGAAATGGGTTTACATAATAGTTTCACTTTTTGTTTTTAATGCTGTTCCTCTTTCAGTTCTGTTTGAGGCTACATTTGCATATATGCACACCAGCCTGAACTAATGCTTTTAAGAATTTAGAATAGCCTGAAATGCCACCCCTGATAAACTCCAGAGGGGCATTTTATCCACATCACTGAGCTGGGTATTCTAAGAACCTGTTTTACTCAAACTGAGTATGGCATGAAATGAAAACAGAAGCCGGAGGGCCTATGGGACTTTCCCTGGGAGTGGGGCTTGGGTTGGAGGTCGCAGGTGTGGGGGGTCTTGGTCCCATGCCCCCAATCCCTGAAGTAGTTTGGGTTTCAATGTGTCTTTCAGCAAAATGATGCTTCAACACCCAGGCCAGGTCTCTGCCTCGGAAGTCAGTGCTTCTGCCATCGTCCCCTGCCTGTCCCCTCCTGGGTCACTGGTGTTTGAGGATTTTGCTAACCTGACACCCTTTGTCAAGGAAGAGCTGAGGTTCGCCATCCAGAACAAGCACCTCTGCCACCGGATGTCCTCTGCACTGGAGTCGGTCACTGTCAGCAGCAAACCCCTTGAGATGTCGGTCACGAAAGCCCAGGTAGGTTCTGCCACAGGTGTCCATTCTTTCAGCGTGTATTGATTGTGCACCTGCACGCCTACCGCGTGACAGAGCGTGCCCTAGGCAGGGGGCTGCGGCGTGAGTAAAACCAACCACTGCCCTCGGGGAGCTTACCTTCCACTGGGAGGAGACACACAATACACAGAAGAAGTGAATACATAATATGAGAGACGGGCAACGGAGGAAACTCCAGCAGCAAAGGGGGACTGAGAGCAGGGTTGGGGTGGGGGGCTGCTCTAAATCAGGCGGTCAGGGAAGGCTTCACTGGTAGAATGGCCTCTGAGCGGAGACTCGAAAGAGGAGAGGGAGGAGGCCATCTAGGTGTCTGGCAAAAGAGCAAGAATAAGGGCACTGCAGGGGAGTGTGCTTGGGGATAAGAGCAGCAGCAAGGTGAGGGGTGGGGATCGACGCAGGAGCTGAGGGATGGGTGCAGACAGATGATGCTGGGTCCTACAGACTACTGTAAAGATACAGCCATTTACCCAGCGTGAGACGGGAGGCCCCTGGAGAGTTTCTGAGCAGCGGAGCAACATGGTCCGACCTATAGGTTTTAGATGATCACCGACTGCCACGTTGAGAATGGGCAGTAGGGGCAAGAGTAGAAACAGAATACGGAAGTGAGAGGTCGCAGTAATCCAGGCGAGCAATGGAGGATCAGGTCAGCATGGAAGCCATGCGGTACAGAGAAGTGGTTGGCTCCTGGGTCTGTCTCGAAGGTAAAGCCGATGTACTGATGCATTGGACATGGAGGATGGCTCCAAGTGGGAGACTCAAGGGTGGCTCCCAGATTTCTGGCCTGACCAGCTATAAGGATGGTGCGCCCATTTGCTGCTGACATAGGGACTGTAGGAGGTTGGACGGGGCCAGGACACAAGTCCATTCTATTGGAGGCTGCAGCGGAGGAGGCAGCTGGACATGTGGGTTGGGAGTTCAGAGGAGAATCAGGACTAGAGATGTAGAATGGGAAGCCATCAGCATATGGGTGTTATTTAAAGACGTGAGCCTGTATGAGGTCATCTTTTGTGTCTAGTCGTTCTGAAGACGCACCAAGTGTGGTGTTTATTTTTGTTACTGCAAAGACCCAGGTGGCCAGACTGTGGTGTGAGGACCTGCCGGCCTTGCTCACAGCCTTTAGTACCAGGTTCTGCTTCAAGTTCACTTCTGTCTCTGACACTTGCACTGCTCCCCACTTGGCGATCTTTTTTAAGACACGTGGAGTAATGGACACAGTGAGAAGTCTGCGCGGTGGTTGCTGGTGATGCTGCGTGTGGTGACTTAAAGACTCAGAGCTGAAGTCCCAATGTTTTGTTGGCTCTTCCGTCATGGGCACAAGATGGGAGTGTTTCAGGCTTAACTGACATGAGCGTGCCTTTGGAGGAGTAGCGGAACTGGCCAAAAGGGAACTGAGTTTTAAAGGAAGTTGGTGAAGAATCTTTATGATTCTATGAAAGGGGTGGTGATTCTATACAAGGGCTCTCTGATTCTATGTAAGGGTTAATAAAATGACATTTTTTAAGGGTCTAGTAGAGGACCCGACTGATCGTTATTTCAGGGGCTGGTAGAGGGGACTAGTGTATGACGCCGTTCTGAGGGGCATTGGCTGGGCCCTGATTAGCCCGAGGGGATGTCACTGGTACCCAGCACAGTAGTGGACAGTGCAGGTTGGATATTGGGATACTCGAGGGAATATTTATTGGAATTTTATAATTAAATATCTTGAGATAACAGGGTGGAATGGAAGTGGTAGGATCGTCATAGAAGGAAGGAGAGCATTTTGGAAGGATATTTTTAGGGTTCTCCAGAGGAAATAGTAGGCAGCCTGCCCTGTGGAAAAACTCCTTAAAGCCAGCCAACCCGTGTATGATTCTGTGCTCATTGAGGATCCTCTGGTCTCAGGTTCCTTTAACAACTAGGTCTTCCTGTTGGGAAGAAATGCACCTTAAATACTCTGGTCCCCTTGACTGCTGTAATTCTCAACTTAAAGTAAGACCCTGAGCCTAGGAAGCCCACAGACATCCTACCTGTGCGTTTGGGCAGTGTGAGCCTGTTCCCCAGATCCCAGTCACCCAGCTGTGACCTGCAGAGGACACAGGACGAGGGACCAAAGGCCTGGGTTACATCAGGTTTTGTAGCCTACTGGTCTGCTGACCACGAGCTGGTGATTCCTGGCCCTCCCTGGGCACGTTACTGTACTAACAGATCAGTATTATGGGTTGGTTGAATTCCTCATTTCCACATTGATAAACTGATGGGACCAAACCAGATGGCCTCTGGAAAGGCCTTTCCATCTCTGACAGTATGTGAACTTGAGATTTGCTCTACTTCCGAGTCCTTCCTCATGGGAGACATCCCTGAATCCTCTCCCATCTATCCAAAAATGTCGAAATGTCCGAGGAAACACCAGAATCACTGAGTTGTTGATGAAGACACAGATGGTGAGGTTAATAATAACTGAAGCCTACATAGCACTGGCTGTGAGCTAAACACTATGCAAAGCATTGCATTTATTAACTAATTTGACCCTCATCATAACCCTATTAGGTAGGTAAAATTATTGATCCCACTTTACAAATGAGGAAACCGAGGCCCAGAAGAACATGCTCATTTACCCAAGGTCTCACAGCTAATAGGTCGTGAGCTGGAATTCAAAGGCAGTTTAGTCTAAACCCAAATGTCTGGCTGTGTGGGTCTGGGACCCCAAGTGTAAAACGTGCAATTTCTCTCACCGTACTTCCCCCTTGGGCTTTGTTCCTCTAAACTGCAAGGCTGTCCGTCTCAGTCCAGACAAAGTCAGTACCATCTGGTCCAGATGCCTAGCAATAAGCCAGGCGTGAGGTGATGATGGTGTGTCAGGGTGTCTTTGGTTTGAGGCATGGCTCCCATACCCTTTTCCACTGTCCGGAGCAATGACAAGTGACATGACAAGGCCTGACATTAGCAGCCTATGCCATTACCCACTCAACCCACCAGCCTCACCGCAGCCGGGCGCTGGTCTCTAAGCCAGGTCCAGCAGCCGGACTCCGCTGGCTCCTCATCAGTCCTCAGACAGAGCCAGGATCCCAGTGAGCTTCCAGAGGACCAGATGCTAAAACAGCATACGGTTTTGTTCTCTGAGGAGCCCCAGGGCTGGCTCAGCGTGAAGCCCGGAGGCCGAGATCAGTATTTAATTGAAGGATAAATCAATGGGTGGTTCTAGTTTGCTGCCCATTGGTGGCATCGAGCCAGGGGTTGATATGCCACTTCAGCTGGGATGAGCTTGGGTTCCTCTCCTCCAGAAGCTCCATGGGCTTCTCCTGAATTCAGGAAGGAGGTGCTCTGATGCTCCAGATGGAGCTAGAGGTGACTGGGCTGCCCTTGGGTCTTGAATCAAAGGAAAGGAGACAAGAGTAGCTAGGCCATTGAGGTCATTCATGGTTTTAGGGGAAAGGACATGTACCAGGCAGAATCTGTTTCCTGTTTTAATGATTACTGTTATCAATAGTTATCGATTTGAATATCAAACCTCTTTTAAGATCCAAATGCGTTTTTAAAATAAGCTAAAATTTAATTGACCAATATTGCCAATATAATTTTAACTAACAGTCCTTTGATTTTTATTATTCATTCTTAAGGGTGTATGTGTGTGGCAAGGTTCATGTAAAAGCCTAGGGCTTTACTCTTTCCAGTCCCTTTAGCATTCCGGCTGCCCTGGTTTGCCAGGTTTTGGTGGCAATACAAGGCAGTGTGTTTGAGGTGGGTCGCATTACTCAAGCAAGTACCTCTTGGATTTTATAGGTAACCCCTGAAGAAGATGAAAGAAAAAAGAGGCGACGGGAAAGAAATAAGATTGCAGCCGCCAAGTGCCGAAACAAGAAGAAGGAGAAGACGGAGTGTCTGCAGAAAGTGAGTGTCTTCTCACCTTTCCCTGCCCTCTTGCTCACGCCTGTCCCCGACCAACCTTGTATCTCTATCAGAAGGGGAGTTAAAAGCCCCCTACCCAGAAGTGGTTTCCCAAGAAGGGCGTCGTAGCTGGCAGCATAAATGCCAGTGGCTGAATGAAGAGCTAATGTGACTCTGGATGTATAAAAGCAGGTGTGTGAATTAAAAACCCCACCGCAGCCACAGCCAGTCCCTACACGTCCAGCGGCTTCCAGGCTGCAGGATATGTCAGCCCAGTTAAAGAGGCTTCACTTGCCCATTCGCCTGAGAAAAGGAAGCTGCCAGCTCTCATTTGGCTCACTATGAAACACCTTTAATTAATCTCTTCAAACAAGTTATTTCCTTAATCCACAAGCAGTAGTTAAACTTTCTTGGTGTTCCCGTGTAGCCCTTCTCCTTGGCTCACCCAGTAGGCTTAACTCCTGGCTGCTTTCGGCCGGCCCCACTTCCTAAAGGGAACAGCATCCGAGGCAGGTGGGGCGCCTCATGGTGCAGTCTTTCCAGTGGTTGTGTCCCTTCCCTCTAGTGTGGACAGGCCAGGGCAGAGTCTCGCCCAGATTCAACAGGTCCTCAAGGGTTCTGTTGATTGCTTTAGGGACTCAGTGAAAATTAAGACATTCTGTGTGTAGCTATATACATTCTTTCTGGGGAGATGCGCTTCTCATTGAAATTAGTGGCTCACAGAAGACGAAGCATCATGAGTCTGGAGTTTGCCCCAGCCCCCAAGGCCCTTGTGGGTCCAGAAGACCTGCACATGGGCTGTTGGACTCATGCAAAGGAGATCTCTGAGCCATTGGTTCTACTGCAGCTTCATTACTGTTAGAGTCACACCCTGCTCAAACCTTGCATGGAAACTCAAGGACATCTCTGAAGAAGCCTCTTAAGTTCAACAAGCCCCTGGCTTCTCCAGGGTCTAGATTCTCCCAAACCTAAGGCTGCTGCCTCGGCTGTGTGGGGCGGCACTGTAGCAGGGAGCCAATGGCATTGGCTCTGCAGGCCATTTCCAGCTTGAAGAGCCCCTACATGTCCCAGGTGCTACCCTGCCACCCAGGGACCTTTCCCTGGTCACCCGGTCACCCCCTCCTTGCTGGAACTTGGCTCCATCCTTAATAACTCTGTTGCTTATCCCCCAGGAGTCGGAGAAGCTGGAGAGTGTGAATGCTGAACTGAAGGCCCAAATCGAAGAGCTCAAGAATGAGAAGCAGCATTTGATATACATGCTCAACCTTCATCGACCCACGTGTATTGTCCGGGCTCAGAACGGGCGGACTCCAGAAGATGAGAGAAACCTTTTTATCCAACAGATAAAAGAAGGAACATTGCAGAGCTAAGCAGCTGTAGTTATGGGGGCAAGTGGGGACTCCTCATCGAATCCTCCTGCTACATCCAAACCCCTGCAGCCATTGGAGATCTGACTTCCTGTGCACCTCTTGAATCCCGGCAGCAAAGAACCGTGGAGGCAGGAGGGCTCCGTGACTCAGCGGGGCCTGTCCACTCTGCCCCCGAGCAGACTTCGGACCAGAGCAAGGGCAATTGTTGCCTCAACTCCAGGATTTAGGCCTTAACGTCTTGGGTCCTCCAGATGGCCCCTGGTTAGGGTCCTGCCCACCTTTCATCTGGATTCCACAAAAACCAGAATTCCCACCATTAGGGTTCCTGCAGAAGAAGTGTCTGTACCTTGGGTGGGTGGGGCGGGGCCACCTCCTCCGTTGCCACTGCCACCGTCACTTGTAGGGGACGTGGAGAATGGCGTTCAGCAAAGTTGTACAATGGCCAGGGTTGTGCTTCTAGTGGATATGCTGTAATGTACAGGAATTATTGTGTGCAAGGCATTTGTTTCATAACTAGGCATTGTGCTCTCCCGATGTTTGTTCTGCCAACACTGGGGTGATTTTTTCATTACTTTCCTCAGGTCTGGTTTCTGAGGGTTTGAGGGGCTAGCACCACGTGCAGTGTTTCACAAAACGTTCAGGTGGCCGGAAGAGCTTGTTGGCCCCAGGAGAATGGAGTTTTGCTAGCCAGCAGTGCCGTTCTGTGCCAACCGAGAAGGCCTCCTTTCCCTTGGTGCCCAGACTTTAACGCAAAATTCACGGGCGCGACCGCAGCAGGTCCTCTGTCATGGGATGAAAGCAGAAAGTCCACCTGCCAAAGGGTTAGGACTCTCTGCTCAGTGACACAGGCCAGGAGTCATTTCTCAGCGGTGAGATCCAAAGAATATTCCACTTTCCTTTCCCTGCAGCTGAAAACCACATTCAGTGGAGGCACGTTGGAAGCTAGGTGGTGCCTGGGCTTCAGCCTTATCGGATGTTAACGGCATTGGTTTTGTCACGCAGATGTTTGTAGAAATCTGGCCCAGAGCTTTTCACAGCTGTGAGAGGTCGTTCGCACTGGCCACAAGGACTCTGGTCTGTTTCGATTCTGATGTTTCCGTGAAATCCTCAGAGTGTTCAGTCCTACACAATAGTATCATTACAATTTTCTGGAAAAGAAAATGTTACTTATTTATCCTAGTATTCCTAACCTGTCAATATAATAAATATTGAAACCAAGATGTGGTAAATTTCAATGTCGTGCTGGTTTCTGTTCTTTGAAACCGATTGGTGGTTGAAACCCAGTCATTCTGCAGGCCCTTTCCTCTCCATGGGGTCGTGGGGGGGCGGGGGGGGGTTACTTAGCCTTGAATATTCTCCGAGTGCCCCTTTGTGCTTTGGGCACCTGCCACCAGCTGGGAGAGCGGACTCTCAATCCTGCTCCTCAGTCTGTGGCATCCGATGCTCAGTTTCTCATTAACAAACCCTGGAACACAGCACCACATATATCCCTGAGACCGTCTGTTTGGCGTTGACAGAATTCTGATATGAAATCGGAATTGCTAAATACCGCAACTATCAGTTTCTCTGAGGGCATGAAGCCTAAGACGTACACCTGCTGTTCACCTTGAGCCATGGACACCTTACATTCAGCCGCAGAACTTCTCTTGAAGTGGTCACTTGACTTAGATTCATAATGCCCAAGTGTGTGTCTCGTTGTTGCAAATTCACGTGTGTCAAATATCAGGAAAACAATGAGGGGAGGTCGGGGAAGAAGAAAGGAAGAATAATTTTAGATGGGACAGGTGTGATAATTCAAAGAAAAGTATTCCACCGAATTTTCTGGAATCTCCTGGGCATACGGTCCCTTAGGTCTGGAATAGAACCAGGTTCCTTTGCTCTCCACCTGTGTACATATGTAACATGGGCTAGAAATAATAATCGGCTACTGTGCTACCAATGCTTCAGAGAGATACTGGCTTCATTAAATGTGAAGATTCACACACAGCAATGGTGCCTGCTCCTTTGAACTCGTGTATGGTTCCTTTAAACTGGCACCTGTGACACAGGTGTCCTCCTCTTGCTGCTTTCATTGTACATCAGAGGTAGTGACTAATCTGTAAAAAACCAGCTGGTGGGAGCGCTGTTCCCCCATCCTGCAGGAGATAATCTTTTCCGTATCCTGGTGGAGGGCAAAACTTCCTCGCATTTACCCTTCGGTTGTGGGTATAGGAGCCACAGATCAGCTGTTATGAAACTCAAGATACTCTTTAAGCTGCCACGGACAGGGGGAATGAGGAAGGAAAGGGCTGGTGGCTGTGGCAGGAAGAGATCTGAGAAATGCACTGTATACGGTTAATGAAACCAGTTCTTTTAACAAATGCACTAAAAGTAGTTTTGTTTTCTGTAGCCAAGTTTATGTTTTGATACTTCAATTAAAAAAACAAAGATGACTATATTGTTACCATCAAGGCGTTCACTTCCTCTTGTTTCACATTCACGAAGAAGAGAAGTTGGGGGTGGGGCACCTGGGAGAATGAACTTGATGGAACCTCCGGCAGAATGACAGTATCTTTCACTGGGCTTCCTCTGTGGCGACATCACACTGCCAGGTCATGGGAAGCCCATTCTTCCTCCTCCTGGTCCCCTTGCCAGACCTCCCTGAGATCTGGCCCAATACCTGGTTTGGAGTAAAGAGATTTAACGGGTTCTGGCCCAGGACAGGGGTTCTGGAATGAAACTTTCACTTTCTGCCAAGAGCTAAAATGCTATTTTTCATCTTTATCCTTATTTCTCCTCATGACCTTTTAACAAAGCCTTGAACCCCAAACCAAGCTTTCTCCTCTCTTCTGCACCCCATACTATCTGGCTGTGTTCAGGCGGTCTCTCTGTGGAGTGGACAGTGCTGTTGTGGACTTACCTAAGGTCAAACCGTGCAGGAGGCCAGGGTTGCCCACTGCGCACCCTTCTGTCTTCCCATGGCGGCTCTCACCCCAGGAGCTTCTCTAATCCAGTCTGCTTTCAGGAAAGAATCCACACCGAGGCTTAAAGGCCAGGTGAGGACTAATGCCAACAAGAACTAACATTTGTTGAGACAATATGCTCAACCCTTTAGATGCATTAAATCATTTAATCCTCCCAGCGACTGTTAGGGTCTTCATTTTACAGATGAGGAAGTAGAGAGCTGAGTGGCTTGTTCAAGGTCACACAGTTGACCTTTCTGAAGCTGAAGCCTATGTTTTTTAACTACCAGCGTTCTGAGCTGGGGGGGGGTGTGTGCATGTGTGTGTATGTGATTAAAATACACATAAAGTGACACCATTGTAACCACACTGGAGTGTGCAATTCAGTGGCATTCAGGACACCCACAATATTGTGCAACTATCACCACTAGTTCCAGAATTTTTCATCACCCCAAAAGGAAGTCCTGTATCTCTTAAGTAGTCACTCTGCATTCTCTCCTCCCTACAGTCCTAGGCAACCAAGAATCTAATATCTGTCTCTATGGATTTACCAGTGGAACCCTACAACACGTGGCCTTTTATATCTGGCTTCTCTCCCTTAGCAAAATGTCTCCCAGGTTCATTCATGTTGTGGCATGTGTCAGTACCTCATTCCTTTTTGTGGCTGAAGATGATTCCATTGTATGGATAGATCAAACTTTGGTTATCTACTCCTCTGTTGATGGACAGGGATATTTTAACAGAAAGATAGTCTTTATCCTCGAGGAATGAATCTCTAAGGTGAGAGATAGGTGGGCTGGAAACAGAGGTGTTTCTCAGAACTTTCAAGTAACAACTTAGAAGTCACGGATGCTGTGCCTGGCTCTGTGGGAATGGCGGTAAGGCAGGAGGTTCTGCAGGCGGTCCTTTGGCAGGCTCCTGGAACTGAGGCTGCCGCAGGCTGTTTGCACAAGTGTGATGGAGGGAAGGAACTGAGGTGGCCCCCTGGAAAACCCAATTCTCCGCCCAGCCACTGTCTTGCACTCTCTCCATAATGCACACACATACATGGAATTAATGATGCCACTTCTAACAATGTCTTCTTGGACGTAGTTAAATCGGTCCACTTTGAAACCATTCAGTTGGCCCAAGCTTCCTTTGTGAGGCAAAGTGCTTAGTGGTTCCAAAAAAAAGACTGTAGGATTAGCTAGTCCTGCATTCAAACACTGCCTTCACTGCTGTCAGGTGTGTGAATTTAGGTAGGTGATACAACCACAATTTCTTCACCTGTGAAAGGGACAGTAGCAACGGTACCAAACTCAATGGATTCTCCCGATCCTGTGGGAAGAAGACAGCATGGGGCCTAGCGGAAGCAATTGTTACTACTAAGGGTCATTGTCATCAACATTTACAGAGATTTTATGAAAGGATGGGCTAGGGCCCAAGACTGCCAATTCTGGGTTATTTGATGAAATTAAACTTAGAGCTCAAGTGATTCAGATTTATCCCATCGTCTTATGTTTCTACAGTTTGGTTCAATTTTTATTTTGGACCCCACCTGAGCCCTAGCAGGGTGGGCCTGTCCTCTGTGGGGGCAGCGGTGGCCTGGGGAAATGATGGTGGCCCTGCCCTGAAGGGGTGGCTGGGGATTGCGAACAAAGGGGTATGTGACAGTGACAGGTCACAAAGGGCAGCAGAGGATAAATATGGCTGTGCAGGGCGTTTAGGCCAAGAGTGGAGCTCACAGCCTCTTGGGGAAATAAAAAATCAGGGGTGGAGGCGAGGTAAGTCCGAGCAGAATCCCAGTCTACATCTCCACATCCTTGAAGACGGTCAGCCTGGGGTCCAGGCACCCTCTAGCATCCCCACCCATGCCTCTGGGAGGCTGGGAGGCAAAGGGGGTCCTGTGGGGTGGGGTGGGGTGGAGAGACCTGCGGTAGAGCCAGCTGTGTGACACGGGAGCCTCACTGCTCCCTCTTCTGCCTGTGAGGCCAAGAAAGAAGACACGCAGGGGCCTTGCCAGCACTGCTTGAGGCGATAAAACAGAGCCGGGAAGAGCGAGCCTCTGTCGCCATAACCCGCAGCCCAGAGTGGCTCCAGCGTGGGCATGTTCAGCTCCGGGAAACTGCAGCAACAACTGTACAAGGGAGAATATGACATTTTCAAGTACGCACAGGTATTTGAGGGCGACTTTATCCAGACCACGAAAAAGGGTGAAGTGATTGACGTGCACAACCACGTCCGCATGGTGACCGTGGGCATCACATCCACCAGCCCCATCCTCCCACTACCGGACGTCATGCTGCTGGCCCGCCCGGCCATCGGCTGTGAAGAGCTTGCAGGGCGCAGCAAAGTCACCAAGGGAAAAAGCCACAAGGCCGCAAAAGCCTTAGAGCTCACTAGGCTGCTTCCCTTGAAGTTCGTGCGCATGTCTGTCCATGACCGTGAGAAAAAACAGCTGCGCCTGAAGTTCCCCACTGGCCGCTCCTGCTACCTGCAGCTCTGCCCCCCACTGGGTGCTCAGGAAGACCTCTTTGACTGTTGGGAAAACCTCGTTTACCTCCTGCGACCACCAGTGGACGGTAACCGCAGTACCTACACCACCGCAGCTGGGAACAGGGCATGCATGCCTGTGTTTGAGGAAGAGACCCGGAGGAGCCTGGCAGCGGCCGATTTCCCAGGGAAGGAGGATCAGGACCAGATCAGCACCAGAAGCCTCTACGTGGTCTCTGAGATGGCTGGTGCCACCTCTGCAGCGTTTGCTGGGGGGCAGGGAATCCAACATGACTCTCACAGATTCACCGCCATGCCTGATGTAGCCACCCCAAACACCAAACCCACAGAGCTTGACAAAGTGTCAGCAGCTGGGGCAGCAGCAGGCTCCACAGCAGGCGCTTTGGACACAGCGATAACCGAGTCTGCTGCCCCTGAACAGCTAAGCGTGGCCATAGCTGGGGCAGCCACCCAGGATCCAGCAGGAAGCAGAACCACCATAGCCATTGCGGGTGTTGCCAACACGTCCCCCAACAGCATTAAAATGGCCTGGGCAGATGCTGCAAACTGGCCCTCAGAGTGTGCTGTCATCAGCACCAGCCTCTCCTCAGAGACCAACCTGATTGCTGCAACAGCAAAAGCAGAACCTGCCAGTGAGCCTGCTGGAGAAACTGCTAAGGATCGTGCCGCAGGCCCTCTCCTCTCTAGCTTGCCCAGGGAAGGTGGTGTGTGGGAAGGGGCCGGAAGGCAGCAGCGACTGCCCCCGGTCAGGGCTGAATCCCCAAAGAGCAGAAGGGATGGGAGGGAGCAAAGGCAAAGGGAGAGAGCCCTCAGGAGTCCCCACCACCGCAGGGCGACTGAAAGCCACCACAAGCCAGGGGGTGACAAGATACTCCGAAAACCATCTGCTTGGTCCCTAGCCAGGCAGAGAAATGACAAAAAGGAGAAAGGCAGTGGCAGTCCGGGGAGCAGCAGGCCTGTCACCGCGCACAAAGGGGTCAGCCACGCGCCCATCACCAGGGACTCTAGGACCTCTCGCAAATCGGGGAGGAGCTCGTCTGCAAGTAGTTCAGGTTCCACAACCCAGAGACTCAGCAGGATCAGCTCTCTGTTGAGGACCGTGAAAGCCAATCTTATTACAAAAGCAGTGGCCTCACCACGCGGTAAGGACGTGGACCATTCAACTAAGATAATGGAGAGGAACAGCGCGGAGGCCATCACAGAGAGGAGGGCAGGGGCAGGGGCTGGAGAGGACTGACAGTGTGGCATCTGAGGTCATGGATACCTGTGACCTTTGACCCCTGTTACTGGAAGCCAGAACTGGAAGCTGCAGAGGGGACCTGGGCTCAGGGGAGGATCCCTGGAGAGCCTCTTCCAGCTTTCCTTACTGCAGTTTAAATAAAGATTGATACAGTCTGAATATAATCAATACAATGCTGCTTTCTGTGAGTTTCTATGTCCTATAGCTTAGTAGTGACCTCATAGTGGATTCTGTGATGTCAACTGTGCCGCAGCAGGAGACCCCAGGATCCAGTCACCTTACTGCTTACAGCAGCCCCACCTTACTGCTGCTGGGCTCGGCCAGCAGGAGGGCTCCCCCTTGCCTCAACCCAGGCCTTGCTTCCCAGGACCATGGCTGAAAGCCAGATCATCCACCATCGCCCTGTCCTTTTTATAAACATTTCTTCCTCCCACCGAAGGTCCATAGGCAAAGCAAGAACAGGACTCACACCCCCTAGGGCTATTCAGGGAAGGGAAGCGGGGTGCACCAGCATTTGCTGGCAGTCAGAACAGGGGGCATTCTCGTCTAGACTTAGCAATCCATTCTTAGGTGTGGACTTTGGAGAAACCTATGGGAATGTTTCTAGCAAAAATAACGTAATAGCAAAACACTGGAAACAGCCCAAATTTTCAAAACCAGAATTGATAATAATACAGTAGGATATTAGCATAGATAAACTCAAAAAAAATTTTTAAAACAAGTCACAAAACAGGATATGATTCCACTTAGGGAACAGTTCAAAAACAAGATCAAACATATACCCTGTACAGTTTGCTAAAAACCAGTGAAAAATAGAACAGCAGACACAAAATTCAGCGCAATGGTTTTCTTAGGGGGGAAGTTAAGAAGTCAGGTTGGTGAGCCCAGGCTGCCAGTGCTGCTGGGAACTGGTCTGTTTCCTCAGAGAAGCGGTGGGTGCACGGGCGTTGTATTTTTTTCCGCCCTGTAATACTGTGACATCGGAGATACGATCACGCGGCAGCTGTGATGACATTATTGCCTCAGAGATACTGCAGCCCGTGCCTTTTCCTGTATGTTCACTCTGATGTCTGCACGAAAGTGCGTCTGAAAGGTCTAGTCTCTTTAAGTTCCATTGATTCCCGGTAACATATGACAAGAACCCTTCTTTGTGATTCGGGAAGGAAGGAGTGATACCCCCATTTTACGGGTGAGAATGCCGAGGCTTGGAGAAGGTAAACTGCTTCTGCCCACTTCCTCACGCACAGCCCTGTCTCTGGCGTGGGGAGGAGGCAGAGCCAACAAGTCTAAGGAGACCGGGCCAGCACAGGAATCATTCTGACGGGGCCAGACGAGGCATCAGCATTCTTACCAACACGTTCCAAAACCCGGCTGAGATGAGCACCGAGTTCTGGGAAGGAGGGGAGGGCGAGGTGTGGTTGCCGGGGAGCGAGCTGGATGGCAGGCTCCAGTGCGCTCACAGCGAGCAACAGGGCCCTTAGCTGGTCTTCTCTCAAGAGGGTCCAGACCCCCCTTGAGCTGTGTCTGGCCCCCAGACTTCTGTCCCCAGCCTCTGGCATGACCTGCACTGCAGCCATAAACAGACCACCCGCCTGGAATTCCATGGCCCACTCCTAATGGGCTGCCTCCCTCTGCAACCCAGTCCTCCCCCCGCCGCTAATTAAACTTTTGAAAGCCAGGCTCGGAATGGTTTCTCTATACCACGACTTCACGAACTTCTTCTTCTGGGGTTCCAAAAACAAATCCTCGTACTTCTCGTGGAGGAAGTTATGACCTAGGTCACAGCATCCTCGTTGCTTGGGTCTTCACAGTTTGTGACTTTCACAGACCTCCTCATGGGTCGGGGGTGGGAAGGTCTCTGCTGTTGGTCGAGGGGATGGTGGGCTGCGGAGGGGCATGGCTGAGGCCTACGCACATCCCCCGTCTTTGGCAAAACAGACTCCTGACTCCAGGTTGGGGAATTATTGGACTGAGTCAAGGTATTCTTAAGAGAGACGGGAACGTGCCAGAAGTTAGATACAAACTGGCCCTGTGAAGAAAACAACCTCAGAATCATTAACCCAGAGCTTCAGAGAAGCCTGGGGGCCTCAGGGAGACGGAATTAATGGTTTACTCCTGACCAGCTTTTCCCTGGACTCCAGGTGGGGAATTTACAAAAAGATCACCTCACATTCCTTTCACCTTAAGATTTCCACGTAGGCAAGTGCCGGCAAACACTAATCTGGAAGGAAAACACTGCGGTCAACACATGTGCACAGCACTTAGCCTTTTATATTTTTTAACACGCGTGCCCCTTCGGGTTCTCACATCCTGCCATTTTGCAGAGAAGCAAACAGGAATTAGAGGCATTAAAGGACTTGTCCCAGGCAGCAGGTGATGGTGCAGAGAGAGCAACCCCAGGGCAACAGCTCTCATGCAGCACCTACTATGTGCCATCCCTGGGTGCCACACGGAGGTGCAGAGATGGTGGGGGAAACAGGACGGTGGAGAGTAATTGTCACAACTCCCATGACAGAAATGGGGCCGAGACTCAGGTTTAGGGAACAGGATCCATCCAGAGGAGAGGCTCTGGGACAAGGGAAGGAGTTGTGGATGAGGAAAGGTTTCACAGAGGAATCGGGAGTTTGCCAGGTGGAGGAAGTGTGCGGAGCAAGGGAAAAGGTGGGGGAGGTGCCTCGGAGGGGTCGGGAGAGCATGGGGCCATGGAACAGAACGCGTGCAAAGTACAAAGGCTTGAAACGTCACGTCGTGTTGAGCAACTGCAAGTATTTCAGTATTGTTGCTTGGAGGGCCAGGGGAGAAGCAGCCGCGAGGCTGGAGGACCAGGCAGCTGGATCCCAGCAGAGTGGGGTGGGGTGGGGTGGGGTGGGGTGGGGGCAGGGA
The DNA here is from genome assembly GCF_022682495.2 of Desmodus rotundus. Lineage (NCBI taxonomy): Eukaryota > Metazoa > Chordata > Mammalia > Chiroptera > Phyllostomidae > Desmodus > Desmodus rotundus. The sequence continues at coordinate 85,531,801 of NC_071398.1, forward strand.
CTGGAGTGCTGGGTCAATGTCCAGAATTTGGGAAATCACTAATGGGAGTCAGATTGCTCTAATTCCAGGGTGGAGAGTTCATGGGCAGGGGACCTTGGAGATGGGGGATCCTCCAGGAAGCATTAATCCGGGTCAGAGAAGGGGAGGCCCGAACCGTGGGTGGTGCTGGGGAGACAGGAGCGGGAAGTCAGGGATTTGAAGAGATGGAAGAGGACCGTTTTCCATCCCACATCCTGGAGAACAGGGAACTCACGGTTTAGGCTCAGCACTCATCTAAAGGAGGTGGGAATGACAAAAGGAGACGTGTCTTCCCCTGTGGCGATTATTGGTCAGTAAAGGGGGTGGCAAGAAGAGAGGCTCATGGGAAAGAAAGAGGAATATGTTAAGATATCAAACGCTATCTTCTGGATGGCTAAGGGGTACAACATCAGGAGAAGACAGCCAGCAGGGCTGTGGGGTCCCTGCCCTTGCAGATCTCCGAGAGGACAGAGCCCCTGAGTGGCTCCCTGTTCCTGTGGGCAGGATGTGTTCTCACCTAGCCATCCTTGGATGCTGCGCAGAGCTCCTTGTGGCCACGCCTGGCTACTGCAGGTTGGTGCGTGAATGAGCGGAGCCTGGTCTGCGGCTGAGTCAAAGCCAGCTTTTCCCTTTGTTGCACCACAGTTAGCCTCACGCTAATCCCAGAGGTGTGAGAGGGAAGGGGGGAGGTGGTTCTGGGGAAGGAAGATGTGTCTCATCCTGACTGTGTGGCTCCAGGCCCCTGGCAGTGGAGGGACAGAGTGTGGAATGACCCACAGGGGAATTCAGACTCAAGAGGACAATGAGTGACCACCAAGCATATGGGTGGGGTCCCTCTGCTGCCTGGAAGTCATTTGAGAAACAACTGTGGAGCACCTACTATGGACAAGAGAGGAAATCAGAGACCACAAAGGTGTTCAGGTGAACAGCCCAGCAATGTTAATACAAGTCAAACTGTGAGGGCGGCCTTGGGCAGAGTTCGCAGTGGAGTCGAGGTCCCAGCAGAGAGGACGGCATGAGCCCTCCTGGCAGAGGGGATGGCATGACAGAGAAAGAGAGGCGTCTGGGAGATGAGGGGCTTGGGTGATGCTCACACACAAGACAAGTGCAGCCTGCCCAGGGTGTGATGCGCTTGGGAGAGAAAATGGGGTGTGAGGGGGGGATGAGGGGGTGGTGGGAAGGGAGGCTGTAAATAGAGGGGAGGCCGTGATGTGCTGATAGAGCCAGTAGTCGGGGCTGAGGGGCACAGAGCTGGGCTCTCTGGGAGCAAAAGGGCAAGGCAAGCCCAGACGTTTCCCCTTTGCCAATTGAAAGAACTTAAATGTGTAAGGGAGGCATGTGTCTTCCCACACACTCTCCATCCAAGTAGATGTTTTCCCACAGGTGTGCCAAGGTATCGATACCGCTCATCCTAGGGGGCCCTGAGGACCAGGCCAGTCGGCTGCAGCTGTCCAGAGCCCATCATCCCAAAGTTGTCGTTTTCTACGTGTGCCACAGACGGCAAAAGGTCAGGAGGCGTCTTTCTAGATACGCATACATGGGCACACAGTGTAATTTGTGGGTGAACCACGGGGCACGGCAGCAGCAAGGAGCAGCTGAGAAGCGCCTGCCTGGGGCAGTCGGCTGGCTCCACAAGGCCTCGGCTGCTGCTGACCATGTCACCCCATCTAAAAGTGGGCTGACCTTGTGACTTGCTTGTAACCAATCGAATGGGATAGAAGCTAGGCGGGTTGGCTTCTGAGACTCAGTCAGAAGCAGTGTCCCCCTGGTTATTTAGGGGCCCATGCTCCGAGGGTCCCAATTCTTCTGCTCCTTGTTGTATCTTTGCTGGTGACATCGTCACAGCCCCCAGGACCCTGTGGTTATGCAATTTATACTGGTCCAAGGAGAAATTAGAAAAATGAGAACAAATATAGCATGTTTTTCATAAAACTTTCACAAAGCTAAATTAGTTTTTTTAAAAACCTATCCTTTGCTTCGAGATCACGCCCTGCTTTCTGTTTTCGCTGTTTTGTTTGCAGTGTAACATACCGGCAGAAAAGTGCACGAGTTGATGCCATTCACAAAATGCGCGGCCCTGTGTAGCCAGCACCTGCTGAAAAATTCAAACACTGCCACACTCCTGGAAGCCCCTCACGTTCTCATTCAGTCGCTGCCCCTACGGGTAACCTATTCTCCCTTCTCACACCATAGGTTCATTCTGCTTGCTTTCTCAACTTTATGGAAATGGAATCACCTAGTATGTCCTCTCTGGTTTCATTTTCTTGACATCATATTTATGAAACTTGGTTTTCATAAAACAAGTTTTTTTAAAAAAAATTCATTTTTTGTCTGGCAATAATTCATTCCAATTACAATAATTCCATCTGGCAAAAATTCAATACATTATAAGTGTTCCATTGTGCATATACTACAATTTATCTGCTCATTCAGCTGTTGGCGGGCACTTGGCTTTTTTCTGGTTTGGGACTATTAGGAAGCGTGCTGCTCTGAACATTTATATACAGATCTTTTGGTAAAAAAAAAAAAAAGCGTCAACTTTTGTTGGGCATGTAGTTAGGAACGGAACTGAATATGTGTATATGTTCAGCTTGGATGGTACCGCCAAGCCATTTTCCAAAGCTGGTGATGCCTTTCACGAAGAGGAACACCCGAGAGTTCTAGGTGTCCCACACCTTTGCCAACATTTGACGTTGCTCATCTTTTTCATTTTAGCCTTTCTGATGGAATATACTGCCTTTTCTTCTTCTTTTTTTAATAACAAAATACACTTTAAAAAATGTAATATGGTGACTTTGAAAATAGTAGTTTTGTTTTAATGTCCTTAATGGGCAAAATTAAAACTTGGCATCCAAGTCAGTTTTGAAATCTCAAACATCTCCAAAATCTAAAGTCTTATTTATACTTTTTAGAGGGTTTTTTCATTGCAAGGGGGCTTATATTTTCAAACCTCTTATACTATCGTGTTCCGGCACCTTTTGCTTTGCAACAAACTACCCCAAAACTTTGTGGCTTAAAACAACAGCCTTTTTTCTTGTATCTCAGATATGTTGACATCAGGAATTTGGACAGGGCTCATCGGCAGAGTTCTTCTGCCACCCACGGTTCTTCAGCCTCACCCATCAAGTGAGGCTGATCAGTACTCTGGTCTGAAGAGTTAAAAACAGCTTCCTTCATATGTCTGATGCTGTGAGGGAGATGGCCAGAAGGTGGGGCTCAGCCGGGACTGTCCACAGGAATGCCTAGGTGTGGCCTCTCCAGCGCGACAGTCTCAGGTAGTCAGACTGGCTTCCCTCAAAGCAAGTGTCCAAGATACCCGAGTGGTAGCTGCTTCTGACTGAGCCTCAAAGTCACGCAGCAAAGAATGTCTCCCCCATTGTATCAGTTACAAGCAAGCCCTGAGGCCAGCCCAGATTTAAACGGTGGGGAACTAGCCTCCACCTTTTCATAGGGAAAGGGCAAGATCGCATTGTAAAAGAGCATGGGGCTGGGGGGGGTGGTATTACTGTGGCCCTCTTTGGAAAAGACAATTGCCACGCTGTCCCCCGCCCCAGCCTGACAAAGTGGAAAGTAAAGTTGGCCATTTGAACCTGAGGACCCCCTGAGGTGTTTGTGGTGGCCACCTGTCTTTCAGACTCTCTCTTTCCTTATCTCCCTCTCCCACACTCTTTCCTCCTTCCTCTTTTCACTTTGTTTCCTTAATCCCTTCCCTTTCTTCTCACTTGCAGTTAACTAAGCTACAGGGACTCCCCCTGGACATGTTTTAGTCCCTTTCTCCCATTCTCTCCCCTCTTGTCTTCAAGCACTTTGACCTGTGGGTGACAGATTACTGGGACCCCTCAAACCGCAGCATGACAAGCCCAGAAGGGTCTTGGCTAATCCCAGAAGCACTTTACATATGAGGAAGTTGAAGCCTAGAGAGGAGAGGGATTTTCCCAAGTCCTAGTTCACGTAAGAAACAGAGTACTGGCTAGCACAGCACAAAATATAGCCTACAGTGGGTCTCAAAGAATGTCAACACTTGTTTTTCCATTTCTGACTTCCTGAAACTAAAGCCACTTGTTTCTGTTTCACGTTCATTGCCTCAATATTACAATGTCCTTTTGGCCTCTTGGTCAAGGAGCGAAACCAGTACTCGCAGGCTTCTTGCCCAGAGAGTCCTGTCCTAGTCCTGGCCTGGGTCCTGGCCTTCAGAAATGGATGTAGGGGGCCGGGGGCTTGTGGATGGAGCAGCCAGCCCCCCTCCAACCATCTCATTGCAACTCCGACACAAGTAGGTCCTTTCTGGTCCTGAAGTCCAAGAATCGTCTGAACCCAAGCATCAACTAGCAGCCAGTTTTAACTTTTTCTGGGCATCCAGAGATGGTGGATTTCATTTAGGCTGATCTGACTGAAGTCAGGCTGACGATAAATCTGTGGTGCCCTAGGGCAAGAAGACAACTCCATGGCCAGGCCCAAGAGATAGCAACTCCATTACGTGAAAGTCAGTTTCCTTTGCAAACAGGAGGGAGCAAGGGCCCAGAGTGGGAAAGCTGGGTCACCAGACAGGCATAGGGGCTGGATCTGGAAGGACAAGCAGGGGCTGGAGAGAACACTGTCAGGGGTGGGCACATTGCTCTGAGGTCTGAATAGTGATGAGGTGGAGAAGAGCCTATGGAGAAGTCTCCCAGGAGGCACTGTCACCTGCCGGCTCAGCGCCTTCCGCCACAGATATTCAGCGCTGCCAATCGGCGTGCTGTCAGGCAGTCATGCAGGGCCAACCGTGTGAGTCCCCGAGGCTGAAGAAACAGCCGCTGTGGAGGACTCTATCGACAGGAAGGGTTCAAAACGATTGCTTTCACTGGGATAGCCTGCAACCTCCTTTAGGGAAACAGCCCTGTCTTGTTGTTTCTGGGTCCCTAGGTCTTGCCCGGAGCTTGGCATGCATTAGAGGTCAGATGAAAGTTTGTTATGAGGACCAATCATCTGCCCACATCTAGGCACAAGGCTGCCAGGGCATTCCGTCCTTCCCTGCATCCCTCCCCTGCCTCCGGGCAGCCCTCTGCCAGCTCTAACTGATGGGAGGCCCAGGACACCGAGAGACACCTCTAAAGGGGTTCAGTCCCTCCTTGCCCACAGATACCAGACTAGCAGACCCTCCTCAGCGGTCCTCTATTGGGAGCGGTAGGAACAGGGCATGAGGGTCCCATGCCTTTCTTCTTGCTGGGGTCCCTGCCTCCAGCCTACATGCTCTTTCCTGCCAAACGGACGAATAGAAGGTGATTCTTTTCCTTCGTATTACCCTCCTGGAGGGAAAAAACAACAACACATCATCAGCTAACAGTGTCATTTCCCAGCCTCTGGTGGCCAGAGCCCTTGCCTCGCCCTTGCCCTCACCCTCACGGCCTGTTTCTGCAGCTGCATCTGCTTGAGTTGAAATGGTAAGAGCAGCTGCCACTCAGAGCACAGAGCCAAGAAACTAGGAGCCCACTCCGTGTCTCTCTCCATGTCCTTCGACGGTGTGGTGTTTGGGACTGCCGCGGGTAATAGCAGTGACACCCACTGAGTGCTCGCTCTCTGGCAGCTACTGCCCTAGGAACACGGTAAGGGTCACGGTGTTTGGTTCTTTCTCCACAACTCTCTGATGCTGGCATTATTGTTCCCATTTTACAGATGAAGAAACTGAGGCACAGGCAAGTTGCAGTAACTTACCCAAGGCCCCCGGTGGTCGAGCAGGATGAAATCTCAGTGGATCCCATGCCCCTCACACACCGTGGGCTGACTCCACGGAGTGCTTGGCCTTCGAAGGTACCTGACCCTATACCTGGTGAGTGGCCAACCCTCAGCCAGTAGTCAGTAAGCTCCTTGGCTTAGAACACTGGGCACGTATTGGGTACCACTATCTCCCCTAGCTGTGGGGACCCTTCCGTGTCCTTCTACTCCTCTGCCACAGGTAGTACCTTTCACTCGGGCTCAGCGGTGTCCGGGCCACTAGGGGAACGAGCTGTATGTGTGGGCAGAGTGCTCTGTTCCTTATTCTGGAAAAACAACCCAAAGTCCCATCCTCTCGTCGTGTCTTGCCTGGACCCACTTTACAATCTGTCATCTGCATGTTCAGGCTGTGACACCTCAGACAGTCCCTGGATAGTCCCAGGGGATGACTTGCCAGGCCTCAGCCAGAAACCCCAGCCAGTCTGACACCAGCCTGGCAAGGGAAGAAGTGATGGCCCCTGGAGCCACCGGCCACACACGCTCTAACTTTGATCAACGGGTTCCCAGAACAAAAGTCCACCCTCCGTTCCAACCGGCTATGCAATGCTTGACCACCAGTTTGCCGCTACTGGCCCTCCCACTCTCGCTCCTTCTGCCCTCTGCCCTCTCTCTCCATTTCCTTCTGCAGGGCTCCCCTCCACGTGGGCTGTGTCATCTCCAGCGAGACTCTCTGTTGCCCCTCCTTCCACCCCTCTGCTCAGGTCTGAGGATCTCTCCTCACCCAGCTCCTGTCACACTGAGCCTGACCTCCACACACGCCACATGACTCCAGTCCCCTCTGTTAGGCAACAACACATTCAGGGTAAAGCTTCAGCACCTAGAAAACAGAGGATCCTCGATAAAGTTCTCAGTGGGTCCAGGGTGTATTCTGCAGGCCAAGGGCATGAGAGGACCTCCTGCCTACTAGTCAGGGCTGCTCTCTCACTCTCTCTCCATGCCTTTGTCTCTATTTCTCTCTCAGGCTGAGGCCTTCCTCTACCACTTCCCAGGGGCACAAAAAGCTGGAGCTTGCTTGCATGAATTCTCTGGGTTGCTTTAACTCTGAGTGGCATGCTAATTTATGCAAACTGAATGCAAATGAATATAGAAAACTATGTGACCCTGGATTTACTGGAAATCAGAGGTTTTCCTGATGGGAAGACTTAGGGAATTTTGGAATTTACTTCCCAAGAGAAATTTAAAAATAGAGTGGCTTCCAGTTGGGGGTTGGGGAGGAATGTGGCTGGAAGTCATTCAGAGGAAGGAGCATAGGCCGGGTTCCATGTCATTTCTAAGTGATTCAGCAGAAGTGAGAGGAAGAGAAAGCATCTGGCCACCAAGCTGTCCCCCCTTCTCCTCTGTTGGCTCTGAGCACTGGATCAGCTCCAAGCTCCGCTGAAACCACTCCCCAGAGCGTGCTGCAGAGCAGAGCGCCCAGGGCGTCCCCCGTGTTTGGAAAGGGGCATTTTTCTGGTATCCAGCTTCACATGAGAACACTCTGCTATTCGCCTTTCCCTTAGCATCTCCTATATGGACCGTCCTCTGCTTGCCCCTCATTGGGTATACCTGGTCAAGTGTCCTGGAACCTGGCCAGGGGTGTGAGGAGGTCTGGATGTTCCTACGAAGATGACCTCAGAGGATAGCTAGCTGGCAGGTAGGTCAACTCAGGCACAAAGCCTTAGGCACCTCATTTCCAGGAGGAGGGAGAAAAGCATCCCTTCAAGAAAGGACGCGAGAGAGGAAGTTGGCCCAGAAGCAGTGGCATATTCTTCTGACTCTAAGCTGGGATGTGAAGAATAACCCCAAAAGGTAGAAACTGACCTTTTCTTAAAGATTTCAAGAGACGAAACTATTTTTCCAAAGTATTTCCAAGAGCCCGCTAAGTTTCATCAGAACTTTTTAACCTGTATTCACATAAATGGTTGGTGCGTCCATGGAAGTCATTTTCTCTGGTTCTTTCCTCCAACCGGAGAACAGCCGTTCCCGGCTGTTTGGTGATACTCCAGCAAACCCTTGCCACGTGCCGTGAAGAGACCTTATGACAAACTCCCCTGAGGTTCAAGGACCGCCTCACCACTTCCCTAACTGAACCCCCACCCCCAGGTGACAGGGAACAGGGTGTATTGAACCTTGTTCCCCTAACTAGATAGAAAACTTGCTGAGGGACGACTTTCAGCTCATCAGTGTTTGGGGTTATCCAGAGGGAGGAAAAGGTGCTCATTTGTACATTAAGAGGAAAGGGTACCCTGTGCATCACGTATGTGTATATATTATATCCTTTAAGTCTTACGACAGTCCCACTAGACATGTATTATTTCCATCGACAGATGATGAAACCAAGGCTAAGAGAGTTCAAGTCTTTTGCCCAAGGTCACGCAGCTGATGAATGATTATGGCACAGCCTTCTACTACCCATTAGTATCCATTTCTCTTTTTCTTTTTAGGCACACGTTGAAGAACATTTCCCAGCCCTCTTGTGTTACAGGCCAGCCTTCAGGCTGAGTTCTAGCCAAAGCAATGGGGACAGAAGTGACTTTTGCCACCTCCAGGCCTGGCCCACAGAAATCTTGCAGGGGTCCTACATCATCTTCCCCATCGCTCTCTGGAAGACCCCGGACACCACGAAGCCATGTGACTAAGATGGGAGGAACCTGGTCCCTGAGTGACTACAGGGAGCCGAGCACCGGTCCCCCTGCTTTCTGCCACCTGTGCTGGACTATTGGACTTGGATGCGAGAAACCCTCACTGTGTTAAGTCCCTGAGAGCACAGCTTCTCCTGACGAACAGCACGGCGAGGGCGAGATCTGACACCAAGTCTCTCTCACCCCAGAGACCACCCTCTCTCACGAAGCCATACTGCCACACAACGCAACAGAAACGTATTGTCCCACGGTTCACCTTTCCCCTCCACGCTTGTCCCACACCCAAGAGCTGCATTCCTAAAGATTTCAGAGAAAATTGGGTAAAAAAAACAAAAACAAAATCAGGCAAGCGATCAACAACTATCCTACCTGCTGAACATACACAAAACTACGTTTGTTGTTACCTCAGGTCTGGAGAAACCCTTCTGTCATTCATGCCAGGGAGGGTTCTCCCTGCCGCCTGCAGGGCACCCGCCCCTGCCTGACGCTTCGTCCCATGGCAGCCGGGCTACAGATCGGAGGCATGTGAAGAACAGCCCTGGACCTCACGGAGGTCAGCCAAAGCCATTAGCAGGGATTTGCAGCTCAGCCTGCATCCTACTGTCCCCGCTCCAGGCCAGTGAGAGTTGGGTCAATGTCGCAGGAGGGCCACACTGAGATCATGGAGGAAAAAAACCCCGTATGGAACCGATCAACCTAATAGAAGTTACGATTAACCAGTAGTTTGGGCATGATAGAACCAGCCCAATCTGATTTTTAAAAGAGAGAGAGAGAAGCAGAGAGTTATCGGCAAGGAGGGGGAAAGGAGTCGGGTTTCACAATTTTCTGCTGAGGTGGCATCTTTGCAAGTGTACTTTGCAGAGGCCAGAAGACCTCCTGCTCCCCGCTGCCCCGCTCCGCCTAAGCATTTCCATCGAGAGTCCACAGGAGAGGATTTGCTCTTGGTCTTACCACTGTCTCTCCCCCTTAAAATGACCTCTCTGGAAGAGAAATCGGCAATTATCTTATTAGCCCATTATGTCTTATTGTAACGCAGCACTGGGCTACAGCATTTACTGAGTCCTCATCATGTGCCTGTGAGGGTTCCAGGACCTTACAGAGCACGAACGCCTGGAGTAGTAAGAACATGGCCCCCCGTCAGGGACCACGGTGTAGTAGGTACCTGCCCAGTTCCAGTCACTCCTGGCACAGCAGCAGCTGGCCACTGACACCCGTGCCGACCAACACTCCTGGCTCACCTGGAGCCCCGGGACCTGTGGTGCTGCCAGTAACCCACCCAACAGCTGCCCCACCCCTTCCTTGCTAACAAAGCCCCAAGTTTTCATGTGCTCATACATCCACCTGGCCTCAGTGAGTGGAGAGTTGGCAGGCCCCAACCCCTTGTCTAGTGATTGTTTTAGCTATACCTTTGACCCAGTTCTGGCCAAAGAGACTCAAGAGAAAACTGCTAGGATCTTCTGGGAAAGATTTTCCTCACTGATTGCACCCCTAACCCCTTTCTTCCTGCTTGAAAAGCTGCCACATGAGAAGGAAAGCTTGGAGCAACTGCAGCCATCTTGCCACCATGAGGGAGGTAGTGGCAGCCAAGGAGAAGGCAGAGCGAAAAGGTGGATGAGCCTGAGTCCTCGAGGATCTCTCAGAGATACCACACCAATCCCGTAATCACCTTGTTCCCTCTGATCTGCAGGTTCCCTGTGATGAATCAGCTTCTATCATTCAGTTCTTCATTCTGAGCATTTTGTTATTTGCAGCCAAAACATCCTGGTACACTGATTCACTGAATTTCACTGTTTTCCATATAACTAATTGTTGGAGCTAGAAGAGATCTAGGAGATCCACTAGCTCTGAGTCTCTTGGCAATAGCAGAATCTGAGGCAGATGCAGAGATAGAACCACCAGGAGAACCGGGGCCTCCTGAGTCTTCCCTCACGACACATTCCCCAACACCCCAAAGACTGAGCGTCCAGAGCAGGGGCACTGGTGGGCAGCCATGGGGTCAGAGCCTGGATCTGGCACCTGAGAGAGGTGGGCAAAGGGGCAAAGGGCAGAGTGGGCTGGGCATGGGCAGGGCTGTGGCCAGGGACACCTGAAACAGCAGGGACTGAGGAATGGCAAGATTTGTCCCCAGCTCTTTCTGTCAGGGTGCATGCACACACACACACACACACACACACACACACGCCTTCACCCCGGGCCCCACTTCCCAGGCTCCCTGAGTCTCTGGGATCTCCTGCTTCCCACTGGCCTAGCAGTGATGTGCTCTTCCTCTCACGGATGAGGGCTTTTTGTGGTTTGGGTTGGTTTCCTGTACCTGGACTGAAGAGACCCTGAGGAGAGAATAGAGATGAACTTCCGTGCTCCACAAACTGCAGAACAGCGCACCAGACCTCGTGGGAATGTGAGTAGTGGAAGCAGCATGCTAGCAGGGATGCCGGTGTGCTGTGAGAAAGGGGGTGAGTCTTGGAAACCTGGAGGAAAGCTCCTGCTCCCCTTCCCCCAGCCTCACTCAGGACCTGCCAGGTGAGGTGGGGACAGGTAGGAAGGAACCCACCTTCATGCAGTCCTTCCCCCTTCAGCCTGCTTTCTTCATCCAGGCCAGTGTTCCCAGCGGCCCTGCACACTGGGCCCCTGCCCAGTGTTTGTGGAACGAATGAATGAGCACAAAACCAAAGGTGCCAAGAGCAGATACTGCTGGACGGAGGAGCCTCCAGTCTCCCTGGCTGGCATAGCCATGAGTCAGCCGACTCTCCACACCTCCAAGATAAAGCTCTGAAAACTATTACCAGGCCATTAGCTCTGACTCAAGCCCAGCTGGCACGGAGTAGACATTAGTCACGCTGCTGCAGAGTTCACACACTGGGCGCCCATCCCTTGGGCCAGCATCCTGGCCTCCCATACCCAGTGCCCCCATTCAGATCCAGTCTCAGACCTACTGCCTTTGCCGTATTTGGGAAAGGTTATGGTGTGGAAGTTCCTAGCAGGCAGGTACTGGGGCTCACTGTCCACGCACCCTAGGGACAGGCTCACTATAGGTGGATAAATGTCAAAGGGTGGCAAATGGGGTTATTGACTGCTTACTAGGTGCCAGCGTCTTGGACACATAGAAATTGTTCAGGCCGCACAGCAGTTCTGGGATATGGGTCCTACTCAGCCCACTTTTGCATATGAGAAAACAGACAAACACAGGCAAAAAAGGCAAGAGTCTTCTTTAAGACTGCACAGCTATTTTGGCAGCAGAGGTATGGGGTTGGTTCATATTGGGTCTTTTTGTTCTGAAGGCCATGCTCCTTCCACCAACCATAAAAACTAAATGGATTTGGGATCTGGAGGAGGGGACCCTGGTGTCTGGTGTCCACACCGTTATTGCTCCTCCCCTCTCCACCCCCAGGCTGGGTCGGGGAGGGCAGCAGCTCCTTCCAGGCCTCAAGGAGGCTCACTACTAAGGCCTTACTAAGTAAGGCTGGCTCTCTGTGGCCTCTCGGATGCCCAGGATGGGGAACGGGGCCTCCTTCTGAGATCTACAGGGCCTGGGTAGACTCTGATTGTCAAAGATGGGCCTCCTGGTTCTACACAACCCCGAGGGCCCCCTCCTTTTGCTGGGGGCTTCGGGGCCCAGAGCAAACAGCCAGAGGCAAGACAAGCTGCACTCTGGATGGACCAAGTGTCCCCCGGGTGACATGATAGGCAGAGCTAATGAATCTGACAAAAGGACACCATTTGGCACTTGACCCCAAAGCAGGATGAGCCGATTAGGAGAGAGTGCTTGGGCAGAGGATTCAGTCAGGAAGGAAGCCATCGGAGGGCAGGGCCCGAGGTAGGTTTACATTGGCCCATCCAGCCTCCACAAGCATGCTCAGGAGTCTGCGCCCTTGAGCAGGTCACTTGACCTCTCTGAGAGCCCCTTCCTTGAGATCATCACACACTTCAGAAGCATCCAATGAGATAGATGGTGCATGTGCGTGAAGCGCCGCCCAACACAGCGTGTGAGAGTGATGGAGAGAAGACATGCAATTAACAGTTGTTAGAAGGAACTTCCTGTGCTTGCATCTGTTATTTGATTGGATTCGGGTTAATATCCCCTCCCCCCCATAGCTCCTCACTCTCCCTTTTGACTTGTACTTGGGTGGGTGGGGAATGACAGTGGACATGGAGGGTCTGCTATGTGCTAGATGAGCCCTTCTCAAAGTTGGGTCCTGGGACAGATGGTACCAGCATCTCCTGAAATGCAAATTAGACATGCAAATACTTGAGGCTCAGACTTACTGATTTAGAAACCGTGGGTGGGGCCCAATGACTAGCATATTTTAATAAGTTCTCTGCTGATGCTGATGCAAGCTAAATCTGCTCAGTTAAGTGTTTTACATGACTGCCTCATTTAATTCTATAAAAGCCTAAGAGATTGGGAATTAATATCTCTGACTTTCAGGTGAGAAAAGTGGGGTTTGGAGAGGTTAGTCACTTGCCCCAGGCCCTCCCCTGGCTAGTGAACCCCAGGTCTGTGTGGCTACGCGCGACTCCCCTTCCCCTCACTACTATAACGCCTCTCAGAAGTGGGGTGGTTCTGTTCCAGGGGGGTTTTCTACAGTGCGTGTGGGCGGCAGGAGTAACTGGGGAAGATGGAACAGGCTCCTGGGCTGTTGAGCAGAATAGGTAGCTATTTTTACATGATTTGCAAGCCCAACCGGACTGCTACCTTTTAAGAAAATAGGCAACTATGTTGGGCTGGGGCTGACCCACTCTTGAGCTGGCACTAAGAAGGCACCGCTACTAGTCAGAGCCCCAGCCATCTGCCAGCACGAGTCTTGGCAGCGCCGGGATCCATTGTAGTGACTGAGGATGACGACCCCGTCCATGATGTACTGAGTGAGCGCCTAGGGCTCGAAGGCAGTGTTCTAGAAGCTTTGCCATGTATTCTCCACCCAGCGTCACTATGCCCTTTAACAGATGAGAAAATTGAGGTCTAGAGAGGCTCAGAAACAACAGGTTCTGGCTTGTCCGGCTCTAACGATCATTCCTTCCATGATGCTACGCGCTGAGTAGCTGCAGCCGGTCCTCACGCCCAGGCAAACCTGGTCCTGGCCTCCGCACTCAGGCTCGCCTCCCCTTTAGCAGAAAGCCAAACCGAGCCCACCCGTGGATGCGGAGGGCGCCAGGGGCTGAGCCGGAGTAGCCCAGGAAAGAGACCTGTTAGTGGCCACGAGATGGCGCTGTGGGGCAGGAGACTCGGGGTCCTGCCAGACACTCTTTCCAACGACAGGGAACCGGGACCCTTGGGGGACGTGGCCCATCAAGTCAGAGCGGCGCTGCTAAGGACCCCACCCAAGGTCGCGGGAAGGAGTTGTTGAGGACGCTCTTTCCCAGCTTCCAACTGAATTCCTCCCCGCCTTCCTCCTCCTCGCTGGCCCCGGCTTGGGGTCCGCACCAGGGAGAGCTGGACACATGAGGGACTGGGACTCCGCAGCGACTCTGTGGCAGCTCTGGAGAGCGGCTTCTGCCCTCCCCTGCCCTCCCTTCCTCTTCCCCCTCAGCTACTACCCCGCCCAGCCAGCCAGTCCCAGCCCACCGCTCTCACACATTACAGTTTCAGCACACTCACAATTTGAGGATCTTAAATATTGCAAAACAAAACATCAAAAATGATCTTTTTGCTGTAAGGCATGCTCCTGCTTTAAAGCTCAGCCATCGAAGTTACTTTATATCAAAAATAAGTTACTAACAGGAGTCAGGGTCCTTGCCTGCTGCCACTCCTCTTCCCAAAGTCCTTCTCCATCATTCAAACAATTTGTATGTATACGCAAAGGTATGTTTGTGCACACACTCTCGGTGAGGTGGAAGTTTGAGTTCAAATCCTGGATCTACCATGTAACGTTGTGTGACTCCAACCAAGTCCTCTAATCTCCTTTAGCCTCTCCTTTCCCATCCACAAAAGGAGAATAGTAATACTAGCACCTGTCTCCCGGGTGGTTGGAAAAATTAAATAGGTATAAACCATTTAGAATCGGGTCTGACACATGGTAAGTGCACAATAAAAGTTACCATTACTATTTCTTTTCCTCTGACGCTGTGTGCGCCAGTCATTTGGCTTTTAATCCAGGCAGCCTCTGATTTTTGGCTGACTTTTCCTACGGGCTGTCCATGGCCACAGGGCTGTATTATACATCTCTAACTCAGAAGTACCCAGCACAGGCCCTCACCGGATGCACAGTAGTTAGAGTGGGCCATGGTGGTCACCACAGACCACCGCCTCTGGCTACAATTCTGCGTCCGTCTGGTCTTTTCGCAGGTTCTTACATAGACCTCCTAGTGCAACTGCAGCGTGTCCCCTGCCCTTCTCTGATGTGGGACGGGGGGTGTCCAGTTTTGAGTGATGAGAACTATAGCCTTATACAGTCTACCCCCTTATCTGAGGCAGATACACTCCAAGACCCCCGTAGGATGCCTGAAACCGCCAATAGTACCGAACCCTATATACACTATGCGTTCTCCTATATGCACATACCTGTGATAAAGTTTAATTTATAAATTAGGCTCAGTAAGAGGCGAACAATAACTAATAATTAAATAGAACAATTAGAACAATATACTGTAATAAAAGTTATGTGACTGTGGTCTCTCTCAAAATATTGAACTGTTCACTCACCTTTTCATCTACAGGAAGCACTTTACAGCTATTCTTCAGCATTTCCAAATTGCTGGCACCACAACCCTTGCGCTTTGGGGCCGTTAGTAAGTAAAATAAGGGTGGTTTGACCACAAGCACAGCAGTACAGGCACAATTATCTGATACCCAAGGTGGCCACTAGCTGCCTAAGGCCGCCCAGGGCCTGGAGACGCAGCAGTCGTCCGCAGCGTGGAGACGCTGAGCAAAGGGAAGATTCACGTCTCAGGTGGGTCAGGCGGGTAGGAGCGAAACAACGCGAGATTCCATGGTGCTACTCAGAATAGCATGCCATTAAAACTCAGGAATTGTTTATTTCTGGGATTTTCCGTTTAATAGTTTCAAACCGTGGTTGACCACAGACAACGGAAACCTTGGCAAGTACAACGGTGCCTAAGGGAGGACGACTGTGTTCTCCTCTAGGCCAGGGAACCCCTGCTGCTGCTGGGGGCTGAGGGGGTGTCTGCAGTGGGTGGGGGGCGTGTTAGAGTTGTTTTGTTTCCACTCGGGCTGGAGAGAATGTGTGCTCCTTATAAAGGCTTGAGGGCAGAGGGGGAGAGCATGGATCCAGAACCTTGACCCCTAGAACCTCGGCCAGATTAGGACCCGTGGAACTCTTGCCTCTGCTGTGCATGGCCACACATGTTAGCAAGTCGGTTTGTAGATGTTTGTGCCTGGAGTTCTTTGAGATTTGTATTTCTGCCTTCCCTGACTTCCCCACCTCTGAGAGTCAGGTCTTTCCTCAAGGTGTCTCTGTCTCACACTAACCAGCGCCTGGCAAAAGGCCTTACTGGCAGTGTACAATCACTCCAAGTGTGTTCACCGGCTGTCTGACCAGTCAGCTCTGGGGGCTCAACCAAGCTGGATCTCAAGCAGATCTTTAAAGAAGCTGCAATCCAGGCATGTGCCCTGACTGGGAATCGAATCGGTGACCCTTTGGTTGGCAGGCCGACACTCAGTCCACTGAGCCACACCAATTAGGCCTGGGTTGCAGGCCAGGTCCCCAGTAGGGGGTGCGCAAGAGGCAACCACACACTGATGTTTCTCTCTTTCTCCCTCCCTTCCCATCTCTCTAAAAATAAATAAAATCTTTAAAAAAAATAAAAATGCTGCAATCTAACTCATTCAAGTCCATCAGAGGGCTCTGCAGAAACTGCTCACAGATCACTAGGCTGTCAATAAAAAGCTAACCACATATGCAAATGAGGGTGTTAGAGGTGTGAGAGACTTGGGGTAGAATGGGCTTCTGGGTCATCTAGGAAGGCTTCCTGACTCGGGAGGTGGAGGGGCTGAAGCTGCAATTAAAATGGGTGCAGTGTGACAAAGTGAGAGGAGGGTGTGGTTTTAGGACACAACCCACCCTTTCCTGGTTCAGGTCCTCACTTGAGTCATTCCAGAGTTCCCCTGCCAGCCGCTGGGAACGTTCCGGTATATGACATCTCTCAGGAAGCTGGCCGACTTTCCTGGAAAACATCATCCACAGACAACAAATCCACCACCTCCACCCCAAAATCTTTCTTAGAAATCCTTAGCGGTCTGCAGCCAGGAATGAATGGAATGGAGGGTGAGGATTAAGCAATAACCAGATCTCGGGTGTGAGGTCCCACTGTCAGGGCCACCTGACTGGTCTCCTCCCTGGATGGGAGCACATTCAGATGAGAAGTGGGAGGGAAGCCCAGGGAAGGAGGCGTCCGAGGGGCTCTGGGACATCCTGGTCCCTTGCCCAGCCGCCAGAGTAGCCAAGCTGCTGCTCTGTGAAGTCCTCGCCTTCCTAGTTCCTCCCCAGGACTTGGAGCGGGAATGTAAGCCATGGATCTCTAATTACTGTGAACTCATCGAGTTGGTTTTTGGCTAGAGTCCTTGAATGTCTCGGAAAGAGCTTTTGGTTTGATTTTATTTGTTTTTGTTTGGTTGGGTGTTTTTTTTTTTTTTATTTGTCATGCTTTTCCTCTGAAATAGGAAGTTTATTTTGCCAAGAATAAAATGGAAAACTAGATTTGAGGTTGGATTGCAGCACAAAAGGCAATTAAGATTTTTATCCTTTGTGTTGTCCTATTTAACTGTACGATACAAAACAAGTATTAGCCGACATTTAATCTTGCAAATCAAGTTGTATTGTTACCCCCATTTTACAAATGAGAAAACTAAACCCAGAGAAGTTGAGTGAGATGCCCAGGTCCACATAGCTGGTAAACTGTAGGCCTTATTATATTTGCACAGTGTTGAGAACCCACAATGTTTTGGGGGGCTTCACAAATGTTTTAATTATTTTTTAAATCAGAAGAAAAAATGAATCTTAAGGTCTAAAGAAAATGTTTTAATGTGTAATATTAATATATTTGTCTTTCTATCTACACAGGCATATCAGTTTTCATT
Source organism: Desmodus rotundus (assembly GCF_022682495.2). Classification (NCBI taxonomy): domain Eukaryota; kingdom Metazoa; phylum Chordata; class Mammalia; order Chiroptera; family Phyllostomidae; genus Desmodus; species Desmodus rotundus. The sequence goes on from NC_071398.1 coordinate 85,549,225, forward strand.
GTTTTAGAAGCAGGCACTGTGGTAGGTAGGTGGGTGCCAGGCAGAATTAGAGTCAGCAGCTAGCAGGTGCCCAGTGCCCTAGTGCAGGCTGACCACTGGCTGCAGAGAGACTCAGACGTCACGTTTCCCTCTCCCTGTGGGGGCCAGGCCTGCACCCTAATACAGAGCAACCTGGGTGTGACAAAGTGCTGCAGGGCTGGACCAGAGAGGTCACAAGAGGCTTCATGAAGGAGCTGGGATTTGAGGAGAGAGTGGGTTACACACAAAGGAGAGAGATGGGAAAGGGGAGGCATTCTGAGGAATGGAGAATTCACTGGTATAGGGGAAACCGAGGCAACTGATAGCGAGGTTGTGATCATCTGTTGAAACAGTTTCACACTTACTCTTGAATTTTTTTAAATACCTTTCATATAAACAACCCACATTTAACTATTGAACTCCATCGGTAGGACTTCAGGCCTAATTGTTAGTTAATCTCACAATGATTATCCGTATAATAGAAGGGAACACAGCATGTTGTTTTTGTTCATAGTTCTTCTCTGTTAGATATGAACTAATCTTCATTCTTCAGCAGTCAGTGTCCACCAGCAATTAGCACATTGTCCAAAAGGCCATAAGAAATCATCTCACTTCCTTATTTTTGCATCAAAATGACATACTAAGTTTGCAGTCTGGTTTCCATGGAGCGGACTAGTGGTTTACAAACAGGCCTCCTCAGAAGTAGGGCTTCATAAGGATATCTCAGGAGACGAGGGGACAGCCAGGGGCTGGATCTCGGGGTTCTTTCCCCTGCTTTAAATATATATGTGTGTGTGTATATATATATATATGTATATTCATAAAAGATACATATGTATATATTCATAAAAGATATATCTTCTATGAAAGATTTCTTCTTTAAAAAGGGATTCCTTTTGAAAAAATATATCTGAAAATCATGGTTATAAAAACTTCAACAAAGGTAAATAAGAACTCCAGAACTAGTTTGTTTATTTATTTCCTGCCTATTCCAAGAACAGCCTAGAAGCCATGCAAACATAGATACAACACAGCGAGGTTTTTGTTTGAGGTAGAGAAGGAAATGGAGAGGAGGAGAAAGAGTGGTGGGAAGGGCCCGGTGTGGTCGTGGTGAGGGTTAGGCACTGACGCCCGTGCTGAGGGGCTGGCCGGCGGGATGGGGAGCACAGGCTGCAGCTGGCAGACGTGATTCCCGGAAGGGTGACAGAGACACAGTCGTTCTCCATCTATGGAAGGAGGCGATGTCATCCCGGGCAGGGCCTCGAGCTCTTCGTGGACGCTCGTAGAAAATTAGTGAGAGTACTTCGGAGATTGCTTGACCTCGGGCAGGCACGTCTTCCTCCCTCCTGCCCACCACCCTCACCCTCCCCTTCCCTAAAGATCCCAGGCCAGGGTGGAAGGAAGGCTCTGGCCACCTGGCTGTCCTTACTTCTCAGCCACAACCCTCCCACACTACTTTATACATGGCAGTCACACGCTCAAAAATTATCAGCGACAAAACCCAGAATTCCACACCCAAGAATCTGTACTGAATCAGAGTGGCTCACATTTACTTCGTGATTACTCTGTGCCAGACCCTGTTCCGAGCTCTTCATAGGGTTTAACTCCTGTGATTCTCACAACCCTGCGAGGTAGGTGCTATTATTATCCCCAGGTGACAGATCAAGAAAGGTTAAATAACTTGCTCAAGGTCATCCAACTGTGGACAGTGCTGAGATTTGAACCCAGTTTGACTCTGTGACCTTAACTACCCACCGCGCAGCCTTCTAGTCTGCCGACGTTATAACCAGCTGGCCGGGGTTGGAAAGTTACTGATGCTGTCCCTGAGGCTGGAGTCCCCAGTTTTCCCTTCAAGGCGACCCTGCAGCCTCATTCTGGTCTGTCCTGTTTGGTGGCTGCAGGCGGCACCTTGGGCTTCCTCTAGCCACTCATTAGTGTTGCAGATCCCAAAACAAACCCAAGGTTTGAGCGCCCGAGGGAGATGAGGGCAGGCCTTCCTCACAGTGGAGAATTCAGTGGGCAGCAACATGCAAGACAGCACCTTGGCTGGTCCATGGTTTCACCTTATTGACAGTAGTAGTTATTGTGACAAACGCCATTGAGAGCCACACGCTGTTCTAGAGGGAACTGAGACTTAGTAGTTAAGTAACTCCCTAGAGGACATAGTTTATTCTGCTCAGCTTTCCCCTGGCCACAGCACCTCTGACCGCCCATGGCCACCACCTGTGTGGGTGTGTGCCCCCCGAACAGACCCATCTGCACATAAGTTTCCTCTTGAGCGTTCTCAGGACCTTCCTGTGCTTCAGAAGTTCCTCAGAAGCCACGGCTGTTGTGTTTACTACTTCTGTTTACGTCCTCCCCTCTCCAATGCCAAGGGCCCCACATGAAGTTCTTCATAAGGTGGGCCCTAGTCAGATGCTCCAACTTCCTGGCTAGGACAGCATTAGCAGTAGAAATGAGGAAGCAGCCAAAAATCGAGTTCTCTGAACTTCATCCCTGCAAACAACCTCTCATCTAAACACCCCAGAAAAATACCTACCCATGAGTGTCTAAGACCCAGCCTTGGGCATCATGTAAATCATCATGCAAATGAGGTGGCAGCTGTTGGACTATTTCCAGAGCCATTTGTGTCCACTCATAGCAGGATGGAACCCAAATGCTGGCAGGAAACCCTGCGACTCTGAGCTCTTCCCTGCCGTGGTGACTCAGAGACAGCCATGCAGCCATTCACTGGGGCAGCCTCTAAAAGCGGCCTTTTAACTTCCCTGCCGATCCCCTCGCACCTGCCCCCCCCCCCAGCACAGGCAGGGGGAGGCAATAATAAATGAGCTGTCACCAGCTGTCATTGCAAGGCAAAAAACCCCAAAAAATGTTCGCTCAGCTTTGCTCAGAAAAACACTGTTACCCAGCCCTGAGTAAGCTGTGGGCTGCAGGGCCACAACCAGGAAACTGAAGGGGGGCCTGGCTTAGGTCTTGGGAAAACGTCATTCATCTGGGCAATAGACAGACTTTGTGGCATCAGAGTGGTGGGACCAAAGTTGACTTTTCATTCAACCTATGAGGCAACTGATTTGTGAGCAAACAAATTTAACTATTTATTCACTTATCCCATGGGTATATGAGAATGCACTAAATGGGGGCTAGGAACAAACACTATAAATGGCCTTTGTTTTGAGGAAAAAAGGGTTAAGGCAGTCAGTCATAACACTCTAATGTATGAGAGAGAATCGGGCACTTTCAAGCTGTTTGGGGGCCTTCATGTTTAGCAGGAAAACATACCTGTGCATCTCAAATCCTGCTTCCTTCATGTGACTTAGAGTACATTCATGGGGCTCTCTCTAGTGTTTTTTTTTAATCCTCACCCAAGGCTGTGTTTATTGATTTTAGAGGGAGAAGAAAGCAGGGGGAGAGAGACAGAAATATTGATGTGAGAGAGAAACTTTGATCGATTGCCTCCCAAACCTGCCCCAACCAGGGATCGAACTTGAAACCTCTTGGTGTACAGGACAATGATGCTCCAGCCAACTGAGCCACCTGGCCAGGGCTATGGGGTTCTCCTTTTTAACCCTCTGTCACTCTATGAAATGATAATTCTTGAAAAGAAAGAAGAGTCCTTGCACTTTACGATACTTAATTTATTGTTTAAAATTCAGACTGCCCTCTCTCCCTCAGGTTTTCTCAATTAAAGAGATGACCCCAAAGAATACATTTTTAAAAATCACAAAATGCACTAAGTCCTTGCCACTCACAGTTTGGCCCACAGACCAGCCGCATGGGCATCATCCAGCGGCTTGTGAGAAACGCAGACTCTTCGGCCTGATCTCCTGGGTCAGGAACTGCAGAATCCTCAGGGGCTTCCAGTGCACGTGAGAGTTTGGACATTTTCTTCATGGGCAGAGACTTCCTTGCAGAGTTTTGCTTTGCTCCCAGTGATGGGATTGGTCCTTTCTGAGCAAGTGCCTCATTCTGGGGGCAGCCAGCCCTGGGCCTTGTTGAAGGTAGAGGGAGCAGAGAAAAAACAACCCAAACCCTGCGGGAACAGATCACAGAGGGGAGTGTGCAAGTCATGACCTTGGAAGCTGGCCTCTAGGTCAAGAGGAGCAATGAGAGAGAAGCCTAGAAAGCAGGCTCTTCCAGGGCACAGTGAATGGCGCAGGTGAGGGTTAGTACCCTGTGAGGGGATGCACCTGCCTTGATGCAGGTGGTAGGGAGGGAAGAGGGTAAGGAGGGACCAGCACAGTGGTCTTCTGGGTCCTATTTCAGCTCAGCCCACAGGGGAAGGGTCAAAGGCAAGAAAACAGGCTGAGAGCTAAACCCAGGCCCAACTCAGAGGTCCTGGCCTGTCTGCTCCTGACTTGGGCTGAGATTATGAGAGATACAGGCCGTGTCCGTGGACAAGGCGGAAGACCTGGTCTGCTGAGCTCCGGCTGACAGACAGAGGAGGACAAGGGGGAGTGGGGCTGGCACTGATTCAAGACAAGCCACATCAACTGCTGCACAGGAAAACGTGTGTTACCGTCTCTGAACAAACACTGAGCCACAGGATGAGCGCAGGCAACAGCCACACCCCTCACTCCCTTAAGGCAGAAAATACTGCGGTCAGCATCTCTCTCCTCTGTAGCATTTCCCAGGCAGAAGTCACACAGCAGCTGGCTGTGTCCCCCCCCCCCCCCACCCCCCGGACTGCAGGGACACACTGAGCCCTTTGAGTCTCCTGCTGAATTCCTCTTTCTTGACTTCAGGGGATGGGGGAAGCCCTCACAAACCCCTTCACTGTCTCTTCTCTCTCCACCCTTTTGTATCCTCAGCGAAGTCGGCAGGTTTCAATAGCCATGTCATCGGCTTTCAGCTAACTTTGTGTCAATTTTGCACACAGTCTAGCACTTCCTTTGGAATGCAGCATATCCTATAACTTGGTAGCCGAGTCAAAACTCCAACATTATACCTTGTGGTATGTGTAACAGAAAAAAAAAAACCTGGGAAAACCCCAAGTGTTTATCCACACTGATTCAGTCAATTATAAAACATCCATTTGTGGATTACTATGCGGTGCTTAAAAAGAATAAGGTCAGTCTCAGGATGTGACTTTGAGCCGGTATCCAAGATGTATTGCGTGAAAAAGCAAGCATCTAATGTCGTCTTACTGCGTCTAAAAAGAGAGGGAATGGTGTTCCCATATATGCCTTTATGTGCATGGAGTTTTTCTGGGTGGACATGCTAGAAACTGGATTGTCCACTCCTCTATGTAAAGCACCTTGAAGATCAGAGCTGGGGGAGAAAGGCTTAGTTTTTACTGTGTACCATTTGGTATTTCTGATTTTTCTTTTTACTCTGAGTATATGTTACATTTTAAATTTCCAAAGCATTATAGAGCCATTTACAGTGGTGATAGTGAAAATTAATGTAGCGACATGGAAAATTTTATAATGTAATGTTAAGTGAAAAGAAGCCAGATCCAAGTCGTCCTGTGCATGCTGATTCCAGTCATGTGAAGACAAGCAGATAAAAGGAAACTTGATGGAAATGAGCAAATTTCAGGGCAGCTTTGTTACAGTGCTGGCAGTTTCCATACTCGTAAAAATTAACCTTATTGACGTAGAGTCTATATGCAAAATACATCTACTTTAAGTGTACATTTGGGTGAATTTGGACAAATGTATACACCTATATAGCCACCGCCACAATCAAGTTACAGAACATTTCTGGTATCCGCAAAAGTTTCCCTGAACCCCATCCCATTCCGTCTTGACCTGCAATCAACAATGTGTTTTCTGTTACTGTAAATTAGATTTGGCTTTTCTAGAGTTTCATATGAATCGAATCATCCAGTATGCCCTCCTTTTGTGTCCTGGCCTTTTTTGCTCGGCATAATATTTGTGTCCATCCTCTCCTTTGCGAGTAAATCTTGAGTGAGGCACCCAGCTAAGAGTGCACCTCCCAGCCTTCCTTGCAACTAGCTGTGGCCATATAATACAATAATGGCCAAAGACATATAATTAGAAGGGTCGTATGAGACTTCTGAAAAGGTTCTGTAAAAGTGAGAGGCAGACACCTTTGTTCTTCCCTTCACATTTCTCTTGCTGATGGCCTGGAACATAGAGCTGATGAATGGAGCTCCAGCAGCCATCATGGAATATGAAGGGACCTTAAGGGTCAGTAGAAAAAGAGAATAAGCCTGGGGCCTCTGATGACACAACGGAGCGGCCGTTCCAGCTGAACTCCTTTCCTCTCAGACTGCTTCTCCGTGGAAAGAACACAAAGGTTTTGGGCTTTTCTGTCCTTTGTCGTTGAAACAAATTCTCCATATGCCTCCTAGCACTATTTGATTTTTTTAAATTGTGCATCTGTTTGATTAACATTAAACTTTAATTTTCAAAATAAACCTTTATTCTAAAATCTGACAAAAACAGTTCAAGAAAAACATTACAGACCAATATCCCTCGTGAACATAGATACAAAAATTCTTGACAAAATTTTAGCAAATTGAAACCAGCAATATGCAAAAAGCATAATGTACCGTGACCAAATGGGGTTTATCCCAGAAATGAAAGGCTGGTTCAGCATTCAAAAATCAAGGTAATTGTCTGCATTAACAAAGCAAAGAGTTAAAATGTCCAATAATCATCTTGATAGATGCAGAAAAAGCATTTGAAAAACATTTTAATTCCTTCATGATCAAAACTCTCAGCAAATTAAGAATAGAAGTGAACTTCTTCAACTTAATAAATGGAAATTCTGAAAAAAAACCCACAGCTAACAACATACAAAAAAATGCTTTCTTTAAGATAGGAACAAACAGTAAAATGATGACTGTTCTTAAAACATCTATTAACTATTATGCTGAAGCCCTTAGCCAGTATGCAAAGCAAGAAAAGCACAAAGTTTGAAAAGGAAAAAGGCAAAACCTTTCCTGTATCAGACAACATGATCGTTTACATAGAAAATCCCAAGGAATTAAAAATCAACTCAACCTGACTAGAGCTGATAAGTAAATTTAGCAAGGTTAAAGGATATAAGGGCAATACAAAAAATAGCAATATACCAGCAGCAAATAATTGGAAAATTATAATCTTATAAATCTTATTTATGATAACAGAAAGCATAAGGTACTTAGGAATAAATTTAATGAAAGATGTGAGATACTTCTACATTGAATATTATAAAACATTAAATATTATAAAGCACTGAATATATGTAAAACGCCATCCTTGGATCTCAGCTAATAAATAGCATTTAAATAAATGACTAAATATACCATATAGATACATGGGAAGGCTCAATATTATCAGGAATCAATTCTCCCCAAATTGATCTGTAGATTCAGTGCAATTCTATTTGAAAGTAGCTGTGGTTTTTAGACTGGAACAAGACAATTCTAAACTTGTATGGAATTTTAAAAATAGCACAACGAATCTACAATAGAATCAAATAAGACCAGTGCTGAACAGAGACACCTACAAGTTTCTACAACAGAACAGAAGAAGAAAGAACAGCTCTCACTGGGTCACTCAGGGGACATTCCTCAAAGGAGATGTTATTTGAACTGGGAGTTGAAAGATGGTTAAGTACTTACTAGGTAGAGACATTCCCGAAGGGCATTGATTTACTCAGATTCTGCTGATTGTAAGGAAGTAAAACTCATCGCATTTAGTCACGTGATGGGGTTGTCTGTAGAAATATGCAGGAGATAAAGTCCCATGGAAATCCTTGGTAAGACCTCACAGATTCTGGGCTGGGAGGGGAGTTTTGGTCTGAGGCTCCTCACCTGGCCTCAGCAGCCCAAGCCCCTAACGCCATCTCCTGTCTGTCCCATCCTCTCACCTCCCACCATCTGCTCTATTCTCTCTGTACTTTCAGGTTTGAAGCTGGAAGGCTTGGTTAGAACCAGAAGGTGAAAGACCTTGTTTGGCCAGGCAGGTTGGCTTTTATTGTTGTAGCCACTGAAGATTTTTAAGCAAGAAAAAGAATCTGCCTTTGAGGCAGATAATTCTGAGGGTGCTTGGAGAGACCAGAGGCAGGCAGGCCAGGGAGGAAGGTATTCCAAGTAAGAGATAATGAAGGTCAAAACCAGTGAATATGGGAATGGGTTTGAAGCAAAATACATCCTACTCTGGTAAAAAAAAAAAAAAAACAAAACCCAACAAACTCATATCCTTTTAGGGAATAGGGGGAAGGAGAATTAAAGCATATGCATTTTGAAAGAAAAAAAAACCTTCCCCAGCTGATCCTGGTTGAGAACTACTGGTCCACACAAAGTGATGCCAAAGGAAATAGAAACTCGAGAACAGATGGAAGGCAGGGATGGATTTGGGGCCCAGCGGGACTCGGCAGAAGAAGAGCTCCAGGTAACCTGCAATTTCTAGCTTGGGAAATGGGTGGATGATGGTTTCACTTTCCCGGATTTGTGAAATAAAGAGCAGAGTAGGTTTATATATGGGAGTGGGAAAGAGAGAGGTTGAGAGAAGAATTATGTCCACACCCCCCCCCCCCCAGGGAACTCAGGAGTCCAGTTTCACTGAGTGCACAGCAGCAGGCAGAGAGCTAGAGACAGACGGACTCCAGGCAGCCCTTTAGTTTTTGCTTCCATGGGGCAGACCCTGCTGGTGAGAATGGTATTCTCTGGGCATTAATTTGTTGGACAGATGCTGTGTGTCCTGGGGATCTGAGTGAGTATAAAGCATTTGTCTTCATGGTTTTGTTGGTGGTGATGATGTTATTGAAGGTGGATTTTGTTAGCCGCCTAGCAAACTGGCTCAGAATGCTGGAACAAATTTGACCAGCAGATCAATCAGGTTCCAGGATTCCATTCTGATGGGGAGAATCTACGGGGACCAGGGCAGGATTAAAGGAACTAAGAAAGGGTGTTCAGGTACCCAAGGGATATCAATAGTGGGGTGCTGTTACCGTCTAGGCCTGAAGGGGCAGAGGGAGAAGATGGTACTGCTTGGGCCCAGGGGAAATGAGCTGGGGAGAAGGGGCCTCAATACTCACGGAGGAATGCAGCCACTACCAGATCTGAGGCTGCAAATCAGGGAGGGACAGGCAAGAAACACTGGGCTGCCCTCTCCCTCCTTTCCCTCCAGTCTCCTCTGGTGGCTCGCTTTGGCTAATGCCACTTGGAAACCAGCCATCGGGAAGCACAGGATGGAGTACGTAGGGGTCAGCCTCGTGACACAGAGCGAGCCAGAGAATGGATCAGGTGTGTGGGTTTAGGGGACAAGTGAGACACACCAGCAAAAGCACACCCTCAAACACAGCCTGTGTAAGGCGGTGACACGGGTAACTGTGGAAAGGCAGCAAAGCCAACAGCAGGGCGTCAGGACCCTTGGACTCCTGACAAGCCTGACCCCACTGCACACGGCACGCTGACCATCCTGAGGGCACATCTCTGGCATTTTGTGCCTTGACGGCTTCAGCTGTAGGGTGAGTAGGTTGGATGGGCCATGTGACCCTGTACGTGCACGACTTCCCTTGTAAAGTCTCTTGACTCTTGCCCTCCCACTGGGCGCTATGCTCACTGCTCCAGGGCCCCCATCCCACACCGTAGGGTGCTGCGCCCGGCAAAGGGCAGTGCTGGGGAGTCCTGGCCTGGCCAGCATCTGGGACTAGACCAGGAGCTCCTCTCTTCCAGCGAAGCCCTGGACACGCAGAGTCAACCAGGGACTTTCTTAAATGCACTTTTCGCTGCAGTGAGTTACATTCAAAAGGAAAGAAGAGCGCATTCACTTCCAGAAAGCAGCAGCTTCGGAGACCTGAGCTGCTGCAACACTAAGTGCTGGTGCCCCTGCTCAGTTCCTGATAACTGAAGACGAAACTTGAACAGCAAAAGGGAAGTCTCCTGGCTCCTACAGGGTATCAAATCCTGTTTCTAAACGGTTTCAGTTCTTAAAGACACAGGATTCCATATTTTCTCACCCAATAAGCTAGAAGGTGAACAACCTTCAGTGACCACCAACCACGTTTGCAGGGACCTGGGGTGAAATAGAAGTGAACCACAAAGTCGTTCTGAAATCCAGGTTTGAAGGTCTGGATATTTCTGAAATGCATCATCATCATTCTCCTTCTAAACGTAAAGCACTGGTCTAGGTGAGTGCACAGATTTGCTCAGTCTCATCTGGGAACCAGAGGGCCTCTCTTGTTTTTACTTTTCTAGCTTCCTACAGGGGTCAGATGACTCAGAGATGGGAGCATCATTGTTTTCTTTTGGAGGTGGGAATACTGTGCAATCCGGCTTCAGGGTCACCCCAAGGGTGGCCTCAGGGAGATGGCCACTTCTTTGTGGTGTCCGTGAAGCCTCCCATGCCCATGGAGAACAACCCCAAGGTGAAATGTGTGAGGATCTCCTTGCCTTCAAGGCTTTTATTTGCAAATACTGGTTCAGTCATGCATTATTAGTTCTCTGGGCTCTGTAGTGTGCTAAAAAGGATAAAAGAGGGAACGAATAAGAAAATATGGAAAAGGGAAGGTGGGGCAGGTATTAGTGAGGGTTTCCCAGCATGTGAAAACACACAATACAGAGAAAAGGGTGATGCGTCTACTGAAAAAGAAGAAAGGAAGATGTTTTCACAAAGGTTCCGTTTAGGCCCCAGAAGTTTTCTCACGGAAGTCGGAACAGGTGGTACAAGGTGCTGTAGAGTCTTTCCCATCAGGACCCTCTCACTGGTGTCTCTGTTTACTTAAATGGGCCATAACAATAGAATGGGTGTATGCTGGGACGCACGCACAGAGCCGAGGGAAGCACGGAGTAAGAGCACCTCCACAAATGTCGCAGGGGTCACAGAGGGCTGCAGGAGAAAGTGACCTTTAGCCTGTGATGTGAAGGGTGCTTAGGAGATGGAGAACAAGTGAGGGGAGGAGCAGCAGGTGTGAGGGAGGAGCTCAGGACAACACAGCCCAGCACAGCAGAACAGGAGAAATGGCCCCAGAGACTCTGCTCCTTGGAGGTGGCCCTCAATGACACTAGCTGGCTTTCTCTGTGTCCCCGTGGGGTGAACATCTGTCAGCATCACTGGGATCATTTAACCCTGTTTAAAATAAATTCGCCAAATGGCCAAATCATAGCTGTTATTCAGACATGAAACAAACATCTGTAAAAAATTCACTTCATAAAAGTTAAATAAGATGATAAAGATTAAACATGAGATGAATAAGGGGACTGAATGGTTATGACCCATTTAAAAACAGACTTCAAAGAACAGGCGTGTTTATTGATTTGCTGAACTGGGCGTGCAAATGGAGCGAACTGACTTGTCCAGGGAGAGGGAGGGCAGAGAGTAACCCGGCCTTCTCGGGACAGGACATACATTTTGTGTCTTCGGTGACGAATCAAGTACCTACAATTCACAGAGTTGTCAAGTGGCTCAAAGACCCTAAGAGACTATAATTGGAATACGTGAGGGGTGTCTTCTGGACAAGACGTCCTTTTCCCTTGAACTTTTTCCCACCTATTCAATTTCATTCTTTCTTTCCCTCCAGACCAGGCCACTGGTGATTTGCATATGAACATCTCAGTGAACATATGATAAGTTAAGTAATCCTAACCAAATATTAAAGATGGGCAGTAAGATCGTAGAACAGATAAAAATATGAGAACTCTATGTATAGTGTTTAACTAAAATGGAAGACATGACGGAAGAGACGTGTTTTCCGCCCCAGTCCTCCACCTTATCGTCATCAACCCATTGTCACTTTCAACTCTGTTGTCTCCGGGCCTTTGTGAAGCAACTTCATTGCTGATTTACAGGAACCCCTAATTTGCAACAGGCAAACTGACCCAGATGAAGAATTACAGGAACAAAGGAAGTAGGTTAGGACCATGCTCTCAAACGGGAAACCACAATGAGGAATTCAAATCACAAATAGGGTGATATTAAGTGATTTGGGGGCAGTGGAGTGGGGGTGAGGGACTAACTGAGATGAAGACTAGGGAAGGAGTAGCCAGTCATTCCGTCAATCATTCAAACAGAGACTTTTAGTGCGAGTCACATGGGGTAGGCGTGGTGGCTGGCAACCAGAGATAGATGGATTCACGAAAGAGCATCCCTGTCCTGGGGTTGTTTTGAATGGAGGTAGGAGCGTTCCCTGATCCAACCAGATGAAAAAAACCACATCTCCTCTACTCAAACTGAGGCAGGTCTGGAGGCGAGATTTCAGAAGGCGTATGATAAGGTGGCTCCTTAAGGTGTATTGCTGGTTCTGCTCTCTGCCGCACGCACCATGGGTACGTAACTACTAATTGTTTGAATGATACCTAATTAGTAAATTAGTAATACTAACAAATTACTAATAAATTACTTTGTTATTTCAAATACATATTTATTTTGTTTTATAAGTACGTGTGTTGTTTATTGTCTAAGTAAATACATAATTGATTAAAATAAGTAGTTAATTGCTAATAAGTTCCGTAATGATTAACTAATAATTAGCAAATTCCCTGCCATAGTTCAAGAACAGCCACGAGGGTATCCATTGGTTCTTTCCATTCTTGAAACTTTGGATGCTGGCCACCCCTCTCCCACTGTCTCAGTTTCAGAAAGTACTGCCTGGTGAATTGAGCCTTCTGTGGGTTTCTGACATTTTGGAAGGTGCTTTTTTTGCCTGGCCTCTGGTCAAGAGCAAAGATTGGGAGGAAGCTCAGTGAAGGCCGGATGCTCAGAAAACAGCCCTGCTCTCCAGGCCCCTGGGCACCGGTGCCTGCGCTGCGCATGAACCACTCTCCCTGGATTTGGAGCGAAAGCTGACGCCCTGCACACGGTGGCTAAGAACTTAAACTAGCTGGAGAAGAGCCTTGATAAACAGAAGGATAGATTAAGTAGTGGGTCCTTAAGGGAAATCAGGGAAGTCCCAAGTGCACCTTTGGCCTTTAAGGATGGTGTCTTAAAAGGCAAACACTGGACTCTCCCTCACTTTCCCTCCGAGTCGTGGCTGGAATTCTGGACTAGTGGCCTTTCATCTGATCTGTGATGACATTTCTGATCTTCCTAATAATACTGTACCAGAAAAGGTCATGCTAGAACACCCAAAAGAGCAGGTGAACTGTCTCCAGAGGCAGAGTCTGCCTTGAACCCAGCCCCCGATGCAGGACACAGTTCTGCAAGCGTGCCATGCCGAGCACACCGGCGTCTGCTAAATTCAGACTTTCCGTGTGGCTCATGCTAATGGTGACGATGTCCACGGTGACAACGTAACCGCATTGTTCTCCTTTGTCCCAAATGGATAGGGGTGGGGACAGTTTCATGAAGGCAGTCAATTTCCAAATGAGCAATCCAGGAATGTTCCCTTGACTCCAAGCATAGAGCAGTTTCCACAGATTCTGGCCTTGGCCAGCTCCACTCTCACACCCCGAGGTATGCGGCGTTATTTGTGGCAGTGTGGGGGAGGGGGCTTCCGATAGCATACCCTCCTGGGGATTCAGCGTAACTTCCCCAGGACCTGGGATGATGGTTTAGGCTCAGAGCTCAGGGATTCCCCATCACCTTCTTCCCTTCCCCCTTATCTTTTCCTTCTTTCTTTCCTCTCTCCTTCCCTTCCATTCTCTCTCCTTCCTCCTCTCCAGTCTTCTTTCTTTCTGCTCCCTGGCTGTCTGTTATGAGCCTTCTTGCTGTGGCGTGGATGACTCTGCCAGGTCTTCCAGGATGTCATGGCAGGGAAGACATGTCAGCGACACTCGGGGCTGCCCCTTTTCCTCTAGCTCCTCCCAGGGCAGAGCCCTCAGCCCTGGTAAGTCCACAAGACTGTGGAAACCCTAGTGTCGATGGGGAAGAAGAGAGGGGCTTTTGGGTTTCTTGCTTTCCCGTTCATTAAGAGTCATCCTTGTCAACCAAGATTTGGGGTGACAACTGGGGCCTGATTCAGTGATGGAAATCCCGGGCTTCAAGGCTGGGCTGGTGCAAGGCAAGGGCTGGATTGCGGACAGGAAGTAGTGTGGGTGTGAAGAAGGGCTTCCGTTCTTGCTAACACTTTCTCAGCCTCCCTCCCTTTCCCCGCCCAAGAAGCAGCCAGTGCAGACGCCTGCACGGGGCCTGGCACACAGCAGCAGTGTGAGCAGAGCCAAGCAAATCCAATCCCCACCAACTTCTCTACTTTCCTTGTCCCTCCTGGAATAATCTAATAGTTTCTCAGGTTTATGTGGAATTTCTGTTTTGTCAGAGTTTGAGCTGGGGAGCTCAGACAGCCCCTAATGTTAATGGGAGCTTCAGAAGAATGTCCTTTGCAGCCAAGCTCCATTCTGAAAACTCTCGTCACATCTCCAGTTATCTTGGAGGGACATGGCCCCAGCGACATGACTCACAGCCTGGGCGACCTTAGGTTTGGTTCCCTGACTCCAAATTTACTGTTTTGATATCAGAAGTGAAGGCCTCACGGTCCCTGACTGAGAGCTCGACCTCAGTGAGTACACAGCTTAGGGAAGCAACCCCCTGTGCTCGCCAGCTAATTTGAATACAGTTCTTTACAGCAGATCAGGCCCATGTGGAACCAAGTGGCTGGATATGGGGGATAGTACGGAGATACAGGAAGGACTTGGAGGAATCATACATGAGATGGAGGTTTCTGACCAGGTGGAGGATGGAGCCCTTCAGCAGGTGAAACCGGATTGAGAAGCATGTGTGAAGGAAAGGCGATGGGGTCATAAGTGGTTTTGAATTTGTGGAGGGGAACACGCTTGTGGGATGTCTTCTCAGACACGTGATGGGAAGCTGCCAGTACAGGTCTGCCCACAAGAGAAAGCTGGGTTCTGGGTGCAGATGGGGGGTTGTCAGTACAGGGAGAGATGGTGACTGAGTTTCTTTATACAGCGAAGCTGGTAGAAGGAGAGAGGGGAAGAAATGCAGAAGCCAGTATCCTAGGCTGTTGGAGAGTGAAGGAAGAGAAAGCCTGAGATATTCCCATAAGACCTGGCGACCAGAGCTTGCTGGGGACATCCGAGTGGGCAATGTCAGTGAGGTGGTGGGAGCAAAGGCTAGATCTTCTACGGCAGAGACTAACAAAGTCACAAAATCCAGTTTCACCACCCCGAGCACGAAGCTCAATTTCATTTCCTGACCTCTCTTGTAGCGGGGATTGAGGTCTGGCCCATGGACTGTGGGCAGAAAATGATTCACTTTCACCTCTAAGATGTAGCCTCTCCCCACGCCCTGCACGGGCCCCCTCCTCCTGAGTCTCCCAATCTAGGGGCACTACAATGCCTTGGGGTTACAGAGTGACTAAATGGAAGGAGTTTGGTCCTTGAATTATTATGTGGAGCCCCGGGGCTCAAGCTAGTGGGTCCAGCAGGCACAGACACCAGGGGTCAGCAGTGGAGTGGGTGAGCAGACAGCGACGACAGCAGGGGTGAGAGCAGATCCACAGTCGGGGCAGCCAGATGGGTCTGCAAGCTGGGCTGGCAGGAGGCCCCTTTGGCCTTTGCTCTGCAGTCCCCCAAAGCTGTCTTCCCATCTAGTTTGGACATGGCTGTGGGGGAGATGACCGGAAGGGGGAAGTAAGACGCGGGAGCTGCCAAACAACCTGAGGAGACAGTAGACACCTCAACAGGAAGAGAAAATGTGCTGTGTCTCTAAATCCCAAGAACCTGGCAAAAGGAGAGATAATAACCAACTTTATTATCCAAATCCCAGAGAAAATGATCCTGCATCACAGCGGAACCTACTAGCTGCCGAAGTGGGGGTGAAGTAGTCGTGAGCGTGGTCTCCCGACCTGTTTCCGCTCGAGGCTCTCAGAGTCAGGGGCCTGTGGGACGTGGCCCAGAGCTCCAAGGAGGAGGCCTGGCTGTGGGGGAGATGACCAGGACCGGGAAGCAAGACCCATGACCACAAGACCACCCGAGGAGATAGAAGATGACCTCTTCAGGAAGAGGAAATGGTGGAGGAGGCCTGGCCACAGGTCCCCCTGTACACGGGTGTGGAGGGAACCCTCCTCCCAGGTGTGAGAAAGACCAAGGCTCCTCGCTAGGCTTCACCGGGGCAGGCAGCTGGGCACGGGGTCCGGCCGAAGCACCGGCACCAAGTTCATGGGGCACAGCAGCAGCGGGCACATCTTCTCGTGCTCCTTCAGCGCCTCACTCAGGTGCTTCAGCTCCTCCGTCAGCTTCCCGATCTCTCTCCGCAGCACTGTGTTTTCTTGCTCCAGGCACTCATATTCCTGGGCAAGACAGAGAATGGCAACATCTGACAACACACTCTCTTCCCCTGTCATCCTGGCAGATCTGATCTGCACTATGATGCTCACCTCCTTCCCACAAAAGCTTTCTCATTAACCATGCCCCTCTCCACCACTCATAACCAGCTGTTCATTTGCTCAACGACTCTTTCCTCCCACCAGGACCAAACGTTCGTGCAGGCAGGGCTTTAGTTGTTGAAAAAACTTCATAGGAATCCTGACCGGTGTAGCTCCATGGGTTGAGTGTTTGTCCTGCAAACCAAAAGCTCGCTGGTTCAATTCCTGGTTAGGGCAGATGCCTGGGTTGCGGGCTAGGTGCTTGGGTGGGGAGTGAGAGATGTTTCAGTTGCACGTCAATCTTTCTGCATCCCTTCCCTCTCTCTAGAAATAAATAAAATCTTTTCTTAAAAAACTCTATGAGATATAATTTACATTAAATAAAATACACTATTTTTAAGTGTATAATTCAGTGAGTTTGAACAAATGTAAATAACTATATTGATCAAGACAGAATGTTTCCATCACTCCAAAAAGTTCCCTATTGCCCCTTAGCAGCCTTCCCTCCCCCAGCTGCTGACCTGCATTCCCATGGTCTCGTTGGGACCATTGCTATACACAGCCCCAGCACGCATAACAGAACCTCAAACATAAGAAACGTTTGTTGAGTACTGAGTAAATGAATGAAAACACCCCTTGCTTTGGCTTTGCTCCAATACTCATGTGGTAAATTTCCTCTACATCAGAGCTTATGGGGGCTTAGAACCGGAAGGGATCATGGAGACTCCGTAGCCCAACCCACACAATGCAGGCACTTCCTCTGCGGAATTCTAGCTCAGACATCCAACCGGTGCTGAGCGGCTGTGTGACAAAGCTCCTCTCTGCACTGATCCAAAAACTCTCTCTCCTTCAAACCCACCTTTGGGGCTTGGTTCCACCTTAGGGAACCACACAGAGTAAATTCAATACTTTTTCAACATCACAGTTCTTGAAATGTTAGGAGACAGCCCCATACCACTTCCCTTTAGGTAGTCTCTGGGCTCAACTGTCTCAGGTCCTCTGGGTTCCTTGGTTTGAGGACTCCCGGTCCCTTTGCCCTCCTGGACATCATCCAACACATGCTCCAGTTTGTCAGGAGCTCTGGGAGAATGCCATTCCCAAACTGCAGGGCGCGACTCCAGGGACGGCATGCCTGACCGTGCAGAGGGCACACTGTGGAGGAGATCTGCTCTGGGCTGGACACGAGCCTATTGCCACCTTGCTCTGGGGACTCTGAGCGTGCAGAGAAGTTCAAGCTTTGTCTGCGCCTGCTGCTTCTCTGTCTGTACTTGAAGAACAGTCGATGTTTTGGAGCAGAAGGATGGGCTTCATACCTGCCTCTACTGAATTGCACCCTGTCCCCTTGAGCATCTTCCAGCCTCGCAAATCTTTCAGAATCTCCATTGTGTCGGCTCACGGATTAGTGATACCATGGACTATAAGCTGACCACAACCTTGATAAGCAGGTCAAGCAGGTCTTCCTTTTTTTCCATCCAAGTCATTAATAACTTCTAAATTCTCAGCCAATGGCAGCGGCCCTGCAGCCTGTCAACAGAGACCCTCCAAAGGCTTATTTCAATCTTACTTAAATCTTATTTAAATCTTGCTGACACGTTGTTTTCAGTCTTCTCTAGGTTGATTCACACTATTAGGCTTTATTGCACCATGCATACCATGCTTCCTGAGCAGGGGCCCAACTTATTATCCACCACAGCTTTTCTCTTACTTGTAATTTTTAAGAAATCACACTAAAAATGTCAGATCTTCTTAACAGGCTCTGAAGGCAAAGGCACATTTTCAACTCAGCCCCTGGAAAGCCTTCCTCTTTTTCTCTGTGGGTCCAGCTCAAGCCCTCCACCTCCAGGAAGGCTGCCATGATCACAGCACCTAATGGAAGTGCTTCTCTTATTATCCATCTTATTGAGACTCGTATCATATTCAGTCAAAATTAAACAAGGTCTCTCTCCAAAGATCAGAAATATATAGCACCTGGGGCCTCTGCTACCCTTTCCAGGGGTACAGGAAATCCTCTGCCTGTACCCCTGTACCCCTGCCTGACAGGCCCCAGTGCTGACGTCTAAGTTCCCAGTGACCCCTCAGCCTTCTGTTTCCTTCTCTTACCTCTCCTTCCTTCCCTCCTTCCCCTCTAGGCATCTTCTTCCCTCTAAGGACAAGGGGCCCCGAGGGGCTGCATGCAAAGGTCATCTGAGCCACTGGGCCTCTGCCTCTCCCAGGCAGGCTCTCAGGGTGGTCTGGAATATTCTCCAAGGCAGCGAGCCTCTGCCCTTCTCCCACAGGCTGTGCTGGGTCAGCTTGGCTTCACCAGTACATTGGCTCTGTTCTGCCTTCAGCTCTCCTCAGTGCCTAGCACCCCCGACTGCTCATGCTCCCCTCTGGCCTCTGACAAGCTCCAGTTCTAGAGTCAGAATTCAGTCTACAGACCCAGCAGCCAAGCCCTCTGCGGGCAAGGGGAGGTCTGGATGGGAGAAGGGGGATGGAAGCCTCGGAGTGGCGTGCAGGAAGCCTGCCTGCAGGAAGCCTGCCTGCAGCTGGCAGGTGAGGGGCTGTCACGCATGTACACACTTCACCCTGCAACTGGAAGTGTTTGTCACTTCCAAGAAAAAGGAGAATAGATTTAAATGGTTCCAATGAGCTAACGTTTAAACTAGATTAAAAAAAAACAGGAAATCCTCTTCCTGTGGCAAAATATTCCAAAATGACTTTCTGTATCGACTGACTTTGTGGGGAGGCGCTGTGAGCTTCTGAGCACTGTCTCTGGAAGCCACGCAGAGTCGTGGTCCTTCAGGCTCTGCCCAAACCCCAGCCCGGCCGCCCAGGAGGCCCCTCCCAGGCCTTCTCCACGGGGACTTTCTCCTCTGGGATTTGAGTTTTACTCATAAATATGCCCAGGGACTTTTATCGAGCTGAGGGAATACAAAAGAGAGAAGAAGTGCAAATCTTCCCGTGAGACCAGTTCTACAGAAATAGAAGGAGGAGCTGGGAGGGGAGGAAGAGATGAGAGAGCACTGAGTGGGGACGAAGGGGAAACAGTAAGACCCACCTCACGCGGAGAAGAAATTACCTGGAGGACTTCGCATGCATGAAAAATAAAAAGAACATTAGACCCTTTGTTATTTCCAAAGCGATGCTCAGTTCAGCTCAGCGACTGTTGGGTTTCAAACCCCTCGCCCCAGGAGGGCTGAGGTTACTGTGCTGCCTTCCCGGGTACTGCCGGGACACTGTCACGAAGCAGCGACTATGGGTTAGAGCCGGTGCGCCACTGCAAACCCCAGTTCCAGCTCAGAAACTAAGCTGTCTAGGGCAGTGACTCTCCACTGGGGCAATTTGGGCAGTCCCCAGGGGACATCTGGAGTGTCTGGAGACAGTTTGGGGAACAGGATGCTATTGCATGGGGAGGGCAGAGGGCAGGGGTGCAGAGGACGGCCCCCCACAATAAGGAATTATCCAGCCCCAAGGCTGAGAAACCCTGGTCTGGGCATTTAAGAGAGGTTGACTGGGGAATGGGGCGCTGGCGGGGGATATTCAGGGTTCGGGATGCCTCCAAGGCAGAGGCAAGGTTTAGAGTAGCAAGAAGACAGTGAGGGCACCAGGGCCCAGGGGCGGTAACTAGGCAGGGAAGGGGATGAGGGGAAGGAGAAGGCCATCAGGAGGACGGAGCCACACACGGACCCCATTTCACAAGCAAGAAAACTGCAACTCTGAGAGGCACGGTGACTGTTCCAAAGTCATGAGAACTGGAGCCTGATCCCTCATTTCAAGGTCAACTGCCACTCTCCTGCAACGCCAGCAATTCGGCTTTCGCCCGGCAGGGCAGGGCTCAAATTTCCCCCCGGGGTGATTACCAGTAGAGATGGGCTGTAAGAGCTCAGGATTTCACAGCGAGACTATTCCCAAGGCTGAAGCTGATGCCTTTCCCAGCAGAAAAATGTGTCACCAGCAAGGACTGTAAAAATTTGTGTCATCACCAGTTTCTACACCAAGTGGGGACTAAATATGAAGCATTCTCTTAGAATATGCAATATCTGAAAAAACCGTGGCAACACATACCACAACCATGTTACTCAAGAAACTGTTCGTTTGTGACATTTGGGGCTCCTGAGGATGGCACTGCCGTCTTCCCTCTCTGACTCAAAATCCTCTCTCAGTCTTACACCTTTCGGGTGCCTGGCAACCAGCCTGACCCACTTCTGAGAGAAGTGCCTTTCAGCTTGTCTTAGGGAGCTGGAGTTTTCACTTGGGTGCCTGTCTACCGGTGTAGACTCAGGCGTGTGCCTACTGTTCAGAGATGAGTAGGGGTCGAAATCCCCCTGAGAGGTGTAAGCACTTTGAAGGGCTGACTTGAAAAGCCACAGAGAACACTGAGGTTCACAGAGGCACACTGGGGACTGCTTCTTACCACGGCAATCCAGCTTCCAGCAACCCCTACCCTGAGGAGAAAACTCAGACTAAGGAGCAGCCCCAGCCTCTCCCTGGCTTGGCCCGTCCAGGCTCTCCCACTGCTGCCCTGACCTCTGAGGAGATCCTGCCTCCAAGGACAGTCCCCTGGCCTTGGAGATGGAGGGGAGGGAGGTGGCAGAGAGACTTACATGAGCTGGGACTGAAGGGGTTTTTCAGGGTGTTGGAGGTGAGTGAGGGAGGTAGGCAGGGGAGAAAGCTGGGAATTTTAGACAAGTCTTACTCTGAGTATTCCCCTTCATGGTATTCAAGAAAGGGAAAAAGCCCTGGCCGGGTAGCTCAGTTGGTTAGAGCGCCATCCCAATACACCAAGGTTTTGGGTTCGATCCCTGGTCAGGGCACACGGAAGAGCCAACCAATGAATGCATAAATAACTGGAACAACAAATCGATGTTTCTCTCTCTCTCAAATCAAGAAATAAAAAAGTTGTAAAGAAAGGCAAATAAAGATCTGAGTGAGTTTGAGATGTTCAGCCATGTGCCCCACAGTCTGGGGTAGAGGAATTGATGGGACAGCGACTCAAACCTTCTCAGGGCCTAGCAAGCAGCTGTGGCTGGCTGTCCTGCCCTGGGCATCTTCCTATGAGCTGGCCTCACTCACACCAGGAGGAGGTTGGAGGAGGAGGTCTCTCCGCTCTGGGTCCCGTCTCACTCTTCCCATCTACCTGTGGCCAGGGAGCCCCGGGGGCCAGAGGGGCTTTTTGCCAAGACTGAGAGCAGTGTGCTAGGGTGCTCTGCCCTCAGCTCACCTGAGCACCACTCCTCCCCACTTTTTTACCACACTCCCCACCCCCCATATGGAGATTTTTTCAACGTTTAAAAATACTCATTTTTTACTACGTTTACTTTTTTTTTTTTTTTACTATAGAATATATCGATAGAACACAGATCCCCATAACTAGGCTGTGCTCCCTGGAAGGAGGCAGGGAATTGACAGGGAAGGATTATACCCGTGGTGCCCTTGGGCCAGATATGATGCTCTTGTTCTTCTACAGGAAGGACTGGACACTTCCATTGTCCTGAGCCAGCCACCAGCTCCCCTACACCTTCTTGTCACCAACGACATGTGGGTGGTCAGTAACGTGAAGGTGTGGCCCCCTTGGCACCAGGTTCCTCAGCAAAGCTGGCTTTACTGAGGTGGTCCTCCAGGGGTGCGTGGTGCTCATCTGTCCTTCTAGCTCACAGAGGAAGAGGAGAAGGGAGGGCTCTTCCATGGAGGGACTGGGTTTCAGTGCGATCAGCCCCATTTCTGGCAAGGACACCTGGCAGGACTAGTCAAGTCCATGGACAGCAGAACCCCACGGAAGGGCCCTCCACCTGTGGCGCTGAGAGGGTCAGGCAGGACTACGTGCAGCTCTGCCCTTAAGTTTCCCAGGCAGGTGGTTCACTCGGTTTTCGAATCCACCAATGACAGCAATTGAGAGAGACCTGTCTTAACTCTGTAGTAAATTATTTCTGTTGCCTTCTGTGATCGGCAGAACAATGCCCTGCCCCCCCAAGGATGTTTACATCCAATCTTTGAAAGCTGTGAATACGTTACCTTCAGTGGCAAAGGGACTCTGCAGATTACATTAAGAACCTTAAAGTGAGGAGACTACTCTGGATGGTGCAGGTGGACCCACGGTAATCCCAAGCGTCCTTGTAAGTGGAGGGAGGAGTCAGAAAAGGGGATGTGACTATGGGAAAAGGGTCAGAGTGACGAAGCATAAGAAAGACTCAACTGGGCAATTGGCTTTGAAGATGGAAGGGGACCACAAGCCAAGGGACACAGAAGCTTCTAGAAACTGGAAAAAACAAGGACACTGGTTCTTCTCCAGAGCTTCCAAAAGGAATGCAGCCCTGTCAACACCTCGACTTCAGCCCAGGGAGATCCATTTCAGACATCGGCCCTCCAAAACTGTAAGATAATAAATCTGTGTCGTTTTTGAGCCACCAACTTTGTTGTAACTTGCTACGGCAGCCACGGGACGCTAACATTCTTTCCTCGGGAACTCCTATGCCTCCCAAGGACAGGCACAAGGTGTCAGTCCTCTCTTTGTGACCCAGCGGCCATGCCTTGCTCACAGTAGTGCTTAACAAAAACCCGAGGAATGAACCTACTTGACCTCGCTCTGTGAAAGATCCCACTCAAGTCATTTACTCGCCTCTATACACATAATCACGGGGGACTTAAAACTGAGTGTCCTCTTCTGGGTTTTTTTGGACTAGAAGCTTCTTGAGGGGAAAAGCCCTCGCTGTCCAACAGGCACGTGGCCTGAACCCAGGGCCGTGCGCTGACAGCCGCAGGCCCTCTCTGGGCGTTCTTCGGTAACACAGCGCTAGAACCAGGGTGGCACCAGGAGCAAGGGGGTAGGGAGAAACGAGGCCGAGGGCACCGCAGTTCGTCTGCGGAACCTTTACAGAACAAATAACGTCTGGGAAGGACCTTCCCTCCCCCTAGGGCCCAGCTGTCCTACTTCTGGGAAACAATCTGATGGATAATGTGTGCTATGCTGTGACGTTGTATCAGTGGGTCACCTCTCCCTGGACATGTGCATTCCAAGTCTGTCCTCTCTTCATTGTTAAAGGTTTTCAGAGGTTGTCCTTCTCCCTCAAAACGCCTCAGTCTCTACTCTGCTGTCAACACCCCCAGATTGGCCTTGCTGAAACAGCTATGGCAAGAAAGTGTGCAGGAGCGAGTTCAGCTGGAATCCGTACCTATGCACATCGGTGCTGGGCAAAGGCGAGAGCTCCGAACTGTCACTCATTTCCTAGACACACCCTTGGATGCCTCGGAGGGCAGCCCCTGATAGGAAATGGTCCCTGTGTTCTGGTGTGAGATGGCGTGGGAATCACGCATAGGGGTGGAGGATGATGGAAGAGTTTAGGATAAACCCAGGTTCCTGATTTCGGTGATGAGGAAGACGGGTAGCTCCATTCAGGACAAATTGAAGACAATGAGAAGAGAAAGTCTCCGGGTAAAGAGACCCTCTGTTATGACCATGTTGCATGAGAGGAGCCTGCAGCAGACCCACTGGGAAACATTGGAGATATGAGTTAGGGCTAGAACAGAGGTCTTTCCTGGAGTGATTGGTGTTAGGAGACAGATGTACACATTACATGCTCCAGGGTGAGAAGAAAAAGGACAGAACGTGGTTAACAACATTTAAGACAACAGAGGTAGAAATATCTAACAAAGAAATCGAGAGAAGAAGTGGTTAAGAAGGTCAGGAGAAGTATGAAATGTGGTGTTGTTGTTTGTCTTTGAAGATAATGACCTTGAAAGAAGGCTTCAAAAAGGGGAGGGTCAGGCTGGCCAGGTGGCTCAGTTGGTTGGACCATCATCCTGTGTATCAAAAGGTTGTGGGTTCGTTCCCTCGTCAGAGTGCGTACATAGGTTGTGGATTCGATCCCTGCAACCAATCAATGTTTCCCTCTCACGCCAACGTTTCTACAATCAATAAGCACATCCTCAGGTGAGGATTAAACAAATAAAAAAGAATAAGGGGAGGGTCAACGGTGTCAAATGTTTCAGCAAGGTCAAGGATGGTGAGCCTAGAAAGAGATCCTTGGACCAGGCACTAGTGGTCTCAGTGGGAAGAGCTTCTGTAGGATGTGTGTGTGTGTGTATGTGCGCACGTGCGTGTGCATGCACTGGATGGGGGGGGGGGCAGAAACACAATCAGAGGATTGGGGAAAAACGGGAACTGAGGCCATGGAGACAGCGACACTCTCTTTAAGAAGCAGAAAAGTGAGGAAAGAAAACAAAAGAAATGGGCACTAGCTTAAAAGGGAACCCGGATGAAAAGGGAGTTTGGGTTTTATTGTTTCACAAAGAAACTCAAGTGTGAGATGCAAACAGTGGATGAGGGAGGAATGAAGAGGCCAGGGAGTGAAGAACCAGGACACGAGGCTGGAAGGACACAGCAGAGCTAGACAAGCATGTGGCCTAATTGGTGATGACCAGGAAGTGACCTCACGGCCACCAGCACAGTGCAAGGACGGAAGACAGCTCCTCTCCGTGGTCCCAACGTGGCTCTGCCCCAACCACAGTCTCACCTCATGGAGTTTGTCAGCTTTCTGTGTCTGCTTCTTCCGACTTCTCTGAGCAGCAACTCGGTTTTTTTCTCTCCTTCGGACCTTCCTGTCGTCATCCTCGGGGCTCTGGGGGGAAACGCGTGGTCAGGAGTGATATGGGGGCCCCTGGCCTTCCCGGTGCCTGCCTGCCCTGTCTCCTCACTCAGCATTGCTCTCTGCCTTCCTCGCAGTCACAGCAGCGCTCGTCATGGCATCGGAGGGTAAGAGTAGCCCCTTGTTAAGGAGCACGCCGGCCTGTGCTACGGCTGCGCTCTGCTGCCAATCCCTGCGACCACCCTGAGAAATGTGTGGTGTGACCGCCACTTAAAAGATGAGGAATAAGAAACTCAGGTTAAGGAACTTGCTCCAGGTACCACGGCTGGTAAGCGGGTGAATGGGAAGTGGAACTCAGGTCTGTTGGACTCCACCAACGTTCACCAACCTCTGCCCCACAGGGTGTGTGCCTGGAAGCGCTGCGTGCGGTGTTGGCGCTGCTCGTCTGAGAATGGAAAAGGCAGAAGGCATCCGCTGTCTACCACCACACACAAACAGGAGCTTTTGATACCCTGCACGAATTACACCTACTCTTATAACTCACTGCCACCACGCAGCTCCATCAGCGGCGCACCAGGTGACCTTAAACACCACTGACAACATGCTCATGTGAACCAGGCTTGACTGCCATTGTGTTTCACACGTCTGAGCAAATCAGAAAGCAAGTTCATGATGTGTCTTGAAAGCCCTTAGTGAAATACAAGATTTAACCAAACCTAGTCAACTCCTCCAAGAGTTATTATGGAACAGGCAGGCATAAAAATGCATCTACCATGGCAAAAATGCCTGATTCCATTATAGAGAACATGGGGAAGAGAGTGGCATTTGCTTTCCAGAACCCCGTGAGAAGACACCAAGTGGGGGGGAAGGGGGGAATCCTACCTTTAAAGAGTTCAAAAGCCCAGGGATCAGTGGGGTACAAACACAGGAAAGCTACTCAATTATCAGTGTTAATTGAAAGCAAATGTTTAGCTATCATTTTATCTGGTCTGGTGTTCCAAATAAGAGACACATACCATCTCCCCAAGTAATGCAGGTAAATAATTTTTAGCATCTGCAAGAATAAAGAAGAGTAAATGACACATTCATAAATAGCATAAAAAGTAGAAGAGGCCTGGAGCTTAAAAGGAAACAGACACAAGGCGTTCAAATGTAATCTTTTAGAGGCAAAGAGGTCTTGGTCCACAGAACCAGAACACCACGGGGGGTAGGGGGAATGTGGTGGGGAGGACAGAACTCCAGCTTTAGAAATACACAGCTCCTGGGTTGTTGTTTTCTTTTCTTTTCTCTTACTGTCAATATGGCCTTGGTGACCATATTCTCTGAATTTTCAGTTTTCTCATTTATTGTAAGTGTGATTCATTCATGCTTTCAATCGTGGTAACTGAGTACCTTCCACGTGCCAGGCACTGTCCCAGGCACGGGAGAGACATGCCCGGAACTGCAGCCTAATGCTTGACGCTGGCATGAGATAAGATTTTATCTTAAAGCTCCCAGCACACAGTGTACCCTCAGTAACCTCTGTTGAGGTTGCTGCTATTTTTTAGCAGAATGTTTTTTTTTAAGGTTGTGTTTATTTTCAGAGAGAGAAGAGGGGAGGGAGAAAGAGAGGGAGAGAAACACCAATGTGTGGTTGTCTCTTGCATACTCCCAACTGGTGACCTGGCCCACAACCCAGGCATGTGCCCTGACTGGGAATCGAACTTGCAACCCTTTGGTTCACAGACAGGCACTCATCCACTCAGCCACCTCACCTAGGGCCAGGTTGCTGCTATTTTGTATTGAGTCCCTTATTGTGCTTGTCACCAAATCATGCCTCTTTGTTCTTCATAATCAGAAAGTCATAGGGCACAAGGAAGCTACAAGCAGCCTGTCCTCTGGGAGCTTACACTCTCTACTGGATTATCACCTACTCGATGGTCACACCTGGCAACCCAGAAGAAACATTTATCAAGACAGAAAGAGGGGAGCAAAGTGTTGAGAAACTCATATATTATTAACCATATCTCAATTAGTCCTCACAAAAATCATTCAGAGGCCGATGTTACCACACGTGTGCATTTTACAGGTGGGGAAAACCACAGGCTCCGAGAGGTTAAGCAAATCGCCAACGGCTTCAGCCTGTGTGCGGCAGAGCCAGCCCCACACTCAGATCTGTGACTCTCTAGCATCATCCTTGGACACTATTTGCCCAGCACCGAGGTGAGAAGCGTGAGAAGCGGAGCAAAACGACGAGAAGACTCCGTCCTGCAGCAGCTCGGTGGGGAGCGTCCCACAGCCGTTCCTGCAGGCAGCCGTGTCTCAGGTCCGCTACGTGCGCAGTTGTAAAGGTTGCAGGGGCAGCGCAGAGGTCTGGGCGCGGGTTTCCACCAGGCTGGGGGTGGAGCCCGCCCACTCCAGGCCCCCACCTCGCACCCCTAGGCTAATGGGTCCCGAGTTCCCCATTCCGGCACCAGCCAGGGACGGTGGACGTCGGTTGTGCCTGGGCACGAGTTGCCCCCACGGGCTGAATTTCCCCTCTCCACGCCCTGGCCCCCACTCGGAGCTCCGGGAAAGGGCCAGGCGCGCCGGGGTGGGGATGGCAGCAGGCGGCGGCGCACTGATGGCCGCGCAGACCCCACGTGCGGGGGAATGTGGATCGTGCGCCGCCCAGCCAGGTGTCGGTACCCTCCAGTTTCTCCTCCTCCACCTGGCGTGCAGGAGCCGGGCCCCCGTCCTGTACACCGCGGGTGCCGTACGTGCGCCCCCGGGAGCACCCTCGCGCCCCCACTCCCCACTCAGCGGTCAGCACCCCGGAACCCCAGCACCATCCTCCTCGCGCCTCCCTGCCGTCCTCCCGGAGCCTCTCGTTCACTACCTGCGGCTGGTTCCCGGGCGCCGAGACGTTCCTCTGCAGGACGCTGCCGGCGGCCGGGAGCCCTTGCGACATGCCGGGCACTCGTCCGCCCAGCCCGCCCCGCCGCGCCGCCTCGCGGAGGAGCGGCCGCGCGGCTCGCCGCGTCCTGCACGAGCGGCGCTACCTACCGGCGCTCGCCCGCCCTCGGCATCCTGCCGCCGCACCTGCCGGCCCCCCGCCCCGCCCCCCGGGCTTCCCGCCCGTTCGGCTCGCGTAGCCACTGCGCTGGGCCCGGGCTTCCCCACGCCCCGTCGGGGCCGTCGGTCCTTCCCAGTTGCAGTCGGCCCCGCCCCTCGCTCTCCCATCCCGCCTCGTTTCCTCCTCCCTGGGCCGCACTCGGGGTCCCAAATCCCCCCCCCTGCGCGCTTCATGGAAGTCACGTGGTGGCTCCGAAACCCAGAGGGAACGCGAAGCCCACCCACAGGAGACGACGCTGGGGCGGGGCGGGGGGTCTCTCGGCTGCTCTCGGGGAACTCAGGGTGAGAAACACAAGTGGGCGGTTTGGGGTTGGCGGTTTTTTCTCGGTCCCAGCGCGGCATCAGCCTGCGCGTCGGCCCCGCCTCCCCCCGGCGCGGGGGTCCGGGTCTTGGGGGACTTTCTCCGCGGCGATCGGCCCTTGGGGCGCCACTCTCACCCCTTCCGTGTCCCTCGGCCCCCCTGCCCGGGAGGCTCAGGCCAGCGGAGCGGACAGCCGCCTTTTCCGCAGGCACAGACCGCGGGTGCCCCGTGGCCTTTCCGCAGTGGCCCGTGCTCCTCCCGTCACGGTCCGGCCGGGCGGGGGGGGGGGTCGGCGGGGGCGGGGAGGCCCGCAGGGTGAATTCCCTGGGTGGGGGCGGGGTTGGGGGGAGGTTGCCCTGGAGAGCAGCGCTGCCCGGGCTTCCCTGGGAGCTAGGCGGTCACGGAGGACGGCACTGCGGATGGGCTCGGGGTTCTGGACCCCTGCCCTTTCCCCTTTTCGCCCGGCGAGAGGCAGCTGCTCTGCCTACGGGTTGAGGCTTCACGCCAAACTGGGGAGGGGTGGGGGGGGAGAGAGACCGCGCGTTCCCCGCGCCTGCCTGCCCGTTAGAAGATGCCAAGCCGAGCAGTGTTTAGTACGTGGTCCCCGCAAGGAGAAATCGGGCGGATGCGGCGCTGCGGCCCGCACTGCGCGCACGGCCCGCACTGCGCGCACCACCGGGAGAGAAAGATAACCGGGGACTTGAGTGGGTGGGTGGGACCCAGGACCAGGGCGTCAGACGCGCCTTCCCGGGGAGGTGGGTGAACTGCTCGGGCTTGTAAGCAGCAGCGGGGATGGGGGCGGGCCCTTCTGCCTCCCAGTCTAGTGCACGTGGCTGTCCACCGAGATTTGTGACCCTTGCAAAGCTGTGAGAGGCAGCTTGCGTGAACTTGGCTACCTGACCGAGGGCAGGAAAGCAAGGGAAGAATCTAGTCTGTATGGGCAGGGGCTTGGAGGAGGGTGGAGGTGCAAGGCGGCGAGGACAGAGGGTGAACTCAGCCCTTGAGGGTGGCCTTGCTCACTCCACACCGTCTCCGCTGCGCAGCGGAGCCATCGCTACCTTTTCCTCCTAGATTTCATCTTCTCGTCTCTCTTTGATCCTTGTCATCACTCTGCTGACCTCGAGGTCACCTCGGAGCTATTGCTTTTTGCGTCCCACGCAGCCACACACCACGTGCCGAGCACGGGGCTCCACACTCGAGTGCTCAGAAAATGCAATGCCGCCGGTCCACCTGAAGCCTTCACGCTTGGAAACCTAAAAGGACTCTAACAAGATAGGAAGACCTCTGGGCCAAGCAATTTTCAGAAGTGCTTTCATGTCCCCCAGTGTTTATGTTTATGAAGGGAAAGGGCAAGGTAAAAAGCACAGCGGACATTTAGGTGCAGTCCCACACTTCATTCGGGTAGTTGCTGTTTTTCTGTTCTCACTGAGCCTCGCAACGTTCTAAGTCCTTGCGGGCTGTACCTTCTACCTCGCCCCCCCCACGGAGCCTGGAGCCTTGGCTCAGTGCACCGAGAACTCTTCACCTGACAGAGGCCTGCTGTCTTAGTTATTCAAAGGTTCCTTCAAATATACTTAAAGGAGGAGCCTTGCTTAACTAGTTAGCGTTTAAGGAACAGATCAATTTGACCTCCATCTTGTACATCAGAGGGAATGGATTAAATAATTAGATGTGGAAAATAAAAACTAGGAAGGTAAAGCGGAATTGAATCCTTCACCAAAGCTCTAGGATAATACCATGGAGATAATTGTCTGAGACAACATGTGATAGGAGAAACCACCTTGGAAAGATTTGAACTATATTACAATGTTAAATTGCTTTAGATGACAGTATGACCAAAAATTAAAAACAAGCAGATGGGGAAATTATTCACAGTAAATACGATAAAGGGTTAAAATTTCTAGTATATATTCAGCTCGTGAAAAGGAACAAAATAAAAATATTGACATAACCTCCCAAAAGTAAACTGTGTGACATGAACTGGCATTTTCCAACAGAAGAAATAATCAAGGAAAATAGATATAGGAAAAATACACATTAAAATAAGACAGCTTTAAAAACATTAAGTTAACAAAATGAAAGTTTGTATCAAATGCCAGTGACAGTGTGGTGAAATCGGTATGCTAATATTTCACTGGCATCATTGTAAATTGGTTACAAACCTACTGGAAAGCAATTTTATTGTAATTTTTAAGAACCATGCAAGAGTCATCACTTTTGACTTTGTTCTCCCTAAACAACATCTAGAAAATTATCTTAGGAAGATCATCAAAAATACTAAGAAGAAAAATAGTACATGCACTAAAAGTTCATAGTATTTGATGATTGAGACTTTGTAAGCAACATAGATGTCCAATTATAGGCAAATAGCTGAATAACGTGCATGGCACAACCATGGAGCGGAGTACCGTACATCTTTAAACGGACAGGCATGCAGACAAACTTGCCACATGGCAGATTTATCTGATATGAGGCAACGTGAGAAAAAAAACCAGGACACAATAAGCACAAATATAACATGCATGTCAACGTGTGCACACAACACTCCTGTACTGTACACTAGAAAATGGTCAAGATGGTAAATTTTATATTGTGGGTTCTGTACCATGATGAAAAGGGCATGTATGTGAGAAAAAAAAGAGAAGATTACACACCAAAGTACTAGTTTTCCTGCCATGGTGGAGAGACGATAAATCACTACGTTTACTTGTCTTCCTGAGCTTTTTGAAAACTCTTATTATGTTAACGTCTTCAAACACTTTATATTCACGAGCAATATTATCTTCCCTGGCACTAGACTCACCTGTCACACCAGCGTGCCAACACCTGTCTCTGACCAAGTGGGATGCTCTAACGACAGCCTGTTTTTCTCTCTTTTCTGCAACACGTTCTGGTTCATTTTGTTCCAAGTCAGAAGGGGGAAGAGAGATGCAAATGAAAAAAAAAGATAAACAAGAACCAACATTTCAAATGTCTCCTTTTCCTTTTATTTTTTCCTCAGAACTGGGAAGAGAAATTATATTTTATGATTTGTCAATTTCCTCTTACTGCCACAATGACCCTGGATGACATCTTTGGGGATGGGGGTGGAGGTGCCAGAGGTCAGCGATCAAACCCTCTGGTGATTCACTTCACAAGAAGACAGTTCTTTTTTTTTTTTTTTTTTTTTTAAATTTATTTATTGTTATTTAATTACAGTTGTATGCCTTTTCCCCCATCCCTTCACCCCACCCCAGGTGAACCCACCTCCCTCCCCCCTCTCCACCCTCCCCCCTGGACAGTTCTTTATAATCACCACTTGTTCAGATGCTAGAAAACCCTGTCACTATTTTACGTTTGCTCTTCCCTTTTAAGGGAAACCAGCCTTCCAGTAAGTGTACTTTCACTGGTCTTTCTCAGAAGGTGATTCTGCAGGCTTCCGGTAGGGCTAGAAAAAGGAAAGCATGAGGCAGAGAACCTGCATTGACCGGAAATCAGTCCTGTGTCAGGCACCGTTGTGGGCGCGGGGGTAGGGCCAGCAGTGGACAGGACAGAGGCCCCCACCTCGTGGAGCTCACATTCTACAGGAGGGGGACAGACAATGAGCAAAATGAAGTATTTAGATGGTGATGTGCTCTATGCAGAAATATAAAGCCCAGACGAGAGATGGGGGTAGCGAAGGGTGGTCAAGCGAGGTTCCTGAGGGAGGTCAGAGGGAGCCATGAGAATATCTGGGAGGAGTGGTCCAGGCTGCCCAAAGAGTAAATGCAAGACCCCCCGTGAGAGAGGGTGCCCGGCCATTCCAGAAACTGTGGGAGGCTGGAGTGGAATAAGGAAGGGCTGGATTACTCAGGAGGTGAGGTCAGAAAGGAAAAGGGCCAAGTCAGGCAGAGCCATCTGGAGGATTTTACTTTTGCTCGCAGTGGTGATGGCAAACACGGCAGGCCTTTGAGCATAAATGTGACACGATCTGATTTAAGTTTTACAGGATCACTTTGGGCCCTGTGTTAAGAAGGGTCAGAACCAGCAGGCAAGAAACAGGAGTCCATGGCAATAACCCAGCAGGGTGGGGAGGAGCTTAAACAATGTTGACAGCCATGGAGGCCCCCGGCGAATTTTCCAGGAAGTCAATGAGCAAAAGCATTAAGGCCCCCCACGTACAGGCCCCTAGCAATGGGTTCACATGGTGAAAGACTGGAATAAAATGTGCAAAAGTGGAATATTTTAACCACAAATGGTTAAGGCCATAGTCTCTTTTCATCCCAACTTCCCCTCAGTCCCTTCACATCTGCTAGTGTTGAAATGGCTGTGGGCACTTGGGGGACCTTGCGAAGGATGGTCAGTCAGAGATATTTTTGGGTATTGGGATATATATATGTGGCTTGAAGTCACTTCTGTCTGGAGTCATTCATTGCTGGCTGCATGGCGGAATATTCCTACTGCCCACCATGCCCACTCACCTGACACCTGAGTGCTCCTCTGCCCTGGCACCAAACCTGTGAGGACTGCGGAGGAGGAAGAAGGTTTGAAATGATGGCCCCGGAAGCTAATCTCTCAAAATTCTTCAGATCATCACACATGTAAAATTGCTAGCAGACGATTTAGTTCCTGTTTCTATCTCAACAAAAGATCATTCTCACCTGCCAGGAATGAAATTTAAAAAACATCGTATACCCTTATAAATATACCATAAGCCAGGGATTTTTACTGTCTTAATGGGAGTGGCAAATTTGATAAAGCCTGCATATAACATTTTAGCTGCTGTTAGGAAACATGTTCTGGAACATTTTTACTACAGGCTCCTGATTTGTTTGTATGTGAAGGGCACCAGTCTTTGTCATCTCTAAATTTATTAGTATATTAAAAACTGAGAGAAAAACACGTAAAGGTAATCAAATGTAAAAAAAAAAGGTAAATATAAGCAATTAATAGAAAAATTTTGACATCAATAAGCAAATTGTAAAAACAAATTTCAGATCATACTAGAAGCAATAGTTCATTCAGAAGAAAAGATCAACGTCACGTAAAAGCAATGAACAGGTTATTATTGTACTGTCTGATGACCCAATAATGAGGTAGAGTGGCCACAATGGAAAACCACTTACAGTTCTTGCTGCTCTCCTCTGAAACACTGACATTGATGAGGACGAGATGCCACTACAGTGAGGACATTGCTAATAAATTGGTTAACAAATTGGCTGATGAGCGTCATTCGTTCGAAGAATACCTAAGATGAATCCCTGGGAAAGAAAATTAAAAACTGCCCTGAAACATTACAGCGCCCTCCATTAAACTTGGAGGCTTTTCCAAATCTGACGACAATTCTGAAAAATTATAGGACATTTCCGATGATATGGTGTGAGTCTGCAAGAAATTATCTCTAAAAAATTGAATTTTCACCTACCACATGGAAAGACTGAATTATCTCTCCAGTCTATGGAAAATTACGTTACAGAATCATTGTCTCATGAACAGGGGAACAAGAAGCATGCAGCTCAAAAGGGTAAGGTAATTAATAAAAATGTTATTTTCTTGATTTTTCTGATGACGTGAGTGTTTGTCAGTTTTTCTAATTTGTAATTTCTTGTACCATTTTTTTTTTTTAGAATGAAAAAAGTTACTTTTCTAATTCTAGCTCTGTTCAGTAGTCAGTGCAATGGTGGGGTGGGGGGGGGAGCAGCTGGCTGGCACCTGTCAGTGAGTTGGTTAACTTTATAACTTTAATATGTTTATGATTCTTAGTCACACATGATATAAAATCTAGAATTGATCAAAAAGCATATAGAAGAAAAAGACTCCACATTATCCAACCACACACGCAGAGATAACTCTGTTGATATTTTGGCATGCCACAGTGGTTAATTTTATGTGTCGCCTTCTCTGGGAGAAAGGAAACCCAGAGAGCTGGTAAAACGTTACTGCTGGGTGCATTTGTGAGGGTGTTCCTGGAAGAGATTAGCATTCGATTCAGTAGAGTGAGTACAG
Source organism: Desmodus rotundus (assembly GCF_022682495.2). Lineage (NCBI taxonomy): Eukaryota > Metazoa > Chordata > Mammalia > Chiroptera > Phyllostomidae > Desmodus > Desmodus rotundus. The sequence goes on from NC_071398.1 coordinate 85,583,377, forward strand.
AAGATAACCCTGATGTGCATGGGTGAGCTCCATCTAATTCACAGAGGGCCCAAATGGAACAACAAGGTGAAGGAAGCATGAACTCCCTCTCTTTTCTGAAGCTGCAACATCCATTTTCTCCTGCCCTTGGACATCTGAGCTCCTGGTTTTCAGTCCTTCGGACTCTGGGACTTACCCCGGCAGCCCCTGGTTCTCAGGCCTCTGGCCTCAGACTGAATTATACCACCAGCTTTCCTGGTTCTCCAGCTTGCAGACGACAGGCTGAGGGACTTCTCAGCTTCTGTCACCGTGTGAGACAACACCTATAGTAAATCCCCTCAAGGATGGATAGATAGATAGATAGATAGATGGATAGATAGACAGACAGATGATCCTATTGGTTCTGTTTCTCTGGAGAATGCTGACTTATACACAAATGTTGCTTTCCCGCATCTTTTAATGCAAGTGTATACACATATATTTGTTTATGTGCATGAAATCATACTCTAACATGCTTTATCACTTAAGAACGTCATATAAACCTCTTTCCATGACAATGAATGTGCATCTGCATTATCATTTCAGATGTGCACAGAACCCCGCTGCAGAGCTGCTACCACTCCGTTGTTTTCTATTTTTCCCTGTGTGTGGCAACGTTGCCGTAGATCTCACTGTGTCAGGCAGCATAGGCTGCCGTGACAAAATACCACAGACGGGGTGATAATTTATTCACGGGAGAAACTTATTTCTCACAGTTCTAGAGCCTGGAAAGTCCAAGATCAAGGTGCCTACCAATTTGGTTTCTGGTGAGGTCTCTCTTCCTGGCTTGTAGGTGGCCACCTTCTCACTGCATCCTCATGTGGTGGGGGAAGGAGAGAGGTATTTCTCTTCCTCTTCTTATAAGGCCACAGTCATACTGGACTAGGTCCCACCCTTATGACCTCATTTAACTTGACCTCTTATAGACTCTACCTCTAGGTATAGTCACAGTGGGCATTAGGGCTTCAACATACAAATTTGGGGAGAGGACACAGTTTGGTCCATAGCAATCACTGTACCCCTATATGTTTGCACTTGCCTGATTGTGGCCTTAGATTTAATTTGTAGGACTAGAATTGCTAATCAAAAGGAATATACATATTTTCAAGGTATTTGACACACACTGCAAAATGACCTTACAATTTATAGTCCTGCTAGCAGTGTGTGAAAAATCCTACTAGATAATTAGGGAATATTTTTAAAACTACAGTTCAAAGTTAGAAGGATCGAACTTGTTTTCTTGGGTCGTTTGTTGGATTCCTGATACAGATGTGGGGGGAGGGGAGGAACAGATAAACACAAGATGAAGACCTCCTCAAAACAATGTGTCAGGGGTTATTTTTAGCAGCTTCCCATACGTAGCCCCTTCTAGAAACATCTAGAAGCCATCTCCCTGGTGCCCAGGATTCCCCGAGGAATGGGCAACCCAAGAACTCTGGGCTCTTCAGCCTAATTCAAAACACATCACCTTTCCTCCACCCAAACTTCTCAGGCTTTTCGCTCCCCCTGCTCTCAGAAGAAGGACAAAGACAACAAGCCAAGCTGGCTGTTCATATTACTTCTACTAAAGGTATTTGCATTTTTAAAGAAAAAAGCATTAATAATGCATTTACACAAAGCACAAAGGATTCACACTTTACAGAAAAATTGAGTGATCATCACTCCGAATTCCAGTCCTTAGTTTGGTGTGTGTCCTTCCGGCTCTTATCTGTATTAGTGGCCTACTCTTCATCCCCACATCTGTCTCCCCCTCCTAGCTAAGAAACCCCGTGAGGGTGAAGGCAATGTCTTATTCATCACGTTGTCCCCATTCCCCAAAGCAGGGCCTCCTTGTAGAGATGAGCAGCCCTAGAAATGAGGGCATGACGTGTGGAGAGCTTAAGGAACTCGCCCAGGTTACCCAGAAAAATGGCAGGGTTAGCAGTTAGCATTCAAACCCAGGCAGAGCATGCACTTATTAAAGGTTTAATTGATAAATATATAACGAACATTCACACTGGGGCAAGTGACACCGGACTAGAAGAGTTGCCCCTAAACAAGGTCCAGCACATGCCCTCAAAGCAGAAGTGAGGGCGCTTACTGGCACAGAAGTTCCATGGTAGCGCACTCACACAAAATTTAAATAATTCATTTTTCTCCCCCCCAGAATCTTGTATTCTGTGGAATGACATCAGGTATAGTAATAGTGTTTTAACTAGTTGCACAATGCTAGTATGTGATGCAGCTCTGAATTCCGTGATAGTGCGGGAATTGTAATAGCCTGATCTCTGAAGACATTGCTCATTATTCTCTTTAAAACCAAAAACGTAAGACATTTCTCATTCGTGACTCACTTAAAAAAAAATGTCACTCCTTTTCTATTGAACTCACCACCCCCTACAGCTAACTTGTAATTTCCCTGGAGGCAACACCAACTTCTTGTCGTGTCTGGCACCGAGCTGGGCTCACAACACCTGCCACACATCTGCCGAGTGAACGAACTCTGAATGAGCTCCACCGGCTTGGCTGTGGATTTCGTGAGAAGGAGAATTATAGCTTTGATATTCCCCTGGACACTGAAGAAGGATGCCTGGAGCTGCTTTGAGAAGTCTCTTTTCTGTCTCATTAATTGCCTGGGCTCTTGGCTTGCTCAGGGCAGGAAGAGTCTTAGGCTTGAAGGCAGCCTAGAGGGTGCTCGTCAAAAGCAGCTGAGCTCATCTGTTATTTCCCTCCCACAGACCTGAGGGCCACAAAATTAGACTGACCTTTATCCTTGGTGCCTTCCACTTTGTCATCCTTGGTTCATAAATGGGCTTCCTTTAAGTATTCATTACTTGTTTGCTCATTAGTGATAAAACAAACATCTGAAAACCCACCACCTAATTCAAGAACCAGAACCCCGTGCTCCTTTCTATTCTATCCCCCTCCTCCACAACCTCAATTTTGTGTTTATCGTGTTGCCTCTTTTCAATTTTAATTTTTATTTAATTTTAATTTAATTTTCAATTACAGTTGACATTCAATGTTACATTAGTTTCGGGTGTTACTGCCTTTTTTATTGTCTACGGCCACACCACCCTGAACACGCCCGATCTCGTCTGAATGTTTAGTTTTTAAAGAAACTACTGAAGTGTTTTCTAGAGTAGCTGAACCATTTTAAATTCCCATTGGCAACATATGAGGGACACTGTTTCTTGGCACGTTCTTCAGCATTCGGTTTTGCCACTGTATTTTATTTTAGCCATTCTGATGGGAGTGTAGTGATATCTCATTGTGGTTTGAATTTGCATTTTCCTAATGGCTAATGATGTTGAACATCTTTTCATGTGTTTATCTGCCCTCTGTATATGCTTTTCAGTGACATGTCTCCATCTTTGGTTTATTTTATCACTGAGTTTTCGCTACCCTGCTGTTGATTTTTGTAGAGCTACAGAAAAAAGATCTTGCTGGGATTTTGATAGGAATTGGATTAAACCTATCTGCAACTTTGGAGAGAATTGACATGTTTACTAGGCTGCGTCTTCCAACCCATGACTACAGTATGTCTCTCCATTTATTTAGATTTTTATTTCCCTCATCAGCATTTTGTAGCTTTTAGCATACAAGTCCTGTACATGTTTCGTTAGATTAACACATTTCTTTTTTCTTTTTTAGTGATTATAAATAGTATTGTATTTTTCAGTTTGATGTCCATGTGTTGATTTGATTTTTGTAGGTTTATCCTGTGTCCTGTAAACTTGCTAAACTCACCTACTAGTTATAGGAATTTTTTGTACATTCCTTGTAATTTTCTATGTGGACAATCATGTCATCTGCAAATAGAAATAGTTTCATTTATTCCCATCTGATTTGCATAGTCTTTATTTCCTTTCCTGCATTAACTAGAATTTTCAGCACTATGTTGAATAAGAGCTGTGAGAACAGACCTACTTGCCTTGTTCAAGAGCTTTGAGGGGAAAGGACTTGGTCTTTCACCATTAGGTATAATGTCAGCTGTAGTTTTTGTAGAATGCTTTTTATGAAATTGAGGAAGTTCCCCCTTTATTCCTATTTTTCTGGGAGTTTTTATCATGAATCATTGTCGAGTTTTGTCAAATACTTTTTCTGCATCAATTGATAGGATCATGTGGTTTTTCTTTTTTTAGTCTTTTCACATGTTGGGTTATATTGATTGATTTTCAAATATTGAACCTGTCTTTTATCCTTGGAATATAAGCCCTATTTGGTTGTGATGTACAGTTCTTTTTATATATCGCTGAATTTTATTTACTAATATTTTGTTGTGTTTTTTTCTATATTCGTGAAGGGTATTGGTTTGTATTTGTATTTTGCACAGGTTTTGGTATCTGGGCAACACGAGCTTCATAAAACAAAATGGGAAATGTCTACTTTTCTGTTTTCTGGAAGGCATCGCATAGAATTGGAGTAATTGCATTTTAAATATTTAGTAGAATTCTCCAATGAAATCATCTGGATCTGGAGATTTCTTTTTGGGGAGTTTTAGAATTACAGAGTCACTTCCTTTAGTAGTTATAAAGCTATTAAAATCATCTATTTCATATTGGGTGAGTTCATGCTTTTCAAGAAATTGGTCCCCTTTGTCTAGCTGTCAGGTCCGTGCTGGCACACCTGCTCCTTCATCACTTATTTGAGGTCTGGAAGTTCTCTAGCAACATTCCTGAGATGGCTCAGCTGTGTCTTCTCTCTTTTTCTCTTGGTCGGTCTTGCTGGAGATTTGTCAATTTTGTTGATCTTCTCAAAGGATCAGTGGTTTTCTGTATTGTTTTCATTTTATTACTATTTAGTGTTCCTTTTTCTCCTTGCTTTGGACTTAGATTGCTCTTTTCTAAATTTGTGAGGTTTTTTCATTTCCCTTCATTTCAAGGTGTTTTTAAAATCTGCCTTGAAATTTCCTTCTTGACCCATGAATTATTTAGAAGAATGTTTAGTCCCACTGTGTGAAAATTTCCCTGTTATTTCTGTTACTGATTTCTAGTTTGACTCCAAGGTGGTCAGAGAATATACTTGTATAATTTTACATTTTTTTCTTTAGCCTTTTCTGTTGATTTATATTTTAAAGCCTAGGCCATGTACACTACATTTTTGAAATTTTGTTCTTTTTACTGTTCTGTCCAAACAGCTTCTGTTCCATATCACTAACTGCCAGCACAAAAGAATACTATCCCACTTTGCATTTCCTTGACCTCATCCCTGTGTCTGGAAGACATTTCCATGATAGGGTTTCACCCTGGAGGAATCAAGAGGGCTGATTCCAGGGTCCAGGGTGCCAGTGGACTCCACTGCCGAAACCCACAGGGTTGGGGGCTCTATACTGGCCCTGGTGAATGGTTCATCTGTCAGACCTCAGAACGAACGCACGGTGGCCTCAGAAATGCCAGCTGGGCGTGAAGAAAATGAACGCGGTTTCTAATGGCATATTTTTTGTATAATTTAATAAACAGCTTTGAAAATGTTACTGCTACTGCTTATGCTTGTTATTTGTGTGTCTGTCCCTCTGAGTCATTGGTCTTCTGCTTCCCGTTCCTGTTTTTCACATTGTATGTTTCAGGGTAGCAGACACTAACTTTTCTGCATTTTTGCTGCTGGGCCACGCGCCTCTGCTCCTTAGATGTGAGCACCTTGCAAGTCTTGTTTGAATGCTCCTCTTTGGCCCGGGATATAGTCTCTCTTGGTCTGTGTTTCATGGGCATTGGAAATGAATGTGCATTCTGCTCTTGTTGGGTGGAGTTTTCTGCAAATATCTATCTGATCATGTTGGTTGATGGTGTGGAGCCCTATAGCCTTGCCGATTTTTTTTTCTGATTCTATCAATAGTTGTCAGATATCATAATTTTTGCCTATCTGGTTGGTGGAGATGTTTATCTTTTCATAGTCTTGAGCTGCATTTCCCTGAGTTCTAGTAAGATTGAGATCAAATTAAATACTTTCCTTCCTCTTTAATTACACTTTTAAAACACATAGTCAAGACTTCACTAATCATTCAAACCCGTTTCTTTTTTTTTCTCTTTGGTGTTTGTTTTTACATAGGCAGTGACCCCAGCCGACGCATCTGAACAGAGAGGCCAAGAACGTGTCTGGATAATTCTCCGTGTGCAGCTCCACCAGGCAGACAGCCACAGCAATGAGACGCAGACTTCGGTCAAACCCTCCCAGGACTCCTCTTGCTGACAAATCCAGTCCTAAACCTGGGCCCATCCTCTGATGTCCTGCGTGATGCACTTCCTGTGTAACTAACCCAGCGTCCGTGCCTTGCTCTCCCTCGCTAAGTGGGCCCCCACCATTCCCTCTGTCAAGAATGTTCTTTGCCAACCAAAATCCTACTTATGCTTTAAATGTGGCTCACATGCTCCCTCTATGGGGACTTCCTCGATCATCCCAACTGGAAGGGCCCCTTTCCATTGTCCTGCAACCCCTGTCACGTGACTCACAGGGCGTGGGAGGATGAGGCACAGGTCTGGGAGCCTGCTGGCACGGCTCAGGTCCGTCGTTCCCACCAGGACTGCCTTCTTTCTTTACACCTACCTCTTGGTTGCAGGCGAAGTGCCTCTCCTTTGTTAATATCCTCACTCACATAGTGAACAGTATTGAAATTCCTTCTCAAATGACCAAATTCACCAGAAGTGGCATTCTAGGCAAAGCCCCAATTTGGGGAGCAGAAGGATCACCTGTGCAACAGATTCGGAGAAGGAATTGTTTAGAATACTGATAAACTCATGCTTAAAGTGGTTTCGGCACACTTGCCAATTGAATGTGGGAAATAAACTATTCTCTGAAGAGTAAAACACCTGAAAATGTATTTTTAAAATCTGACTTGTTTTATTGTGAGTGAGAGTGGGCAACGCTCCTCTGAGGTTTGAATTTTGTTTCTTCAAGCTGGGTGATAGTTTCACTAGACTGTATAATACAAAAGAACTTAAAAAAAAACAAGTCTAGATAATACCTTGTTATTTTTAAAGAAAAAATCCCAGGCAAATGTTACACAACCTATCTACATAAAAGTAGCCATGAATTTGTGTATCTCATATGAGTGCAGTTTCATATACCAGGCAATTGCAGTCTTTGTTAAAAACCAAACGGCATATTTTTAAGTCACAGGAGACTAAAAGAAATTCTAAAAATAAAGATTCTCATCTTATCATATAATGACACATTTTATAGAAAAATTAGAAAATAACAATGATAAATATTATTGATAATAATAAACTGTCATATACTTAATTAATACATAGTAAAAATAAATAAATTAGTATAACCATCCCTATTTCCTTCACGCAGTGACAACTGCTGATAATACAGAAGAACCTTAAGGAGATTGTCTTAGGTCTTTCGGGTTCATGTTTAGGAAAGACTATTCCTGTTAGACTTTTTTTTTAATGAAGTGTCTGTACCCTTCCCCCTCAATGTTCCAGGACTTAAAAATGCTGATGGTCAGCAGTTCTTCATGTTTATTTTTAACAGTTCCACATGCTGTTCTTCAGCCCATTTCCTCTTGCTCTCTCCCCAGCAGAGGCAGAGAAGAGTCGGCCTCTCTCTCTGCCCAGGACTCTTCCACAGAATTGCAGCGCTGCACCTCAAACCTGCTCTTCTACGGTGTGAACCAGCCAAGTGTCTTCTCCTTGGCATTTGAGTCTCCTTTTCCAATTATTGTATCACCTTGAGGTATCCCTGGGGCTTTCTAAGAGGCTGAGAGCAAGGCATGTTTTTTCATAACATCTAGTCAACCTAGTATTTCACATTCTCCTTCCTGATAGCAGGAAGCTGATCAGGTGGCTTTGGGGGCTTCCTTTCACTTCTGAGTGTATGTGCCTCTTTGTGGGGGCTAGATAAGATTCTGTTTGTGCCAGATATTTAATAAGCTTTCCTGGCCGTCTGACTCAAAAGTGCAGTTCCTAATAAGAGCCACAAAGGGTACAGGGAATTCCAAGAATTGGCTGGTTACTCATTGGTGGTGGATCAAGTAGGGAACACAACACACTCCCCCTGCCCACTTCCCAGTGACTTCTCCCACACTCACTGCAAAAGGGGTGGTCACAAAGAACAGTCTGAGGGACCCCACGTTGCCCCTCGTGGTGTGCTTCCTGGCAGGGGACGTGCCCTGGGGATCCTGTACTTCAAGGAGGTCGGCTTCACAGACGCTACTTCGCTCACCATAGAATGGGGCTCTGGGTAGTCGGGGCTCATCCAGGTTGCCTCCTCCTGGCTTCCTTGTTTCTTCCCAGGGAAACCACTTTTAACTGTGGTGTTCTTGAAGCTGGGCATCAGTGCACCCCGGTCCCCGTGACCCTGAGAGACACAGTCACATTTGACCCGTGCTTCAAACTGAACCCCTCTAGAGAAGTAGCTGGGAAGCCAGAGGGGGTGGGAGCCCGAGCAGAGGAGTGACAGTGAGCTCAGACTCAGTAAATGGTCAACTTTTGCAGAAGCATTCTAGACACTGCCAAGATCTGCAGAAAGTGCCTGCACCGTTCTGTCAAACACCTTCCCAAATGGGCCCTCCATTCTTTACAAACAGCTATTCACCACCCTTTTCATTCATCTTACTCTTGTGTTTCCTTTTTTTTTCTTCTTCTTAAAGTCATACCACTTGCCAGGATATCCCCAATCAACCTCCATCTTCTCCCATTATTCAAAGGGTTCCTGAAACCACCTCTTCCAGGAAGTCTTCTCTGTCTAACTAGAACGATGAAAACCTCTGGCATCCTTCCACACTAACCACTCTCCAAGAACTTCCCCTTTGTTCCCACAGAATGTAAATGATGCAATTTATTTTTTGTTAAATATGTGTTTTGAACACATTCTCAGGAAGGATATAGCAATAGGTGATGCCTTTGGAGACCTCGGTTGGTGCCTCACTGATGTGCAGATGACCCCGACACAACAGATCAGTGAACAAGTATTGCTGCTACGCATGGGACTCTGCAGGTAGTTGCTCAGACTGTCTTCAGAACCTGAACTTCTACATTTCTAGTGGCGCTGTTTGTATGTTCACCATGAGCCAGATGCCTCAGTCCTAGTTATTCAACAGAAATCCACTGAAACCTACTATGAGCCGAGCACAGTGATAGGTATGGAAGATGTAGTGCCCACTGAAAGTTTTTAAGACTGTTGTGGTGGGTCATCGGTTTGGTGGCCCTACAGGAACCATGCCTCTCAGCATTCGTGCCCTGGTGAAGCCCCCAACCCCACTCCTTTTTGAATCTGAGCTGGCCTGTGATCTGCTTTACTTAATAGAATATAGTAGAAATGATGTGCCAGTTCCAGGCTGAAGCCCGAGAAAATGTGGACATTTCTGCTTTTGTGTTCCGGGGAGCCCTGAGCTACTATTTTTGGAATGATTTGCTCTACAAAAATTGATAACCAAAACAAACAAACTATAATTCTTGAAAGCAGAAGAGGAGTATATGACCATTCAAAGTGGCTTCAAGATACTTTGATAAACCAAATACTTAGACATTTAATAATCAAGAAGAATCATGGTACCAATATGCCTTTTGAAAAACCAGCTTGCTCTATCAAGTTCTTGCTTAAAATGATAACCAAATAGTTATTTTTTCACAGTTCTGTGATCTGAGCTGGGCTCAGCTGGATGGTTCTTCTGCTGGTCTTGCTGGTGGTTGGCAGGAGGCGGGGTTCAGCTGGAACTTGGGATCACTAAGCTTCTCTCTTTCGCTGTAGTCTCAGGGCTTCTCCCATGATTTCTCCAGGAGAGCAGCTGGACTTCTTGCATGGTAGCTGTGGTGTAATGGTGAGTGCATCTGACATGCGGGGCAAAGGGCCTTTACGGTGTACCTCAGGGAGAGAATGGAGGCGGGGACTGGAGTCATATCACCTCACTTGATTATGTAGAGTCTGCAGACCCTTGGGAAGGTGTCTGGGCATGTATGTGTTCTCTCTCTCACCACTCTGCATCATAAGAATAGAGGTGATAACAACCCCTACCTCATGGTTTGTTTGGAGGATTAAATGAGATGATACATGAGATGCCCTTAGCATGGTCCTGGCACATAGAAAGCACTCAACATGTGGTAACTACTAGTATTTTATTTTATTCTTTTAATGATTTTATTTATTAATTTTTAGAGAGAGGAAGGGAGGGAGAAACAGAGGGAGAGAAACAGCAATGTGTGGCTACCTCTTGTGCGCCCCCTACTGGGGACCTGGCCTTTCAACCCAGGCATGTGCCCTGACTGGGAATCAAACTGGCGATGCTTTGGTTTGCAGGCCAGCCTTCAATCCATTGAATCACACCAGCCAGAGCTCTATTAGGATTTTATTAAAGTTACCTTCGGCAAATAAGTTAATAAAATTGTATTTAAACATTTAAATTTTTAAAATTTACTTTTTTTTTTTTTTGAGAGGGGAAGGGAGACAGAGAGACAGAAAGACAGGAAAAAATTTGATTTGTTGTTCCACTTATTTACACATTCATTGGTTGTTTCTTGTATGTGCCCCAACTGGGGATCGAGCCTGCAAACTGGGGTAATGGGACAATGTTATAATCAACTGAACTGGCCAGAGCTTGTATTTAAACAGTTATAGGAAAGTATTTTTGTATAATTCTGGGCATATACTAAATCCTTCATGCTTGTTTTAAAAATGGGCTGCTTTAAACAATTCTATGATTCACACAATTAATGGCCTTTCACCCAATTTTGCTGTGATGTTACAGTTGTGGCTTTACTTAATCTCTTTTTTTGGGTAATCTTTTATCTTGAATAAAAGAGTAGAGTCAATTGTGACCTCATGTAGCTAGAACAAATCTGACATCGTGAGTTTGTTTTAGACAATTTTTAAAAAGATTTTATTTATTTATTTTTACAGAGAGGGGAAGGGAGGGAGAAAGGAGAGGGAGAGAAACACTGATGTGTGGTTGCCTCTCGCACGCCCCCTACTGGGGACCTGGCCCACAACCGAGACATGTGCCCTGACTGGGAATGGAACCAGCTACCCTTTGGTTCGCAGGCCGGCGCTCAATACACTGAGCTACACCAGCCAGGGGTGTTTTAGACAATTTTTTTCAAATCAGATTTATAGGGAGATAAGAAAGAAAAGGAGTTTTGTGAGGGGGGAAAAACCCCCAATGCTTTCTGAGAATTCTGAGGCTCTGGTCTGGTGTATTACATAGTAAAGGGAACCACAGGCTTAACTGCACATCACATCCACCATCTGATGAGACCTCCGGAGTGTAACACCTTCGCAGACAGCATGGCGGTACATTGAATCCCTTTGATGTCACATCTCAGCTTGTCCCTCCTGTGTCCTCTCTCTCTGACTGAGATAACAGCTGGGAGGCTGCAGGGAGAAGGGGCAGAGTCCAGTGTTTCCGGGAGGGCAAGCCCGGGAGTGGTGCAGGCTGGGGGTGGGGAGGGGGTCACAAAGTCATTCACCCAGGCAGAAAGAATGCAATACTTATTTATGTTTTTGAACTTTTGTTCCCTTTGACCGTCACTGACAAAAGAAATGAGGATTCATTTTGGCAAGAAGTTATTTCTAGAAAATCATCCGTCAAATCTGAAAAATCCTTTCTTTAAAAGGATTAATTGGGTTGGGCTTATAACAAAGAAAATTGCAAGTAAGTATTGAGAATTGCAAGTAAGTATTAAGATTTGCCAGTAAATTACAGGAATTTCTTAGTACTCCATCACAGTTTCCAAAACCAGGCAAAACAATTTCTTGCAAGTAACTAATTCCCCAGAAGTCTGAAAACCCACAAGTTTCACTCTCATCTTCCCTTTGGGTGCCTGGAACCCCCGCAACGATACAGATTCACCCCACCCCACCCCTTCCATGCCTGGGTCTTTCCCTCACTCCCCTCTGGCCACACTGCTGGATTCCCACCTGTCACCCATGTCTCTGTGACCAGTGGCGCATGCTGGTCTGCGCTTTGGTTTACTGGAGAATATCCAAACACCTTAGCACACTATTTGGATTCATTGAGTATTTGTAGAATCAAAGGTGTGATTATGAAAAGTAATTTTAAAGTATCGTTTGGAATGTGACTGGGGAAGACCCAAAGCCGGGATGTGTGGGCGCTGAAGCACAGGGGTCCTAAAAGTTGGCGGCGTGTTATTATTCTGTCTCTGCTGTCCCGTTTTTTTCTTTTCCTTTTTCTTTTTGGTCACCCTCTCATTTTCTGCACCCTCACAGGATCAGAGCTGGGCAGATACGGCATAGTAGAGATCAGAGAGAATTCATACCCACACTTATTTGAACCTTCTTTCCCCATCAAAATTTTTTTTTAAGAAGTCAGCGTTTTCTTGAACGTGTTACCAAAGAGGCTTAGTCAAAAACACCACAGCCCGTGTCATCATCGGACTCCTCGATCCTTCTTTCTTTGCTCCCACTTTCTTTCTGCAGCAGGGGCAGCAGCAGTGGAGGGGGCAGGACCTCCTGCTGGTGCAGCCCAGGCTGCTGGGGCAGGCCCACCAGCCCCTGCCTTGCAGAGGAGGCTCCCAGAGTTGCATGGGCCAGGGCCTCTGCATACAAGCCTGGCCAGAAAGGTGCACCATTTGCACCAGCTGCTGTGATGAGGGCCCAGTGAGTAGATGCAGGTGAGCTCTGAGGTGGAGGCCATGGTGTGGGAGAGCGGGGCTAGTCGAAGGCCTCACCCCAGCACGTCTTAGCTTCTTCCTAGGTGGACTGGGCACCTTAGTGCAGCTGGAGAAAGGGGCTCAAATGTTTTTTTTTTAACAGGGAAGGAAATGAAGGAAGACAGGCAAGTCAAAGCCTCCCCTCTTCTTTTCCTACCTAGTCTCCTGGCGGAGATGCTCAACTGTAAATGGCTCGAAAGAAGCGTCACAAGTAGGAACAAAGAATTGAGGGAGCGCTTAGCTGGGAAAGAGCCACTGAACCAGGGGGTGCTCCCAAGGGCAGAGATGGGAGGGGCTGTTGGAGTGACTCAGGCAGCTAGGGCCCTGGAGGGGCAACCCCTGGCTGCCTCATGGGGGAACTAAACCTCAGAAGAGCTTGAAGGGACAAAGAGTCTCAGATACTTAGGGACTGGTGAAGAGGGGCATGTTCCGTCAAGGTGACGTGAGGGGTGGAAATGGACAGAGGGCTCCAGTGCCATCACGATGGAGGGTGGGGGCCACAGAGCCACACAGGTGGGCAGCAGGGGGGCCTTGCAATCCGAGACTGGGAGTGAGCCCAAGGCATGGAAGCCACTCTCTGAAAGAGGCTGGTTGAGGTGATGACAGAGAAGGCCTGACCCTTCACAGGTGCAGCAACAAGCTGTCACAGGGGACCCGAAGAGCCGGGTCTGCCCTGGCTACCCCAGGCCATCCAGAAGTCAAGGGAATGCAGTCACAGGAAAAGAGGGCCGGAGGGCAAATGTATCTCTGGCATCCTGGAGTCAGGCCGAGGGGTGTGAACGCCATGCTCTTCTTCTCTGGCCACGCGGGGATCTGGGGACTAGAATTCCGCTCTGCTGGCCAGAAAACGAGAGTTCTAACTCAGGCAGTTTCCTAGGGTTAAATCCCGCCTCCACCGACACCCCACCCCCTGCAAGAGTAAGCCCATCTTCTAACCTGAATTCGTAATGAGTATGAAAGCAACAGTCACTAATCAAACCTAGGGGAACTGATAAGTTAGAAATTTGCAATATAAAATCATTCATTCATTCGACTATTACTAGTAAAAGGCCCACAGGGTGCAGGCAACGTAGAGACACAGTGATGAATATGACAAGACTCTTCCCCCTGAAGCTCCAAATAAATATAATATTGATTTCCCCAAATCCTTTCATAGATGATAACCCCCACAAACCGTTCAGTGGTTCTCCAGAAAGATATTTTTTCTTCATTTTTATACACAGAGGCTTGATAATAGAATCCATTTGCAAAACAAATGGTCAGGGGAAGTAAAAAAAGAACTCCAAAGAAACCCTAACTAAACCTCTCAGCTGTAAGCAGAGATGTTCATTCCGATAAGACATGCAGTCTTATCTGAACCATCCTGAGATAACAGCACTGAAACCCTGCGAAAGCCTCTGGCGTATCGTTACTTAATTCTCGATGACAAGAAGATCGTGTCGAAGAAAATTCAGTCACTTGCATTTATGCTATAGTTTTTACATCATTAAAAAATCCAATTTATTTTAATGCAAGAATTTTATGCACAGAATTAAAAGAATCAAATCTATAAGGCTCATAACAACAGAAACATCAGCCCCTTGGCCTACTTCCCTTACCTAGGCTCATCTGCTTTTAAGTACTTTCTACTCTTAGCTGTTTTTTTCCTAACCAGAATAATACCCATATTGTGCCGCCTCTCGATTCAGCTCTTCCAGAGATTACGCACTGACTGTCCATCGTGATGAAGATCTCGCTCCCAAACATTCCCCTTTCACAGCTGGTATTCAGATGGTCACACATTACAACCATCTGGGTTGTTTTTGTAAAGCAAAATGAAGTTCTGTACTGGTTGGCACAGAAGCTTCCTCATGCCCCATCCAGGCCAACCTGTCTGCTCCAGTTTCTGTCCTGGGACGCCCTGGACTTCCCCAGGACCCAGCAGCTGGGAGGGCCCTCCGGAACCCTGCTCCAAGTGCTCAGCCCACTAATCCGTTCTGCCTGCCAGTTGCCTGTGCCGTATTGCTAATTCTTGATCCTCTCGCCTTCCCAATATAATTGTCCCAATTTTTTGTTGAATTCGTATTTGAGGTGTTCATTGTTATGTCTATGGAAATATTGTTCACTGTGAGCCAATCGGTAACAATGATTACACTTTTCTTCTACAGCTTTCTGCTTTTACTGCAATGAAGAAACACCTGATTTTTTGTTTGATTTCTTTTAACACCTGAATACTGTCTCTCTCCCTTACATATTTTCCCAGGTAGTTAAAACTATCATTTACATTGCCAGTTATATTTTCTTCTCCTGAAAATATCTTTTTTGGAGCCCTATATGTTCATTTTCCAACCCGGTGTGCCTGAACCCTTCTCCAGATCTGCTCAATTATGTTCTGTGAACTTGAGTTTACTGCTATCTTGAAGCCTCTTCTCTAGGTCCTGTGGCTGCTTTTTAGTTTTACCCTTTGTAGTAGAGCACATCCTCTAGTAACCTCAAACAAGATGCTTTTAAAGGTAATGTTTTCTCTTAGATTTGGCACATCTGAGAATGACTTTTGGCTAACCTTACGCTTGGTTGGCTGGGAATAGAATAGTAGGTTGCAAATCATTTATACTGAGAATTTTCCAACTGTATTGCTCCCGATTTCTAGATTCAGGACTGTTGTTTACTAGTTTGAAGTCATTCCAGTTCCCCTTTCTTTATGATCTTTTTCCCCTGGTGGAAGCTTTTAGGAACTTCTCTTTAACATTTCTGTGATATGCCCCGCTAGGGGTGATTTTTTTGTTCTTTTGCTGGATATTCAGTAGGTTTTTTCCATCTGGAGTCTTGGTATCTGGGACTGTTTCTTGTATTATTTCTATTCCTTTACTCTCTTTTTAAATTGATACACTTCACATAGGATGTAATTCGCCCAGTTTTAGTATATTCACAAAGCAACCATCCCCACTGTCAATTTTAGAGCATTTTCATCACCCCTGAGAGAAAACCATACCCATTAGCAGCCACTCCCCATTCCTCCCATCTTCTCCCTTCTTCCAGTCCTAGGCAACCGCCAGTCTGTTTTCTGTTTCTGTAGATTTCCCTGTCCTGGACGGCTCATGTAAATGGAGTCATCCAACTGCAGTCTCCTGTGAGTGACTTCTGTCACGTGGCCTGTGTTTTCAAGTTTCATCCACAATGGAACTCGCACCATACTACTTTTTATTTTTTTATCCTTACCCAAGGGTATTTTTTATTATTGATTTGAGAGAAACATCGATCATTGCCTCCTGTACCCCTGCTCTCTCACAACTGCCTGCTTTGCCAAATTCTCCTCACAGGCAGGAAGCTTCCTCCCTGATTATTTGCCTCACGTGTTCAAGACTGCGCAGATGTCACCTCCCCCACAAACGTCCATGACTTCTCCCCGAGTTCCCCCTGCGAACATCCAAAGGCCACTGTATGATCGTTGAGCACGTGTGCGTTCTCCTCACTAGAACAGGAGCTTCTTGAAGACAATGCTTATCCAGAGTGTTTTCATTTCCCTCTCCGAACCAATGAACAGTGCTTTATATCACGCCCACTATAAACACTAGGTGCCAAGGCTTTAGTATGAATTACTGACTTCTCATAACCCTGCAGTAGGTGTTCCCCCACCCCACGTGGTCCAAGGCTACTTAAGAATAGTAGAGCAGATACCTGAACTCGGATGATCTGGCTGAGACACCTTTCAACACCTCTGACTTTTGAACTGAGGAGGTGCCTACCATGTATTTGTTGAATGAATGAATAAAGGAAGGGGAAAACCAAGGCCTTCAATAGAGGTCAAACTCAGTCTTAGAGAGAGCTACATTTTAAAGCAAATAAAAAGTTGGTTTTATTAATTTTCTTCTCTTCAGCCCAAGCCATAAAGACCCAGGGAAGAGGTCTTGGATAAGATTTCTATTGTCTAGTGTTATGAACTGAATGTCCCCTCAAAATTCCTATGTTGAGACCCTAATTCCCAGTGCAGCCATATTTGAAGACAGGGCCTGTAAGGAAGTAATTAAGGTTAAATGAGGTCACATGGGTGGGTCCCTGATCCAATACAGTTAATGTCCTTGTGAGAAGAGACACCAGCACCAGCCAACAAAGGAAGAGAGACCTTTCCAGAGACCAAATTTGCTGGCACCTTGGTGATGGACTTCCAGCCTCTAGAACTGTGAGAAATTAAACTTCTGTTGCTTTAGCCACCCAGTCTGTGGTTTCTATTGTAGCAACTCAAGCAGATTAATACAATTCCTAATGGCTGAAGTTTGGAAAACACAGATTTTCCTTCACTGATTTCAGAAACCAGCTGCTTCAACAGTGTTCTCTCTCCCCTTGGCTGGATTTGAACTTCTTATGTTGTTTGTTTGTTTTGGTTTTTGACGAAATTTTAAGGCTCTATCTAATCCAGCCTTCCTTTTACCACAGGGAAGTCAACACTTAATTTTCTATTTTTTCCTTCAATATTTCCTACAACTATAGACTTTCTTACTTTTCATCAGCTTACCTAGCTAGTTCTTGGCCTATGCAGAGATTCAATTTATCTTCCTAAAAATATATATTACCAATATTACTACTGATACCACGGATGTGTACCTTATTTAATAATGCTAATACATTGTCTTTCCCAATGGTATTTCACTTGGAAGCTTGGTGTTTCATTATGGACTGAAACTTGAGCTTTCCAAGGGACTTCAAGTTTCAGCTCTCTGTCTGAGGGTTTTAAAATAAAACAAACTTTTTTTTTATTATAAAAATTTCCAAACAGACACAAGAATAGAAAGAATATATTCAACACAGAAAGCCAACATTATCAAGATTTTTGCCACATTTGCTTAAGCTATTCCTTTTCCTCTTCTTTTTTTCTTTGCTGACATATTTCAGAGCAAATCCAAAACATCAAGTCCATTAAACAATATGTATCTCAATGTGTATCACTTTAAAAAGGGAAACATTTTCTTTTATAATCACAATGCAGTGGCCCAGTCTAGGAGAATTAGTAATTCTTTGTTTGCAGGCTTTTGGAGTGAAATAACTCATATAGAATTTTAAACTATGAACAAGTTAGCAATGCAAACTTCAGTAGTCTCAAACAATTTTACGATGAAACTGAGTATGTTCTGAAATGCAAGGTGCTGACATCATCCAACTAAAGCTGAGCCCAAGAATGCCTAAGACGAGTCTTAAAAAGACACAGCATCAAGACTTCAGTCACTGCATATTATTTTAATAAAAAACAAACTACTTTACACAAATATACAGAACTTAAACTGTAATGTCAAAATAGAGAATGCAATACAGAAGCTATGTAAGTTTTCCTCACTGAGACAGGCTTTCTGTCACATTTTGACATTTACAATCATTAAGACATAATGAACACAAGAAGTACAGCTTTTCCAACCTCATGATTATCGTAAATTCCTTTGCAAATGAATGAGGGTAGAGTCATCAAAAGGGGAAGTTGACAAGTTAGGTGGCCCTGGCTACATTGTGTTAATGTGAGTAGGAGGCACAATGAAAGTTTTAAGAAAGTGTAGTCAAACGTTAGAAGCCTGGACACTATAGCTTTCACAGACTTCTATCAATGATTATATCCTTGATATATACACATCCTTAAATATAAAACAGTTCAGTATGATTGCATCTATATTTGTTCCACAGGGCAATGGGTTCATGTATCATTCTGATATATTTTTTGAATGGAATCATGTACAAAGAAATAATGAGAAATCCATTTAAAAAAAACTATTTTCCCAAGTCAAATTATGTTTAAAAGTTAAAAGGCCTGTGGAAAACCAAAGTGTGGGCAAAAAATATTGGCTACATGCCAATTTTTATTTGCGAGAAAGTCTTGCACAAATAATCATTGTCTTAGCTTGTAGCAAAACAAAAACAAAACCCTAAAATTGATCCCAGAGATCTAACTGAGCTGAACTGGAGTGACAACGTCAAAGCCAGTCTTGTCATTTGTACATTAACTTGATGAAACAAATTGCACTGAAAACAATGAACAAAAAAATACCCTGCACGTGTTCCCATGCAGAACTGGTGATTCCCGACAGCACTTACAGAGACAACTTCACACGGCCCTTTTTTAAGAAAGCAGTACACCCAGAGAACCCAACAGAAAACGTCCCTCATGAAATTCCGTAAAAGCTGTAAGGCAGCCACGCGTTGATGGCCTTTAAGCACAGTAGGAGACTGCGCTGTTAATACCCACGGATGGGCTTCGTGCCAGTATTTTAGAGCCATGCTTTTCATCGACCACAGATAAAATGTTGAAGAAAGAAATACGATATTACATCATATGCCTGAACAGAGCAACCACGTTGTATAAAGAAGTCACTGAAGAGTTATTTCGTTGTTTTTAATGAAGTCCTGTGTAGGCATCAGACTTTAAACTAAATGTTGATAATGCCTAATTTCAATTCCCAGGTAAACGAAAACAGCTTAAGTGTCAAGAGTAATTCGCTTTGGCCGCAATGGGTACCACTTTCTCTGGGCGCAGTCTGTAGTCTGCTTTCTCTTCAGCACCACGTTACCAGTTCTCCTGGTGGAAGTCTCTGTTGGTGTGGTTTCCATCTGTGCTATAAAGTTCTCCGACTTAACATCCGGCTTCCTGCAACAACTGGAAAAAACTTCTTGGTGGATTCTCTGGAGCTGGATAATAGGCTGCATCTTTAAAACTTGGGAAAATCCATCTCCTTGTTCAATTAATGCAGGCAAGGACTTAAACAAGTAAAGAAACAGTAATGTTCAACATTAATCTCAGGTTGAAACACAAACACACGGGGACGAACACAACACTCCAGCATTTCCATTCTTCGGGTCAAGGCTTTTTTTCTAAGACCTAATTTTTGGGATGGTGGATATTCAACTTTATCTTTAATGTGAGTTTTAGGAATTTTAGCTAAAAGCTAAGACTAAAAAGATATGTTCTATTCCTACAAATGCCTGGTAATAAAATAAAACTTCAGCAGAGCAGGAGGTAACAGGATTTCAGAGCTAAGTATTTAATGTCTGAAATTTCACATTTTAGAAAATATTTTAGAAATCTTAATTATGAGGAGCAAGGATCAGCACGTTTTTTCTGTAAAGGGCCATATAAATATCTTAGGATCTGGGGGCTTATATCTCCATCACAATTATTCACTTCTTTCACTGACACGTACAGAAGCAACAGACAGCAGACAGTAAGTAAATGAATAGACATGGCTGTATTCCAATGAAGTTTTGTTTCCAAAAAGAGGTAGTAGGCTGGTTTTCAGCCTGGCCCACCCTAGTCTGTCAACTCTTGATCAGGAATACACTATGAGAAAATCATGGAATCAATACAAACCACAAAAGAACAGTACAACAATTTTAAGAACAGGGGAGATTATGAAGGAGTTTAAAAGTAATTTTCATATACTAGAAATAAAATGTTTTCCTGTTTATATAAAATAATGCCAAAAATATAAACAATTTTATCATAATAAAACTCCAATTTGATATGCTGTATAGTACAGTGGCCAAGAGGACAGACTCTGGATTTAAATCCTGGCTGAGTTATCTACCCGGGCAATCTAATTCACCTCTCTGTGCCCCAGTTCCCTCATCTGTAAAACCTATCTCATAGGAACTGCTCTTGGAAGGATTAAATGAGGTAATACATGTAAAGCAGTTAGATGGCACCTGGTCCACACTAAATGCTCACTAACTGTTAGCTGCTGTTAGTACCTAAAATTGTTTGTTAAACTGTTAACTCTCAGAACTCAAAAATATAACCAACCTTTAAAGAAGCCAGGTATGATACTGGTACATAGTAGGTACCTAATAAATGGTAGTTATTCTGAATGTTACTGTTGCTTACTTAAAGATCTATTCATTTTATTCATTAAAGATCTATTTTAAAAACTGCTAAGAACTCCTATTACAACAGACTGAAACACATGTGGTTGTTAGAAGCAAATACCCAGCTACACACTTTGTTCATTTAATGTTTTAGCATGTAGCTTTTACCTTCAGGGCTTGACTGATTTCCTTAGCTACCGTTTCTCCTCTGCATTTCAAGTTGTCCACACGAGAGGCTGCAAAGAAACCACCAAACAGTGTTTTAGATTTTCACAATCTAGTAACAAGTCATACAGGACCTGCAGGTGCATTCTAGATGAACACCGGTCAGGACTAGCCACCTTAGCTCACTCTTCCTTAGAACAGATTGACAGCTACTAAAACAAGTGTCCTATTAAACTTCACTAGGAATACGAAAGGACTGTGAAAACAAAGAGTGAACGAACAGTAGAGTAAAATCAGCAGTTATACGCCTAAGATGATAGACGGCAGGCGCTGTGCTGAGCAGCCTCAACACTGTGCGCCCCCAGAAGGAAGCCTGCTCATTCTGTGTATCATCTGCCACTATGCTGAACAACCTCAAGCACTATCCGCACATTTCACAATAAACATAGGCTAGTATTTGGTATTTGTACTATTCTGAATTTTATGAAACACGTTTGGACTTAGAACTTGTAATCACACTACCTCAAAAATACCTAAATGACCCCTGGCTGGTGTGGGTCCGTGGATTGAGCATCCGCCTGTGAACCTCTGGTTCGATTCCCAGTCAGGGCACGTGCCTGGGTTGCAGGCCAGCTCCCCAGTTGGGGACTTGCAAGAGGCAACCAACTGATGTTTCTCTCACACATTACCGTTCCTCTCCCTCTCTTTCTCCCTCCCTTCTCTCTCCCTCTCTAAAAAAATAAATAAATAAAATCTTAAAAAAAAATACCTAAATGATATTTCTGGAATAGACTGTCAGTAGTATTAATTTTTCTTCCCTTACTTCCTTGATGCTTTTCTAATTCCAAATACATTTTATTTCCTTCCAATTTCTTGCAAATGTTCATGGCTACTTCACAATAGAACTGTATATTCAGTAATGAAGGGATAAAAATCCTACTAAAACTCCAAGAGAAATTGGAAATGTGAAAAATCATACCATTATGAAACTGTCTACTAATTAGTTTTTAGAAAAGTAGTTCTCATTAGAATTACTTAAAGTCTAGGCAAGTACATAATTACATTAGGACTATTGTATCAGCTTCAGGAGACTGGCAAGTAAGCCAAGAAAAGAATTGTTTTCATAGCTGCTGTTTTCCTTTTCTGACTTTCTTTAGCTCAAAAGAGTGAGAACAGTTTCAGAAAAAAAGAAAATGAATAGAAAAAAGCAACTGAGAGGAAAAGGCACTCAACAGAAAAAGGCAAAGGCAACATGACGACGGCCTCGAGAAAAGGGTTCGGAACCCTCCCTGCTACCAGAAACTCCACGGGAAATTTGGTGAAGCCTATGGACCCCTTCCCAGAATCTTTACATACAGTGAAGCGTGTATCTTAAGCTTAACATTCAGTCACCTTTGGCAAACACACACCAGGACGTGGACATTTCCATCACTCTAGAAAGCTCTCTCGTTCCCCTTTCCCAGTCAATCTTGCCCATAAGAAACAATGGTTTGTATGACCTCTATCTCTATACGTTATTAGTTTTGCTTACTCTAGGGTGTCAGAATGTTTTAAAATGAAATTTTAGGGTTATTTAAAAAACTGTATAGATAATATATATGTTCCTTTATTGATGATTTAAATAACAGCACTGAGTAGCAAGCCTACTATTTACCATAATATGAAGATAATGAGCATGAACAACACTGTGAGGTATCTGGAACAAGGGAAATTGAAAATCTCTACGGCTTCTAGTAGCAAGGAAAAGTCACAGGTACCGCCAGCACCACCACTGTTCCCTGCATTCACGATGGACGGAAATGCTAAATTTCAGTTTGAGGTTAGTAAAAAAAAGGGTAATTTCCTCCTATCCAAGCCCTTCGTTGCCCTGTATTTTAAGAATTGTAATTATTGTACATGTGAAAATTCAATGGGCATATTATTTGAAAATAAAACTAACATACTGTTTAAAAATAAGCTCACCCTATGTTTCCCAACTATGCAGACTGGGCGCACCTACAGAAAGGTGGCTGGCCCACATGTTCGAGTGTGTGTGTGGGGAAACCCATCAAGCTGTGCACTGTACATTATGCCCCAATACACACACACACACAAAACAATGAATGAAATACCTTAAAATATATACTCTAGAAAGTTGTCTCACTTACTTTTATGTACAGAACAAGGCAATCATATTGTTCATTGTTATTGCATGATTTACAAAACAGTATCACCCAAGGTCTCCTTAATTTTTTATAAACACATGCTACTTAAAAAAATATCTCTAAAAACCCACATTGATGGACAACAGTAGCTGTTCTCCATCTGCTGCACAAGCAGCGACGATGTAAAAAGTGCCAAGGGTAGTTGGGGTTTGTGTGTAAAAGGAATTAGGCCTCAGGCTCGGACGATTATAAAGACATTTGTACACATGGACGTCTGGTGGAATAATCTAAAGTTGTGTGGGACGTATAAGGCATTCAGTGTTCCTGTCCTGTGACTACAAAATGTCAGGTGTACCCTCCCATTACTTGGTTGACCAACTTTTCAACTCCCACTTTTTCAACAGTGCCACTAGAGGGCAGTACTGCCTCCAGTGAAAACCAAGGTGTTATCTATCTTTCAGAACTTCCTTGGGAACCAGCAGTTCCTTCTCTCAACCTTGGACTCCCCAGTGTTGAACACAACGCCTGGCATGCAGAGCGGGAGCTGCCTCGGTATGATAGACAAGTCTACAACAGAGGGTGCTGTGAAGGCACAAAGGGGAATTGAAAGGGGAGCAGAAGCTTCAAGGTGTCATAGGGAGTTGCCTAAAAAGGATTAGGTGCTGGAGGCTGGGGGGGGGTGGAATGGGGGAAGGGGCAAAGAAGGTGGGGTGGTAGAGGAAGTGCTATACCAAAACAAGGGAATAAATCAAGAAAGAAGAAAACACAGGAACCAGGAAACATGGTTCAAAACAGAAGAGAAGTAAAGGAAATTCCCAGGGCGATGCGGAAAGGAACAGACAGGATATAAGCTTTGCACGAGGCCTAGCGCAGCCAGTCCAGATTAGAACCGGAAGACAAAAGGCTCCCGGGGGAGTATCTCAAGAAAAAGGAAAAGGGTTTACAAACGGATGTGATGGATAACCTCATGTGTTTACCACAGTGAGAGGAATTTTACAGTCCTGTTGAAGTGTTTGGGAAGGAACTACTGATAGACACAACAGTAAACCAGAGCAACTGTCAGTCCCCATATTAATACCAGATACTACTGGGGGTTTTTTGGACTATGTGAGAGATTAAAAGTGTAGCTGATGAGTGTAGGTTATTCTTTTGAGAAGCCTGGTTATGAAGAGTTCAGGGAAGAGAAACAATGGCATGAACTTCCCTACTTGACTCTGACGGCCCATTCTTAAACAGTAGTGTGAGCTGGCACTCGCGCCCGTTGACCTTATGTAATACCTTTAGCAACCCTGTGAGGCAAGCAGGTTTCATCAGCCTCCTTTCATAGATAAGGAAACAAGCTGTGGGAGCTGAAAAATGTACCCAGAATTGAACAGAATTAGAACCATACTTCCCAGAATCCCAAGCACTTGCTCTTGTATATTCTCTAAGTAACTTTCCAAAATATCACTTTGCCAAAAATCATACTATATTCATGAGTTAAAAATGGTCAAAAATTAGCTCCAACATAATGAAAGCCTCTTGAAATAAAAATAGATTGTGCCTAGTAAAGAATTAAAGATAGAACAATTCTATAGTTACATCTATTTTAACCATTAATGTTATAGTACCTTTAAGTTAAGTGAATTAAATTCCTTTCATTGAAAACTGAAAAGAATCAATAATTTTAGGAATAAAACCAAAACACAAAGATTTT
The DNA here is from genome assembly GCF_022682495.2 of Desmodus rotundus. Taxonomy (NCBI): domain Eukaryota; kingdom Metazoa; phylum Chordata; class Mammalia; order Chiroptera; family Phyllostomidae; genus Desmodus; species Desmodus rotundus. The sequence goes on from NC_071398.1 coordinate 85,607,808, forward strand.
TAAAAAACATACAAAGGGGAGAAAACTAAGTATGTGACTATGTTATGTATCATTGCATCATAAAAGCATTTCCAACATTAACATCTGCTTAGGAAATTTCAAAATGTAAGCTTTTTACTCTCCCTCTCAAGACTATTTCTGTAGCTAGTAAGAGCATGCGGGCACTCCTGGTACACAAACATGTGACTGAAGAATGTCTCTCATGCCCATGGCAGTCCTGCCGTGCAGGAGGTGGAGGGGACTCCCTCCAGACCCCCCCCAACGGCTTTCTCTGCACAGCCTCGATGGGGACACCTTCATGGCACTGCTGCTCAGCCTCTCCTCAGAAACAACGGTGTTTAGGGATCCAAACTGTTCTCCCAAATCCCATTTAAACAACATTCAGTAGAACTAAGGTGCATCTGAAATGTGATTTTCCTAGTATTTTTCACGATAAATGTATAGCAGTTCAGCTACATTATAGGTTAAATAGGTCGTTAAAGGGTATAGCCTAGAAACATACCCGTTTATAGTACCATTAGTAAATGTTTTTCGGGGGAAACGCATTCCAAACTCCAAAGCTCGGATTAAATATGCACTGTTGAAACACAGGCATTTGTAAGTGGGTGGCTACCTGTCAAAGTGCTGGCAGTGGCTTAAGCAAGCTGGCATTGGGCAAGAAGAGGAACTGACTCTTAAGTCCTCTGCTTGTAGGGTCAGCAAAAGAATTGAAGTGTCATCAAGTCTACTGTAGAGAAACTTAAAATAGCTCCTTGTCATCACTACACGTTTAGTGAAGGACAGGGGAAAGGGAGTCTCTTCAATTCATTTCAAAGAATATTTTTAAAAAGAAGATAACATGCAAGCAATTATTAGTTTTATTAACAGAATCACAAAAGATTGTGAAGACTCATCTTATTAGAAGGTTGATGCAAGGATATTAAAAATAAAGTTTGCTCTTAAAAATGTGGAAGTTAGGCACCCCTGAGGACACGGCCTTCCCGAGTCACTGGCTTTGTAACACAGGGAAACGAAAAAGTGGAAATGAAAGATTGAGTAATCAACCTAGTTTTGCTTTCAGGTCACTGCACTCACTAAACTAGGACACATGAACTTCCAAAAGCCTGCACAAATTCAGGAATTCACCAAAGAAGCATTAACGGAGAAGTTCCTTCCTATATCTACTGTATTTTACGGGCATGAATGAGCAAGCATGTGTAACACAGGATGTATGGCTTACACCGGTTTCTAAAGGAGTAGCCAAAGGCATGGTAAGAACCATGAATTGTAAGGCAGCACACCCGGTAACAATGAAACCAAACACTGAGCAGTGGAAGATAACCCTGCGCTACAACTTAACCAGATTGCTGAACACACCTGCTAGGTAGCAGGTATATAACCCTCTGCATCCACTCCCACCGAGAGCTCAGCAGCTCCCTCAGTACAGAAGAGCTGTCTCCCTCTAGGGCACCGAAGACTTTCAAACCCCTTGCTGTGTTTTCTGGCCGCAGCCGAGCCTCTATCCTTACCCTGTAATGCTCTTTCCCACTGTTCCCTGCACTACAGCCTCAGTGGTTTTTCGTTCTATAGATATTCAAGCCCATTCTTGACTTAGGAACCTTGTTCTAGCTCTTCTCTCTAACTGAAAGGCTCTTCCTCTTGTTACGAGATAAATTCCTTCTTGTTACTTCCTCAGAAAAGTGTTTCCCATACCTAAACACATCACCCTAGCACTGATGTTACTTATTTTTAGATGTTTATCCTTTTCTGTCCCACAAGAATGTACAACCCGCAGAGCAAGGACCTTGTCTGTGCTGGCCACTGCTACGCCCTCCACACTGAGGACAGTTCTGGCGCAAGCAGACATTCGATGAACACACTGAGTGCGCGGCTGAGGATGGTCGTTCAGCATTTATTGAGGATGGTGCTACATGCTGGCTACACATAATGCAGACCCCAGTAAGAAAGCCAATGGACCTCTCGGTTTTGTGAGAGACCATAAACAAGGGAACACGCGAGCACTTACACAGTGTAACAAATGCTAGTAAGGACATAAACAAGTTATGACAGAGAACTGCGGAGAGGCAATTTTGATGAGGGTGGTTAGAGAAAAAGGAAAGTGCCAGACATGAATTCAGAGAGGCAGGTGGGAGCCAGATCATGTAAGGGAATGCTAAGAAGTGTGAAGTTGATTATATATTTTAAAATTGGAAGATTTTAGAATTTTGAGAGAGGAATGAAGCTGATTTGTGTTTTTAAAAGTATCTTGGACTTTTAGTCAAGTTGATTTGGAAGTTCATAAACTCTAATGCTTTGTCCCAAACGTCACTGGATAAATATAGAAAATGTACAAAGCATATCCCAAATCATATACAAAATTAACATTTCTATGAACCAGAAATGATAAGGTATACTAAATCAATTAAGTCAAATATCACCCCCCCCACACACGCACATACATTAGGCTTAGATTGTTTTATAGATGAATCTTATCCACTCTTCAAAAATCAAATAACCTCTATGCTTACAAACTGTTTATGAGCCTGGCATAAGCTCAATGACACATCGGAAAGGGCAGTATGCTTTAAAACACCGTCATCTGTGTGCGCGACTATAGACGCAAATACACAACAGGTGAATATATTAAGAACCGAACAGGCAGTTCAGTTCGACAGTGTATGAAAGGAAAAACACATTAAGGACAAACTGGGGTTGGCTCTATGAACGCAAAGATCACGATCAGAAAAACCGTCGGTGTCAGGTGACCACACTCTCAGCGTCGGGGTCAGAAAGCCTGTCATCTGGAGACTCGAGGGACCTTCACGGACGATGGAAAACGTTCTGCGTCTGAACTGTGGGGGCGGTTACGCTGTTATATGCACACATCAAAACTCGAACTGTACGCTTAAAATGGATGCATTTTATTATATATAAATTATACTTCGATAAAGTTGGTTAAACAAATATATGATCCCAGTTGATACAAAAGTATTCAATAAAATTAAACATTTTTTAAAATTTAAAAATATTATGATCACTATCACCACTATTATTCAACATTATATTAGGGGTTCTAGCCAATGGAACAAGCCAAAAAAATGTGTAAAGTTAGAAAAAGACAAATCCCATCATTACTTGCAAATGATCTGTCTGTATCTAAGGGAATCTAACCGAAACTAGATAAACCACCAGAGTACAGCAAGTAAATCAATGGTGTTCCTAAACACTAAACCTACCTCTACTCCAAATCCTAACATGTTACCATTGATAATAGCTACAAAAAGGTAAGGTATCTAGGAACAAATAACAAATATGCAAAGTCTATATAGAGAAACCTATAAAACACTATTTTTTTCCTTACAACCATCTTCGTCACATGTTTTAAACACTTGTCCACATGTGCTACAGAAGGTCTGGCACAGCCACCCCTAACTGTGCAGAGCTGGGCTCAGTGCAGCAAGCAGGGAGCACTCCCACAACCATCTTCACTACATCTGTCGACAAAACACGCCTGAAGAACATTTTGAAAAACTCAAAATGAGACATAATATGTTCACAAATAGGAACACCTATATTGTAAATTTTACATAAAACTTAAAAACAGATGGTACGTCTCTCCAAACTAACCTATAAAAATGTATAAATTAAATGCAATTCCAATAAAATCCCACTGAGATTTTTCATGCAATTTAACAAGTTGACCCTAACAATTCCTACATACAGTAAAGGGCCAAGAACAGGCAACAAAATTTTGAAGAAATTGCAAGATATCAAGAGTTCTCATAAAACTACAGTAACTTAAAAATTGCGGTAACACTGCAAAGAAACCATATCAACTAACAAAATTAAAAAGAGAGCCCAGAAACAGACCCCAAAATATAAGGAAACTTCGTGCATTAGAGGACGACGTTACAGAGCAGTGGAGAAAAGACGGACTATTTGATAAATGATGCTGAGACAAGTGGATATTGGTGTGGTAGAAATCAGATCCCATCCTCACAAAATTTTTTTTAAATGTCAGATAGATTCAAGATCTAAATATGATGTATATTAATACTATGTAGCTATTGTAAAGTTAAAAGCCAACAAGCCAAAACTTGAGAGCAAATATTTAGTGTTGGTGACCAAAGGGTTAATATCTAGAATGTGTGTGCATGTGTGTGTGTATGTGTGACTCTGTGTATGACCCTTAGAAATGAATACGAGAAGTTCAACTACCCCACAGGAAAATGGACAAAGGCTGCAACTAGGCAGTTCACAGAAGAAACTGTAGGGTCAAAAAAATGTGGGAAGGATGCTCAACCTCACTTTAAATATGTATATAATTGGGGGGACCCCCAAAGAAGCCCGAAATTTTAAAAAACTGTATTTATTCTTAAATGTTTAAACTTCAATCACCTTCAAAGTACTCTCCATTCGATGCCATATACCTATCGAGACATTTTTCCCACCACTCAAAACAGGCACTGAACTCATTGATGCTGATGCCTTTAGTGTTTCTGCTGGTCTTTGTTTCACCTCTCCCGCATCAGCAAAATGTCAACCTTTAGGACTGTTCTCATCCAGGGAAACCAAAAGGTCACTCAGGGCAAGATCGGGTGAATAGGGAGGGTGGGGCACAAAGGTCATGTCATTTTGGTCAAAAACTGCTCAACGCTCAGCGGGTGTGGGCAGGTGTGCTCGTAAATCACCCATCACAAAATGGGCAAACACAGTGAAAGAGTCCAAAAAAATTCCCTGAAGCCAGCTGGTACACTGACACTGATGGGTTCCTAGAACACTCACCTAGCTGGGGAAGCCTGGGCTACAGACGGCCCGCCCTCCAGAAGATAATTCTGGGTTGGTTTTTTTTTTGAGTTCCCCCTCGTGTGTGTGTATGAAATATGGTATATGTGTGCATATACATATAGTTGTGAGTGGCATTCTTCTGAGTTAATAAAGCTATTATAATGATCATAACCTGCATATCTTTTTCCACATGAAAACTGTAAACCCACTTTTGCCCACCCCTGTATGTATGTACACATGTATGTACATGGATGAGAAAGAGCAACAATTCAATTGCTGGCAAAACCTGGGTAAGCAAAACTTGTAAACACTGCTGGTGGGAATGTGAACTGATACCACCACTTCGGAGGGGTAATAACGCTCAAACGTAATAAAGCTGAACAGAAACAAGTCCTATGACCTAGAAATTCTGCTTCCAGAAATCTAGCCCAGAACATCTGTGGCATATTTACACTATACAAGGAGACAGGGATAAAAACAGTCACTGTAATACTGGCTATAACAGCAAAAACGAAACAAAACTGAACACTAAAACCCCAACAATCTAAGCACCTGTCAGTAGAGGAATGGATAGATGGTGGTATGTTCATACTCCTGAGCACTACTGTACGTGGCTAAATGAACAGAGAGCTGCGTGTGTATACATTGTTGAGGGGAAACATAAGTTGCAGAATGGTATGATCAGTATGATACAATTTATATAAAACTTAAAAACAGATGCCACGCACTGTTTATGGATACATAGCTATGAAGTTAAAGCGCGAGAGCACGAATAGGAAGGATTCACTCAGCCCGAGGATAGTGGTTACTTCTGAAGAGGGAGTGGAATAGGATGGTGGAGGGCTACAAAGAAAGTTTCAACTATAACCATACCTTTCCGTTTCTAAAAAGGTCTGAAGCAAGTTAGGCAAAATGTGACTAGCCCTTGTCAAGTATGAGTAGTAGGTACAAAGATGTCATTATGTTGTACTGCGTATTTTCTATGTCTGAAATATTTCCAAAACAAATGTTTAAATCAACTGTGCTGGATGGGTAGGCAATGGAATGGAAGAGAGCAAAACAGGAAGGCCTTCTAGAAAGCATGTTTAGAAATCCACCTAAGAGTAATGGTGACCCAGACTACAGGCGATAATAATGAGAAAAAGTACATTAGGATTATATTTCAAGGGAATGATTTATAGAACTTACTGATAGGCTGGATATAAGAAGCACAGGAGAAGAAACCTCAAGGCTGACTCCTGGCTAAAGCAGTACATACATGAAGGTGCCATTTTATCAGACGGAGAAGACTGGGAAAGGAACTAGTTCGAGGGCATGAAAGCATCCTGTTTTATGTTCATCTTCCTCTCAGATATAAGCTCTCTATGGGGAGAATCTGTTTTACGTCCGTATCTACTACAGTTCCTAACAGAACTATGCCAAATCAATACTATATGCACTGCCTACGCACAGTTGGCCCTCCCCATCCACAGGTTCTACATCCACGGATTCAACCAAACGTGGACAAAAATGTTCCATTGTTGCTGACATGTACGATGTAGTTAGGCCTATGATGGTTGCATCTGTCCTGAACGTGTACAGACATTTTTCCTTGTTATTATTCCCTAAACAATATAGTATAACTATTTACATAGCATTTACATTGCATTGGGTATAATAAGTAATTTAGAGATGATTTCCAGTACATAGGAGGATGTAGGTAGATTATATGCAAATACTATGCTATTTTATATGAGACTTAAGTATCTGGGATTTTGATATCCATGGGGGTCCTGGAACCAATCCCCCCAACAGAACCCGAGGGAGGACTGTTTTGGTTTGGAAACCAGATGACCTTCTTTACAAGTGTCACTTTCAAAAACATTTGATATCACTTAACAGTCCAATAACAAAAAGAAACTTTTAAGAAGTTCCAATAAGTTTTCTCATGCAGCTCATTTAGATTTCTAGGTTCCATATTGATTTATGCTTTCCACATTTCTCCTAAGCCATTTTAATTAATTTCATGTGATTTTACCAGTTAGACATATCACAAGCTATGCAGCATTATAAAGCACATCATTGTAAACGGGATAAAATGTATACCAGAGTTGCTATTACACAGCGTTTCTCTACTAGCTACTACTTAGGTATTTTAGTTACAGTCTACGGAGCCCCTTATCTCATGTGATTCATAACACAACCCAAAAAAGCAGGCGGGACATCTTTGTAATATTTAGCGATACAGCTGGTATTCATACCTAAAGCATCAGGCTCCGTATCTAGAATTCGTCATAAAGAAACTAATGCTTGAAATGACTTGTCCAAGGATACAGCAATAAAACTGCAGGTTAATTTTGCTAGGCTTAAAAGAGCTGATGTTGTTCTAAGCTTCTAAACATTATGAAAATGCATAACTAAATCTCTTCAAAATTTGTCCAAAAGATAGATTCTGATTATTCCTTTGCTTACCTCTGAAGTTAGAATCATGTTATACAGAGGTTTTTCTAATGCTACATACCTGGAATGGTAGGAATAAAATCATGTAGACCTTCAATGAATCATTTAAGCAAATTTGTTTCCCTTCTAAGATAAAAAGGTTCTTTAGATGAGAATTAGCGTATCTAGAAATCATAATATTTGAGTATATTATGATACCACAAGTCTCAATTCTTATTTTTAGGTTATTCAGAGCTAAAACAAGTATTTTTCAAGTACTGCATTTTGGCAACTATCCCTTTTTAGTGAACCATGACAATTAAGCATTAGGTCCTAGGCCAATTTTTATTTCAAACACAGTGGATGCTGTGATTTTAAGCAATTTCAGAGTGTCTGTATACTTGTACCTCCACCTCTCAGTTTATTCCATTAGCTTGGGAGATATTCCATTAGCTTGGGAGATTTGCAGAGGGTGGGAGGCCTATTAGGAAAGCAGCTCAGAATTCGATAAAAGTAAGGTACTCAAAGCCATACATATAAATGTCCCTTACAAATAAACCAAGGTCGTAACTGTTTTTCTAATACTCAGCAACAGTACTTCCGAGTGCCAAGCAAATTCTAAAAGGTTTCTTAGGAAAATTGTTACAAATTTTTAAATGTGAGAATGGAGCCATTTAAAAATGTATTATGATCTATGTTTTTAGCAATGCCAATTCTGTTTCTAGATTTGATTTCAATTTGGTATCAATCTGATTTCTTTTTAGAGGACATATCTAAATGGAAACAGAATTGAGTTCAAAGGCATAACAAGTGTGTATATTTCTTCTGAAGTTCAACATTACATTTTTGGTGGATTTTATTTTGTAAAGGACAAAAAGCCAATGGAGGTTATCACACTGGGGTGTGACACCATGCGTACTTCAATAGTGTAACTTTGGCTGTAATGCAAAGAATGGATCATAAAACAGCAGTCAGATGGGAGGGTATTGCAATAGGAGTTAGAGATTGGAAAGGTGTTATAAAAATCTAGGTCAGGAGAACGCTTTATAAAAGTCCAGATTTCTGGGTCCTACTCCTACAGATTCTGAGTCAGTAGGTTTTCATAAACCTTAGTGAAGAGCTAAACATGGATGACTGGTAGTGAGGTACAGCATCAGAAAGAAGATACCCATGATGCTGACACCTTTAAAAGAGTATCAGGAACTCAGAAAAATTACAAGTTGATGCTTCATTTTTACCACAGATGAACAGACTCACCTGGATCGGGGTCAGATTTTAGGTCCAATGAGTGTACAACAGGGTGGTACTGCTTCTAAACAATATAAATTAAAACAGACTTAATTTCACAACTTAATGCCTCATGTAAGTATTTTCTTCAGCTAATGTAAGCAAACATACTATTAGTCAGTAGTACCATTCTTTAGCAAAAAAAAAAAAAAAAAAAAAAAAATTAAATCCTGCAATCTGTAGGGAATGGAAGGGAAAAGATCAGTCAAATCTAAGTCTGAATTATAACTTTTATAGCATTGCCACCTACAGCATACACTAAGAAATTGCACCATAAAAAATTTTAAGGAGAAAAGTCATCAAGCAAATTAAAGGCACAGAGACTAAATTTTGTGTTTCAAGTACTAGGTAGTCTCCAAATTATGAATGAATTGTTTTTCAAAAGTTCATTTTAAGAAGTGTTTGGAACTCACACTCCTATTCCCACAGAAAGTCTTTTAAAAGTGGGCACCACCACGTGGGCACAGTAACGCCCACACACCCTGTGACCCACGAGGTCCATGGTGGCGGAACCAGAGGAACAGGATCCACAATCTGGGCAAAAAGGAAGAGGAAAATGTTCCTCCCTACTCTTGCCCGAAGCTAGCAAGAGCTAAAAAGGTTTTTTAAAAAGCGGTCTTCGGTGTCTTCACCCCTTCCACCTTGCACCACTTCTTAACCTCCCACAGTAGTACCGCACAGGGCCTGCCAACTTTCTTTATTTTATGCAATACTGATCACTAGGTTTTCTTCAGGGAGAAAGGGGTAGTTACCAGGAAAGGAGACACTAAAATGTAAATACATGTTGAACGTTTTTTCTTAGACAACTTTAAAAAAGTGGTTGAGAAATTAAGTAGGATATTTCTTTGAAGATTGCTACTGAAGAAAAGAGGAAAATTTCTGCTTATAAATATTTTTCTCATCAAATGACTAAAATATTTTAGATAAAGTACCTGCGCCTTTACTATCTAAAACGATTTGAAAAACTAAGGACAAACAGCATATCACAATATAAAACAACAGGTATTTCTCACTGCAGAGGCAAAGCTACTCCCAGCAAACCTACTCTCTCCCATCATGATTTGGGGAGCTGAACAAATAACACACAATTCATACAGCAAGTTTCAGTATTATGAACAGGTACTCAATCTTCGTCATCAATTTAACTAAAGTGTCTTCCAAAATGTATAATCATATCCAAATAATGTGCCAAACACAAATGACAAATCGAAAGAAAAGTCTTAGAAGGTAAATTTCTTTTTCCTTCCTGGTCTCAGAATTATAAAGTCATCGCCAGTCTTCCATCTTCAAATTCTACGTTAGTATCAGTTCTGTTCAAAACCGAGTGTGGGCATGCCCCTTCCTTTTTAGCTCAGGCCCTGGCACAGCAGCTGTTTCCTTCACAGAGGTATTTCTGCCGGTACCTCACCAACAGGGGCATCCAGTGTCTCCGTGGTTACCCCCACCTGCCCCCTGAGATCGTGCCTGTCACACTGCCCTGCAGCAGGCCTGAGATTCCAAAGGTCTGGAGGGTGAGCGCCCTGCAGGACGCACGGGAGGGGAAGCCCACAGAGACACCAGCAGACCAGAGGCTGGGTCGGGTCAGCAGCCAAATTCCAGTGTAAGAGGAGGATCTAGTCGTGGGCATGGCCAACCACCACAGTAAAGTGGGAGGGGTTATTTTGTGTTGAATAAACTTGTGGTCAGAAAATGAAACAAAAACAAGACAAAACAACAACAACAAAAACCTAGTGTGATTTAGAACAGGAAAAAGTCTTACAAGAGACAAACAGTAGTAATTGAGGCAGGACAGATAAAATGAAATATCATTTATCTCTACATGGATCTTATACTTAAATTTTTTTATTGTAGTAAAACAGACATAACATAGAATTTACTATTTTAAAGATAAATATCTTACCAGAATTTCTTGTTTTGCTTTTATAATTTTTATGACACATTCAAGGATCCTTCTGGGATACTGCTTACGTTTTGTGGCTAAATCTACTATGATTTCATCAAACTGATCTTCAAGTTCTTTGATATCAGAATCTATTTCAAGAGGAAAAAAAATATCCTTAAAACACATTGTTATTATTATGAAAATATAATGTAAATAAACTAACTTTGGAAAACACAAAATAATTTTCCTTAATTATACGGCAACACATACGGCAAGTTACGCATTGAATAATCAATTACTAAGCGTCTGTGGGAAGCCAGGCTGAAATCAGAGAAACGCAAAGATGAACTTAATGTGATCCCTGTTCTCTGTGAGCCCACGGTTCACCGAAAGAAGCAGACAGGTAACTGCAGAGCAACTTGACAAGTGCAACAGGTATGTGAACAAAATCTATCAGGACACAGAACAATGGAACACTGACTCTGCCAGTGGAATTTAAGACCAAAGAGGAAGTAACATTTGGGCTGGGACTTGGAATGTAAGTGCAAATCCATTCTATAAAAAGAGGTAAGAAAAAATAATAGGGAGAAGCAGTCCAAGCAGAGGAAACAGTATTTGCAAGATCATAGAGTCTTTGGAAACCAAAAAGTTCTAGATGGCTGCAGGATAAAGTATAAGGAAAGAAGGATGATCAAAGAACTAGACGATAAAGAGCACTTAATGTCAGGGATGCTAAGAAGTTTTTATTTATTTTTTTTATGTGCTTAAACGAAGCTGTGATATAAGAGTAAATAGAGTGGCTAGATCTGAAATAGGCAAAACTGGATAAATGGTAGAAAAAAGCAAAAGATATAGTGACTTTATTTAGCTAAAACCATTTTATTGGTTAATTTCCTATGTTTTTAACTAGAGATTCTCAAACTTTAGCAGAATGAATCTAGGGAACTTGTCAAAAGAGCAGAAACCTTAATTCAGTAGGTCTCTGGAATGGGGTCTAGATATTAAGTACCCCAGATAAAATGAGTACAGGTAATAGATACATCAACATTATTCTGCAAATCATTTTAAGGAGTATTAAATACTAAGTAGTTAAATACTAAGAACTCGGTCATCAGCTTCACTGGTCTAAGAGCATGTGTTCTGCTGTGTCGAAGTCTGTGCTAGAAAAGGGTCTATTTACTTTGAGTAGAAGCTTCTTTAGGGAGAAGTACAATACATATATATTTTTTGAAACATTTTGAGACATTGCTGATATATATCTGCATTTACTTACATACTGAGTAAATATAATTGAGGTACACTGGTTATGGCCTTTTATTCACGTAACAAATATTAAGCCCAACTAAATTACTTCTTTTGAAGAATATTATGAGAGAACCAGTCATTTCTTACTTTGAAAAGCCATTCGGCCCTCCCTAAATTTTAATTTGTCCATTTGAAAAGTTCAATCACTAACCTGAAAGGAATACTCTACTATTTCACGATCATTTAAAAAAAAAAAATCAAGTCTCCCGGCTAAAACTTCTGCGTAAGGAAAATGGTCCCTTAGCGCCACCTAATGATGCAGCTATAGAAGTGAACTGTATAAACAATTTGAGCAGGGAAGACTTAGTCACTAATTTAACAAATATTTAGTGGGTGCCTACTTTGTGTCAAGCTACAAGTTGAAACCCAGTGATGAGGAAAACAAATATAGTTTCTGCTCTCAAGGAACTTACATTGTAATTCTTAAATGTGTCTGGTCAATCCTCCTGAAATTAAGGGCATTCAGAGAAGCTAAGGGGCAGACAGGAAGTTAGTTTCACTTATGTGTATATTCATATGTTCACTCATTTGTTCATTTATACAATGATCTCAGTGAACAAAATAAACAAAAACGTCTGTCTTTGTGAAGTTTACTCACTGCTTCTAAGTATCAGGATCAGATACAAACCCTTTAATTCTACCTGCTGGACTTCTCTTGCAACTTTTTCTTTCTCTCCTTTCCCACTGTCTTAGGGCAGGTCTTCATCATTTTTTGCTGTATTATTGCAATAACCTCCCTAAGGTCGGCCTGCCTTGAATTTCTCCCTTCTCCAATCCATCCCCACACAGGGCCAGCAGTTAGCTTTCCAAAGCACCACCTTTCCATGTAAGTTCTACTTTAAAAACTTTTACCGGTTCCTCAGTACCTACAACGTAAGGTACAAATTCCTTAGCATATCCTACAGGGCTCTCCGTGATCTGGCCCCAACTTAACTTTCTGGCCATATCTGCCACTAGTTTTCCCAATTCACTTCTGACACGTCCCAAACGTAGCACTCCTTTGTGCCTCTGCACACGGGGCTTTCTTTACTTTAAATGTCCTGCCTACCTCCCTTCCGTCAGCATATTCTTATTTATTACATGCATTTAACAACCAACTCTGTTAGGTCTAATCGCACTTCCCAAAGAGTATAGTTGATTCCTTGTCTATTTCTTTCCATTAATGATGAGTTCCTAAATGGTAAGGGCAATGTCTTTGCACCTATTTCCCAGCATCTGGCATAGTGTCAATTTATCAAGTGCCCATGAAAAAAGGTAGAAGTATTATAACTATTTTCCCTCAGTTATAAGGGGAAAGGGGGACAAAGAATATACATGCTCCAACCTGCCAGGGAATCATTTGTTAATCTATAAATTGAAGAATCATATTGCTAGAGGCGGTCTGTACCCAACAATAAAGCAATTCCAAAGTGACTTCAGAGAAAAAGAGTCAGATAAAGACACAGTAAAGGCTGTGTAGCTGGAAAATACCACTAGGACTTGGCCGGTTAGCTCAGTTGGTTAGAGCATTATCCCGATATACCAAAAGGTTGAACGTTCAATTCCCAGTCAGGGCACATACAAGAATCAAGCAATCAAATGCATAAATAAGTGGAACAATGTACAGAAGGCAACCCATCAATGTTTCTCTCTCACAAAGATGTTTCTCTCTCCACCCACCCCACATCCTCTCTAAAATCAGTAACTATATCCTTGGGTGATGATTAAAAAAAAAGATTTAAGCAATGAAGGCATAAATATGTGCAACAACAAATCAGTGTTTCTTTCCTTCTCTCCTCTCTCCCTCCCCTTCCTCTCTCTAAAATCAATAAATAAAACTTAAAAAAAAAATCTGTGATTTTTTTAGATATGTCAATAACATTAGTTAGGGTACAGTCAAGTCTGCTTTGTATCAGGGAAATATTCTGTCTTTTTAAGGACGTTTCTCAAAACACTGACCTCATCCTTGACATGGTCCTCTTACAGTTTAACTTCACAGTCCTAAGGTACCTCACTATCTGCTCTAATGATCACGTGTAAAAATACAACTGGATTCACAAGCTATTAATCATAGTAATCCTCTGGGCCTGTTTCTTCATGTGGGGATAGTTCCAAAGAATTTTCCAATGGACAAATGACACGGGTGCTTCTGAAGGTCAATCAGCTGAAAGTCTCGGTGAGAATGCCAGACAGAAAATACAGAGGATCAGGGACCGCCTCTGTTGTTTACCTCAGATTACAACTTCAGCAGTCTTCTGGATTAGTTCTCTCTTCCCCCACCCAGTAAACTAATTTTTAAAGAGAAGTAACACTGAAAATGGAGATTAAAAATTAGCATTCAACATAAAATTAGCTACAAGAATAAGTCAGAAATTAATGACAAGAAAAAAGTTAAATCACTTACCTCTAAAACAATCATCTGAAGCTTCTTGCCACGCTTGCCCATTAATGCTGACATTCTCTTGTATAGCTGATTCAAAAGTCTGCAATGAATTCACAACAGTCAAGTCACCACAAATAATTTTCAATACTGAATTTAAATATTTTGGAAAAATAAGTTCAGATATATGGCTGAGGATGTAAAAAATTAGCAGACTGGCCTATTAGTATACTTATTTTCAATGAAAATTCCATTTCAATGGATTCTTCCTACACTTTTGCTCTGATAGCCATTATGCTACCTAAGAGAAAATTTGATCCAAAATTTTAGAATATTCTTGTAAACAAAAGCATGTACTTCTCAAATGAAATAAAAAATAAAAGCTAACAGTACACCAAGACACATCATTAAAATGGCAACGGTTAAAGACAGAATTGTAAAAGCAGCAAGAGAAAGATAGTTACCTACAAGGGAGTCCCCATAAAACTGTCAGCTGATTTCTCAGCAGAAATATTGCAGGCCAGAAGGAATTAGCATGAAATATTCAGTGATGAAAAGCAAGGACCTACAACCAAGACTACTTTCCCAGCAAGGCTATCATTTAAAATTGAAGGAGAAATAAAGAGCTTCCCAGATAAGAAAAAGCTAAAGGAGTTTGTCACCACCAAACCAGTATTACAAGAAATGTTAAAGGGAAGAAGAAGGACAAAAAAGAAAGAAGAAAAAAAATAAACAAAGGAATATAGTTAACCCTGTGGAGGTCACAGTCAAAAAAATTACAGCGTAGGTCACACATATCCAAGATACATCATACATTCAACACTATTATGCTGAAACATGGAAAAAATATTAAAAACAATGCAAATTTGTACTTATTATGTTTACATAATAAAATACATGATTTTGAATTTATTTTTTGGCTACAATCTATAGACTATTAAGCAAAGAAATATAAAAACAAAAAAAAATTTCTTTTCAAATAACAAAAACATGGATATTTCTAAAAAGAACTACCAAAAAAATGTCTTTACCATTAATTAATCAGACTCGTCAGTAGCCGGCCTACAAAACATCTCTACCAGTCATCGCAAACAACATCGCTGTGCTCAAGGCATGAACCTTTTCACAACACGTGCAAAAACATTTTGATAAGTGACTCAAAATCGCTGAAGTCTCTGCAGCAGCATCTGCTGAAGCTCTTCAACATCACTTGGATTATTGAATGAATATATTTTCCCAGCCATTTCAATGGTAAATGAGAAAAAACACTGACTTCCAAATTCACGGAAAATAAACTACTATACCAACAATGACTTTGGAGTTCACAGTATTTCTCAGGTATAATTTACTATCGAATGTCACCTACCCTCACGAACACGTGTTATAACCACACTGGTGGCTTAAACATTATGGCTTAACATTAGTCACATACAAATGCGCAGCTAGTCATGACCTTGAACCTATGCACTCGATTTATGTAACAATATTTACGAAAAGAGTTTGTATATCTCAGATCAGCTACAACCTCTGCAGGGTTAAAAGAACAAATGGCAATACATCACTTTAAATGTAAATAGCTTAACTGCTCCAATCAAAAGACATAAGGTAGCTGAATAAGAAAACAAGACCCACATATATGCTCTCTACAAGAGACCCACCTCAGAACGAAAGAAACACACAGACTAAAAGTAAAGGGATGGAGCCCTGGCCAGGTAGCTCAGTTGGTTAGAGTGTTGTTCCAATACGCTGAGGTTATAGGTTTGATCCCCAGTCAGGACACACACAGGAAGGAAGAGCTATGGGGGAGGGAAATTCAAAGACTTTGCTTTATGCTATTTTTTACGATGAGGATGTATTTGGTACATTTTGTAAATTAAAAATAAGCATAAATCAAATAATGTGTAATTATGAAATAAACTACATATTTCACACTTAAAAATTTTTATGAAGTAAAATATTTATTTTAGCCCTGGCTGGCGTGGCCTGGTGGGTTGGGTGTCGTCCTGAAAACCAAAGAGCACGGGTCTGGGTCGCAGACTAGGTCTCCGGCTAGGGGTGTGTGAGAGGCAACCGACAGATGTTTCTCTCCCTCTCTCCAATTAAATAAATAAAATCTTTAAAAAAAAATAGATATTTACTCTAAATATGAACTTTCAGGGATTATCTGAGAATACAAATTTGCGGTATTGGCACAATTGTCCCAATACTATTTTTTTATAAAATCTCTAGCTATATTATGTGGTTTTTGATAGAGATACATCAACATAATTAAAGCCTCTGCCTTTTATTTGTTCTCTCATTTAAAATAAACACAAGTCAATTCCCTTAGAAGTTTACCTTAGCACTCCCTAGAAAGGGGCAAGCTCTTAAGATCCTTACACAATAAAACAATCTTCTCCAAAAAAAACTACTAAGAATGTCTGTATTCTTCCCTCGCTTGCAAGGAGGAAATGAGAGCCACTCAATCCAAAACTGGAATACAGAAGCACAACTCAGGGAGTGTTGTTTCATTCTTCCTCCACTTAACCTTTATTTATTTTCTTAAATCCTCACCAGAGGATATGTTTGTTGATTTTGGAGACAAGAGGAAGGGAAAGAGAGAAACGTTGCCATGAGAGAGAAACATTGATCAGTTGCCTCCTGTTGCACCCCACCTGGGATTGAACCCCCCTATCTAGGTTTGTGCCCCGACTGGGCTTGAACCCACAACCGGTCTGATGTAGGAAGGATGCTCACACCACCTGAGCCATTGGGCCAGAGCTTAATGTTTATTTTTATTGTTTGTATTGTGGTCATTCACACTCACAGCTGTGCTGCATTATAAGATTTTTAAAAAACTTTCTACACATAAATTGTATGCTTCCTTATGACAGGCACTAATCCCTCAATTTGTTGTATCTCCCCCCACACTCCTAAAAAAGAACTATCTTCTTCAAGGCTTTGCAAGCTATTTTTTGAAGGAAGGGGAATGTGTTACAAGGGCCAGTGTATGCAGAAGTTTATAATTAAGACAGCTTCCTTATCTACTTCAGACTCGTAGGGAAAATGTTTTCACTCTCTTTGCAAGATATTCTAAAACAGGCCAAAGGAAAGACCAAACGCAGCCCTGGTGACCGGCTGACTTCCAGGATTCTTCCCTGGAGAACTCACAGCGTTTCTATATTTATTCCAACAGGGGACCCACTGGCCACTGTGACTACTGAGGCCTTAAAACGTGGCTAGTCCGAAAGGAGGTGAGCTGTAAGTTTCAGACACCAGATCTGAAAAGGTTAGTGCGAACACAGGAATGGAAAATATCTCGTTCGTTTTTCTATTATCACAAATTAAAGTGAAACCTTTGGCCTTGTGGTCAAATAGAATATATTACTAGAATTAATTTCACCTATGTTTTCGTACTTCTAATTTCAAGTTACATACATAGCTCGCCTTGTATTCTTCTACTGGACAGCGCTGGTCTAGGTAATTAACAATGCCCAGCGGGCACTGTATCTATTGCGCTCCCTCGCGTTTTCCTGGCTGCTTTACCCGGGCATGGCGCACCGTTAACTCTGCCAAAGCCCGGCGCAGGTCCTTGAGCTCTGAGACCCGCAGGAAGGAGGGAGACAAATGGGTACTACTGGGCCCCTACCCACTGCGCGTCTCGCAGCGCAGGCTCCCGAATCTTATCTGGCAGCGAGTCCCCGAGCTGTTGCACGAAGCGGCTGCACAGTTCCACCAGTTCCATCACGGCCCGCTTCGAGGTGCAGCGCACACGGAAGTCCTCAGGGGCGGAGGCGGGGACCACGGTCCGGTCTTCTGTCCCGGCTACTCTCTCCACATCCCGCGGAGGCGAAAGGGCCCTCAACTCGGGAGCCCCCGCCATTTTCCAGTTTGAACTGTGGGCGGGAACTCTGCGAGCGGAAGTGAGTTGCACCGTGGGAAAGCGTCCGCGTGCCGCCGGAAACTCGGTCGGCCGGCGAAGCAGGGTTCCGGCCGCGGACCGCAGGCTGGGGCTCCGCGGGCGAGTGGAGGGCTGCCCCCGCGATGGGGGAGGTGGGCGTAGGGCTGGTGGACTGCCACTGCCACCTCTCCGCCCCAGATTTCGACCGTGTAAGCGAGGGCTAGGCCGGCCGGGTGGGTGGGAGCGGGGAGACCCCCGTCCTCTTCCTTCAGGTTTCCTTTGGTCTCTTAAGAGGACGGAGCCCCACATCCACCCAGGCCGGTCTGTGGCCGGTGTGACTTGCTCCTGTCTCCTATTTAACCTCAGTCATACTGATTTTTCTTTCTGACCCGGAATAGCATAAGCCCTCTGTCTCCACTTTAATTTGCTATTCCCGGTTACCGGAGTTCTTCCCCCTACCTCCGCTTGGCCCGGCTGAGAATCCACTTTCCCCTAAACACCGGCGCGCTCAGAGGCAAACAGAAAGAACAACGCACGCCCAAGATCAGAGTTACAAAGCGTCTTACCCGCTACATTGGAAACTAGAGGCTTGTAATAGAGAAGGAAGAGCGGAGTCTATTACGGGGGAGAGGGGACGGTGGACCAGCCAAACAAGAAGATGGGTGTGTGCGGTGGAGAGGAAAGCGGGCAGGTTGAATTTGGCACGTTCATGCTACCAAAGTACTGGATGGAGCCTGGAGAGAGGCATGAAGCAAGACTGAAGAGGTTTTCAGGGGATAGATGGGGTAGGTCGATAAGGAGTTTGGATTTCATTCGAAGAGCAATGAGAATCTAGTTAAAGGTTTTTCTTTCCTTTTTAAGGGAGTGACAAGATCTGAAATTCATTTAAAAACTATTGCTGATGCGCAGCAGCCGGCTAGAGGAGAGCGAGGGTGGAAGCTAGAAGACCAGTTTGGAAACTTTTGCAGCACGTAGACAAGGGATGATGGTGGTGGCAGGGGAGTTTGCGAAAAGCAGGTGGACTCCAGGTGTATTTTAGAGAGAGGATCTATAGTACATGCTGGAGAATTGAATGTGGGGAGGGAGGGAAAGAGCGGACTTGATGCTATCGGGAGGTTGATGGTGCTGTTTACTGAGATGAGGGGAGACGGGGAAGGGAGGCAGAAGGAATAGGTTTGTTGGGGAGAAAACAATTATGTTTGGTACATGTGGAAGCCTAATATCCATCCAAGTGGAGATGTCATATAGTCATTCTTAAATATGAATCTTGGGTTTTGGAAAGAATAATAGGCTGCAAACAACAATTGGGGACTTGTAGCATAATAATAGTATTTAAACCTGTGGGTAAGATCACTTAAAGTGAGTAAAGAGAGGAGTGAAGGGTCCTGAAATCAGAAAGAGGAGAGAGAGCCCGTTGAGACTGAAATAGCAGCCAGTAAGAGAGAGTGGTGTTGCCGAAGCCAAGAGTGGGAAATATTTCAGGAAGGCAGGAGTGGACGAGTGAGGAGTTCCTAGATGCTGCTGAGGGGCAGAGTAAGAGGAGGACGGAAGTGTCCTTTACATTGCACAGTAACAGTTTCTGTTTTAACGTAGAGGGAATAGATGCCAAGTTTTACTAAGAGAGAGAAAGAGGAAACAGAAGGTGGGTCCGTGCAGGTTCTTTACATCCCACCACACTGTCCCCCGCCATCATTATCATTCTTTATGTTGCCTCAACTACACTGCTGGACACAGCTGAAGAGCAGTTGCTTATTCACCTAAAGTAACTGTGATAACTTACGCTTCTTTTAGGATCTGGATGATGTGTTGGAGAAAGCCAAGAAAGTAAGTCAATATCTGTAATTGCTCATTTCTTTTTGTTTTTGTCTTCCTTCTAATTTTAGATTAGAACAGCTTGACATTTAGATACACTCTGTTGATGCTTCAGTAATAATGTTGCATTTATTGTTTACTATTAAAAGGTACTGACTAAGCCCTTTCTGTACATTATTTCATTTAATGTTTCGCAACAACTGTTCTGTGGAAACTACTGTTTTTTAGCCCAGGGGTCCCTGACCCTGGGCTGCAGACCGGTAACTGCCCACAAGCAAAGCTCACCTGAGCTCTGCCTCCAGCCCCTTCCCTTTCCACAGTGGGGCCAGCAAAACTTACCTCCCCTTCCAACCACCTTCCCTGCCCCCCTCTTCCACAAAACGGTTCCAATGGTGCCAAAAAGGTTGGGGGCCGCTGTTTTAGCTAACCATTGCCCATTTTATAGATGAGGAAACTAAGGCCTAGAGACTGACCTGTCCAAGGACACGCAGCTAGTAAAATCATGCAGGCAAGAAAGTCCACTGAAAACACGTTCCCCCACCCATCATGCTTACCAATAATATGGAACAGATCAGTCCATCTGTCAGCTCTAAAGTTAGCATTTTTCTGGAGGTCTAGGAGAAATTATAAAACTTTTCTGCAACGTTTTTATTTGGGAAAAAATTATTAATTTTTGGAAGTGTTTATGAAACTCATTATAACTAGCATTGCATAATCTTTCCCAAAAGTGTTAGTCAGTAGTGGCTGCCAGCACATTTTTATGCGCAACCATTGCTCACCAGGACAGGTTCGTCAGGAGTGTCGCAGTAACGCAGGCCCAACGATCTTGGGCCAGATGTTAGACTCCATGCAAAATCCTGTCTCCTGATCGTACAGTAGATTGCAGGTTGTGTAGATTAATTGAGGTGATGCCTATGTTCACTGAACATACTGGCTGAAACAGAGTAAGTACTCGATAGTTATTGTGATTATACTGATGGAATATAGATTAGCAAAGAAAACTACATTTTTGAAAATTATATTGGATGTATATTGCTTGAAACTCTGACTGCCCTATTCTTTCTTTGTTTCAGGCCAATGTTATGGCTCTTGTGGTGGTCGCTGAACATTCAGGAGAATTTGAAAAGATTATGCAGCTTTCAGAACGGTGCTACTTCTCATTAAGAACTTACAGAGTTGTTAAGATGGATGCAGTTATGATATTATGTTTATAGTATCAAAGACTACCATTTTTAAGAAGAATGAGAACAAAAATGTAGCCCTAAAAAATTCTTTCCTACTTATTCTTTAGAGTGGCATTGTCTACGAGTCTAATATTCTACTTTCTCAATTCATTTGACACTTTTAGGTACAGTGGGTTTGTCCTGCCCTGCTTGGGTGTTCATCCTGTTCAAGGACTTTCACCGCAAGACCAAAGGAGTGTCACTTTAAAGGTAACAGTCCCATGAAGCACAAACCTTAAAATGTGATGATACCTTTGGCTCAGTAATCCTTCTTTTTCTGATTTAAAGTTTAAGACAATAATCTAAAAGAAGGAAAGGCTACCTCCTTTCCCAAAGATGTTTGTTTCAGAATTATTTATAATAGAAAAAAAGGAGAAACAGCCCAGTGGCTCAGAAATAAAAGAATAATTAGTTAGCTTGTAGGGTGTTCAATGTAATGCATTTGTTAAAAATGAGGATTATAAGGTTTATGTAGCAACTTGGAAAATGTCTACAGTGTAATATAGGGAGAAAGGCAAGTTACAAACAACTTATTCTCTGAGTGACATCATCTAAAAACATATCCTATAAGGAAAAGACTACACAGAAAAACACAGAAATGATAGTAGCTATAACAATCTTGTAGGATTACAGGTGATGTGTTTTTACCTTTTTTAAAATCATATTGTCACACCGATTTGGCAAAAAGGTGGTAAAATAGCCAAAGAAAGATACATATTCATACATGCAGTACTATTGTAAGGGAACATGTGAGTTCAAGTACACAATGTCTCCTCTGAATGCTGAACCATCCCCACAGGAGTGCCCTTGGTCTGTTACACTGCATGGCTTTCGTACCCTCTGTAAGAAAGATCCTGCCCACGGGATCTCGTTGACTCACAGTAGCCAGCACGTCTTATATCTCAGACGTGTCAGGGAGATGCACGATTTCTTCAGTGCGTTGTGACGTAATGAGACCAATAGCCCCATTCCGAAGAAGTGAACACTTTGTATTACCTATAAATAAATGAAGATACGAAGTCTGTCATTTTTTATAATAACGAATCTATATTCCTACAGTGGATATCCCAGGTAGCTGTCCTTACTGTGAAACAAAATTACATTTAATTCACTTCAGGTAAAAAATAAATACTTATTCTTTAGCTCTCTAGAGTTGTTGATGTGATAAAATAAGCTAAATTGCCAGAGAGTTACAATTTCTATAACGTTGGGGATCATAGCAGAACGACATTTGGTTGATTTATGTAGAGATTGACGAGTATAGTAATGGGCATTCATTTAGTCAGTCCGTCATGGGCTTGCTGAGCACCTCCTGCATTCCAAGCGCTGTAGAGTAGTATCTCTCTCACGAAACTGGATTCTGGACTGGGGCAGACAATGAACAGTTAGATACGTGAACAGGAAAACTTGAGGTAGCACTGAGTGCTTTAAAAACAGTAGAACGATAAAGACAAAGGTTACGTGATAGGGATTGTGGGTGCTGGTTTTTAGATTGTGTGGTCAAGGAAGGCCTCTCTGAGGAACTGGCCAAGCAGAGAGACGGGTAAGAGGGTTGCAGGCAGAGGAAACAACGACCTAAGATAGGGACAAGCTCCATGTGGTCAGGGAGTAGAAAGGAGGCTCATGTGACTGAGGCAAGGGAAGTGCCAGCAGCGAGGTCAGCGGGATTTGACAGGGGTCACCTCATACAGAGCCGTGCTAGAGTTTACATCAATGGGGGATTTAAAGTGAGGACTGACAAAATGGGATTCATGTTTGGAAAGGAACCCCTTCACGGTGGTGTGAAGAATGAATTTTGAAGAGGGTAGAAAACTAAGAAGGGAATATAGTGAGAAGGTTATTGCAATACTGCACATGAGAAGTGGTGGTAGATTGGACCAGAGGCAGCAGTGGAGGTGAAGAGAAGTGGATGATTTTGGCATATATTTGGCATGAATGTGGAACTGATGGGACCGTTTAACTTACAAAAGTAATTAACATATCACTAATATACAGGAAATCCTAGACTGTCAAAGTAGATATGAACTCATCAAATCTCAGGATGGCCCTCTGGAAGAGACCAGAGATAAGCAGTCATTCCTGCTTTAGTCCCAGTGTGTAGTCCGTACCGTTGTTTCGTTCTCCCATAGTGATGAAGCCGTGGGCCCCTAGTAGGTGGCAGAAGGTGAGGGATGTAGTGAGCATTCGTTACATTAACTTGGTTTATGAAATGACAATTGCCTGGCATCGCACAAATCTTTCAGCATATTCCTGAATTAACTTACTCAGTAAATATTATTACCAGGCAGGGTTCAGGTCCAGGGATGCTTTGGTGAACCACAATCACTGGCTGCTATCCATCTACTGCCCCTACCGGCAGGCCAGTTGCTCTCTGGTTGGCTCTGCCCGTGCTTGGCCCACTGTACTCATTTCGGTTGCAGTGACCTCTGTTCTAGAGGTTCTGAAGCATAAATGTTTTCTTTAATAAAAAAATATATTGTAATTATTTAAAATCATTCAGCATAAACTTTCTTTCCTTTTCCCCTTTTGCCTTGTTCTTTCTTTTCTTCTTTTCCTCCTTTCTTTTTTCTCTCTCCTCTCTTCTTTTAGCAGCATATTGGAAACAGCATGTGCTTTGAAGTCAGAGAGACCTGAGCTACTGGTTTCTGTGATCTGTGGCCCTTTACTCTGCCAAGTCTCAATTTCCTCATTTGTAAATCATGAATGATTATATAGTAGTCGTAGTCCCAGTCATAGTGTGGAGAGATACAGGATCTTTAGAAACCCCATAATAGAGCCATTAGCTGTTATGGACACGCTCTCTGAGATCTAGTGTTATATACTCTTAGCTCCTCATGACAACGTGAATTCCTCTTCACTGATTTACTAGAATGTATTTCCGAGGCATTCAGTTACTCTCCCTCGTCGTCTTTTCTCTCTCTCAAGGCATGATTGTAAAATCTCCTCCTGTTCTCTACCATCTGTTTTCCCTCCCCTTTAAAATTCTCCCTTGTTCTGATTATCCTCAGTAGAAGTACCTTGCAACTTACATATCCTGTGACCAAAATCTTCAAAGTACTTTAAAAGAAGCAAATTTTCCTTATATTTGTCTTTCTCTTGCCTTACAAGGGAAACCTCACAGGGCAAATTCTCTAAGTGAAATAGTAATATCATGGAAAATAATGGTACACAGTTACTTCGATAATTAACAAACAAGCATGTATATGATAGTGTTTATATTGTTGAACCTTTAGGACAAAAATAAGCTAAACAGGATTATAAAGATAAAAGAAATCAGTAAAGATTGTACAAAGGATGTGTGGGGTTATCACTGTCATAAATGCATAAACCACTAAGACCCCAAGAGGAGAGCATAACGTAAGGTACTCCCCGAAACTCACTCACAAAGGTGCCCACCTGGTGGCTTGCTTCTCTCTTGCTCAGATGTTCTAGGAAACCAAAGCAGCCCTCCAAAATGCCAGGAAATGCTTCCTAAGCAGGAGGAAGTACTTAAGTGTGAATCTTTATAAACAGTTGTATTCTTGTGATCTGAATGGGGGTGGGATGTTACTACTCAAATTTCCAAATAGAAGTGCTCACCATTACAGAAGGACTACTATTCCTAGTTCCTCAAGTAGTTAAAGGAATAGAATGTATATAAAGGACCCAGTACAGCATAGTGTCTGGCACGTAATATGTGTTTATAAAATGTCAGGTTCCTTCTCCTAGTTTAACAAATATACTTCCTTTTTCTCCCAGGATCTGGATGCAGCTTTGCCCATTATCGAGAATTACAAGGATCGATTGTTGGCAATTGGAGAGGTAAACACCTATTAGCTGATCAAATGATATATGATCTAATTCAGACTTTAATAAATGAAAATAATCCTTAATTCAGTATTGGTGAGTGTAACTGACTTGGGTACTTATGTTCATCCCATTCAGCTGAATAATAACTTATCAGTACTTCCTCAATAAGCAAAAGAGCTTGGGGATGAAACAATAGAAAGCCTCACCATAGGCTTATGTTAAAACTTTATTAGCATTTCTATATATTATGCTTTTTTTTTTTTCTTAAATATGGGTCAGCTCTCTAGTAAGTTCAAGTAGTATATACAAGAGAAAAAGCTAAGATGTCGGACTAGGTAAGCATAGTTCACCTCCTCGCACAACCACATCAAAATTACAACTCAACTACGGAAAAGCCATCATTCAGAACTGCCAGAAATCAGGCCGAATGGAAGTCCTACAACTATGGAATTAAAGGAGAAAGCACAGTGAGATTGGTAAAGAGTTGGAGAGGTGGAACTGGCTGGTCCCACACCCACGTGTGGCAGATAAAAATTGGGAGGTATGGGGAACCGTTCCAAGCGTGGGAAATGTGGCTCAGCCCCCACTTGGAAAACCAGTGGGGAGCGAAGTAGGCGAGCAGGACCCACGTCCATGGATAAGTTCTCCAGTGGGAAATCAGGCCTGCATTGTACTTAGACTGCTATGAGACTTGCTCTTGCTAAAAAACTCCCTCACCCTGAATTGAGGAAGCAAATGTTTACTGAGTATCTATATCTTCCCAGAATCTGGGCTAGACCCTCCAGGTATGGGACAAAGCCTTTTCGACCATTTCCCCTTTTACATTGCAAATATCCCCCTTTGATGTACTCAGTGACTTCCTCTCCTGTGTCTGCAAAGATAACGACCCCAAACAAACCTATGAATAATAAAGGAGTGCCATCTTTGATGTAGGAGGCCTAGAAAAACAATAAAGCCTGTCCAGGTGGGGGTGAAGAGGGCTCTCTCTAACTTGGAGAGTGGCCATGTAGCCCCTTTTCCCCCACCGGATTTCTATAGTCCGTGTGTATGTGTGTTTGAATACTGAAACCTCAACAGCAGATCTTGCGGGACGAGATCTGTGTCAGGGAGGGATATCTCAGGAGTGAGGGGTCCCAGCCCCACATCAGGATCCCCAGCCCAGGATTCCACTGCCAAGAAGATAATTCCCCATAACTTCTGACTATAAAAACCAGCAGGGGGTGAGGCTGTGAGAGACAGAAACCGCTAGATTCCCTGGCAGTTCCTCTTAAGGGCCCACACACAGACTTACTCCCTCTGAGCTCCAGGTTGTGGGCAGCAGATCGAAATGCACCAGTGGCATATGGGGAAGAGCCGAAGTGTCTGGCATTAGGGCGAGAGCTGGGGGGGACAGAAGTGCTGGCAGAGACCATTGTTCCTTTTCTGACCCTTCCCCCCGACAGAGCCCAGGTGGGTGCCATATCTGAGTCTCCGTCAACCTGGCTCACACTATTTGCCCCACTGTAGTGAATCTCTGAGGCTCCGCCCCACCCCACCCAATTTTCAGGCCCACCCAAGCTGTTTCTGATGGCTTTTCCATACAAAAGCTTTGTCTTGGCTCATGCTTCAGATTTTCCTAAATCATTTCAAGCAAGCAGCATCTGGCCTCAGTGAGCCCCATACCTCTCGCTAAGTGGCACCAGGCCCAGCACTAGAAGCAGCTGGCCTTGGCTCACAGCTTGGCCTTGGCTGGCCTTATCTAAGCCCAGCACAAGCAGCAGCCATCTGCAGATGGCTTTGTAGCTTATGCTGGCTGCCCCCGGGCAGAACACAGGCAGTGGCTGACCTTGGTCTGCACCTTCTGGGAAGCCTCAGAGCCTTCACACCCAGTGGACAGCTACAGACCACATTGGAGCACCACCACCCAACCACCTCCACAAGCAACACACTTAAGAGGTGGACTCAGTGGGCACCAGAGCCCTGCTGAAGTAAGTCCTGCTCTGTGGGGTGGGCCCCTGAACAGGTGATCCTCCATGGTGGTTGGAAGTTGATGGTCAGTGGCTACATCCAGGCATTGTAGCTGATCGGCCTGGGTAAACCCCTCCCATTGACGTGCCAACAGTAGTAACCAAGGTTCAACTAAAACTGGAGGGTATACACAGCCCACACAGTGGACGTACCTGGAGTACCCAGCTTGGGTGATAGGGGATGCTGTGCCACTGGACACTACAGGATACCTACTACATTAAGCCACCTTACCAAGCCAGGGAGTCATAGCAGCTTCACCTAATACATAGAAACAAACACTGGGAGGCTGCCAAAATAAAGAGACAAAGAAACATGGCCCAAGTGAAAGAACAAAACAAAACTCCAGAAAAAAGAACTAAACACAATGGAGACAAGCAAGCTACTAGATGCAGAGTTCAAAACACTGGTTATAAGGATGCTCAAGGAACTTAGTGAGAACCTCAACAAAATAAAAAAGGACATGGAAACAATTAAAAAAGAAGTGAAGACTACACTGAAATGAAGAACAATTTACAGGGAATCAACAGTTGAGTGGTTGAAGCCAAGAATCGAATTGCAATTGGGAATATAAGGAAGCAAAAAACACCATACGGGGAGAGAAGGGTATAACAGGTCAAATGGCAATGGAAAAAAACAGTAAAAAACAAAAAAAAATACAAATAAGTTAAAAAATATCCATTCAGAACAGCAAGAAGAAAAATAATTTTAAAAAATGAGAATAGTGTAAAGAGCTTCTGGACAGCTTCAAGCATACCAACATTTGCATCATGGGAGTGCTGGAAGGAGAAGAGAGAGAAAGCAAGAAATTGAAAACCTATTTGAAAAAATGACAGAAATTTTTCCCAACTTGGTGAAGGAAACAGACGTACAAGTCCAGGAAGTGCAGAGAGTCCCAAACAAGATGAACACAAGAGGCCCACACTAATTATGACACATCATAATTAAAATGCTAAAAGTTAAAGATGAAGAGAAAATCTTAAAAGCAGTAAGTTACCTACAAGGAGCTCCCATAAGACTGTCTGCTGATTTCTCAAACTTTGCAGTCTACAAGGGAATGGCAAGAAATACTCAAAGTGATGAAAAACAAGGACCTACAACCAAAAATACTTTTCCAGCAAAGCTATCATTTAGAATCAAAGGACCTATAAAGAGCTTCCCAGACAAGAAAAAGCCAAAGGAATTCATCACCACCAAACCAGAATTGCATGAAATGTTAAAGGATCTTCTTTAAGAAGATCAAAGATATGAACAATAAAATAGCAATAGATACATATCTATCAATAATTGATTCTAAAACAACAAAGAAGCAGAACAGAAACAGAATCATAGATACGGAGAACATTTTGCTGGTTGCCAGATGGGAAGGAGGTTGGGTGGATGGGTGAAAAAGATGGCGGGATTAAGAAGTACAAATTCAGTGTTACAGAATAGTCTTGAGGATGTAAAGGACAGCATAGGGAATACAGTAGCCGAAGAATATATTTGTGTGACCCGTGGACATGGACAACAGTGTGGGGACTGCCTGAGGGAGTGGGGGGAGTTGGTCAAGGCAGGCAAAGGGGGAAAAATTTGGACAATTGTAATAACATAAATGATATAATTAAAAAATGAAGTAGTATATACAAACATACTTTTAATAAGCTAGAGTGTAATTAGAGAACACTTATTAAACAATTTGTAGTTATAAAACATTGTTATCACTTGGTAATAAATTTCACTTCTAATTAAATATAAAGATAAAAGATAAGAATAAGAGTTAAACCCAGGATATAGATTATAACGATGCATGCCAAAATAGTATCAAGGAAAGCAGTCATTTATCATCTTTCCTGTCCAATGTGATGACCACATGCAGCACTTGAAATGTGACTGATCCAGATTGAGATGTGCTCCTCAAGTATAAACACACAGAGGATTTCAAAGTCTTAGCACCCCCAAGACTTAATGTAAAATAACTCAATAATTTATACATTGTTTATATGTTAAAATAATACTGTATTACTGCATAATAGGAATGATAGAAGTTTTGGATATACTGGATTAAATACATGTAAAATTATTCAAATGAATTAAAATTATTAAAATTAATAGTATTAGAATTAATTCCACATGTTTCTTGTTAGGGTTTTTAATGTGACCACTAGAAAATGTCACGTTGTGTATGTGGCTTGCACACAGGGCCCCCATTATATTTCTCTAGGATACTGTCGAAGCACTGCTCCGTGACACGACTTCGGGGTTCATTAAACCACAAACTTATCATTCTGTTTTCCTTTTCTGTCGCAGGTGGGACTTGATTTCTCCCCTAGATTTGCTGGTACTGATGAACAGAAGGAAGAACAAAGACAAGTCCTAATCAGACAGGTCCAGTTGGCTAAAAGACTGAATTTGCCTTTGTAGGTTCATCAGTCATCTTTCTATATTAACAGCTATCGAGCAAATTAAATAGTGATTCCTTTGAAATGGAGCTCTACATTTCTTTTTCTCTGAATTGCTTTAATAGAACAACGATAATGTTATCACATTAAGTACTTAAAAGGAATTTCTTTGTTAAACAGAAATGTTCACTCACGCTCAGCTGGAAGACCCACCATCAGCCTCTTAAATGAGCAAGGTATTTAGGTTCCTGAGACAAATGTTGCTAATGCTTAAGTTTGGTAATTCCAGTCCATATCCTCATAGAAAAAGCCATGTTTTGATTTGATGTCTTAAACGGGAGGAAAAGGGGCAAGGGTGGAGGTGGAGATCATCTAAAGTGATTTTGTAAGTTAGCCTATTGTTTGTAAGCTTTTCAGTGTATCAGGCCAGGATAAAACAAATGAAAAATTGGATTAAGTGATTTATATTCCTGAAGTAAAAATATATCTTATATGTATCATATTATTTGTCACATTTTTTAAAGTGCCATGTACAGTAAGAAATATATTTTGATGCTCAATATAAACACCAAAATAATACCATGTTTTGGTATTAAGACTTCATTTTGAGACTCAGTGTATTCACATACAGAAAAGTGACAAAATTTAAAGAAGCGGTATGTCTGTGTGTGGATAGGTATATGTATGTGTATACCTGCACACACACACACGTATGTAAGCACACACTGGTCAGTCTTGACCCACTAAATTGGTTACATAACTTACTTACAGTTGTAACCCACTAAGGTCACAACTGCTGTTTGAAAAACAGCATCAAATAGTGAAGTAAATGTAACTTCCTGCAACTGGAAAGCACTGTACTTCTCAGTGATGGGGACTGAGCTCTTTTGGAATCTCTGAGAACGCGATTTTTATGGAGGCCGAGCAGCCCTCTTCAGGCATTGGAGGTGATTTTATGAAGCGAACTTGGCTTTTCGACCTGTGAGTCAGTGAGCTCCCACTGCTTTCTCCCCTGGTGTTCTCGCTAAGGACTGTTTGATAGCTTAAGAACGTCCTGATAGGAACAGTAATTTGACAGCTCAGAACCTTCTGGAAAATGTTTGATGATATAGGAAGATTAAATAATTGTTTAAAAATTTGTACTTCAATTTTATTTAATAATTTTATTCTGAAGATTAAGAATTTACTGTATTTTCATTCTCCTGTACACTTATCCATCCTTTAGAAGTCATAGAACTGAGGTTCTTTGTATTGTGGTGACCAAATTTCTGGTCTTCCTTGTTCAGGTTGGTGAATGGAAAACCCTCTCATTGAGGGAACAAACTGGAAGTCTGATTTATCTTTTATTTTCGAGAGGTGCTGACAAAGTGCTGCTCCACGCATTTGATGGTCGGCCATCCGTAGCCATGGAAGGAGTGAAAGCCGGCTACTTCTTCTCAATTCCTCCTTCTGTCATAAGAAGTGGACAGGTAAATTCTTTCAATAAACTTCATCTCACACGTTGTGAAGTACACTTTAAAATCTGAGTTTTTAGTACATACTTGTGGTATTATTCTAGTTATATTACAAAGATTAATCTTAGGTCCCAACCCTATGTCGGTACCATACTATCATGATTACATTAGATTTACAGTACATTTTTAAAAACAATTTTATTTTATTTTTAGAGAGAGGGGAAGGGCGGGAGAAAAAGAGGGAGAGAAGCATCGACAGGTTTCCTCTCGTACACGCCCTGGCAGGGGGCCAAACTGGCACCCCAGGCATGTGCCCTGACTGGGAATCGAACCAGTGACATTTCACTTTGTGGGACGATGCTCCACCCACCTGAGTCATGCTGGTCAGGGCAATTTACAGTGAGTTTTGAGATCAGCATAGTTTGAGAATTTAGCTTTTTTTTTTGAGAGCACATTTATTAAAGCTGGGGACATTGAAACAAGGAAGGGCATAGGACAGAACAAACAATGGGAAGCCAGCACAGGGCTGCTCTCGCTCTCTAGAAATGTCGTAGGAGAGAAATGAGCCTAGTCAGGGCTCACCGAGAAGGCAGAATAAAGGGGGCCTTAGAGACAGGTTCAGGCGGTTAGCCTGGGATGCGCTGCCACTGCCCACTGCTCCCCTGGTCTTGTGCAGCCCCTTCTAGTTCAGGAGATGCACGCCTGAGAGAGTAGATGGGAAAGGAAAAGGCATGGACAGGCTCCCCAAAGGGGGAATACTCCGGTTAGCGCTTTTTTTCAGAATCATTTTGAAGGGACTATTCGAAGTCCCTTGCCTTTCCATCTATATTAGAATCAGCCTGATTTCTACAAAAAAAGCTGGCTGGTATTTCAATTGGGAGTACATTGAATCTATAGATCAGTTTGGGGATAATTGATCATGCTAGATCTTTGATGTCTTTAATCAGTGTTTTATAATTTTCAACATACAAATCCTGCATGTATTTTCTTAAATTTATCCCCATTTTTCATTTTTCATTCTATTTTAAACAATACTGGTTTTAAAATTTTAATGATCAATTATTCATTCCTAGTATATAGAAATACAATGGTTTTTATATATTAAATTGTTATCAAGTGACCCTGCTGAATTATTAATTAGTGCTAGTAGAGTTTTTTAGGTTTTTCAGGATTTTTTATAGATTCTTTGACTAAAGATATATTTGCCTTTTCCTTTCCAATATTTGTACCCTTTATTTCTTTTTCTTGCCTTATTTCACTGGATACAGATACTACTAGAATGTTGACCAGAAGTAGAAAAACAGATACCCTTGCCTTTTTCCTGATCGGGGGGGAAACATTCATTCTTTTACCATTAAATATGCTATCAGCTGCAGGTTTTTTATAGGGTTAAGGAAGTCCCTTCTCTTTCTAGTCTGCTGAGAGTTTTTATCAAAAATGGATGTTGGATTCTGTCAAATGCTTTTTCTGCATCTACTGAGATGATCATATAGTTCTTTTCTTGGCATGTAAGTTGTATTGATTGATTTTCTGGTGTTGAACCAACTGGGCATTCCTAGGATGAAGTCTACTTGATCATGACGTGTTATCCTTTGTACAGTTTCTTAGGGAGAACCTTAGATTATTTGAAGCCTTTCTCATTTTCTAATATGGTTGCATTATTAATGCAACAGTTACATTAGCACTAACCACTTATAGTTACAATCCACAAATTTTGACATATGCTGTGTTTTCACTTTCAGTTCAGAATGCTTTCTAATTTATCTGGTGATCTCCTCTCTGACCATAGTGATTATTTAAAGTATATTGTTTAGTCCTGGCTGGCATGGCTCAGTGGATTGAGTGCCAGCCTGTGAACCAAAGGGTCACCGGCTCAATTCCCAGTCAGAGCAAATGCCTGGGTTGCGGGCCAGGTCCCCAGTGGGGGGCACGCAAGAGGCAACCACACATTGATGTTTCTCTCCCTCTGTTTCTTCCTCCCTTCCCCTCTGTCTAAATAAACAAATAAATAAAATCTTTAAAAAAAAATTACTTAATTTCCAAATACTTAGTAATTTTCCTGTTATCTTTCTATTACTGATTTTTACTTTAATTCTACTGTGTTGAGGAAACATACATTGTATGATTTTAAGTCTTTTAAATTGTTGAGGTTTGTTTAATGGCCCCGAATACGGTCTGTCCTGGCGAAGAGACATGCACACTTAACGAGAACGCGCATTTGCCTCTTGTAGGGTGGAGAGTTCTGGAAGTGTCAGTTGATAGTCGTCCAAGATTAGTTTTAGTTTTCCTACTTTCATACTTTGTGGGGGAAACAACTTATTTAATAGTAATCTTTAGCTGTGGCATGTTTATTTTTTCTAATTTTAAAGGTGATATTTGTACATTATAGAAAATCGAATCACTCCCAAAAAGAACCAATTTTAAGTCAGTCCAGACAGATGCTGTCGCTCAGACAACCATTACTAACGTCGATCCACGTAAAATAAGATCATCTTATTCTTCTTGTTTTGAATTAGCTTTATGGGTATCTGTTTGTGTCAGTAAATATAGACTTATCTCATCTTTAAAATGATCTCAATATTTCATAATATGAATGCACCATGATTTATTTAAGCATCACCTTGAGTCAGTGATTTTCAGCAGGTGAACTGCGAGGATTTTGGAAACATGCAGTACCTGACTGTTCAGTCAGGGGCATGGACTTAGACTGTCAAATACAAAATGACAACAGCCAGCACAATGGCTGTCTGGTAGGACAGAATCAAACTTATACCTGTTTTTGCCATACCAGCAAAAATAGATTTTTTGGTGTGCCACAGAATTTTAGTAATTAGTTCATGTGTGCCATGAGATGAAAAAAGGTGGAAAATTGCTGCCTTAAGTAAAGGGTATATTGTTTCTCATTTTTCACTGCTGGAAACAGTGCCTCATTGAATAGCTTTGTGCATCCACAGCCCATACGCACGCTTGTGCAGTAATTCCCTATAAATGGAATCACTCGGAAGAGGGTGCACATTTTAAAATTTTTGTTCAATTGTTACATTTTATTAAAGAAGTTTATACTAGTTTAACTTTTACCTACCAACAGTGCGTGAGCATACCTATTTCTGTGCTTTTGAAATTTTAATCTTAAAACTATTTGTTATAACAATATTCTACTCTGCATCACATGTCTCCTTCTCATTTTTCACTTCAAAGTGCAGTGGCGTCAAAAGAATTACGTTCTTGGTATAAGACTGTTTGAGTTAATTGCAATCCTTATAATCCAGACAAAAAATTATAAATAAAAAATAAAACCATCTACCACCGACTCTAACATGTGGATGTGAACTTTGGATTTATAAACATAAAGCCTTGAGTGGCCTAAAGTGAAGAGCAGAAAGGAACAGTGACTCTGGTGGAGAAACAACACAGTCCCTTCCTTAGATCTTTCAGCGGGCTGGCGACACCGATGTTCGGCCTCCCTGCAGGCTGTGCTATCAGTGACCACTCCCTGGGTCCCTGGAGTCTTTGGGTACTTTTTGGCAATGAATGTTTCTGTTTAAATCTATTAGTAATAGAATGATGAGAACACAGGAAACATTTATTAATTGAATATTAAAGTATGAATTTTAAGTTCTTGCAGAATAGAACGCATTGGCATGTGGGTTTAATGTTCCTTTTGTTATCTTTATTACTCATGTTTTAAACTTACTAGTTTTCTCTTTTCTCTAAGAAGCAGAAACTTGTGAAACAATTGCCATTAACCTCAATTTGCTTGGAAACAGATTCACCTGCACTAGGACCAGAAAAACAGGTAAATGATTGTCCAATTTCTACATTACTTAGATTGTATCTTTCATGTGAACTATTTTTGATTTAGCTGTTTCTCGTTACAGTGTAACTACAGTGGAATCCTTTTTTAATGCTAGGTTGAGAGGTTATATTAACTTAATTTCAGGTCTTTTCTAAATATTAATGTTGTGCCCCAAAGAATATTATTTTATTATGTAATAATGAGAGCCATACCAATACAGCAAAAATCTCGGTGTCGAGAGCCAGAAAGGCCTGGATTCAAATCCTGTCTCTGCTACCCAGTAGCTGTGTGACTTTGGACAAGTTATTAATCTCTCTGAAACTTTCTTCATTTATAAAATGTGGACAAAATATCATAGTGAGAATTAAATGGAGTAATGTATAAGAAAGTGCCTAGCAGTATCTGGTATATAGTGAAGAAACTTAATAAATGTTTATTTTTGTTCTTTTAATTAGCATGTCATAATGAGGCTCTATTTCTCCCAGAACAAGTATTGATAGTCATAGATTTGTTTATGTGATCTTTGTTCTTTGTAGGCCTACAATAACAAGAGTTATTGTAGGCCACAAAGAATTATATTTTAAATATTGCTACTATTTTAAGTTATACTTTTCTCAAAGGAAGCCCCAGCATCTGCCTTATTTGTGGTAGATGGTACCCATTTCCGTCCCCCGCAATGTGCGGTTCACTAGCGGCCCCTACTGCCCGTCAGGTCTCTGTCTCCACGCCTGCGGGACTCAGGGGTTTGGGAGCCGTAGCGATGCGATTGTTAATAAACCATGAGTGTCTGTGATGCAGTGTGACGTTTGCTCACGAGTGTCCGATTAGTTACACATTCTCAGAAACCAGCTCTTACAAGACTACAGGAGACAGGCACGAGGAACTAGGGGTCGGGACTCCAGTTTGTCTGTCTGTGTGGGTGCGGGACAGAATGTACAGAGTTGTCTTCCTGACTGACCTGAAATACAAGGAAAAGGACCCAGTGTTTTCCTTAAACAGAAACGAATTTCAAGTGCTGTTGTGACTCAGTTTTGTATTTGTATTTAGCTGATCTGATAACAATGGTGAGTTTCTGGCATGGTGCCTGGCACATAGTACTCAAAAACATTTGTTGAAGAAGTGAATTTTTAACTGAATGTGCTTTTTGTTAAGTAAATGTGTTTATTCTAGAAAATTAGAAATCACATAAAATCATAAACTAGAAAACAGAACCATCTACCCCCGGAAGGTTACTGCGAAGTGTAGTGGCTGAGAACATAAACTCTGGTGTCAGATTGCACAGGTTCAAACCTCAGCTGGGCTATTACCAGCTGTGTAGGATCCTTACCTATAAAAAGGGATGCTAATAATAGTAGTACCAACTCATAGAGTAATTTTAGGATTAACTGAGAAATTTCACAAAAAGCTTAGAACAAAACCTCTCCTACAGTATGCACTAAATAAATGCAAGTAGGTATGTCCTTCCAGACTTTTTATATTCTCATAGATACACATATGTGTTTTTCATAAATATAGGATTAGCCTGAACACATCATTTCATAACTGGCTTTTATTGATTTTAGAGAAAGGGAAACATCGATGTGAGAGAGAACATCAGTTGGTTGCTTCCTGTATAATCTCCTGGCCAGGGATCGAACCCACAACCTTGTGGTATATGGGACAATGTTCCAACCAACTGAGCCACCTGGCCAGGCCTGGCATTTCTTGAATCAAACTGTGATGTAGCCTGTGAGGCGAAGAGCCCAAGCAGCAGAGCATGGACCTTTACAAGCACTCAGTTAAGCAGCAAAACAAAGGACAGCTAATCTGTCAGTCATGCAGGCCACTAAGTGTCCACTATTTGCAGACTGCTAGATGCTGGGACCTCAGCTGTTAATACCCCGGGGCTCTTTTCAAAGGCAACAGACACTTACAGTCAGGGTTGTAGCTATAGCCTTTAAGCTGACGTGCAGGCCTTTCTCCCCAGCCTCACCGCCCTCCTCCATCCCCCTGTCGTCCCCCCAACAGAAAAAAGAGCTCATCAGTTGTTTTTACCAACTCATTTCCTTCCGTTTTATCTACAGTCTTCAAGGGTTGCTTCTCTTGGCAGTCATGCCTGATTTAGTGTCTGCTTTGTTCTGTTTCAGGTACGGAATGAACCCCAAAACATTTCCATTTCAGCAGAGTACGTTGCCCAGGTGAAAGGAATCTCAGTGGAAGAAGTTATGGAAGCGACAACACAGAATGCACTGAAACTGTTTCCCAAGCTGCAGCACCTGCTCCACAAATAGCTTCAAAACCAGATCAACTGCAGGGGGCAGCATTTGAGAAAAAGAAGTGTCCTGATTAGGAGTCTGAACGGAAGACCTGGAGAAATCATTACATTGGGATAGAGAAGATTGCAGTTTTAGAGAACTGTTTCTCTTAGAGGTAAAACAGGGCTTGGATCCTGAAACCCTGGGTCCTAATGCTACCTTGAGCTGCTTTCCAATTAACGGTGTCCTAGCAGGAGATTGGGACACACCACCCTGCTTCTTACCGTGCCCCGTTAAGTAGAACCCCCACAGGAACTGAAACATTTCTCCTGGCACGGGTGGCCCCGCAGGTAGGAAATAGGCGCCCCGTGAAGGCTACGCCCGAGTTTCACCCTCTCCGCCCGTCTCACTTCCCGTGGGACCCGTCTAGCAGAAGGAGAACTTCTAGATCCTTACACTGTCAGAAATCTCTTTTCTGGGTTTGTAAAATCAGCTTTTAGACTTTGAATTATGTCTTTTTAAGAGAAAAATGTACAAGGTTTTATATTGATCTTAGATTTTGACTTAGGAGGCCAATGTTTGTATAATCGCCGTTAAATACCAAACCCAAAAGTTTAGTTAATAAACTGATTTTGTTTCAGTCTGAATCTTGTCACATGTTTAAAATGTAAATACCTTTATTAAACAGGTACTTGATGGTTTTAGCCTGTAGTGAAATTT
This sequence comes from Desmodus rotundus, assembly GCF_022682495.2. Taxonomy (NCBI): domain Eukaryota; kingdom Metazoa; phylum Chordata; class Mammalia; order Chiroptera; family Phyllostomidae; genus Desmodus; species Desmodus rotundus. Next base: position 85,645,119 of record NC_071398.1, read on the forward strand.
TATATTTTTAAGTTTTAAAAATCTTAGGTATAAAAAGAATTCTGTGGATGGATGGTGGTAATGCTAACAAAGCAATACGAATGTACTTAATGCCCCTGAACTATACTCTTGAAATTATTAAAGTGGTAAATTTTATGTTATGTGCATTCTACCACAATTTTTTGAAAAATCTTGTGTCGTTTACCAGGTGGTGTGGCCCATACCAAAGCCTGAGTGTTTAATTTTGTTAAATTATTTAAACAGCAAATGCTGGGAAAAGTACCTATGACGGAAAAAATTAACTTCCTAAGAAGCAAAGTGATTCTACATAATCTTCAGTATTTTAAAGTTTATAGAGGAATCAAAACTTGTTCTAGGGCCGATTGTCCTAGCTAAGAAGCTGGGTCGGGTGCTTTTCTCACCCGCCCACCGCGTCCTGACAGATGAGATCCTGCATTTGCTGGGGGTTATGTTAAAACTGGACTCCTGAGCTCTCTTTCAGTTCTCTATTGCTCGTTCCTATTTCCTACCTTCTGCCCACGATAGCTTTGCCGAACTTTCACATTTAAATCCTTTACGATCCGACTGAAGTGACTTCACCTTAGCTGATCACCCCAGCCAGACATGGTTCCAACTTCTAAATTGTAGCCATTCTTTTCATTTATTCATCAACTTATTTGTTTCATCTATTACGCAAATAGTTATTGAGCCCCTCTAGTCTAGGTCACAAGCTACAGAGAGGAATAAGATACCACAATTTAGTAAGGAAGATGGACAAGTGACAGTTTGAAAGCCATGTGAGAAGTACCATGATGAAGGAAGGGAAAAGTGCTGTGTAAACAGTCTGAGGACACTCAACACATGTTTCTTTTCAGCAGGTTTACCTTGTGTGTGTTTTTACCTTTAGAGATCGCGAACCTTTTGAGAACATGCCTCTTTTTTTGGTAAGTTTTTTTTCTGTTTTTTAATTAGAAGGAAAGGGAGGGAGAGAGAGAGGGAGAGAAATATCAATGTGTGGTTGCTTCTCATGTGGCCCCCACTGGGGACCTGGCCCACAACCCAGGCATGGGCCCTGACTGGGAATTGAACCGGCGACACTTTGGTTTGCAGCCTGTGCTCAATCCCCAGGCTACACCAGCCGGGGCGAGAACACGCCTTTTTTTTTTTTGTTTTGTCTTCACATGGCCTGACACAAGGTTTGTGATATCATGTGCTCTCACATGTCTTTTAAATAAGTGAATGGAGGCTGTAAGTTCAACTGCAGTTGAGAGAAGTCAAATATTTAATTTTTCAACCTGCCCTTTGAAACGGATATTGGATATTATGTACCTTTTTACTGGTTTTTTTTTTTTTAAGATACATGTTTTTCTTCTCTAGCCTACAAATGTATTAAAAACTATTCAAAGATTTCCTAATGTTAAACATTCTGAAAGGTAGAAATAAACTCTCTCAATCCGAAAAAACAAATCTTTTTGCATTCAATAGGAATTTGCTTCCCCTAGCTGAAAAGCATCCCCCTCACCCCGAGATATGGTGACCTTCCTTACTAAAAGGAAATATTTCTTATTCTGACTCTTGCCTTTTTTTTTATTCTGGCAAGAACCAAATGAAATTGTGTCATTCTTTAAATAAAAAGAAAAATATCAGCTCTTTCATTATTATGCAACCAAGAGTTCATTTTACCACTTTGCTGCCTGCTTTCTCTTGCTCGCTGCCTGTCTGTACTCATACTGCAGAGTTCAGTTTTCTTGATGCGCCCTTTTCATCCTTTTGATTAAATACATCAAAGCAGCATAAACGACATTTCATTTACAGGATCCGAGTAACTTAGAAAGGATTTCCAGAGATGGTTGGTTGTATGCTTGTTAGACTTAGCTTCTCAAGCAGAAGCAAATCTCTCTGTCCTTTTTAAATTATGAGAAAGCCTGTGATAATGATTACAAAGTCAATCAAAAAGATAGAATGGAAAGAGATTAGATCATTCAGGGATTGTCAGAGTTACAAGTTTAAACACGGGGCTCCAGGCAAAAACATCCTAGTAGGCCCTTCTCCCTCCCCCTACGTTTGGCTAACTCCAGAATAAGCATCCCTCTAAAAAAGGTGACTCCTTCGGTGACCATCCCTGTAATTTGTGAACAATTTGAGTGGTATCTGTACTTTCGATGTTAAAAATCGTGTGCATAGCTTCTCATTTCCCGATTTGTTTAATAGAGTACATATGGAGAGCCTACACGGCATGTAAGAGCGTGAAGAGTTAGAGGTCTAGTGTCCTCTGGGTGGGACTTCCCTGTGGATCACTTCCCAGGCCCAAGTTATTTGAGTAAGTGTGCAAATTCTCACAGGTAATGTGTGATACATTTAGAGTTACAAATTTCCACTCTTTCCTAAATAGCACAATGCCTCCCACTCCAATCTCTACAGCAGCTTAAGTAACATCCTTCAAAGCCACCTTTAGGGCATTACAAATCAAGAACTCTGAATTTGACTGACTCGGCAATAACTGAGGGAAGCAACGGGAATAGGAGGGAGGGGGCGTCTCAAGATTGGATGGACATCTGACAGTCTTTTTTGAATTATATATGAATAATATAGAATAATATATGAATTATATACATAATTCATACATTCACAAATATATGAATTCCTTTCTTTGGTGAATCCCTCACCTTATTACACAACCCATTTCTACTATAGAAGCTGAAGATACCAAGTATCATTTTCTAGCCTTTCTTGCAACAAAGGCACTGATAATATGACCCACCCTAGATTTTTAGAAAATTTTTATTTATTGACTTGAGAGAGAGACAGAGAGAAACATTGCTTTGTTGTTCCCCCTATTTATGCATTTATCAGTTGATTCCTGTGTGTGCCCTGACCAGGGATCGAACCCACAACCTTGGCATATCAGGACAATGCTCCAACCAGCTGAACTAGCCGGCCATAGCCACCCTAGATTTTGAATGACGTTACTCATGTGAGGAAGCCAGGACTGCACTGCCTCTGTTCTGGTGAGGGTGGGCAGTGTTAGGTGCCGGGTCTGCGCCCAGCGACTGTGGCAGAGTCTTTATGTTTCTGGTTCAGTGGCATGAATTCGGTTTTTCCACCCTCCTGGAGATTTTGTGGACTATCCACTCTTTAAGTAAATTCATTTTCTTCTTAAATTAGCCAAATTGAGTTTCTATTGTTTGCATCTTTAAGAACCCGGCTTGATGAGGAAATTAATAGCCAGAGGTAATTGTCACAAAGAGACCATTAGGGAAAATTAAAAAAGAAGGAAGGAAGAGAAGGAAATCTGGGACTTGTTGTAGAGCCTGGATAGCTTTCCAGGCAATGAAATACGAGTTAATTTTAAGGGATGAGATGCTGGCGGTCCCTGGCAGATGGTGTGATCGCTGTTGTGAAAACATTTTAAAGAGACCTCCTTATGGCAGGAGGAATATGTGTCGATTGGGGGCGGCCCAAAGATTACACTGCAATGAACATTTTTTATTCTTTTTCTTCACTTTTCCTGTGTTTGTGGAATCTCTCACCTTATGAGACAGAGCTCATCTTCCACTCTTCCTGGACCCTCCCTTTGGACCCATCTTCTGTGCAGGCAAAGAAGTGCAGCACCACCACCCCCACCCCACTTCCCCACCCCACCATTGCCTGCAGGACCCTCTCAGGGGCGAGGCACTGGAGTTTGGTAGCTTCAGCAGCAATGGCAGGCCATGCTGAAGTCTTAGTTCTGAGTACCAGGGATGCTACAGGGAGCCTTCCTGCACAGGCATTCATGGCCTTGGCGTGGGAACTCACCTGCAGACAGCTCTACAGGGAACCAGAGCACAAATGGAGCAAAAGGCCCGTCTGCCCGTCCCCCTACGTTTACTGGGGGGACACGTGTGTCAGCGGATCTGAAACACTCCTGGGAGGGGTGGAGAGGTGTCTGGACCTAATGGGATTTCAGGTGGGTTCAGAGTCCAAAATATATAGTTTTGTGACTTTTTCGTTTCCCATTTTAGCCCAAGGCTGTTTAAGGTACAGTGAGGAGGACAAAGCAGAAACACCTAACTAAGGGAAAGGGGATAAGGAAGGAAAAGCTTCCAGGAGAAGACAGTATTTAAACTAAAGTTAGCCCTGGATGGTTAGGTAGCTCAGTTAGTTGGAGTATTGTCCCAATACACCAAGGTTGCGGGTTTGATCACCGGTCAGGACACATACAAGAATCAACCAATGAAGGCAAAAATAAGTGGAACAATAAATCAATGTTTCTCTCCCCCTCTCTCAAGTCAATCAATCAATAAAGTTAGCCAGGTGAAGGGGGAAACAGAATAAAGCAGAGAAGCACAGTAGTTCCATAAAACCAGAGAGAGTTTCACCGGGAAGGAGGTAAGGGAGGATTATCAAGAAATGAGATGAGAAGGTGGTTCATTGTACAAAACCTGACCCTCCTTTACTATGTGTTTATTCCCCAGGATTCATCTTAGATGGAGCCAAAGAAATGGTGCCGTATCAGATAGTCTTTATGTGGGCTGCTAAGTTTTGGCAGATAATTCTCCACGGGTCTCACATTGCTATGTGTGCAGCTTTAGTCCTGGATTACCTTCTTCAAGGATGTTGTGTAGCCAAGGGCCTTGGAGGACAGAGATCATGCCTCCAGCTGGAGCAGAGGGCGGGTTTATTTACTGTCCGATGTAATGAAAAGAATGGCTTCTTCCAGGCAGAGGTTGGGCCTCTTCAGCTTAGAGGTCTTCAGCTGTGAGGCAAAACCTCTGTGTGTGCGGCCTGGGTCTGGCCGGCTCTACACCGTTTGGCAGGAGGGCAGGGAGAAGCCGTCAGAACAGACGGCTTGTGCTACTTGCTGTGCTTCCGAGTAATCAAGTCCTTTGCCTTTGAACCAAGAGTCTCATGTCTTCTGCCAACGGCCACGAAACTGTGGCAGGCTAACCCTTCCTAGCTCCTGACACTAGGGTTTTTTTTTTGTTTTGGGGGGGTTTTTTTTTGAGAAGCAAAAAATTAACTTTGGGTCTGGCCTTTTTTTCATATATACCCTCAGGGCTGATGTGCCCTGGTGCAGTTCTAGCTGAGATAGGGTTTTAGGCCAGCTGACTGCTCCATGTGTCTTCCAATATTAATAAGCATTGGCCTGTGAATCTGTGCTTTCTGCAGAGGGAAGGGCAACCAAATAAACGGTGAATATTTCCCTGATGTAAAGACAAATGCAAAGAAGGAGCTGGTTCTAGGCCAATTAGTACTCAGCTTGCCATATGGAATGATAGGCCATTGACTCAAACTGAAGAGAGGAATGCAAGCCAAGTTAAAACCTGAAAATTTGTCTACTGTCCAGGAAGGAATAACAGAGGTGATAGTAGTCAAATAGGGTTTGGTCACAAGGCAATTCTAGCAATGCCCACTTTGGGAATGGGCAATAAAATATAACAGGAAGTTCCATTTGAGGGCACCTTATTGCTCTCTCAAATGCGTACTTATTCAAATGATCAAAACCATAGCTCAATCAGAGTTCATGCAATTAAGTGTTTAGAAGCAAGCTGCTAATTTTGAGAACTTTAGCCTTCTAATTGATTGGCGTGGTTGGTCAACACTGATTTATAGAAACCAACAAACTAAACATTTTAGATTAATAAAGAGAATATCGCTGTAAAGTGAAATTTTAGGTAACACATCTTTGAAAGTATCTTTAATAACTCAAATCATCCCTTCAAAACATCTAATGGACAGAAGAGAATGAACAAAGATATAGTACATTTTTTTTGTGACTTCACAAAATGTTTTCTTGGTGATCTAGAAGATAATTTTGGCTTCTTTTATAATTGATATTTGTAAATAGTTTAGACAGACGCTGAGGAAGGATCAAACAGATGATGTTTTTTGTGTCTCCGGAAATGCACTTTATCCGAATATGGCATGATCTGGAAAAAAAAAAAAGTACTTGTTATGTAACTTAAAGTGCAGAGAGGATGAGTACCATTTCACAGTTACAGGAAGAGAGGTTTAGAAACACTCAATGACTAAAGGTGTGAGACTAGGCAAAGGCAGACCCAGAACACGAGCCCAAGTGCAATGGACTGAATGTTTGTGTCCCCCCCAGATTCCCATGTTGAAGCCTTGATCCCAGTGTGATGCTGTTAGAAGGTGGGGCCTTTGGGAGGGAATTAGGTCATGAGTGTGGAGCCCTCATGAACGGGAGTAGTGCCCTTGTAAGAAGAGGACCGGGAACTAGCCAGCTCTTTCTGCCTGTGAGGGGACACAGCAAGAAAACAGCCAGCCCTCTATAAACCAGGAAGAGGGCAAGCACCTGACCTGACCCTCTGACCTCAGCCTTCTGCGCTCAGACCTGTGACAAATAAACTTGTTTAAACTGCCAGCGTATGGTCATTATTTACAGCAGTCCGAGCTAAGATACTCAGGCTTTCTGTTTTTAAGGCTTGTGCCTTTAAGACTGCCCCTCTTTTGGGGTTCACACCTGTAAGTGGGAGAGTGGAGGGCTTGGTAAGGGTTGTAGGGTGTTGGGGAGTTCTATTTAGATAGGGTAATTTCCATGAATTGGCGTTTGAACAAAGATCTGAATAAAGCGAGGGAAAGAGAGAGAGAGCTCCGGGAGAGAGCGAGCGAGCTCTGGGCAGAGGGAACAGCATGTGCCAGGTCCCTGAGGTGGGAACCAGAGTGATAACATCCCAGGAACAGGAAGGAAACCCTTGTGGCCAAGTGGGATGAGGCCAGGGAGAGCAGGAGAGATGAAGCTGGACGGATAAGCACATGAGAGGAGGGGTGGACGTTACCCTCAGTGGGATGTGAAACCATGGGTGCGTGTTAAGCATCGAGTGATGTATCTAATACACATTTTGAAAAGATCGCTGGGGCTGTTCTGTGAAGAACCAAATGTTGGAGGTGCCAGAGTGAAGGCGGGGGGGACAGTTGCTAGGTCCCAGCTGTACTCGGAGAGAGACGATCAGGGTCTGGGTCTGGGTGGAAGCAGTGGTCAGATTCAGGGCTGATTTTGATGGAAGAGTTGACAGAACTTCCGGACAGGTTGGAGGTGGGGTATGAGACAAAAGGAGAGTTGAAGGTACTCCTAGATATCTGGCCATGTTCTGAGACGATGAGGGGTCAAGGGTGAATACGTGTCACCCGGGGGGGTGGAGGATAGGGACTTCCTATTTTGGCAATGGCACCTTTGCCGTAACATCAAGGAGAGGCGGCACTCTGATACGTACAGATGTCTCCAGAGCTCGAGAGAAAAGAAAGGTCAGGGCGGAAGCAGAAACGTGGGAGTCAGCAGAGCAGAGATGAGACTGTGAGTCCTGTAACAGCCGAAGGCCTGCAGCCTACCTCTGCTGAGGGGAAACGAAGTGCAGGTGAGAAGGGAGCCCAGTGTTGGGCGCTGGTGTTCTTCAGCATTCAGAGGACAGGAGTGGGCCGTCTTGTATGAAGAGGGTGTTATTTTATATTTAATGATGTTTATCATTTGACGAATTGCATACTAATTGAGGGCCTACTAGGGTAATGTGCTCATCAAATGTTAGAGGTAATGTCCCATCTCCTTGTTTTACAAATGAGGGGTTTCTCTTTGCATCTGCCGGCCTCCTGGAGGAGGGGGTACTCGGCCATCTCTTCTCAGTCTAGTGTGGCAGGCCCAAACTTCTGGTTTCGATTGGGCTAAGTTCTCTTTCGGGGTGAGTTCGCCTTTGGCTGCCTTGAAGCCAATTCTTCTCATATATAATAGATTTATTTTCCAGTAACAAAGCCAACAATTCTTACCTCCACCCATCTCTCAATTGATGTAAACCCAGATGAGGAACAGAAGTGTATCATTGTTGACTTTTTCAAACCTTAACAGTATTCAGAATAAAGCAGACACTCAAAAAAAAAAAAAAAAGTTAACACCCTTTTCTAATACCCAGGTACTTTCCTCTTGTGGAAATAAAAAGAAAATACGCCCCAATATCCCCTTTCTAAAAATCCCTGATTCAAATTAAAGTGGAAACCAAAGACCGTGAGTTTCAAGGACAGACGAATGAGAAAACCCCAGGGGAGAAATGTTCGTAAGTTTGGGAATACACGGCACTGGATCGAAAGTAATACCAACCACATGTTTCGATGATTGGTTTTCAAGCTTGTTGGTCTCAGGGTCCATCGTGCTCTTAAAAATGATTGAGGGCCTTATCAGGCTTCTTTCCATGTGCGGTGTCTTTCTCAGGACTAAGAAACCAGTACTCAGAAAACATTTAAAGCTCAAGCATACGAATCTAGATTCATCAGTGGTCAGGGCGGTGATGTCATTGCACATCTCACTGCTCCTGGAAAACCCCATTGTATTCCCATGACGGCATGAGAGTAAAGGTGGCAAATACTGCCTCAGTATTATTATTGCCACCAGACGGGGACCAGGCCGAGCGAGTCTCCCCCAGCCCAGCCAGAAGTGTGTGGGTTCTCGACTTTGTGTAGGAAAGATTTTACAACCCAAGTCCGGGTGATTGTTAAGAGTGTATTTACTGGCACTCTGTCTCTCCTGGGAGCACACCCCCCTTTCTTCCCTCTCAGGCGTGCATCTCCTCAACTCTAAGGGTCCCCACGAGACTTGCAACCAGGGGAGCAGTGGGCAGTGGCAGCTGGTTCAGAGCTAACCCCCTGACCCTGTCTCCGAGGCCCCTTTTCCCTGACTTCTCAATGAGCGAAAGCAGCCCTGTCTAGGCCCATGTCTTTCCTCTCACATTTCTAGAGCGCCAAAGCTGCCCCTTCTGGGGTCTCTTCTGTTGCTTCTCTGATCCTCAGCGCTTCCTCCTTTCCCTGTCCCCAGCTTTGAAAATGTACTCTCCAAATCAAAAAAGCAAAAGACAGTGAGTGTATTTATTAAAGCTGGGGGCAGCGAGAGTTTAGGAGAAAGAAAATTAAAAGTTTATCCAGAGAGCGCCCAGCGCTGGCGTCCTTTGTCCTGAGTCCTGTTACCCCTCTTGCAGCGCTCGGGGACGGGCTTTAGCAGAATTTTCATCGGTTTTCCAGGTGTGTTCTTTACTTGTCAACTTACCACAACGAGTGCACAGAGGGACCAGCTTTGCCTCCATCTTCCAGTTGTCTGACTCTAATTGGGTGTTCGGTTATTTATCCCCCTGACTTCATCTGTCCTTGGGTCTGGCCAGCACGGCACTAACGGCACTAACTGGGTCTCCGTTATCCTCCCCCTGACCAGGGGGATTTAAGCCATTTAGTCTCTGGTCTCTGGTTAGGGAGGAGAGGTGTGAACTATTCCTTCTCAAGTGTCCTTGGTAGGGAAGGTAAGATCTTGCCCTATACTAGCTGGCTGTAAATTGCTTGATCTGTTTGACCTTATTTGTCTAACTGTTTTCCTCAGTTTCCCTTTTCCCACTTGTCAAAAAAATTCTCCTAATATACACCCTCATCGGTGTGGCTCTGTGGTTGGGCACTGTCCCGAAAATCGAAAGGTCACCAGTTTAATTCCCAGCCAGAGCACATACCTAGGTTGTGGGTTCAGTCCCAGTCAGGGCACATATGTGAGGCAACTGATCGATGTTTCTCTCCCTTTCTTTCTCCCTCCCTTCCCCTCTCTCTAAAAAAACAAATAAATATTTTTAAATTTTATTTTTGAAAAGAAAAAATAATTCTCTTACCATCTAACTCTCCTGCCTCATTATGAAAATAGCTTTGACCTCATGGACCCCTGATAAAAAATTTGAATACTCTGGGGTGCCCAGACCACCCTTTAACAACTACTAGTTTAGACTAATTAAAGAAAGAACGTGTATTCACATACCAATTACCTTAACATTTAAATTAGGTCTGTATTTATTCTAGACCTTGTCATCATAAAGTTGCATTTCTGTTTAAGTCTGCTCACATAAAGGGAACAAGGAGCTTTTATGCAATATTTAAAGGTTTATTTTAATGTTCCAGAATTGTCAGCTTATAGCTTTGATATCATTAATGTTGGTTCTGGAAATTGTACTTGTTAGACTCTGTTTTGTAGAAAACCATGAGTATTTAAGCAGAGCGGTAAACTAGGTTGACTGTTGATAATAGGCGGTGGATTCTACCTTTCGCTGTTAAACTTAGGAGAACTCACTTACCAGCTGTGATTTAACTCACCTGCCTCCAAGTAATTTGACCAGAATAAACTTAACACTTAAAATTAGGAACACTGAAGGCCTTCCTCCTTGGAAGAGAGTTACATTTTAATGTAAAATAAATACAGGACTATTACAGATTAACTGTAAAATGATGGAGACTCTCACCTTTCCTGGCCCCACCGTTTCATCCTCTCAACACCCCTTACTAGGAACACGGGGCAAATGTGAAGTCCCAGCCCCTTATCAAAGACGCTAATACGGCGATTCTCCAAAACGGTGATTCTTTTTTTCTGATCTACCTTAATCATTTTTTTTTAAAGATTTTCTTTATTTTCAGAGAGAGGGGAAAGGAGGGAGAAAGAGAAGGAGAGAAACATAGATCAGTTGCCTCTCACATGCTCCCAACTGGGGACCTGGCCTGCAACCTAGGCGTGTGCCCTGACTGGAAATCGAACTGGGGACCTTTAGGTTTGCGGTCCAAAGCTCAATCTACTGATCCACACCAGTCAGGGCTACCTTAATCATTTGCTGATTGTATTTAATATAATTATACTGTTTTTTTTTAAATAAATGAGAAAAACATCATTGTCTTCTTGCTCCTGCAAAATAATACCACCACTGCACACCCCCTACCCCAACCTCCCTCTATATTTTATTATTGTTTCGGGGGGCCTTTTGTTTCATATTTGTGATCAAAATAATCTCCATGTATCTCAATTTTGCACATGAAATTTTTTCAGAAGCAACAGAAATTGGTGAGATAGGAGACCTCCTGAGTTTTTGTTGTTCTACTATAATGACCTATAACAACTTCTCCCAAAATGCGGTTCCCAGGCCATCAGCATCAGAAACACCTTAGCCTGCAGAGAATGCAGGCTCCAGGACCCAAACTGGAGCCTATTGGATGAGGCGCCTGGGATTCTGTAAGCACAAGAAAATGAGACTCCTTGGTCTTTGGTCCTCCGTCAACTAGCCTAGTTTACGGATGCTTTTCGCTTTAGACAGATTGCCTTTAAGCTATCCCAGAACAATACTGATGAACCTGTTCCAACTCCAGAAATTCATGCTAAATGTATGTATAAATCCCCCCAGTTGACTGGGTAGGAATCCTACCCAGAGCATCTTACTTTTTGGTGGAAAGTGCTTTTTCTCCGTGTGAACAAGGACACTCAGTTTGATCCAGGAGCCCCTGCCACTGTCGGGAACGGCTTCTCTGGTCTGGGTGTACAGACAGGAGTTAGAGGCCACATCGAAGTGCCTCTTTTGAACCCTCAATAAGCTGACTTCGTTGCTTCTTTCCACCAAGCAGTTGGACTCACGCTTTTCATTTAGCTCCTTCAGGAGATGTTGTTTGTTGGCTCTCACTTTTACAAGTATTTCATTGGTTCTCTTTATAGATGGCATTATGCCGACAAACCAATCATCAGGTGCTTCTTGTGCCCTGCAGACAAATGAAAAAAACGCTATCAGTTGCCTGCTCGATCCAGAAGCTACTACTGTTCACAATCAGGTATTAATTAGCCTGTTCTCTTTCCTCCTGCAAAGGATGCCCAACTGCTGCACACACCCCCCCACCCGCCCCCCACCTCACTCCACTGCTTATTGTTGTTTGCTAAGGTCTTTCTGTTTGTTCACGTTGCTTTGGGGAAAAAAAGAGGTTAAAGAAAAGATGTCATAGAAGAACATATTTTGGTATTTAAATATTATGCATTGATTCTAGCTTTTAGAAAGTTTTGTTGTTTCTTCTGATTATAAAAATAATATATACTCATTGTAGAAAGCTAAGAAAATACAGAAAAGCATAAGGTAGAAAAGCTTAATTCACTTTTGATCTGGAGACAACCAAATTCCCATTTTGGATGTTTCTTTCCCAATAAATATCCAAAGGAATTTAATTATAAAAAAAGTACAGAAAAGGACATTAAAGTGACTATAGTAGAACATAAAATGTTAAATATATAAGGGTGGTTAAGTATTTGGGAATATTTTGCTTGTTAAGACTATAACTTTGTCTTTTCAGGCACTTGAAGTGCATAAAAATCAGATTAAATTTACAAAGGAAGTTTAAAATATTTAAAGACCTTGAATTAGCTGAATTTATAAGTGGACGGATTTTTTAGAGGTGTTCAGTCTGTTCAACCTGAGTGAATTTCAGAAGAAAAATAAGGGCGATAGTTCTTTATACAAAAGTAACTTGATTTATAAATAGACTACAGGAATCATTAAAATCAAAGTTTGGTGCAAAGGTTTTTAATGTTTTAATTTTAGAAAATCACTGGTATTAAAATTCAAAAAAACTTTAAATAGGCCATTCTACACACAAAGTCTATCTCAGACATTAAAAAATAATCTCACATTAACATTTTATACAGATGAACATAACTTCCATTTAAATGGATATAGCGTAGACTAGATTATTAGACAGACCTCCTAGTGAAAACTACCAAAAATTCTGGAGAAAAATATTTTGTTTAAATGTGATAATAATGAAATGACAAGAGATAATGAAATGTCAGGCCCAAAAGGGAAGAGAACCCAAGGAAAAGAACCCAGAGAGGGAGATGGACCTGTGTTTGCCCTGAGGATATTTTCTGATTCCAAAGGGTTAGAGAATTAGTTTGCTGGCCTCGAGGACGGGACACAAAAATCAAAGCCCGAAGCCTGTGTACAGTGGGGAGTTTAAAGAAGACTTTTCCCCTATTAAGCTGGAACCCAAAGGGTTAGGCCCTCAGGATAGGAGTGAACCAGATATAAACTCACTTTTCTTCACCAACTCAGCAAGGCAAGTGTTGGCTTAGCACTAAGTGTAGCTCTGGGGGAAAATTCACTCCCCATCCCTCCATGAAAAGTCATAAGCTCTAGCTAACTCTTGCATGCATTTTCAGCCCAGATTCACAACCAAGGTGGTTCAACGTCAAGTTTAAATTTTAGCTAAAGGGGTTTCCTTGCTGGGAATAAATCCATGTGCCTCACAGGAGCAAACTCAAATCTTTCCTAGAAGAACTTCATCCTAGGCCTGTAGGAATCCCCACCGATAATTTTTCAAAGATGACAAATAGCATGCAGCCAAGGGGGACCAACCAAGCACACCAGTAAATAAAGCATCCTGAAGTGAGAACAGAATAAACAAACCCATGAACTCTATATACATGAAAAACATTGGACAGATTATAAAACAATGACACATACTACATGTAAAGAAATAAGGAAGCAAATCTGCCACCATCTTCAGGAAACAAGAAACCAAAAAGAATTTCTAGAAATGAAAAAGGTTTTCAAATAATTTAAAACTCAGTGTCTGGGTTTAGCAGCAGACATGGATTCGGACGAAGAGAGAATTGGAGAGCTGAAGGATCGATCAGAAGTAATCACCCTGCCCGCAGCACAGAAGGACAGAAAGAAACCGTGAAAAGTGAAGTATGTGGAAGACACATGAGAAGGCCAAGCCTGTGTGGAATGGGACGTCCAAGGACAAGAATGAGGCAGGGGCAAGATTTAGAAAAACATTTGAGAAATATCCGGAACTGATGAATGACATCAGTACATAGACTCAAGAAGCTCAAATAACAAATCAGGGCTTTTTAAAAATCCACACTTAGAGTACAGTGACATTTGAAAACAAACAAACAAACAAAACAAAACTAAAGGAAAATCTTTAAATCAATCAGGGAATAAAAGGAGGGGCATTTAGGCCCTGGCCTAGTATCTTAGTTGGTTAGAGTTCTTGTCAATACACCAAGGTTGTGGGTTCAATCCACAGTCAGGGCACATACAAGAATCGACCAATGAGTGCATAAATAAGCGAAACAACAAATCCATGTTTCTCTCTCTTCCTCTCTCTCAAATCAATAAGTAAATTTTTTTGAGAAAGAGAGGCAGTTGGACTAAAACCTGACTCTTCAACAAGCAACAACAAAAGCCATAAAACAGAGAGATTGTATTTTCAATGTGCAAAAGAAGTTATATGGATGGTAGGTCAGGCCGTAAAAAGATGCTCAGCATCATCTATCATCAGGGAAATGTAAATCAATATTGCAATGAGATATGACTACATACCACTAGAATGGCTGACATTCAAGAGACTGAGCAAATCCAGTGCTGAGGACAATGTAGAGAAACTGGATTTCTCATCCAACGCTGCTGAGATTGGAACATGTGCAACCACTTTAGAAGATGATTTGGCAGCTTCTCAAAAAGTGAAACATGCAGTTACCACCTGGTCCACTCCTAGGTATATACCCAATAAAAGTGAAATTCTCCATGCAAGCGTATGAAGAAATGATTTGTACATACATTGTACAAAAACTGGTACATGAGTGCTCACCACAGCTGTATTTATATGAGCCCCAAAGTTCTCCCAACCCAAGTGTCCATCAACACCTGAATGGATAAAAAAATTGTGGTATATCCACACAGTGGATACTGCTCAGTTATAAAAAAGGAATGTATTATTAATACACACAATGACATGGATGAGTCTCAACATAATTATACTGAGTGAAAAAAAGCCAGACAAAAAGAGAATATATACTGAACTATACCATTTATATACAATCCTGGGAAATGTGAACTAGTCTACAGCGACAGAAGGCTGATCCGTGGTTGCCTGGTACTAGGGAGAGGCCGAGGACAAAGGCAGCAGGCAGGGATTACAAAGGGACCCGCGTCAAATTTCTGGGGTGATGAATATGTTCATTATCTTGATTGTGGCAATGGTTTCATGGGTGTATGCTTACGTCAAAGCTGGTCAAATTCTATACTTTAAACATTTGCTGTTCATTGTCGATCCGTTAAATGTCAATAAAGCTGCCTCAAATGAAATTGGGATCAGCACCTAGCACGTTGCCTAACGCATAGCAGCTTGTGGAATAAAATGAAAAGTATATTATTTAATGAGTCTTGATTTCTTTTCACCCAGCAGTAATTGTATCTTGAAAATTTTTCATGTCATTAGTAATAAAAGGTGTAATATTTGATGACAGTGTAGTAGTAATCTATCCTACGGACTTACAGCAATTGATTTGATTAGTTTCTATTACTGTCAGACTTTTTAGGTTGTGCTCTTTGAACACTTTGAAACACATCCAAGTGGCAAAAATGACACAAACACACATTGTTTTCGGAAACCCACCAGTGACCAGTTTTTCATTCCTAAACACACAAGAAGAGAGTAGGCATCTTTTCAAAGCTCTCTGGCTAACACATGGATCTCACAGGTATTTATACCTGCAGAAAATTGTTGTCCCTGTACAAAAAGGAAGTGCTGTAAGGGAGAATGGAATGTGGACCTTTTTCCCCTCCCCCTGTCCAGATCCACACGGAAGACTAGGATTTTCTGAAAGATAGTACAGAATTGTCTTAGGCAGTTATTGCCACAGTGATGCTGGAAAACTCAGCATCACACAGTAATCAGCACTCATTCTGATGCTCAGTGGGGGACTGAGTGATCTGGGCTGGTCTCACCTGAGAACTCAGCTTCCTATTTGAGGGGCTGGGCTTCTGGCTGGGGGTTGAGCTTAGCTCTGCTCCCAAAAGGTTAGGACTAGGAGAAATAGGAAAAGCTATTTTCCTCTAGTCCAACATTTCAGACAGGATCTAACGTTTCTATACTTACTTTGTTTCTGGGAATTTTAACAGAAACAAAATGAGCTTTTTTTTTTTTTAAGGTGAAGGATATGAGAAGAAAACTATGTTTTTAATCCTGAATTGCAGTTTAATTTTGCCATTGCTGCCAAGTACAGCTTTTTCATTTCATATTTCTGTTTCCAGTTTCCCCTGGAAAATCCCTGGGTTTAGGCATCACATCTTTTACAATAACTTTTACATCACATTTTTTATAATATACCGAGCCTGAGCTCAGTATAATTCAGGAACCCAGTAAAAAGCAGTTGAGCAATTGACCTTCTTAAAGGTGTAAGTCCAGTAATGTTTGCTCACAATGTAAAGGAAAATGTACAACCCACCATAAAATGGTCCCTTTGTATTCAAGTGACGTAAGTCAATAGTGGGCATGATGTCAGTTACGGAAGTGAACAGAGAAGATGCCTTTTCTACATTGGATCTTGCAAGATTGAACTGAAGGAAAGCAAAATATTTTACACTCGACACTAAAGAATTAAACCGGCCTCACCCTTACTGGTGTGGCTCAGTTGCTTAGGCGTCCTGAGTTGGATTCCCAGTCAGGACACACGCCTGGGTTGCAGGTAAGGTCCCCAATTGGGGCACCTACAAGAGGCTGATCGATGTTTCTCACGGACATTGGTGTTTGTCTCTCTCTTTCTCCCTCCCTTCTCCACTCTCTAAAAATAAATAATATCTTTAAGCTGGCCTCAGTAAGGCTAACTCTATTCCAATCACCAACTATTTATCCATTGTAGTGAAAACAAGAACATATGGATGAAATAAATCTACAAATAGTACACCATTTTTGTCATTAATTTCAATTTTTAATAAAGATGCTAATTTGTCAGAAATTACATTTTTTTATCCTCACCAGAGGACATTTTTTCATTGCTTTCAGAGAGAGAGGAAGGGAGAGAGGAAGAGAGAGCGAAACATTGATGCGAGAGAGAAGCATCCACTGGTTGCCGCCCTTACACTACTGAATCAGGGATTGCAGGCACCTGGACCGGGGATCAAACCCACAACCCAGGTATGTGTCCCCAACTGGGAATCAAACCTGCAAACTTTTGGCTACCGCACGATTCTCCTACCAACACCAACCAGGGCTAAACTTTTGTGTTTGTTTTAAGGAAGGAGGGGAAATCCTCCTTATTCATGGACCCCATCTTTGCAAATTCGCCTACTCGCTAAAATTTAGTTGTTCCCCCCAAATCAATACTTGTGGCACCTTCATGGTTGCTCCCAGACATGCAGAGAGCAGTGGCAAATTTGAGTCTCCCCGAATGGCACATTCCCAGCCGCGGTCACACAAGGGACGCTCCGCCCTCTTGTTCCAGCTCTCATCCCGCAAACGAGGAGACTTTTCACGTCTACTCAGTGTCACGGTTTTTGCATCTTGTTGCTTTGTGTTGATTTCACTGTTCAGAACGCCCCCCAAGCATCGCGGTGCTGTGCAGTGTTCCTGAGTGTAAGAGTGCCGTGGTGTGTGTTAGATGAGCTTTGTTCACGCACGAGTTACATATGATGCTGTGGGCTGTGAGGTCGGTGTTAGTGAATCAACAATATACATGAATGAGGTGTCTTTAAACAGAAACACGTGTAAAACAAGGTTACGTATTGATTGGCTGACAAGTGTGACCAGAGGCTGGCAGGAACCAAATGTTTATTTGGGGCAACTTCATAGAACATAAGTGCCACAATCATGAGAATCTGTTGTATACAGTAGCCCTTCCTTATCCTTGAGGGGTATATTCCAGAACCCCCAGTGGATGCCCAAAACTTTGGATAGCACTGAACCCTGTGTATACTATGATTTCTTCCCTATACATACATACCTAGGATAAAACTTAACTTATAAATCAGGCACAGTAAGAGATTAACAACAATAACTATTAAAATAGGCAATTATAACAATACACGGTAGTAAAATGTATGTGAATGTGTTCTCTGACTCTGGAACTTTTTATTTAATGTTTTAGACCATGGCTGATCCTGAGTGAACTGAGACCACAAAGTGAAAGCACCAATAGGGGGGAACTAGTGCACATAGAAAAATACGTTACTGTTCCTACAGGTATATTATTTTAGGTTACCTTTGAGATACAGCAATCCAAAGCCTATCTGAAGTCCACTGGTGTGGACTGGCCCACTGAGATGTTACCGTGGTGATGGAATGTTCTAGTTGTGCCATAGCAACTCTGTTCTATTTATAGAGCCCTGGTTAAGGGAAGTTGTAGAGGCAGAGAGATCATTTCCTTATCAGCCATGTGTCCTCCAGGAAAGTACTCAACCTCTCTTAAAATCAGCTTTGACTTTAATCTGTAAGGTGGGAGGAAATACCTATTTTATTAAGTTATGTGTGTGTGTGTAGTGGGACATGGGGAGGGAGTGAGAAGTAAATGAACTCTGCGTGTAAAGCTCTTCCCATCGTGCTTGTTGCCATTTATTTCTGATATTTCTTGAGCACCTGCTCTGTGCCTGGGGCTGTCCTGGTCCTGGAGACACCTGGGAACCCGGTTCCATGGAGACCATAGCCTAAGCGTTCGTGGTAGGTACCTAGTAAATCATAGCTATTTTTACTGATATTTTACTGGGAGAATTATTTTAATCATGCATCTTTTTGCTCAGAAAAGGGAGTCTCCAGCTATAAAAAAAAACCCTTTAGAAATATATTAGTCATAATTTCTTTATCTCTTCCCAGAAATAAGTGATGGAAAAACATTGGTATTAAAGAAGGCAGTTCACAATGCCAGGGAAATTCATTGCCTAAAGAACTATAGGAAGGGCCCACAAAGGAAACTCAACCATCCAGTTCAAATAACCCTGGGGTAGAGCGGCTCTTGAGGCCAACGCAAGGCAGTTGCTAAGGATAAAAAGGTTTTTTTTTCTTTTCTTTCTTTCTTTCTTTTTTTTTTTTTTTTAACAAAGCTCCCAGATAATGCAAAACATTTACGTGGAGACCTAACCCGTTGGGCACAACTCTGGCACCTGAGGACCAGGGGCCATACCCACGTACCCACGTTCTTCCTTCTCCGAGTGCAGCCGGAGGAAGATTTCTGTATCAGCTTCCTTAGCGGTAAAGTGGGGCTGATATCAATCGGTACAGAGCTACTGTGAGGATTAAACAAGATAGTAGATGTGAGGATATTGTAAACTATAAAGTACAATGCAAGCATTGTGAGCTTTTCTAAAATGTATGTTAGATCAGACAATTGAAGTTCATATGTGCTATGCCCAAGAGTAACATTCTGTCATTATTTTACGATGTGGCAACTTGTCACATAAATACCCCAATTTAAATAACGCCTAAGCCAACAATTTTTTCTTGCCCAAAGATCTGTCTCCCAGCAGAGATGTCAGGCTGAATTCTAAAATCCCCGCGTTCTTGGACTTGCTCTGGTTTGCTACTCACTTCAGACTTTATCAAGGTCTTATTTCATTCACATTCCAAGGTCATAGGATACAACACAGGGCAGGTATCATTATGGCCAACTATGTAAAATTGTGTTTAAGCTGTGTTTAATTTCACTTCGGAGGGAGAGAGGGCATGATTTAACCTGTGATCTAAATTAAATGTAAACATCTCATGATAACGAGGCTGGCCTTTTCCTGCTATTAGTCACTGCCACCTGAAGGCATTCACTGACTTGGATGCAAGAGTTTCTGAATGACATGAGCTGCCAAGTAAAAAGCTTTTCTAGGTACTGAGGGCAGTACCTAGAAAATAACATATGGTCCATTTCCTGGCTTCAAATCTAGGTAAGGGATAAAATAGGCACAGGACAAGCTAAGTAACATCGCCAGGAAGAGTTCAGTGAGGGTCTCTAACAGTGTTCCCACGGTCAGCAGAGAGAGGTCCAGGGGCTGCAGGCATGGAGGTAGACTCAGGAAGGAGGTGGGAACTGAGCTGAGCTGGACCATGAAGGATGGGTAGGACTTGGCTCTATTGAGAGAAGTCGGGGAGCATTTCTTAGCAGATCACGAGGGAGACTGCGTGATAAACATGCGCACGGCGTACTGGAGGCACTGAGTGGATTAGGGGGTGTGATTTCTTCTCTGCTCTGCCAGTCCTCCTGCTGTACACGCATCCTCTCCAAGCTGCACGCTCAGTCTTGCCCACCTCCTTCCATCCCGACCGAAGGGGAGTGCACTAGAAATGCCACACTCCCAAGCCAAGAGATCAGGAATTCGCCTTGCTATGGTAGCTAATATAGCTACTACCATACTAATGTGACATTGTGACTTCTAATGGTAAATACATATTTGGTGTTCATCCCTGTTTCTGACATAGAGCTTCTAAAATCCTTGGGATTTCCTGTGATAAGAACAGTAACGGTGTCTTTTGTAATGTTAATGAAGTGACTTTATGAAAGCGCAGAAGGTGGGCCCCAACCAATCAGTAGAGCCCTCAACGCCAGCTCCTTTAACCACTGTGATTAATGATTTTTCCCCCATATAACCCATCCCCTGGAAGCCATTGAGGAGCTAGGTCTTTGAGCACTAGCTTTCCTGTGACTCCGTGCTTGGCACAATTTCCTCAACTAATAAACCTCTACTTTCTTCACTGTAAACTCCTGTTTACTTTTTTAAAAAGACTTTATTTATTTACATTTAAAGAGGGGAAGGGAGTGAGAAGGAGAGGGAGAGAAACATCCACATGCAAGAGAAACATAAATCAATTGCCTTCCGCACATGCCCCACCTGGGGACCTGGCCTGCAACCCAGACCTGTGCCCCGACCAGGAATCGAACCAGCGACCCTCTGGTTTTCAGAATGCCACCCAACCCACTAAGCCACACCAGCCAGTGCTCCTGTTTGCTTTTGATTGAGTTTTAATGTGTGCAGCTAAACAGACCTCTTTAGTCTGGTAACACTTCTCCAGTCAAATTTCAAGTAGTTCCTTAACATTTAGAGAATAAAATTGAGTCTCCTTATCTTGAAATTGAAGGGCCTGCACAATCTGGCCCCCGACTGCCTTCTTTCCACTGCAGCCAGACCAGTTCCCCCAAATGCCATTTCAGTTCCCACCCACGTGCATTTTCTCACCCTGCAGAGTGCCCTCCTCCTCTTCTCCAACAGTATGAAAGTGACCCTATTTTCCCGTTTCCCATCACCCCTCCCAAATGTTACTGACTGGTCTAGCTCCAGGCTCAGTAGTGAAGTAGGTGATATTCGTTACTGACTCTACTTTGCTACAACTCAGTCCCCAGATACCGCAACACTAACACCTTGTCTCCCGAAGTTTCATGGACCTGATCACCCTTGGTCCATAATCTTCGCCATGGGAAGGATGTGTTGAAGCGCGTGTGGGAGATGTGTGCGCGCACACATGTACCCATGAGTTCACCAGTGTTGGCTCATCAGCCCTGGAATTGCTCCACTCCACTCTCCATCGTCCATTGCTGACCTGCTGTCTCTCTCAGCTGATGTCTGGGCTTCGTGCCTGTGTTCTCCTTTGCTGCCTACACCTCTTTGGACTAGGAACTTGATTTCTCCTTGAGGCCTGGCTCCACATGGCATTTCCTTTAAATACAGTTTTCAGGAGCTTTTTATTCCCTCAACTCTAAGCATATACAACCCTGAAGACTCCTTGGTAGAAGCTCCAGATTGTCCGGGGCTCGGGAGGGAGATGGGAGCCTGTTTTCATTGGCCCAATACCTTCATCACAGTTGCAGTGAATGAACTCCAGCGTACTGGATCAACAGGGAACATGTAAAGAGGTTGCACAGTCTTTTTAGTGCAAATCAGGCAGTGAAGATACTAGTTGCAATAGGTGGGAGGGATAGGCAGAGGCAGATTTACCATCAATTTAATATAAAGCTTCGGGGTCTCTTTGGAGGCCTTATATCTATTTTTGTAATTTAATTCTGATGTCAGTTACTTAAAGAGATCCTGAAAGTGATTAAGCCTCCGCCACCCCTTCGTTCTCCACTTAATCATTCCACAGAGCAGATCGGTGGCTGTTCCGGAGGACAGAGTCTGGAAATAGTGGAGCAGACTGAACGCAAGCCTGTTAAAATTTACTCCCCACCCCATGAAATGTGGGTTTTACAGCTGGTGGCATTGTTCTGCTTTGCAGCTTTTAAATGGCAGAAAACCTTTGCTCAGGAACAGCCACATCACTCCTAATAGCTTCTTGGACCTTGACTTCTGGGTGCCGTTCAGATCTCATATCTCTGAACTGTTACCTACTCAAATCTTGCTCAGACTTGGCATTCCACATATAACTCAATCTCATCGTGACTCCCAGCCAAGTGCTGCCCCCCGAGAGTGCCCTTGCTGGCAGAGATTAAGGTTCATGTTATGTTATACGTCCAAACATATGACATTTCTATGACTTATGCCTAAACTGGTTCATAGATATCTACCATTGAAGCCTCAGGAGAGAGGAGGTAAGGCTAAGCAGTTAGAATGACACTAACAAGAGATACTGCTGAGTTTTCCCTCTTCCTTACTCCATTCTTTATTTTCCAGAACTTAGTTAAAAGAGGCGTGTGCATTTTTGTCTAGGACTTTCATTGGAAATACCTAACTTTACTGTTTATAAATCACAGAATTAAAATCAGAAGAAATTCTAGGTCTCACACATCTTGATCTTCCACGGAATTTTGTGACACCACATGCGTAGTCCAACACAGATAGCATCTAACCCTCGTGAGGGATGTCACATGGTGGTCCAGTCGACTGCTGACCACCCCCAATGATAAAAAATCTACCTAAAAAAAAAGGAAAAGAAATCCACCTCTTGTTAGGTAAAGGGTAGTTAGTATACGCCCCTGCGTGCTTCCCTTTAGGGGCATCCACGGACCCCCTCCAGGGAGAGGCTCTGCAATCACAAATCCAGCCTGAGAAGCTTGGAGTAATTCCAGAACAATCCATGCAGGCTTGAATAGATAAGATGGGGTCAAATCTAAGATAACACGAGAATGAGATATGACTTTGAGGAAATAGGAGTTGATAGTAGTGGTTACGGGTAACCTTTGCAGAATATCACTCTAGGTCAGAAGTCAGGCAGGCACCACTTATGTGCTGTATATGTGTATCTTTTGATCCTCACCTGAGGATATAGTCATGGATTCAAGAAAGAGAAGGGAGAAAGAGAGAAACATCGATATGAGAGAGAAACATCGATCAATTGCCTCCTGTACGCGCCCCTACCCAGGGACCAAACTGCAACCTAGGCGCGCGCCCTGACCAGAAACAGAACCTGCAGCCTTTCAGCGTGTGGGACCACGCTGCAAGCACTGAGCAACACTGGCCAGGGCGGGGCTTTGTGTTTTTTAGCCCTTTATTTCCCACACTATTTTCATGAAGAATATTGTCTCTATTTTCCAGTTGTAGAAACTGAGGCACAGAGTAGCCCAGGTCATGCAGCTAGAACGTGAAAGAGTTAGGATTTGAATCCAGGCCAGTTGGACCTGGAGTCTGGACCCGGAAGCACTGGCGTAGACTCCCTTAATCATGGCTAACTGCGAATGTCCAAAACGTACACCAGGTTTAGACATTCTTAGTTCCTTATTTGATCCTTGTGATAGCAACCCTATGAAACACGTACTGTTACAGAACAGCTACTGAGTAATGTGTGTGAGGCCCTACAGTTAGTGAGTACTGAAGGTGGGGCTCTGATCTGGATAGCCTGGCTCTGGGTGCCCTTGGTGGCCCACTCTTGGTTGATGGTGACAGTGTCACATACAGAGCTTTGTCATGTGCAGGGAAAGCAAACGACAAGGTGAGCAAGAGTAGGATAGGCACCAGCTGATAAATATGGGGGGGGGGGAATTAGATGCTGACTGGTTTCCAGGATACCCAGAGGACTCCCAATGGCAATCCTTCTTGCAAAGGACAGAGAGAGGACAAATTATCTATAGACAGAAGGAGCCTAAACAGTTAGAAAGAATGGCTTCCCTGCAGAAGTGCATGTAGGAAGCTGCCTCTGGGCAGAGGAAATGAGGCCTGACATAATTTTCCAGTGTCTGGTTTCAGAGAGGGGGTTGGGAAGTTTGCGGATACCTGAATGTTTACTGTGAACGTGTGGAATGAGATGCAGCCAGGGCAAGCCAAGACAGTGCCATTTAAAATTCTGCCCGTTGGATTCCCTCTCTGAACAGCTTTTATTTACTTACTTATTTAGTTATTTATTGTGAGCTATGTAGTTTTCATTGTACATGAAGGACTAAAAAAAGGCCTCTGAATATTGAATAAGTTGTGCTGAATATTAACCAATGCAATTTATTACTTCATTTTTTTTCAGAAATACATAAAATAAACTTCTTAGCTAAGACTGGAGTCTTCTGGATTCCACCTTTAGTTATTTGTTCATTCAGAGAACAATGCTCAACAATGTAAAATAATACATAAATGTTTACAAACTCATATTCGCAGAGGAGATTTACAAGGGGTTTTTTTTGGAAAAGGTATTCATTTACAAGGCAAGTAATTATTATAAATATTCAAAGCTTCTTAGCTGCAATCACACAGTAAGTATTTATTTAACACTGTATTCAAGGTTAAATCTATTTTGAGAAAACTCTAGTTTCAATTTCAGTTTAATGATTATTTGGAGTCTTTTTTCTCTTTTGAAATTTTGTTTCTCAATAAGTAGCAGGAAAAAAGTAGCAGGGCCAACTTTTTCTCTATTCCAGGAAGACTCGCGTGGCTACATGTGCTCTCTCCATCAGAGACTATGTCTCGTTTTTATTTTTCATTCACCAGAGCCCATGACATGTCTGGCACACAGCGTTCAAAACAAGTTTGGTACCTGGAACCCACTGAACTCACTGAATATGAATGTCCATTAATTACTAACTACAGGTGTCGGTCCAAGGGCAAACGCTAAGTGACGGGGTCCGCTCCCTCATTCGTCAGCGGCGCGGAGGTGGGGGGATTCCAACTCATTCCAACTTCACGAGAACAGATTTCTAACGAAATCTCTTTACTCGGATTGGGAGCCTTTCTGGTGTGTTTCCTTTGTGGAGAGAGCACGAATTTATGAAACGTGGCGCTGTCTGCTGTAAAGGCACGGTCTGACCTTGACTGACAACTGTGCGGGGGCGAGGGAGCAAATTCGTCCTCCTCTGGAGTATCGGACCCGGCCCTAGGGGAGCCCTTCTAGGTGGAGAGGGTGATGCCTGCCTCTTTCCTCCCCCGTGTGTCCCGCCCCTCGATCCCCGCGGGGAGTTGCCCACTCCGCCGGCCGCTTTCCGCCAAGTCATCCCCCAGGTCCGAGGACTCGGTGCAGCTGTCTCTGCAAACTTGCTGCCGCCCCGCCTCCCACGGAGATTCTCCCATTGGCTCCCGCACCGCGAAGGCAGCCGCTCATTGGTCGGTGGGCCGCGAACGCGCGGTGTTGCGACACCTTCCGGGCAGGCCGGGCGCCCCCGGCTGCTCGCGTGGAGAATTACTTCGCTTGCGGATCTGGGATCCTGTTTTGTGGTTACATCCCACATTCGGCCTCTCTCCGCCGGAGAAAGAGCCCCCGGAGCAATAGGCCAAGAGGTTGGGGTACAGGGAGGGCCTCGGGTGCTGGGCCGGGGGTGCGGGGCCGGGGAGGAGGCTGGGGGCGCGAGGCGGCGCCGGCGAGCCCAGGGACATGGCGCGGCCGGACGACGAGGAGCGGGTAGCGGCAGCGCCAGGGCTCGCGCCCGCAAAAGGATACCTCCCAGTCCCGGAGGGCTCGCCAGCCGGGAAGACGAGCGCGGAGTCACAGAGCGAGCCCAAAGCCTGCTGCCTGGCCCTGAACGGAGTCCCGCGGGACAGCCCCGCGGCTGCCTCGGGAGCCCTGGGCAGCCTGCAGATTCAGCTGGCCCCAGAAGAGGAGACCCAGGTTCGGCTGCTGCCCACGGACCCCGGGAAGGAGACCCCAGGGGCCGAGGGCTCCCTGGTGCCCCGGACGGCTCTCTCTGCACGGCGCTTTGTGGTGCTTCTGATCTTCAGCCTGTACTCGCTGGTCAATGCCTTCCAATGGATCCAGTACAGCATCATCAGCAACGTGTTCGAGGGCTTCTACGGCGTCTCCTCACTGCACATCGACTGGCTGTCCATGGTGTACATGCTGGCCTACGTGCCCCTCATCTTCCCAGCCACCTGGCTGCTGGACACCCGAGGCCTGCGGCTCACCGCCATGCTGGGCTCCGGCCTCAACTGCCTGGGCGCCTGGATCAAGTGCGGCAGTGTGCAGCAGCATCTGTTCTGGGTCACCATGCTGGGCCAGTCCCTGTGCTCCGTGGCCCAGGTGTTCATCCTGGGCTTGCCCTCCCGCATCGCCTCAGTGTGGTTTGGGCCCAAAGAGGTGTCCACAGCTTGTGCCACCGCCGTGCTAGGCAATCAGGTAAGGACTAAGATGATAAATGAAAATCAGATCCTTAAAGCACCAAATAAAGTCACAGGCCATGTGAGCTAGGCCTAAGGATAGACTCTCAGGACGCTTGTCCATAAATGGAGGAGATAGGAGGCAGCCCTGGATTAAAGAGGGATTTTGATCTATATGTGAAGACAGAACTTTGAAAACAAACTGAGCACCTAATCATCTTGCTTTGAGAATTGCCTGTACAATAATTAACTGAATTGGCCCCTGCACGCCTCACATTATAGAAAACTTGTCAGTGCAGTAATGAATGAGACTTGGGGAGGTAATATTTTTGTCACCCCCAGTATATATGCAGAAGAAAGGTGCTGGATTCTGGGAGGTTTGTTCTCCTGTGAGTGGTCACTATCAACAGCCCAGTTTAATTTTGTATAGTAGCAATTGGCAGAGTGCCTGGTACATAACAGACACTTATAAATGATTCCTAAATAAATGTTCTAGTGATAAAGACCTCACAACATTCCTGAGTCCAATTACCAATATTTAACAGTTAAGAAAATGAAGACAAATCACAGATCTTGGAATCCATTGTAAAAGGGTGGCTTACCTTGCCAGGTCTCCATAAGGGGCTTCCTCGTCTTTTCTGACACCATAGGTCCAAATCCCATCAGCATTACTAGGTAGAATGTCTTGTGTGGCTTTTTTAAATTGCATATTGAGTCTTTATTGTAATTCAAATTTTGCGTATGGAGTCCTATGATATTTTATGTAAATTGTATTGAGCAGTCATTCAACTTGAGAATCTAGTTAAAAATGTGTATACCTAAAACTTCACCTCTCTGTATATATATTGCTGCATGTAACTATGTAACAAAAGAACGTTACTTTCTTCCAGTCCACCACTTGTTTCAATATCACAAGATTCATTGAACATCCATAAAAAAGACAAGCTCTACATGCTTATTGCTTTATGTTTATTTCCTTTCTCTTAAAGTACAGAAGGGGTAGCTTGAATTATCATTGTTGTGTGTCCAAAATAATTTATGACCAATATCTTAGTTGTTTGATCCTGGATGCTTGGATTGGCACTGTTTTCTTAAAGTATTTTACATTTATAAAATTATATTCAGGATTAAGAATTCATTGAGCATGGAGTTCATTATCAACTCCATAGCTATGAGTTATCTGTTTCATGGGTGATGAATGAGAACCGTTACCTGTAGGCAGATTTCCCTCTAACTCTCAGCACACCTCAGCCTCGATTGTGGAGTGATCAGTTGTAAGAGTATTCAGTGTTATTCAGCACTCACTAAGCCCTGGCACCGTGGGACGTCCTTCACCTGCTCGTGTCCTTTAACCTAAGTAATGTAAGGCAGGAACTGTTACTCTCTCCATTTGATAGATTCAGAAACTGAGACTTGAAGAGACGAAATTATTTTTCTAAAGCCACACAGCTATTTCGTGGCAGCATTCACACTCAAGTCTGACTCCTGAATCCTTGCTTTTAACTACCCATCCAGTACTGACTGCCAGGTCTCCAGCCTGAGAGAAACTTCTAAGATGTAGACCAGATCATGTCATAACCCTGCTTTGAACTTGCCGATGATTTCCCGTAGTACGTAAAATATAAAGTCTACTTTGAATCACAAAACCTTACTAATCTTCTTTGGTTCCTTAAATAAAACTAAACTTGCATTTTGCATAAGCACCTTTGCAGAAACATCCACTCAGCCTGGAATGTTCTCTGTCCTAGGATGACATTATGACATCCTTATTGTCTCTCAGCTTAAGTTCACTTCAAGTATCATTCAGTGGCAATTCTTGACAATCCCATTTAGAGTTGCCCATCACTTATGACATCATTATACCTTAATTCTCCACGTGGTGCTTGTCACTGTCTCATATGTTTATATATGTATATGTTTGTAGGTTAATCTTTATCACTCACGTCCCATCCCCACCATTAGACTATAAATTTCATGAAATTAGGCACGAGGTCTGAATGTACACAGCTGTATCACCAGCATTTACTACAGTGCCTGGCACACTGTAGATTCTCTATAAAATTTATTGACTAGTGTATGAATGAGTTTCAGACTCATAGATACTGGCCAGCTGGATATTTCCACTTGGATGTCCCATACGACCCCACCAATCAAAATTGACTTTGTCCCCTAGCTCATTTCTCTTCATGTCTACTGTCGCTCACTTAGCTTTGGCCACCTGCAGCTCTCACCTAGAGCCTGCTAACTGACCTTTCTATCTGCAGCTCTTGCTCTCTTTCCTCTATTCGCCACCTTTGTCCAGTGTGGTCCTTCTATCAGCAGATCTTCCTGGGAACTGCCCTGCACTAGCCTTCATTACCCCTAGGATAAAATTAAAACTGTCTGTTGTGACAATGTGTGACCCTCCAGCTCGGCCTCCTGCCAACTCCTCCCCACCTCCCTGTTCTCACATACACACTTTCTCTGCTCTGAGGGGAACTGTGCTCTACTTATAATTTCTCACAAGGTCATGTTCTCCCTTCCTTTGTACATGGTATCCCCTTGGCTGGGAACACTTCTTTACTTGGCTATCTCCAATTTCTTTAAATTTTTTTTAATCCTCATCTGAGGATATGTTTATTGATTTTAGAGAGAGGAACAGGGAGGGGGAGAGAGAGAGGGAAAGGAACATCAATATAAAAGAGAAACATCCATCAGCTGCCCCTGTACACGCCTGAACTGGGCATCGAACCCACAACCTGGGTATGTGCCCTGGCCGGGAATTGAACCTGCAGCCTTTTGGTGCACAGGACCACAATCCAACCAACAGAGCCATTTAGCCAAGAAAACCCAGTTTCTTATTCAGATCTTTGCTCCTTCAGAAACTTCTCCTGAACTTCAGGTGGGTCCAGGGCACTCCTCCAAAGCACTGCCTCGGCTGGGATGGTCACATGTTCCAGTCCGCCTGGGGTAGTGCAGGCCCACTGTTGTCCTGCGTACTTGCTCCCAGAGCCGCTTTCACTCTGAGGAGTGTGCTTGTTTGGCTCCTGAATTACTTGATCTTCCCAGTCTTGTCACTTCAACCCCTCCATCACAGTATCATACCCACCACACACTCCCGTGTGTGTGCGTAGGGTTCTTTGTTTGTTTAATACGTCTGAGCAGAACACATATGCAAAGAATGGAAACATGGGAAAGCATTGGTTCGACACTAACGAGTCTACGAGAATTAGGACTTGGGGAAGGTAGAGATTACCTAGGTTTTTAAAATTTTTAAAAATTGGAAGCTGCCACCAAAATCAGCTGATAAAATCCCTATTAACACTTAAAATGAGTTTTCATAACTCTTCATGATTTTTACTAGACTAGAGAGCCTCAACTGGCTGCTCTAGGATTCCTCATGCAGACACAAATAAGGGGATCCCCCTGACTGGTCCCCATGCTGCTACACGCTCTCCCCACCCCTAGCTTCTTCACGAAGCGGGTCTCCACCCCATAACTGGAAAGAGGATGTGAATCATCCCACAGGCATCCGACTTCCAGCGCCACCCCTCGGGGACACCAGGTCTCCGTGTGTTGTAGGGCACCATGTCACAAACTGTTAAGCTGCACCTTTATGCTAACCATGTTAAACAATGACTGACAAGGAAAACATGTTGCTTTTTTTTTTTTTAATTACGTACTCAACCCACTTGATATTATTTCAAAAGGTGCAATACTTTTCTTCATTTATCAGGGACAGAAGTTAGACAGTAACTTCCAAAAATCAGCAAATGGCTAACAGATTTCCTGGAAGGTCGGTCACATCTGGACTGTATGCTAGAAAAGAGGAGGGGCAAGTCAGGTCCCACCCACTTTCATGGGTTTCATCAAATACCGACTCAGGGAGGAGAGAACAGGCAGCTTTCAAAAAGGAGTACTTATTAAGTGAGGCACTTGCTATACTCCTTGCTGAGAGCACTGGGTGGGGAACATGTTTTCTAAACTAGATCTAGGAAGTGAAATGTGGAATCACTCCACCTTCCTCCCCTAAAGGGCTGTCCAATGCTTAAGGAACTTTTAAAAAATGACTAAATAAAAACGAACCCTACACACACTACCCCCCAAAAAAAGGAAGAAAGGAAAAAAAAAAAAAACCCAGATGTCCCAGATCACTCTCCAGATGGCACCCAGGAGCAGCTTCAACGACCTGAATTACTCTGCTACAGGGTCATCGCAAGCATCCTTGCTTTTAAACAAACAAACAACATTTTTTTCTGAAAAACAAAAACTAGGACTGATCACCTTTCTGGCAATACACAATTACTCAAAATTAAGTAGTACCGAGAGGCAGAAAGGGACCACGCCTCTGGGCCTTGTTTCACATGAGAGTACACGGGTAGGGGCCGTGCGTTTGTCATTCCTGCAAAAACGAGTTTTAATTTTCAGTCTTTAGTTTGATTTAAACGTTGCTTTTAGTGTGATGCCGGCACCCGCTGTGCAGAAAGGGCTCTGGAGAGATGCTCACAGCAGCACACACCTGCGGCCCTTCTTCGGTTCTGGAGCTCCAGGGCAGCAATATTGCTCCGTCAAGTACATTCTCTGGGCCTTGCTGTGTGAGTGCAGGACAAGCCAGGTACTTGGCAGCGTTCAGGTCACCGGCCAGCTTTTCAGCAGTCTCCGGAGTGACAGTCTTCTGTTGGTTCCTGGCAAGTTTCTCAGTAGTTGAGGGTCATCTCTGAATCAATTTGGGTCCCAACAAGCAAGAAAGAAGTCTTCAGACAGCGCTGAGTTATCTCAGGCACCCACTTTTCTTTCACCTTTTCAAATGAGGATGGAGAGACCACTGGAAAACAGACCAGAAATACATCTGTTTGCGGGTAACTCAGTGGTCGTAACCTGTCATAATAATCCTCTTGCCCTGCAGTTTCAGAAAGTCCGAGAGTGTATGGCTCACCGCCGATCAGCTGACAGCACAGTTGTCAAAAACAGCTGGTTCATACTCGGAGGGAAATTTGTTTGTATAGGGTATCGGGAGACGCGTTTTACCACCGGCGCCCTTGCCCACAACAACGCACTCCATTGTCTGCCTTGCTGAAACAGTTCTCTGTCCACTTTAAATATTTCCAGGGATGCCTTCAGCCTCTCTCCGCCGGGGCGTTCCTCGCCACACACTCTTGTAATTACCTGTTTGTCTCTAACCTGCTTTTTGTAAGGGAGCTAATGAAATATTTGGCAAATGTCATCTCTGCCTTCCTCCCTTTTTTGAAACCCATTTCGGGCCCTTCCTCTTGACTTCCGTTGCCCAAAGAATCTAATATTTCCCTCCACTGGGCCTCCTTTGATACTTTGATTTTATTTCTCTCGTTGTGGTTCTCATCATATTCAGCCTCATATTTCCCTTCCTTATGTGGATTTCACATAACAAAAAAGAAACCATTTTGAAGTGCGTAGTTCCGTGGCATTTCATACATTCACAATGTAGTACCATCATCACCTCTGTCTAGTTCCAAATCGTTCGCATCCACCCTCAGAGAAGACCCAGCACCCACCGAACAGTCCCTCTTCATTCCCTCTTCCTTCAGCCCCTGGCATCGGCTGATTTGCTTTTTCTCTCTTGATTTACCTATTCTAGACATTTCCTATGAATGGAGTCATACAGTGTGTGACCTTCTGTGTCTGGCTCCTTTCACTTAGCATATTTGCAAAGCTCGTGCATCAGTACTTCGTTCCTTTTATGGCTGAATGTTTCACTCTATGGATACACCACAATTTGTTTATCCATTAACCTTGTGTGGTTTCTATCTTTCGGCTATTATGAATAGGGCTGCTTTAATATTCATAGTACAGTAGTCAGTGGTTATTTGAAAACCTGTTACCAGTTCTTTGAGTAAATAGCTAGGTGTGGAATTGACAGGTGAGACTGTGTTTCCCTTGGAAAGGAACTGCCACATTGTTGTCCGTGGTGGCTGCACTATTTTACACCACTAGCTGGACAGGCTTCCAGTTTCTCCACAGCTTAACAACATTTGTTCTTCCATTTTTGTTCTATTATAGTGTGTATGAAGTGGTATCGCATTGTGAGTTTGATTTGCAGTTCCCTAATGACTAATGGTATCGAGCATTTTTTCATGTGCTTGTTGGACATTTGTATACCTACCTTCTTTAGAGAAATGTCTGTTCAAGGCCTGCGCCCATTTTTGAATTGGGATGTTTGTCTTTTTGTGGTTGAGTTATAACCATTCTCTATATTCCGGATAGTAGACCCTTCTCAGATACATGATTTGCAAATACTTTCTCCCGTTCTGTAGGTTGTATTTTCTCAGTCTTATTTTGCATATTCTTATTCCCCTTTCTGATCATAAGCCTCTAACCTGATAGCGGCATCATTCAGATTACAGATGGGAGCTCAGGGAATGTTTATTGAATAGGGAGGATATTTGTCCGCATTTTCTTTTTAACAGTACAAGTAAGAACATGGTGCTTTAGAGTTTACAAAAGCACCTGACATACGCTAGCTGTCCTCTTTCTGTTGTATTAATTGGCAGTATGTACTTTTTTCTCTTCTAACAACAGCTATTAACAGGACTGTTTGTTTTACAGCTTGGAACTGCAGTTGGTTTTTTGCTACCACCAGTTTTAGTGCCCAACACACAGAATAACACAGATCTATTGGCTCATAATATCAGTACCATGTTTTATGGAACATCAGCTGTCGCCACACTTTTATTTGTTTTAACAGTGATTGGTAAGTGAATTATTTTCCCTAAAGCTTAAGTAGATCAATGCATGACAAACGTAGGAAAAAAAGTAACCAACCCTGAAGATTTGTATTGCTATCTCAAATGCCATTTGCTTGTTTCATTCTTGCTGTGTCACTGCCTCCCTCAGGGTAACGAATGCTGTAGCCCTGGGGCTCTGTTACGGTCCATCTATTTAATATTGCAAAGGGTTTGAAGACTAATTCATCCCATTTGTGCCCCTACTAACTCTTCTTCCCTGATAAGTGTCAGTTTCAAACACATTACCCGCCTCCTCTTTGCATATTCCTCTACATGATCTGCATTTTGTGCTAACCCAACCGGGAGCAAGTTCTTTTCAATGCTTTGCAATGATGCAAATAGGCGACAGCCTTCCTTTGAATGATGAATCCTTCTGAGGATCCTCAGTTTAACAAGTCACTGGATCTGAAAATGTCGACCAGGGAATGATCCTGGGCAGTGGCAAGCTGTTCAGCAGAATTTCAAACTGTGGCAACTGTCTACTTGTTAGGCCCCCCAGCAAAGCACTGCTGCCACCAGCCGTCCCTGCGTCCTCGGCGGGGCCTGTCTCTTGAAGCAGTGAGTCCAAATCAGCAGCACGCTGCCATCATCATTTTGGAAGCAGGTTTGGGAAGGTCTGCTTTTTAAAGTTTATTTTTAATGGGAAACAATTTCTATTTCAGGGGAAGGGATTGAAGAATATAGCTGCGGACAGAGCTATGATACCGCCCTTAGGCAGTCAGTGTATCTTAATCCGAAGAGGAAAGGAACTTTAAAGTCGAAAGGCCATCTTTTAATCATTAAAATTTACAACTACATTGGGTTTTTTAAATTTATGTATTAATTTTCACCATGGCTACAATAGTAATGAAAAATTCAAGTTTTAGGATCTCCTGATAAGAAATCCTCAGTTTTCCAAGAAAGGAATGCTGAAGACTGTAGAGAGTTTTGGTAGAGACTGCCTTTACTGGTGAACTTTGGGATCCGGGTACAGGAAGCTCGGCCCACTTATTTAATTTCCCTTAAGATAATGAACAAAATATTTTCTTGGTAGTATAAAAAATATTCTGACGTATGTAGCCTACTTACGGTTGGTTTGTGTTTCAATTAGTGGGTGGCGTTTTTGCTGTGTGCAGAGGACTGAAACAGGCCAAATTACCCCTGTACTATTTCAGCAGCTTAAAAAGGAAGTTTTACAAGAAATCTATATTTTTAAAAAACAAACTCTTATTTTTCTGATAGCCATATTTGATTGGCTGGATGAAATATAGTTCATGTGCATTTTGCATTCATAGGCCTTTTATGCAGGAGGGATTATTAAAATATAAAATTCTCTTTTTTTTGATTGCCTGTAAATCTTCACATAAATTCTGGTTTTCCTTTTTTTTATTGTCTTCAATTGTCTCTTTGAAAGAAGTGACAGAGTAACATTGTATATAAGATATCCGTTGATGTGAAATTATTATGTACATGCTCACATGTGTTCAAACATATATATGAGATGCTACAGATAGAAGATTTTTATCTGTTAAAGGGAGGAGGACAAAAAAATGATAATAGACGTGACCATTGGCATTATCACCCTGTGTTATTTGAGAAATTAAAAGAACTATTTGTGTACATAATTACTTATTTATGTTCTCATGGCTCGTGAGTAGACAGTGGAAATAGAAATGCAGGTGGGGGAGAATGGAAAAATGGGACTGGAAATGGAATAGGAAAACAAGGGCTCCTTGTCCGTTTTTGCTCGTGACCTGTACTTTTCATCTCATGATACCAAGTGTAGTAGAAAAGTAAGGTGATATATATTGTGATGTGAGTCTTAGGTTGAAAATTGTGACGTTTAAATTAAAAAATTTACCTGTTTCCTTGTATCCAAATATTTCCTGTTGAGGGAAATTTGGGTTATTTAAAAGCCCTTACTGAAAGGTCCCTAATTACTGAGAGACAGTCCTACTTTCCTCTCAATTCCACCCACGAATACTACTTTGGGAGCCCCACCAAATCTTATAAAATAGTTGAGGTGGCTGATGTTTCCAGCAATGTGACGTACACTACACTGGCACTTAGCTCTCTTCCTAAAACGCTGTCTTGAGCGCTCACGCCACGCACCGCTCTTACCCTCCCTCACGGAGCTTGGGGACCAGCCACCTGGCACTTCTGGGAATTAACACAAGCCTTCCACCGAATTGGCACTACCACCCCTTTCTTCCTGGGAGGACTCGGTCATGGCCTCTAACATTCGATTGTTTGATACGAACCAAACATGCTTACAGGCCCACTGTCCGTTTACCTCACTGAACCCTCACGGCCCCGGGAGGGTGACACTATGATTATCATTCCTGTTTTATAGATGAGGAAACTGGGCACAGAATTCCAGAAAATCTAACTTCCCCAGGGTCACAGCTACTGAACACCGAAGATTAAATTTGAGCCTAGTCAACCTAATTCCATATGTAAAATGTTATATATAACCATAATCACTTTAATTTTTACTTAATCTTTTTTTGTTGTTCCAATTCAAATTCTTGCCTCAGTGGCTGTTGTATTTGAAAGCTCCACAGCAGAGCAGCACAGGTAACCGAAGTGTGCCAGTTAAACCCTCCCCATCGTCACGCACTGAAGTGAGTGGATGACAGAAAA
The DNA here is from genome assembly GCF_022682495.2 of Desmodus rotundus. Classification (NCBI taxonomy): domain Eukaryota; kingdom Metazoa; phylum Chordata; class Mammalia; order Chiroptera; family Phyllostomidae; genus Desmodus; species Desmodus rotundus. Next base: position 85,680,472 of record NC_071398.1, read on the forward strand.
CAGGAGCAATGGAATCAAAGTATTTAATGTTAAGGCACTTAAACACATGAGCGTATCCGTGTGTGCACAATTTTACTTTTGATTCTTATACGCAGGATATTTATATATGAGCTGCTATTGCAAACTTTTCACAAAAATACATTTTACTTCATCCATAAGAATTTCAGGCCCCTGAGATATATTTAGTCTCTGATTTTTACAAATAAAAAAAAATCCTCAAAAAAATAGTGTAAAAGAAAGTAGATAAAAAGTGTATTGTGTGTAGCTCTCAATAATTATAAAATCCTTTTACATGTATCATGTCATATATTCCACATAATAACTTGGTTATTCCAATTTTTTGGATGAGGGAGCTATAGTCAAAGACAGGAACTGACTTCTTCAGAGGCAGGGCCAGGGTTCAAACACCTATTTGCCTTATAATAAGTTAATATGTTTAATGTCTGCTTGAATTACCCAGGGACAAATAATGAAATTGGAAGATAATATAATTATCTAGTTTCTAAAAGTAGAAATGGCCCCATGAAGATGATTAGCCACTTCATCATGGGAGAGAATGTTTGAATGTGGTGCCCGGAGTCTTCTGGGTTCTTTGTATGCCTGTTGCTGGGGGGTGGAGAATAACTGCTTTAATAGTTCATTATTTTATTGGCCCAAGGTTTCAGTGGGGAGAAGAGAGTAAGAAAGCAGTTGTTTTTCAGTTTCAAAGGATAAGAAAAAAAGCCATTTTTCGTTCTTTGAAAATGCAATACAGCTTAAACAGGGTCATAGACCAATGGGTTTTTGTTCCTTTTTCCTTTCGTACAGACTTAAACCCAACTTTATTACATTGTGTAGCTGGTAGATACAGGCCTGATTTTGTGTGAGAGGGCAGTTGACTGCCTGAGACAAAAAGGTAACACTTGTATTCAGAAAATAAAATCTAGTGGAGTTAAAGGCTATCAAGAATTGTTTTTATTTTGCATGTGAGTTCAGAACTCAGCCATTTAGACTTACTTTACCAGAGCAAACCCTAAAGAGACCCAAGACTCTGCCTAAATATTCATGACTACCTTGTAAGCGTTTTTCACATTCTGAAGCTTTGTTTTACAACTGTGCGAGTTCTATATTATCAACATTAATAAAAGAGATATCTCCTATCTTAACTAGGACACTTTCAGGAAAGACGATCTCAACAGTGCAAGGAGCAGATAGGGCGAAAGGAAGAGAAGGAAGTGCAGCAACGTAAAGTTTTTATGTCTACCCGTCCTCCCATGTAAGGATATTAAACAGTAAATATGTATGAGTTACGTCTCCTCTTGCATTAACTCAGAGACCTGTAAAAGTAGAAGTCTGTTTTAGTCATAGCATAATTAATCAATGTTATGGTGAGTAGAGAACTTTATTTTATTTTTTTTATTTTGAGCAGCAAGCAGGAGAATTAGAGAATTACAGTATTCTATAGAAGTTTTAAGGGTGATGTCTTTCACAGTGATTTTCAAACCTGGCTGGGTGTTGATAGCATTTGGAGAGTTTTGTGTTTAATACAGATTCTCAGGTTCTGTTCTGCAAGTTCTGATTCATTGAGTCTTGGATAGACTCTTAAAGTTGTATTATTTTTAAATTCCTATATGATTTTGATTGACAGCCAGGTGCATGAGATTTAGCCCACTTTTGAACTACAAAGCAGGCCTTCCTTGTTGGAAGAAATAACCACTATTAAAAGCAAAAGAAGTTCTGATCTTTTAGAAAATATTACTTGTTTTCTGAATCCATTTACCTTTTTTTCTGGTTTTTGAATTTACCCTATTTCATTGATTCTAAAATGTACATTTTTAAATGAAATCTCTGAAATTGAAATGTTTTCAATAATCAATGGCATGTCATGGTGGCAACTGAGACATGATTACGTGAAGCCCTGTTGATAACCCGGCAAGATCACTGAGTGCCCCATCAGATCGTCTCAGTTTTAATGAAGCACAGAATTTTCCATTTGTTTTAGTTTAAATTTTTGAGTCAGTACTAAAACTAGATTTTAATTTCTGATGTGGCAAATTTTAGCAGACCATCTCTTCTATGAAGTCGTCTTGACTTCGGGCTAGCCAAACCCTACAGAAATCTCCCCTTAGCCACCTTTTGCAGGAAGTGTGTAGATCCTTCCTGCCCAGCACAAGGGCAGTCTCTGAACGGCTGGCTGAGAAGCCTGTGAAATCTGTCTCTAACCCCATAGACAGGCTGTGCTGAGCCTGGTAGAATCCGAAACCATGACACTTCATGTCCCTCAGCTCTACCCCTAGATTTTCCATGCGCAGCTACAGTGAGTCAGCAAGAAGGACCCAGCTCTGCTCCCATGCATTCACCCGGACCTTTTCATTTCTAGAGGTATAATTGGGTAGATAACCTTTATGTCAGATTTCAGAAGAAATAGTTGCTAACTCAAGACAAGCCTCTCAAAGTTCAATAATATATTGTCTTGCTCATATCTGATATTACTTCTAATTATAAATTGAACTAAATTTAGCAGTAGAATTGTTGAATGCTTAATAGAATAAAAATTAATCTTGCTTAACTAAAAATAGAATAATCAGTGGGCAAGGTTGTAACATATTATTAATGATTTTGGGGTTTTTTTTGTATGTTTGTTTGTTTCACAGTTTTGAATGGGCCGAATCTCTGTTTTAGTCACTTTCAGTGACAAACTAGTCATCACTTCGAAGTTAGTGAAAAGTGAGAGGCTTCATTATTGGACTTTCACTACCTCTTTAAACTTAAAGCGAATTTACTATGCTCATTACGGAAGATACATTTATTTAATTACCTTTTCTTGTATGTTTCCAGCATTCAAAGAAAAACCTAACTATCCACCAAGTCAGGCCCAAGCAGCTCTTCAAGACGGCCCCCCTGGCGAGTATTCCTATAAGAAATCAATAAGGAACCTGTTCAAAAACATTCCTTTTGTCCTTCTATTGATCAGTTACGGTAAGTGGTTTTCTTTTATCCTCTTTGATGTCTATGTAAACCTTTGAGCATTGTAGATTCTTTCCATTGAATCTAGTGGCTTGAGCTTTAGTTAATGAGGGAGGTTGGTTAGCTCTATAAAAAGAGTGATAGTAGAATCCTAAACGTAAATTTTGAACTCAAAGCAAACACTTCAGGATGGATTTTCTTACATGTTTTTAAAGTAAATACACCTCAAACAGGGAAGCATTGTCTTCTTTTGTGGGTTCTCATGGATATTCTAGGTCCCTTCTGAACTGTAGTTAATGACTGCTGTAAACATGTGGGAAATGCCACCAATTGTTTTGTTTGACCTGTGCGGACTGGTGTCGATCCAGACTACTTGATCCAAACTAGACATTAAGGTCACCAAGACCAGTTCTACCTTTAAACAAGTCTCATCCTTCCAGATCTTTCAGGATGGCTGGCAGATACTCATCTTTACTCTGCAGCTTTGACTGCAGACACCAACTCACTTGGTCGGCTTCAGAGATTTTGACAGTTCATTCTTTGTTTCTTACATTAATGCTGTTCTATCAGCCACCAAACCCCCACCCCCCATATCTGTCTTACTGGCCTTCAGAAATTGCTCTCTGCTGTCTTCTTTACATTTTGGGGGGAGAGCACACCTTAGTATATAATTGTTTTACAGCTTGTAACAAATTATGCCCTGACCTAAGCTCTCATCCTTTTACCAGGATTAATTACTTTTTATTTTAGTGGGAATAGTTAAACACAAAAGCAGACCATTTAATCTAATGGATTTTTATGTACCCACCACCACTCAGCTGAACAGTTACCATCATTTTGTCATTCTTACTCTATCACCTCCCCTTTTCCCTGGAGTATTTTAAAGCAAATCCCAGGTGTTACAGCACCTTATCGCTAAATACTTCAGCATACCAACTTCCTTTTCTTAATTTTGCTGGTTACCTCCACTGGTTAGCTTGAATCTAAACCACTGATTAGGAAGGAGAGGGGTTCACTATTATCTATTAGAGCAAACTCATTTCTTTAGCCTGTCATTTAAGGTGGCTTTTTTCCAGTCTTCTTTTATCTCTCACTGTTTTTCAATACAAAATTCTCTTTCAACCAAGTTTCTAGCCAGTCTTCTGTCTCACACACACATGAATATGCCTCCACATGCATTCGTATACTGTTAATTCTAGTCTCTAATTGTGTGCCATTAGTTCTTGTATCTGAAATGCACTCCTTTTTTCTCAAGCAGTTTTACAAGAGTTAGCTCAACAGTTATCTCACTCATTGTTCATTTCGTTATTTATTCACTTATTCCATCAGTAATTACTAGATATCAACAATGATGCCCTAGATGCTGTGTGAGCTAGGAAGAGGAATGATACATGATTTCTGTTCTGAAGTAATTATGATTCAATTGGGGAGATAATAGAAACACCTGAAAAATAAACGGCAGTGTAAGAGGTATTTGTCAAAAGGTAAACACGAGAGGAGTTGCACAGCAGGTGCGTGCTAAGGGCACACGCTTCCATGATTACCAAAGCAGGAAGTGGGAAACGTCACTTTCGCTCACGTTTAATGTCATATGGCCGTTCCATTCAGTGACTGGAAAGAGAAAAACTAGAATATTTGTCAATAGCTCTGATGACTAGATCGGGATCAGGGTTACCTCTGAGGAAGAACAGGAGAGAAGGGTGAGGTCAGGGAAGGTCTAAAAATGAACCTGAAGCGAAGGTGGCGAAGCGTTCGTGTTTGAAAAAGCTGGGTGAAGAGTAAGAGTGTTTGCTATGTTATTCTCTGTACTATTTTGTACGCTTGAAATATTTACTAATAAAAAGAGAGAGAAAGAATAAACTTAAGTTTGAACTAAGTTAAGAGACTTACTTGAAGTCACACATCATGTGCAAGGAAAAACCAGGACTCGAACCTCTTCCTGCTTCCTGATAACCCGCTGTTTTTATTTTTCTCTTTTGAAGTGTTCTTTAATTAATGCCATCTTACTAATTGCTGCGTGAGTCTTGCTGCAGGGGTGAGACCTCCAAGGCAGGGTTTCTGTCTTATGCCGTAACATGCAGTAGCTCGAGTACTGTGTGGGGGCTCAGTGAGCGAGCTATCTCTTCATTGCCATCCACGGTATTATGTGGGGGGGTTATGATTTATGGTCAGTTCATTAGCGTGCAAATAATAACAGGGTGCAATGACAGGATTTTCCTATCATAATCTCTAGTAAGCTGAGTGCTAATTGCATCCGTCCACATCCTGACAGGGAATGGCGAGAGTTGATTTTTTCTGTCAAGTGAGAAATAGATTACCGACTTTGCCAAGTACAATGCGCCCCCATGTATAATGCACACCCGCGTTTTCGTCCCACACTTTCAGGGAAAAATTGTTCACTTAAATTTTCTAACTCAATGTTTTTATTCATTAATAAAAAGACACTTGTTTTTTGGTAGTATAAAGGAATTTTAGCATTTATTTTTGAACATATTACGGTATGAGAAATTTTATGTAACAAATAATTACAAAGCACAAGAACAGATAGAAGGTGCAGAACAGAACAGATGGATAATGTGCATCCTTATTTTTCGCTAAAGAATGCGGGCAAACCTGTGCATGATACACGGCAAAATACAGTATATTTTCACAATTGTCACGGAGAACTCCATAGCACTCTATGAATTAGTAAATGGTACGTTTACAATTTTCTGCTTATTGTTGTAGGTATCATGACCGGGGCATTTTATTCCGTTTCAACACTATTGAATCAGATGATACTGACATACCATGAGGTAAGCTTCCGACAACATTGTGTTGCTTGCCGGGCCAAGAATTCCCCGTTAGCAGTGGGATTCCGGTTAGATGACCGTCAGATGAAAGATTTATGACCTCGTTGCTGTAAATGATTTACATTTGTTTTAATTGAGAATACATTTACTCCAGTTCGTAAAACACACGAAATGGAAAGCAGAAATGATTATAGCTTTGACAATGCCTGTTTTCTATTTATTCTTTAAAAAAAATTTTTTTTATTCTCATCTGAGGACATGCCCACTGATTTTAGAGACAGGGGAATGGGGGGAGAGAGAGGGAGAGAAACGTCAGTGTGAAAGAGAATCATTGATCGGTGCCTCCTGCACACACCCTGACTGCAGCCCAGGCATGTGACCTGACTGGGAATCGAACCTACGACCTCTTGGTTTACAGGACGACACACCAACCAGCTGAGCCACACCAACTCTATTATTATTTTTTAAAGCAATGATGTGATGGGTTGTATGGAAAAAGACAAAAATTTTAAGGAAAACCAACACAAATATAAAGAAGTAAATATCAAGCTCTGACCTCTCTTTGCCTTTGAAAGAAGAGAGCAGTTGTAATATGTAAAGGCTGTCTGTCGGGTTAACCTCCTTTTCAGACATCAGTGACTTACTTAAGAATTCTAAGAAAAATCATTGTACTTCTTATTGTGGAGGATGAAGAAAATTTTCCCTAAAAAAAAAAATTTATCGATTGAGTTTTAGAGAGAGAGCGAGACAGAGAAACACTGATCTGCAGCCCCACTTGTTTACGCACTCATTCATGGTTGCTTCTCGCATGTGCCCTGACCCGGACTGAACCAGGGCCTTGGTGTACCGGGACAACACCCCAGCTGACTGAGATATCCGGCCAGGGCAAGAGAATTTCCTTTTGATTTCTCCATATTTTAGGGTATTTCCCCCTGATTTTAAAACACAATAGAATGTCCTTTAGATGTGCTTTGCCTTTCCCCATCCCCATCCTAAAACACATACTGAACCTTCCTGTTATATTGTGTGCTTGATCATATCTGATTAACTCCACTGACTATAGGAAGGCATGGGAACGTGAAGGATGTCTTTGAAGTAGACGTGTCTGATCAACTTCTCGTGAAAATTCTTTTAAGGGAGAAGAGGTGAATGCTGGAAGGATTGGGTTAACCCTAGTGGTGGCCGGGATGGTGGGCTCCATTCTTTGTGGCTTATGGCTGGATTACACCAAAACATACAAGTAAGCAAAAGTAGATAAATGTATGGTGGGCAACCCAGGGTATTTTGGTTGTAAAGAAAACTTTGCTTTTTGTTTCCAAAAATTGAAAAAACGTTATTACTGCAAGACTCGGATACTAGGCACGCTTAGGTTCCTTTCTCTTCTGAATGTATCTGTAGTCTCTATCTTGGCTTATTTTGTTGGTCATATTTAGTTCAACTGGGAGAACTTGCATACACTATGAACCTCGTTCACCTGCAATAATACTCATACATACCACTTCTATTCTTAAAAAAAGTCCTTTCTGAGAAGCACTTAACTTCTGACAGAAATTTTATACTGCTCTTTTCTCATGTTGTGAGCTAGTTTTTGTTTGTTGTAAAAACAAACAAAAACTTGTTCTTTCCTATCAGATTATTATTATTGAGCCTAGGGATTATTGTGGTAAAAGGTTTTGACTAATGTGCCCTCGACCCTAGCACCACTTAACTATAACACATAATACAAAAACACTATTAATTGTACGTCTATATGAAATCACAAAATGCTGATACAGAAGAAAAAGTGAGTAACACCAACTGGGAGGCTGAAAGGGGCTTCAGAGGCAGCATCTTTTGCGCTGGGCCTTAAAAAAATAGCTACAGTTTTTTTAATGGAAACTCCATCTGCTTTGGAGGAATGCATGCATGAATGAATGAAACCGAGGTGAATAAATGGAATGAATAAAACGTGGAACTGTGTCCTGTGCACCTTCAAGGCCCCAGATATGTTTAATACCTTTATCTAAACCCTTTCAAATTACCTCCGATCCTGAATTCTCCGGGATAGTTCTCCGACAGCTTCATTATCATGAAATGGTACTAGAGTGAAACCCACTGAATTTCTAGATGAAGGGAGATATGTAAAGGGTTAAATTTATTAATAGTTTTTGATTTGCGCACTGCGCTCTCAGCTAGGAAGGCACTTGTGGTAGAAATGGGAAAGACAAGGCATTCGCATGTGAAAAATTAAATAATAATATTACAGACTGACATAGTTGTCGTAAGTCCAATAGAGGTCAAGTGACAACTATGTGTGTAGTAAAATGATAAGGGAATTCAGAAGAAAGAAACAATGGTATAAGCTTCAAAGGTTAGGAAAGGCACTTTAGAAAACGTGGACTTTAGTCTGAGTCTTGAAATACAGATAGGGAACCATGCCCTTTGGAGACATAAAAATGATTTTATCCATGTGAACATTCCTCCCTGTATGAGCAGTAGACGTGGCATGGGCTTTGTTGTCTGCTGCTGTCGAACTTTAAGCCTGGAGCCCATGCTTTGGTGGAAGTATTTTGCATAGATAAGGGGAACCTAATCTTGAACACCAAGGTATGTATTGCTGTGTGGACAGAGGAGTAGTAGCTGACCACGTGATTTTTATGTGTTTCTGAGGTAGTGCTAATAATTTTTTGTTTTGTTTTAGACAGACTACCCTGTTAGTTTACATTTTGTCTTTCTTTGGAATGATCATATTTACCTTCACCCTGGACCTTGGACACATCGTCCTCGTGTTTGTCACCGCAGGGGTGCTGGGGTAAGCGTCGGGCGTGCGTTAAGGGGCTGGTGGCAAGCGGTTGTGATTCTGAAGCCTATTACTATACTATTACTGTATTTTACTATTATTGTAATACTATGACTATATTTTTTAATTTTTCAAATTCATCCAAGACTTCTTTAATATTTTAAACTTTAAAAAATTCATCCTGTGCATAAAAATGTATAATTCTTTAGAAATATAAAAAATAATCTTAAATTGTGTTTTGGTATACATAGGTGAAAAATGGATAAGCCTTACTTAGTCCAAGTAACTTTATTTAGTTAGATAGCTGACTTGGAAAAGTAGCAGTACATTTTTCTCAGAAAAAAAATTAGAAATTGTTTTCTCTGTCAGTTCTGGTGACCTTGGACTGACTGATGAACAGTAGTGCCTTCCTTGCATAGATCAACTTCAAAACATTCCCTTATTTGATCATTGAAAGAGGCTGAGAAGCAGAATGATCGCCTCAGTATGTGTTACCGTCCTTCTGCTAATTCTATAACTCTGGATCTAATTTCCTAGTTTCTTCATGACTGGTTACCTTCCCTTGGGCTTTGAATTTGCTGTCGAAATCACGTACCCTGAATCTGAAGGCACTTCATCGGGTCTTCTTAATGCTGCCGCGCAGGTAACCCTCTGGTTCCCTTCCGCCTGAGATGATTTGTTCACCGAATATTCTAGGGGGGTGATGAGTTTGCCCTAGATTTTGTTTTAAAAATTCCAGCTTTCAATGAATATTTGTAGAAGCCAAATCAAATGAATACAAGAGCTAAGGAAAATTCTGGGGAAAACATTATATTTATTTTTAAAAACTGGCCCGGGCTCAGTTGATTGAGCATCAGCCTGCTGACTGAAAGGTCATTGGTTCGATTCCCAGTCAAGGCACATGCCTGGGTTGCGAGTCAGATCCCTGGTTGGGGTGTTACAAGCAACCAATCCATGTTTCTCTCCTTCTCTTTCTCCCTCCCTCCCCCCTCTTTAAAAATAAATAAACAAAATCTTTTTTTAGAAAAGTGAACTTGATAAAATAATTCTCTTATTTTATTTTAGATATTTGGAATTTTGTTCACACTGGCTCAAGGAAAGCTCACATCAGACTACAACCCTAAGGCAGGAAACATTTTCCTCTGTGTTTGGATGTTTGTAGGCATCGTTTTAACAGGTACATACGTACATTGATTCTGAATGGTTTGGCAGGACTCAAGGAGAAAAATGAGATAAAAAGCAGGATATTACTTGTTTTCTTTCAGTGATATGAATCTGTTCATTTATCTTTCAGGTTTCAAATTCAATACAATTACTAGGCATAGAAAACAAAACTGTTGTAACAAGAGGCCGTAAGGAGCTGGAGTGGACAGTACCTGGCCTTAGGTTCTGATTCTATTACTCCCTAGCTGTGTGACTTTAGACAAACGACTTAAGCTTTCGAATCCTCCTTTCCTCAGTCATAATAGGCTGTTTAGGAGCCTGCTTTCGAGGGCCGTGAGGATCGGTGAAGGTGGTTCATGAAAAGCCCCTAGCGTAACATCTGACACCGAGGACATGCCTCGTCAGGTCAGCTATCGCTCTAATGTGGCAGCGGCAGGATGACGTCAGAGGGTGGGGGTGGGACGAGCGTTTGGCATGATTAGCCAGTTCCCACTCTTCTCGGGTGTAATCAATATACGTGAGCAGGGACGTGAATAGTGCCCGACCTCTAGAGAAAGGGCCTGTTAAAGAACTTGTGTCCGCAGCTTGTCCAGGCACCTGGTGTGAAATTGGACTTAGAGACATGTCCGGTAGTGCTCTCTGGCCCAGGTTGGCTTCTGCTGTAATTCTCTCTCTGTTCATTTCTCTCTGCCCGCCTTCCCAACACGAGAGACAGAATCGGTCAGAAAGACGTGAATCAAGGCTTCTTTTCGTGTTTAGTGAGTGCCCGATCATTCATTTGAAACCCCCAACGTGGAATCTCAGCGGTAGTAAGCAGTTATTTTGGAAATACACAGCCACCGAAGGCCGCTGTCAGTCATGTACTATGTTTAAAGAGAGCGACTGCCCTGCGTCCTCCAGGGAGAACATCCTGCAGGAGCATCTGAGCTCTTGCTTCCTGACAGATGCGGTCAGTCTGGTTCAGATAAACTCTTATAAAAATTATCTGAAGATACAAAAACACATCCTACTACAAGGGAGCCTTTCCCCCGTTCTCTTTGGTTAGTAAAGTAAAACATACAAAACTGTGAGACATGTAATACAGTACCCACCTTCATATGATCTGTCATAAGGAATTCCACGTTGGTTCTTAATTTCCAGGGAAGTAACATTTGTCTCTCAAATAGTGCTCCTGTGGAACCGAAAAAGGGAGCCGTTCTGAGCTCTGTGTTCACCTTATTTGTATAGTCAGATTAATGAATGTCAATTCAAATAGTTTCCAGTCTAGAAAATGAATTGTGAATGAAGAACTTTAAAATAGTTTCACATGGATGCTTCTGCCATCTAAAAATGCTAAGTAATTTGTCTCACATATTGTGAGTATTTTTCTGAGAGAGTATGATGGATTTTATATCCAGTATTCATTTGTATGGACAGGAAAGAGGGCTGGGAAGTTCCTGAGGTGTGGTGAAGGTGGCGCCTCTTCTTTCTGCATTTCCCGCCTGGAGTTGCTGGGAGTTCTTGCTCTGACCCAGGAATCAGCATTTGCGTGCAGCAAACTTTCCTTTCCAGTAGTGACAGCTCTCCGTACAGCACATCATTTAGCCCATTTGCATCCATTGAAAACAGTAGGCGATACGCCATTCGTAGTGCTTCTAAATTCTATAATTAGCATTAATGATAGAGAAATACATGTTCTCCCTATTAAAAAAAATAAGTGAGTAGCCTCTTTGATTTGGCAAATTGTACAATGCCGCAGAGCTGCTCAGTCAGTGGCGGTCACTGCTGAATTTAAAGCTAGTGTTTTAACATCTCCACTGCTTTTAAATGTGCTCTCATTACACGCCAGCACCGGTTTCTTCCGAGTCATTTAAAGGCACTTAGAAAGGCCATATTTACCTGTCCAATTACTCAGCATAAATATCTGAATTTCTAAATCATTGGCATCAGCAATGGAGCAGAATCATAAGGGGCAGTGTGGATTTCAAAGGAAGCATTAGGCTAACTTTTACAACACCAATTTTACTTTCATCTTTTACTTTTACTTTGCTTAGTTAACTACCCACAAGCTTTTAGCTTCTTTTCTTATTTTACACTCTCCTTGCGCAGTCTGTGGCATTAACTACCATTTATACTAGTAACTCCAAATCTGTGTCTGCACATCACAATTAAAATGCCAATGGTTGAAGATAAAGAGAGAATCTTAAAAGCAGCAAGAGAAAAGCAATCAGTTACCGACAGGGACACTCCCATAAGACAGTCAGCTGATTTCTTAAAAGAAACTTTGAAGGCTAGAAGGGATTGGCATGAAATATTAAAAGTCATGAAAAGCAAGGACCTACAGCCAAGATTGTTCTACCCAGCAAAGCTATCATTTAGAATAGAGGGGCAGATAAAAAAGAGCTTCCCAGACAAGAGAAAACTAAAGGAGTTCATCATCACCAAACCATTATTGAATGAAATGTTGAAGGAACTTATTTAATAAAAAGAAGATCAAAACCATGACCAATAAAATGGCAATAAATACGTATCTATCAACAGTTGAATCTAAAAAAAAAAACTGAGCAAACAATAACAGAGACAGAACCATGGATAGAGAGAGAGAGAGCATTTTGATGGTTGCCAGATGGGAGGTGGGGGGGAATGAGTGAAGAGGTGAGGGGACTAAGAAGTACAAATAGATTGTTACAGAATAGCCGTGGGATGTAAAGTACAGGATAGGAAATGGAGTAGCCAAAGAACTTATATGCAAGACTTAAGGACATGAACACTGGTGAGGGGGTGGCCTGAGGGAGTGGGGGGTGCTGGGTGGAGGGGAACAATGAGAGAAGAATTGGGACAACTGTAATAGCATACGCAGCAACATTTTTAAAAAACTTTGTAAACGCTAAAAAAAATCTGTGCCTCTGGACCCTGGTGTCTCATACATTTCAGACCAACTTGTCCAATCCTATATTTATCTCTAGACCTGGATGTTCCATGGGCGTCTTATGCTCAGCCTGTCCAGGACTGAACTCACTGTCTTCCCATCACATGTGTTCTTCCTGTGGTTTTAGTTTCAGAGACTAGGACTGCCATCCATTCAATTGCCCAAACGAGAAAATTCAGAAGTCACTTTTTTCTTTCTCGTCTTCATCTTCATATTTTGTGTGTGTGTGTGTGTGTGTTATTTCGCATTTAATCGGCATTTTACCTGCTTTATGGTCATGTTTCATATTCTATCAAACCACCAAGTCTTATTGGTTCTATTCTAAAACATCTCTGAAACGTGTCCCTTTATTTACATTTCTCACACAGGCAGGTCTCACCATCTCTCAGGAGAATTAAAGCCTCTTAACTGACCTTCCTGCCTCTAGTCCTGTTGCCAGTAATTACCCTCCAGTAGCTGCCAGACTGAGCTCCCTAATACGTAGCCCTGTTACTAGTCCAAAAGTTCGTGCGTGTGCCAGATGCTTCAAACGGCCAGTATTCAAAAGTCAGAGTTTGGAGGAAGGGAAGGTTCCTTGACAGAGAAGGCGCCTGCTGGAGCAGATGGGGCTGGGGGGCCTCAGAGCTGCCTCAACACCATCTTAACAGAGCCCAGAATTCAGGCTGCTTTCAGTCCCGGGAAGGGAGAGAGGGCAGGGCAAGAAGTGAGTGGCCATCACAGACTTCCGGAAGGAATCACAGGGATCCCGGGAAGAGCCAGGAGTCTCTAAATCTCTTTGTTCCCTGTCCGTTGATCTTGAGGCTCCTGAAAATCTTTGATAAACCATCGTTTTGTACACATTTCCTCACCTCCTCTGAGAGGCACCCCCTGGGAAGGGGCTATTCTTCCAAAAACTCAAGCCTCTAGCAGAATTTCTCTAATGATTAGCAAATCTATAGGAGCAGCTATTTGCCTGAAGGCTGCAGGGGAAATGCAGGCTACAATTAAGATAGAGACTGAGAGCCAGCGTTTCACTCAGTCACAGGTGGATAGTGTCCTCCCCTCTCAGGTGAGGTGTCTACAATACCTGCCAACCCAGCCTCTTCCCAGCTGCCTCCCTCAGTGACCCCTGGCGACCTTAGTGCCACAAACAGGCTGTGGGCTTCCTGTCCCGATGTCTTTGCAAAGACTGCGTTCTGCCGGCCCAGGTGCCTTCCCCTCGCCTCTCCTGTGCTGGACAAGTTCCTACTCATTGTTCAAGTTTCAACTCAAATATGTCTCCTCTGGCAAGCCGTCCCTGATTTCCTTTGGGTAACGTGGGCATTTTTTCCTCCCATGCCCCACTCCACCACACGCAAAGCTGAATTATTGCAGTTACTGTACAGTGTTGGAATTGTTTGCAAGTCACGATTTCCCTAGATTGGAGGGTGCTTTAGGGAAAGATCTGCACTGTTCATCTTTGTATCCTTATTTCCTAGCATCCTGCATTTGCTCACTAATTAGTGACTTCCTAATTAAGTTAATGGCTTAGAGAGGTACTATTATTTTTTTCAGACTACAAGGATGCTGTTGTATGTTATGGCACCGCAGTGTGATAAATTTGACAATATAAAAAAGGCTTAGCAGTACTTAGAGAAAAGTATGTTCATACCCACCCTGTGCTAACTCCTGATGCTTCTCTGTTTCAGCATTAATCAAGTCTGATCTGAGAAGACACAATATAAATATAGGAATTACAAATGGCAATGTTAAAGCTGTAAGTAATAAATACCTTTGTGATCACACTGTCGAGAAACGTGTGCATGGAATAAGTGGGAAACCAATCTACCTGCTCAGCCCGATTTTTACCCCTGAGCCTGCTACTGTTGACCCGTCACCATGGCACCTGCAGACGCTGTAAATTTTCTTTATCTTCTGATTCTTTCCACAGGTACCAGTGGAGAGTCCCACAGATCAGGAATCAAAAACTGTGATGCTGTCCAAGCAGTCAGAATCAGCACTCTGAGGGGGCAGGGAAAGTTAGCATCATGTGATAGCTGAGCAGCAAGGCTTGGTTTTTAGGCGATGAGAAATGGACACGTACTTGCACTGTGTGACCCGGAAATGCAATACCCTTTTTATTTAGAGTGCTTTTGTTTACATCGTTTTAACACTACCATTTATTTAACAAGTGTCCCATTTTTAGTCTTAGATGGTCGATCTGAAAGTAAGCTTCTTGACATTTACTTTTCAAAAGGAAATGGTTTTCTTTTTTGTAGAAAACGGAAGCTTAGAGGGCTTTCTCTCGTGATCATGTGGAGGCCTGACCCCTTTAAGTCACCTAAGAGCACACGTAGTGTATTTGTGAAAATGTCCAGGAGAACCGAGTGCATGATGTATTCCTAGCCGGCTCCCTTTGCGCCCGGGAGAGCCCCTCCGTGTGACTGCGGTGTGGCAACACGCCGCGTCTGATCCACCAGGGCCGGCGTTGGCATGAGACTTCCAGACAGCTGCTGTGTAACAGGTACTGCCGATGGCCATGGAAACCATTCGGAGCGGGTCGACTTTGGTCTCCTAATGAAGCTAAGGAGCCAGACGCGGGCCATTATCCTGAGTTCTCTGCTGTGCCTTCTTTCGTAGCACACACGGTGACGCTGGGTTTTTTCACTCCAGTCTGAGGTAGAGACGTTTTATACCTTTTGGCTTTTTCACTTGTTCCTTTTTTTTTTTTTTTGGTGCAATCTATAACTTTCTAGTAAGAAAATGTCATACTGTGTATTCCTGGCTTTTCCATGGTTTCTTGTGTCGCAACGTATACTTTTGCCTTGAAGATTCCTGAGATAAGGAAACCTCTGCTCAGCCTGGGTGTTCCAGCTCCGTGGGGACCTCTTACGATGCTGGGCGTTCGAATTCTCCAGTGTCATTTTTTATGGCCCTTCCCCATTGAGCACTGTGGCCCCCAGGCACGTGCTCCCTCGGTGTGTGGGGGGCGAGGCTCCTTGTCTTCACCTCAGGCCGCACAGTCCGCTCGGTCACACGCTCAGGGTGAGCGGAACAGGACCAAACGCGTGTCCACAGTGCCTACCTCTGCCCGTTGTTTACAGTGAGAATTTAAATGTCGTTGGCATTCTGACTCTCTGAACTGATGAGGGAATACCATCTTCAGAGTAATGACGTTAAACAGCCATAATACTCTTATGATGTCCGTATAAACAAAAAGCCAATCAGATGTACTCTTGGTGCCCCGGAAGTGAATGAGCACCTCTGATCTGGGCATAGTGCACACCGTGCTTCTCGCTGCAATGACGGCATCCTCTGTCAGCAACCCGACAGTCCCTTACATGGGCTCTTCCCCTGGCGGCCGTGTCATCAGAACAACTCAACGGGGAACCACGAGCTCCAGGTCCATGTCCCGGATCTGCCTCTAGCTGTCCCTGTCACTTTCTGGGCAGCATTTCCTTCATCCGTAGAGTGAGTGTGTTTGGTTTGACCTCAAAGGTCTTTTTAAGATTTTAGATGCCGTTCACATAGGGTAGATCAAATCACTGTACCAGAGGAAGTCAAATATAGCTGAGACAGTCCCTGGGCAATTGGGATAAATAACTGTGGTCATTACTCTGTGGATACAGGGAGTTTAAAATCTGTTTATTCAGTTGCTGATAGCTCAGGCAGAATCTGCTGACTCATTACCTTCCTTAGCTATTGACAGCACAGGTTTTATGGCCAAAAATATATTTCAAGGGCCCTCCTAGTAAATGATTGTTTTTACTTTTAAAGTGTCAGTGTTGTTTAAAATAATCATGTACTTGTTGAGTTCCTGAGGTTTGGAACAAATTACAGATAGAAATTGGAATACTTTGTTTTGAAAGCGTGTATATATATATATGTCATGTATTTTTCCTTGTTGATTAATAAAGGAATAAAATATGATATGGTAAAATGTAAAATGAATTGATAATTTTTGTGTATTCTTAGTTAAAGTCGTCTGTAATATGTCAGACAACAATGTCATATAATTCTGTGTCATATCTTTGGGAAATGGAGTAGAGTAACTAACACTTGTAAAAATTTTAACCAAATGATTCCAGAAAGAAACCGGATGCTTCAATAGCTGTTGCATTGATAAATGTTGCAAATGCAGCGTTTGCTTTTTGTGAATGTGGGGAAATGTCTTTAAAAGTCTGTTATGTGTAAACTCAAGAGTATTGCTGGGAGGATCCCTTAGTCATTTTTCATGTCTGAATTTTTTAAAAAGATTTTATGTATTTATTTTTAGAGAGAAGGGAAGGGAGGGAGAAAGAGAGGGAAACATCAATGTGTGGTTGCCTCTCGCGCACCTCCTACTGGGGACCTGGCCCGCAACCCAGGCACGTGCCCTGACTGAGAACTGAACCAGCGACCCTTTGCTTCCCAGTACAGTGCTCAATCCACTGAGCCACACCAGCCAGGGCTCATGTTCTTATTTTTTGCTCTTTGTAGTATTTATCTGTATGCTTGTTCTTCAGTATTTCGGACTCAAAATAAATTTATTTTTTTAATGTCAACTTTGTATGGCTTTTTTTAAAAATTTAAGTTCTGATACTTAGGTACACTGGGGAGTGGAAAGAGATTATAAGATTTCAGCGTGGGCAGAGGCAGGAGAGAAGTGGTTTGTGGAACTAAACCAGCACAGTGGTGAGGGCCTATTCCTCTCTTTGCCTTGAAGCCTGTCTCCTCGGATGCACTGCCCTCCCTGAGCCATCGTGGGATGCTACCCCAAAGCTTCAGACTTCATCTTCTTCTCCTGGTAGCGTGTGCCTGCGTGGTACCTTATGTCCCACAGGGTGTTGAGACATTGGGTATGATAAATGTTCTAACTCTTCCCCCTACAACCCACCTGCCCAGTCTCAGCTTCCACTGGCAGGACTGGGCAGTTTATTAAAGAGGCCAAAAAGAAGAGAATTGGTAGCCGCAGAGGAAGATGCTACCTCTTAGGTACCTGGAAGCCGTAAGAAGATGTCACCGCCCTCTTGCCACAACATTTTAATTATGATTCGTGTGACACTTTGAGGCCAGGTTTCTAGCTTGACTAATTTTACAAAGAGCAAAATGTTCAGGCAAAGACATCAAACGGAAATGTAAAATGATACATAACACTTTATCTGTTACCAGTTACCCTATAATAAATAGGAACTTCAAAATCTAAGACCTTTCTCAGATCCCTTTGAGACTCTCTAAAATTACATCTACATTTTTAGTGGAAAAACTGCTTCCATCAAAAAAAAATATGATTCTCATTTTTCACAGTAGGCAAATATGTAGAGTAATGCATTTCTGAAGCCAACTCTTCCTCCTACAACCCACCTGCCCAGTCTCAGCTTCTAGATAAGACACTGCTCCCACCAGACTGCCCCTCCCTCTCTGGAGTCAAAGTAGTCATTCCCATAGACCACCAGCCCTGAGCGACTTCGGGGGCCTGGACAGGACCCCTGCCTGGAAAATGCCTCTATGACATTTCACAGGAGATAAAATGCCCTTGGGGCCCTGAAGACAGATAAGGTTTCAAAGCACAGTGACTATCAAGAGGCCACACCTTCTCTGAAGTCTGTACTGAGATCTGTACATCCTGTGAGCAGGTTTGAATAGGAGGCAGGAGGAGACGGGCTCTGGAGGCCCTGGAGCCTTAAAGCGAGGAGGAGAATGGGACTCAGCGGAGAGGGGAGAGCCTCAGAACAGGCCGAGCATCTGAGCTTCATTTTCCTCCAGACAAACGATGAAGTAGGCCTCTGCCTAACCTTCTTATGTTATTCTTTTGCACTTTTCCTTTATTTCCATTATTTTAAGCCCATGATGAAATGGTGATTAAAAAGAACGAACTGTCAGAAACCAGTACAAACTGAATTTCTGGTTGGGGCCTCTAGGTTTGGGTTGATAATGGTCGCTTGAGCACACCTCTCTCTTTCTTGGGGAAACACCTCATTCCTGCAGGCACTGAGGTGGCCCCAAACCTCCTGAAATGAACTGGTAGATTAAACTTCAGAAAGTTCCAGGATGCATAGAAGTGAGGTTGAAATAAAAGTGACAGTGATTTTATTTTCAGTGAAAAGTCTGAACCTTCAAAACATTTCAACCCTAAACCAAGACAAGTAAGCTCTGAATCAGGGTTGCCCCACCCACAGCCTGCAGGTCGCATGCGGCCTGGGACGGGTACCAAAGTGGCTCAACACAAAATCGTAAATTTACTTAAAACATTACTTAGTTTTATTACTCAGATGTGTATATTTTCTACATTAGTGATCACAAACTTGGGACCTGCTCGACAATTTTAAATGATTATCAAAAAGGCCACTGCGTAGTTAGGGAAATGATGTAAGGATGTTTTTGCTTATCTGCGTTGTGGTAGCAGATATATGAAAATTATGCACGGACCTTTTTTTTGGCTCATCGGTTTTCAACAGTGTTGGTGTGTTTCATGTGTGGCCTAGAGACACCAAAAGGTTGGACATCCTGCTCTAGATCATTCTGGCTAGAGCAGGACTGATGAGTGGACAGAGCTTCCAACTGCACGACGAGGTTAGTATTTGGAAAGAAGTTCTAGAGAGGTCACAGGTGGACATAGATTCACCACCTGCAAACCTATGCAATACTTAGCACTACTATTCAGTTTCCGTATACAGTTAGATTGTGTTACTTATGTGCATTATTTTATTGCCTCTACGGTGTTCTGATCCCTTTGAAAGCAGCCATCTTGGTAGGTAGGGCAAAAACAAGGCCTTTGGGAGCCTAAAGTCTCAGGTGTGAAACCTGGGTGTCTGTGATCTTAGAGAACTCATGTAGGCCCTCTGAATTTATGTTTCTTTCTCTACTAAGTAGGGCAATATTTCCTACCTTGCAGGTTTGTGGAGAGGATTAAATTTAAGTGGAAGGCACAGTTGATCCTTAATCAGATGCATTAGTATGCTCATTGCCAGAAACAGTATAAATAAGGACTCACTGTTAATAACACTTGAGAGGCACTTGACTGACTTGGGAGAACATGGTGTTTGGGTCTTTGAACTTGAAGTTATTTATAGGAGCTGCCACCACTAAAATCACTTGTATCCAGAATATTTAGCCACTTCTGTGTGCATGTGGGTGTGGTGTCAGGCACTGGGCAAATAAAATGAAACAAACAGGTATTCTAAGGAGGTGGTGAGATCCCCGCAAACAGGATGGAGTCAAAGTGCTCGGTCATCAAAGAACACAACTGAGTCACCTCGGTGGGCGGAAGAAATGATTTCTCAGTCTATTGCACAACCCACAACAAAGGAGATTGAACAACAAGCTAAGAAGGAAGGAGCTACTTGCAAATCCACTGCACATACACAATTCTTCTTTTCTCCTTGTTGCCTTTTCATTCATGTATGCGTCATCACACGTAGGCATAAAGCAATTTGTATATTTGACATAACATCATAAACTTTTCTCATGTTATTACATGGCCTTTGTAGTTACTATTTTCATTTTTTCCAGTTTTATTGAGATATAACGTTATATTCATTTATGATGGTCAACATAATGATTTCACATATGCATATATTGCAAAATGACTGATACAACCAGTTAACATCCATCACCTCGGGCAGTCACAAGGGTTTTCCTTGTTATTAGAAGTTTTAAGATATACGCTATTAGAAACTTGCAAATAACCATTATTTTAAATAGTTGCATAATATTTCAATAAGGCTGATATACTATAATTTACTTAATGGTTCATTACTCGTGGGCATGCATTTCATTCACTTATGCAACATTTATTGAGCATTTACAAATTTTTCATGGTTTACGTCGGGAGCTGGAAATATAAAACAATGTCCCTCTCGAGAGATGCTCAAAGACGAGAAAATAAACTATCAAAGCGCACAGCGCTTGGTGAGAGGCTGTACACCCTGTGCAGGGGCACCCCTGCGGGACAGGGGCACAAGGGAAACACTCAGCTCTCACTGTGGGCATCACACGAGGCTTTTCTCTTCTTTTGAACAGAGTAGGATTGTAACACTTAGGAAGCCCTAATGTCATCGTTTTACGCCCTTATCTCTCTCTGCCCGCCCCATCATTCACCCTCATCTTCTAGTTTGCCTACACCTTCTCGCAGCTCCCAGCATCTCAAGAGAAGTGGTGGCCTAGAGTTTAATCCCAGGTCGTATTTGCATTTTAAATTGGTCTAGTCTAGGGGGTAAAGCTCAGATAGTCTCAGTCGTCCAGGAAGACAGACTAAGTGGTAAGAGAGACTATGCGAGTCTCCTTGCGTTCCTGAAATCACCCTGCTTTAGGCTGGTGGAGTCTTTGGCCTGCGCGTAAATCTGACTTTTCCTTATCCCAGAAAACCCGCCCTTGGACCCACACTTGGCGTAGTGGCTCAAGAGCCATTTCCATTCCAAAAGTGGGGAAGGCACGCCCTCTACTGGTGAGTTTAGGGACTGTTTCCTAAGCCAAGGGGCTCGCTGCTGTCGGATCCCATGGGTTTCTGGGAATGAGAACGGCCTGGCGTGAGAGCCTGCCCAGAGGGGTTCTGCGGTGGGGAAGTGGCCAGTAGAGGGCAGCAGACAGAGCCTTCATAGGCTTTGGTGTTAGACCTTAAGAGTAAATATTGACCTGCTCCGTACTACCTCCGTGGCTCTGAGCAGGATAAGGGCCCGTCTGAGTGTTAGCACCTGAGTGTGGGAATTAGGGGGGAGTGGGTTAATGAGACGGAGACTGCGAGTCCCCACACAGCACAGGGTGCTCCCCAGATGCTGGTCCCTGTGTCCTTCCTCCCCTGCCCTTCCCAGCATCTGTATCTCCAGGGCACAGCCAGGACAAGCCAGCTGTCAAGGCCAAGGCCCCACAGGTGACCCAGCAAGCTGAGTGCATCCCCTGGGAAGCCCACAGCACTCAGCAGCTTCTATAAAAATGCAAATCAGAGCCAGTCCCCCACATGTTGGGCCTCCTGACCTGCTGTGTCTGAGGTCAGGGGACAAAGGAGAAAGCAAGTAGCTTGTCTCCTCTTGAACTCAGATGTCATCCCCATCCCTGGAGTTCCCGGTCACACAGGCTGAGAGGGCGGAGCCCCGAAGGCTCATCTCATTTTCCCCCTGCGCTCCCCTGTCCTAGGGTCCCCAGGCTCCCGACAGAGGCCCAGGGAGGCCAAGCAGGCTGAGTCCTGGGCCTGGGGGCCTACTTGGCAGGATGGCAGCTGGAGTTCTGTGTTCTCCCAGGGAGGGGGCGCTCCTGCTTCTCCTG
Organism: Desmodus rotundus; assembly: GCF_022682495.2. Classification (NCBI taxonomy): domain Eukaryota; kingdom Metazoa; phylum Chordata; class Mammalia; order Chiroptera; family Phyllostomidae; genus Desmodus; species Desmodus rotundus. The sequence goes on from NC_071398.1 coordinate 85,702,259, forward strand.
GGACCCTCTGAGGATGCCGGCAGCATTTTGGAGCCTGACCCCTAGGGGGTCCTGAGTCTGATCCTAGAGGCTTCTGTGAGCCACCTGTGCCTGGTCCCCCATGAAATGTAAACAGGTGGGTTTGCCCTCCTGGAAAGAGTCTTGGAGTTTGGCTCTGGGCTGGACCCTGGCCTAAGTCTTAAAAAGTGTCCACAAGGCAAAGTTGGGTGAGCTCCTGCTGGGCCTGCGGATTCCACAAGACTTTCCAGAACTTGCTTCCTAATACGCCAGGTATTAGCAGCTGGGCAGCCCCCTCTGGGGCTGAAGGCCGGGCTGTTGTTTGCTCTGTGGCCACTGGGTGGCGGTGTGAAGTACGTTCCTATCTGTGCCCTCCTGCTGGGGCTTCATCCGCAGCCTGCAGGGATCCTCAAACCTGGGTGAGCACCAGAGTCACCCCACGGCTCCTCCAAGCACTTCTGTCCTGCCTCTTACTGTAGCTGTGTGGCTTTGAGCCGATTACTAATCTTTCTGAGCTGATCTTCTTTTCTTTTTCCTCATCTGAGGACATGCTTATTGGTTTTAGAGAGAGGGGAAGGGCGGAGAAAGAGACGGGGAGAAACAGTGATGTAAGAGTGAAATATCGATTGGTTGCCTATTGTACACGCCCCGACTGGGACTGAACCCACCACCTTTCAATTAGCAGGACGGCACCCAACCAACTGAGCCACACCGTCCACAGCTGAGCTGATTTTCCTGATCCAGCAGGTCTGAGGTGGGGCTGAGAATTCGCATTTCTAACAAGTTCCTAGGTTTTGTGGCTGCTGCTGGTCAGGGAACAGTGTCAGGGGCTGAAAGCTCCTCCTGGGAGCCCAGGGGGGTGGGACCAAACTCTGATCTCCCAGGAAACAGGTGCCCTGCGCTCTCTCCTTCTGGAAGGCTCCTCTCCCGAATCCCCTCCCCACAACATCCTTTGTAACTGAATCCCAGGGCAACTCTTCAATGGCCAAACAATTAACTTTTCTCCAACCACAAGGGCTCCATAGAGGGGAGGCACCACCAGGGAGAGCAGGGATTGGAGGGAAGTAACTGGAGAAGGTCAGAGAGGAAGCAGAGGTAAGGAGTGAGGCCGGCACATGCGCAGTGCCCAGCACTCGCCTCAGGATCACTGCCACCGCCGGTGCCTGGCCTGGATGGGAAGAGAGCCAGGAAGAGCCCTGGGTGCCCCTCCTGCACTTCTTCATGGCACCTTTCCCAGCTCTTTGGGGCATGTGACTGAGTTCCAGCGGTGATACGTGGGTGGAAGTGATGCCATCCCTCCCTGGCCCACAATAGGCTCCTATGTGAACCTCCACTCTTAGAGCTCGTGGGCCACTTGTCCGTCGCAGCCTTGGACTGCCTTGAGGACGGTGGAGCCTCTGGGCAGGCTAAATGACTGCAGGGAGCTGAGCACCCCTCCCAGGCCCATTAGACTGTACGGGAGAGAATGAATGCAGACCCAATTAAGCCACTAAGACTTCAGGATGGGTTAGAATGTACTGGGACAGGGAGGACCTAAGCCACCACCTGTGCTGGAACAAAGGTGTGCATCACCGGCTAAATACCTGACCACGAGATTCCTTATTATCGGAAGCAACTGAGGCAAAGCCACCAGCATCCTGCTGGAAACCGGCTGAACCCTCACTGCCCCTCCCCTCTTTCTCAAGCTTTTTCAAGAAAGAAGGCCCCCAAATCTCCTGGACTTTCTGTGTTGGAATCAGCCATCCCTGATCAGAGGACAATGTCTTGCAAACACATTTACCCAGGACACCTGGGGCAGACCAGCGGGGTGACTCACCTTCCTGGAGGTCTGCTACAAACCCTTTAAACCCTTCTACCCTTCCCTTCCTGCTGCAGTCTGCTCAGACTCAGCCCACCTGATCAGATCGCTCTATTCCCACCTCGAATAAAAGCCCTTAATCGGACCCTTTTGGCTCCGGCTCCTTTCTTAGCCACCGCGGCTACCTAACAGGATCGACCTGTTACAGCGCGGCCATTCCCCACACCAGTGCATCAGCCGGATGGAAAGGAGAAAGAGAGCTGATGCCGCCGCGACCTACAGCCTCACTGGTCTCTCCGGGAGCTCAACCAGAACAGCACAGTTGACACCTCCAGCTCTAAGACCGTCACAGGCACCACCTGCCGGATGTCACGATGTGCTAGACACGGCTCAGCCCTCATTCATTCATGCACCGTCACGACAGTGTGAGGCAGCACTGCTACGATGCACCCGTGAGGTGAGATCTGAGGCAGCGGCTGGGCACTCGTCGTGCCCCGGCCACCTAGCAGGAGCCCCAGTAAGAAGCAGAGTCAAGGTTCGAATCCACGCTGTCGGTCTGCAGCCCGCACGCTCTCGGCTACAAAAGGACAAAGCCAGCGCCATTTGCTATCGTGGTGCCATTTGCTGAGCAGACCTAGGACCTGGTTAAACACGACTGCCGTTCTACTCTTCTGAGCTGGCCCGCAGGACTGGAAATTACTGGAAAGCAAGAACAGAACATGACTAACCGCTCCCCACCGCCGAAGGCAAAAGATGACTTTGGAGCAAACTGCAGCGTGTGCAAAACCACCCGAAACCTCCTCGGTGTTGCAACACCCTCAGCAGCCCAGGGCCACACAACAGCAACCCCCACCCTTTCTTAACCCCATTCTGATCCAGCAGAAGCTCAAAGCCCCCCACCGCGCAGTGCTGGTGCACGTCTCCTCCGCACCCAGCCCTTCCCCCTCGTGGTAAAGTAAAATAAAAACATTGCTTTCCGCATTTTTTCTTTGTGAATTCTTTCACAGCCCGCGTCGCTAACCACCCTAACAAACTACACCACCTGCTCCCCAGAGACTCACAGCCCAGCCCTCGGCTGTGAGGACCATCAGCTGAGCTGGGAAGACATGGAGTATGCTTTGGCGTATGGATGTGGGATCAGGGGCAGAACTTTTCCGCCTGTAGGGCTGCTGGCTAAGTGCAGAAAAGATGAGCCCACCCACGGCTGAAGGAGGACAGAGGAAAGGAAGATGTGATTAACACTGCAAGGACAGATCCCTAGCAATGCCAGGAGTCCGATGAAATACTATGTAAGTTCAGGGAACTCTGTGCGAGTCAGCAGATTGCCAAACTTCCCTTCCCTTCCAACCCTCTGCACCCTCCTGCATCCTTCTCTTCAGCCTCGTGGTTTCAGGTCTGTCCCAGGAGGTGAACACAAGACGGACTCATTCACGCTTGTATCCCAGCACCTAGAACACTGCCAGGCATATAGTGGGTGCTCAATGAATATTGTGGAATGAATGAATGGAGCTGGCTGAAACCTGGCAGCAAAAGTCTGTCCACTTGGAGTCTCAAATCATTGAATCTTAGGGCAGTGGAACTCTCAAGCGGCCATGTGATCCACGCCTGGCTTCCTCTGAGGACTGCCTGCCAATCACCCCCTCTCTCCTTCCTTAAAGCCTTAATGAATGGCAGGGCTGACTGTGACCTTTAGAGACCATCTAGGCCTGGGGGTCTCAACCTTGGCTGATTCTGGTGTGTAGGATACTGATGCCTAAAGACTCTGATTTCATTGGTCTGAGCTGCCACTTGGTTGTCAGGATGCTCAGCAGCTCCCCAGGTGATGCTAATGTGCAGCCAACATTTAGAACTAGGGGTGTAATCCAGCTCCTCGTTTTACGACCAAGCCTGGGGGTGGAATCGAAGATCCAGCCAGTTCCAGTGGGCAGAGTCCTGTCTGTTACTGAGTGTTCCTCCCTCCTCCAAAGGCATCACCTGCCTATCTTCTGAAAATGCAACTTGGGATTTCCTGGCTTTTGTGGCAGAAGGTTCTTCCCAAGGTCACACCCTTCTCAGCCTTTCCTTGATGTGGGCGGTCAGCACATCAGTCTCTTCAGCCTCTTGAGGAAGTTTGCAGCATCCTCCCCACCCCCAGTCTCTCTCTCCTCTCTCTCTGCCTGCCCCATTAATTTCTGGTCTGCCCTCCTCCCCCTCAGCAGCCTTTAAACCACTTACTCTTCCCCTGGCCAGACTCCTCCCCAGATCATCCCTTCCCGATGGGTCAGCAAGACCTGGAAGGAAGTGAGTTTTGCCTTCTTCCCTTTCTTCTCAATTGGTGACTCCTCCCAGCTCTGCCAAGGGAGGTCAGGCCCCAGAGGGCCAGACACAGCTGGCAAACAGCTAACTTGAGTCATGGCCTTGGAACACGCATAATCTGCTCTCATTTATTTAAAAAAAGAAAAGAAAAGAAAACAACGTAGCAGCCAAGAAAATGCACTGATAAAGGCTTTCGTGAAAGATGATCCTGCGCAGATAGAAGGTCCTTCAGCAGCAGCAGAGTAAATAAACCCCTCCAGGGGGAGCCTGGGAGTATTTTAGGGAGTCTGAGAGCTTCAACCCTGGTTATTCCCAACTGAAAATGGACCCACTGGAATTTTTAGATGCAGCATTTAGGCATCAAGTAGAACTTTCAGTGCATTATTACAAACTCCCACTAATCATGCCTCCCAACCCCTCGTGAGCAGAGGAAGCCATTTAGTTCCTGTCTTCCAGGGGCGGCTGCTGCCCTCTCCACCCCCTGCCATGCCCCTGGGCTCTCCACAATGCCCTCTGCTGCCCTTTAGAACTTTGCTCATCGGTTCTGTGTCTGAGTGGTACAGCCACTGAAGCCCCCAGTCTCCTCTGCGGAAGCAGCTGGAACACCTAATCTGGGGACAGCTGGTGACACAGGGAGCACAATGGCTCCGATCCCTCGGGGCTCTGTAGTCCATTAGTCCATTATTTCGCCGCTAGTCCTTTATTTCCCAGTTGTTTCTTCCTGAAAACCTTATTTAATCCTTCCACCTCTCCTGGGAGGTGGGTGTTACCGGACCAATCTGCAGGAGAGGAAATGGACTCAGTTACCTGGCTGGGCCAAGCCTACCTGGCTCTTTGCACCAACTATACCTTAAACAGCCTGTGTCACGGTGGCACTCATTCTCCGGAAGGCGGGGGCTTAGGGAATCTGAACACAGGCATACGCCCAAAGCAGAGAATTATCGCCAAGGAGAGGCAGAGGAGGAAGGCGTGTAGGAAAGCATCTTGTCCGGAGGGAGCAAACCAGACACTGAAGGTCAAACACAGCCCATAGATGGGTCTTACCTGGCCCGTTTCGTGATGGAATTTGTCGCCAGTGTTTGAAAAACCACAACGTTTCCCCCAAACATCCAGGCTTCCAAGTTTTTCTTGACAAGCAGTAGGTCTGAGAACACCAGCTGCTTGACCAGCCGTTGGTCGAAGCTGACCAGCCCCGCCCTCTCCAAGGGGCCTGCCTTGTCCAGTTTGCCACAGTCACCACTAGGCCCACGTTGCTCGCTTCTGTTATCTGCCTGACCCCGGTTGACAACTGAGTGTATGGCCCCAGGTCTACTTCCACCTGTCTTCTTCCTATAAGAAAGGCAGGGCCCTGAGAGGTGAAGAGGTCAAAGGCAAAAAGACTGACCTTAGGAAAACCACTTAGCTTCCCTAGGCTGCAGTTTCCTCATCTGTAAAACGGGAATATTGGCAGCGCCCGTCCCAGCCTGCACGGGCTGCCACGGCAATACACCACAGCCCAGGTGGCAAAACCACTGGCATTTATTTTCTCACAGTTCTGGGGGCTGGAAGTCCACAGTTGACAAGTGTGGTTTCTGGCTTGGTTCCCTTCACAGCTGGTAGATGATCGCCTTCTTGCCGTATCCTGGGGGGAGAGGGGGACGGGGATAAACTCTTCGGTATCTCTTTTTATACAGACGCTAAATCCTGCCAGGTCAGGGCCTGACCTCATTTCACCTTAATTATTTCCTCAGTGGCCCTCTCTTCAGATACAACCACAGTAGGGGTTAGGGCTTCGCCGCCACAGTTTGGTGGTGGTGGTGGGGCACAGTTCAGTCCATCACAGCCCATTTCCTAGGGGTGTCGTGTGAGGACAGAATGGGTCAATGCAGGAAAAGCCCTCCGAAAAGTGTCTGGCTCCCAGTATGTTCCCAGTATAGTTGACCCTTGAAACTACTGGGGGTTAGGGACTCTGAGCCTCTATGCAGTCAAAACTTCGCCTGTAACTTCTGACTCCCCCCAAACTTAGTTACTAATAGCTTACTGGTGACCGGAAGCCTTGCCGATAACCTGAATTAACTAATGTATTTTGTATGTTATATGTATGATATACTGTATTGTTGCAATAAAGTAAGCTAGAGAAAGGAAAATGTTATTAAGGAAATTAGAAGGCAGAGACTACATTTATAGTATTTATTGAAAAAATCCGTATATACGTGGACCTGTGTGGTTTAAACCCGTGTTATTCAAGGGTCAAGTGTAAATGTTAAGAATATGTGAGGACAGTATTGAGGGCATGGGCTTCCTCTTTAGTCTTGTGTAATGCTTATTCTGCCAAAATACACATTTGTCATGGGCGACCGCCCTGCTCCCCAAATAACAGCCGTCTTCCTTCATGGGGGCTGAGGTGTCACAATTAAGAAAGGAAGATATGTTGGCACATTTCTGCTGCTGACCCTTTCCTCAAACTGGATACTCAGGGAGCCTCAAGGCAAACTGTCAGCAAGGGACCCCTGGGCCCCTCACAGGACGCTGGGCTCACACGCCGTCCAGTTCACCCAGGAAGACGGTCAGCCTCTGCCCGTCTGCCTCTGATGCTCAGGGTCGGGATACACAGGTGCCCTGCTCTCCCTCCTGTGTTAAGTCCTGTTACATCTTAGCGGTCTTTCCTGTTCACCTCCACGTGTGTGAAATTCCACATGTGTGAAATTCTTCCGGAGGACACTGGGACCTGTACCCCATCCCTGAAGGTTGAGAAGCATCATCAGGTCTGTTTGCCCCCAATCCACTTTCTGCTCTGCTCCCTGCCCCGGACTCGGCCCTAGGAGGACTGGACTCCCCTCTCCCGCCCTCACCCAGCTGTTTCAGGCCAAGAGCATGTCCAGCTTCTGGTCCCTGGTCCTGGGTTGCTTGCTGTTCTTGATGGTTCCCTTCATCCTGCCTGTGCCTCTGTCCACAGGCCCTTCAAAAATATATCTCATGTAAACCTTTTGAGAGTTCCACCTATTTCCTGCTTGGCCCCTGGCTGATATAAGAGGAACCTGATTTGAACATAGTTTCTCAGGGGACAGGAAAGAGATCTGAACCCCAAAACGCTGGCCAGTGGCCAGGCATGATGGAGCAAACATGCACCCTGCTCAGGGAAGATTTCTAACTCCAATTTCTGTGAATATTCATCACACACGTCCTGTGGCGTTCATCACACACCCATTGGTGGCTCCTGCCTCACCCAGGATGTGGCAAAGATTAGCAGGGGGAGCTCCCTTGCTATCACAAGGGCTCCTAACCTTCAGAAACTCCCCAAGCGTAGCTCTGGTTAGATCCCAGTCGTGTCCCTCCATGGCAACTGCTTTAGGTCTCACTCGTCAGGCTGGGCAGGCCTGGGTCACCGTGTTCCAATTTTCTCTTGGGACACAGATGTTATCTGGTTAAGCTTGCTTCATTTCGACTTCCTAAACAGCCAGAGACACCAAAGGGAAGCTTCTTTACATAACCTGGTGGTCTCAAGGCATCTGAGCAATTGCTCTTCTCTGTGAATCTCAGTAAAGCCCCACAGAAGCCAAATCTAAATATTCTCCAGGCGGTTGCTGCTGTCCCTGGCTGAGTAGCTTGGTCAGTTGGAGCATCGTCCCGATGGGCCAAGGTTGTGGGTTCAGTCCCTGGTCAGGGCACATGAGGGAATCGCCCAGTGGTGCATGGATGGGTGAAACAAGATATTGGTGTTTCTCTCTCTCTCTTTCTCTTCCTTCCTCTCTCTACAATCAATCCATGGGGGGGGGGGGCGGAAGATGGCTGCATGTTGCTGGACACTGAATGTTTGTGTCCCTCCAAATTTCATATGTTTAATCCTGACCCCCAATGGGATGATGTTAGGAGGTGGGGCCTTTGGCAGGTGCTTAGCTCATGAGGGTGGAGCCCTCCTGCATGGGATCAGTGCCCTTATAACCGCCACCCACCATGCGAAGACACAGTGAAAAGGTAGCTGTCTATGAACCAGAGGGCCATTCCTGATCAGACGCTGAGTCTGCCGGTGCCTTGAACTTGGGTGTCCCAGACTCTGGAACTGTGAGAAATAAATGTTGTTTATAAGCCGCGCGGTCTGTGGTATTTTCGTTACAGCAGCCCAAATGCACTAAGGCAGTTGCTTTCCGAGGCAGGGGCGGGCACAAAGCCCCCTCCCACACTGTTGAGCGGGGGGGACCGCACTTTTCTCCCTGGAGGCCGCCACTGCAGGCAAGGCAGTGATTTTACCGCAGGTGATCCTCTTCTTCTCTGGGCAAAAAGTAGCTGTAATCCAAGGAAGTCTTAAATTTCTGCTCCCTCCAGCCAAATGTCCTCAAAGCACCTCAGCACCCTAAAGCTGGCAGGAACGCTGCTGTCCAGGGCCCCGCTGCTGCCAGTGGGTCATTCAGGCCCTGGTGGCTCCCCTGGTCTTGGGCCTTCCAATTCTCCTCCAAGCTCCCCCTTCCCTGGTGTCCCCTCTCCAAGGAACAGGTTAGGAAAACCAATGAACCTGAACTTCAAGGGACTTCCCTGGGAGGTAAAAGTTTTACTTATCCAGACAGTGAAGCTTTATGATGATAGGGTGTCTGGGAATTGTCCGTGATTATCATTGTAATCCATGTTCTTCCAGCGATTACAGGAAAAAATAAAAGAAGGGGAAGAAAAGAGAAAAGAGCTGCATAACGAGAGTCCAGGTTTAATTCTCAGTTTGGACACTTACTAATTGTATTACCTTATTACCTTAAAAGGCAAGGTAATTGTAATTTAAGGTAATTGTATTACCTTAAAAGGCAAGTTACCTAACCTTTTAAAACTTTTCTTCTTTTGGAAAATGGAAATAGTAATACATACCTCACAAGGTTATTATAGTAGATGTTTATCATGTTTTGAAGGGTTATTCAGTCCCTCACCTTTTTCTTTAACTTTGACTTGGAAAAGTGGCAAGAATAAGAGCAGTGAAAAGAATGCCCGTGTACTCTTACCCAGAGTCATCTGCTGTGAACGTTTTGCCACTTTTTATCCTGCAGGTCAAGATCTAGTTTATGACCAAGCATCACACTTCGTTGTCGTGTCTCTTCAGTCCTTAATCTGAAGCATTTTCACAGGTTTTGTCACTTATTATACCGACAGTTTTTAAAGCAGAACTCTCTTTCATTTGGGATTGGGTTGGTGCTACATGATGAGATTTCTGTTATGTGCTCCCAGGCAGAGCGGGGCAGAGGGCAGGCTGTGTCCTTGGGACACCCCATATGGAAACACAGGGTGTCCATCTGCCCCTCCTGGGTGATGCTAATTTTGACCACCTGGACGAGGTGTCGTGTGATCACTCCACTCAGTAGTTGCTATTTTTTCCCTTGAAACTAATAAGAAATCTGGAAAAAGTCACTTTACGGCCATGAAGATATCTTGCTCTTCATCAAAATGCCCCCCCCCTAGATTTAGCATCCACTTATGACTCTTGATTGAAATAATCTTACTATTACGGCTGCAGAATAATTTTCTAACTCTAGCACTCTTTCCACATTCATATTCTATGTATATTCTACTGTAAGCAAGAGTCTTCCCTTCTTCCCCATTTACTTATATATTTATAATCAACATGGACTCATGGATTCCTGCCCTCCCCCCCAATGGCTTGTATTAATACTGCATTCTGTAGTTAATTTTATTTTGTACTCCAGTTGTCCCAGATTTCACCAGTGGGGGCCTCTTCAAACTGACCCTTTGTCTTTGTGTCCTTGAGAAATACCTTCATCACTTTTTTAAAGCAATTACTTTCTGACATAATAAGATATTCTGGGCTCGTCTTGTATTTACCCTGCAGCAGTCATTGAACTGGCCATTTCACCAAGGAGCCTTGGGTCCTTTTAATGGGGAGTGGTATTTAGATGCCAAGGTATGAGTTCTCGGTGTGCTCATTGCTACAGGGGCATCTTCGCTTATTGACCCTTTCAGCAGATGGTGCTAGTAAATGTTCATACAAATACGCATGCATATACAGGGCCCAGCACAAATAACGCCCCCTTTTTATTACAAAATCATAAGCACGTAATTCTGTAACGCAACAATATCACACTTAAGCACACCATTGGACATTCTAGGTGAAATGTTCAAATTGCTGGCCACCTCGTGCGAGACATGCGTGTACCCCACCAACCACTCTCAAGCAAGCCTTCCTTCTGCCAGACCCTGTATATGTACATTTTTATACGCATATACACATGTTTAAGAAGTAACGAGTTCACATCAATACCTATAATTCCAATTCGTCCTACAGGGTTCTTTTTTGCTCCCTCCCCATTCCATATTTCTATGTTCCTTCTTCCACAATGAGAACACTGTCTTCCAACAATATCAAAATGTCCACTCATTTGCTTAATCCCATCAGACATCTAAAATGGTTTAGGAATTGTGTAGCTTCTTTTGAACACTCTTGCTATATCTGTGGAATTTTCTACGATGTGAATCTTTTTCCTAAGATAAATTTAAGAGAAAATCTAGAAACTTCCCTCTTCAACTTTCTTCACAGGTAGGGCACAACCAAGTGACCTGGGTTCCACCAGTCACATCACCACATTTGATCAACGTGAGATGTTGATTCACAACAGAACAGGGGGAGGAATGACGCCCCGCACTAAACATCCGTTTTGCTGGTGAGGGTGGGGGATGGCTAACTAGTCTGGATTTGAAGATTCATTGGAACTATTGGGTCTACACAGAAAGGGCACTGGAGGTGACAGCAAGTGCCACTCCAGTAAAGTCAAGGCAGCAATGCAAGTATATGATGCAGTATTAAAAGTGGAAGCAGCACCCTGACCGGGTAGCTCAGTTGGTTAGAGCGTCGTCCCAATATGCCAGGGTTGTGGGTTCAATCCCAGTCAGGGCACATACAGAAATGAACCAATGAATGCATGAGTGGGACAGCAAATCAATGTTTCAGTGTTTCCCTCTCTCTCTCTGTCAATCTCTTCTGCCCCCACCCCTGTCAAATCAATAAAAAATAATAAATAAATAAACAAATGTGGTAGCAGCAGTTCCTCATCAGTCCATGATTCTGCATGTTCACCTTGGAAGCTTAGCCTCAGGTCTAGTTCTCTAGTCCTCCCACCATTCTGAGTTGTTGGAATTCCTTTAAGAAACACTTTTCTACTTGTAACAAGAGTCAGCTTGGATCCTTGTTATGAAGAATTCTGGCCCAATAAACTTTCCCTATCCAGGGTCATTTGCCTATATCTTCCTCTAAATATTTTAAATTCGTTTTTCATATTGAGATGATTAACTCATTTAGAATTTGTTTTCAACCTTTTTTTGTTGTTGTTGTTAAGACTATGTCTTAATCCACAGAACTTGTACTCAAAGTGTGGTCCTCAACTAGCAGCATCATTGGGCACATGTGAGAAATCTCAGGCCTTGCCCCAGACCCCCTGAATCAGAATCTTCACTTTAATGAGACCTCTAGGTGATACATAAAATTTGAGAACTTGTGCCCTAAAATCAGCACCTGCAGCCAGGATTAAGCGCTCATCTGAGGGGTGTTAACTCACGGCAGGATGAGTGAGAAAAAAGAGAAGTGAGCCCGGGAAAGCTGGGAGGCAATGCAAGGTGATGTGTTTCTACCCTGGCCTCTGCTTTAACTGAGCCCAAAGGGCAAAAGTATGTTGCTTGGCAGGTGTGAGCACTTGACCCCGTGGCAGTCTTTGGACAGGCTGTATGGAGAAACTGTCTTGGAGAAATGCGACAATGGAGCAGCTGAGGGAATTTATCCTCCTAAACCTTCCACTTCCTGTTTCTCATTGGTTCCCCTGCAGGGAGTTTATCACTGTGCTTCTGGGTCTCTTTGGTGGCCGTTCAGAAGCCAGGTGTCACATCCAATTGTACGGTATTTCACCCGAGTCTGAAAGTAGTAGGAGGAGCCAGAGAATGTATTTACTCATTGGCCAGCCTGGCTATACAATAGCAAACAAAGAGAAAGGCCTGGGAAGTGGAACTGTGTGGAGCTGGTTGGCTATAGCAGTCAAGGCCAAGGGTATCTGAAAAGGCATCAGGACATGTCCAATACAATCTATCCTTTCACCAATCGGAAAAGCCATGGTGTAACGCATCAATGGATGAGCATTCCGTAAGCCCTTAGGCAGTGCTGCTGGTTGATGCCCAGGACAATGAAAGCAAACCCATATATGGTGTACATGTTGATTCTGGTGAAGACAAATCACTGCCCCTTCCAGAAGAGAAGGCGTGCCTTTTCATTAAATATGGGTCCCCTATTAGGATATGGAGTCACCATTCATTTGCTTTTCTTTTTTATAAGAGAATAACACATGCTCACCTCTTTTCCGAAAGGGGAGGTACAAATCCATTCAGTTCTGAGGTTCCCTTCTGGCATGGGGCCAATCTCCTAGAAAACCTAGGGGAAGACAGCCAATGAATCAACTGACTGGAGGTTCATTGGAGCTACAATAGCTGGTCCTGCAGCTGTGATTGATATTCATCATCTCCCTTCTCCGCCACCGTTCTAGACTTCCCTCACTCTCATCCAACACTTAAGCTAAGGTTTATCCAGATCGCTTGTCCGATCGGGTGATCTTCCTACTTGGGAGAGGCTCTGAAGCTGTAAGTTGAACTGGCCTTACTGAGTTGAATTGCTATCACTAAAAAAGTATTGCTGTGCCAGGCAGGGAGGGACCAGGAGATAGCTCAGCAAACCCTGCAATCAGGAGGAGCAATCTGGTCTCCTTGAGGCAGCGAGAATTGCCTCTGACTCCTTTCTTTGTCCACTGGCCTGAAGTGGCCAGTGAGGTCAGGTACAGTCACAGCTTTCAGGTAGTGGAACCTCACTGTGTACCCGGGCAGAGCTCTCTCCCTGGAAACCAGAACCTTTCACATAGCAAAGTCCAAAGTTTTAAGAACAAAAAGCACTGATTCCTTGGCGGTGGTGGAGGGCAGTCACTGGGTGTAATAGTGAAAGTTGCCACTTCTACATCCCTCGGTTCTTGGATTCATTTTTTCTAGCTGTTGGGGATTAGTACCATATATTGGCCATTAGTTCAAGTATTACGACCTAAGGGATCATATCATAACTTGGTGAAGTGTTGTCCCTTACTTTTGCCTTCAGTGCGTTTCAACAGGCTTTTCCACTATATTGTCAGGTCAGCTGCTTCCGCGTGAGGGATACATGGACAGACCACTAGAGCCAGGTCATGGGCCCACCGCACCGTTGCTGCCTCCTTCACCATAAAATGGGTGTCTTGTTCTGAGGAAATGTTGTGTGGGTCAGTGTTGTAGCGGGTCAATGGATACGGTATTCTGCCGGCTCTCAGACGCTGGTACTGCCTGAAGCCCTGGGGGCAGGGAAGGCAAACACATATATGCTGTTTCCACTGATTGCCATAAAGTCAAGTCACTGCCCCCTCCAAGGTGGAAGATGCAATATACATTTCCTTGCCACCAGGTGGCTACCTGGCTTCCCTGAGGCATAGCGCTCTGCTGAGGGCTCAGCAACCGTTTTCACAGTTGGGCAAGATCTGACTGAGTTTTGGAAATTAGGCGAGGGTCGGTGATTTTTCACTGTGGTAACCAAAGTCAGTCTTCCGCTCATCAGCTATTCTTTCTGATTATACAGATCAAGCAATACCCTGACTGGCTGCTCATGTGTGTTACCCTTAGTAGGGTAACACGGGGGTCAGTTTGACTGGGATGGTCCTGGTGGACACCAATGGTCCCCATGTAATGGTTACTAGTGCCGCATCTTACCTCCACAAGTAGCTCCATGTGGACAATGAGTTACGTGAATATCCTTCCCCTAAGGATACCATGATCCATCAGCTGGCACCAGGGGTCCCTGCAGAGAAAGTCACCCTGATCGCTCCTCTCTCTTGCTGTCCATTGTGGTATGTATGTCCAGTTTGTCCTTCATGAAGTAGTGCTCTCACCTCGCTTCTGCAATTCTAGGCTTTCTATCACTTCCACTAATAGTAGGGAGCTCAGTTATAGGCGGTCTTCCCCCTACCATTAACCCTGGACTATACGGATCAGCACTACCAACTGCTCCAAAAGCCTTCTTACTAGTGAATTCTTTATTACCTTAGTGAAGGAGTGTCCTCTGGGCCAGCACAGGGAACTGGCCAGGGGCTCAGCTCTTGAGCCATACATAATAAATTCTACTATTCCCACCTTCCAGAGTATTCTGATGCCTTCCCCAACACCACACAAGGAAGTCTGGCTTCACTACTTTGCTTATGATAGGCCATTGTTGAGACCAGGCTTCAAAGAGGCATCCCAGCAAACTGTTAGGACCAAAAGCTCCAGGCTCCTTGGCTAAAAACATTAAATTCTGAGTTCTGTGTGAGTATCCCCAAATTAGTGAATTCTCCCCATTGAGCTTCTTGCTTCGCTCCTGCCCCCAAATATGACATCTTCCAGATCTACTCCCACACATATTTCCACAGTTCCTGCCAGTTCGCGGCAGCCAAGTTTTGCAAATATCTTTGGCAGGTAGGCTTTATCTCCCCACAGCGGGGCTTTTTCTTCCCAGTGTGGGTTTTGCTGCAACTTGACTCTGGATATTGCTGGAAGCAGGAAGCGGTGGGGCCAGGTCTGGAGGAGAACTAGCCGTGCACAAGGGGTCCTTCTTCAGGCAGGAGCCTTCAGAGGATTTGAAGGGTCAGGATGCTCATCCACTGAGACGTCCCTCTTCCAGGTCTCAGAGTCCTGTCCTGGACTTGCCGTGGCAGCCTGTAAAGGCCATGTGTTCAGTGTCCTGGGCAGTCCCGCTGGCTGCCCTGTGATCACGTTCTGGGCCTGATTTTAAGTCTATTCTGTGGCTGCAGGAAATAGGCTCTCCGGTTAAGTTTCCAGGGAGGCTCTTTGGCTTCCAGAGCATTCCATGAGTGGGTAACTAACTGCCCTGAGCCTGTCACTGTCTGTTCTAATAAGGTCTCCGGTACCTTATAATTATCCTTGTTTCTAAACAGATTGAGTGCCACAGCTACTTGATCTCCCAATGACCTGCTCTCCACCCACTGCACCCCAGTTGGACACAAGAGAAAGCTGTGGTGCTGTTACATATGAGTCATTACCATCTCTCTTACCATCAGCCAAGGGTGGTAAGAGAGATGGTATTTCAGACAGGTAGGCGATACAACTCCAAACCCATCCTAGAACCCCTGGTGGAACCAATTGCCTGAGCTCAGTTTCCCTAGGAAACAGAAATCTGAATCAAAAAATTAAATCTGATGGAGAAGGCTGCCAGAGTGAGTGAAAAAGGAAATGAAGTAGGCTAGGATGAGAAGCGAGGCAGGTAACTGCTTCAGGGCCAGCCGCAAGGAGCCATGGCAGGTTACTCAGTCGGTACGTGTCAGTAGCCATGCAGGACATATCCAGACAGGCTGTGTTGGGAAATCATGACTCGGACCAGTCCACAGGAGGCAGGAATGAAAGACCATGTAACTGCCCAGCTCCCTCCCGTCTCCTCTTTTTCATTGGTCAAAACACTCACCACAGGGAATTTCCTGGGATGCATCATCTAACCACTCTGATGGCTGCTTAGAAGCCACATCCTGTAGTGTGGCATTTCCTCTGAGTCCAGAAGTCGTGGAAGAGTCAGAGACTCCAGACATGTGGCTGGCCAGCCTGGCTGAGCAGCAGCCCCCAAGAAGGACTTGGCTGGGCAAGTGACTAGTCGGTTCCCAGTGGCTGAACCACACAGATTTAACTGGCTGTGGAGGCAGCTATGGAGCCAGCAGAAAGGCAAGGTCCAACCAATGTGAGGAGGGACATAAGAAGTGTCTGATACACCCATGAATAGGCTATTAACATCAACAAGTGGTGGAGCTAGAAAAATGACCACCAGGTTAGGAATTTTGCCTTATTTGACTCTGAGACCCCAGCACCTGGCACTTGAATAATGAGATGCTATTTAAACCCAGTTTTTCTTGTTCCAAACCTTCCCACCACAACTCCCCACTGTGCCAGTCGTTATGCCAGTGACCGGAAGTGACTATGCTCTCAGAGGCTGAGCATGTAGTTACCAGGTGTCCCTGTTCAAATCGCAAGTTGGCCCAGTCCCACTGCGTGCATGTACGGCTACGTCACTCTTACTGATGATCTGAACTTTCCAAAGCCATCATCTGTCAGGCCTGGGTTCATCTGAGTCTCTGTAATACCAACTATACGAGGAAAGGGAGAACGGAGGTGGCTGGTCCACACAAGCAGCACAGCTCTCAAATGCCAGAGGATTCTGAACCAAAGGGCTCTTCTGCTGCCCGGTCCCTCACTGGGACAACACAGTTCACCTTAGTAGACTTCTTACCACCTTTCGGGAAAAACAGGTAAATCTCACAGCTCTCTTCATATGTCACTTGGCTTCCTGTGGCACCCCACTCCCCAGGGAAGGAGAATAGGTAGTTGGAATGCTGGAGATGAAAACAAAAGCTTTTCATTGAACTGTCAGGGAGACGTGATGTGCCTGGGGCAGGAAGATGAACTGATAACCCTCTCTGGTCCATGGGATTTTGATTCAGGCAGAGCAGGACCCAGGCCTTGGTTAACAGGGTTACTAGTTTCTCAGACTCGGCCTGAGTGCAGACACTGGGAATCGACGCCAGAGAAGGTGACACTTGCCAGACATTCTTCGATGTTCACCAACTGGTCTGATCACTTGAGCTTTGAGAGCTCAGTTTGTCCCGAGGGAGTGCAGGCCAAGTTCTCATCCTCTGCCCACAGGTCCTCATCCTGAAATCCTAGTCTCCTGGACCTGGAACTCCAGGGAACTGCGGCGAAAGGGACAGATCTGAGAGATGAGCAAGGGAAGAGGCAGGGAGGGTGCTCGAGATGAGGAGCTGGATTGTTCGCTGAGGCAGGTTTTCTTTTCATCAGGAAATGAAAACTGAGGCAATTACGCAGTGAGAGGATTTTTTTTTTTTCCCCCCAGTTTCTGGATGTTTTTCAGGTGTGCTTGTTTCACTTGAATTCTTCAAATAATTTCCGGACCTAAGTTATTATTCTCATTATTGACTCTATAAGGGCTCTGTCTGCAGCAGTGCAGGGCTGGCCCAGAGGCCAGGCGTCCTCACCCAGGACCTGGCCCTCAGCTACACTCCAGTGGCCTCTGCTGGCACTGGCCCCTCACCACGCCTTCCCATGGAAGAGAAGTTCCAGAACCTGAGCTGTCATCAGTGGCTCTTGGACGACTGCTTTAGTAATTCTAGGTTCCTTAGCACTGCTCTCACCACTGCTTCGCCCTCCCAAAGCTGGCATGCCGGCGTGGAGTTTAAAGAGACAGGATATTCGAGCCAGGCTCCTAAGTGCCCACAAGAGAGGAACTTGGAGAATCACAGAACCTCAGAGTCCAAACGGGCTTTGGAGAGTGAGGGATCTGCTCTCCTCTTCTCAGAAAGAGACGCTAAAGCCCAGGACAGGCAAGTGGCTTGTCCTGGGTCACACAGCTTAGAATGAAGACTTAGAGCCAGCCCTCAGGTCAGTAGTCTGGTGCTTTTCCTACCTCACCTTGCTCTTCTCTTTCTTTAAATGGGGGGTAGGGGTCGGGGGTGAGGGAAGAGGCCTTTGAGGAACAAACAGGTGCTACAGTGGAGAGTGTGGAAGGGCCTCCCACTTCCCTTTGGCTTCGAAGCATCTCCCCACCCCCTCCTCTAACTCTGCAGCTGTGACCACCTGGGTCTTAGTGTTGCATATCAGCTTGGGTTTAAACGGACTTCATTAGTCACCACTAGTGTCAGGGAGCACATGACTGTGCACCCTCGTTAGTTTGGGGGAATTTTCTATGTAAAGGGGTGGTGTAATTTATGGAGGTCAATTACTAAAAACACTCACTATTTCAGAGCTCTTCTTCTAAAATCTGACCAGATATCGGGAGTTGTCACATCCGTCAGAAGATTGATTGTATTACCTAAGCTTTCTCTTAAAGTTTCTTCTGCCATAGTGGTGTATAGCAATCACAGCTATGCTTTATACTATTACTATACTTTTTGTTCTCATATTTACATCAATATGATCATATGCGATCCCTGAATGCCCAGGACTAAGATGCCTGGAGATCCTAGAAGGCCCTGATTTACTTTCCTGGGGTCACTTACCACACACTGGCTACTGTACTTTGGAGCAGTAGGTTTGGTCCCTGTACACCATGGGAGATGGGCACCTAGTCTAACAAAATATCATCCAATGAATGGGCCGGACAGAGATGCAGAATTCTTACGTACTTCACACACCCTCCAGAGGGCAACCTAGGGTCCTGACTGACTTGTGAGAGGTAGCGCAGTTTGGGGGAATTTGTAATGTGGGCTTAAAAAAACAGGCCCTGGCTGGTGTGGCTCAGTGGATTGAGCATCGCCCTGCAAACCGAAAGGTCACCGGAGCGATTCCCAGTCAGGGCACATGCCTGGGTCGCAGGCCAGGTCCCCAGTTGGGGGCAGGTGAGAGGCAACTGATGGATGTATGTCTCACACATCAATGTTTCTCTCCCTCTCTTTTCCCTTCCTTTCCCTCTCTCTAAAAATAAATAAATACAATCTCAAGAAAAATTTTAGTTTTGTACCTCCATGTGGACAGCCCCTGCCTGAACCATCCATCACCCCCCCCCCCGGCCCCCCCCCCCCCCACAGAGGCAGGTGACTGTGTCCGACCTAGCCCTCCCTTACTTCGGGGTCACTTCTCAGGTGACTACTTCTTCTCTGCTCCCCACAGTTGCATCAAACCCTCGCAGGACCACGACCCCTGGTGGAACTCGGCGTTAAGTCCCTAGGACAAACGCTCTAGCCTCGTGGGGCTCCCGGGACGCGACAGCGATCGGATTTCGCGTGGCCGCGCAGCTGCCCCTACTCCTTTCCCCTCCCGCCCGGGAAGCTCCGAGCCAATCAGGGCGGCGTGGAGCTCCGGGCTGTGGAGTCCCGAGCGCGGGACCCGCCCCTCTTTGTTGCGGTGGCCAATGGACGCATTCGGAACATCGGCGGCTGTCCGGGTGACTCGGTTATATGTCACAGAATAACATTCGAGAATGGGACATGGAATGAGGGGACGGCCGCAGCAGCCCCAGCAGCCCCAGCAGCCCCAGTCCCACGCGCAGCAGCAGCCGCCGCCGCCGCCGCCCTCGCCGCCCGCAGAGGCGCCGCAGCTATGAGGCCGAGCTTCCCGAGGTAGGGTCCCGGAGCTGCAGCGCCCTTCCCGCGCTCCGCCTGCAGCCGGCCCCCGGCTGCCAGGCGCGGGAACCCCGGGAACGGGGGGCGGGTGGAGCTATTTCCACTGAAATCTGGGCGCCCTGGAGGGCTTTTTGGAAGGAACGCGGCCGCCTTTGCAAGCCGAAGCTGCTGCTGCTGCTGCGCCCTCGCGCCGACCCCGGGCGCTCACGTGCCGGCACGTTCTTTGCTTGCTCGGCGCTCGGCCACATCTGGCGACCCAGCAACGAGTGGAGCGTTGCAGGGACCTTCTCTTCCTTCTTGCCGCACGAGCTGCCATTCTTACCCCTACCCCGTCCACTCCGCATCCTCCACGCTCCTTTATTTCCCTCCTGGTGTTTAGGTGTGCGTGAAGCTTTGTGCCAAAATTCCAGTCGCCTTTCGAGGTAATTGCAGGGCTAGAAGCTTGTATTCAAATCCTGGGAGTGTCTGTCAGCGCGGGGGGTGGAAGGGCGGGAGTGACGTGGGGTGGGGACAGTCCCAGGCCCCACCGCCACTGGGCACGGTTTCTCAGGGTGTCCACTCACCGCGCTGTGTGCTGTGTCTCCGCTGATTTTAGGCACGGCCCGTAAGCGGAGCTCCCGCCGCCGCTCCCCCTTGGCGCGTCCTGCGGCAGCGAGAGGCATGGAGGAGGTGGGCCCCGCGGGGCGCTGAACCCCGCGCGGCGCCCGCGCGCACGCACACGCCCCCCGCTGCTGCCACGCACCCCCCAGCCCCGCCCTCCCGGCCCCGGTCCCACCATGACCGGCTCTGCGGCCGACACTCACCGCTGCCCCCACCCCAAAGGCGCCAAAGGCACCCGGTCCCGGAGCAGCCACGCGCGGCCCGTGAGCCTCGCCACCAGCGGGGGCTCGGAGGAGGAAGACAAAGACGGCGGGGTGCTGTTTCACGTTAACAAGAGCGGCTTTCCCATCGATAGCCACACCTGGGAGCGCATGTGGATGCACGTGGCCAAGGTGCACCCCAAGGGGGGAGAAATGGTGGGCTCCATCAGGAATGCCACCTTCTTGGCAAAGGTCAGTGGCTTCCAAGGAGGGAGGTGGGGTGGGTGGTGATGGGGCCATTTCAGTCTCTACAGAGCAAATAGAGGCGATTCCCATATTCCTGGTCCTGTTGCAAACTCCCTTCCCCTCTCCAGTCTTGCCACCCCACCACCCCCCCTTAACTTAATTGAGATGTTTGTCTTGGAAGCCTTAGAAATGGGGGAAGCCGGGGGATGGCTTGCTGCCCTGGGACTGTATGGCTGTATGATCTAGTTGTGCCAAGGTTTCTTTGAATCTCGAGCCAAACTCTATTTTATTTACTCACCCCCATGTCCATCCTCTTTCAGCAAGAGCGATAGCCCCAGGTAGCACCAGCGATGCCAGGAATGCATAGGCCACCTTAGGGATCCCACTCTGCTTTTCCTCTTTGGAGTCTCTCGGTCCTCCGCCGTCTCCCCCTTGCAAATGATTTATTAGGCTGTGAATGAATTTGCACTCAACCAGTCAGACTTCTCAGCGTGAATCATTTCTAGACTTCTTGCCAATTTTTTTTATGACAGTGACTTTCACCTCTGAAACTTGCAAAAACAGTGAGCGATCTTTTTTCCCAGCTTATCTGGGCTCCAAGAAAAAAAGAAGAGTTTTGGCTGTGGCTTAAAAGGGACTTTCCAGCACACAGGACGAATTAGTCTCACTGGATAGGGGAGGAGGCTCAGGAGTGGGTCTGGCGGCCAAGGATAACTTAACAAGACGGAGGAAGGGAGGTGTGCGGTGGTCACTACATGAAATGCAAGCGGGGAGAGAAATGCTGTAGAGCCTTGGGGGCTGTAGCGTGGCAGATGGTTTCCCCTGCACCCTGGGGACACTGGGATGGCGGAGAAGATTCCTGGGCAGGTCTAGGAATGCCAGACCTGAGACCTGGAAGGCCATCTGGTCCAGTCCCCAACCTGGAGCAACTGGTGACCTGAGCATCTGAGCCCTACAGGCCAGAACGCTGTATGTGCCCGTGGGGGAAGTGACAGAGCCTGGGAGCTTCCTGCTGCAGTCGGTTACAGTGTTTTATTACTCTGCCGGTCCAGGGCTCTTCACTGTGCCCAGAGAGAGTCCTGCCTGCTTTAGCGCCGGCTGTATTCATTCCTTGAGCCTGAGAACCACGCCGGTCCTGTTTGTGGTTCTGACTTCAGAATTTGTCCTTACTTGAGTCTTTACTTAAGAAGGAGCTGGGAGCCCTTAAACCTGGAAGAGAAGTGGCCACAGGGAGCAGAGTCCTGTCCCTACTGTCCCATGCTGCCTTTCTAATTCGGCACCCTCTGCGGTGACCCTGCCTCTAATTGTGGCTTTATCCTTCTTCTGACCTTCTGTGCGGGACCCCTTTTCTCTGTGGGAACCTGGGAATGGTAGTATTGGTGGAGATCAGTCTCCCTTCCTTGTTCTGAAGATCTCCGGGAACCTGGGGGGCTCATTGCCTCACAGGGCAGCTGGTCCCAGGCCTGGCCAGATTTGATTGGTGGGCGGCTCTTTTCCTGGGACTCCAACAGAAGCGCTGCTCCTCTCCCCCCAGCCACATATCACCAGTGATTCTTGTGTGGCCTTTGAGACAGGGCAGTACATGTTGACTTCCTTTGCTACTCACAGCCCCCTGGAATGTCACTAGAAGGGGCTGCTGGAGTAAGGAAGGGACTGAGTCCCGGGCCCGGTGGTGCTGCCTCTGGCTCCGTGGCCTAGGTCACTCACTTGAAATCTCTGATCTCAGTCTTCTCATCTATAAAACGGGAGTAGGCCTGACTTCACATAAATTTCTTTCCAACTCTCAAATCCCGTGATGTGATGACCCATGAGTCTCCAAGCCTCCAGTGCTGACCTGTGTGACACTGGACGTGTCTGTGTGACTCTAGAGGGACACTGAGTTACGAGACCTCAGAACCGGGACCTTCTGGCAATCTGCATCTCCCTTTAGTCTTCTTCGTCCATGGGTAGCTCCTTCCACCTTATGCGCCAGAGTCCCCAGATCAACTCACTGTCCCTGTCCTCTTTCTAGGAAATTGCCATCATCAGTCATTCCCCTAAAATAAGCACATGTGAAACGCAATATTCCAAATGTTGTCTGAGCAGCTTGGAACATAGATCACGTCTTCCTGAGACTTGTACTTGATACCGCCAGCGCTGTGGCTGAGTGCTGTGTTTTCACAAAAGAGTGGTTCCTTTATTTAGAGTGGCCACATTGTCCTTTTGTAGTAACCCAAAGGTCACGTGCGAACTCCTGCCAAGCCGGGACAGCCCCAGCCTGAACGTGGGCATTGGCTTTCTGAACCTAAGTGAAGAACTTAACATTTCTCTCTTACATTGTGTCGTCATGGTTGGTTCCCCATCCCCAGCCCCATAACGGCATCCCCCCCACCTTCCCAGGTCCCGCCATTCCCCAAACCCTGACCCTACACAGGCCCTGAGATGGGGGCAGCTGCAAAAGCTCCTGTTTCTGGGGGCCACACCTCTCCGATTCAAGGGCTCTTCCTGCATTTAGCTTGGCAGACTTTTCCCCCTGGGGCCAAGTCCTTTGCTCCTTTAACCAAATCAATGTTTTACTCAGGAATTTTTAGAGAAGAGGGGGTAGTGGTGGAAGGGTTGGAGAGTTTCAGGGAGGTTAGGTTATTTGGCAATTGAATTTGTCCCAGAAGCGGGTGGAGGAAAGGTGTCAGAGGCCTAAGAGGGGGACTGGATGATGCTTCCTTTGACTGCAGGACATTCTGTTAGCAGGCAAGGTAAGTTCTGCTGGGAGGTCCAGATGCCCTGTCCTGAGAGGCGGGAATGGCTAGTGGGCGGGGAGTACTCACCTGCTCTGTGATCCTCCTAAATTTTCTCCCGAAGTCCCCTCTGGTGGTTACTGGGTCTGAAGTTAACAGTTGAGTAGGTGAAGGCCACTATTTTTGAGGGATAGTTCAAGAAAGCAGCTCAAGTCAGTTGGAGGATGATAGAGAATGGGAAGCCAGGGACAGAGAGGTAGCTGGCCCAGAAAAAAAACAACTAGGCTGTTTCTTGCAGGCCTCACGTTCTTGTGCCTCTTTCTCACGTTGATTCCCAATTGGGAATTAATTCACATTCAGAAGGCTCAGCATTGCCTGAGTGTGGAACTGAGGGCTTGGGGTGGTGCGGCTTTGCTGCAGCTGGGGCTCCACTCCTGCCCCCTGCTGGCTAACATGGGCAGCCCCCTTCCTCCTTTGTTCTGCATTCAGAGTGGCCCAGGTGTCTTTCCTGCTCAGCCCAAGGTTATGACCTCCGGGCCTCTATGGTAGGCTACCATGAACAGATTCCTGGCTGCCCCTGACGCGGGGGTCTGGGGTGCATCCTGGGCTCATGAGTGATGTTCTTGCTCTCCTCCAGGAGATTCTTCTGCCTTGTGCCTGCCAAGTGTATTTTTCAGAACAGGGACAGCAAAAGGTTTCGCTTTCTCCTTGTTCTTTCTTGTTAAAGATTCCTGGCGCCTGGGGGGGCCTTGCTGCCTCCCTGACTCCTTTTCTGGCTCCCCCTTCTCTCCCACATGGTGATGCCGTGGTGATGACACATACTTGTGTCCCTCCCCATCCCTTCTCCTTCCATTCTTCTGGTAGGTCACAGTATTTGGCAAGAATGGAGTGAAAGAGAGCCTGCCCCCACAAGCCTTGCCTGTGGTTTGTTTCATTATTTTTCTTGAATAACCATCTTCCTGCCCATTCCACTTCCTCCTCCCATGCCCCCACCCCCGACTACAGGCACAGTGTGGACAGGGTCCTTTTGATCCGTGGCCCCTAGATGCTACCTTCATAAGGTGGGCTGTCTGTGGCTTAGTGGGGCTGGATGCAGGTGGCAGGAGGTGGAAACCTTGAGGGGAGGGCCATGGAAAATCTAGGTTGGCATTTCAGGTGAAAGAGGGCAGGAAATGACCTGAGATGGGTCTCAGGTCCACCGTCAGGGAGAGAACAAATGGAGTGTACCGGTTCCGCACCCAGGCTGCCGTGTGAGGGCGTGCTCGCTGGCTTTGAGTGTGCGCGTTTCACGCTGTCTCTGAAAACGCAGAGGCGAGAGATGGCTTTTAGCCATGGCTTTAATTTGTGTTTCTTAAATTATTAGTGAGCTAGAACTTTAAAAAAATATTTATTCACTATGTGTACTTTTTTTTGGTTAATTGTCTTTTCGTGGCCATTTAAAACATTGTGATAAAATATACATACACTTAATTTACCATTTTAACCATTTTAAGTGTTCAGTTCTGTGCATTGTGGTGCAGTATCACCACCTTCCACCTCCCAAACCTCTTCTTTTTCCCCAGCTGAAACTCTACACCCCATAAACAGTAACTCCCCACTCCTCCCTTCCACCCCCAGTCCCTGGCAACCATTCTTCTACTTTTTAAAAAAGTTTATTTTATTTTATTTATTTATTTTTAGACAGAGGGGAAGGGGAGGAGAGAGGGAAAGAAACATCACTGTATGGTTGCCTCTTGTGCGCCCCCTACAGGGGACCTGGCCCGCAACCCAAGCATGTGCCCTGACTGGGAATTGAACCAGTGACCGTTTGGTTCACAGCCCGCGCTCAATCCACTGAGCTACACCAGCCAGGGCTACTTTCTTTCTCTATGAATTTGACAACTCTAGGAACCTCATAGAAGAGGAATTGTACAATTATTTGTCCTTTGTGACTGGCTTATTTCACTTAGCATAAGGTCTTTGAGGTTCATCCATGTTACAGCGTGTGTCAAAATGTCCTTCCTTCTTATGTCTGAATAATATTCCACGTGTGTATATACCCCACTTTGTTTATTCATTCATCTGTTGGTAGACACTTGGGTTGCTTCCACCCCTTGGGGCCATTTTTTTTTTCTTTGAGGCCTATGAAGTTTTCTTACCCTTTGTGTGAACTCTTTGTGAGTTAAGGAGATTCACTCGTGGTCCCAGGGGGAAGTGGATGGTTTCATCCTCTTTTATTAGGGCGAGAAAGCATCTTAGTGATGCTCCCGAGTGTCCAGGGACTCAGCCTGTGCTGAATCTGTTTTCCAGCTCCTGAAAAGTGAAACCATGTCAGGCCTCCCCATTCTAGACCCCTGAAGACACGCTGCAGATGAATAATCACATGGCTAACACTTAAAGAGCACCGAGGGCCAAGCTTCTAGTTGCCTGCTTTATACATTAGGTCATATAATTCTCCTAACCAGCCCAGGAAGTTTGAAGTAGGTGACAGTCTCCTCTTTTATCAGGAAGGAAATGGCAGCTTAGAGAAGTCAGGCAGTTTGACCAGGGTCCCCAGCCAGCAGGTGACAGAGCAGGGACTTGGACCTTGTTGTATTAGACGCATAATTACACCTGAAGGAGCCCCCCTGGTTAATTGTCCACCACCTGGTGGGGGCGATGGCAGCCAGAGGGGCTGCTTGGGAGCTGAGTCCCAGCCTGAGCACCCGTCAGCTATCCCACAGGCCAGGGGGAGCTGGAGCCAGATGACATCATCCCCTCAGCAGCCTCAGCCCCTCTCCCCACCACAGCTCTGCTCCCCAGCTGGAGTTTGGGGAATGTGGCCACTCGCTTTCCGCAGGGGCTGAGGTAACCAGGCAGCTGTTTTTAAAAGCTCTTGGGCGCCATTGAGTTGCTATTCTTAGGACCAGCTGCCTCCTGACTTCCACCCCATCCTCTGGCTCTTGTGAGCTCTGCGGGACTTGCTGGAGTCGAAATAATTTGGTGGTTGGCCCGCATGACTCTGAACACAGTCACTCTGGCCGCCTCAGGGCTGTGGCCAACAGATGCCCCCTGGGGATCCCTTAGGTGGCCTGTGATTCTATGGGGCATTTCCCCATCCTGACCAGCTTTTCTATTAAATAGGTACCGACAGCACTTTTCTGTGTAGAAACATGCTCGTGACTTAATAGACTGTCTCATTCCCGCCCCCTCCCTCCGTCCGTGCTCCCTCCCCCATTTGTACCTGATCTAGAGTTGGGGACACAACAGGTACTCAAGAGATGTTTGTGCGCATCTCCTGTTCTCTCTCCACTTCTCTGTGAAGTTTCTGGCACGTTCTGACGCAGAATTCCCAGTTTGGGTAGATCAGTGGACGTTACTGCAGAAAAACAAGGACAAGCTGGACCCCTCCTGGTGTTTGCTGGGGCAGAAACACAAAGACACACGTCATGGTTTGACTGGGGGGCTTGTGAGCACATTGGAACGTTGGCTCCTGCAGCGACTCTCCAAGACGAGAGTGTGATTTGAGTTGCTAGGCTGTAATGGGCATGGGGCTCCCAGGGCAGCTGTGTGTGCACCCTCTTGTACATTCACACTCACACGGCACCTGGGCTGTGAGGTGGGGAGTGTGACTAGCTTCCTTTCGGTTGGAGGGGCAGTTGCTGTGCAGCAGGGAGTCTCAAAGCCAAGAGAGAATAGAGGCAAAAGAATGGGAGGAAAAGAATGTCAAGTAGCATTTTAAGCAAATGCAGCCCAGGGTATAGAAGTATGAGCACCCGCCTCGGGCCCAGGGCCAGTGCGCCCTCCAATGTCACTGTGGGCCTGAACACCCGGAGCCAGGGAGAGCGCTGGGGCCTAGCCAGGCCGCCCAGCCCTGTGCCCAGGTCAGTGCAGCAGCTTCCCTGTCCATCAGCTAAGGCCTAAATCCCCAGGGCCTCCCTTTCCCTGTTTTCTCTTGGGATGGAACTAAGCTGTCCTGTGGTCCCTTCTGTCCTCCCTAAGGGCTTTCACCTGGAGGAGCCTCCCCTCTCCTCCCTAACAACACCTTGCTGGGACCGCAGGCCCAGTGTGCTGTCTTTGTCCCCGACAGCTCCATCCCACCAGAGAGGCCAAGGTTAAGAGATGGAGAATCATATAGGGGGGATAAAGCAAAAACCGTCCCTTGCTCCCCAGCAGTGACTGGATCGGAAGCCCTGGCCTGTTCTTACCTACAGCCTTGTTGCCAGGCCTGCTCAGAGCTGAGGGTGTCTTGGCTCTAAATTTCCGAGAAGGGGCGCTTACATCCCCCTCTCTAGCCCTTGCCTGCCATTGCTCCTTTCTCTTCTCTGCAGGACTTGCGGACACTTGGTGAGTGTTGACCAAGAGGCAGACTAGGAACTGAAGAGGGGACAGGGCAGCCGTGAGGGGAAAAGTGTGAGCAGAGGGCTCAGGAGTGCGAGGAGCTGCACTGACCTGGGAGGAGGCAAGGCCAGAGGGGAGTCTGTCCTGATCCATTGGGCCCAGACACGCGGGGAAGGGAGGTGGTGGGCGTCGCAGCGGGTGGCGTTGAGGAGAAACGGTGGTCGTGGGGCCATGTTGCGTTTCCTCAGGGCGCCATTCATCGTGCATTCAGGGGTGCCCTGGAGTGGGGCACACGGAATGGGTCACACTGACCATGCAGCAAAAGGTGTGGCATGCAGTAAAATGTGAAGTTAACGGAGGGCCGCTGTGAACATTTGGGCCAGACTCAGTGGGGGACACTAGAGGACATGGTCCTTGGCCTCAGTGAGGGGCTCAGGCTCCCTGGGGACACTGGCCAGGTTCACACTCACAGTGCACAGAGGGCCACGGGGAGCCACTGTGACCCGGGGTGGAGTGTGTGTAGAGAGGGTCAGAGAGGGAGGACTTCAGCAAGGGACCGACTGGAGTGGGGAAACCTTGTCCAGGAGGTAGCCCTTGCACAGGTGAACATTCCAGGTGGCTATCTGCTCCCAGGAGCAGCTTTCCAGTGCTCTCAGCCCTGTTCCTGCCCCCAAGCACTTGGCCCCAGAGCGTCTCCTGATAAAAAGATCTCTCTCTACCTCTCCACAGCCTTCAATACCCCAGGTTCCAAACTACAGGCTGTCGATGACGATCCCGGACTGGCTGCAGGCAATTCAGAACTACATGAAGACACTACAGTATCCTTCCAACCAGGGTCTGAGCAGGAACGTGCTCAGCCAGGGCACTGGCGAGGGGATCGTAAGCCTGGTGGCATGTCTGTCCCCAGCTGGTCAGCAAATGCTCTCTAAGGTTGGTGAGGCCGGGCAGGGAGGGATGCCCCTGTGTGAGAGTCCGGGAGTGATGACAGAGGATGTAATTGATCAGGCCCTCCTCCCTTTGAAGCAGCTGAGGGCCAGGATGGCAAGGAGGCAGTGAGGCGGCAGTGGCCCCCCCAGCCCCTCTGCCTTCCATCCTCTCCTCTTTCTCCACTTCCTCCTCCTCTGTCATCTTTCCCTTCTTCTCTCTTCCTCTCTGTTTTTTTTTCCTCCCCGTTCCCTCCTTGTGTCCTGTTTCTTTTCTTTCCTCTCACTTTTTGCCTCCATTCTGACTACTCATAGTCTACTGAGGCCCTGCCTTTGGCTCCCCAGGGGGCCCAGACCAGTGGCCCTGCTCCTTTCTGCATGAATGAGTGGGGCTCTGGGGTGGGGGCCCTCTCCCCTCACTTGAGCTTGAGAAGAGCTGAGGATCCCTGCGGGTCCGGGCTGGGTTCAGGCCAGCCAGACTGTGGTTTTTTCTCCTCCGGTGTCCTCTGGCTGTTTGCAGACAGGATTAGGTCAGTTCTGAGGTCCGGTCAGAACAAAGGGGCAGAGGCGGATTGTGCACTGGCTGCTCTGGTGTTTTGTCCGGGACAGGAGTCAGATGGGGGCTGGGCTGGCAGGTGTGTATGAGAGGGGCAGGCCATTTGTCCAAGCAAGTCCGCGGCAGCTCAGATCAAAGCCAGCATCAGACTCCCTGCAGACCCCTAGCACGTTGTCCTGGAGGTCAAGCCTCTGCTGACCTCTGTCCTTCCTCCCTAAAGATGTAGAACTTAGCAGAAAGGATTCCACGGGAGCACTGACTCATGCCCACGTGCCCTGGGAGAGGCCCCTCCTCTCTCTGCTATACGCAAGAATCTCTCCTGTGGATTTTTGTGACTTCCCCAAAGGGAAAGATACGACCAGATGGGAATAACACCAGTTCTGCCCTTCCGGGCGGGCAGGTTACCTGATTAGCCTCTCAGTCCCCACTTTACCGATCGTGAGCTCCCCTGCACGGCATCTTCCCAGTGGACTGCTGAAGCGATGTTAGAGGGAGGGGGTAGCACCAGCCTCCAGGGGTGGGGCGGACATGCCAGCCCTCGGAAGGCTCTCTGGTGTCATGCTGATCCCCAGACTGGGACGCTCCCTGGGGAGCTCCATGTTGTCCAGAGGCATAAACTCCTGCCAGACCTGGACCCCAAAACCGAGCCTTCCTGGACGTGGCCGACTCATCACAGAACACTGCATTGCAGGAGGTGACGGAAATTAAAATGGACATTCACAAGGGTCTTTTGGCCAGAGATGAAAGAGAATGAGCCCGGTGGCGAATGCACCCATTGGGGCAGATTTGCATTCTCTGCTAAGTCCTGCAGCGCATTCTCCGCCCAGCTTTCAAGGAGCTGCTTTGTTAATTTTCTCTGATGCATTCTGACGGTCACTGACCCAGATCACTGATGGCAGAGAGGGCTGGAGAAGGGAAGCGCCACAGGCTGCTGGCCTGTGCTCCCTTGTCACCTGGACATTGGAGCCCCCACACAAACAAAGCAGAGTGTGGCCTCTGGTTTACCTTCTGACCAGGCTTTTACTTAGTGCCTTGGGGTTTCCTCCTGCTTTGTCCCCAGCAGTGAACGGCGTGCCAGGCGCTGGAGTCGGGGGACCTCTTGGGGCCAGCCCTGACTGTAGATGTGCTCAGCAGGCAGGGGCGATATGGAAGGACAACTTCTGCCTTCCCTTCTGACAGCCTCGGAGCCTTGGCCAACAGCAGTGCTGATCCTGCATTGGGTTCTGGGAAGAGAGGTGTCCCCTGAGCTCTGCTGAGGGTGGGCTCGGCCAGTGAGCCTGCCACTCTGGCGGCCGTGTTTACAGGAAGCTCCCCTCCCCAGCTCACTGGAAGGAGCTGATAACAGGAACGGAGAAAAGACAGCCAGGTAATTTTTCATTATTTCATTATAGGTTTGTCTCAATGCATTAGACGTATAAGCTAGATCTACCAACAGGGAAAGTTGGCCGTATACATTGCATTTTTGCCAGTTGAATTCTACTGTACATTTAAAAAAAATTTTATTTATTTTTTAAATCCTCACCTGAGGACATGCTCATTGATTTAAAGAGACAGAGAAGAGACAGAGACAGAAAACATTGATGGGAGAGAGAAGCATCAATCGGTTGCCTTCTGTACAAGCCCTAACTGGGGATGGAACCTGCAACCTTTTGGTGTACAGGGTGATGCTCCTACCAACTGAGCCACCCGGCCAGGGCCGAATACTACTTTATTTATTTTATTTTATTTTTTTAATTTTTAAATTTTTATTCAGTTACAATTGTCTGCATTTTCTTGAATACTACTTTAAATATACCAGAATCGCACTGAATGAAATCTTGGTAAAGTAAAAAAATAAATCACCTCACAGCGAGAATGGGCTTTTTTCTCTTACCTCTTAGCTTTGTACGTTATTTTTTTAAAGCGAGGCAAGCCTATATTGTTATTGGTTATTCTTACGGCCATGCCAGTGATTTCCCAGCTGTGAACTTGTTAAAATCAGCCCCTGGCCCCAACCCTGGAACTTCCAACTCAACAGTCCCAGTTGAGGTGACTGTGAATGGCATCCAGGGTTAAAACGATGCCCCGAAAGCAGATTCCAGAGGTGGAGCCCTTCCGGTGAGCTCCACGGACGGTTGCTACGTGTGCTCGTGTCTGAGTGGCTAGGCACATCCGGGCCAGGGGAGGACTCTCGGCCCTTCTCAGAAGGGCGTGCAGTGCCTTTAGGGGTTCAGCACCACCCTCCACAGCTGTCTCCATCACAGGAGGGGCACACATCTTACCGCATACACCCACCTTACTGGCCTCACAAGGTCACAGGTCTTGCTTCACTAGCAGCTTCCCAACGTGCACGTTTTCTATAGGATTTTGTTTGAGGCAGGATAGGGAAACTCACACAGCAACGTTTACTTAGGCTTAGAAAAATCCAGATCCAGTCTCAGGGAGCATGGCACTAGGGAATCTTCGGTTTCTTCCAGAATAACCTGGTGCAGGCTCTCCAGTCCCTGAGACCTTCTGGGCAACCAGCTAAATCCCAGGTTGTGGGGATGTGGTCATCTTGTCACATTTAGTAGTCAATGTCAAGTGTCAGTTTGAACATGAATAGAAGTGATGTTTCCGTAGCAAGTTCTGCTGCAGGCTGCGCTATTGAGAAACGCTACAGCCATCCATCTGCTTTTCTGTGTTTCCCTTCCATTCCGTCCATTCCTTCCATCCATTCCTCCATCCATCCTCCCATCCGCCTGCCTGCCCCTTCTGTCTATCCAGCCAGCCAGCCAGCTTTCCAACTGTCCATCCACCCTTCCTTTCATCAATTACATTCATCCTTCCTTTTATCCATCCATCCACCCACCCATTCCCTTATTCCTCGTTCATGTAATAATATATGGTAACTGGAATGTATTGGGCTTGTGCCAGGCTTTATGGTTGATATAAAGATGATACATAAATGGTCCCAACTCTCAAAAAGCTTGTAGTCTAGTAGATCAATTAAGACAAGTATTCAACTAACCAGAATATAGAGCAGATTGAAAACAGCTATTCTAAAGGTCCAAGGTGCTTTGGGATCCAAGTTAGAACTCGAATTTCCAGGCAGGACAGTGAGGAGTTAGAGGATGGGACTACCTTCTGGCTACTAGACCCCTTCTGGGAAGCCCTCACTTCCTCATCCCCTTGAGAAATCAACTCATAGCTTCCTCTGCTGGATTTCTGGGACCTTTGGAGTTTTCAGTCACTTTCCCTTTACGTACTTCACACAGATACAATCATACAGGGACCCAGTTCTTTGAAATTAGGAAAATGAGACCACTGAGTGGGTAAGTTGTGCATGACCTGTGGGCCAGTGACCTCCTTCCTACCCGAGAGCTGCTAGCTCCCTCTCCCACCCTCTATCCCTGTATCCCAGTGCTCAGTATTCTGGTCTCTAAGGGGTGGAGATGGGGGTGCCCATGTTGGAGGTGGGGCTGGGGTCTGGGCCACTCTGACAGCAAAGCTCAGGGGTGGAGACTAACTCGTTCAGGGGGTGGGGGATGCCTATGAGATTGTTTCGTGTGGCCTCCTTTACCTGCTCCATGTTTTGCCCCTTGTCCTGAGGCAATGGGAGCATGCTATGGAATATGGGCACTGACATCTAGGAACTAGCTCTCGGAGGGAGGAGTGGGGAATTTAGGATTTCATTTCTGCCGAGTGGGGGTGTGCTCTGGCACCCTCCTGCAAAGTGAGTTCTCCCCTTTCCGTCTGTATTCCTGCACGGTGCCTAGCGTGGAGGCAGGCATGCTGATGGATTGATAGACAGACCAGTTGCATCGTTAAATAAGTCCTGAGATCCTTTGCTGTGCTCTGTCCTACAGGTTAATGGAAACAGCGAAAGAAATGACTCGAGAGTCCTTGCCTATTAAATGCCTTGAAGCTGTCATCCTGGGCATGTATCCTTTAAGTTACACTTGCTTCATTTTACTCCGTAGATGGTGGCCTCACTCCACCACCTAAGCACTGGCTGAGCCTTTAACATCCTAGTTCCACAGAGATGACGGCCGTTGTCTCCTCGGAGGAAAATACCAAGCTCCCCGACGTTTCTCTTTAACTTCCCCCATCTGGAGTTGGACTAAGTCAGCTCGGCTCCTTGGGTCATCATCAGTGGAACCTGCTGGCTAACACCTGCATCCAGGCCAGCTCTCGGGCCAGCCTTGCTAGTCGCGAGGAGAATTGTAACTTGGAGGGACTAGAGAAAGAGTGTGTGTCATTGGGGTTTTTTAATTATTATTGATTTTCTAGAAAGAGAGGAAGAGAGAGTGTGTATCATTTTTTAAATTGATTTTTTAGAGAGAGAGGAAAGGAGAGAGTGAGACATCAATTTGTTGTTCCACTTATTAGGCTTTCATTGGTTGATTTTTGTAGGTGCCCAGTCAGGGAATTGAACCCACAACCTTGGTGTATCTAAATAATCCTCTAACCAACTGAGCTACTTGGCCAGGGTGTATCATTATTTTGTGGGTTTTCTTTTTTTTTTTTTTTGCATTCATTTGGCATTGCAATAGGAAAGGTATCAAGAGGAAGTGGGACCCGACAAGCCTACCACCAGGGAAGAGTCTATGAGTGGATTGTGGAGGAGACCATGTAATGCTGTAGCGTCCTGGCTCTACAGGACATAGAGCCGAAACAAAGGTCTGGTCTCTCCCACACTTCCTATTCCACTTTCCACCAGACTCCTGACTTCAAGGCCAAGTACAGCCCAGAAAACCGGGATGGCACTGACGCAATAGTGGTGATGGTGGGAACATGATCCGATGGAAGAGCAAAGGGACTCCCAGTCCTTTGGGATGCTGGCTAGAAGTGTCTGTGACCAAGGGAACATGGCAAGGCATGGGCTTGAAAGGTGGCCCAGGTAAGGCCAGTTAAGCCCTTGGGTGCTGTGCTGAGAAGTGTGACCTTTTCCAGAAAGGTAGTGGGCAGCCCAGTTGAGGGCTTTGGAGCAGAGGTGTGCCTCAGAGAGGTTATTCGTCGGGCAGATTGGAGGGCAGACCGGAGAAGGCTGGGTCTGGGTCTGCAGAGCCTGGTAGGGGCTGTTCCGTGATGGAAGTGGTGATGCTGGGATCATGGTCCCAGCAATGGGAACGGATTTCAGGGGCAGTTTCAAGAGCTATGAAGGGACAGCATTAACAGGTCTTGGAGGCCAGTGGGGTATGGAAGCTGGTGAGGAAGGGATCAGCAATGGTTTGTGCAGGATGGGCTGGAGGGGCGAGAATGACAGAAAGGGGAGAAGACCCTTCAGCACCGATGTGAACTAAGATGGCAGCCGTGAAGGCGAGGGCGGGCGTTGGGAGTGCCATCAACACCACTTGTGCATGATCCGAGGTGAGGAGTCGGGAAGGAGGAGGCGACTCCCCTTTCTGGCTTGGAAAATCGGATGACTGGGTAATACTGCCACAGTCCAAGGGAAGGACTTAAACAGGAGGACCAGCCTGATGGGGAGTGGAGCTCAGATTTGGGCATGTTGAGTTTCAGGTGCCTGTGGGATGTCAGGCGGGGCATTTGGAGTCCAGAGCTCAGGAGGGGCTCTGTGCTGGAAATACGAGCTTGGGAGCTATGTGTTTAGGGGGTGACAGATGCTGTTCATGGAGTGAGAAAAGGATCAAGGATGAAATCTCACTGTTTTTGGTCTAATTGCCCCAAAGAGCCCATAAATGACACTAAGAAGGACAGCTCGAGAGGTAGAAGGAAAACCAGGAAAGGAGACACAGAAATCAGCGGAAGGGTAGGCGGGTGGCTGAGAATCGGACTGGGGACAGTGGGACAGGTCTAGGCTGCTTTCTGGTCCCCTGGATGTTTTTACGGGAAGGGGAATGTCTGCCCCGCTGCTGTCTGCGGTGGAATGGCAGACCTGATCTGAAACGAGATAGTCCACAGGTGCCTGGGCTGACATTTCAAAAAAGGAAACTTGAGCCTTATGAAAGCCCCTCCCCAGCCCTCCAGTCAGACATCCTCCCTGCTCCTCACTGGGATGGAACGTGTGCCCTGGGAGCCCAGAGGGAAGGCAGGACCACGATGGGTGAGGGCAGCAGATGGCTCAGGGCTCAGCACAGCTGTTGGGTAGAGCCTCCTGCAAGTTTAATGGGGGTGAACAATTGTCGGGGATTTGCTGGGGGAGATCAGAGTGGGGAGATCACAAGCGCAGGCCCCTCACTGGCTGGACCAGTCCCTTCAGACGTCTGCTGATGGATGTCTGAGTGCACCTGGACAGAGGCCACTTGCTTCACAGCACTCAGGTACACAATAGCCTTGTCCCCGTGCCAGTTCAGAAATTCCAGCCTTACTTTAAGTTACAGGAATTACCTGCAGACTTTTAGGATGGTGGGGACAGGCCTGTGACCAGCTTCTGGGCCTGTCCAAATCCGAGGGCAGGTTTTCCTTTGTCCTTCCCAGTGTGACATTTCAGAAAAGTGTGGGGAGGATGCAGAAATTCAGCTCACACTGCCCAACTCAGGGAAATTTGACTCCTGGACACAGACAAGAAATGCAGACCCGAATTCTAAAAGTTACAGCATCTTTATCTTTTGCTCTTTGCTCTGTGTCAGCATCCCTGTGTCCTCTGCTCTCGGGCACAGGGAAGGTCCTGACTTGGGTCATCTGTCTGCTTCTCCTTGCCCCTCCTTGCGCACAGGTTCTGGGAAACCTATGGCTGCTTCTTGGAAGCCTGTGTCCTCCCTTGCTTTCTCTTGCGTCGTTAGTGCAGAATCCAGGATCCACTCACAAAGGGCCGCTGTCTTCATCTCGCTTGTGTGCATGCTCACTTACTTTCACATGCTTGCTGGAGTGGTAGACCTCGGGTTCCAAATTAGTTTTTGAGGAATGGCAGCTCCTTGCGGGCCCTTGCTGACCCTGGTGGGGCTTAATTATGGTACTAAAGTACTACGGTTTATTTAAGTAACAGGTTCATGAGTAGAGGCACATCAGGCATATCCCCAGCAGGCTGGATGCTGGGCGCATCTTCCAGGGTCTTGGGCCCCTGCTGTTTTCTCTGCCCTAGAAGAGAATTTCCCACCCTCATCCACACTTCCGTGTCCCCTCCCCCTTGGTCCCAGCTGTTCCAAGACCCAAGGCTTCACTAATGGCCATGATGATGGAACACATCCTAGAGATTAGTGACTCGTGACAGGCGACCTCACTGGTGGTCTCTCCTGTCCGATCTCCACTTTTCCGCATGGCTGGCTCTGCTTGTCCCATAAGACTAATTTGGGGGCCTCTTCTGTGCTCTCCCTACGATCGCTGGCTTGTCTCTTACAGCGCACATCACATTGTAGGGTTTTTTTAAACTTTAGTTGTATCGAGATACAGTTGGCATACAGGACTGTGTAAATTTGTTTGCTTTGTTTTTATCTGCACCTGGGGACATGCTTATTGATTTTAGAGAGAGAGGAAGGGAGGGAGAGACAGAGGGTGAGAAACATCGATGCAAGAGAGAAACCTCGATTGGTTGCCTCCCGAACATGCCCTGTCCGGGAACCAAACCCACAACCCAGCCAGGGACCCTGACTGGAGGTCAAACCCATGACCTTTTCATTTATGGGATAACGCTCCAACCAGCTGAGCCACACCGGCCAGGGTAGGACTGTGTAAGTTTAAGGCATACAGCATAACAAAAGGGGACAGCTGAGTGGCACTGAGAACATTCACGTTTCTGTGCAGCCGTCACCACCATCCATCTCCAGGACCTCCTCCTTTCCAGCCGAAACGGCGCACTCACTAAACACTGCCCCCCGCGCCCACCCCCCAGCCCTCGGCACCCATCATTCTACTCTCTCTCTTGTATGGGTTTGACTACTCCAGATGCCTCGCAAAGTGGAATTACATAGAGTTTGTCCTGTTGTGACTGGCTCATTTCACTTAGCATTATGTTCTCAAGATTTATTCATGACATAGCATGTGTCAGAATTATCTGCCACTTAAAGGCTGGACAATGTTCTGTTGTATGTATACACCCCGGGTGTTTATCCATTCATCCGTCCGTGGACACCTGGGTGGTTCCCGCCTTCGGGCTGTTGTGGGTAATGCTGCTGTGAGCACGGGTGTGCAGATGTCCATCCTCGCCCCTGCTTTTAATTCTTTTGCATATGGACCCAGAAGTGGAATTGCTGGATCAGATGGTAAGTCTATGTCTAATTTTTTTTTTTTCTAGGAATTACTGTTCTGACCTTATTGTGTCCATTTTGAGTCTCTCTCCCCACCAGATGTCCAGAGAAGGGCCCCACAGCCCTGCCCAACAGGCTGTTTGGCCAGGAGATAGTGTAACAAACACTATCACTCAGTAAGTGTTTGTTACACTGACTTAAACAGTTAAGGAATGCCCTTATGGCAGCCCCAGAGAACTCGCCCCAGGAAGCAAGAAAGAATTCATGTAAGAGGACTCAGAAGGATGTGGTTTCACTCCTCACTGCCAGTTAATCACACATGATGAAGTGAAGAGAAAGCAGGAGAAAGCATATTTCTAGAGAGGAGCGCTCTACGATTAAATTCAGGGCAGAGGACAAGGCTGACCTCAGGCCCGTGGGCTGAGTTCTATGGGCCCCTTTCTTTTAAGGATACCTGGATTAGCACCCCTTGATTCTGCCTTCATTCTGGTTGCCATTTCTCCCCTGAACGTTGCAGGGGCCTTCAATTCCTGGTCTGCCCCACATACTCCAGCCAGAGTTAATGTCTGAGAACATCATTCCAATTGAATAAAGAAAACCTTATTTTTTAAAAAAGATGTTATTTATTTTTAGAGAGAGGGGAAGGGAAGGAAAAAGAGGGAGAGAAAAATCGATGTGAGAGAGAAACATCGATCAGTTGCCTCTCAAACACACCCTGACCGGGGACCAAACCTGCAACTCAGGCATGTGCCCTGACCAGGAATTGAACTGGTGACCTTTGCGGGACAATGCCCGACTAACTGAGCCACACTAGTCAGGGCTGCATAAAAACCCCTTTAAAAGCTTGTCATCCCGTGTAGAAAATTGAGGTAGGAAAAGTACCTTGTTATTATTTTTTTAATATATTTTACTGATTGTGCTATTACAGTTGCCCCATTTTCCCCCTTTATTCCACTCCGCCTTGCATACCCCTTCCCACCCGCATTCCCCTCCCCTGAGTTCATGTCCATGGGTCATATGTATAAGTTCTTTGGCTTCTTTATTTCCCATACCAATCTTAACCTCCCCCTGTCCATTTTGTACCTACCATTTATGCTACTTATTCCCTGTACCTTTACCCCCTTTCTACCCCTTTGCCTTCCCCGCTGATAACCTTATGTGTGATCTCTATTTCTGTGATTCTGTTCCTGTTCTAGTTGTTTGCTTAGTTCTCTTGTGTTTTTTTTAAGGTTTAGTTGTTGATAATTGTGAGTTTGTTGTCATTTTACTGTTCATATTTTTGATCATCTTTTTCTGAGGTAAGTCCCTTTAACATTTCATATAATAAGGGTTTGGTGATGATGAACTCCTTTAACTTGACCTTACCTGGAAAGCACTTTATCTGCCCTTCCATTCTAAATGATAGCTTTGCTGGATAGAGCAATCTTGGATGTAGGTCCTTGCCTTTCATGATTTTGAATACTTCTTTCCAGCCCCTTCTTGCCTGTAAGGCCCTTCTTTTTCTTTTGAGAAATCAGATGATAGTCTTATGGGAACTCCTCTGTAGGTAACTCTCCTTTTCTCTTGCTGCTTTTAAGATTCTCTCCTTCTCTTTAATCTTGGGTACTGTAACTTTGATATGCCTTGGTATGTGCTTCCTTGGGACTCTGAGATTCCTGGACTTCCTGGAAGTCTATTTCCTTTGCCAGATGAGGGAAGTTCTTCTTCATTATG
Source organism: Desmodus rotundus (assembly GCF_022682495.2). NCBI lineage: Eukaryota > Metazoa > Chordata > Mammalia > Chiroptera > Phyllostomidae > Desmodus > Desmodus rotundus. Next base: position 85,740,836 of record NC_071398.1, read on the forward strand.
TTTTCAAATAAGTTTTCAATTTCTTGCTTTTCCTTTTCTCCTTCTGGCACCCCTATGATTTGGATGTTGGAACATTTAAGGTTGTCCTGGAGGTTCCTAAGCCTCTCCTCACTTTTTCGAATTCTTGTTCCTTCATTCTGTTCTAGTTGAATGTTTATTTCTTCCTTCTGCTCCAAACCATTGATTTGAGCCCTGGTGTCCTTTCCATCACTGTTGGCTCCCTGTATATATTCCTTTATTTCACTTTTCATAGCCTTCACTTTTTCCTCTATTTTGTGACCATTCCCACCAATTCTGTGAGCATCCTGATTACCAGTGTTTTGAACTGTGCATCTGACAGGTTGGCTATCTCTTAGTCTCTTAGTTGTATTTTTTCTGGAGATTTGATCTGTTCTTTCATTTGGTCCACTTGTTTTGTTTTGGCGCGCCTGTTACGTAGTAAGGGGCGGAACCTTAGGGTTCACCAGGGCGGGGCAACCCACGATGCTGCGCTGTGACGCTGTCTGTGGGGGAGGGGTCCGAGAGGGAATAGTGCTGCTTGCTCAACTCTCCAAGGGCTTTCAGTCACTTCACCTGCTACCCATAAGCAAATTGGGTCCCTCCGGTGCTGATTCCCAGGTGGGTGGCTTGTGTACGTTCTGGGACCCTGTGGGTCTCTCCAACGAACTCCCCTGTGAGGCTGGGAGTTTCTCCCGCTGCTGCCTCGACCCCCACAGGTGTTTTCAATCAGTGGTTTGAGGCTTTATTTCCCTGTGCTGGAACTCTGGGTGGTTCCGTCGGTCTCACTCCCCAGTTGTTCCTCCTGGTTTATCCGCACTCGAATGTGGGACCGCCCGCTTTTGCTGGGCCCTCCAGCCGCCATCTCGCCACAGGTCCTCACCCCCTGGCTGCCTGTCTCTGCCCCTCCTACTGGTCTGGATGAATGTTTCTTCTGTAACTCCTTGGCTGTTGGCCTTCCATACAGTTTGATTTTCTGGCTGTTCTGGTTTTTTATTTTTAAATTTGTTGTTGTCCTTCTTCTGGTTGTGCGAGGAGGCACAGTGTGTCTACCTATACCTCCATTTTGGCCAGAAGTCTTGCTTATTGTTTTGTTTTGTACTTAATACTAAAGAAAATGACAATTTTTTTCTCTTTGTCCCATATTAATCTGGTTTTGGTGCACCACATAGTAGGTACTCAAAGATATTGAGGGAATCCTTGAAACAGGACTAGTCTGGAAAGATGGGGTGTGGGCCTGCTCAGAGGCAGAGGCACAGACTCTCTGACCCCATGGGCCACTTCCCCTTCCTGGGAGTCCAAGCTCTGCGAATTTTCAAGGCCGCCTTCCTCTTCCTTGACTCAGATGGTCTAAGCTACCTAACCAACGGACAGCCTTCCATCGAGAGATTCCCCATCAGCTTTAAAACCTACTTCTCAGGAAACTACTTTCACCATGTCGTGCTGGGGATCTATTGCAATGGCCGCTATGGCTCGCTGGGCATGAGCCGAAGGGCGGAGCTGATGGACAAGCCGCTGACCTTTCGGACTCTGAGTGACCTTATCTTTGACTTTGAAGACTCCTACAAGAAATACCTGCACACAGTCAAGAAGGTCAAGATCGGGCTGTATGTCCCCCATGAACCTCATAGCTTCCAGCCTATTGAGTGGAAGCAGCTGGTCCTGAATGTCTCAAAGATGTTGAGGGCTGACATAAGGAAGGAGCTGGAGAAATATGCCAGGGACATGAGGATGAAGGTAGGTGCTGGGAAGGCAAGTGTGCGACGCAAGATAACTCTGTCTGTCTCTGTCTGTCTCTGTCTGTCTCCGTCTGTCTCCGTCTGTCTCCGTCTCCCCACTCCCATCTTGTCCCATGCCCCACATTTCTGGGATGCTCAAAAGTTTCTTGAGGTTATCTTGCTTGGTAGCCACCCTATTAAAACAAAAAAGATAAGTCACTTGCTATTTGACACGGACAACTAAAAGTCTCTTCTTCGCATATGTGCTACTTCAAAACCAGAGCCAAAGTCAACTTAGGTGTTACAGTTAAAGCAATGTCTTGGTCCACAGTTCCTTCTCTGAAATCAATCTAAGATGTTAGTCATTTTATACTAAGGCTCTAGGTTTTTCTTTTTTGTCCTGTTCTGCCTTTTTTTAAAAAAGGTTTCATTTATTTGTAGAGAGAGGAAGGGAAGGAGAAAGAGAGGGAGAGAAACATCAATATGTGATTGCCTCTCTTTCACCCCCTACTGGGGACCTGGCCTGCAACCCAGGCATGTGCTCTGACTGGGAATTGAACCGGCAAACCTTTCATTCAGAGGCCAGCACTCAATCCACTGAGCCACACCAGCCAGGGCTGATTTGCCTTTGTAAGAGGGTGGCCAATCATCCTAATTTCCCCGAAAGCAAAGGGTTTCCCAGGCTCTGAGATTTTCGGTACTAAAACCAGGAAAGTCCTGGGCAAACCAGGACGAGTGGGTGGGCCACCTGGCTTTATAGCCTATTTCAGAGTCACATCATATCTCTGCTCTGCTTGATAAGCAGCAAAGCCCCTTGGCAAAAAATTCTGCTCTGGTACCATAGTAGCAAATTAAGGTGCAAGCACTGTGCTGGCTTTATGTTAACTAGACTCAGCCCTTCTTCCTTCTACCATGTCACTTCCAATGTGACATGATGCCTGCTTGTCCGTGTCCCTTTGGGGCTTGTGGGGTCACTGAGAGAAAGCCTATGCAGACACCGAGGACCACAGGGGAGAGGGATTACCCAAGTTCAGGCTCAGTCATGTTTAGCACATGGGCACTTGTCATCTCCACTCTGTGGGACCCAGGATGGAGATTCTTGACACACGGAAACCACTCTGTGCGTGTGGGGACGGAGAGGCGGAGGGAGGACGAGCTGACTTCTGGGGCAGTGCAGATGGGACGTCGCCCTCACCTGAGGGGAACTCGCTGAATGATCAAGCACAGCCCCAGGAGGCCTGGGCACTGGGCTGCCATGGGGAGGGGGCACAGTGGAGTCATGTTCCCCCTGGGACACGGTAGCTTTGCTTCTCACCAGTGCACAGGGTGAGAGAGGCATGTTTGTGTCTCAGACCTTCTCCTGACCTCCTCCTGGAAGTCTCCCAGCTCAGGGCCTTGCCCACTGGGGGACCCTGAGTGGACTGCCCTGCAGGAAGACTCGAGAATGGGGGCTGCTAGAAACCCGTGTGGTAACTCCTCATGTCGCCTTCAGATCCTGAAACCTGCAAGTGCCCACTCTCCAACCCAAGTAAGAAGCCGAGGAAAATCCTTGTCCCCCCGAAGGAGACAGGCAAGCCCCCCGAGACGGCTCGGCAGGCGAGACAAGTCGTGAGTAGCATTTCCTCAAGGCCCAACACACACATCTGTGGGGTGTCCTGGCCCAGGGGACAAAGTGTGTCCTGGGCTTGGCATTGGAACCAAACAGTGATCTCTGAGAGGGCCGCCCTCATTCATGGGACATGTGTTATGGAAAAGGACCCACCATGCACAGCACCCCATTACCCTCACTCTACTGGCAGTCAGCCGTAGACTCAGTGGGAGGGTTAGGCCCCGGACTGTGTGAGATGGAAAATAGCCCCAACTCCTGGCAGAATAGGAGGAACACTGGACTTAGAATTAGGGTGCTGGGTCTGCAGCCAACTCAGCTACTGAGGAGCTATGTGACCTGAAGCATGTCACCTTCCTGGGTTTAAGTTCTCTTCACCCCTCTCCCCCAATGGGATTGTTGGAATTGATGAACTTTCCTAAAACCTCGTAGCCCTCTGTACCCAGCAGAAAGTATGGCTGGCCTCTGTGGGTGGTAGCATCAGAAACACCCACAGGCTCACCCTCTACCTCAACTGACTCTGCTCTCCCTTGCTTTAGCTCTGAGGCTAGTGATTCCACTCCTGCTTCTTAGGTCAAAATGTTTCACTGCGGAAATGACAGGTCGGAGGTGCCGAGGATGCCTAGACTATTTGGGCCATGATTACCCTGGGAAAAAATAATGCTTTTATTAGTAACAGTGGCATGCTGTATCCCAGGAGGTTCTCACTGTGCTGGGACCCTGTGGCACAGTACGTGGAACGCCAGGGTGAGCCCTTGCTCTGCTGCACATCAGCCTGTGGCCTGGGCAAATCTTTCCGGAGCCTTCATTTCCTCATCCAACTGAGGGATAAAAGTGCTTTCCCTGCCTATCTCGCCAGGTGTTGTCAGGAGCAAGTTAGAAGGTGTCATGGGAACCATTAGTTAATGATGAACTGCTTTTACCCACGCATGTTATTACTATTACGTCAATGCAGTAGAGTAAGCAGGCTGACGTTTACAATTCACATTCTTCAGTGAAGAAACCAGAACACAAAACCAGTTTGTTACTCGAACTGAGTCTGTAGCTGTCAGTGGTGGAACAGGGCCAGGACTCCGCTCTCCGGGCTCTGGGAAGGAGGTGGGGGAGGGAGGTGTGGTTCTGTCTTCGGAAGAACAGGACAGGACAAAGTATTGTCAGCGCCAAGGAAGGGTGTCTGATTGCCTCCATTCCACTTCCCACTGCCGGTCCCAGGGTTCTCCATCTATAGCCAGGATGGTCTTGGCTGACGTGACCGGAGTCCAGGATTTGAAAGGAGGGAAATGACGAAGTGGGAGAGTTGGGTGGTCCTATAGCAAGGGAAGCTGGAGACCAGGATGGTTTCAGCAGAAGTGTGTCCATTTAGGGAGCAGGATGGCTTTAAACCTCTCTCCCATGGCCTCTGACCCTAATCCTGCCCCTGATGCTGACCATCACTATTGACCCTTGACCCTGACCATAACCCTAGGTCTCCTTTCTGATTCAAACATCCATTCATTGTTTTCACTAACAAAGTAGCAGTTGTCTCGGAGGACTATGAACATGTAAACCCTCCCCAGAGGGTCACTTAACATAGAGCGAGTGACCCAGAAATAGGAATCGGATTGCTCATGAAGCAGGGAGAGGGCCTTCTAGTCTGATTTATTATCCTTTCTGCCCAGAGAGGGCTGAGGCCTTCCCTTAGGAGCTCCTAATCTTCAGCAAATGTCGAGCAGTCCACAAAGCCTGCTCTGCCCTCTGGCTCAGGTCCAGAGCAGTCCACCTGGTGGATTTAGGCACAGAGTGAATGGCAGCTGTTGGCTTTGAAGGCGATTCCTGTTGGATCCATTTTACTTGGACCCATAAGGACTTTGCAGTGCATGGCATGTTAAGTTTATAGCCAGAAGAAGTTACCTTGGGGGACCGGGGGCGGTAAAGTCAATAAGGTCTTAGAAAGCGGCTGAGCAGACAACAGTCAGGGTGACAAGCTAGGTGGCGGTGGTGGTTTGAGGAAAGTGGAGGAAGAAGGTGCCTCTGAGTTTGGACTGTGGAATTTGAGGTGCTTCTTAGGCCTCCAGGAGGAGTGTCCTAGAAGCTGCAGGTCTGGAGTCTGAGGAAGCTGGGGAACAGAGATAATGATATCAGAACTATCTACTTGGAAGTGACAGTTGAAATGATGCCTGGACAAGTGTTTGAGGAAAGAAAGAAGGGATGGCAAGGCCCTGAGCAGGCCAGAGAGGAAAATCCGAACAGGGGACTGGAAAGGAACAGTCAGAGAGTGAGGCTGGAGCAGGCGGGTGAAGGGCACATGGGTACCCACAGAGGACAGCTGAGAGGGTCGGAGTCAAGGGAGCAGGGAAATGAGGGTCTGAGGTAGATGAGGAGGTAGAAGCAGGTGGACTATCCTGCCGGTAAGGGGGGCTGAGTCACCCGGTGGGAGTGAGGAAGAGAGGGCGGGTTGTCAGGGTCCGGTGAAGAAAGGGCGGAGGATAGAGAAAAGGGTCCTACAGCCCTGGCCTCAAACTTGAGCAAGCAGAGAATTGCCCACAGGGCTTGTGAAAACACCGCCCGAAGCCTCCCCATGTTTCTGATTCGGCAGATCTGGGTGGCGCCTGAGAACGTGCTGTCCTGACAAGTTCCCAGGTGATGCTGATGGGGCTGGTCCAGGGATCACGCTTGGAGACCCAGCGTTTCATCAGTCAGAGTGGGAAAGCGGATGGGGGTCATAGGTCGGCCTTAACAAATAACAGAAGGTCAAGATGAGGGGCAGATGAGGCTAGTCCCGCCTGGACTTCTAGATAACAGGATTGCTTAGGTAAAGCTAGAGTGTGGGGCCCTGGCCTGGCCCCCATGGTTGGGCCCCACTGAAGTACCTCTGGGAGGAGCCCAACTGCTCATTCTCCTGGGGGCCAGACAGAGGAAGCTGGTCCTCACTTTTCCCCCAGGCCAAGCCTCACCCCTGCTTCTGCCATGGCCACACACTAGAACGCTGAACACCCTGGTTCCTAGAGGTGGGTGTGGAGAAAAGCAGCTTCTACTCAGGGCCTTCACCCAGCAGGCTTTCCTCCAGGTGATCTCGCTTTGGGCGAGGAGACGAGACAGTGACAAATTTGGTTCTGACTCAATAACTCTGCCAGCTCTGGGAGCTCTACTGTAGACTGGTTAGGACTTAGTAGGCTTTGGTGACTGTCCCTGAGTTATTATTGCCGCATGACATAAGGCCACCAAGTCATTTCTAAATGTGTTGGCCCAGAGCATGGAAAATGCCGTAACAGGCAAGAGGCCCCTCAGCTGTGGGGTCCCAGCCCATGTGCGTGTGGGTAATTTTAGCGGCTTTCCATCTCGCCCTTCCTCCCTGCTGCAGCTGGAGCTACTTCCAGCCCTACATTCCTCTCCGTTTTTGCACTTGTCTGAATAATCCTCCTGGAAGGGAGGATCGGTGTCACTGGGTTGACACAGGAGTCAGCTGAGTGGGAGGGCACGCAGCAATGGCTTCAGTAGCGTCAGCTGAGACAAAGCCTCGAGGGAAATGGAGTCCCCCACTCTCTACCCACAAGTCCTGTCTCACACTGTGCTCCCCGAGGAGCCTTTAAAGCACCTTCCACGCAGAACAGGCCAGTTGTTTCCTGTGGTTCTTAATGAGATGGGGAGGTGGAGGTTGGGATCCTTGTTTTAAAGGTCTTCTGTGAACTCACTTAACATCCGTCTTCACAATTCGAGGCCTCGGTCCCCTTGCAGCTCTTCCTTCATCGAGGGGCGTCCACAGTGGTTCTCAACAGGGGCCAGGGCACCCTCTGGGGGAGAAGGGTTAGAAGTGTGGTAGGAGGGGAAGAGAAGAGGGTGCTCCCCACCAGGGCCCTGGGGTACCGGGGACGGTAAATGTCCTACAGAGCTCAGACCATCCTCCCCAGTGAAGAACGAGTCCACCTAAAATGCAGCAGCGCCCCCACTGAGAACCCTGAATGTTCTTTGGGGTCCTTTCCAACCTTGACAGTGCACGGCCCTACGCCTGCTGCCTGTGACGTTAACCTGGGAGAGTCGGGGTGAGGGGACAGTGGCTCTGGCTGGACTGCCTGTGTTAGTTTAGCACGACAGCGGCTCATGCCAGTTGGAGTGACCACGTGGAACAGTCCTCTGAATTGGGGCAAGGGTCCCTGAAGGCGCATGAGGACCTGTCTTCTCTCCCAGGTCTGGCTCCCTTTTCCTCGGTCCCTCCTCCACTCCTCTTTGCTCTTCATAATTCTTTTCCTCTCTTTTTCTTCCTCATTGATGTGCCTTCTTTGTCATCTAGCGCTGTAGGGAAAAAACCCAGTTTATTTCCTTTTGTTGGGGGACAGACCCCACAGTACTTTCCTGCTGTTTCCCTCCTGTGTGTCTCCTCCTCTGCTGGCTCAGGGCACTTGGTTTCTGACACTGCTGGTGACCCGATGTGTGGTCTTCCCCACACCAAGCCATTCCCTGTGACACCAGCTGGGTGTCCCACAGTTGAACTCAATGCTGACACCATCTGCCAGGAGATAGTGTCGGATCCCACAGGCCAAGGCCTCAGTCCTGCAAGACCGCCTCCCCCAGCACACACACCGCAGATGCCAGTTGAAAGCTCACATTGTCACTGGTGCTTCTGACCCATCGGCTGTTGTTCAGAGGTGCCCATGACCCCTGCTCAGCTTCAGTTAATTGGCTAGAGTGGCCCACAGAACTCAGAGAACACATGTCTACCAGTTTATTAAAGGGTATGATGCAGGATGCAGATGACCAGCCAGGAGAAGAGGGTGAGAGGTCGCAAGTGTAGGAGGTTCTGTCCCCGTGGAGTTGGGTGTGTCGCTGTCCTGATGTAGATGTTGTTCGCCAACCCAGAAGCTCTCGGACCCCCGTGCTTTGGGGATTTTTGTAGGAGGCACGATTGATCGTTAACTCCATTTTCAGTCCTTACCTCTTCTCAGAGGATGAGGGGTGGGGCTGAAAATTCCAAGCTTCTAATCACGGCTTGGCCTTTCTGAGGACTGTCGCCCACCCAGGAGCCCACCCAGAGTCACCGCGTTGCTACATAAGATGTGTCCAGTGCTCTAATCACTCAGGAAATTCCAAGGGTTTTAGGGGCTCCGGGCAGGAAACGGGGATGAAGATCAGACTGCATATTTCCTACTAGAAGTCACAGTGTCACAGTCTCTGGCGGGTCATGGCTCAGGTGGGCCTTGCCCGCCCGCTGGAGACCCTCAGGGCTGCAGAGGTCAATAAGCCCCACTTTGAGATAAGGTCCCCTTTCACTGCCCAGCCAGGCGCTGGACCATGGAGCTCCTGCTCTGTCCCGTCCTGAGGGATCGAGAAGATGTCTCCAGGCATCTGGTTGACTGAGGGCCAAGTCTGGTGCTGTTTAATGAAGTCATGGAGAATCAGCTTGTTTCCATGGTCTAATCACATGGACAATGTGTTGAATGGTGCCCAAGAAGTCATTCTCTTTAAATCCCAAAAGGGAAAATATCCCCAAGGGAGGGAAAGAGAAAACTTCTTTAGCATGGAAGGCAGAGGGGAACAAAGAGAGAGAGAGACTGACTAGAAAGGCTATGGACGAGAAAGTAAAACCTCCAAGATGATGTGAGGTTTCTTTCCAGAAGCCCAGAGAAGGTAGTTACCAACTCTGAGGATTGCCCGGCTTAGCTCCCTGTGGGATTTCATGTGGTCCAGGGTCCTCGGGGATATGTGGAAAAATCAGGATGGCTTGATGGCCTTATCAGGGGAGACTGCCTTAGGCAGAGGGAGTGAGCCCAGGGATCTCCAGAGCTGACTACTGTCCATAGCCAGACAGGGTTTGGGCTCCTAGAGGGGATCTCTGTCACAGAAAGGAGAGCCTGGAAACTGAGCCCTGGAATCTCAAGAGCCTACGGCTCTTGGTCTCTGGCCAGAGCCTCCTGCCTGGAGAAGGCTTGAAGGAAAGGGCAAAGGGCTGGAGAGTCTCTTCAGAGCCAGCTCTGCCTTGGCTGAGGCCCGTTGACAGAGCAGCTCCAGCTGTCTGTCCGGTCAGCTGCCCGCTGTGGTGGCTGTGGGCCTGGGAAGTAAGGAATGTGAGTGAGGAGCACTGGCCTTGAATGAGGGTGGCAGGTGTGAAGGAACCGGTCCCCCATCCCAGCGTTCCTCCAGAGGAGGCCTACATCGGGGCCTGGCCTGACCTGATCCCTGCGAGACTAGACAAGAGAGGGGGGCCCGGGGTCTCCAGTTAAATGCTGGGCCATCACGACCCTGACTTAATCTGATCCACATCCTTAACAGACTAAGGTTAAGGTTAAGGTTAGAGTTGCACCTTTGTCATGTGTCCCCTCCTAGAATGCTGAGGCCACAAAGAAGCCAGCCAATGCATGTCTGAGTGTGAGGGTGAGTGTGTGTGAGCGCATGGGCATGTGCACCCCCCACCCTAAGGGGTTGTGACCTCAGGGGAGACAGGAGCAAGAAGCATAGGTGGACTGACGGGTGGCCTGTGCATCCCCTTCGGGCAGCCCTGAGTGGAGAGATGGCTATGTCCCTGAAAGTGTCTCACACTTGAAGGGGACAAGCCGGAGGTAAGTTTGCATCAGGAGAAAGGGAATGGATATTAGCTCCACTGAGAGCAGGAAGTGCTATTGGTCTAGGTAACCCCAAGACCAAGAAGGTTCTTGGCACAAAGCGCTGCTAAATAAATTCTTGTGAACAAGTAAGTAGCAAGCAGGTCTCAGGAGCCTTGCTCCCCTGCTGCCACTCGGGCCCTCTGACTCGCCCTCCTGGCAGCCTGGCAGAGGGGTGGCAGGTGCTGAGAGGTGAGGGGACAAGAGGCCCTGACACAGCCTTTAGTCCCTTAGTCAGAGGTCCAGAAGAGGGACTGAGCAGGTAGGGGGAACCCTAGAGGCTTTACTTCCCTCTACTGTGTCTTGTCCCAGACCCAGCCTCACACAGGCACACGCCAACTAGTGTGTTCAAGAGTATACCGTTATCCCCAGTGGGTCCCCACCATGCTGCTGTTACTTTCTGGTTCTGAGGCTTCCTGTGGCTTCCCTGACATCAGCATCCCATCCAGCAGAAGCTCTTCCCCGTGGGCACCGAGGCCGCCTCAGGGCGTGTGACAGCCTGGACGTGCCACACGTAGGAGATGGTGCACTCTGCCCCAGCTGTCAGGGCTCAGGCAGCAGGAAATACCTTGTATTTCCTTCTCTGTGGACCCCATACCTCCTCCCTGACCTGCCTCCTCCTGACCCCAGACTGCAGCCCGAGGCTGGGGGTCAGGGTCGACTCGGGACCAGGCACCCCAGTTCTCCCTGGATACGCTGACATGACAATAGGTGCTGCTGGGACCGCCCACTCGTGTGTCCCCTCTGTCCTTCCACAATGTGCGCCGAGAAAATCTATAGTCCCCGACCCCTCTTCTCGTAAAACAGAAGGTGGCCCGAGAACCTTTCAGAAGGAAAATCGGTTGATTTCTTTCCCTTGTTTGGACTGGGGAGGGGTTTGGAGAAATACATTATTCAGTCTAAAATAATAGCTGTGGATCTGATGAGAGGTTCTGGGCAAGAGCAGACCCGGCTGAGTCACCCACCATCCTGGTGCTCGTGTTTCTTAAAAATAACCCCCCTCGCAATATTCTAATTCCAGCCAGGGGAGCCCTTGGAAGAGGCCTCTCCCGGCACGACAGCGCACCCAGCTCTGCTCGTGAGAGGAGCTGGCGAGGACTGAGCAGTGTTTCTGGCCGGGCGCACAGGCAGGTGGCATGCTGTGGTAACCCACTTCTGCCCCTCGCCAGGCCGAGGAATGGCAGCTAGTGTGGCTGGGGAGGAGAAGGGTTTCATCTTCCAGGCGGTTCACCAGGAATCTCATTTTAATGCATTTCCTGCCAGTATCAGCCTCCTCCCACCCCCCACTAGGTTCTGGGTACCTGTGGGGAGGGAGGAGAGATGAGAACACAGAGGAAAGAGACAACGTAGTCTCTTCCCTTTGGAAGCCCTCACACCATGGCCACTGCAGGGCCACGTCGAGCTTTCTGAGCAGGCGCGCTCCCCAAGGGGCTTTCAGGGGTAAGGCAGAGCCTCTCCCATACGGGAAAAGACAATTTTCTTCCTACTCATTAATTCTTAGAATGTTGTCACGGTGACTTGACTTCCTGGCTTAGGACTTCGTCTCTGTTAAAATAAAAATATCCCCCAATAAAGGTAACATATCAGCCATTTGCATGTTAGTGAGAACTCGACCAAAGTTTGTTGAGAGTTTCAGGGTATTCAGCCGTGGGGATTCAAAGAAGAATTTACTTGATCCTGCTCTCAGGTTGGTCACTGGCTCCAAGGCAGGCCCAAGGTTTATGAGCCTGCAGGGTTCTTGAACAGATGTGCAGAAGGAAATGCCGTAGGAAGTCAGAAAACTGTTCGTGGGAGAAGGGGCATTTGGGTTGGACCTCGAAGGGAAGACAGAGGACATGCGACAGGGCATTCCATAGCCAAGGTGTGGAGACAGGAGTGGCCATGGTGTCATGCTCAGGTGATGGGGAGGTGCTTTGTGCGGGGTGCGGGAGGAGGACGGGGCCGTTTGCAGATGGTTGAAGACATGGGCTCTGGAGTCTGGGGCCAGCCTCTGGCTCTACCACTTGCAGGCCACGTGACTTTGCTTTGAGCCAGTTCCCTAACTTCTGGTGCCTGTTTCTCCTCTGTTAAGTGTGTAGAAACAGTGTCAACCCCATAAGGCTATGGTGAGAATTAATTAACCCATGTAACCCTCCTAGAGCAATGCCTGGCACACAGCAAAGCCTAAAATACCGAAGTTATGTTATGGTGGTGATGTCTTGGCATCTGGAAGGTGTGGGGGACCTGGGGGTGGTGCTCAGGAACGGCTTAGAAAAAGGTGGCCGAAGACACCAAACGAAGTGCATTTGCTCTCAAGGGTGCCAACGGCAGAAAAGGAGGAAAGGCAAGGGGCGGTGTTTTAGGGGCGCACAAACCATAAAAAAGGGGGTGGAAATTCTGTTCCCCCGAGGCTGAGGGGCTCCAAAGTGAGTCAGCCAGGTGAGTGGCCAAAACTGCCTTTTGAGGAGGTGGCATCCTGTGGCTGGTTGCTGCTACGACCCTGAGGAAGCCCCCATTAGAGGGCTGAGTGGGACCCACCCTGTGGCCGGTCCTGCCGACTTCCCAGCATGTACTGTTAGCCACAGGCCCGAGGGAGAGCAAACAGGGCAGTGCAGATTTATCTTCACACCTGAGCAACAACAGTAAGCTAGTGTCTTGAGTAGTATTTCCGTCTATGAAGGGCAGCCCCTGCAGAGTTTCAGGAGAGGCCGGCCTGGTGGGAGGAAGCTAGCAGGCCAGGGAGAAGGCAGGTGCGCAAATTCCCAGCCCTGGGTGGGCTCACTGGTGGATGCTGCAGGGACCATGGCCCAGGGCTTCCCGTTAAGCACGAGGAATTGCTTAATCTTCAGACAGTGGGAGATCTTGCATCCTACATGGGGTTCCAGGGAAGAGACCGGCTCTCTGAGGTGAGTCTCTGGACTTCACTCAGGGTGTGGCAGCACCCTAATTCCTGAGTGGAATTACAGCGAACTTGCTAGAAACGCGTTCTCCTTACTCCACCCACTAACCTTCCTCAGGCCTACCCGACACCTGCTGTCCCTAGCCCAGTGTCTGACTTACCAATGGATTAGCGAATTCAAGGAGGGAAATGGTACTAGTTAGGACTGGCCTTGGCTGTGGGGAAGGTGAGGTTGCAGCTGTGGCTTACCTGTGATTCACCATAATGCGAAGGCAGCTCGGCAGAGGTGGTGGTGGGGGCTTGACTGCTCTCTGCCCCTGCAGTGTGCCAGCGGGAGGACCCCGCCCCAGCTGTCACCTCCCCCAGGAAGGCGGGAAAGAGAGAGATGGAAGGGCACATGCCAGTTGTCCTCTGCACAGGTGTCCCGGTAACTGACAGCCACACACTTCCACTTCCGTCTCACTGGCTACAACTTAGTCCAAGCCCGTGCCCAGCTTCAGGGAGGCTGTGAAATGGGGCTTGTAGTCCAGGCAGCTCTGTGCCCAGCTAGAAATCAGGGGTGTCCTTACTAAGGAAGAAGGGGAGAGTGGATGATGAGGGGCAGCGTATAGGCTCTGTCAGACACAGGGCCTTAAGAACATCAGCTAAAAACAAATGTAACTCATATTGGGGTAAGAAATACAACGGTAGGAGAGGGAACGTGGAAATCATATTTTAATTGCTACAGGAAATGTCTCCCATTTAATCCTTTTCTAAAGCAAGGATTACCTATGAGCACTTCAATCTTAATCTCTGAAAAAGTGAGTTTTTCATTACTAAATTTTCTCAAAGTGGGCCACTCGGAGGAGGGGAAGACACATAAATGCTTAGGTGTAGCTGTATACTGGAAAGTACCTTAGGAAACATATTTAGGGCACAGAGAGGTTTTGCCACTGAATGATTTTGCACGGTGGCATGCCTCTTCCGATGTGCTGTCCGAGGTTCCCCCGATATGGACAGTCACATCTGGAGTCGTGACCGTCTCTCTGACAGCTGAGCCTCTCCAGGTGAGACGCTGAACCACCTGAGATGGCTCACAGCTGCTGGCTTCCCCCTGGGCCCCACACCGGGAAGCCAAGGTTTCAGGGGAATTTGGCTCAGATTTTTAGTTCGACTGTAGTGCATGTGACACGTTAGCCCCCTGCAAGGGTCACAAGTTAGTGTGACCAAATTCAGGCTGAAAGTTGAACTCATTCAGCAACCCATACATTTGTATGAACTCCGGATTGAAAAAAGCCTGTTAAAATGTTCCCGAAAACCTGTAAAAGGTGGACTGTGGAACAAGAGGCAGAGTTGGGAGCTGTGGCGGGTGGCTGGGGTGGGAGCAAACATCACAGGGTTAGGAGAACTGAGTCAAGGCGGCCCCTGAAAATACTGAATTTCTTTCTCCATCCCATCCCCTCTGCCCACCACCTGCCTTTTACCTGCAGGCCTGCTCTGCCTGAGAAGAAGGGGGCTGACCTCAGCACTCTGAATGAAGTGGGCTATCAAATCCGAATTTAGGCAAAGCCATACCAGCCAGCAAGAGGGCTTCTGTGGTGCTTCTCTCTGCACTTTACCCAGCGTCTTCAGGGGGAACTGCAACTATTTATTAAGAACTTGTGAGTTTTATTTTTAAGGATTCACTTGGAAACAGAATCTGAGTGGGTGGTAACAATGTAAAAAAAATTCATGCAGGGGAAACCATGAAAAGGCTGAAGTCACACACCCCGCTGGGGTTGGACTGCCTCCCTCACTCCAGATAGGAGGATGATACCGTCGGTGTAGTTCTGTGCTTTTCCACCTACCTACATTCTTTCACTGGCTGTCCACATTTTCCCTCTCCACGTACATGTTCATGAAGTCCCCCCTCCCACTTGATGTAGTAAGGTAACTCAATCAGTATTAATGTTTTCTGCAGCAATAACAGAGGCAAAGAATGGTGGGTTTTTTTTTAAGCTGTCAATATTACCTCAGCATCTTGACATCAGATATGCAAACTTAATAGTGTTTTGTTTTTTATATTCTATTTGTATTGCTTCCCCAGTATTTCCCATGGGGGTCTCCACGGAGTTTGGAATTCTTTCCTGGTGCATACACGTGATGAGATTTAAGGTATTATATGCAAGTGTTTTGCTAAAAAGCACTGAAATTCTTCTGGCAATACGGGAAGTCATTTTCAGGAGTTACTTTCTTAATCTTTCTTAAAGCACCACTGACAGCAGCTTTTGTTCTTTCAAAACAAAACAAAACAAGCACGTTCAGAAGCTAGTCTACGTTCTGTCACTCACATTTAAACTTTGCAGACTCTCGCAGAAAGGAGAAGCAGTCATGCAGCTTTAGGAAAATGTACCAGTGTGACGATTACCCCTGATGATAACACAACTCAGAAAGGCAGAGAGGCCGGGAGCAAAACCGCAGGTGTTGGGAAACAGACAATCTTTCTGTTCACATTTCATCCAATTGTTTAAACTCTAAGCCAGGCCTTGATTGTGAAGGACTCACTGCTGTTAGAGACGTGTTCCGATGTCTTACATTAAGACCAAATTGGGCGCGATGTGATTATTTTTGTGTACCTTACTTTTCAGTACGACTTCATGATATTTAGGAGCTGGTATTGAAAAATGCAATGAATTGGAGAAGCACGGGGCCTTTTTTAAGCGGTGAAGTTTTCAGGTCCTGTGTTACAACTTACAGTGTGACTTGGTCCATGATGCTCGGCGTGACTGTCTGGCCTGCACAAGGGAGTTCCAGGGCAACTTCTGGCTGCAGACCACACAGAATAACTCTAGCAGCATCCCAAGTCTGTACATTATCACTATCAAAAATACAGCTTCTATTTTGTTTGTTTTATCTTAGTAACCATGGCAACTCATGAGACCAAAAGACATTGAAGCAAAGTCTGCTAGTCAACAAAAGTGTTACTTCAGTCTCAGTCTTCCCCTCTGACTTTCTTTGACTGGCACTGATTGTAGGAAGGGATAAAAAAAGAACCTGCCCGTTCCGATTCTGAACCTCTGAGGGTGAGCGACAGGGAGAGTGAAAGGACTGCATCCATCCTTTAGCCGTGTGCACATGGCCTCACTTTACCCTAAAAATCAATGTTATTACTAGAAAGTACTGATTTCTTGGGGGGAAAAAGGAAGTCTAATGTCCTTTACATAAACAGGAACAAGCAAGTACACATCTCAGAATAAAATGTAGCATAAGTTAGAAATTCTGAAGTTAATCACTTCCAGAATAGTATTATCAGTCAGCGGTGTTTACAATGAGTTATCTCTGTGTGTCTTCCCAAGGCCAACCCGTGAGCCCTTCTGCAGCCCGTGGCCACGTGGATTTATAGTAGTCAGCGAGTCATTTCATTCCCATTTTGAAAACAGGTCTGTTTCTTCTGTTTGTCAATCTGAAACTTTATAATATCCAATGAGAAGACTAGTTATAACACTGCAGTCCTTCTAAGAGCTTGGAATAGGGTTTTGCAAGCACTACTTCTGTACTGTCCCAACTAAAATACAGAAAGTCTGTAGGTGCAGAGCCTCTTGTTTCTCACAAAAAGGGGGGAAAAGAATAGGAATACAAAGTGTTTCTAATATGCTGATGTACAAGCCTTAAAGCTGCCAGCTGGCTTGATGATTCAATTCAGTAAGCTGATTTCTTCCATACTAACTTCTTGATTTTAAGAGTCATTTCTCCAAAGCAAAGAATTAGTCACAGACCCAAGAAAATTCATCGAAAATATTTAGTTGTCACTCTATTGTTAATGCTTATGGAATGTTAATTTCTAAAAGATGTGAGAAAGGAACCAAATTTCTAAATTCTAGTATAGTAATTAAATTTTAGTATTAAGGCAAAACACACATAAAAAAATGATATGATTTACCCCCCAAAATTGATTTTGAAACTGACTACAATTGAAAAGATCAAAAATGAAACTGAAATGGTTTGAAATCTGGTTTTGAAAACATTATTAACGCAGGAGAAATTTTATGCTCAAGCCATTATGGCAATACATGCGAAGTTTAAATGAATGACAGAAATCTTGATTTTAGACTACGTGTGAGTACACTTTATTTCAGAAAGTGGTATTTACTATTTTCTATACACTTTGAAATCATGAGCATTTCACTTTTTCTAAGTCAATTATTTCATAAGGATTTTATTAATAGATATTGGTAAATGGAACTTTGGAAATCTTAATTCAGTATTCTTACTATACTCAAGGCTTTTGTAAGCTAGTTTTATGTACAACCTTGTACAGTTTTTTTGACATACAATTCAGAATCTTGTTTATTCTCTTGGACTTTGTTCTGGCCAATACATTTTTTTTAAATCTTTAAAAAAACCCTGTGATTGTTTTAGTGGGTATTTTTCTAAGTAAACGAAAACTTGTGTGACGGCATTTTAGAGAGTGCCGGTTCGTGCGCGTCTGAAGTTAATGCTTTTCTCACCACTTGTACGTTTACACAGCATGGGGCTTTAATAAAACCATCCTGGAAACTTAAGGACTGTTTTTCTTCTAAAAATGTAAGATAGTGTGATGTTTTTTTCTGGTCCACTTACTGTACACTTGTCCTAGTAAACTAACTGATCGTTCCCTCAGCCTTGTCTTCTTCCACAGTTTTCAGACCCCATATGGAACAGCACTCTACTCTGGCACATCTTCACTCCCTTGTATTTACCATCAGCCTAAGTCATAAAGGCGGAAAAGGGTGAGGGAATGATTTAGAGGAGGCAACAAGCCAGCTTACACAGCTTAGTACATCTACCAAAAACACCTCAGGCGTGGATGTACTGGTATAGTAATTTATTCTAATAATCTAATAGGTAATTCATAGGTTCAAAGTACAAATGACTTGACATCTGTTTCCCCAATCCCTTAAACTCTCTAGATTCTAACGCAGTTTTTTAAGGAAAGCAAAGGGTTAAAAGCAAACAGTTGCTAAATTAAAAAACAAAACCAAAGAAGGACAGACTTCAAACGTGCATATTATCTTGCTGTCAAAAGCAGTAGCCACACCCAAATTCCATCACCGGCAATACCCCTCCCCATTTGAAACTCCGACAGCACAGCACTGCAGGCTGTGGGAGCCGTGGTTTCAGCCGCTGGCCGGGTTAGCTGCTCCGGGCAGGTGAGTACTAGGCTCCAACAGTTACCCGCTCTTCTCACCAAAAAAAAGGAAAGAGACAAGTGGACACTTAATTTTAGCGCAGCTTTAAAAACCTGTGAAAAAGCTACACTGACCCTTTGTCCTCCAGTCCACAAACTAACCCTTTGTTCTATAAACTAAAGAAGAAAGTAATTTTATGGATTAACTCTATCAAAAGGGCCTAAAACACAATATATTAATCAGGATATAAAAAATTAAATTTCCACAGAGGCTTTCAGGGATGTTAGTTTGTCAATAATAACCTTTTTAAAAGTTAATTTGTTAATAAATTCATACAACAGAAAGCAATAATCAATGAATTTTCCTTTTTCTTTCAATACTGAAAGGGGATAATTACATCTATTATTGTCATTTGATGATAATATCTGCTAATAGGGCAGATTATAATATTCTGAAAACTGTGACTAGAAAATGTGAAAAATCCTAGACCTATAGTTAATACCACAAGTAAAAAATCCCCAAAGTGAGAAATTAAGCATTTAAAAGTACAGGGTCCGGCACAAATAACGGCCCCCCCCCCTTTATTACAAAATCATAAGCATGTGATTCTGTAACACAACAATGTCACACTCAAGCACACCGCGTGACATTTTAGGTGAACTGTTCAAATTGCCGTCCACCTCGTGTGAGACATTCACATACCCTACCACCCACACTCAAGCGAGCCTTCCCTCTGCTGACCCCTGTGCTGTATTCACTTACTACAGGTTTTACTAAGCTGTTCCTTATTACCCACATGCCTTTGGGGGAATTCACCTATTTCTTTTTGAAATAATGGTGGTAAGCACTTTAATAGAAAAACTTTTAATGTCCACGACTATAAAGCAACCACTGCTTTCTAATTTAAAGTGAAGCATTCTATTAAGAAAACCTACTGTAAAAACTTTTATGATTCAGTAAATTCAATATAAAATTATTTAGTAAAAATGCATATAATTCTTTGATCCCCATGTCTGAAAAAGAGAAAATTTTCACTTTTTATGTTTTAAAAATTTTGATTCCAACACTCACATGAAGCCAACTGCAGAATTCATTAGACCTGCTCTTAACCACTTAATGTCAGCACTATCTCACACTGTAGCATCGTGGTAAGAGAAACACATTTTAGAAACAAAACCACCAAAACCGTTAAAATTACTAAAGAATATCAGGTCTCCTTGTTGGTGTCATTCCACTAGACTTTTGCTGGCTTCCTCTAATTTCTGAGGAAAAACAAAAATAATCTTAAGCTGCTACTTTGTTCCAAAGACAGGCTTCCTCCTGACGTATTTCTGCAGCACTGGTTCACTAATATAAAATCTCTCCCTGACCCAGGGGTCTTTCCTTGAAACTAAAGAAGAAAAAAACACAGCTAGGGAAATGAAGGCATAGCCCCAGTTTCTGTCTCCTGTAACGGCTCGTCTGTTAAGAGGGTGGAAGAGTGGGCCTAAGGACCTCGTCCCACTGGTTACAGGATCTGCATGTCCCCAACAAAAGGCAGACACATTCCATGTCCCAGGATGGTAACAAGATGATCAAACAACCTGTACAATTTCTTGAAAGCATATCGAGACCCCTCAAAAACAAACTAAAATGGTTTACTTGTCAATGACCCAGTGATTTCTAAGATGACCTAATTAGGACTCACTCAACACACACATGGTCCTCACCGTGCAATCAGGCCTCTGGAAGGGAAATGCATTGTGGTTTGCAAGAACTCAAAGGTACCTGCGATGTACTGTAAAACTTGCCACAAACATGAAATGGAGTATTTACTAAGAGGACTAAAGAAGTTTTAAAATCACTGTCTATTTTACTGGAATTTAGAAAAAAAATATTTACAATTTTTTTTTTTTTACAATAAAGAGCATTTAGATTTCATTTGTCAGGAAAATATTCTTTCATTATTAAAAAAGAGAACTGCTGTAAACTTGTTTCTTCTGATATCTGTTCCAAGCATTTAACATAACCTCTTCAGCAACTCCACAGTGCAAAAATAAACAACATGCAAACTCTGAAGAACAGCTTTACAGTCGCTGGAAAAGAATATAAATTGGAAAGAAAAGTCTATCATCAAAGAAGAGTCAGAGCTGAAGTCGGAACTTAGCCAGTAAAGGCAGGTGATCTGAGGAGTTGTTTTCGTTTGGGAGCCCGTTAACTGTCCATAAGTCTTGTTCTGTAAGGAGTGACAGTCTAGCTAGAAGTTTCAAGCCACCAACCAAAGCAGCTTCAGCTCCTGCGTTGGAGAAATACACATATTTAGTGAAACTATCAATAGGTTATTGTAAATTAATCATGCAAGTCTTTTTCCCTCCCAAACAACAACGATACAGAACTTGAGACCCCTCTGGAAGTCTAAAAATAAAACAGTTTTCAGAATATGATTAAATTTTCACTAATATAAGTTGCTTAAAAGTTTTCAGAATATGCTTAAATATTTGAGTTGTAACCTAATTATAATGGCCAAATACACAGCAGATTCAGATGTTTAGTTTTTTTTCTATTTCAGATATTTTTCTATTTCAAGTTCTGAAAATATTCCAGAAGAGAACATCAAGGTAATGTTTGGTAATTCTTGTCACATTTAGAGTAATTTCAGATTGACAACTTCGTAAGAAATTCACCCATCAACCACTCTATAGTTGTATAAATCCAGACAGACAGTGCTACAGCTAAGGAGGAAGTTTATAAGGTGACTGGGAAGTAAATTTATAATTTGGTCCCAGAGAGTCACTTTAGTTCACAAGAAGTAAAAGAGGATATGCTCTTAAAATCTGAGGTGCTGGTTCATGACATACTGCCGCCACCTAGTGAAGAGTTAAGGCATGACAACTACCAGAACCTTGTTACATTCTAAGTACAGGGCCTATTTTGCAGAGTCGATCTACTGGGGAGGAGTTAAGTCATCCATTGAGTATTACTAACACGGTTGTCCGCAGTAGGAAGAAAAAAACAAAACAAAAAGGAAAAGGGGAAAATAAAGTAGCACCAAAAAATGGAAGAGAAAAAAAGGAAAATCGGAAAAGACAACAGCTGCATTCTGGACTGTCAAAGTTTTCTGAATGGTACTTTTTGACTGTCACTTATATGAAACAGCATTTTCTTCTCCACATTAAATCCTTTGATTAATAGAGCCTTATTTTCACTGAATCATACAAGAAAAAGTGTTGCAGCACCTTTGCTTTTGAAAACCCAGTCACAGCCTTCTGTTTGCAGAAAAACTCCAGTCCTCCAAGGTCAACATGACCGAACTGTCTGCCGCTGGAAGATAAACAAGTACAGCCGTGGCTGTGTCTACCCGGTTTTATACAACTGTGGGGTGGCTGATGGGTGAATTTCTTGGGAAGCTTTCAATCTCAAATAACTCTTAACGTTACGAGAATTACCGAGCATTATTACACTGATGTTTTCTTCCGGATTATTTTTAGAACTTGAAACAGAAAAAAGGTACTACGATAATGTTGCTGGCAAGTGAAACCAAAGGGTAATGTGAAGGATCGAGAACTCAGAAGGTAACTGGACTGGAGGGTAGAGATGAGGATATAATTCTTAGGTAATAATTTGCTTTGAGGTCTTTCACTGCCTCTACGTTTTGCAGGTGATTAACTGATTTATTCAAATACATCACCAGTCTGTCAACTATATTACCAACTTAAAAATATTTTTAACTTCTAGCCCTGGCTGGTGTGGCAGTAGACTCAGGGGTCATGGGTTTGATTCCTAGTCAGGGTACATGCCCAGGTTGCGGGTCCAGTCCCTGGTCGGGGCGCGTATGAAAGGCAATGGATTGATGTTTCTCCTTTTCGTGTCAATGTTTCTTTCTCTCTCTCTCTAAAATCAGTGAACATGTCCTTGGGTGAGGATAAACATACATATTTATATACATAAACATATATATGTATTTAACTTCTAAATCTAGAACTTCATCTAGACGTTTAGCTAACTTTGTCAATTTCAGCCTTGAGGTTTTAGCTACTGTGTCCTCAAGCAGAACTTAAGATTACATGCTTCCTTTACCTGGCTGCCCAGCAACATCTTCCTTTTCCACAGAATAGAATATGTAGTCCACAGTTATGGCACTTCGGGAATGACAGGTGGTCACTTCTGGAATTCCAGTGTCAGGAAAGTAATGCGAATAAACAGACGACAAGCTGAAATGGTGCTGTAAATATGAAGACAACCTAAATCGAAGAGAAAAGTGTTTAGCATCCATCAGGTTTTTCATGATTTTATAATTCCTCCTATGAAAGCACTTTTTCATTTCATTTCCAGACAAAGCCAGACATTATCAGGACAAGCTTTACGTACACAGACAACATCAGAACTTGGCATGTGTTCATGCAGTGGTTACCAAAACCCACGAACCAGGTTGTGAAACATAGGCGTGGGGGGCTCAGTAATTAAAATGCTCGTGTGACTTGTTACTAACTATACTCGAGAATCCCCACTTACTAATGAACACATCCTAAAACAATTCACAGGCACACTTATCTTACTGGGCCTCACTATTGCACTTTGCTGACGTGGCATTTTTTACAAATGAAAGGTTTGTGGCCACGCTGCAAGACTTTCAGCGCTGCTTTCCAACAGCATTTGCTCCCTTCGTGTCTCTGTGTCACATCTGGTAATTCTCCCAAATTCCAAACGTTTCCATTCTTGCTGTTTGTCACGGTGACCTGCGCTGCCATAAACCACACCCACACAAACGGCAAACGTAACTAGTGAACGCGGCATGTGCTCTGACTGCTCCACTGGCCGACCATTCCCCACCTCCCCGCCTCCTCGGGCCTCCCTGTTCCCTGAGACACAACAACACTGAAATTGGGCCCATCAGTAACCCCATGGTGGCCTCTAAGTGTTCAAGTGAAAGGAAGAGTGACGTGTCCCTCAGAGGAAGGCATGTTCAAAGCCAAGGCAGGCTGAAAGCTAGTCCTCTTGCGCCAAACAGCCAAGTTGTGAATGAGAAAGAAAAGTTCTTGAAGGAAACTCAAAATGCTACTCCAGCGAGCCCATAAGTGATAAGAAAACAGAACTGCTTTATTGCTGACATGAAGAAAATTTTAATGGAAGTACATACCAGCCACAACATTCCCTTCAGCCAAAACCTAATCCAGAGCAAGGCCTTAATTCTCTACAATTCTATTAAGTCTGGGAGGTGAGGGAGCTGCAAAAGAGAAGTTTGAAGCTAACAGAGGTAGGTTCATAGGTTTAAGGAAAGATGCTGTCTTTGTAACATAAAAATGCAAGGTGAAGCAGCAAGTACCAATGGAGAAGCCACAGCAAGTTGCCTCAAAGATCTAGCTAAGGTACCTAATGAAGATGGTTACACCAAACAACAGATTTCCCATGTAGACAAAAGAGCTGTCTGTTGGAAGAAGGTGCCACCCAGGAATTTCATAGCGAGAGAGAAGTCAATGGCTGGCTTCAGAGCTTCAAAGGACAGGCTGACTCTCTTGCTAGGGGCTAATGCAGCTGGTGACTTTAAGTTGAAGCCAGTGCTCATTTACTATTTTGAAAATCCTAGGGTCCTTAAGAATTATGCTCTCTCTCTAACTGTGCTCTATAAATGAGATATCAAAGCCCGGGTGATAGCACATCTTTTTATACCATGATTTACTGAATATTTAAGTCCACTGTTGAGACCTACTGCTCAGCAAAAAAGATTCCTTTTACAATATTACTGCTCACTGACAATGCACCTGGTCACCCAAGAGCTCTGATGGAGATGCACAGTGAGATGAATGTTGTTTTCGTGCCTGCTAACTCAGTATCCATTCTGCAGCCCGTGGATCAAGGAGTAATTTTGCATTTCAAGTCTTAGTGAGAAATCTATTTCAGAAGGCTATAGCTGTCATAGTGATTCATTCCCCTGATGGATCCGGGCAAAGTAAATTGAAAACCTCTGGAAAGGGTTCACCATTCTACATGCCATTAAGAGCATTCCTGATACATGGGAAGAGGTCAAATATCAGCATTAACGGGAATCCAGAAGAAGCTGATTTTAAGCCTCATGCATGACTTTGGGTTGTTCGAGGCTTCTGTGGAGGAAGTAGCTGCAGGCATGGCGGAAATATAAAGAGAACTAGAATCAGAAGTGGAGCCTGAAGATGTGACTGAGTTGCTGGCGTCTCGTGATCAAACCTGAACAGCCCTGGCCAGGTAGCTCGGTTGATTGGAGTGTGGTTCCCACATGCCAAAGTTGTGGGTGTGACCTCCGCTCCAGTCGGGGCACATACCAGAATCAACCAATGAATGCATAAATAAGTGGGACAGCAATCACTGTTTCTCTCTCGGTCTTCCCTTCCGCTCTAAAATCAGTACATAAAGTTAAAAAAAAAAAAAAAATTCCCTGAACAGAGGAGTTGCTTCTGCTCGATGAGCAAAGAAAGTGGTTCCTTGAGATGGAACCTACTCCTGGTGAAGATGCTGTGAAGACTGCTGAAATGACAACAGAAGTTTTAGAATATTACCTAAAAAGAGTTGATAAAGCAGCAGTAGGGTTTGAGAGGTCTGACTTCAGTACTGAAAGAAGTTCCACTCTGGGTAAGATGCCATCAAACAGCATCGCATGCCACAGAGACATCATTAGTGAAAGGAAGAGTCGATCGATGTGGCAAACTTCATTTTTGTCTTATTTAAAAAAACTGCCACAGCAACCACCATCCCCACAAGTGAGCAGCCATCAATACTGAGGCAAGACCTTCCATCAGTGAAAAGATTATGACTCACTGAGGGCTCAGACGATGGTTAGCATTTTTTAACAATAAAGTATTTTTAAATTAAGGTATGTGCATTTTTTAGATATAATGCTATTGGAGACTTAACAGATACAGTATATTGCAAACATAATTTTATATGCACTGGGAAAACAAAAAAATTCACGTGACTTGCTTTACTGAGATATTCAATATGTTGTGGTGGTCTGGAAGCGAACCTGCAGTATCTCTGAGGGTATGCCTGTGTGTGTGTGTGTGTGTGTGTGTATACACATATTGTTTTTAAGAAAGAAAATCAAAATGCCGTTAGGAATACCATTTAGATCCTACCAGACTGTTGATGTCAGAGGTACTGTATTTTTCTGCAAACTGTTATCTTATTATCAACTTTTGAGATTACTCATATAAGCTGTATAAAACACTGTATTTATATAAAGATACTTAAAAGTGTACCCTACTTTGTATAAGAAGATTTAGAATTATTCAAAACTAAGTATTTATTAGTAAAACTAGCCTTTTATTAACTTTACTCAGGAAAGTTTTGACTATATTTGAATAGTTCAATCATAAATTTTTAAATATGTATTTTTTAATTAAAAAAAACATTTCCTGCCCTAACCAGCATGGCTCAGTTGGTTGAGCATTGACCAGCAAAGCAAAAGGTCACCGGTTCGATTCCCAGTTAGGGAACACGCCTGGGTGGTGGGACCTATCCCTGGTTGGGGCATGTGCGAGAAGCACTTGATCGATATTTCTCTCCCTTTCTTTTTCCTTCCCTTCCCCTCTCTCTAAAAATAAATAAGTAAAATATTTTTAAAACATTTCTTCCTTTATTAGATTCTCATACATGAGATATTTTTTAAAAACAAGGTATATAAATAAGACTGAGAAGAAAAAATGAGAGGTGATTGTAATTTGGTCCCTAAACTTAAATGTTAAAACAAAATCTGAACTATAGAAGAGCCACAATATAAAACAATGAAGACATTAAGAAACTCCCCAAAGGATTTAAGTCTCCATCTGTTCTATTAAAACGCACGTTTCTCGACCATAGCCCCAAATACCATACTTCCTTAATAATTAGGAGTCCAGGCATCTTCACCCTTCTACCTCTGATGACCTTTTCGTGTAGTTTAAGAGAGAAGTATAAACAGTTATCTTTCCTACTGACATATTCCTTTTTGGATCAATTCTCCTATAGACAGTTCTGAGATCTAGTAAGTCGAAGGAGGCTAAAGATCTTCTTGACATTTCAAAGATACTTTTCTGCAATCTTGACCTTTGTAATAGCAACACATTTTCAAGAGCACTGGCTGGCCCAGATCCACGGGCAAGCTGCTTCCTTTAAGTAACACTGCTGAGGCACCTCCTGGGCCCGTCGTTGAGCTTTCTGTGCTGTCTCATCTCACCCTCCCACAACAACGCGCATTACATGTAAGGAAACTAAACCTCAGAGGCGTTAAGATTCTCGCTCAAAGTCAAACAGCTAAAAAGCAGCAAACTCAGAGCTGGTACTTGGGTCTATTTGACAGAAGAGCTCACATTCTTCACCAGCACAGAATAAATACCGTTTCTCTGCCCCCCTTTTATTGAATTTATTGGGGTGACGCTGGTTAACAAGATTATACAGGTTTCAGGTGCACAGTTCTACAGCACATCACCTGGACACTGTATTGTGTGTTCACCCCAAATCCAGTCTCCATTCATCACCATGTACCCCCCCCCCACCCTCCTCCACCTGTCCCCACCCCCTTGCCCCGGCGATCACTTTGTAAAGAATCAGTTTTGAGAAATGATAGTTTCTACTTGACTACAGTCGGCTAATGTCCACTGCTGCTTTCCAGAACTCACTTTTCAGCTGTCACAAGGACTTCTGTTTTATCCAGCTGTGTTTGTGTCAGACCACTGTCTGTAAGAACAAAGAAAAATACCTATTTTAATACTACCAGTACAGCTTTGCTCTAGTTTGCCCAGAACAGTCCTTTTACTCTAGGAACAATATTTAGGATATACCTAGCTCACAGACGCCTAGTTACATCTTTCACCCTAGAACCAATGTTTTGATCATCTCCAGAATTAGCAAACATAAAATGCCAACATTTCCAAAGCAACATGCAAGTAATTCATGCAAAGATAATTCTGAAAGTTCTACTTTTAGAAGGTAAATTTAGTGCTCTTTAGAAAAAGGAATAAGCAGCCCTGACTGGTGCGGCTCAGTCTGTTGGGCGTTGTCCCGCAAAGCAAAAGGCCTCCGGTTCGTTTCCCGGTCAGAGCACACGCCTGGGTTGCAGGTTTGGTCCTGGCCCAGGACGCCTGTGAGAGGCAACTGACTGATGTTTCTCTTTCACACTGATGATTCTCTCCCTCTCTTTCTCCCTCCCTTCCCCTCGCTCTAAAAATAAATAAAAAAGGAATAAGCAAACAACTATTTTTTTATGTATATATTTATTCCAGAAATGTTAGCCTTTTAAAAACTTAGTTTTACATTCAAAGGGAAAGTATCATGAAGAAGACTGCCAAAATGTGTTGCGAACACTTACCTGTCTTTTCTACTTTTGGTACCTGCTGTACCTCATACACACAGTTCTGTGAGATACCTAGGTTTGGGGGCCAAATTGGAATAGATAAAATTCTTTGTCCCCATGAAGACTGTTCCTGGCCAGATACCTAAACAAAATTTCAACAGGTATCTTAAGTGAGTAGATTTTAAATAGTTTATGTATTGAAAAGTTTGTGTTAAATGAAAGGGAATCCAAGAATAGTAAATATTACTTTTTATTCTTTATATTAAGTGATTATTTGTGCTTATAAAATCTTGTTCAAATACAGTTCAGAAAGCACTTATTATTTACATGAACATGGCAATCTTTTCCTATACGTGTTTTTCTCTAATTTGGACATCTAAATGATGGCTGTGGACTAATACCGCCCCTCCTTTCTGCTATCTGCAATGTAGTTCCTATTACATAAAATACTAAGAGATGAACTCATAAAATTTTAAACTATCACTCAAAAGTCAGTGGTGAGAAACATTTTGGTTAAGTATAATGAACAAATGATCAAAAGTAAGCAGAAGCGAACACAACGATATTAAAAACGGGATCAATAATACTCAGCTCAGGAATTAAAACATTTATTATGTGAATAAGACTTATAAAGCAATATTAAATTAGTTTGCTAACTGCATTGCTCATATCCAGTACTCAAAGTTCTATTCTGCCACCTTGTGAGTAGTTCCTTATTTATGAAGTACTCATGTCTGTCAATGTTTTTCTTTTTGCCTTCTCTTCCATTTTGGATTTTTTGCTGTCTGCCAATTTCTCCAAGCGGAATGCTGCCACAAATAGATGGAAAAGTTGCAGTTCAACCAAGTAGATATAATTCCTGATTAGTAGTTGTGGAAAATCACCACAGCTTGGTGAAGTGAGGGGACGGGATAGTCCAAGGTTTCCCAATAGCCCATGAGGACGCGCCCTCACACTGCAGTGAACACAGGCCCACGTCCACCTCCTAATAATGACGAAGCGAGCACTTACCTTTCCTATGGCAAGTCCTTCGTAATTCAATTTTCCTTCCTTTATGAAACTATAGAGCGGAGAGCCAGGAACCGAATTAAAGTCCCCACACATAACAATAGGGCAGAAGCTGCCATCTTTCTGATGGGCAACACTGGAGATCTCTGCCAGAAGCATGGCCAGCTGGGTCAGCTTTATATCACCTCGCCTTGGATTATACAGCAGATGTGTGTTAGCCACACAGATGGCAGGAGAGGCACCGCTTGGAATTTTGGGCTGCAAGAGTAACACCAATCCTACATTGTCTCTGTCCAACAGAGGAACGTCAGGACGGTAGAATTCCACTGGGTTCACTGATAGGAGTGAAAACTTGGAATGTTTGAAGCAAATGGCACAACCATCTGGTTTCTTTCCTGTCCGAATCTTGTATTCACAGTGATAACCTGTAAGAAAGATTTAAAATGAGGGACTGTTTTATACACATACACACGCATATATGGCAAACACAGCTAATATTTTTGAACACTGTTTACCAAAGTGTATTTTGTAAAACATCAGTAGGACATCAGTAAGTGTTGGAATCAAAAAAGTTTGGGACTGGGTCTGAAAGGTCTCTCCTGGCGGACTTCAGTCTTACAGATGCTAATGTGCATCACCACGCTCTCCTTTCCATCCTAGTCAATCAGAGTTGTGACAAAGACTGAAGGGCCTTATAATAATCCGCCCACCATGCACCTCTGACCTTTTTGCCTCTAACTTCTCCCTCGCTCCACTCCACACACACTAGCCTCTCATCTGCCTGACAGCACTCCAACCTCGAGGCCTTGCCTTTGCTATTTCCACAGTCTGGAATGTTCTAGGCATGGCTTGTTCATTTACCTCTTTTTAGCCTGTGCTCAAATGTCACCTCCTCTGGTCATTTGTTTACAACTGAAAGCTGACTTACTCCACTCTCCCACCTTTCTCCAGAAAACTATCATTACTTAATGAACTAGTCACATGTTTGCTTGGTTTGTTGTCAACTGTACACTCAAGGGCGGAGACTTATCTGTGTTGCTCTCTGCTATATCCCTACTACTGAGAACATTGCATAGTGTATAGTAGGCACTCAAAAAATAGTTCTCAAATGAATGAATGCAAAGTGGGGAGCATTTCTCAGACAGATAACTTGTTTTTAGAAGTGTTCACTCATCAAAGAGTTTTTTAGTTTTGATCCAGTAGGTAGGGGTAATCACTTGTAGAAGGTATAAGGATGACCTAGAGTCTCAGGGGTGTCCAACCTTTTGGTGTCTCTGAGCCACAGTGGAAGAAGAAAAGTTGTCTTGGGTCACACATTAAATACACTGTGACATGCAACCACATACACACACACACAAATCTCAGAATGTTTTAAAGTAAATTCACGATTTTGTGTTGGGCTGCATTCATAGCCATCCTGGGCTGCAGGCAGCCTGTGGGTTGCAGGTTGGACACCCCGATAGAAAGAATGGTCCCTGATCTTATGGATCTCAGAATCTTAGGGATCTAGTGACAGACAGAGCAACTCCTGGAAAGAAGCTATTAAGAGACTTTTATGCACCTTTCCCTTTAAATTAAAATTATATATCAACACAAAAGTTGCCACTTGAAATACTTCAATCTTTCCCTGACCTTTTGAAATAGGTATTAAGTTTTTCAAAATTAAGATTTTTGGCCCCAAAACATCACACTTCTTTGTTAGCAAGTTACATTTTAACAACATACCAATCTTCCAAAGTAAATATGGCTAAAATAAAAGTTACATTGTACCCAACGATTCCAAACTTGGCCTGATTTCTGTTCCATAATGATCTTCTTGAACTTCTTGCAAACAAAGTACCTTGGAAGGAAAAAAAAAGGCCTGAATTAAAACAAAGAAATGTAAATATGAATTTTCTGGTGCTTCCATATCTAAAAACAGGCTTCTAAAACTTTAAAAGCCTGATGAAAGTTGAAATAAAAATCCTTTTCTCTTATAATTTACACATCTATCAATGTTTCTAAATTTAATCAGCCCTTTAATCACATGAAACTTTCTTCAAAATAAATATTTTAAATTCACATGTCAGAATATTTTCCCTGACTTTACACATTTATTAGTATAAATCCTCCTTGTCCTTTTTTAAGAAATGATTTCTTTGAATGTCATTATCTAGATCAATCTTGCATGAATTATTTAAATTTAAAATCAAAGGACATCTGTAAAAATATAAAATAAAATCCAAGGAAATATGTACTGAATGTTTAATATGTTGCCAGTCCCTATCTCAGAAGTAACCAATATGTAAGCTTTTAGATCTTTTTTGAAATGTTAGAATGATTATTTATACCAACAAGCACTAGCAAATGACTCTTTGGAAGTTATGATACCTTGTTAAAAACTATTCCATCACTGTATTTACATCTTCCCTTTTTGCCAAACAAACAAAAGTGAGGAAATCATTTAACCCAACACCCTATGTGAAGGATTTTGATATTTCGCACTTACATCTGCATCAAAGTGTTTGATTTCTTTCAGAATATTGGGAAACCTAAAGCTCCAGTGTAACACTGGTCGCCGGCAGTGTCTATAGAGGTGGGAGTTATCTTCCAGTAAATTTTGTGAAAGTATATTATAGGACATCACTGAGAAGTCAAACTTGCTCTCACTGTCTTCACATGTGGGCTCAACATTGTCTCCCAGGATCTTCGTTTTTTCTTTATTATGGTTACATATGTATTCCCAATGCCGTTTTATGGTGCCTGTTAAAACATATTGGACAAAATATAAAAATTAGTTTAAAAACCAGATCATATGCTGTCCTGTATATAAGTATTCTCTTGCCTTTTAAAAATTTCCATAGGCAACGAATACAATGTTTTACCCTAGGAAATGGCAATGTAGCATTGAATAACCAGAAGTTGTCATCAAATTGATTAAAAGGCTGTAAAATTATATACTGACTGACTAACAGGTTTAAAAGGATTCAGCAAGTCATTCTGGAGGCTAAGAGTGTGTCTTAATAAAACAGAGACCACAAAGGGGTCGTGATTTCTCCCTCCTTTACGATTAGGGAGTGGCACTGCCACAGACATGCTTAGCAACTTTGTAACCATAATAATATATCTGTATGTCACAGCTCGCTTTCCAGTAAGATAATTTCACATATTTTATTCCCTATTAGTAAGAAAAGATCATCCAGTGATTAACTAAATTCCAAAAACAACTCATCTCAGAAATCTGCTTTCCACATGCACAGTGTATGTAATGACAATATACAGAAGTCATGTTTAGTGTCTAAAACACTGAAATGGCACAGTGTGAACAAAATGAACAAAGAAATCTTTTTAATGCATACCAAAGCAAAAGTTAAATAAAACAGTGTCACGGAATGCTGGTAAATGTAATGGCTAGTTGACGAACCTAGCATGCAGCCGTCAGGAATGTGTGATGGTTTCTATTCTGCAAAGACATCATGAACCCTGAAAAAGTGATGAGGATCGAAAAGCATGACATTTTGCAATTATGGGCAGTCCCCGATTTAGAAATGACCACCTTACATATGGTTTTCTCCTCTGATCTTGTCTCCCTCACCCCCCATTAAAGGGCACATTCCAACTACCATGGAAGCCATGGAGAAAAATGTCGAATTTTTAGAGAATCTATGAACTCAAATGAGGGAGAAAACAAGAAATGGGGAGAACTTGGAGACGCAGACTTAGATAGAGATGGACTTCCATGCATGATTAGATAATGTAAAAAACAAACCTCAGCCCTAGAATCTCTCTCTTTTCCTGCACAAAGGCTTTCATTTCACTGGATTACAATGCCTGAAACCCACCAGTCCAGTGGCTTTCACGCTCTAGAGCTTGGACCACCCTTGGGCGTTACCCTGCATGTCGTGAGCATCAACCCCTGGCGTGCTGGGACCGCAGCTGGAACGATGGGGTAAACACATCTGTGCTGACCACAATTGCTTTGAACGAACATACGGAAATGCGTTCAAATGCTAGAGTTCCGCGGGAGACAGTCTGAAAACTGCTGATGGAGTAAATAGTTTTTGGCCTTCATATACTTCACAACATAAATTCATACTACAAAAGCTTATATACCTTCCATGTCGGGAGGAACAAGGTGATCACAGCAGAGAAGACAGATGAATCAAAGAAAGTAAGCAACAGGACTGATTGGGTTTTTAGGGTGCCTAATTAAAAAGTCATAATTGTGCCACACAAATCCTTCAAATACCACTTTAAAGTGACAGGCAAGTTAGCAATGCTGTTCTCTTGATTGAAAAGTATTAGTGAAATATCGGAAGTCACAAATATGGCTTAACGAAGAGCATTTTCCTTATTCACAATACCTAGGAAGAATGGACATATACAGAGTCAGGTTGCAATCCAAGTTTATCAGTGTGTAAATGTCATTTCCCATCCATTAAAGGGAAAACACCACCACCACAATTTTCTGAGTATCTACTATGAAGCCAACAGTGTGCTGGGCACTTGACATCTCATTTCATCGTCAACAGGCTTTGAAAGTAACATTATTTTACACTAGGAAACCGAGGAGCAGGGAGGTTCAGTGACCTGCCCCAGTTCACACAGTCAGTGGTGGAGCAGAATGACAGCAGGGCGCGGTCTCAAGCCCATGCGTCTGTCATATGGCACAGCCCCACCTGACGGCTACCAGATTTACAGGCTAAAACAAAAAATGCTAAGCAAGAGAGAAGCGTGCTGACCTGATGCACGGTGAATACCCAGATGAAGAGCAATCTCATATGATAAAGCCCTACAGTTACAGATACGGAGTGTTCTTAGGAACCTCATTTTAATGCCTCTAAATAAACCTTTCATTCACTCAAACAAATGTGTTATAAACACAAGCGGTGGTTAAGTACTACACACATGAATTTCCACTTCCAAGTGCTTAGAATTTCTGCTTAAATGTGCAGTAGAAGTTCTTCCTTAGCTAATCTTCCAGCTCTGACTTCCAGGCGACACTCGCTGTGAATGTCGTCCTTTGACAGACTTGCGTCTGCTCCCTCCACATTAACCTCTACTTTCAATTACCTTCGGAGGCATTATCGTCACTGAAAACCATAGCTCAGTGAGAAAGACAATTCCAAATTCTCCTTATACACCTGGGGGCAGGGGGCAGGACTGGCAGCACAGGGGGAGTCTCATCAATTGTTTAGGGTAAAATGGACATGAGAAAAATAGAAGTAATCAACATAGTCAGAAAAAAGCATTTCTTAAAGTTAAATAAGATGTTTTAAAAGATAAAATTTCCCACAGACTCTCAAGATTATATCTATAGACCTCAGTATGAGAAACACAGATTTAATAAGCTAAAATCCTATTCTGTGAGAAAATATCTTTTATTTATGATTGTTTCTATTTAAGGAAATCCTTTTGTCTTATTTTTTAAAGTTATCACTTTAAAAGCATTAGCTTAAATTTCTGTGAAAACATGAAATTCAGTGTTATAGATCTGTGGACTTCCAATAATATATCCACCAATTTTTAAGAAGTTTGAGAATCTCTGCTTCAAAAACACTGGATTTGAAAATTATTCTTAAATTAAACTTAATGTTTTAATCTAATCCTCCATTCTTTTCTACCTTATTCTATATGTACAGTCACTTCTATTTTTACTGCCAGAAATATACAATTAATTAAAGATAAAAATAAAAACATCATAAAAAAATAATAATTCCCCTTTTCCTAACGGAAAACTAGTGGCTGAAAATAAACACCGAACACTCTAAAACCTGCAGGTTTTCTTGAGGATCAGATATGAAAGTTTCGATTAGCCTATGGCTTACGTTTATTTGTGCACCAAGATAAATGTCACCTGTACCTTGGTGTTTTCTTCGTTTTGACGCAGGCTCATCTCCCTCAGAGTTCATGACGTAACCAGAGAGGTGAATCAAAGATGTCTGGCCCAGGTTGTCAGGTCTCCAGTTCCAGTACTGAAAGTGCGTTCTAGACTCAAACAGACAGGGTGGTCTCCAGTTTAATGAAAACTGCCTACTACTGAAGTAGGGGTAAGGAGCCCGAGAATAATGTCCAGGCCACCTCATACAACTAGAAATGTGTCTGCTCCAGCAAGACCTCTGCGGATGCTCCCACGGTGCAGTCCCGTCTCTGCCCAGACTCTTCTGGTGATGGGGTAACATGGGGTATCTAAAAGAAATAAATACACTCCTTGAGGCACCACTTTAGGTTCGGCTTTGGCCCACGACATCCGAATCTGTTTCCTCAAGGGGAAACAGGTCTAATATGTAAAGTCTGATTTCCAAATCTGTGAAGGATGTGGGAAAAGCAGCCCTGATTTAACTGTTAGAGCAGTAGCTCTATACTCTCCCTAAACTATGAATGGCAATAACACTTAACATGAAATCCACCAGGCTCCCAACACACCAAGCACACTTCAAAAAGTCCACAGTTCAACTGAGAGATAAATCAAACTGGTATTCAGATTAGCTTTCTAGCATCTCATAAAACTCAACGGACAAATAAAATCCACAACAAACATAATACTGAAATCAAATATGGAACACGTAAGCTGCCTATAATTAAAGCGAATCTCTTTTCCAACTTGGTTTGGAGTAAATACACATTCCCGGACAGTTTTTTATATCAAGGTTATATTTTCCAAACATTTGCATAGCTAAGAAAACAAAAGCCCATCACAACTTCACTTTTTTTTTTTTTTGAAAGCATGCTTCTCCTTGACAGAAACGAAAGAGGACAGACATTGCTTACTAGGAATTCACCAACACTCCAAACCCAACAGCACCAGTTTAACCTATCCCCCCCAGATACCTCCAAGGTAGTGTTATCGTTATGTTGAATAGATGTGTGCTCTCAGGCTCTCTTGGGCACCGTCTTATTACACTATTCTGGCAAAATACTAGGATTGAGGACTTCTTTCCTCCAGAATTCCTTAAAGGTACATTTCCAAGGTAGTGTCAATAATGTCCACTTCTATCACCAAAGGAATTTTGCTTAAAGGGTATTTTCTGTTACTTGACGTTTGTATGTCGTGTTATTTTCATTTTACCATTTAAATTTTTACTCTATATTTTTGTAGTTTCTGCGTTTTCAAATTGTTGTCTAAATTCAACTTAATCGTTAATCTCTCAAGGCAGGACATGGGCAGACTATGCTGCTTTGTGACCACTCTGAAAACCTTAGAAATCTGAGCACTTGCTCAATGCATTTTTCCATCCTAATAGCTGCCCTTCGGAAGTATAATAGTGCTACAAAACATTCTCTGTACTTGTAGTTACTTACAGGGTGAGGCAAAAGTAGGTTACAGTTGTGAGTATGCGTAACAGTTTATTCTTGAATTCGTTTTCTATATGAACTGTAAACCTACTTTTGCCCCACCCTAATATATACAGATGTCTTTTTCTCTTAAAACTATGAGCTACTTCAAAGCCTGAACGTTCTTAATCATTTTAATCCCAGTCTCTTCCCAAGTGCCCAGCACAGTGCCTGGAACAGAGCTGGTACTCAAGAAAACATCGTTGAACCGGCTGGCATCAAGTCCCAGGGCGGGAGGAGTTAAAGCCCAATCCCCATGACTTACTTATGTAATAATACAGCGCTGTGCTTCCCACGTGTGTTACACCAGCCAATTTCACACGGTACACAAAGAAACTTTTTGGTTTTTAATATCTCAGCATTTGTTTTAAAATGTACTAAGAATAAAAAGCAATCAGTACATCAAAGCCCAGATTTCGCAGATAAACCGCTTAGGACTACCCTAGCGTAGGCAGCACCTAAGTGTTTTTTAAAGTGAGTCAATTGCAAGAAAAATAGCCAGTAAATAACACGGGAGCGAACGGAATTTGGTAGTAATCGGAAACGCTGGAATGCAAATGACTAAAGTTTGAGAGACATGAACACACCAACAAACCAACCCCCGCGCGTGTGTGCCGCGCGCGCTTCCATCGGGGTCAGGCCGCCCCGGGACCTATTGTGATAGGCAGCCTCCTAGCCGACCGTCAGCTCCCGGAAGGCGCTGCGGGGCCCGGGGAGGAGGCCGGGGATGGAGACGCTCCGGCTGCCTCGCGCGCCGGGTTGCGGGAAGTGGGCCGGGGTCGCGAGGCCGAGCCTGGGCGGGAGCGCGCCAGCCCAGCCGGCGGCCGGGGCGCGGGTGCTCGTCGGCCCGGCGCCCCGCCGGCGCCGTGCCGGGTTTACCTATCCCTTGGGGGTGGGGGGGGTCTCCGGAGGCTTGTCCCGGCAACACTACAGCCCCGACCCTCTTCCTCCTCCTTCCTTCCCCAGCCCGCCCCGCCCCGGGTCAACCCGGCCGCCCGCCCCCGCCCCCGGCCGCCCCTCCTCTCTCCCTCCCGCCACCCAGACCTACTGACCGGCCTCTCCCCACCACACAGCGGCCGTAGCCCCTCCTCACACAGCGCCACGCTTCCATCTTTCCCCTCTGCGGCCGGCCCGGTCTCAGGCTCTGGGCTCAACAGCAACCTCTACGAGAGGTTTGGCGGCCCAAAGCTCTAAGGGTTCCCCATCACCAGACGTCGGGCCTCACGGCCCGGCTGCAAAGCACGCTGGGAGGTTCAGTCTCGCCCGCAGCCAAATCCCCATATTGCGCAGGGAAAGTCGCTGAATTGCGTTCAAAAAGTATACACTGAGCGGGTGTCGCCTAGGCAGCCATTTTGGAAGAGGGCGAAACACCCGCCCTCGGTCTTAAAGAAACAGAAAGAAATAAACTGCTGACCAGCTTTAAGGCCTATGGGAGGCGGTACAGGGTAGTTACTGTATGAGATTAAGAAAGAACAAAAATTATTTTCTCGTGTTTTTTTTAATGTCCTTGGGAGATTCGGAAGGCGGATGCCCAAGGTAGTGAAATACCCTTTTCTGGATTCCTATAGAACTGAGATACCACGAATTTTTGCAATTAATTCTGCAGGAATGTATTTATAGAGTTCTCTTTTAAATGTACTTATGTCTTGTGTGTCCATCTGTATCAAATCTGGTATACGAGTATAGATTCTTGGAAAGCATTATTTAAGTGGAGACTTCATCCAGGAGACGGAATTGCACTAGAGTCGAGAAAGCAGAGGGGCAAAGGATGCTGGGAGGCAGGACCACCACTGTTATGTTACAGGCTCTTCGGGAGAGCAGTGGAGTGATTTCTTGGGAAGGCTTTTTTTTTTACCCTCTTGGGTTAATACGGAAATCAGATGCATTTGAAGAACACCTTTTCCTTTCTTATAAATATAGTCGATTCCCGTTATTTATAATAGTTATGTTTTACTGCCAACACTGAATTAGCCAATATGGAACCATTGCTCCTACAGGAATAGACGAGGCTAGGTACCCGTGAACTGGTCACAACACTTCAGTCACCTAATCAATACATAACCTTATTTTATATGTGTTTTGGTTTAAAGATGCTTTAATACATATTTTCTATTCACTAACATTGACTTTATGGCGAATAGCACTGTAACTCCTGCCTGAACGAAGCTTATCTAACACGTGCAGTTTTTCCGTGGGGGAACATCCCAGACTTCTGGCACTTAGGAACATTAGGTAGCCCTTCAGCGCTACCCTCGGGGCCATTTTAAACAGACAAGTCACCAACACAAAACACAGAAATGTGAAAAACGTGGCGCTAAATAGACTGTGGAGAGGATACTTGTTTACAGTGTGAGAGCTGAAACAAGAAGGCAGAGCTTTGCTCCCTTAGACCTCAGCAGGGAACATGCACTTTGGGCAACTAAATTTTTCACCATTCTGCACTTGTGCATAAATGGAGATAATAATACTTATGAAACATTGCGAAGATTAAATAAAATAATAGCTGTGAAGAATCTGTAATAAGACACAGAGAGGCGGAAATGTTTTATTTTACATCAACCTTGTATGCAAAACAAACGTAAATACATAAGATTGGTTAAAGAAACTATCATACAATGATTAGATAATGTACATATAACAGAACTTTATGCAGATCCTTTGGGAAACTGTCAGAGGAAATTAAAAACAGAAGATAATATGTTACAAAATCAAATGAAAAGAAATATAGTGTAGATTCAATATATAAAGTGAGGTTTTTTAGCATTGAATGGGTATGCTAATGTATAAAAACCTATTTTGAACTATTGATCGATACAAATTTCTTCCGTTCTTCAAAAAACCTGTACCATTTCTTTTTTTTTATTTTTTATTGTTATTCAATTACAGTTGTATGCCTTTTCTCCCCATCCCTCCACCCCACCCCAGCTGAACCCACCTCCCTCCCCCACCCCCACCCTCCCCCTTGGTTTTGTCCATGTGTCCTTTATAGTAGTTCCTGTAACCTGTACCATTTCTAAGGAAAACCTCCCAATTAATGAAGTTACATAATCGTATACACACACACCCAACATTTATATGTAAACATAGGGTAAAATATTATTTTTGCCCTTTTGCTCTTAAAGAACAGATGTGGCAACATATGGACTGCAAGGGAAAACTAAAAAAATAAGGATTAAAATTCAAATGTGAAATGTCTTTCAACTCCTACACATGTTATACTTCACTCTCAACCTCCAAACTCAGGAAAACGTTTCTGTATAATCTACCAACTCTCTCAAAAATGTCCCAGGTTGTCATGGAGACATCGTTCCCTGCAGAGCCTTGCAGTCTGGGGCAGTGGTTTCCTAATTCCTCATGGCTGTGGAATCCTTTTCTTTTTCCACACTGTGCCTCAATTTTCCAGCCTAATATTACATCTGAGTCCGCTGGAGTAGTGGCAAATTAAAGATTTAATTTGGAACAGGGCAGATTGATGGGTAGTTAGTAGTCACAGTAGTTGGTAAATCAGTCTGGAAAGCTTATACCCTTGTAATCCTCCATGGGTATAAGTCCTGCGATGGCCCTCCATGAAAACAGTACGGCACCCAGGCCTTGATACAATTTCTCATTTATTTCTTAACCTGTGTGGGCTGATTAAATAAAAAATCTTGTTGTCCAGGCTTTTAAAATAAAGATAGGTCCTGGCTGGGTAACTCATTTGGTCGGAGCATCATCCCCTACACCAAAAGGTTGCGAGTTCCATCCCGGGTCAGGGAGTGTATGGTAGGCAGCCAATTGATGCTTTTCTCTCACTTCAATGTTTCTCTCTCTAAAATCAATAGAGATATCCTCTGGTAAGGATTACAAAGAAATAATGGAACCTGGTAGTCAGGATGCAAACTTGGGGTTAGCCCTTCTCTTCCCTCCACCCCCTAATCCTTTTCTTATTCCTGGACTGGGAGCATTGCAGATTTGTGAGTTACTATAGTGTAGACAGTTGTGGATATGATGGACTTGAGCTCAGTTCTGACAAATAATCTTGCTGCCCACCTTGGTCTGTTCTAGGGCCCTTAGAGTTATCTTGCTGGGAAGGCGTGCAAGAGCAAGGGCAGGTCTCAGCAAGGTTCCTTGGATGTGGAGGAGAAGAGGCTAAGAAATGGGACAGCACATGAAAGCATGAAAAAGCTGCATGAAAGAAACAGCAACACTTTTTTTTGTGGTTGTCTGATACCCACTTGGGGAGAGAAACCACGTCTTTTGTCAGTCTGCATAATGAATAAATAAATGGTTGTTTGACGGTCCCTTTACCAAGTATTTTCACTCTGCCCAATGCCAAAAGGAGACATTAGCTGGCAGCCGTGTACGTTCTTCATGAAGGCTAACATCAAAGTGTAAATTATGTATCACTTTATTCTCTTCACTGAATCTTTAGTTCATCAATAGTTACTTAAACCTGGGCAATCTGGGATCCAAGAGGCCAAAAAAAAAGATTTAAGAAAGTCTTTGAGCTACTACAGTATTTTGAAAAATGGAATCGAAATTGAAGGAAAGTCTGCAACAAGGAAGCAAAGGTTTCCCAAAACCTTGCGTTTCTTTGCTTCTGACTGATAATACATGTATGAGTTTAACATAGGTACATTTGTTATTTCATTTTGGTCAGGAGCTCTTATCACTAGTTATATGTCAATGACTTTGGCGAAGAAGATAAAACAAATAATTATCACAATATATTTAATTTGATTGAGAGGAAAAGAATCTTTAGAACGTTGGAGTTCATGCATTCTGCAAATACCTCTTATCTTCTGTCCACTGCAACAGATACTAGGGGTAGGAATACAAAGGAAGCACAGTTCCTGCCTTTAGGGAGCTCATAGGGTAGTGGATTAAAGCTTGTCCTAAATTAGCCGACATAAACATCATGGCCCTGGAATAGGTTCTGTAGTTGAGATGTGGAAGAGAGATGTGGGAGCAGCAGGGAAGGAGCATCTAATCCTCTGAAAAAAAAGATGGGTCTGTTAAAGAGGGCTTCAGAGAGAAATTAGTCTTTGAGAGAGCTGATTCCTGAAGGCTGGGGTGGATTTCAAAAGAAACAGATGGCTCGAAGATCTGGAGGTGCAAATTGCAAAGGGCTTGGCTGAACCCCAGAGAAATGAGACTGACAATTGAGCAGGGACCAGATAAGGTGGATCCTAAAAACGATGACAAAGCAATCATGGCCACAGAACCCAATGAAGACTTTTATAGCGTAACATAATGACATACGCTTTAGAAATGCATAATTTTAATGGAAATATGAAGGATGAATTGGAGGGGGCTAGGAAGACCAGGGTAGTTTTTATTTTCTTAATTTTAAAAACATGTATTAATTGGGGTACAACATACACACAGTAAAGTGCATAAATCTTAAATGTTTAGCTTGATACATGTTTTCATATATGCATGCTTATGTAACCACTGACTAGATTAAGAACTTCTTCAGCATCCCAGAAGTCTCCCCCATGCTTCCCAGGCAATTCCCATTATAGCTTTCACTCCTCCACCCCCCATTCTATGGAAAGCCACTATCTTCTATCACCATAGATTTGTTTTAATTGTTCTTGAACTTTGTATGAATGGAATCATAGACTATGTACTCTTATACATGGTTTCTTATGCTCAACATTATGTTGTAATATTTATCCTTGTTGATGAATGTAGGAGGAGTTGATCCTTTTTCACTGCTGTGTATATCCCATAGTGTGATTTTATACCACATTTAACTTACCCATTTTACTGCTGATTGACACTTGGGTTGTGTCAACTTTTTGGACCTTATGAATAATCATACTTAGAACATTTTTTTATAATGTGTCTTTTGTTAATGGGCATACCTACTCATTTCTCTTG
This sequence comes from Desmodus rotundus, assembly GCF_022682495.2. Lineage (NCBI taxonomy): Eukaryota > Metazoa > Chordata > Mammalia > Chiroptera > Phyllostomidae > Desmodus > Desmodus rotundus. The sequence continues at coordinate 85,782,200 of NC_071398.1, forward strand.
GGCCTATATCCAGGAGTGAAATTGTTGTTATTATCAGTATTTTTTACGTTAGTCATCCTGGTACTGCATTCTGTTAGGCGGGCATTTGACGATTATGAATAAAGCTGCTATGAATATTCACATGTAGGTCTTTATATGGACACATATTTTTATTCCTTTTGAGTAAGTACCTAGGTATGAGATCGCCAGGACGTCTGGTAAGTGTCTGTTTGTACAGTAAGAAACTGCTGAACTGTTTCCCAATGTGGCTGTATCATTTTGAATTCCCACTGGCAACCTGTGAAAGTTTCAACTGGAACTCCTGTCCTTATTAACATTGTGTAGAGTCACCTTGAAGAAATGTAGCCATTATTGTAGTTCTAAGGTGGTATCTCAGTGTAAACATTTTTTAAATTGAGATAAAATTTATACAACATAGAATTCACCATTTTAACGATTTTAAAGTGTATAATTCAATGGTTTTTAGTATATTCACAGGGGTGTGCAATCATCACCACTAATTAACTACTGATTCAATAATTTTGCTTTTTATAACCCTATTTGGATTTTCTCTTTTTTCCGAGCCAGTTTTGGTTTGGCTTTGGCCAATTTAGACTTGCTTTCTTTTAGCTCTTTGAACATGCTTAAAATAGCTTATTTAAAATCTTTGTCTGCCCATTTCTTCTTCAATGCATACAACTGTACTTGAATAACAATAAAAATAAAAATAAATAAAAAATAAAACACTATTTTTAAATTCTAAAAAAAAAATCTTTGATAAAGTCCGATATTTAGGCTTTCTCATGGTTTTTATTGATTGCTGTTTTCCTAATTGTGGGCCATGCCTTCTTTATGTTTTAGGATGCTTCACAATTTTTGTTGAAAACTGGACATTTTGGACATAACAATGTGACAACTCTGGAAATGAAATTCTCTTCCGTCCCCAGAGTTCACTGCTTGGCTATTTCCTGTCTGTTTCACAATTCAGTCACAGTTTCCCCTCTATCAGAAAACCTTAGCTAATCTTCCATTCTGAATTAACTGTGCTGGATAGCACTCAATATATTCATCTGCCATGGTACTTGTTGCAATATATTTTAATTGTTCCCTGTTTTTTCCTACTAGATGGCACTTGGAACAGGGACCCTCTTTGTAACTCCAGTGCCCAATGAACATGATGCCTGGTGCAAAGTGGGTGATGAGTTCAAGTTTAATGAATGAACGATAGATTTATGTATATGTAGGCAGAGATGGAGCCAGTGGTGAGGAAGGGATTAAAGGTACAGAAAGCAGAGTTGGGATGTCATTGATGAAACAGTCTCTGCCAAAGGGGATAGGTTTCAGTGCACAAGGGGAGTGATCAGTCTTAAAAATAAGGAAGAGCAACGTCTACATCTCAGATCAGAACAGAAATGTGAAAGCATGGAGGGATTACTTGTTACTGAGGGATTCTTCCCCCCCCCCCCCCGCCCCCAGAAAGAAGTGGGGGCAGAGGGCAAAGGGTAGGGAGGCAAGACAAGAGGAATAGAGGACTGAAGAAAATGGCAAACACTTGGAATGGCTGTTATGGGGAATGAGAAAGAATCCTGATCAAGGAAAAGGTAAGGGAATCACTAAGCTGGGGATAGCAATCGATCGAAACCGGAAACTCTTATCTTCATAATTTTGAGAGCTCATGTGATTTCTTTCCCCCCAGCCAGACGCAGACTCCTGCTTTTAGAATATGAGGGGATGAATTTTAAGACTGCTCTAGGGTTAAGCTTGCTGTAGAGGTAGAAAGACAGGTGCACATATGGACAGGATTCCAGATTGAGAGAAGGAAGGCTTATGTCTGCCGAGAGCTCAGTGTTGTTGTGGGCCTTTAAAACGATAGAGCGTGCGTCGGGAGGGAAAGAAGATGCTCGGCCGGCGCATCTCTCCATCCCTTAATTAAGAGTGTGCACAGGCTGGGCAGGGGGGTGGAGGACCAAGCTGTCAGGGGAGTGCTGTGGCTACAACAGCTGTCACGAAATCTAGAAGGTGACCGAGCTGGCGCACAGGAGACTTAGTGGAGATGGCTCAGTTCTCCGCGGTGACGAGAGCAGCGGTATGACCACGTCGTCCTCGCCGACTTGCCAAACCCAGGCCTGCACGCGGTTCAGAATCTAACACGGCGTCTCTTTTCCCCTAGACGCCAGATGCTGCCTGACCCGGAAGCTTCTCTGCCGACCCGGAAGCAGAGCCGTGGGAGGTGCCGCGGCGGAGCCACCGCCCCCAAGTCGCTGGGCCGCCGCTTCGCCGCCGTTCGGGGAGCCCGGAGAGCCTCGGCGCCGGGTTGCCCTGATGGTCCCCGGCAGGCGGCGGCGGCAGAGGCGGCGGGAGGATGACCTCTCCCCGGGAGCGGGGTGCCGACCTGGCCCGTTTCTACACTGTCACAGAGCCTCAGCGACACCCAAGGGGCTACACGGTGTATAAGGTCACCGCCCGGGTGAGTGCTGGTGTCAGGCGTGGGGAGGATCCAGAATTGGGACGCGAGGGGCTGGGGTGGGGACCCTGGTGTGGGGGTACCTGAGCCCAGGTCAGAGCCGAGGCGGGACTGGGTGCGGTAGTGCAGGGAGTGCGTCGGAGGTGGGGGCTCCAGGAAGGCTGGGGTGGGGGCTTAATGTGGGATGCTCGGGACTCCACGGGAGGTTGTGTTTCCGTTCCCGAGGGCTGCAGAGGTGGATTCAATTGATGGCTCAGCCTCCATCCCATTGGGACTTTCTCTTCTGAGGCTGAAATTTGCAGAAGTGGTTTCGCTTGCTTCCGAGGGATATGCAGATTAGAGAAATAATTTATGTATTATTTTATTTATGTAATAGATAATACTGCTTCTCTCGACCATTTTATACAGCGTCATTTTTAGCACCGAGGCAGACAGACTCTTGAGAGGGATGTCAGTGTTAGGGCCACCAGTAGGACCTTTTTCTGTCTTTGCCTTTGAGTTTTTCATGGTTTACGGTAGGAGACATATGAGAAATTATATTGGAAGTGTCTTGTGTGAGTTGTCTTGAGGGTCCATTTAAAGGCTGTGAGTCTCCTTTGTATTAACTTAACCGGTCCAATTTTTAGTACCCACTTTATGTTTCATTGCTCTTGCTCCTTTTAAAGAGGGTTTGTATCTCTTTTCTTGGAAAATAAAGAATAGAATAATTAAGTCTATATGTGTGCAATGTATGCATGTATGAGTATGCATGTATATTAGGCATTTTGTACACAACACCCAAGTTAATCCTAATTTTAATGATGAGGAAACTGAGGTTGAAGGAAGTTTTGTAACTTGCCCAACTTTACATTGCAGGTCAGTGGCCCATCTGGGATTCGAGGCCACTTCTGCCTACCTCCAAATTATATAAAAAGTTACGAATTAACTTTATTATTATCATTCATTGTTAAAAAGGAAAGGTACAGATAGTAGTAATAATATGATATACATTTGGAAGATGTAGTAATGTGTGACAGAGAGCTCACGAAGGAGGTCTTGAGAAGAATGAGGCATGGTTTATGGAAATGGCGCACAGCTGAGACAGACGTGAGCAGTATGGGATGAGCAAGTTTGTTTAAAGATAGTAAGACCAGGCCTGGCAGAGGGCTGCACTGAGAACAGAGGGAAATTTGCTATGCCCTGTTTGCAAGTAAGGTGGTTGTATAGCTGTAGTGTAAGAAATATTTTTTAAGATTAAGGGGCCCTTATTATAGCAATTTTGAAACCTTCATAGTCATTGGGCTCTTCAAAAATCTAGACTTAGTTTCCTAATATGATTTATGGAATTAGAACAATTTTCAATATATGTAATGTTCCCCTCATAGCACCCTGTTCATCCCTTATTATAACACTGTAGTTACATTGTATCAATCTGTTTATAGGTCTGTGTCTCTACTGCATCTAAAACTGGTCTCTATCATTGGTGTTTGTTTAAGGCAGTGTAGGGCACGCATGCCTAAGAAACATTGTTGAACGTTTCCCTCTCTGTTCTAGGCAGCACACCCAATATATGTTTAATTCCAGGCACTAAGTGATATGAGGTATACAGGGCTGAATAAAGCATGGACCTTTCTTTCAAAAATACTCCTAGAAGAGAGTTTTCTGGATTTGTACAAGACTGAAAGTGTTAAGTGCTTTAAGAGACTAGGAAAGAGCTATGGGATTTCAGAAGACAGAGATTGCTTCTGGCTCAAGGGATCAGGGAACATGTACCAATTAAGACAGGAGGTCAAAGATGGGAAAAATCCAGCCGAGTGGAATAGAAGGAGAGGGCAGCCTAGGTGGAAGGATAGGTAGAAGGGATAGAGCCCATAAAGGCTTGAAGGGATAAATATGTGTGCAACTTGGAGAGCAAACACGCCGTATGATAATTGCTAGTATTCTTACTTTACAAAAGGCAAGGTTAACCCAATTCAGATCTTAAATAGCTTTTTGTCAGCTGTGAGCTATTTATTGAACTAACTTTTTCGACAACATAAATTAGAACATAAAGTAGCACATTGCCTCAGACTAACCAAGTCCATATTATATGCATGCTACATATTGCTGTGGTTTTTTGAACTTGAAAATTGCTTACATTGTCTTTCTTCTCTTTGTCCTCATTTATTGCTTATGTTGCAGATTGTAATTTTAATGTTTGAGGGTCAACATGAAGGTATACTTAAAAAGTATATGTGCTTAATATTATAAAACAAGTAAATATGTATTAGTTTTTGAGACTTAAGGAGAAAAACATCTTTCCCCAGAAGAATTAACCAAGTAAACAGTACCCTCCTGAGAGAACTTCATGAGAGAAAAATTAGGGATGTCTTCTCTATGTTTGTTTCCTTACTTTCAGCTTTGAGGAATAATCTCTATATTCTTCATCCTTGCAGGGTTCTTTATGTAGGAGTAGAATTAGAATCCTTGGAAATACCATTGTTAAATTTTGCATAGATTTTAGCATGAAAGCTCTTGCATCCTCTTAAATCTCTTTTCTATTTTTTTTTTTAAACACAGTTACCTGGAACTTTGCAGGTTTAGGTAATAACCTTGTGGCCAGTTATAAGCTTGTTAACAGATTTCCTAGTTAACCTCTGTTGCTTATTAAATTTTACCTAGAATAAGTATGTCTTTTCAGAATCGAAAAACTCTTTTGTAGGTTTCTGTGAGTCTTTAGGTGAAGGAGACAGAGATATAAAAGAACCATTAGCAGTTTTGGGTTGTTTCATCATGCTGAGTTTTCAAAATTCTCATGTTGTAATAAAGCTTTCTCGACAACATTGAGTGAGGAGTAGTTCTTGTCTGCATTCTTTCCGTGAATATGAAAAGCAGAAGGTGTACCTTTATAGAAGACACAGTGTTGCCTCGTGACTTTATTTTGTTTACGTTGAGGCATAATTTATACACTATAAAAATTCAACAGTTTTAAGTGTACAGTTTGATGAGTTTGGACAAATGTACATAGTTGTGTAAACACCACCACAGTGATCACGGCAGAAGTTTTCCCAAGCTCCTTTGCACTCAGTCCCCTCTCTCCAGCATCTGTCCCTAGGCAACCACTGGTCATCTTTTTGTCATAGACTTGGTTGTGTTTTCTAGAATTTTGTATAATTGGAATTACACAATTTGCATTTTTTGGGGGGTCGTTTGGCTTCTTTAACTCAGCATGATTTTTGAGATTCATCTTTTTTATTGCTGACCAGTATTCATTCCATTGTATGGTTGTATTACAGTTAATCCGTTCACCTTTTTGGTGGGCATTTGGGTTGTTTGCAGTGTTTGGTTGTTATGAAGACAGCTGTTATGAACATTGTATACAAGTGTTTGTATGGACATGTGCTTTTATTTCTCAATAGCATATAGCTTTGTATACTGTAGCTTTTTACTGTCTTTTTTAAAAAATAATTTTTTATTTTTCATTTACAGTTAACCTTCAATATGATATTAGTTTTAGGTGTATAACCCAGTGATTAGTCACTCGGATAACTTACAAAGTGGTATTCCCTGATAAATCTAGTGTCCATCTGACACCATATGTAGTTGTTACAATATTATTGACTGTATTCCCTCTGCTCTACTTTACATCCCTGTGACTGTTCTATAAATACCAATTTGTCCTTCTCAATTCCTTCACCTTTTTCACACATCCCTCCAACCTCCCTCTCAACTGGCAAATGTCTAAATGTTCTCTGTATGAGTCTATTTATATTCTGCTTGGTCGTTTATTTTGTTTGTTAGATTCCACTTATAGGTGAAGTCATATGGCAGTTGTCTCTGTCCGACTTATTTCATTCAGCACAGTACCTTCTAGGTCCATCCATGTTGTTGCAGATGGCAAGATTTTATTCTTTTTTATGGCTGAGTCACTTAGGTTACTTCCCATAGCTTGGCTATTGTAAGTAATGCTGCAATGAACATAGGGATGCATGTGTCTTTTCTGTGTACTGTTTCGGGTTTCTTTGGATAAATACCCAGAAGTGTAATGGGTGAGTCTTCTTTGCCTTTGTTTTAATGTCTGTTTTGTCTGGTATAAGTATTGCTATGCTAGCTTTTTTTTGTTTCTTTGTTTCCATTTTCATGAAATATATTTTTCCATTCCTTACTTTTAGCCTGTGTGTGTCTTTCGATCTGAACTGAGTCTCTTGTAGACAGCATATGGAAGGGTCTTGTTTCTTATTCATGTAGCCATCCTGTGTTTTATGACTGAAGCATTTAATCCATTTGTATTTAAAGCAGTTGTTGTTAGAAATGTATTTATTGCCATGTTGTTATTCATATTTTTGATTTTTTTTCCTTCTTAAAGAAGACCCTTTAACATTTCTTGTAATACTGGTTTGGCAGTGATGAAATCCTTTAGCTTTTTCTTGTCTAGGAAACTCTGTCCTTCAATTCTGAATGATAGCTTTGTTGGGTAGAACAATCTTGGTTGTAGGCCCTAGCTTTTCATCACTTTGAGTCTTTTGTTCCAACCCCTTCTGGCCTGCAAAGTTTCTGTTGAGAAATCAGCTGACAGTCTGTGGGAGCTCCCTTATATGTAACTAACTGCTTTTCTCTGCTGCTTTTAAGATTCTCTCTTTGTCTTTAAACTTTGACATTTTAATTATGATGTGTCTTGGTGTGGGCCTCTTCAGGGTTCATCTTGTTTGGGACTCTCTGCACTTCCTGGTCTTGTGTTCTTTTTCCTTCTCCAAGTTAGGGAAGTTTTCAGGCATTTTTTGTTTAAAAGGGTTCTCAATACTTGCCTTTTCTCTTCTCTTTCTGGTGCCTCTATGATGCGAATGTTTACTCTTGATGTTGTCCCAGAGGTCACTTAAACTGTCTTAATTTTTAAAAATCCTTTATTCTTTTTGCTGCTTTCATTGGGTGTTTTTATTAATGTGTCTTCCAAATCGCTGATTTATCCTCTGCCTCATCTGTTCTGTTGTTGATTCCTTTTAGTATATTCTTCGTTTCAGTTATTGTAGTCTTCATTTTTCATTGGTTCTCTTTTATAGTTTCTATGTTCTTTTTTATGCTATTTAAGTTCTTATTAAGTTCCTTGAGCATGCTTATAACCATTGCTTTTTTACTGTTTTAATTAAAAAAATTTTTGTTCAATTACAGTTTTGATATTTTAATTGTATTTTTTCATTACCATTTAGTCCCCTTACAACCCCACCCCCTCCACAATTGCCACACTGTTGTCCATGTCCATGAGTCCTTTTTGGTTTTTGCTCAATCTCGCTACCACCTAACTTCCACCCCTGCTTAGCTCTCATCCTGCTCTCTTTCTATGAGTCTGTCTATATTTTGCTTGTTAGTTCAGTTTGTTCATTAGATTCTCCATATGAGTGAAATCATATGGTATTTGTCTTTCTCTGGCTGGCTTATTTCACTCAGCATAATGTTCTTCAGGCCCATCCATACTGTCACAAAGGGTAAAATTTTCTTCTTTTTTACGGCTGAGTAGTATTCCATTGTGTAAATGCCCCATAGTTGTTTTCTCCACTCATCTACTGATGGACACTTGGGCTGCTTCCATATCTTGGTGATTATAAATAATGCCGCAGTGAACATAGGTGTGTTTATGTTCTTTTGAATTAGTGTTTTGAGTTCCTTCAGATATATTCCCAGAAGTGGGATCACTGGATCAAAAGGCAGATTGATTTTTAATTTTTTGAGATATCTCCATACTATTTCCACAGTGGCTGCACCAGTCTGCATTCCCACCAGTTGTGCAAAAGAGTTCTCCTTTCTCCACATCCTTGCCAGCTCTTGTTGTTTGCTGATTTATCAAGGATAGCTATTCTGACAGGTGTGAGATGGTATCTCATTGTGGTTTTAATTTGCATTTCTCTGATGATTAGTGATGTTGAGCATCCTTTCATATGTATGTCATCTGTATTAGCCATCTGTATGTCCTCCTTGGAGAAGTGTCCATTCAGGTCCTTTGCCTATTTTTTTTTCTAAAGATTTTATTTATTTACTTTTAGAGAGGGGAATGTAGGGAGAAGGAGAGGAAGAGAAGCATCAATGTGTGGTTGCCTCTTACACAACCGCTACTGGGGACCTGGCCTCCAGCCCAGGCATGTGCCGTGACTGGGGATCGAACTGGTGATCCTTTGATTCACAGGCTGGCACTCAGTCCACTGAGCCACACCAGCCAGGGCTCTTCGTCTATTTTTTAATTGGGTTGTTTGTTTTGTTGGTGTTCAGTTTTGTAAGTACCTTATAAATTTTGAATATTAATCCCTCATCAGATATGTTGGTGAATATTTCTCCCTTTATGCAGGTTTTCTTTTTATTTTGTTGATGTTTTCCTTTGCTGTACAAAACCTTTTTAGTTTGATGTAGTTCCATTTGTTTTTTCTTTTGTTTCCCTGCCTGGGGAGATATATCTGATAAAATATTGCTATAAGCAACATCTGAGAGTTTGCTGCCTATTTTTTCTTCTAGGATTTTTATGGTTTCATGTGTAACATTTAAGTCTTTAATCCATTTGAATTCATTCTTGTGTGTGGCATAAGAAGGTGGTCTAGTTTTATTTTTCTGCATATATCTGTCCAATTTTCCCAACACCATTTATTGAGTAAACTATCTTTGGCCCATTGTATGTGCTTTCTTCCTCTGTTGAATATTAATTGACTATAAAGGTTTGGGTTTATTTCATGTCTCTCTATTCTGTTCCATTGATCTATGTGTCTGTTTCTATGCCAGTACCATCCTGTTTTGGTTACTGTGGCCCCATAGAGTAGTTTGACATTAGGTAGTGTGATTCCTCCAACTTTGTTCTTTCTCAGGATCGCTGTTGCTATGTGCAGCATTTTGTGGTGTAAATTTTTGAAGTATTTGTTCTAGTTCTCCGAAATATGTTATTGGAATCTTGATAGGAATTGCATTGAATCTATAGATTGCTTTGGGTAATACAGACATTTTAATGATGTTAATTCTTCCTGTGCATGAACATAGTATGTGCTTCCACTTGTATCTTCTTCAATTTCTTTCTTCAGTGTCTTATAATTTTCCAAGTACAGGTCTTTTATATCCTTGGTTGGGTTTATTCCTGGGTATTATTCTATTTGAAGCAATTGTGAATGGGATTGTTTTCTTAATTTTCCTTTCCGTTAGTTTGTTATTGGCATATAAAAATGCAACTGATTTATGGATAGTGATTTTGTATCCTGCTACTTTGCTGAATTCACTTATCAGTTCTAGTAGTTTCTTGGTGGAATCTTTGGGGTTCTCTACATACAGTATCATGTCATCTGTAAACAAAGACAGTTTTACTTCTTCCTTTCCAGTTTGGATGCCTTTTATTTCATCTTCTTTTCTGATTGCTGTGGGTGGACTTCCAGTACTGTGTTGAATAAGAGAGGTAAAAGCGGACATCCCTTTCTTGTTCCTGATCTTAGAACACTTGTAGTTTTTGCCCATTGAGTATGTTGCTGACTCTGGGTTTGTCGTATATGGCCTTCGTTATGTTTAGGTATGTTCCCTCTATTCCCACTTTGCTGAGAGTTTTTATCATAAATGGATGCTGGATTTTATCAGATGCTTTTTCTGCATCTATTGATAAGATCACATGGTTTTTATCCTTCAGTTTGTTTATGTGGTGAATCACATTTATTGATTTGCAAATGTACTAACTTTGCATTCCTGGAATAAATCCCACTTGATCATGGTATATGATCTCTTTGATGCTTTGCTGTATTCAGTTTGCTAATATTTTGTTGAGAATTTTAGTGTCTATGTTCATCAATGATGCTGGCCCTTAATTTTCTGTTTGTAGCGTCTTTATCTGGTTTTAGAAATAAGATAATGCTGGCCTTGTGAAATGAACTTGGGAGCCTTCCCTCCTCTTGAATTTTTTGAAATAGTTTGAAAAGGAGAGGTGTTAGTTCTTGGAATGCTTGGTAAAATTCACCTGTGAAGCCAGCTAGTTCAGGGCTTTTTCTGTGTTGGTAGTTTTTTGATTACTGCTTCAATTTCACTAAGTGTAAGCAGTCTATTCAGAATTCTCTCATTCTTCCTGACTTAGTTTTGGAAAATTGTATGTTTGTAGGAATTCATCCATTTTGTCCAGGTTGTCCAGTTTGTTGGCATATAGTTGTTCATAATATATATATTTTTAATTTTTATTGTTATTCAATTACAGTTGTATGCCTTTTCTCCCCTTCCCTCCCTCCCACCCCAGCTGAACCCACCTCCCTCCCCCACCCCCACCATCCCCCCCGATTTTGCCCATGTGTCCTTTATAATAGTTCCTGCAATCCCCTCTTCCCACTGTCCCCACCCCACTCCCCCCCTGGCCACTGCTAGACTGTTCCCAACCTCAATGTCTCTGGTTGTATTTTGTTTGCTTTTTTCTTCTATTGATTATGTTCATAATATTTTCTTAAAATCCTTTGTATTTCTTTGGTGTCATTTGTTATTTTTCCTCTTTCATATCTGATTTTAGTTATTTGGGTCCTGTCTTTTTTTTTTCATGATGAGTCTGGTTGAAGGTTTGTCAATCTTGTTTATCTTTTAAAAAAACTAGCTCTTGGATTCATTGATCTTTTGTATCTTTTTTTAGACTCTGCTTTATTTCTGCTCTGATCTTTATTATTTCCATACCTCTGCTCGCTTTGGGCTTTGTCTCTTGCTCTTTTTCAAGTTCCTTTAAGTGTTAAGTTAGATTGTTTATTTGAGCTTTTCTTATCTTTTGAGATAGGCCTGTAATGCTATGAATTTCCCTCTTAGGATTGCTTTCCCCGTGTCCCACAGATTTTGGATTGTTGTGTTCTCATCTTCATTTGTTTCAAGGTACCGTTAGATTTCTTCCTTGATCCTGTTGATGCACTCATTGTTTAATAACATATTATTAAACTTCCATGTCTTTTTGTGTTTTTCAGTGTTCTTGTGTTTGATTTCTAGTTTCATAGCATTGTGGTCAGAGAAGAGCTTGATATGATTTTAGTCTTCTTAAATTTATTGAGATTTGTTTTGTGTCCTAACATGTGGTATATCCTAGAAAATGTTCCAGGTACACTTGAAATGTATGTGTATTCTCTGCTTTGGGGTGAAACACTCTGAAGGCATCAATCAAATCCATTTGATCTAGTCTGTTATTTAAGGCTGCTGTCTCTTTGTTGATTTTCTGTCTCAAAGAAAAATCAACATTGGCCCTGGGTGGTGTGGCTCAGTGGATTGAGCACCAGCCTGCAAACCAAAGGGTCGCCAGTTTGATTCCTAGTCAGGGCACATGCCTGGGTTGTGGGCCAGGTCCCCAGTACAGGAGCATGTGACTGGCAACCACACATTGATGCTTTTCTCCCTCTCTTCCCCTCTGTCTAAAAATAAAATAAATAAAATCTTTAAAAAAAAAGATCTATCCATTGAAATCACTGGGGCGTTAAAATCCCTGACCATAACTGTATTTCTGTTGATGTTTCCCTTTATGTACATCAAGATTTGCTTCACATATTTAGGTGCTCCTGTGTTGGGTGCTTAGATGTTTACTAGGGTTATATCCTTTTGTTGGTTTGTTCCCTTTATCATTATGTAGAGCCCTTCTTTGTCTGTTACTATAACCTTGGTTTTAAAGTCTATTTTGTCAGCTATAAGTACTGCTACCCCAGCTGTTTTTTCTTTTCCATTTGCATGAAATATCTTTTTCCATCCCTTTACTTTTAGTCTATGTGTGTCTTTTGACCTGAGATGGATCTCTTGGAGGCAGCATATATATGGGTCTTGTTTTGTTATCCTTTCAGCTACCCTCTGTCTTTTGGTTGGAGCATTTAAGCCATTTACATTTAAGGTGATTATCGATAGGTACTTATGTAGTGCCTTTTTATTGTTAGACTGTTTTCCTCTGTTGTTTTTCTTTTTCTTCTTCTTAAAGCAATCCCTTTAACATTTGTTGAAGTACTAGTTTGTTGTTAACAAATTCCTTTAGCTTTTTCTTGTCTGGGAAGCTCCTTATTTCTCCTTTGATTTTAAATGATAGCCTTGCTGGGTATAGTAGCCTTGTTTGTAGGTCCTTGCTTCTCATCACCTTGAATATTTCATGCCACTCCCTTCTGGCCTGAAATGATTCTGTTGAGCAATCAGATGACAGTGTAATTGGTGCTCCCTTGTAGGTAACTACCTGCTCTGCTCTTGCAGCTTTTAGGATTCTCTCCATATCATTTTAATTGTGATGTGTCTTGGTGTAGGCCTCTTTGGGTCTGTCTTGTTTGGGACTGTCTGAGCTTCCTGGACTTGTGTGTCTTTTTCCTTCATTAGATTAGGGAAGTTTTCCGTCATTATTTCTTTAAACGGGTTCTCAGTCCCTTGCTCGCGCTCTTCTCTGGTGTTCCCATGATTTGGGTGTCATAATGCGGATGTTGTTATGCTTCATGTTGTCCAGAATGTTTCTTAAGCTGTTCTCATTTTAAAAAAATTCTTTTTCTTTTTGCCACTCTGCCTGGGTGTTTTTTTTCTTCCTTGTCTTCTAAATCACTGATTCGATCCTCTGCTTCATCCAACCTACTGTTTATTTCTTCCAGCGTATTATTTATTTCAGATATTGCATTCTTTATTTCTGACTGGTTGGTCTTTTTTTATGGTTTCTATGTCTTTTTTCATGCTGTTGAGTATCCGTATAATCATTACTCTAAACTCTCTATCTGATAAATTGCTTGCCTCCATTCCATCTAGTTCTTGTGGAGAATTCTCTTGTTCTTTCATTTGGGGTCTAATTCTCTGTCTTTCCATTTTGGCTGCTGCTTTGTGTTTTCTGCCTTAGTTGTTAAACTAATCAGCCATCAAAACCTGTGGGTTTAAAACTAATCAAGCTGTTATCAGCAGCCCAGTTTAAGGTCTGCAGGATGGGGCAAAGTAATTCCTGCGGGTGTGACTGTTGCTCACCTCAGCCTAATGCCTTTCAGAGAGGAGTGCTCTCCCTGCCTGAGAAAGCTGCTTCTGCAGCATGGGGAATGACTCAGCACAGGGAACCTGGCAACTGTTCCTTCAGTTCTCTCTTTAGAGCCACCAACCCCAGACTTTCCTCAAGCGTCTCGCGTCCACTCTGCCCTCCTTCTGCGGGAGCCCAGGGTAAGTGGCTGCAAATGAAATTTTTTGCATTCACTCTTTAAGAGGCTGTCTGCATCTCCAGCCTTCTTTCCTTGGTAGACGGAAACCCTGCTGCTTTTCATACCTTTAGGTTATTTGGGATCCTTTCTGGCTCTGGTGCTGTAGGCTGGGGAGCTCAGCTTCAGGTTTAGGCCCCACACATGTTTGGGAACCCGTGGCCGCTGAAATATCCCTCCGGAACTTCAGCTGCCACCCACGGGAGCCCAGCCAGCCCTCTTGTACCTCCTCTGCACTCCCTACCAGACTTGTTGTAGTGCAGTGGTTTCTTCTGTCTGTTCTTGGTAATGAGGCTTCTCTCCAGCTTGTGTTAGGTTGGTTATATAGGATGATTTCTCTCCAGTGCAGTTGTTATTAGAGATTGGTCCTGGGAGGAGGTTCGTGTAGCTTCCACTTACTCTTCTGCCATCTTGGAACTCTCAAGTCACTTAAAGGGATAAAAGAACTCACTAAATTTTAAACCCTTAACCTCTCATATTATTACAAATGCCCAGTATTAAAGCAGTGAGAGTATTAGTGTTCATTTGTTTAAACAGTAGCTCCAAAAAGACTTCTTGAAGAAATACTTGGTTTTGGTGTAATCTGGAGGTATTTTTAGCAAATAGAGTAATTATGGGGGTAGGGAGGGCTATTAGTTTGTTTTAAAATGTATTTATGCTTAACATTTTTGAAAAATAATGGCTCTCAAGTTTAATTTTTTCCAAATTCTTTTTATCTGCCCTTTCTTTGTTTTTGACTCTTAATGTTGTTTAGTAGAACATTATCTCATAGACCAAAAATTTTAGTGAGTTTAAAAAGTTTTTGTTTACATCTTGTTTATTGACAACCTATATGCCTAGATATTAAGTTTTTATGTTAAACTACAAACTTTTTTTAACCTTAAGGATTTTGATTTCCTTGAACTTTGGTTGGAAAATAGTTTACCTTAGAGTGGTGCTTTACTAATTGGTAAAATTTGAAGTGAGAAAACAACTCAGCAAACATTTATTATATATCTGGAGGTAACTTGCTGTTAGTTTCTTTATTCTCTCAGGAGGTTTTGGGATTTTAATAATGTAGAAAGCTGCAGTTTCTTACTTTCAGTGTATTATTTTCATAAAAACTTGTCAGAAAGTGTCTAAAATTTGTCCCATTGACTTATCTGATGTGGGAGTTCCTCCTCTCCAGAGAACTAAAAATACAGAATGTCTAATTAGGGTTTGTGCAGGTGCTGTCTCCTGGGATCAGACTACCTGGCTGGCGGGTGATAACCAGCCCAAATATTCTTGCCAGCCAGTGACACCTGCAGCTCTGTAGGGAGAAGAGGGAGAGAGGAGCTGAGATGTAGGTGATGGGGTGGGAGGGAGGTTGAGTTTGGTAATGGGATGTTTGTCTGTGAGCTGAGTGCTTCGTGGTACCGATTCTTCTTGCCAGAATTCTGTTTTTGTGTGTATGAAATGCAGTTTAAAGGTGTCAGTATATTTATATGGAAGTATATGGATTTTATGAAAGTCAGAGGTCTGAAATTCAGATTTGCACGTATCACATCGATGAATGTGCCGTTCAGTGTCCTAATCACCACCGTGGGAAATGTGCAGTACGGTGCAGCCTCACATTTGTGTGCCCTGTTACGCCTGTCCTGCACTGGAAGAGTCTGTCTTTGGGAAATGAAGAACGGGCATGCCCCCCTTTCTTTCTTCATGTTTGATTATTTGTGCCTTGACACCTACTTTTTAAAAAAATATGTTACTTTTGTAAACACTTTGTCCTCTTAGCTCTTTTATTACCTTACGGTAGCAGTTTAACACCAAATGAAATAGTCATTAGAGACTTGAAATAATAAATTGCTCATAAAGGTACCTTCTTAAAATATACATTTAACTACTCATTTCTAAATGGACTTACTTTGTGCTTTTTTGGGGCAGGAAGTATAGTAGTTAGATTTGAATAATTTTTATAGTTTGGTTTTCTAGTAGCTATTTCTTGATCTTATGAAGAATGTTCTTTCGAATATATCAGAGTTGAGAGGGTGATTTCAAATTATCATAATGGTAATTAGGTAGAAGAGAGTTTTTGACTTGACTTTTAAGGACACTTAGTAATATTTGTTAAGTAGGTAATATGAGTTAGCATGCTGCAAAGGATTTAGAGGACTTAATAACATATGATCTGTGGATTGTTATGGGCCTGAGCTAGGCCCCAAGCTATAATGTCTGGTGTTTGTTTTTTGTTTTAAGGATAGGCAAGAGGGCTCATGTAAACATTACTTTTTTTTTTTTGGTTGATTACTGAACTTCAGGTAAAAAAGCAGTTCATGGCTAGTGCCAGAGCTCGTATTCAAATTTCTTTCTTCTTAATTCTTTCTGTTTGCAAAAGTGCTTCTTCAACTTCTGTATTTTGGTTGATGTGCATTTCTTTGTAAAGACAAAATGGATTTACCTAACAGGCATTAGGAATGATTCTCACATATTTGGAATTTTAATCCAGGAGGGCTGGTTTAGTTATGTCTTGGAAAGAGCACTTTGTTTGGAATCAGAATTGTGAGCTCCAGTCCTGCTGTTACCAATTGATACGATTAGTATGTCCCTGTATGCTCGTGGGCCTTGACTGTCTCAGCCTACCAGGCAGCATTGTTGTGACGAATGAGTGAAGGAAAGGATGTAATGTCTTAGCACAGCAAGAGATAGGTACCTTACTTGTTTTCCTAAATTTAGAATTTGCTTTTGGTGTTAACAGAGGCAGATGGACTGCAAACATTGCAGCAGCATTTCTCAGCTGTGCTCCAAATTTTAGTAAGTGTTGCACTAAATAAATAAAATAATAAATAAACACCATGATGAAGATAAGTTGAATGGATAGATGACATTGGGAAATACCAGACACCTTCTTTTTGGAGATTCGCTAGGCATAATAAACACATATTATGTGTTTCTTTTTTAAACAAAGGTAAACTTTGTTTACCTGAGTTCCTCATTAATCCTCTGAGATCACTGATTTTAAGGAATACTGGCATTCCATGTGGCATGGTTTGTGAAGCACTGCTTTTGGGTAATGATTTTCAAGAGGACTTGGCAGTAGAATTCTCTCTCTCTATGTATATACATCTTGAGACTTCTGAAGTTATAAATATGTATGTGTATATATTGTACTTACTGAGCCATTGGTAGTTAAGGCTTGCAACGGAAATTTATGAACTTTCAATGGAAGATGTCACTGCTTTAAATTCCAACTTTTGTGGAATTTGTTGCTTGAATTTTATGACAAAACATTGAAATTCAACAAAATTACTAAATATTAGCAATCTCTATCAGTGTGAATTTAAGTAGTTTTGTGTTAGAGTTGATATTGTTGAGAGAATCTGAGATTTCAAATTTGTTCATTTTTAGTATGATCTTATTCTTTCTCAGATTTCTGATTGCTGTTCTTATTTTTCATCAATTTTGCAGTTCTGCTGAAGAGAATTACAGAGTTAGAAAGAGTTGTTACTAATGGATATTTGGGCTCAACTCATGTTATCTTAGTCCTTTTGGGTTTTCAGTTTCCATTTCAGAGGTCACATCCTTAACTTATTTAAATGAAATTACACAGGCGGGACTACTGAGTAATCCTTTATGGTGGGGTGCCAAGTGGTTGGACTCCGTAAGGTGTCTGGCGAGTGATTGTGTTTTTAGTGCAGTGACATAGGAATCAGACGGGGTGGGGGAGGTTAGGGGTGGAGGGACTGAGCAAAAAGGACTCCTGGACGTGGACAACAGTGTAGTGACTGCTGGGGAAGGGGAGGGTAAGGGGGCTAAATGATAATGGAAAAAACTCAATAAAGATTAAATAAAAATAAATAAAAGAGCTGAGGAAACAATAACATCAACAAAGAAAAAAGAAATAATACAGAGTAGTCAGTCCCCTGTATACTTTTCCAGATGCACCCGATTTTTATGCTGCTAGTTTTATGGAGGCAGGGGAAGGGGTCAGACAAGTTTGGTAGAATAAGGTCAAGTAAAGGTGAAGGCCCAAGGCATTCTCTTGTGAATGCAATACGTGAACTTTAGCATGTGGACTTCATTTCAGCTGCCTTTTTGCTTAATTTTTTAGTATATGTTTTAGATAGCGAAGTTATATAGTTGAGTTCCATGTAAGTGATATAATATGGTATTTTCTTTTCCTTTAAGCAAATTGCATTTTTAATAAAAATATTGTTGAGAGTAATTACACAAATGTGAAATCTTGAATTTTGATAATGACTAGATATTTCTGTATGTGTTTTGTTTCAGGTTGTTTCAAGAAGAAATCCAGAGGATGTCCAGGAGGTAACATGCTATTCATATGAAAATTTTATTTTATTTCTTATTGAAGAAACTGAATTTTTTGTCAGTCTTTATATTTGTGTATTTGGGTAGTAATTGTCTTCAGCTCACAAAACAGTAGCAGAAATGTCCTATTTCAGACCTATTAAGTACATTTTAAGTTTTAGTAGGATTTAAATTATAGAAATAAGAATTTGAGGAATTATTCAGACCTATTAAATATGTGTTAAATTTTAGTAGGTGTTAAATTATATAAATAAGATTTTCAGGAATTATAGTGCTGTTTAATAATGTGATAATTTTTCTGATAGGTAGCATTCATAAGATTTCAAGAGTAGTTAAGAGCCCCTGTTTACCTATTTCAAAATCATGATGTCTGTTTAATAAAAAAGGGAAAAGTATTTGGTAACTAGTATTAATTTTAAAGATTACACTATGAAATTATGGGTTTCTGTCTACTTCATTTTTATATTGAGTTAACATGTTGATATCTTGGAGAACTGCTTTGGGTGTATACGTTTCTTTTTAAAATTTTGTACTTGGTAAGTTCTTTTGCAGATTCTTTCCCTCACTCTAAAATACCATTTTGTTTTATTTTTGCTTAAAACTGTAGTTCTCTGTTTGTAATTACTTTGTACTTACATACTCTTAGGAATCCTATCTGGGAGCCTACTTCTTTGAACAGTTTTTGATTTACTTGCATATTAGCACTCGCTCATTTTCTTCTTTAAAATTAATTTATTTTCCAATTACAATTGACATACAGTATTATATTAGTTTCAGGTGCACAACGTATCGATGAGCCATTTACATACCTTATGAAGTGATCACCCCAATCTCATTTTTACTAAGATTAGGACATACTGTGTATTGGGGATTTTTTTCCTCCTAAAGAAACAGACACTGTAAGTGGGCGGTCTTGATTCTGCAACAGTGTTTTTTAAATTTAATTTGAATGTCTTCAGGTGGAGTATGTGCTTTTTGTTTTGCCACAAGCTCCACTACTGCTTACTGAAGAAAATCTGGCTTGATTGATACTCATACATTCAGGTTGATGGTTTGGTAGTGGCTTGTTTGAGTTTGTAACATCAGGTGAGGAGTATGTTGACTTTTATACATTACCGTTTCTTACTGTATCTGATATGATACTTGTTTTTTTCCCCATGGTTAAAAATAGTTCAGTAAAAGACACATTTTAAAAGAGATTTCTTAGTACTTTCCTTAGGGTTTTAAGGTATCTTACACGCCCTGTCCCTAATAGCCATGAAGAGAATACTGTCATACTGTTACTGTGGAAGAGAAGAGTGTATATCAATCTACCTGTCCTTCTCAAACGGCAGTGAAAGTTACTAGCACCGTGGACTGAAGTGCTCGCTACTTCAGTGTCACGTGATTAGTATGAACTGCGGTTTAGCGTATAAAATTCTTTCGAATGTTAAATGAGTAGTCAATTCCAGGGTTTTCTGCTTTTTGAAAATTTGCAACTCTGTTGAAATTGGAAATGGGTTGTGTTTCTTTTGAACGGGCTGTGTCTGATTGCTGTGCTGCAGTTTGTAGCTTGATGTTCCCCTTTTCCAGGGAGAATCCTGAGCCAGCCTCTCACGAACATACTCTCTGCCATTTCCTTAATGCTTTTTGGGGGAAAACTCTTTTATAATAACAACTGTTGGTGAACCATTCATCAGAAAACTTGTAAGTGTCCTTTAGTCAGATGATTGCATGGTCCTTTGTTAGAAATGCTATAAAAAAAAATCAAAACGTATCTTCTGTGTAGCTGGCTTCTTAAAATATAGAATAATCTGGAAATTATAACACTTTTTTTTATCCTCACCTGAGGACATGCTCATTGATTTTAGAGAGAGGGGAAGGGGGATGCAGAGAGAGAGAGGGGGAGAGAAACTCAATGTGAGAGAGAAACGTTGATCTGGGAGACTGACCCACAACCCACGCATGTGCCCTGACTGGGAGTAGAACCCACGATCTTTTGCTTTACAGGACGATGCTCCAACGACTGAGCCACACCAGCCAGAGCGTTATAATAATTTTAGTTTCCCATGTTTCATTTAAATATTGGAATTCTCATTTAGGAGAGGAATTCACCTCCAGGGTGTGTGTTTCCATTTCCTTTCCTTTTACTTTCTTTCTTCACTAACTTACTCATTTAGTTATTACTCTAGAATTTAGGCTTTACAGGGCTGTTGAGGATTAGTAGATGTATAGTTGGTTTAACCAAACATCGGGCTAGTAATATGCTATCCTTACAAAACCAGAGAAACTTTGCTGTTTGTCTCTACATATGTACACACATACATGCATGCATACATGCCTCGGCACATGTAGTGTTTTCTTCCTAAGAATGCTTAAATACCAACATGCGGTAAATAATTTTAAATTATTCAGGATGGACCCCGCCATCTGTTAAACATTTCCTCTGAATTTTTAGTTGTTAAGAGCAGCATGGGTGAACCTGAGGGGGGACCACAGCAGTCCGTGCAGCCTCTCCTTCGGAAGATTCTCTAGTGCGTGAATACTTGTAGTGAGTAAAGAGAGAGATGGAAATGTGTCCTCCCTCCCCCACCTTTAAAAGAAGTAACCTGTATAGCTCTGTTTCTCTATAGCTGGTAGATTTTACTGGTGTCAGAAATGTGTTGAAGGAAAGAACATCCATAGCAAATAGTATGGTAGGTGACACAGCAAGTTCTAAGTACTGTAGAGGAACAAAAAGGACAAAGCTCATTGGATTGAATGGTTTTATAAAGTACAAGAGATCTGAAGGTTTTTGGTATCAATAAATGAAGTTATCTTAATTTTTTTATGTAAAAATATTTAAGGGGATGTTTTTACTAAAAATTAAGCTTTTATTAAACTTGTAGTCTATATATTATTGTCATTAAATTAATATTTAATTGAGGAATTTTATTCATAACTTTAATGAATAAGAAATTTCTGCAGAATTGGTTCAATAGAGCAATAGCTGTTATGTGATATTTTTTACAATAAGAAAATATTGATTATTAGAGAAAATAGTTTTTGCATGTATCTTTGGGACTATATGTAGTCCAATTTATAAACATTAATACTTGTTGAAGTAATGGAAGTGTGCCTCTGCTCACTTTCCCATTTTGAAGATTTTTAGAAATGTCCAAAGTGAAAGGAGTAAGAAGAAAAGGAGTCAGCGAATGGTGACATTTTGTGATGGTTTGGTTTCCCACAATTGTTGAGGGTTTTTATCAGTTCTAAGGCTCCAGTGTTGAGAGTAAGGAGTATGTGAGTGAATAAATTAGGACACGGTGAAGAAACACAGATTCTCGCCTTAGGGGTACAGTTCTTATTCTTGCTCTGACAACCCGTTGGTTTCTATGCCATGGTATTATGATCATTATTTTGTCTTCATTGTGATTAAATTGTTAACTTTTGCCCCTTCAATTACTCTGCCTTTATTTTACAGTGATCCTAGATAGAATTTTATCTAACTGTATTTATAAAATTCTAGTTAGGATCACTGTAAAATAAAGGCGCAGTAATTAACCTTTTATCTGCAGATTTGTTTCCCTGAGCTGCGTAGTCTTTGGAACAGCTCTCGTGTCTGGTTCATCGTGGCTTTAAGGGTGGCGTCGCCTATGTAAGATTAGTTTTATGAGCCCATTACCCGTTTCTTCCTTAAGCTCTCGGCAGTGTGGTACTCCCACAATTTGAATGGGTTTTTTTTTTTTTTTTGTGGCAGAATGTTCATAGGTCAAAGTTAAAAACTACAGAGAAGCACAAAATATGAAAATTAAAATCAGTGTAATTGCACTATCTGAGAACTTTGCTTTTCAAGTATTGGTTTAGCTCTCTCAGTTCTTGCTGTGTCTTTTGCTGGAATTGTTGGTTCTTTGTCCTCAACATTTGTCTCGTTCACTTTCATTTTAAAATAACATTTCTTCTGCTGTCTGTGTTCCCTCTCTCATGGCATAGTCAAGTTTCTTAAACACTTTGCAGTTGGTTTTCTCTTCTTTAATTCTGGTTGGTCCCTCAGTGTTAGGGTTCCCCATCATTCTGCTGTTAGACTCCTCAACTCATTACAGATGCTGAGATACCTTTCCTGAGTGGTTACCATCGCTTTGCTGATGCTCCAAATCAATACATCCTGCTTACTTCTTGCTCTTGAACCCCAAACCCGCCTACCCTGTGGGACACCTCCAATCAGGTGCCTCACAAGCACCTAAATCAAATATATCTAAAATTGAACTTTGCCCTTATCTCAAAACAGCTTCTCCCTTGGCTTTTCATGTTAAGGAGAAGCATCACTCTTTATCCCATTGCAAAGCCAAAATTCTAGTCATTGTGTTTGGTGTCACTCTCCTTTTAAGAACTTCATCCACAACCCCTTATTTCTTCATTTTTGTCGGTCTAATCACTGCTTCCCTTCAGGTTGCTCACCTAAGATAATCCTTTCTATAAAGCTGCTGTCTTGCAATGTGCTTATTACTGTGTTGGCTTATTCTTCCTAACTAGGCTGGCCCTCCTCGAGGGCCGGGATCGCGTTTCTCAGTTCTTCATCCTTTGTGCCAACACAGTGCCCTGCGCAAAGTGGGGCCCTGAAAATACTTGTTTGGATGACTACTTTTGTTGTTGGGTAAATGAATAAAAAGGAAGCATCAGGAGAGCAGTTTACATAATTCATTTTATGGTCTGACTAGTGCCCTAGGATTATACCTGTCTTAGAAATAAGGAACTTATTAATCCTGGTAGAGTTTTTGATAGTTTGAGAAAGTTTGGTGACAAATTTTATACACACAAAGAGTAAATTTTTGACAAGAGTCTTAAAACTTTGCTTATTAGCATCGCACTCTAATATTGAGTTTGTTAGAAGTGAGGTAAGTAGGTTTTTTAGCGAAGGCCCTGATATATGAGGTGACAGAATTTAAAACTCAGTTTTACTCATTTTGTGGAGACTGAGGGGTGAATGAATGATATCCAGGTAATGTTGAAATCCTTTTCCTAGACCACTACTGTCTGTACAGTTTGGCATTTTAATTGGAAATTATTGGAAAATGATTTGTCTCTTGATTTTTTTCCTTCAGTAGTAGGTTGGTTCATTAATAAATGTGAGGCCATTTAAACTGCTGTTGTATTCTGATTTGTGAGTATTCAATGATACAAATATTCTCTGGCTATTAAGTATAATACTTCAGTATGGCTAGTGTGAATAAGGGACTGATTTTTTTTTTTAGTTTATGTAAACATTTATTTGACTACAATATATATAAAGTGATACTGTTACATATGATACAGTTACAATCTAAATGAAAATTGGGTTTTATTCAATGGCATAATTGGCTAGTGTATCTCCTGGTAGTGTGATGTGCAACAAATAGGAGTGAGGGGCAGAGGAGTCGGGTGAGCTAGAAGCAGGGTGATTTTTAGTCAGAACTGTAAACTTGGGTTACCCCCCACACTGCTAGGGACTATGGAATGTATCAACTGAGATGTTAACTGAAAAAGCAAAAATGTAACAGAGCCAAATGTGCAGCCCTATCTATAAGTACTCCATATCCAGTTGAAAAAAAAATCCTTTTCTTTTGTAAAATTTTTTCTAATTTAATCTGAATGAGGTTAAATAATAATTGGAACTAAATAAGGTAAATTTACTTTTTTACATGTTGTGTAATCCAGATGATTGTTGTTTGTGAAATATACTAGTTTTAATGGTATTCTGATCAGGATTCACCTTCTCCCAGAATCTTATTACTATTTTCAGTTGAGATTTATGAAATAAAAAAGTTCACGTTAATTACTTTCTACATAGCTGTTGTTTCTTCTGTGTTATGCACTTTGTCTGTCCTTTAAGGCGAATACCGAGTAGGTACTTTATATTTAAAATTGTCTAAATGAAATATTTTGTGTTTGTAAATATGATGTTTTTGAGGCAGAATATATATATTTTGACATCTAGCTCATTTCCATGGCCTATAGTAACTGTCTTTTAAAGAGGTTAAATGACATTTTCGGTAGCACAGACCTCCTTTGTTGGATATTTTAGAATATTTTTCCAGCATGATGGGAACAGTGCTTGCTCACAATGAAATTTAAAAATCAAGACAGGAAAAGTTGCTGTTTTTTACTTTTAAAGTAAATGTCTGTTATTTTTACATAGTTAACCGTATTGGTTAGAACATAGACTTGTTCGCCTTTGCATGATCATTTTGAACACTTTAATGAAACAATTATGTTCAGATATCTTAACCTAAGTAGTTTCACTGTGAGATACACATTTAATTTTTTTCTCTCAGATAATCATATGGAAGAGATACAGCGACTTTAAGAAACTGCATAAAGAACTATGGCAAATTCACAAGAACTTATTCCGACATTCAGAATTGTTTCCTCCATTTGCAAAAGGAATAGTGTTTGGTAAGTGACTACATTTAATTTCTGATTTTAAAACGTGCCGATTAGCTAACTTTGCATATATGCCAAACCCTGAAACTGTGTCCCAGGAAGTCAGAAGCCCCTTTATGTATTACAGTAATTCGTGTCACGCAGCAAGCATCAAACACGTGAAGTGGTTTTTCATGTTCTGGGTGTCGTTTTGCTAACTCAGAACGCACTTACTCTCCTGTCCAATAACAACACAACCGCAGCAGCTCCAACCAATCAGATAAGAAAACATGTGAGAACACAGGAAAAGATGGTGTTGACTTAGTCTTCTAGATCTTCATTTTTTGATTTTTAATGTCTATCCTTTGTATGTTTCTTGCAAATGTTGACCCATTTATTATATAATACCAAAAATTGTTAATATCACAGATCTCTAAAGGAAATTTTTTAAGCACCAAATTATAACTATTCAGACTTGGATGGCGAGACTGAATAGGCCGACTTAGATAGACAGCTATGCAAATCTGAATAGTTATAGTTTGTTTTTTTCCCACAGACTTTAAAAAAGAGATGGTCTCAAAGGGCTGAGATTTAGTAAATAAAGTTAGTAAATTTTCTGCTTCATCAAGGACATTCTTAAGTGAAACTGGCATTTAAAACCATGTGAACACTAGTGAGTGGCAGTGAGGACCATGCCGATTACCAGTGAGTGTGGTGTGGTGCTGTCCCCTGGTCCCTGCTAGGAGGCAGCAGTTTCCCTGCTGTTGGCTGTAGGCGGTCAGTGCAGACGTCAGCGTGGGGAGTAATGCAGCTGCTGTCCTGTTGTTATGAAGATGGTTTTGACCTTGTTGATCTCTTGGAAGGCCGTTGGGGGACCCTCCGCAGTCTGTGGCTTATGTCTGAGAACACACACACACACACACACACACACACAAATTTGTACACACACCTATGTACATACCCATGGGTATTCCTTGCAGTGTTTTCAGTAGAAGGACACTGAAAATAAACTGAATTTTCTCAATATGTGGTTGTATGGGTATGCCATAACTTAGCCAACTCCTAGAATTCTTCAGCTATTTGACATACACTGGTATGGAAATATGTCCAAGGTATATTTTTAAGATATAGAAAACAAATGTTGCGAAGCAGTGTGTTTAGTGAGACCCCTTCTGTGTTTAAATAGACATACGTATTTGTGTGACGTCACCTACACACGTTTGCAGAAAGTGTAAAATCTCTGGGGCCATGGGGAGAGGGTTGTTTTTACTTTTGACCTTAAACACTCTGTACTGTAGAATTTAACTTTGCACACGTATCTTTAAATTTAATATTGGAAGATACACAGCCTGGCTTTTATTTATTCATTTATTTAAAAATATTGTTTATGCTATTACAGTTGTCCCAGTTTTGCCCCCCTTCGCCCCTCTCTGGCCAGCCGCGCCCTTTCCCACACTCAGTCCCCCACCATTGCTCATGCCCTTGGGCATGCGTGTGTGCTGTGTGACTAGTTCCTTCCCCTTCTTCCAACCAGGTGCCACCTCCCCCTCCCCTCTTAGAGCTATCAGTTGTTCCACGTTCCCATGCCTCTGGTTCTGCTTTGCTGGTTAGTTTATTTTGTTCATTGCATTCCACTTATGAGTGAGGTCATATGATATTTGTCTTTTACTGAACGGCTTATTTCACTTAGTATAATAATCTCCACTTCCATCCATGCTGTCGCAAAAGGTAAGAATTCCTTCTTTTTTACTGCTGTGTAGTATTTCATTGTGTAAATGTACCACAGCTTTTTTATCCACTCATCTACTGATGGGCACTCGGGCTGTTTCCAAATCTTGGCTATTGTAAATAGTGCTGCTATGAACATAGGGGTGCTTATATTCTTTTGAATCGGTGTTTTGGGATTCTTAGGATATGTTCCCAGAAGTGAAATTACTGGGTCAGAAGCCAGTTCTATTTTTAATTTTTTGAGGGAACTCCATACTGTTTTCCGCAGTGGCTGCACCAGTCTGCATTCCCACCAACAGTGCACTAGGGTTCCCTTTTCTCAGCGTCCTCCCTAGCACTGGTTGGTTGTTGATTTATATGACGGCCCTTCTGACAGGAGTTGGGTGATAGCTCACTGCGGTTTTAATTTGCATCTCTCTGGTGCACAGCCTGACTTTTCAAACAATAAGCTTGTCACTGAGTGAAAGGGAGTGGCTTCCAAATTGGTTCTTAGCTATCTATTACTGTCTGTTGCTGATGGATTATCTTCAACTTTTCTCCTCATTCTTACATATTATAGAGTGAAAGTTTCTTATTCATCTTAATAAGTAAGCAATTTATCTCTCTCAGTAAATGGTCCAGTCCATTTGTAATGCTTGATAACCGCAGTGAACCCTGCAGGCGGCAGCTGTGGTTGTGCGGAGGGAGTTCTTGGTTAATCATCTATCTTTTTAGCTGCTCTCACATTTTTAGTTTATAAGCCTCAGGAGCAAAAACCAGTCCTATTTTAGTGGATTGGCCAGAAAGTTTGTTTTTTTTTTTCTGTAAGATGGCTCTGGTAGTGCTCAGTTGTCTTTAACATTATTTGAAACAATTTTCTTAGATTGTATTGTGATAGCTGTCATTTCAGCTTACATTAAAAAAAATCAAAATTGGTGCATTTTTGTGTAGCCATTTTAATTTTGGAGATGGATGAAAATATGCAACATTTTCAGCATATTATGCTTCATTATTTCAAGAAAGGCAAAAATGTAACTGAAACGCAAAAAAGGTTTGTGCAGTGTGTGGAGAAGGTGCTGTGACCGAATGTGTCAAAAGTGGTTTGCGAAGTTTTGTGCTGGAGATTTTTGCTAAATGATGCTCCACCATCGGGTAGACCAGTTAAAGTTGATAGTGATCAAATCAAGACATTAATTGAGAACATTCAGTGTTTTACCATCTGGGAGATAGACAATATGCTTAAAATATCCAAATCAATAAAATGATTGGTGAAAATGAAAAACGTGTCTTATGTGGAAAAAACCACATGGACTTTTTGGCCAACCCAGTTCTTTGCAGAACCCACAGACCTGCAGTTGCTGTTCCAGTGTTACAGTGAAAAGACCGCGCCTTTTGGAATCAGAGAGCTTTAGGCCCAAATCTTTTACCCACTATTTACGAGTCACGTGATCTTACACAAATTGACATCTGAGACTTTTCCCTTACTGGTAGCATAGGGATAACACCTTCCTTCCCTGAGGGTTTTATCTGCAGCGCGTGCTAGTTCAGTGCTCACACGCACGTATCAGCCCTGATTGGCCGGTTGGCCGGTGTGTGCTCAGTGTACTGTTCCTCTAACCCGCCTCGTAGCTCTTTCTTGAGTGCTGCGCTGCGCCGCTCTGCGGTGAAGGTTTCCGTTAGCCCTTCAGACTTTCAGATGGCTCCTCTTCTAGGGAGTTTTCTGAGTTTCCTTTGGACTGAGTTGTTTCCCCTTCCAGTTCTCCTTCTTAACCAATATAGCAACTAACTCATTTTCCTTCAGTTGTTTTAATTTGCAAAATTTTCAAATTTACAGGAAAAACCAAAAGAATAATATAATGAACACTTATATACCTTTTGCCCAAGTTCACCGATTGTTAACGGTTTGCCATGTTTGTCTGTAATGTCCATGTGTGTATCTCATTTTCCTGAAACATTTGAGAGTAAGTTGCAGATATTGTGACATTTTACCCCTACGTCCCGTATTTTGCCTATATCCACAATACCATATCACACTCAAGAAATTTAACATTGATACAGTAATATTATCCAATGTGCAGTCCACATTCAGATTTCCCCAGCTGTCCTAAAAATATCCTTTTTAGATTTCTTTTGTATCCAGGATCATGCCTCTACTTTTGTTTCTGTAAGTTAGAGTATTCCTTGTGCATTTTCTTTCTTTCATGTCATTGACATTGTAAAAGAGTGTAAGACAGTTGTTTTGTAGGTTTCATAATCTCAGTGTGATCGTTTTCTCATGATGAGATCATTTTTTGTTGTCGTCATCTCTCTCTTCACACTATGATTTCCTGTGAGAAAGAGAAAGCAGCTTCTGACAGCTGAGAAAGAACTGGCCGGGCACTGCCTTGAACTCGGCATTACTTAGGGCTGACCTGGCATTCACACCGAGCTGTGTTGTCCTGCTGGTGAACCCGAGCCATTTCACAGCACATGACCACGAGACAAGGCCACCGAATGTCCTTGGATGAAGACAAAGACAAGATCACTGTGATCATGCCTGAACACAGACAAAAACATGACCTTTGCTCAAGTCACAAAAGTGATCACACATGTTTTCATCCTGGCCGCCATGAGTGACACAGCTTCTTTATGAGTCCCAGCCTCAGTGTATCTTCATTTTTCTTACCTCATAGTAAGATTTATCAAGTCATAGAATTAGGTACAATTCATAAAATCATGGAATCACCCCCAACCCCTTCCCGACAGCATCTAAACCAGGGCAGAGCGTCGCTCCTTTGAACCTTTCCTAGGGGCCCCCAACACAAGCCCAAACCCCGTGAGTCCTCTCTGCACCTCAGTAAAGTGCCCTGGTGTTCCCAATAGTACACAGTCTCCCTAGTGACAAGGAGTAAGAAATCCAACTTGTTTAACCAGGAAGTGTGTCCTTGGTGCTGTTGGCTACAGGGAATTCACACCTGAGAACTTGGGCCTCTCTGTTTTTCTTTTTACTCTGTGAATGAATTTTTGATACAGTTAAGAATCAGCATCAAGCTTCTCTGGCTAGTTTCTTACTGGTTAAGGATAGCTTTTAGTTCTGTATAACCAGTTTTTGATCATTGACATTTGTGTTTAAAAAAATTGTAAGCTCTGTTTTCTAGGAGTTGTTATATGTAATAAAAAACACAACAACAACAAAAAGAAGATCACAAAGGCAGCTTATAAATCAAAGAGACTTTATTTGTAATGATTTACCAGTTTTGTTAGAATGTTTTAATTTACCTGTCCCCAGCTTTTAATGAACTATTATCAAGTAATTGGGAGTGGTGGAATAGCTTATTAGTAATATACACTCACAAATAGTACAATATTTGTTTTTCATACTCTATTATAAATGTTAAATTATTTTTCTACTGTGTTCACAGGAAAATAAACATTGACCATGTGAATGGAAATTTGAAGCACCCATTTATGATTTCTCATTGTTGCTGCCCTAAGGGATTAACAACTAGAGAATAGCTACTGGAGTGTTGTCTACCATTAGGATGGCCGTTGAATCTTGCTACGTGTTAATTTACTTTTAAAATTAGGTGGTTTTGTTAGCCATATTAGGGCCAGTAGTTAGTGCGTTAAAACTCATCTACTGTCTTTGTTTATGCTACCAATACTCCTTTTTTGTTATTCTGAGGTATTTTAGGAAGAAAGGAGTGAGCATGCTCTTTCATCACATTTGTTTTGATGACAGGATGCAGTGCAATCGACCCTTGTACTGCACGAGCCTTCATTTTCAGTGTGCTCCCCTCTGAGAAATGCTGTCATTCGTCTCCACCCGAGTAAGGTTAGTGGAGTGGAAGCCATAGACCAGTGCAAGTGCGGCAGAGACGTGCTTTCGCGTGTGTCTTCTGTTTAGAAGTTGGTCGACTCTTGGCCAGTTTGGTCTAGCTTAGTGGGGGGATGGGATGAGTCATTGATCACACTTGGACTGAAGCTCCCAAATGTTTAAGTATTTGCTTTCGCTAGTAAATAAGATTTTTAAGGGTGTCATCAAATATTAGGAAGCTTTTCATTAAAATTTTTCAGAAAGTAGTTATGCATTTAAACATAAAATTATGGATTGAAATGTAATATAATGTGTGCATTTTCTGGATTTCTGTTCTAAGATTTTAGATGTTCACTGGAATTTACCTTTTTGTTTAAATGGCAAATATTCTGGACAATAATTATAAGCACCAATGTATATTTAATTTCTTATTTAGGAAAGAGGAATGATGAACATTTAGCTGTCATTTTAACTATTTTGGTCAGTGGATTTTCCCCAGGATTGAATAACTTAGATTGTGTTTGAGTCTGAGTATTTGCTCTATGGGTTGAGGTTTTGGTTTCCAGATAATATAGTTAATTGATAGGTAAACTGGCAGTGTCATTTTAGATGTGCTTTTGTCCTTGGGATAATCGAGTTTAATTGCATTGTTGCATATAAACTGGTAACTAATATGAAAGCAGGTATAGCATAATGGATTACAGGAGGTTTGGTTACTTGTGACAAAACTTAAAACCAGATAGGCGTCATTTTCATTTTCATGGTATAAGACCTGGCAGTAGCCTCAGGCATGGTGGCTCCACAGTAATCAGGAAAATGAGTCCCTACCTTGTTGCTGTGTCAGTTTTTACCCTCCACTTCATAATCCTTCTTGGAAGTGGAAAAGGAGAAAGAAGAAAAGGGAGGGGGAGAAGGAATGTATTGGCTGTCTCTTAAAGAGATTTCTGGGAATCTGCAATATAACTTTTGTTTACATGTTATTGGCCAGAACTTAATCCATGTCCGCATGTAACTGCAAGGCAAGCTGGAAGTCATAGCCTGTTTTTTTCTGGACTGTTATGTACCTAGTTTGAAATTGGGGATTATTTTGCTAAGGAACAAGATGAGACAGATGTTGAGATAGCAACTGGCAACTGATTTCACAGGAAATAAAACGCTATAGTGGATGTTAGGAATCCTCAAATTGACTGCCACTTACCTGCTAACCTTTATCAGGCCCTGGGCTCTTTGACGATGCTGGTAAAAGTTACAAACCCTTCCCTTGAAGATGTGCCTGCGGACATACGCATGGAATTTTGTAGGATTGTTGTCTCTGAAACCCATGCGTGAAGACTTGAGAGTTGTTTGTGGACCCACTGGTAAGATTTCTTATTAGGGGTAGTGACTCTTCTAGGATAGAGTCTTCCACTTAAAACAGTTAGTTTTTGTTAGAAGAGTTTTTCTAAGTTTTCATTATTCACTCATGCAGTCAGGTCAGCGCCTGTTTATTAGCATCTTCTATGTGCTAGACACTCTGCTGGTACTTGAAGATCCAACACTGTGATTAATTTTTTAAGTGCTTGCTATGTGCCCGGCATGGAACTGAGAGCCTTAAGCACATTCTTCATTTTCTTCATTTTATAAAGTGGGAAATAATCTGCCTAAGATTTTATAGCTAGTAAATGATAGAGCTAGTAGTTGAATCCAGGTCTAACTGTAACACCATTCCTTTGAGTTACCACGAAGTATACATCCCACCATAAGCATGAGACACGTTGAGCTGAGGTATTTAGCAGTTCAGTTTCAACCCTTGCCTTGGGTAGTATAACCAGGAATCTCTTCGTGCCTCAGTGTTCTGTTAACATTTTGCAAAGCTTCTGAAAATGTTTAAGTATGTGATGATGCTACTTTTAAATTTGTATTTTTTAAAACATATAGCCATCAGTATGATACATGGCCTGTGACAAATGCCAACTGGTGGTCTGATTTGAGAGTAGTAAAAATGGTCATTCGAAAATGTCTTTATCAGCATTCAAATTGTATGTATTATTAAAAAGTTCTATGAAAACCGCCTTTCCGTCACCTTGTAGAACAGCGCACTGGGGGGTCGTGTGTGCTCTTTCTTCTCACGAGCACTCTCCCAAACGCCGACAGCATCACACGTGGGATTTAGCCTAAAGAGCTATTTGCTTCAAACTGAGGTCTTCGACCCCATTGATATACAGATGTTCTCATAATTTCCTCTCTTCAATTCCTTCATCAAGAAAAAAGAGTGTGAAAGGGAAAATTAGGAGTAATTACAGTATTAAGTTACCATAGAAAGCCATTTGAGTTCTTTATAATTCTCTTTTCAACTTCAGTCTCAGATCGCCAGCTTCTTAAGCGGTAAGTTTCTTGTATTGACAGGCCGCAGGTGATGATGGCACCGTTTATTTGAGTTGAAATCTCTGCCTCTTGTTTTATCAGGAGCGTTATTTTCTCTTCTGGTGCGAGTGCTGCCGCTTCCAGTTGTGGAGACGAGGTTTGACCTCAGGAGGTTGCGGGATGAGCACAGCAAAGAGGCAGCGATAGGTCTGCTGCTGCTGTCTGCCCTGTGACCCCAAATTGGCAGAAACAGGTGTTGGAGCCGTCTGTATTTGTGCTGATTCTCGTTCCATCCTAGGCCGGTTTGACGAGACTGTCATCGAAGAGAGGAGGCAGTGCGCCGAAGACCTGCTGCAGTTCTCTGCCAACATCCCCGCTCTCCATAACAGTAAACAGCTCGAAGATTTTTTCAAGGTTTGGCGGTCTCTCTGAAATACTTTCGTATTCTATTAAGTACCTGTGTTTTCTGTGTAGTAAAACAAGCGTCAAGTTTTTTTAAAAAGTAGAAAATGTCATTTACTTTTGAATTTCATTATTCACTAAAATAGGTGTTAGTTTAATAACAATGTCTATGGCATATCTTTTATTTTTAGTGCAGAAATATGTAAGGTTTTTGATTCATAGATTTTAAAAAATTGATACTGAGGGCTTAGACATTATATGATTCATTCCATTATAATTGAAATACATTAAAAATAATTTTAAGAATCATGAAACTCCAGTAGTTATCTTCACTGTTTGAGGTATCTTTTAGTGGTAGACTTTTTTTGGGGAACAGAAACCACTATAAGTCTATTTACATTTTATGTAATTGTACTAATTTATTCAAAGATAGAACAAAAATAGTTACACACAATTTTAGAGAGGTAAATTAGTACAAATTATACTACCAGAGATCATTGAATATTTGTGTATTAAGTTTCTTGACATATGCTTTCATTCTGAGTTCTTTGTAATTTTTAATAATAATTTTAGAATTTATTTTCAACTGAACCTTGTACAGGTTGTCGGTTGATATCATTGTTTTTAATGATCATAATTTTCCTATTTCTAGGAAAAAGCTGGGTGATTGTGTCATAATTGTTTTTTTCCTTCTTTGACTAAAATTCTACTCATTTGTATAGAAGTAATTTCTTAGAACATATAGCCAACAAGGTATATGAATAGTGGGATTCTTAATTTTCCTGATACTAGTAGACCTAAAATGACCTATTTTAGTTAACTAAAGAAGTTGATCTTTTCAAAGATATTACGAGAAACTTACACAGTACACAATGGAAATAGAAATAGTAATAGAAAATTTTTACAGTAACAATAAGATTCCTGCTGATTGACTTTGTTGCTTAATTTTTTGTTACTCTGTAGACTAGGTCAAGATGATGAATTTGGCTTTGCTTATAACCTAATGCAGATCTTTGGGATCAAAGGCCAAGTAAGAATGATAAAATATTTCGCTCTTTGCTGCTTTTAGATACAGTGTAACTGATGTGGAGTTTATGCTTATAGAAAAAGGCAACATTATTAAGCAAGAAGAATATTGCTTTATAGAAATTGTGAAAGGCAAGACATACAAATTAACACATGCCAAGGGATAAAAAAAATTAGTCTAGGGCAGTGAATTTCAACCTTTTTCATCTCATGGCACACGTAAACTAACTACTAACATTCTGTGACACACCAAAAAATGTATTATTTTTTTTTTGCTGATCTGACAAAAAATATAGGTATAATTTTGATTCATTCATTCACACCAGACAGCTATTGTTGTGTTGACTGTGCCTCTTGCAGCACCCTGGCTGAAAATTGCTGATCTAGGGACATAGAAGTCAGATGTAGACTTTGTATAATTTAAATGAAAGTATTTATTTATTACCTTTCTTCTGGATCAGGGAATTCCTAATTGTAACTGCTGCTGGAAGACACTTATTTTTAGGCTTTGAGAAATGAGAAACAAAAGAAGAGGAAGAAAAGATGCGACAGTTTAAGAAAAGTGAAGCTAACTCTCTACCTAGGGATAGTCCTGATATCTCCTTGGCCAAACTGGGTCACTGGATAACCCTTGAGTTCAGAGCAGTCTGGGCAGGTGGCCCTTTCAGCTTTCTAAGTTTTGATTGTGGGTGAAGGTATGGAGGGGTGGGGTTTGGGTAGCCAAACCACAGGGTGTGCTGTAATAACATAGTTTTTTTCTTTGCAGAAACACTCCTAAGTATCACATGCAAATAACCATATAGCCACTTGATTTGAATTTTTAAAAACATACAAGAGTAGAAGCAATAGTGTACTAAGCCTCCATATCTCATTACTCAGCTTCAAAAATTATCAGTATGTAGCCAAAAATTTTCATCTGTTGATTGAAATTCAAAATTATTGGCATAAAATTGTTCATAGTATTCCCTTATAATACTTTTAATTTCACTAGGGATGGTAGTAATGTCTGTCTTTCATTCATGATTTTGGTAACTTGTGTCTTCTCTACTTTTTTCTTAGTGTAGCTAAAAGTTTGATGTTTTTGTTGATCTTTTCAAAGGACCAACTTGGTTTTATTGATTTATCTCTATATTTCTGTTTTCATTTCATTGATTTATACTCTAAACTTATTTCCTTCCTTTTGCTTGCTTCTATTTACTTTGCTCTTTATCTAATTCTTTAATTCCTTAAAGTAGAAGCTTAAGTTCTTGCTTTGAGATGGTTTTTCTTGTCTAACGTAAGCATTACAGCTGTAAATATCCCTCCTAGTGCTGCTTGAGCCTCAAGTCCCATAAATTTCTATAGTTTGTTTTTGTTTTTATTTGGTTCACTGTATTTTCTGATTTCTTTTGGGATGTTTTTTATTGATCCATTCATTGGTTATTCATTTATTTTCCAAATATTCATGGATTTCCTAAAGTTTATTCTACTGTTGATTTCCAATTTTGTTTTCTTGTGGTTGTGGTCATATGTTGTATAATTTCAATCCTTTTAAGTTTATTGAGACCTGACTTATTTCGTAGCATATGATATGTCCTGGAGAATGTTCCGTGTGTGCTTCAGTGGTATATACGTATATTCTGTTGTCAGGTGGAGTTTTATAAATGCCAGTTAGTTCCAGTTAGTTGGTAGTTCATAGTGCTGTTGGTCTTTGATATCCTTGCTAATTTTCTAAGTCTTCTATTGTTATTGTTTAATTTCTTATTTCTTCTTTCAGTTATGTAAATTTTTACTGTATTTTGGGGTCCTGTTGGCATGTACATGTATGTTTATAAAAGGTATGTCTTCCTGATGAATTGAATTGCTTGGTCTTATGCGGTATCTCTCTCTGCCTCTAGTAATATTTATTAAGGCCCTATTTTGTGTGATTTGAACATAGCCACTCTAGATCTCTTACAGTCACTATTTTCATGGTACCTTTTTTTATTCTTTTTCTTTCAGTCTGTTTGCGTTATTGAATAAAGCGTATCTCTTACATGCACTGTGTAGTTTGATCTTATTTTTTTTTTATCAGTCAGAACGTTGCTGTTGTTGATTGGAGTATTTAGTCATGTCATACTTAAAGTAATTATTGGGATGATGGAATTTGTCTGCCACTTTGCTCTTTGTTGTCTCCTATATTTTTGTTTTTCCTTAATGCCACCTTTTGTGTTAAATAATGATTGTTGTATCATTTAAATTCTTTTTTATGAGCTGTTTTTGTTAATTTAAATTATTATTGGTTGCTCTAAGGAGTAAAACACGCATTTTAATTTATGACAATTTACTTGAGATTAATACTGACTTAATTCTGGCGAAATATAGAAAGTTTGCTCCAAAAAGCTTTACTTACTCCCCATCCATTGAATTATTATCATATGTATTCCTTAAACATATTAGAAACACAACAATATAGTGTTATGATCTGATATTTTCTAAGAAATTAGGAGAAGAAAAAACAATATATATTTATATAGTCTTTTTTAACCTTAAAAACAGTGTTTATTAAAAAATGTTAGGGAACATAGGATATGTAACATAAAACAATGTATATAAATCTAAAATACATGTACACAAAATGATAACATATTTTTCAAGAGCATATTCCTAAAAGGAAACGAAATAACTAACAAGATGGGACCTTCCCTGGACCTATATATATAGTCTTTTCTATTACCCTCACATTCACCTTTTTTTAGTGTTGTTTCTTTGTTCAGGTAGATTTGAATTACCAACAACTGTCATTTTCTTTCAGCTTGGATTTCCTGTTGTTTCCTTTTTTATGTTTTAGGCAGGTTTGCTAGCAACAGATTCTCTCAGTCTTTGTCTGGAAATGTTCTTGTTTACTCTTCATTTAAAAAAAATTATTGACTTTAGACAAGAAAGGGGGAGGAAGGGGAGAGAAATAGGTAGACGGAGAGAGAGAGAGAGAGAGAGAGAGAGAGAGAGAGAGAGAGAGAGAAACGTCGATATGTTGTTCACTTATTAATGCATTCATTGGTTAATTCTTGTATGTGCCCTGACTGGGGATTGAACCCACATACCTTGCTGTATCAGGTTGATGCTTTAGCCACCTGAGCTACCCAGCCAGGGCACCCTTCATTTTTAAAGGATAGTTTTGCTGGATATATGAAATTATTGACAGTGTTTCTTTTAGTTCTTTGAATTTGTCATTTCACTGCCTGTTGCCTTTCATTGTTTTTATGAGAAGTCAGCTGTTAATTGTACTGTAGTTCCTCTGTATTTTTTTTTATTGCCTCCTTCATAATTTAGACTGGCCTTTCAGCAGTGGTAGTCTAGGTATTGATCTCTTTCTGTTTATCCTATATGAGGTTTAGTTTATCTTGTATTTGTAGATTTAAGGTTTTTTGTTGTCAGGTTTTGGAAGGTTTCTGCCCTCATCTCTTCGAATATTTCCCTTTCAGCCCCTTTCTCTTACATTGGATATTGCCGTTACATGTAAGTTGGTATGTTTGATATGATCCCACATTTCTCTCTGGTTCTTTTTATTATTATTTGGTCTTTTTCCCCTATGATCTTCAGATTAGAAGTTTCTGTTGATCTTCAAGTTCATTGGTTATTCTTCCTCAAATCTGCTGTTGAACTCCTAGTGAATTAAAAATTTTTGTTATAATACCTTTCAATTCCAGAATTTCCATCTGGTTCTTTTTTTCCCCCTAAGTTGAGATTAATTGATATAACATAAAATTCACCAATTTAAAGTGTACAGTTTAGTGGCTTTTAGTATATGCACAGGTTATGCAACCATTATCACTCCCTGATTCAGAACATTTTTATCACCCCATGAAGAAACCTCATGCCCATTAGCACTCACTTCCCCACATGCCCCAACCCTGAGCAGCCCCTGACGTTCTCTCCATAGTGATGGATTTGCCTATTCTGGGCATTTCATATGAATGGAATCATACAATATGTGGCCTTTTGCGTCTCGCTTCTTTCACTGCTTAGTATTTTCAGTGTTCATCTGTGTTGTAGCATGTATCAGTACTTTGTTTCTTTTTGCGGCTGAATACTATTCCATTAAGTGGATATGAATATACTACATTTTATTTATCCATTCATCATTTGGTAGACAATTGGGTTGCCTCCACTTTTGGCTCTGTGATAATGCTTCAGTTTTTAAAAAATAATTTCGATTTCTATTTGCTATTTCATGAACCGTAGAGTTATACTTTCTTTTAATTTGTTAATCATGATTTCCTGCAGTTATTTGAACCTATTTATAAATAGCTGCTTTGAAGTCTTTGCCTTCTAAGTCCAACATTTTTGCCCTTTCAGAATTCGTTTCTATTGACAGCGTTTTCCGCTCTCTGTAGGAGTGTACACTTTCCTGTTTCTTTGTATGTCCTATATCTATTTTTTGAAAATGGAAATTTTGGTTAATATATTATAGCAATGCTGAGTTCTGATTTATTTCCCCTGAGGGTTGTTGCCGTTGTTTTGCTCGTATGTTTATTAACCTGTCTGTACAAAATCTGTGGAGTCTGTTTAATGTATAGTTTGTGACTGCTGATACTGATGCTCAGTTTTTATTTTATTCTATTTTATTTTTGTATCTTTAAACCTGGTTTAGTAGGGATCAGCTCTGTATCATTATAGGTTAGTGGGCAGCCAGTGTTTGGTCTTTGCTTGTCCTTGAACACTTGGTTTCATTTCATGCTGTTCCCT
Organism: Desmodus rotundus; assembly: GCF_022682495.2. Taxonomy (NCBI): domain Eukaryota; kingdom Metazoa; phylum Chordata; class Mammalia; order Chiroptera; family Phyllostomidae; genus Desmodus; species Desmodus rotundus. The sequence goes on from NC_071398.1 coordinate 85,820,379, forward strand.
CAGGCCGATGACTCTTTGTTTTCAAAGTTGCAGCAGTTTCATGTTTGTCCTGAGTTTTACTTTCCTTTGGGGCATCGTGGACTTGGCTCTGTGCATGTGCATGGTTTGCCAGGGATTTGTAGGCAGCTGGATCCCTCTCTGGCCTCTCCTACATGGATGGGTAGAGAGTTTATTAAGAACCCCTGGGACTGTGTTATTTCCTGATCTCCCTGGTAAATGTCTGACTAATCATGTTTTGGTCCTTCGCTTGCCACAGCTTATGCTTGCTGAGCCACTCACTTCCTTGCCATTGGTTTGGCACTGAGATCGCTACTGTTACTGATATGCTGTTTTGGGTAGATTTTTTTTTTTTTCTGTGCTGTAATCAAAATCATGCCCACCTCCTCTGCAAGTGAATCGGCTGGTTTTCAAAGCCTGCCTTGCCCTTGAATAATTACCATGGCAACCCAGCTGGGATGGAAGATGGTAGCAACCCCAGGCCAGAATGCCATAGCCTCCCACAGTTCTTACCTGTGGTTTTGCAGTTTTTTATGAGTAACCACTTCTTCATTTTCTTTATGTTTTTGATCAAGTTCCAGAGCTCTCCAGTGGTTGTTCTGACAGTTTCCTTAGTTATATTGTTGTCTTTTGGGAGAGCATTTGCTGATCCATGTATTCTACCATACCTGAACTCCTTCCCCTTCAGACTGACTTTCATTACCAAAACCACTGAGATGCTATGGAACCCGAGTTCCTTTTTCCTGCACAGTCAGTAGCACTATAAAGTTAATATTTGAACTAGAGAGTTAAAATGGAATTGTGGCGCATTTTCGTATTACTTCCTTGTAGTGCCTAGACAGCAATTTTCATTTGTTTCATTAAACGTGTATTCTTTATTTGGTATAGTGTATTTATTATTTTGTGTAGTATTATTTGTTAAATTAGGTAAATAGGATTTCTTTAGGATTATTAGCTGAAACATTTTTTCAGTTTTAGTTTTTTTGTTTTTATTTTATAAGCAGATCTTATATCAGTTTTTAATAATAATAACAAAAAATCTTGAGTACTTACATTGATCTAAAAACTTGACACATATGAAATCTTTTAGACCTAACAATTCCTTGAGTTACTTATAGCATCATTTCTGTTTTATAGGTAGGTAACTTAAAGTCACTATCTACCTAGTGGTAGGAGAGGTTATCGTTGCGTCACTTTCTGTTAAGTGAGATTATAAATAAAATCAACTTTGCTTATTAAAATTCTCAAGAATATTCCCATATTTTCTTAAAATTTAGTTTTGATGTTCAAAGGATGACTTTGTCTGGAATAGGTACTCTTTTTTGGAGAGAAATTTAGCTGTAAAACTGTGATTGGAATATTTTAATAAAAATAGAATAAAGTAATATAAACTCTTGCTTCTAAAGAATATTTGTTTTTAAAGTGTTAGTTCATTTAGTACTCTGGGAAGTTAAATTTTGCAATTTGAGAAAGACCATTTCACATTTCTCTTGAAGATAAGCTGGCAGGGAGACTTTGATTAGGTGAAGATGGTCGTTGAATTCTTTGTGTTGATGTGGAGAGGAAACGGGGTTTGTACTTCTCTTGGGTCTCACTATTCTGGAAGTCGTGTTTGGGAGCACAGAACTGCTGGTGGAAGGTGGAAGGAGAGACGTTGGGAGCAGAAGAGCTGCTATTGTACTTAGTTACAGTGGTTAAAGATGATAAGCCCGTGTGTGCACGATTGGAGCAGTGCAGGAAGCCACGGCCCAGAATCACACCACTGCCACCTGCCCACTAGTAGCATTCTCTAGTCACATGTAAGTGAGAGCAAATAGTCTACTGAGGCTTGGATTTGCAAACTTAAATATAGAATTAAATAATGGTCCCATTGAGAAATCAATTTTAAATTATTAACACTGTGTGTCTTTAATAAAAGTATTTTAAATTTATTTAGCTTTCCTTATATTGTATTTAAGTGGTTTTCAAGTTTAAGACACTTCTGGGATCTCCTGGAGGTGCTGTATGATATATTGTTGTTTTTAATTTGACAAAATTAAATTACTTCCTAATGGAGTTTGTCGTTCATCAGTAATTAGAATGAGCAGTCACTAAGGATTCTGAACGGTATTCTTTAGATGGTTGGTTTTTCTCTTTCTGCATTTTTTAATGAGTACTTTTGAGAGATTAAAAAAAATGCTTTTGTAAAAAGCCATGTATTACTACTATAAGCATGATAACATTCCTGTCGAACTTTTAAATAATAGACTATTTTTAGAGCAGTTTATGTTTGCAGAAAAATTGTGCAGAAAGTATAGTTTTCCCATATATCCCCCTACTCCCTCACAGAGTTTCTGTGTTATTAATATATTACATTGGTGTGGTACATTTGTTAAAATTGATGAACCAATATTGATATTTCTATTGATTTTTTTAAAATAGCAAGTGCAATCTAATTTAATAGATGAATAGTTTTTATAATCCTTATGCATACTCAGTTGAGATTATAGTAGTTCATTTATTACTGATTTTTTAAAAAATACTCTTTGACAATGAAACACAATTACTCTGATCTTTTTAGGGTGGAATAATTACCGATGGTTCTGAATTGATTGGTCCTGTTGAAGCTTATTCGGATTCTTTCGCTGATAGCTTTCCTGAGTGTAGTACGGAAGGTAAGAGGATTTTATTTTATTTTATATTATTTTATTTTATTTTATTTTATTTTTTCATTTCAATGATTTTGACTGCAGAAGGCTATAAATCGTATTTATATTGCAAAAAATAAATGGATATAGGAATTTGAGAATATTTCATTCTAAGATTCTACTTTTTTTTACATTTTAACATCACTGATATTTGGTGCATGATATTGGATTGATATCTTACATTTCATTGACGGCTTTTTCTCTTTCTTAGTGATGTATAATAAGGTAATGATTCCTCTTACAATTAGTGGCATCTTAGCTTTGATGAAATGTGGTAGAATGAATGTTTCGAATTTGGATTCTCTAGAATAAGGATGCCTTGCTTACTAAGTTTATTTAGTAGCATCCGACTTTTTGACAGTTAATTTTAAGACTGGCTTTAAAAGTTCAGTCATGTACCCAGAAAAGGAAAATCTAAGGCAGTTTTAGTGTTTTGATATCTTGTAAGATTGCGTGAGTCTAAACCAAAGCAGTTTTTGTACTTTTAATCACTTGAATTCCGGAATGCTCACTCTTGTGTTTTATTCCTCTGTTAGGTCATCCTTGAATTTTTATGAAGATTTAAAATACATACATTTTTGGATTTTTGGATTTCCCTTGCTAGTTTTCTTTCAGGGAAGATTTTGGAATTAAAAAAAGGATTTGGGGACAGGGATGGGGAGAGTCCTTAAAAATAGTTAATTAGATTTGTTCGGCTCGCTTAGGTCTGGTTATATAAAAGCAAAATGACAACTAGTTAGTATTTCTTGATCTCTTTCACAAGTGGGAGTTCCTAGCAGAGGAGGGTGTTTTGTGAAACTAGAGGTGGGAGGCAGCCCCCCCACTGCGGCGGTGTCCCTGGGGCCTGTGTGCAGACAGACACACTGACGTGGAGCTCCTGCTGTGGAGCCCCATCTCCATTTGGTAGGAGCAGCACGTTTCCACCCATTGTGTAGTCTGATGCACTTAAATATACTTTTCTGTTGGTTCTACTGTATGGGAAAGTAATTAACTTTTCTTGTTTTTCATGGTGGCCTCTGTTGACTTAAAAGCAAGTTCACTAACTTACAGCCAGTGTTCTGTGTAATGTTGGGGGCCCTCAGGCCCAGGATCTCCACTGAGTCCCCAGTGTGACTCTCCTTCCAGAGCTAGTCTCCTTGGAAGGTGACTTCTCCGGGATAACCTGGCCTGACTGTTGCCTCAGAGACACCCTCCCCCTGAGAAAGAGGGAGAGTGTGTTTTCTTCCTGTGAAATGTGCAGATTCGGTGATGTTCAGTAGAGGACAAATAGGACAGTTAAAAATAATTGTAGGAGAGTATCCAACGAGCACTTGGATATTGAAGGATGCTTTTGTTCTTTTTGTTTTGTGATACAGGAAGCGAAGGTTGTGTGATATAGGAATGGTTATGTTCTGTCGACAGCCATAAAAAGGCTTTGTTGCTAAGTGGGAGTTGGCCGTGGTGTTCAGGAGCCTGTTTTGCTGTGAAGTAATCAGGGATGGGAGCAATGCAGAGGTCTTCCTTCCTTCTCTAGAAGGGAGAAGGAGGGGCGTTATTATCAGGAATGACTTTTCTTGGGATGATGTTCTAAAAGAAGCAAAGCTCTTCTGGGTAAAAACGTGGCTGTATTTATGTTAAAGGAGATATAACCTGAAGCTCAGGTGAGCTAATAATTTATGGTCCAGTCTGAGAAGCAAGAGGTGCTCTTGATAAATACAGTAAGACAACAGGCATAAACCAGGACTGCCTGGGACAGCAGAGCAGAATGGCTTTCCATGTAAAACCGTTGTTTCAGAGTTTGCCCTCCAAGTTTCAAAAAGATGGGTTTTCTTTGGAAGGATTTCTCTTCTGGGAATATGCTTTTGTGAGAGAAATTGGGGCAACATTTTTATTAAAAACTCAGGAAAAGACTTATGAGACCTAAAAGTAATAGTGACATTTTATCCTTTTAGGGCATCGTTTAGTTTTCCAACAGTCTTACCATCTCTAAAATGCACTGTGATCCACTAACAGTGAAAAACATGGGCTGGAAATGCCGTGAATGCTTATGTTTTTTTTACCCCTTCCTTTAAAGGCCTTTATGCCTGGCTGATCAATCCTACTGAAAGACATCTTATTGACAAAGACAGATCAGAATGTCAGCTTACAAACTTACTGCTATTTGAGAGGGGAAAGGACTTTTAAGTGTCATGAGGTTGTCTGGCATACTGGCAAGTGTAAGACGTACTTTTGTACAGAAAGGTCTGCAGACCCCAGAGACAGCCGAGGGAGAGGGCCTCTAGTGCAGGGAAAGCCAGCCAGCCGCCCGCCAAGCCCTGCCGGTGTGCGGGGAGATGAGGGTTGTGGAGGGACTGGCTGGCACGTGCTTGTGGGTTGGATTTAGAGCCAAAATGTGAGGAGGTGATTCACTCCATAACAGCTCCTCTGAGGGCAGTGTTTCAAATGGTGTTTTGAAGGTAGATTCATTTTTCATACTTGTGATTTCGTTTGCCAGTGGAATGAGCCAGAAGGGCAAATCTTAATATCTAGTCGGCTGTTTCAAGGTCCTTCAGGTAGAGTTAGAATGATATGGCAAGTCTATCGCCTCAGAGAACAGATGCAAAGGCTAAGGGATCATTATTTTTATTAGTACTATAAAAATGCAATCAACATGTTTTACGTCACCTTGAAAGAAAGTTTTCCCAGGAAAACAAGGAGCTGCTAGTGGTTTAACCTTATTTTGTAGTACAGTGGGACGGAGGAAGGCCCTTTAGGGTCTGATAAAACCAGTAATTCAGCAAGTAACTGGTAAATATAGTTTATCTAATATGAAACTGAAAATAATAAAGTTATTCAGCAGGTTTTTAGATAAAAAGTTAACATTTTATGTTTTTAAAGTGAAATGCTGGTTACTCTTAATCTTCTTTGTTCAGAGAAATTAAACTATATCTTTTTTCATAGAAGAAAGGTTCAATTGATTGTTAACATCTTATTTCCTTTTTAAACTTTCATCATTTGTTGGATTAAAGTTAGCTATGAAGTTACTGACATTTGTGAAAACCTGGCCAGAATGATGCATGGGAATCGGGCTTCTTGACATGCTTCTCTCATCTGCTGGCCTGTTTGAAGGATGTGGGGTGCTTTACTGCCATGCTGGCCTTGATACCGGAGCCTTTGATGTCGGTACAGTCTCATCTGGGAACCTGTGTCATTTCCTCTTCCTAATCCATGACTTTATTTCCTTTGCAGTTCTGGGAGGGGCACTTGCCAGGTGTATGCAGCAAATGAGAGAAAATAATTAGGCGATCATAACCACAAATACAAATTAAGAGATCAGCTTATGTGTAGCAGATCTTAAGGGTGAATATTCTTAAATGTCTCCTGGAGTAGTCAAATCTACCTTTTTTAAAAAATCTGTAAATTGTGTACTAGGAGCTTCTAAGTGTGTATTCTAACAATTGTAGACTCAAGAAAGGATTTATTATGCTGTCTTGAATTAGCCATTTTAGAGTAAATGAGATGTACATTTTGAGAGAAATGGCATCTATTGCTGGTGTATGTAAGGGAACTCATTAAATAACTCCCAGTCCAATATTTGTGTTTTTATTTGGTAGTAAGGTAATAATTTTTTCCATTATGTAGATAAACATGAAGATTATAATATGTATGAAATTGAATAACGTATATTATATTTAAGACATTAAATGTACCCAACATTATATTATGTTGGGGGGGACTAATTACAAAGGTGTAGTTATTTAAGTTTGAAAAAATTTATTCTGTATTAAAATACCTTTTTTATTATATATTTTTTTACTTTTTATTATTTGTATTATTTTCATGTAGATTTAAAGTTGTTTTCAGGCAGGATCATTTTAAAAAGGAAAATTCTTCAGTTTGTTTTGGCTACTTAATAAACTAGGTATATATTTAAGACAAACTTAAACTCTGCACTACACGTACTGTAAGATGACAAAATATACAAAAGTCTAAATTTAAATTTAAGTGGAATTTATAGCAAATGTCCACTAGGTGGCACCATGAGAACTCTAAATCGTGTTAGTGGAATTAGTCGGGGCCCGGAACTCTGTTAGAGTACGCTTATTCAGTTTGAAGTTCCTTTTTCTTTTATCTGCTTAACTTTTATTCACTGTTCTTTATTAGTTCAGTTTTCTTTGATAAAGGAGCTTAAAATAAATAGGAAAGAAGTACGGGCCATTATTCTCAAGATAAATACAAATGAGAATGTGTCATTGTGTGTACATGTGCATGTAAAACAAATGATACCAATTGTAAATATTGACTCTTACAGCCCTGGGGTTATTGAGGGTAATGTTGAAATTAGGGCTTTAGGGGTTGGGCGAGGCAAATAAAAAGGTATGCTGTGTCGTGGGAATGGGTTTTAGAGTAGAAGGAATGTTAGGGAATATATAGATACGTCTCTTACCTTCTTACAGAGAAGGTAAGCCATGTGCCTAAGGCAGACAAGGCACTCCAGGTATTGAATGGTAGTCACAGAAGTGCGTTTGTGAAATGAAGAGACTTAATTTATGGAGGGTATGTGTTTGGTATAGAAAGCTCACTGTGAGCTACTAGTGTGCCGCTAACAAACAGGTGTGGTTTGCAGGGAAGACCTGTGGAGAGGAGCAGCATAAAAAGTTCAGTAGGCAGAAAGGGAAGCCAGCTCATAGATCTTTGTTGTTCATGCTAAGATAACAGTATTAGGGTTGTAATTGTGATGAATGTGTTGTTTTCTGAGCTCATTCTGGTTTTCACCACGTATACAGAAGGCATTCTGGTGCTATTTTCATAAAATTTCAAGGGTGAGACATAGATATGTCCCAAGGACGTAATGAAAATGTGAAACATTGAAGGAACGTTTCTTTCAGTAACAGTAGCTATTATTAAATGGTGAGTTGGTAATCAAGTACAGGAATCTTAACATAATAATCTTAACAAATTTAGATTTAGGTACTCACTTAAAATCACATTTATGAGGGCTTGTTTCTTGATGGAGAGTGATAGGTGTTTCTTCCATCTCAGGGGACCTTTGTCCTGCTGGCTAGATGTCCTGCTTTGTGTGAGAAGCCAGAGTCATCGCTACTAGGAAAAGCGAAATTCCCTTTTGTTGACTGGCAATATGTGAGCCTCAGGGCTCGGTGAAAGCTATCAGCTAGTAATAATGAGGCCATGTATTTTATTTATAGTCAACCACGAGAGACCACCTGTTGTTCTAAAGAAAACAGGTCTTTTTGCACATGGCCTTCAAATACAGATTTCTGGTAGTTTGTATTATAAAGGTTTATTCTGTGGCCACTCAACCTTTCCCCCTGGGGCCTGTCTTTCAGAGATGCTGTCCTAGACAGATTGCACTGTACTGCCCTACTCGGAGCAGTTCAAAGCACAGAAGGTGAGGGTGGGTAGGTGGACTGGAATGCTAAATAAACCCCTCGCATCCGCCTTTTAACCAGTCACCTGGGGCCTCCAATAGCCCGAGACTTGAATGTCTGTGAAATGGATCTGGAGCCAGAAGGCTTCACAGACCCTTTGACTCCCCATCCCACCCCCGCCCTCATCCTCTGCGGAAAAATCTTAGGGTTTTGACTTGATGGCGTAGGTGAAGGGTGAACCTTTCCCTCTTATGATGGCCCAGGGGGCCCCTTGAAACATGGATTGACTTCAGGTTGGTTTAGCTTTGGACACATGGTCTCTGTATTGTCAGTTGTTGCTCTGCCTTATCCACAGTTTTGTTCCTGCTCATCTAACTGAAAATGTTTTGTTTGCTGTGCCCTATATCTTACTTGTTAACTTCCTTCCTGGGTTACAGGGAGCTAGTCTCCACTTCATGGGATATTTAGATTTGTGTAAAAAAGGTTGAATGACAGGACTGAGATTTCCAGGACTTGAGCAGGCCCTGTATTAAGTAGGCATATTAAAGATACAAGAGGAATAAACTAGTTACTGAATATATGTAACTTTTGACTTTTTACTGTTTGGGGAATACTTCATTGAGAAGAAAGGAATTTAGAAATTGCTTAGCTATGGAAGAGAAGAGTATCGGAGATACCAGAAAAGATGATTAGGTGCAGTGAACGGTTGAGGAGATGCGGTGAGGGTGGGTTTCTTAGGTACAGTGGGCGCATCGTAGGAGGAAAATTAAAGGAAGGGGATGGGCAGGGAAGCATCAGGGGCCAGTGTGCTAACAGAGCTGTCTTTATCCTGTTCTGTCTTCTCTCTCTGGAGTTAGGGATTCCTGGGCACTGGCTGCTGGATAATTTATACAGGTCAGTATTTCAGAAATGATGACTCCTTAGATTCTCAGTTTTTGCCCTTGCCGCATCTGCTCCGATGGTCTTCTTGTACCGAGCCTGAAGGGCTTGCCGTACACGCAGGAGGAATATGATTGGCATCCTCTGCAATCCCACCATGCAGGGAGAATTACTGTTAGTGTCCAGTGTACCTTTCTAGGGTTTTTTCTGTGTTTGTGTTTTTAAATGAGCACTATAGTGTGTGTGTATGTATGTGTGTCCGTGCATATGTATATGTGTATATGTGTATGTATGCGTGTGTATATACTGCTTTGCAGTTTGTCATTCTCGCAAATAGATCTGACTACTTAAGCATTAAACATTCTTCTATAATACACGTTTATTAGCTGTATAATATTTTATCATAAGTACGAATCATAATCTATTGTTAGCAATTTGTCATTGCAAAATTTTCACCTTTTTTTTTGGTGGATGGTCTCACACAGAGACCTCTTTTCATATCTCTGATCGTTTTTGGTATAAATTGCTGGCTGACTTGGTCATATAAACACTCTTTTGCATCTGATAATGTATCGCCAGATTATCATCCAAAAAGGTTAAACAGGAAGTCTTTTTGTTTCCCTTTGCTTCTCCCAGTGAGGCTAAAAAAAATTCCTCTTCCTAACCCATCAGTTTTTATTTGCTTGCTTTTTCTGAAAGATTCTTCGTTTAGAATTAGGTAGAAATTGAAACAATTTGATAGAATATTTATTTCTTTATTTTGCTATCTGACTTTGTCCCTCAGTATTATCATGGTCTTACTTTTCTGATCTCATTTCATTTAGTCATGGTTTCCTTTGCTAATAAAATGAGTTTGGAAAGGTAAGAGGAAATGTGACTACGACACTAGGTGTTTGTGGGCAAAGCTAAGAAACTGCGTGTACACAGCTGTGCCCTCTTGCCCTTTGGTGTTGCGGTCCCGCTTAGAGAGGAGAGTCAGGTGAAGGATGAAACGGTCCGGTGTGACATACAATGTGAGGTCACAGTGACAAGACACGGGAGAGCCGACCAAAGGTCTCTGACAGCATTTCCTTTCTTCTGCGATTAGCTGTACAAGCCAAAAATTAAAAAAAATAAAAAAAATATTAGTTCTTTATGGACATTCTGAAGATTTGAAAGAAAAACACTGAAAACAGGATATATTGACAGGGTGCCGGAGTCATGTCTAAAACTGATGAGAAATTTGAGTTTAGCTGCCAGTAACAAGTTTTTACCGTAAGTTACGTTATTTGACGTGAAGTAAGCCATTTGCGTCTGTAACAGGGGTTGACGCTGTATAGCCTGTGGGCCAAATCTAGCCTGTCATCTGTTTTTCTATGACCTAAAAGCTAAGAATGGTTTTTATGTTTGAAATGTTGACAAAATTCAAAAAAATATGATTTCGTGACGTGTGCCAATTATATGGAATTCACATTTCAACATCTGTAAAGTTTTATTGGAACACAGCCGTGCGTGGTCACCCGTGCATTGTCTGTGGCGGCTGTCGTGCTGTCACAGCAGCGTTGGTTAGTTGTGAGAGATGGCCCACAAAGCCTGAAATACGTACTCTCTGGCCCTCAGAAAAGTTCGCTGATCCCTGATCTAGAATAATACAGTCTAATTCACCTGTAATTTTGAGTCACTGAGGAAATAATTTCCTTCTTAATGTATTGAGTTTCCTGAGAAACTAGGCAAACTTGAGTATCCAAGGGTGACGCAGCTCTCGGCTGTTCCCGAGCCTAACTTTGATAACCCTGTTGCCGGTCTTTTTTGATTGTAGAGATCAGTGGCTCTCAAAGTGTGGTCTTTAGACCCCTGGGTATTCCTGAGACCTTTTCAGGGAGTCCCAAGGCAGAAATGTTTTGTTAATCCTCTGGGAAATGGCTTGCCTTTTGCTGTGTTGATTGATACTTGCACTTATGACGCAGAAACAATGGTGGATAAAACTGTGCGGGAGCGTGAATGGGGACAGTGACCCCAGCCGGCATCAGTGATCAGGGCACACACTTGCCGTGGTGCCAGTGCAGTGAGTATCCTTGCTAAAGCAGGAAAAACTTAACTTTATTAAATCTGCGTCTTTGGGTACATGCCTTTTTGATACTCTGTGTGACGAAATGGAAGTATGTATAAAACACTTCTGCAGCCTGAACTGCCATGGTTGTCTTATGGGAAAGTACCCGTGCAGATGTTTGAGCCATGAACTAGCTGCTTTTTTGCTGGAACACCATTTTTGCCGAAAGGATGATTCACAAACTATCGTTATTCAGAATTGGGAATTTGGCAAATATTTTTTCATTTAAGAAATTTTATTTTTATAATTATTTTTTTAAATTGTACTTAATTGATTATGCTATTACAGTTGTCCCGATTTTTCCCCCTTTGCCCCCTCCGTTCAGCACCCCCACTCCCTCAGGCAGTCCCCCCACTATTGTTCATGTCTATTGGACATGCGTATAAGTTCTTTGGCTATTCCATTTTCTACACTGTACTTTACGTCCCCATGGCTATTCTGTAACAACCTATTTTTGTACTTCTTAACTCTCCCACTTCTTCATCCATTCCCTCACACCCCTCTCCCATCTGACAACCATCAAAATGCTCTCCGTACCCATGATTCTGTCTCTGTTTGCTTAGTTTTTTAGATTTATCGATAGATTTTTTATTGTTCATAGTTTTGGTCTTCTTTTTCTTAAATAAGACCCGTTAGCATTTCATACAATAATGGTTTGGTGATGATGAACTCCTAGTTTTTCTTGTCTGGGAAGCTCTTTATCTGCCCTTTGATTCTAAATGACAGCTTTGCTGGGTAGAGCAATCTTGGCTGTAGGTCCCTGCTCTTCATGACTTTAAATATTTCTTGCCAATCCCTTCTAGCCTGCCAAGTTTCTTTTGAGAAATCAGCTGACAGACTTATGGGAACTCCCCTGTAGGTAACTAACTGCTTTTCTCTTGCTGCTTTTAAGGTTCTCTCTTTATCTTTAACCTTTGGTATTTTAATTATGATGTGTCTTGGAGTGGGCCTCTTTGCATCCATCTTGTTTGGGACTCTCTGTGCTTCCTGGACTTCTATGTCTATTTCCCTCACCAAATTAGGGAATTTTTCTTTCATTATTTTTTCAAATAGATTTCCAATTTCTTGCTATATCTCTTTTCCTTCTGGCACCCATATGATGAGAGTGTTGGACCTCTTAAGTTGTCCCAGAGGCTACTTACACTATCCTTATTCTTTTGGATTTTTTCTTCTTCTTGTTCTGATTTGTTGTTTTTTGCTTCCTTATGTTCAAATCATTGATTTGATTCTCATCCACTCTACTTCATTATTCTACTGTTGTTTTTCTGTAAATTGTTTTTTATTTCAATGAGTATATCCTTCGTTTCTGACTGGGTCTTTTTTATGCTGCTGAGGACCTCACTAAGTTCCTTGAACATCCTTATAACCAGTGTTTTGACTTCTGCATCTGATAGACTGCTTGTCTCCATTTCATTTAGCTCTTTTTCTGGAGTTTTGCTCTGTTCTTTCATTTGGGCCATGTTTCTTTGTCTCCTCATTTTGGCAGCCTCTCTGTTTATTCCTATGTATTAGGTAGAGCTACTTTGACTCTGTGTCTTGGTAATGTGGTCTAATGTAGTAGATGTCATGTAGGGTCCAGTGGTACAGCCTCTCCTATCACCCAGGCTGGGTGCTTGAGGTGTGCCCTTTGTATGGGCTGAATACACCGTCCTCTTGTAGTTGAGCCTTGGTTGCTGTTGGCAGATCAATGGGAGGGATTTACCCAGGCCAGTCAGCTGCAAGGATTGGCCGTGACCAGTGACCACCACCCTCAGCCCTCTGTGCAGAATCAGCTGTGCAGGGGTAGTGTGATGGTGCTCTGACATGGTCTGTGGCTGCTCACTAGGTGCCCTGACTCTGGTGTTTCCCCAGTGGTGCAGGCCCAGGTTAGCTCCCACCTGTGTTTTGCCTGTGGTCACCCTTCCTGAGCTATAAAGCAATCTGAGAAAGCTGCTAGTTGCGCTGGGCTTGGAGAAGCCACGCTGTGAATCTAGGTTGGCTGCTGCTAATGCTGGGCCTGGGGCTTATTGAGGCTGGCTGTTGCTTGTTTGAGAGGATTTAGGAAGTTGTGAATCATGAGCCAAGACCAGCCATTCACTTGGAAAAGCAGCTTGGGTGGGGCTGTAAGTTGGGTGGGGTGGAGTCTCTGGGGATCTTCGATGTGGGTCAAACAGTGTTAGCCAGGTTAATGGAATCTCAGCTTGCTGGCTCTGTGGCTGTGGGGGACAGTTTAGAAAAGAGACAAGGGCCTCTGCTCACCTTGATGCCAGACACTTTAGTTTCTCCTGGTATGCTGGTGCCTTTCAAGCTGCTACTCTGGTGCTAGAGCTCAGGGAGTGAGTCTGAGTAGGTGAACCATGTGTGGGTTCTTTAAGAAGAACTGCTTGGGGCTCCAGAAGTTTCTTCTTCTAACTCAATCGCAGCTGGTTTTTGCAGCCAAAAGTTGTGGGAACTTAAAATCCTGGCACTGGAATCCTGGGCTGGGAATAGTCTCCCAAGATATCCCTCCCGTTTTTTTCCACCACATGTGGGTGTGGGACCAGCCTGTTCTAAGTCTGTGTACCACCTACCTGTCCTGATGGATGTGGTTTCTGTAATTCTGTAGTGGTCAGACTTTATTCAGCTCGATTTCTGATGGTTCTGAGTGATGGTTGTTGTACTTTTGATGTGGTTGTTTGAAGAGGTGAGCTATGTCTGCCTGTGCTGCCATCTTGACTGGAAGTCTGGCAAATATTTTCTCAAAAGTAAATTAAGTGAGCTGACACTTGAAGGAAGACAACTGACCATATTTGTTGCCGCTGATAAAATTCAGCTTTGCAACCCAAAATTAGAGTTTTAGAGAACTTGTGTCTGCTACTTTGAGCTTGACAGTTTTCCGATATTTAAATAATTTTCTGGTGAAATCGATGGTGATAGTAACAACTGTGGTCTTGGGGGTGATATTGTAATATGGGATTTGTCACCATTTGGAAGATCTGTGTAACTGTGGGAACCAGTATGTTCAAAATGTCCAGTGTGTGAAGTTACACACTCATGATGGATAAAAAGATCCATTCAATGTGGATTTGACTGATGGATTTGAGTGTGATAGCACCAGAAATTTTACTGATAGGAATTTATGTTCTACATAGCAGCTAAGCTTTGAGAAACAGCCACTCATCAAGTTTTGGTGTTATCAAAAGACAATATTAAAAAGACTACTACTATTTACCCTGTTTTCAGTTACATCTCTACGTAACATTTTATTCTAATCTTCCAACCAGAACAGCCTCCGAGAACAGACTGAGTACAGAACAGGTAGGAGAACCTGGCTGTCTTCTGTGAACGAGATCTGCAGAAATGTACAACAGTGCCACTTTTCTGACTATTTTTTGTTTAGAAAAATACACTTTTTTAAAATAAAAATTATGTTAAAATAAAGTTATGTAATAGGCTTTAATGTTTAATCAAAAATTTTTCAGTCTGTTTTTTAAATATCAATATTGGTAAATATTTACAGATATAATCCACATAATAGAATCTCTGAGGCCATCAGTCATTTTTAAGAATGGAAAGGGAGGCTTTTAGATGCAAAAGGTTGATAACCATTATTGTAGGTTATGCTCATTTACCATGAAGTCAGTTATATGAAATTGGAGAAGTAATTTTCATTGCTACAAATTTCAACAGCACCTATTATTGATTTTCTGTCATAAAAGTAATATATGAATACAGGTCAGAACTATCTCCAAAAGCTGTGGAAGAGTCTGAAACAAAAAAATTAAAAATTCAGTTCTTTAAAAAGAAAACAAAAACTAAATGGCATACATTTTCCAGATGTGCACAGTGACCTGAACGTACACCTCGGACTATATGTCATCTAATAGTTAAATAATTATTGTATAATTGCTATAATATAATTTAGTGATAGTCTATTAGGCTTCGTATACTTCAACTCTGTTCGTCATTTAATGCCCTGCATAATAATTAATACCATTAAGTAACTTGCTGTTGGTCACACAACACGTTTTAAGAGCTGGGTTTCAAGAACTTTGTTTTTTACTTGCTCTAAAGCTCTTAATACTCTTTCCCCTTTCTTATGATACTGTTGTTCACAGCAGCTGTATGTACAAGCACCAGCTTTCTAAAAATGGTTCACAAGATCTTGTGGTCAAGGCTCTTTTTGACACCAAGGCTGGATAAAGACTTGTCTTCGGTTTTAGTTTGGTAGTTAAGGCAAAGAGATGGTCTCCCAGAGTTACCGAAAGTGCACAAATGCATGAACTGAGCTGAAACATTTTGCCAGACACTGACTTCCATAGTAAATTCCAGCCTTCCTAATTGACTTGGGCAGAATGAAAAAGTGAATGGTCAGCATGATTTGTATTCTTTTGGTTGATTCTCAGTTTAATATGTTTACTCTTGCGATCACATTTCCAGGCTTCTCCAGTGACAGCGACCTGGTGTCTCTCACTGTTGATGTGGATTCTCCTGCTGAGTTAGATGATGGAATGGCTTCCAATCAAAGTTCTCCCATTAGAACTTTTGGTCTCAGTCTTTCTTCGGATCCTTCAGCACTAGGAGCTGTTGCTTCTGACAGCGAACCAAACAAAACAGAAGAAGAACGGGAAAACCGTAGCCTCTTTCCTGGCAGCTTAAAATCCAAGCTTGGCAAGAGAGATTATTTGGAGAAAGCAGGAGAATTAATAAAGCTGGCTTTAAAAAAGGAAGAAGAAGATGACTATGAAGCTGCTTCTGATTTTTATAGGAAGGGAGTTGATTTACTCCTAGAAGGTGTTCAAGGTACAGTTTTATCTGTATTAATATGTTTCTTATGTTGGTATCTGGAAAAGAAATATATGCATACAAGTATATCTTATGTTATAGTCCTACATAGAAACAGACTGAAACGGTAAATAACTGAAGATTAAGTGACCTGTATATGGATATATACCTCTAGTTACACGACGGTATCAGATATACTGAACTATATACTTCGATCAATAAATCAACAAAATAGGGTTTACAAAATCAAGTCTCTAAGTCTCTGTTATGAATAATACTTGGTTTTCTGACATGGTCAGTGTTCACCAGCCTTCACCTCTCTCAGGAGTGTTGACAGGGAGGTTCTTTAGAGCCTTAGCTCTCAGTGGCCTGAATAGACAAGGTGAAAGGGGCTTTTAACTAAGAGTGTAAAAGGTTTTCGGATTTGCCTGCTGTTTTTGTTCTGTGTTGTTTAGTTGCAGCAAACTGTCAGCTGGCGAATGGGGGTGATACGGGGCATGTGGAGTTAAATGTTGCTGAAGTCGGTAAAGACCTTACCTGTGTTTTAAGCATCAGTTTTTGTTTAACTGCTTCTCCTTGTAGCAGCAGAGTGAAGCATGCTGCACTTAGTGCCATGACTTCCTGGTCACACCAATGGAAGGGTGAGGGGGCCTTCCTCCCATGGTTTTCTTTCTAGAAAACCACTACTTTCATTGTTTTTTGGTGGTCTTTGACTTGTTAGCATCACCGAGATTACCACAACATCCCGTATTACTAACGCTTTTTGACTCCTGCCCTCACTGTGCCGGGTGTCCTGTGGTCTGGAAGCGTTTTGTTGTACTTTTTAGGATTTAAACTTTCATTCTCCCCACGTGGTGCGAAGACTTGGCTGTGTGGCACGGAATAGGAAGTGTGTGTAGTGGCCCGCTAACTGCTTTTTAACTGATTTCAACGAAGTCTGTTGTTTTTAATCCTTTACGTTCATGTCCACGGCTGCCTCGGGCCACCAGTTCCTGAACTTTGGGAGAGATCGAGTGCCATGTATGTCAGGCAGCTGCAGGTCCCCCAAGTCCATAACCGCCCTTCACCTGCAGTCCTGTTGCTGCTGTCTTTTCTCTGGATCTCTTTGTCCTTGTGGCATTCTGGCTTAAAAATAGCTATTTTACAGCCATGTTAATGGAGCTTCTTCAGAAAGGAGCATTTCTCTTGGTTTGACTGATAGTACAACATACATCATTTTGATACAGACTTGTTTTTCAAATAGTTTAAAAATCTTTTGGGTTTTTAAAAAAAGATTGTATTTATTTATTTATAGAGAGAAGGGAAGGGAAGGAGAAAGGGGGAGAGAACCATAAATATGTGGTTGCCTCTCACACATATCGCCAATGGGGACATGGCCCACAACCCAGGCATGTACCCTGACTAGGAATCAAACCAGCGACCCTTTGGTTCACAGGCCAGGACTCAATCCACTGAGCCACACCAGCCAGGGCTCTATTGGGATTTTTTGTTTGCTAGTGGAGCATTCTGGTCTTAAAGATCTACTTATTTTTCTTATTTGTCTTACTCTTATTTTGGGTTGGGGGTTAAAATAGGGATGAGTTGCAAACAATCAGCTCTGATCCTTTTTCCTTTTCTTTTTAGATAATTTTTTTGTGCTAAAACATCACTGGTGTTTAATTGACATAGATAAAACATGTCAGTGTGATTCTTTTGTCTAAAGTCATTTACATTTAACCTTAGAACACTTCATAATGTTACCACTTGATGGCACCAGAAAAATAAAAATCTTTGCTTCAAAATGAGCTTTATGGATGCACATCAGCAAATAAAAAATATTTCATTTACTTAGTTACTTTGTGATTATGGTCGTGAATTATTTCTCCAATAGAACTTGATACCAAGTCTACTAGACCTCTATCTTAAGGAATGTTATCATTTAACCATTTTTTTCACTGGTCATTGGAGGATTTTTTTTTTCATTGCTTTTAGAGAGATGGGGAGTCAGGGAGGTGGGGAGAGGGAGAGACATCAATGTGAAAGAGAAACGTCAATCTGTTGCCCCTTGTACATGCCTCAACTGGGGATTGAACAGCAGCCTAGGGATGTGCCCTGACCAGGAATTGAACCTGTGACCTTTTGGTCCACAAGACAATGCTCCAATCAGCCAAACCACGCCAGCCAGCGCTGACCGTATTTTTTCTATTTAATATGTGCCTCTCTTTCTGAAACCACAATATCCATTATTGCCCTGGATTGTTTTTTGATGTTAATGTGCCATCAAATTCAAAAAGTTATAGTAGACTAATTGCTTGTAGCCTTTTATTGTTACTCAAAATGTGATCAATTTTTGTTCATACAAACTGGAACCATAATCACAGAATTCTGATTTTTAAAGGACATGTAAAGTAACATGGTTATATTGTACATTTAACTATATGTCAGATGTAATTAATGTCAGGGCAGTGCTTCTGGTCCGTGGACCATATTTAAAAGTATCAGTCTCCTCCTAACAAACGCATGGACATTATTCAAAAAAAACTTTTGCCCAGTTTAATTGACATAATTGACATATAGTATCAAATAAAAGCTGTATAATGTAATGATTTGATAAATGTATATATTGTGAAATCTTATACTAACAATAAGTTTAGTTAACATCTATCACCTCAAATAGTTATAAAATTTTTTCCGTGAGAACTTTTAATATCTATTTTTTAAAAAAATTGCTTAGTTAATAGTACCATTTCTTTAACTCTTATTATTTTTTTAAAAAAGATTTTATTTATGTAGTTTTAGAGAGAGGGAAAGGAGGGAGAAGAAGAAGGAGAGGAACATCATTGTGTGAAAGAAACATTGATTGATTGCTTCTCATGTGCCTGCACCTGGGGGCCTGGCCTACAACCCAGGCATGTGCTGCAACTGGGGATTGAACCAGGAACTTTCTGGTTTGCAGGTCGGTGCTCAGTCCACTGACCCACACCAGCCAGGGCAAAGATCTGCTTTCTTAGCAACTTTCTATTTTCTTCTTAAAAAAAATTATGTTTTATGGGTTACGCTCTTACAGTTGTCCTAATTTTTCCCCTTTGCCCCCTTCCATCTGGCACCCCCATTCCCTCAGGCAATCCCCACATCATTGTTCATGTCCATGGATCATACTTAGGATTTTTGGCTACTCCGTTTCCTATACCGCAACTCCCTATTTGTATTTCTTAATCCTTTCACCTTATGACCCGTTCACCCATTCTCCCCCATACCCCCCTCCACCTAGCAACCATGAAAATGCTCTCCATGTCCATGATTCTGTCTGTGTTCTTTTTGTTTGCTGAGTTTGTTTTTAGATTCAATAGTCGATAGATGTGTATGTATTGCCATTTTATTATTCATAGTTTTGGTCTTTTTCCTTTTCTTTATTAAGTCCCCTTAACATTTCATATAATAATGATTGGGTTTAATATTTTTGTCTGGGAAGCTCTTTTTCTGCCTCTGATTCTAAATGGCATCTCTGTGGGGTAGAGCAATCTTGGCTGTCGGTCCCTGCTCTTCATGACTTTAAATATTTCTTGCCAGTCCTTTCTAGTTTGCCAAGTTTCTTTTGAGAAATCAGCTGACAGACTTATGGGAACTCCCCTGTAGGTAACTAACTGCTTTTCTCTTGCTGCTTTTAAGGTTCTCTCTTTATCTTTAACCTTTGGTATTTTAATTATGATGTGTCTTGGAGTGGGCCTCTTTGCGTGCATCTTGTTTGGGACTCTCTGTGCTTCCTGGACTTGCATGTCTTATTTCCTCCACCAAGTTAGGGAAGTTTTCTTTCATTATTTTTCCAAATAGATTTCCAATTTCTTGCTATTTCTCTTTTCCTTCTGGTACCCCTACGATGAGAATGTTGGATGTCTTGAAGTTGTCCCAGAGTCTGTTTATACTATCCTCATTTATTGGGGTTCCTTTTTCTTTTTCTTTTTCTGATTTGTTGTGTTTTGCTTCCTATGTTCCATATCATTGATTTGATTCTCAGCCTCATCCACTCTACTGTTGTTTTCCTGTAAATTGTTCTTTATTTCAATTAGTGTATTTTTCATTTCTGACTGGATCTTTTTTATGCTTTTGAGGACCTCACTAAGTTCCTTGAACATCCTTATAACCAGTGTTTTGACTTCTGCATCTAATAGATTGCTTATCTCCATTTTGTTTAGTTTTTTTCCTGGAGTTTTGTTCTGTTCTTTCATTTGGGCCATATTTTTTGTCTGCTCATTTTGGCAGCTTCTTTGTGTTTGTTTCTATGTGTTAGGTAGAGCTGCTTTGGTTTTGTGTCTAGTGTGGCCTGATGTAGTAGGTGACCTGTAGGGTCCAGTGGCACAGCCTCCCCAATCACCCAAGCTGGGTACTCAAGGTACATCCACTGTGTGGACTGAGTACACCTTCTTATAGTTGAGCCTTGGTTGCTGATGGCAGATCAATGGGAGGGATTTACTAAGGCCAGTCAGCTGTAAGGACTGGCTGTGACCACTGACCACCAACCTCTGTCTACCATGGAAGATCAGCTGTCCGGGAGCAGGATGGTGGTATTCCTACATGGTTTGTAGCAGTCCACTGGGTGTGCAGGCTCTGGGGTTTCCTGGGTGATATAGGCTAAGGTTAGCCATCACCTGTGTTTTGCCCAGAGCCACCCTGCCTGAGCTGTAAAGCAATCTGAGATGGCTGCTACTTGTGCTGGGCTTGGAGATTCCCAGGAGAAGCCAAGCTGTGAAGCTAGGCTGGCTGCTGCTAGTTCCAGTCCTGGGGCCACTTAGCAAGAGGTATAGGCACTGGGGGCTCAGTGAGACTGGCTGTTGCTTGTTTGAGAGGATTTAGGAAGTTGTGAATCATGAGCCAAGACCAGCCATTCATATGGAAAAGCAGCATGGGTGGCCTTAAGTTGGTTGGGACCGAGTCTTAGGGATTCACCAGGGTGGGGCAAACATTTTTAGCTAGGTTGAGAGTACCAGCCTGCCAGCTCTGTGTAAGGAAGGTTCAGAAAAGGTACATTGTCATCTGCCCTTCTTTCTGTTTGGGAGAAATCTCTCCCCCAGATCTTGCCTTGATGCCAGACACTTCAGTTTCTGCCTGTATGCCAGTGATACCTTTCAAGCTGCTACCCTGGTGCTGGAGCTCAGAGGAGGTGAGTCCGAGTAAGTCCATGTGTGGGTTCTTTAGGAGGAACTGCTTGGAACTCCAGAAGTTTCTTCACTGACTCAATCCCCACTGTTTCTTGTAGCCAGATGTTATGGGTCTTATCTTCCTGTCTTGGACCCTGGGCTGGCGGGCCTGATGTGGCCCAGGACTCCTTGCTCCCGAGATATCCCTCCTAAATTTTTATTCACCACGTGTGGATGTGGGAGCAGCCTGTTCTGCTTCTCCTACCAGTCTGGATGGATGTGGTTTCCTTATTTCCGTAATTGTCAGACTTCTGTCACCTCAATTTCTCATGGTTCTGAGTGATGGTTGTTTTATATTTTAGTTATAATTTGGATGTGTTCATGTGAGGCAGTGAGCTGTGTTTACCAATGCTGCCATCTTGACCGGTCGTCTTAGCAGCTTTCAAACATACAATACAGTTTTGTAACTATAGTCACCATGTTGCACAGTACATCCCCAGAATTAATTGATCTTATAAATCGAAGTGTGTAAATTTTGACCAATTTTACCTACTTCACCATGACCTCTACCCCCTGTCACTGGCAACCACCACTGCCTTTTCTGTTTGTGAGTTTAGTTATTTTTAGATTCCACATATAAGTGAGATCATACAGTATTTATCTTTGTGTGACTTACTTCACTTAGCATAATGCTCCCAAGGTCTACCTATGCTGTTGCAAATGACAGAATTTCCTTAATATATATGGTTGAGTAATATCCCATTACGTGTGTGTGTATACATTTTCTTTATTCATTCATCTGTGGACGGACATGTAGGTTGTTTCCTTGGCTGTTGTAAGTTATGCTGCATTGAATGTGGGAGTGTAGATACCTCTTCAAGATACTGATACTGTTTCCTTTGGATATATACCTAGCAGTGTAATTGCTGGGTCATACTTTACAGTATAGTTCCATTTCATTTTTTTTGAGGCACTGCCATACTGTTTTCCATAGTGGCTGCATCAATTTACATTTCCAACAACAGTGCACAAGAGTTCCCTTTTCTCCACGTCCTCTCAAATACTTGTTACCTGTTGACTTTTTGTTGATAGCCATTCTAACTGGTGTGGTGATATCTCACTGTGGTTTAGATATGGATTTCCCTGATGATTAAATACCTTTTCACGTACCTATTGGTTGTTTGTATGTCTTCTTTGGGGAAAATGTCTGTTCTGTTCCTCTGCCCATTTTATTAATCAGAATATTTGTTTTTGTGCTATTAAGTTTTATGAGTTCTTTATATTTTTTGGATATTAACCTCTTATCTGATATATGATTTGCCAAGGTTTTCCTCCATTTGATAGGTTGTCTTTTCATTTTGTTGATTGTTTCCTTTGCTGTGTAGAGCTTTTTACTTTGATAGATTCACACTCATTTTTCCTTTTGTTGCTTTTGCTTTTGGCATCAAATCTAAAAAATCATTGCCAAGACTGATGTCAAGGACTTTCCCTCCTATATTTTCTTCTGAATATTTGTGGTCTCAGGTCTTATGTTCAAATCTGTAATCCATTTTGAGTTGGTTTTTGTGTATGGAGTAAGGTAGGGACGTAGTGTCACTCTTTTGCATGTGACTGTTCATTTTTCCCAGCACCATTTGTTGAAGCGGCTGTCCTTTCTCTGTCCTTCTTGGCTTCTTTGTCCTAAATTAATTAAGCATATATATGTGGGTTTATTTCTCAGCTTTCTGTTTTGTTCCATTTACCTGTGTGTCTGGTTTTATGTAAATAATATACTTTTGATTACTATTGATACTTTGTGTAGCCTTGTAATATAATTTGAATTAGGAAATTAGATACCTCTAGCTTTGTTGTTCTTTCTCAAGATTGCTTTGGCTATTTGATGTCTTGTGTGGTTCCTTACAGATTTTAGGATTGTTTTTTCTACTTCTGTGAAAAATGCCATTGGAGTTTTAATTGCAGTTGCATTGAATCCGTAGGTCACTTTGGGTAGTATGTACATTTTTAACAATATTAATTATTCTAATGCTTAAGGATGGAATACCTTTCCATTTATTTTTGTCTCAGTTCTTTCATGGTTGTAGTTTTCAGTGTACAGATCTTTCACCTCCTTGGTTAAATTTATTCCTAGGTATTTTATTCTTTTTGGTGCAATTGTAAATGGGATTATTTTTAAAACTTCTCTTTCTCCCCTGGCTGGTGTGGCTCAGTGGACTGAGCACCAGCCTGTGAACCAAAGGGTCGCTGGTTTGATTCCCAGTGAAGGCACATGCCTGGGTTATGACCCAGGTCCCCAGTAGGGGGCGCACAAGCCACAGCCATACATTGATGTTTCTCTCCCTTTCTTTCTCCCTCTCTTCCTGTCTAAAAATAAATAAAATCTTTAAAAAAAAGTCTTTTTCTGATAGTTTGTTGTAAGTGTATAGAAACAAAATTAATCTTTGTATATTGACTTATATCCTGAATTGTTTACTAGTTTTAAAGTTTTTTGGTGGAGTCTGGCATTTTCTATATATAATATTTTGTCATCTGCAAGTAGAGTCAGTTTAATTTTTTCTTTTCTGACTTGGGTGCCTTTTATTTCTTTTTTCTTGCCTAATTACTCTGGCTGGGACTTCCCGAACCATGTTGAATAAAATTATAAAAGTGGGTATCCTTGTCTTCTTCCTGCTCTTAGAGGAAAAGCTTTCAACTCATGCCCACTGAGTATGATGTTGAGTATAACTGACATTATCCTTTAATTTGGGGGAAATGGAGGGCTCAAGCTTGTGAGCTGACTTGACATTTATGAGCAGAAGAGATATTTCCTTGGGGAACGTTTGTTCTAGTGTGACAGAACTGTTATTGAAACATCACTGTAGCCAAAGCGTCATTTTCATTTAACTCTTGTTATAAGATTTGTTAACTGTGCCCTTAGTTTGGGTTGACACGTGTTATAATAAAGTAATTATTTCTAGGTATCTGATTATCCAGAGAAAGAAATCTTCCGGAGCAAAGTAGGAGTGCTTTTTATACAGGATTCTTACGAGTTGGCAAATTTTGTTATTCTAAATACTAACTGTTAATCCTAACTAAACTGTTCATCCTAAAGGAGCTGATCTGGGTTGTTTGTAGAACTGATAAAGATGGCATCATGTTTTTCTTACTTAACTGGTGTTTGCACAGCTGAGACTAGATGCAAAACACAATGGCAGCAGTCCGTTCGCCCATCCAGTGGAGAGAAAGCATACCCCGATAGTGGCCACTTTGAATTCCCCTCCTGAACCTGACACTTACTCTGTCAGTCTAGAAATGGCTCTTGAAGTTCAGGTTCCCTCTACTCTTCTGAGTCCTCAGGTCTTTATGGATTTCAGAGAGACAATCCGAAAGTCCCGATGGAAGGAATCCACTTGAATCTTTGAAGAGCATGTTTCAGTACATATCTTTTCATGTCTGCCTTCTTTATATATTTCTGCAAGTGGCTGAGATGATTGGCCTGTATTCTCAGTGTGAGCTTATTGGAATGATTTTTATAGTGTAGAGTGGCAAATGGATGATGTAAAACTGTTAGTGAAGTATTTAAATAACAATAACGTATCATTTATTGCATGTCTATCACTGTACAGGGATTTTTCCAACTGTCGTTTTTAATCCTCAGAACAAGCCTGTAAGCTGAATTATGACCAGTCACAGTGGGCTTTGTCTTGGGACACCAAAACTTAGAGGGTGCAAACATTTAATATAATGATTTTAAAAGCTTGGCACTTAGTTAGCAAGAATAATTATTTAAAAGAGAAAGCTACCTGTCCATGAACACAGGATGTGATGGCCTCCATCTTCACAGCCTCAGTGTTGTCCTCTGGCTGTTCTTTCGTAGGTCTCACTGTGATCTTCAGCCAGGAGGGGCTGTCTGATTTTAAGGACCCTGTGATTTGGGTGAGCCCACCCTGATAATCCAGGATAATTGCCCAGTCTCAAGATTCTTAACCTTAATCACACTTGTAAAGTTGTATTAGCCAAGTAAAGTAATATTTTTGCAGTTTCTTTGATTAGGACATGGACATCATATGGGGTCTGTTAATGACCCTTGTGAATTTACTTGGAAGTAATATAGTTTCAAGTATCTTAAGTATGTATACTATTTAACTTCCCAGCAGTTGAGGTTTTTCTAATTATCTTTTTGTTATTAATTTCTTGCTTTAATTCCAAAGTTCAAAAAACTTTGTCAGAATGATTTCAGGTTTTTGAAAATTGTTGAGCCTTTCTTCATAGCCAAGCCACCCTACCTGTTTAATTATTTTAATACAAAGCCTTGAAATGGAATGTTCAGTACATTCTAAAACATATTTGAGGGTTTCCTGATACTTTCTATAACATGACTATCTTTATGTTGTAGGTTATTTTCATACCTTTTAGTAGTCTCTGCCTTATTTTTGGTAGTTAACCGATCATTACAGGGTAATCAGTCTGTAGTGATCATTCTGTAATAGTTGATTATAGAAAAATCTTAGGTCCTTATGATTAAATTGATTTGGATCTATATGAGAGGCCATTCAATTATTATCTGATTAATGAAAGCTCATCTGTTTTATTGGCTGTCAGAAAAAGCTCACAAATGTAGTAAAATCCTGCTATAAAATAGTTTTCTTGACTTAGTCCAGATCATTGATAGTCCCTTTCCTTACCAAAGAAAAGTTCACTGTAGGACAAGAAAAAGCAAAGATAATGAGTATCCGGGACAAATAAAAGCAGAGATTAGAAACAAAGAACCCCAAATTAGGGTTGTGTTTTTGTTGTTGTTGTTGTAGTTAATTTGTCTTGTACTTGGAGGGGAAACAGTATCCCAACTTGCACTGTTAATTAAAGGCCCATTTTTACCCACGCAACAAGAAGCAAGTTATTTAAGTATATGGCAATAATCCCTTAAAATATAATGACCCAGTAGTATAGGAATTTGCATTGTGCGATTGATCCAGGCTGTGGTTCAGGGAAAGGGAATCAGATGGGTCCTGGCAAAATCTCTGATTTGAAGAGATGCAGTTCAGAGTCTAGGAAGACCGA
This sequence comes from Desmodus rotundus, assembly GCF_022682495.2. Classification (NCBI taxonomy): domain Eukaryota; kingdom Metazoa; phylum Chordata; class Mammalia; order Chiroptera; family Phyllostomidae; genus Desmodus; species Desmodus rotundus. The sequence goes on from NC_071398.1 coordinate 85,846,273, forward strand.
AGCCAGAGTTTGCAGTTAGCGTTTGCAGGGTTATCGCCTGAAGTTCACTGTTTTTATCTAAAGAGGAGGTGACTGCGCAGAGGTTTTCAGAGTGTCTCCTGGGACATTCAGCAGAGTACTGATCAGCGGATGGGGTGAGAGGAAACTGCCATAGGCCAGGGGACTGAGAGGGTTAGGGGAAACAGTCTGGGCACCCACGCAGGGCTGGGACTAGCGTCTGTTCCTGACAGGTAGTAGTGAAAACCTCAATCTCGGGCTTTGAGCAGAATACTCAAGAAGAGTCTTGCTTCAGTTGTGTGAAATAATGAGTAGCTGCCCAAGGCCCACCCCAGCAAATCTTAGAAGCAAGTCTCAAAAGGGTCAAACTGCTTCCAAGAAACGTAATTGTATCCCAGAACAAAGCTCAGCAATATTTGTAAGACTAGAAAACTGTCAAACACCTAATAAGATAAAACTCACAATGGCTAGCATCTCACTAAAGTTTTCCATTTATTCAAAGGAGCAGGAAAAATACGAGCTATCATGATGATAAAGGGAATCAATCAAACCTACTCAGAAGTGACACAGATGTTAGAATTGTCAAACAAGGACTTTAAAACTTCTTATAACTGTATTTATTTTGTTCAAAAAGTTAAGTAGAAACATGGAACATTTATAGAAGACCCAAATTGAACTTCTAGGGATGAAAGCTACAGTATCAGAAATGAAAAATATAAGCAATGGGTTTGTGGCAGATTAGATGTTGTAGAAGAAAGGTTTAGTGAACTATAGGATATAGCAATAAAAATTATTCAAAATGAAACACAGATTGAAGAATAATGTGAAAATGACTAAAGTATCAGTAAGCTGTAGAACAACTTCTTTATGTGTAATTGGAACCCCTGAAAAGACAGGGGGAGAGGGAGACAAAACTATTGAATAAATAATGCCTGAAAGGTTTTCAAATTTGATGGAAACATTCTGCAGTCACGTGCCAGTCAGCGATGGGGGTATGTTCTGAGAAAGGCGTTGTTAGGAGACTTTTGTCACTGTGCAAACATCAGAGTGTACCGACATAAGCTGGGATGGCATGGACTACTACTGTAATTGTGCTGCACTTGTTTATGCCTGGTAGTGCATTAGGCCCGTTGCACCAGCCTCACCACAAACACCTGAATAATCGTGTTGCACTATGATGTTACAATGGCTATGATGTCACTAGTTGATAGGAATTTTTTCAGCTCCATTATAATCGTGTGTCAAATGTGTGGTCCGTAATTGACTGAAATATTGTTACGTGGTGCATGACTGTACAGGTCCAGGAAGCCCAACAAACCCCAGGCATAAAAAACGTGAAAACTACATTAAGGCACATTATAACCAATTTGCTCAAAACCAGTGATAAAGAGAAAATCTTAAAATGAAAACCAGGTGGAAAAAGAGATGTACAGAACAAGGATATGAATAACCTCAGAGTTTTTTTTAGAACGATTGTAAACAAAAGACAGTTGATGAACATCTTTAACAGAAAGAATAAAAAAGCCTGTCAAAGGAGAATTCTATACCCAGTGAAAATATATTTCAAAATATAAAGGCAAAATAAAGAATTATTAATTGGAAATGATGGCTATGTTCATTATTTTGATTGTAGTGTCTTCTCTCTTGTTTCTTGGTTGGACTAGGAAAGTGTGAGTGTCAATTTTGTTGTTCTTTTTAAAGAACTTTGGATTTTATTGAGTTCTTTAAATATTTTTAATTTACTATTTCATTGGTTTCTGCTTCTTCCCCTGCCCTCTTTGTATGTAGTTTACTCTTCATTTTTTCGATTCTACCTTAGGAGGTGAAAGCCTGGGTTATTGACTTGAGAGGTCTTTACAGTATGGGTGGTTAAAGCTGCAAAGTCCTTCTAAACTGCTGTCCCTACAGCCTGTGTATTTTGATATGTTGTTTACATTTTCATTAAGTTTGGAATGCTTTTCTGATTTTCAGTGTGATTTCCTTTTGAAGCCATAGGTTACTTGGAAGTGTATTCTTTAATTTTCAAATATTTGTGGATTTCCCAATTTGTTTTGTTCTTGATTTCTAGTTTGATTCTCTTGTGGTTGATGAATATACTTTGTATAATCTAAATTACTTTAAATTTATTGAGATTTGTTGTGTGGCCTAGCACATGGTCTGTCCTGGAGAATGTGTATTCTGGAGTTTTTTAAATGGAGAATTCTGTAGAAGTCAGTTAATGTAGGTTGGTTGTTAAGGTCTTCTACATCGTTACTGATTTTCTGTCTTTGTTTTGGTAATTATTGAGACAGCGCTGACTAATGATGAATTGTCCGTTTCTCCCATTATTTCCGTCAGTTTTTGCTCCATCTGTATTAAGGTACATGCATATTTATAATGTTTCCTTAATTAGCTTAACTTTTTAGACTTATAAAAATGTCTTTTTTCTGCACTAATATTTTTCTTGATACCTGTTTTGGTGGATGTAGTGTAGCTACTCCACCTTTTGTATTACTTTAAAAAGTTTTTTTTAATTTATCCCTTTTTAGAGAGAGGGGAAGGGAGGGAGAAAGAGAGGGAGAGAACATTGATGTGAGAGAAACATGGGTCGGTTGCCTTCTGCGCGTGCCCCAACTGGGGAACAGGCCTGCAGTCCAGGCATGTACCCTCACCTGGAATCGAACCAACGACCTTTCCCTTTGTGGGACAATGCCCGACCAACTGAGCCACACCGGTCAGGGCCCTCCCTTACTACTTTTTACTTTCAACCTATTTGTTTCTTTGAATCAAAGTGTGTCTTTTACTGACAGGATATAGTTGTATCCTTTTATAAAAAATTCAGTCTTATGTTCTCTGCTTTTTGATCGACATGTTTACGTCATATAGATTTAGTATATTTAGAAATACACTTGGGTTTGTGTCTGCCATCTTGCCATTTTCTATTTCCCTTGTCATTTTTTTACCACCTTCTTTTGTGGTGAGGTCAGTAGAAATTTTTTCTAGTGTATCATTTATTCTCTTTTTTAAGACTATATTATGAGTTTCTTGTTTCCATAATATTTTTTCCCGACGATTATAATAATAAGTATTTTAGCCTCAAACATTTTATTTCAGAGTAAAACTACCTTAATATATAGAAACTTTGCCTCAGTGTAGCCACCTTTCCTTTCTATTACTTTTTTGCTAGTATTTTCATTTAGGTTACATCTTTATATAAACCCTACAGTGTAGTTTTATAATTATTGTTTAAATGTACTTTTCAACCAGTTGGAAGAGAAATGAGAAAAGTATATTTATACTATCTTTTATATTTATGTATTTTTAAAGATTTTATTTCTTATTAGAGAGTGGGGGAAGGGAAGGAGAAAGAGAAGGAAGGAAACATTGATTGGTTGCCTCTTGCACTCCCCAAATCTGGGACCGGACCGACAACCCAGGCGTGTACCCTGACAGGGAATTGAACCAGTGACCTTCTGGTTTGTGGGACGATGCCCAACCCACTGAACCACACCAGTCAGGCCCTGTCTTTTATTTTTTCATTTAGATTTCTTGTAAGGCAGATTTACTGCAACAAATCCTCTCAGTTTTTATGTGTGGATGCTCATTTTGCCTTTATGTTTTGAAAGATAGTTTTGCTGGCTATCGGGTTCTTTGTTGACCTTTCTTATCCCCCACCCCCTTTTGACTGTGCCATCCCACTGCTTTGTAGGTTCCATTTTTCTGATGATACATAAGTTGTTGGTTTTGTTGAAATTCCCTAGTGCATGATAAGTAATGCTTATCATTTGCTACTTTTAAGATGTTCTGTTTTGGCTTTTAACAGTTTGGCTATTATGTGTTTAGGTGTGGATCTCTTTAAGTTTATCCTTTTGGATTTGTGTCCTTGGTATTTGATGACCTTTTGGAATATGTAGATCAAGATTCATTATATGTGGGAGTTTTTCAGCTATTATGTCTTCACCCCCCCACCTTGTTGGTCTGCATTATGTATATGTTAGCATATGTATCTGAGTCTGGTCCCCCCACCCCCTTTTATTTAATTTTATTCAGACTGGATAATTTCTACCCAAGTATCTTCAAATTTGCTGATTCTTTTTTTCTGTAGGTTCAATGTATTGTTGAGTACTTTTTAACCGCAAAATTGCTGTTTGGTTTTATTTTACAATTTCTGTGTTTTATTGTTAACGTCTGTTTGATGGTCCGTTGTCTTTGTACTCTTTCAAATTCCTTGAACATGGTTTCTTTTAATTCCTTGGACATATTTATAATAGTTGCTTTGAAGTGTTTGTCTGCTAAGATTTACACGAGTCCCCTAGAGACAGTTTGTATTGACTGCTTTTTCTGTTCTTTTCATGTCTCCTATTTTTTGTTGAAAACTTGACATTGTAGCTAATAGAGCAACTGTAGGTTCCACCCACCCCCTTGGTCAATGATTGTTTAGATATTGTGCTTAAGCTGCATTAGTCAATGAGGCTTCTGCCAGTTTCCTGAGAGTGTCTCTGTGGGTTAGGGCATCAAAACTCAGGCAGTTTACAGGTCTGCCTTGGCTTTTACTCTCTGCCTGTGTAAGGCCCACTAGGAATGAGTGGGTAGCTGGAGCCCTCTATGGTCTGTTTTGTCCATGTGTGTAGCTTTCAAGAAGCTTTCAAGATCCCCAAGAATATGTAGGAGCTTATTAGAGCACACTGTGACTATCTTGTTTCCCAGATTTTCCTGTTAAAGTTTTGGCTTGGCTGTTGTTTGTCTTTGATTGCTATTGGTTTCAGTAGCACAGAGCTTTTTAGTGGAGACCCAAATCAGACCAGCTCCCTCCGGGAGCAGGAAGGCTGCTGATCCTCGAATCTGCAACTGCCTTGTGCTAGGGGATGTATGTGTAAGGGTAGCTCCAGTTAAAACGCCCTTGCTCACTGTAGTTCAGTGCTTTTTCTTTGTAAGTGTCTCTCCATTTGTTGTGTGTCTGTAGTCAGTTTCCAGAGTTGTTCTTTTTGATAACTTTGACTGGTTTTGTCTGTTGAGACGTTTTGCCGAGCTTCTCTCTAGGACGTTTTGGAAGTTCCACCTTCAATCATCACTTCTGTAACAACTTTATAATTGCCTTTTTTGCTTTTGCTTTTGCTTGATTCTCATACATTCTTTCTCTTCCAATAGCCTGGGTGATTTTTTGAAAATGGAGTCTGATCATGTCACTTTCCGGAATTAAAATCATTGCTTTGTCAATAAAATTCATGATATTACGGTCTGCAAGCCTATGGATGATTTGGCTGGTGCCTTCCGCTTCAGACTCATCTTGAACCCTCCCTTTCACTCTCTCTTCTGTAGCCACACTGGCCTTCTTTCACCTCCTGGGAGGCACCCAGGTCTTCCCTGTGTTAGAACTTTCACATCAGCTCTGCTTTGCCCGCGTGCTTTACTGTGCGGCTTCGATCCGTATCTCCTCCTTGTTTTCAGGTCTAAATTTCAGTGACATTTCCTCAAGGAAGCCTTTCCTCACCTCTGTTCAGTCCACAATAGATTTCCTGACTTTGTTGTCATTGAACACTAATTATTTGTGCACTTACTTATTGAGTGACTATCTCTTTATTTACTCGTAATGTCCTTGAAGGCTGGGCATTTTCTCATTATTGTATCTTCTGGCATAGTGTCTGTTACATGGGATGTTCTCTGTAAACATTTTTGAATGAGAATGATTCTGCAGATACTTATAAAGGGGCACTTGACCAGGAGGAAGAGGCTTACAGGGAAGGCTTCTAAAGGAGGTAGTGAGTTGAATCCTAAAGTATGTGTAGTAAAGAGCCAGTATGTGTTAAGGTAGCTTGTGAAAATAGCAGATAGGTTTAAAATGCCTCCTGTCTGGTGTCTCAGTACACGGATATCAGTATATTTGTGCCGAGGGTTTGACAATGTGTAGAATTGAACCATTTGAAGTAGCATGAATTGTATGCATTTTTACATTTATATTTGTAGCTCTATAAATAGTGGAACTGAGGATTGAGACTTCTTGCTAATCGGATCCTGAGTTGGATTTTTAGCTTTAATAAGTAAGCCTTTGTCTGGGTCATGCACTTCCTACTCCAGCGTGTTTGGAACTAGGGCTCTGTTCTATTTCTATCAGACCTAACCCAAAATTCTCTGAAATGAGCATTTGATCTAGAACTCAAGTGTGGCATCTGGGAAGCTATCAATATGATTTGCTACAGTACTTTTCTCACGTTCTTCTTGGGGACGGGGTGGGGATGGACAGACACCTGTAGCATATCACAGCAGCTAATATTCAGGGGAAGAACAAAGTAGCTCAGTTTAGAAATAGTTGTATCAAAAGAGTTACATAAACTTGCACCTGGAAGGGCTAATTCTGCACTATCTCTAAAAAGATTTGATTATGAAAATAAACAAACAGAAAACCTTGCTTTCTGGAAGTTTTTTTTATAAGGTTTTTCTATATTACCTTTCTATAAAAGGTCATCACCATAGATGTTTTAAAAATTGCCTCTTTTAAAAAGAAAAAGGACCCTAGAAAAATATTATAGGGTTATGATTCTCCCTTAATTGTAGATCTTGTTAGCTTTGGAAACAACTTTAGAGATCACATTTGGACCTTCAGGAATGTCCATTTGAGGACAATTATTAGTATTCTATATTATCATATAATAATCATAGCAATAATTATAAAGATCTTTCATGTAGTTAGAACTCAAGCAGGGTAAATTGAGTTATGAAACTAGCAGAACCCCTGGGTTCTATTGCCCACCACCGATAAGAACTGCGACTCCCAAGGCCAGGGTCTTATGAAAAGGAAGGGAACAAGTTATACAGGTTTATTATAATGGTGGAATTTTGCCATTAAATCTCACTCTTAGAAACAGAAAACACCCACAAACACACAGTCCTGCTGCCCCTTGCCAAACCAGGCCGGTCAGAGGTACTGTCTCTCAGGAACAGACAAAGAAGTCTGTGGCTTAGCTGGCACATCCCTGTCTGCATTCTGGCTTCTTCCAGTTGTCTGTGCTCGGTTAGATGGGCTCCTGCTCGTAATCCAAACCTGCATCCTCACGGCCAGCCAGTGGGAGAGGTCCTTCTGCATTCTTTCAAACCACGTGGCCAAGACTCCCTTCTCTGCTCCCAAGACTCATGGTTAAGAGCGAGAGAGAAAGAGAGAGCCTGTCATGGCTCTCCTCTCCTTCCCACATGGGCCAGAGCTCCCGCGTGGCTAAGAGAGAGCCTGGCTATCCCACACCTGAGTTTAAATCCCAGCGCGGATCTTCCTCCGTAACCCCATTTCCGACCTCTCCTGCACTGAGTTACACCTGCCAGCGCTCTGCTTTCTTCTGCCTTTCTGGGCTGCCATTGTTAGTCTGGGCAGGCATGGCCCCACAATGCAGAGTTAACTGTCTTCCTGTTCTCTTGCCCAGGTGCAGTCAGCCCCTCAGCTACATTGGATCACGGGTTAGAGTCACGCCTGTCTTCCTGGCTCCAAGCAGGCACAGCTATTTAACATTGCTGAAACACTGGCCAAGTTCTTTAGATAAGCAAAGTAACTCTCAGTGGCCCTGCTCTACTTCATTGCTATGGCTGTGGGGATTTTCTCCATTTTGGGGGGCCTCTAGCTCAGCACCCCATTATAAAACTGTATTTTGGGCAGGATTTGGTTCTTCATTTGTTGGTCTCACATCAAAGGTATATGTGTCCAGTGGGTTTAGATGGAATGGATATTATACACTAAAAACAGTGATGTACCTTCAAACCTTCTAAACGTATGATACTCAGGAGGTTTAGCTTATTGTAGCGATTGGCTTACGCTTTGTATTTCCCGCGGAGTTACAACTGAAGGAGGAAAGTCTGGCTGAATCATTGGCTGACATGTTTTTTGAATTGTTGGCTATTTTGGTGTCAACATTTACATTGAGAGTTTCACGTTTAATGCCAAGAATGTTTACTATGAAATATAGCCTGGGAAAGAGAACTACTCTCTCAGTTTTGCAAAAAGCTAGGTAAAGCAATGCTGTATGGGGTAAAGTAGCCGTGGAGTTTTATATTCAAATTGTATGAACAGTAAACAGAACATCTAAAATAACCGCTTGCACATTGCAACAAACACATCATCATCTGCTTAAAAAAGAGTTATAATTACAGTTGACGAAGCATGGACACCATAAAAATGCATTAGTTTGGCTTGACACACTAATTACCTGTTTTTGCAGATGTTTTTATGTATTGTTGTGTGAGCAGTTTACAAAATAATTACAGGAAAGTCATATGGAAAATAAACTAAGTGGGTGGTTTCTCATCTAAATATTTTCATTCACGTGACGCCGTGTGAGGCGCAGCTGCTCAGTGGCAAAAGCAGAGACAGAGATGAGGGTGTCGAAGGGTGTTGCATTAGATGGACTCTGTCATCAGCGTCGCCACATTTTTCTATATTTAGCAACACAGTTGAAAAACATTAAAATGAGAAGGTTGCTTTAATCCCTGCAATTATTGCACAAACACTGTGCGGAGAAGAAATGTAGTTACCGATGAGCGTGTTAGAATAAACCAAACATAACTAAAAATTCCTAAACCGAGGACTGCTGCTCTTTTGGTACTGGCAGGTTATGATGCACTTTGAGGAAGAGGTAACCATTGTTTTGTAATTACTTGAGTCACATTGTTTTATGTAACAGCTTAAATTGTATCTTAATTAAATATCGAGTCTTGTGTAAATTGCACAGAAGTTCGGCACATCTGTTCCCTTTTAGGCAGTTTTGACAACGTAAATCAGCTTTTCCTCAGAAGCTTACTCTGTTGCTGTTCCTGGTCTCAGAATGTGTTTCATTGGAAACATAATCTGATAATTGTGTAGACATACTGTAATTTTTGTGAACTTTTAAACGCGTTTTCCAAAATTGTAGTTATCAAACAATAAAAAGAGAGTTTGTAGACTTCTCTATGTTTTACACAATGACTTTTAATTGGAATATCTGTGCTGTATTTCCCTCATTGATACTGTTCTGGCAAGTTTTCATAGAATTAAATCAAAATGTAGGTTTTCTTTTTTGTTCAACATGCCACTTCTATGCTGTATTCTTCTATATTCCCTTTGTATGCATTTCACCTGCTACACCAGGGGTGTCCAACCCACGGCCCACGGGCCACATGCAGCTCAGAATGGCTGTGAATGCGGCCCAACACAAAACTGTAAATTTACTTAGAACATTATGAGATTTTTTTGTGGTTACTTGTCAAAACGTGTTTCATGTTTGGCCCAAGACAACTCTTCTTCTTCCATTGTGGCCCAGAGATGCCAAAAGGTTGGTAAAGACAATAATTACACACGTTTTCTGACATGCATTTTATGTTAATTATTGTCTAAGTTAGAGAAAGGCGCTACATTACTGAAAGAGGTAATTGGAGCATCTCTAGGCGTGAAGGTATTGGTATCTGTGGGGTCGATGGACAGGTCCTTCCTCTTCCTGAGACTGAGGCCTGGGCACCTGGCCCTGGCCAGAAGGAATGTTTTTTGTTTTGGGACTGGATTGTAATACCCTCCTTATCTCCTTTTGGGAGTGGCTCCCCGTCCTGTGACTGCTTCCTGACCTTTTCTTTACACTGAGGTAATGTAGTTTAGAGTCACACGTGGGACACATGCCCGGCTTGTGTGGGACACATGCCCGGCTTGTGTGGGACACAGCGGGTGCGGTCCCTCTCACCCTGGCCTGCCAGCCATCCGTGCACCCCCGTAATGTGAGTAGTAAACAGGGTGTCCACATCTGCGAGTCCTCCAGGAGGTTTATTTGGAATATCGTGAACACTTAAGCAGCAACCTGGTTTGGGGCTCCTGCGTTACAGTATCGGACCGTGTAATATTGGTGCAAAGTTTTCCATTCATTTGTCTAATAAAATTTTATTAAGGATCTTCTTGGTTTAGCGCCTTGGTTTTAATTCTTTATTTCTCCTTCCTGCATTATATGTCTAGCTTTTAAAATTCTCTTTATCTTCATCTTTTGGGAGCTATTTGATTAGAACATAAAAGACACTTAGGGGATTATTTATTTATTTATTTTTATTTATTGACATGAGTTTATCGTCAGAAAGAGACTGGCCAGACAATGTTGTTTTGAAGAAAAAGAGGTTAGGGAGCAGAAAGAAGTTTTTGAATCTAAGAGAAGGCTATCTCTGCAAGTATTTAATACTCTGTGATCTAATATTGTGTTTGTTTTCATTCAGTGTTATTGGTGGTAGAAAAACTGCTAAACAACATTGAAAGCAATATAATTGAGGCAGTGCATGGGTCTGAATTTCATTGTGACTTTTGCTTTTAGTATTGTTTGGTGACTCTTTGACCTTGTGGGTCGCATGAACTTGGTTTTATAAAACCGTCTCTGGAGGGGTTGGTTAATGCAAATGGGAAGCAGACCCCTGCCTGCCCGGGTTCGGGCTGTGTGCAGAAAGGCCCATGGCTCCAGAGTCGTCGTAGACACGCCGAACAATAAATTCCTGTTCCCTCAAGGTTGTCTTTTGTTGTCAAAACTCTTAGCATAAGTCAGATATGGGAGGCTATCCCTGAAAAGAACAAAATACCATTAAATAAAATAAATCAGCACTTAAAACTATAACTACCAAGGCCATCTCAAGCAGGCATATTCTTTTATGTGACTAAAGTTATTTAAAAAAAAAAAAAAGTAAAAAAGGAAGCACCAACAAACAAAAACTCCAACAAACCTAGGTTGATCTGATGTTCTTTCTGATGTGGTGAACCAGTGAAACCAAGCATGCTTGACCAAGAGCACAATGGCACGGGGCCTGTTGAGAGCGTGGAGTGGAGAACGAGATATGAGAATATACGATGGGACGAAGTGGAGTCTTGTGTGGAGATTAAATTCCGTGCAGGTGGCAAAAATCAAGTATAGTCAAATCACTCTTAAAACTCCCTTACAATTTCCCATGACATACGGATGTAGACACACTGTCATTCAAGAGGCCTAAGGGGGGCCAGTTCTTCCTCCAATGTGGCTTTCCTTTTGTTTAACCCATGCCGAGGTGTTAGCTGTATTCTTTTAGTGATTAAGGTAGGAAAAGAAGAACTACTTTTTATTCTAGTTTGTGAAACTGACTTTCATTAGTTCCGTAAGGAAAAATGTCTTTTGGCTTTTTTGTGGGTAAATGAGAAAAGGCCTTTGTTTTACAAGGAAGCCCCTGGGTAACCAGGATGTGTGGGAGACCAGTTTTGCTCAGAAAGGCCCATTCTCTTTCACATAGTGTGACATTTATACCCATGTAGCTCTCATTTTCCTGTGTGCTTGACCGTCACCTTCAGTCCAGCTCTCCTCCTCTCCGACCCTCCTCTGCTGTGTTGTCTGATAGTCTCCCCTCCACTCTGTCTGTTTATTTTCTCTTTGTCTCTGTGTCCTGCGCTCTGTATTTTTGTTGCTGTTCTGCTCAGTAACAGTAACGTTGTCTAATTGGAATTCAGTTACCTGAATTGTGGTGTCGTAAGACCTGGTTTGGAACTGAGAAGGGCATTCCATATCCCTGAGCCTTAGTCTCCTTAGTTATAAAAGGGACTTCATATATCTCTTGAAAATAGAATTTGATAGAGGGAAGGAGTGCCAAATGGTGATGCCTTCTTGGATACATTAGAATCCATGATTCTGTTATCTATGGACTGTGTCTCCCATAAAACTTCTCTTAGTGACGTAAGTCAGAGTTGGTGCTTTGAGAAATGCAAGGCAGTCAATCCAGTGTTTCTAAAAATTTCAGTGACAGTTTTGGAATTTTTTCCCATTTCTGTTGAGTGACATGTCTTTTCACAGATCACACTCTGAAAAGAACACCCTCTATCAATCCTCTCTCCTGATCGGAAATTGATAAGATCACCCTATATCAATCTTCTTCCCTGATCAGAAATTGATAAGGTACAGAGTAAAGAAACACAGGTTGACACAGTGTACATATGATATCTTTTATGACATACCAGAACTTCTTGACAGAAAAGTTAGTACATAATGGGAGCAGTCTTTCTCTTCTGAACACTAAAGCACGGTGGGGTTTTTTGCTCTATCTGAATGATTAGATGAAATGTAGAAAAATTTATGGAAGGTAGTGGCTTATCTTTAGGTAGAATGTAAAATATGTATCCATTTAAGAGTGTAAGTGTCTACATGGATATATTGCTGAAGAAATAATAGCCACGTGACCTAATAATGGGATTATAAAATTTGAATTCCAGATTTTCCTTGAAAAATAATCCTTATCGGTTGTGTGTGTTTTAAAATGAAGATTAAGAAGGTTAGAGTCGATTAGAAATGTTTAAATCAATTAAAGTCTGTTTAAAGTCACATGTATCTGTAATGTTATCAGTTCAATTATTCAGAAATCTATAGAGTAATCCTTTATTTCCAGTCCAGTACTCACAAGTCTCGGTCAGTATCCAGCAGCAGAAATCTGTAAGGGGTGCTGGTCATCCTTGACTGCTGCTGTTGATCAGCAGTGGTTGTGACCTACTTTTGAGGGGCTGATAAGGAAGGTGTCATAGTATGTATGTTTAAGGTTACATTTGAAAGGCCTTCCAGTGTTTCCATCACTTCCTCGTTTCCATGGAAGCGGAATCACTATCCTCAGCAGGAGTCCATTTCAACTGCCTGCTTCCAGTTCTTGACTCTCTGTTCCTATGGAGACTGCCTAAAAAGCGGCAGAGATACCAAAAGTTTAAAAACCAGATTTGATCACAAAATACGGTTTTAACTCTAGCTTTAATTGGGTGTTTCATAGTCTTGGCATTTTTGACTTTCAGATTATTTTGGGAGACAAGTTGATGTCTTCGAATCAAGCAAAATTAGAAGTTTTATTAAAACGTATTCACACTGAATGAAAAAACTGAGTGGCCCCAGTTTCTGTGGGAGTTGAGCCTCAGAGGAATAAAAAATTCTAAGTGAGGATTTAAATTAGGGCTTAAAAGGTGTAACCTGGCATGAGAAGAGCTAATGATAATGTTAGAGCCCATAAACAGCAAACTCGAAACAAAAGGGCTAGTAGTGTGTTTCTTATGATTATGGAAAACTCTATCCTCAAAATATGTTATCCTGAGGTGATTTTTATAGATTATGTCCATTCTTCAACTGAGAAAAAAACCTTGGGTTTGGAAATTAACTAATTTTAAGGACAGAGGTAGGAAGCATTACTGTTATTTTTTTATTGAGGTTTCAGGAGAGTTAATAGATTATTCCACAGTTAAAAGGCATTAGAGAGTTTTTCCTCTCACCGAGACCGATTGTGAATTTCTCATAACGGAGAGAATAGATGGAATAGTAATGTAAAAGCTGTGAAAGCAAAGTTTTTTAGCAAAATTACAACCACAACTTCATTGTACTTTTTCTTTGAGGTCTGTATATAGTCAGGTTCTTTGGTTTGCATGTAAAAAATCTAAGTTTGAACTATTACGCAAAGAATGGCAGGAACATAGGTTCAGTTGAAATCGGGGACCCCAGTCACACTAGGATTTTTTCTTTGTCTTTCATACCTGCTCCTCTCAGTCAAGTTTCCTCTTTCAGATTGGCTCTTTGCCCATTCGCAGAAACTGGTGGCTGGAAGTTCCTGTAAGACTATCTGCTTTTCTCTTGCTGCTTTTAAGATACTTTGTCTTTAATATTTGGCATTTTAAAATGATGCGTGTTCGTGTGGTCCTCTTTGTTTCCGTCTTGTTTGGGACTCTCTGTGCTTCCTGGACTTGCGTGTCTATTTCCTTCACCAAATTAGGGAAGTTTCCTTTTGTTATTTTTTCAAATAAGTTTTCAATTTCTTGATCTTTCTCTTCTTCCATCAACCCCGTGATTCCACTGTTGGTACATTTGAAGTTATCACAGAGGCTCCTTACCCTATTCTTACTTTTTTTTGGATTTTTTTTTCTTCTTGCTGTTGTGATTGAATATTTTTTTGCTTCCTTATGTTCCCAATAATTGATTTGATTCTTGGCTTCATCCACACCACTGTTGAGTCCCTGTAGATTTATCTTTATTTCACTTAGTGTAACCTTCATTTTTGCCTGGGTCTTTTTTATGCTGTTGGAAGTACCCAGTGAGTTCCTTGAGCATCCTTTTAACCAGTGTTTTGACCTCTGCATCTGATAGATTGCTTATTACCATTTTGTTTAGTTCTTTTTCTGGAGCTTTGTTCTGTTTTTCATTTGGGCCGTGTTTTTTTGTCTGCTCATTTTGGCAGCCTCCCTGCGTTTGTGTCTATGTATTAGGCAGAGCTGCGCTTTGACCCCCTGTCTTAGTAGCATGGCCTGTTGTAGAAAAGCGCACCTGTAAGTCGGATGCAGTGGAGCCTTAGGTTATTGCCAGGGCAGGGCAACCCATGTGAACCAGGTTGATGGAGTCTCTCATATGCTATTGCCACTCTGTAGCTCTGTGTTGGGGAGGACCCAGAAAAAGGACAATGGCCACTGTCTGGCCTCTGGAGTTTTGTCCAGGAGGAAGCTGTCTCCCGGAACTCACCCTGATGCCAGACACTTCAGTTTCTCCCCATATGCCACTGGTGCCCTTCCAGCTGCTGCCCTGGTGCTGGAGCCCAGGGGGAGTGAGCCTGCACAAGTCCTAAGTTCATTGTGGGCCCTTTAAGACAGCGGTCCCCAACCTTTTTGGTACCATGGATGGTTCCTTGGAAGACAATTTTTCCATGGACTGGGGAGAGGGGAGATGGTTTTGGTATTATTTAAGCACATTGCATTCAAGCGTGCCTCCTGCTGTGTTCCCAGGTTCTTGACAGGCTCAGACCAGGACCAGTCTGCGGCGCAGAGGTTGGAGACCCTGCTTTAAGAGGAGACACCTGAGAAACTCACAGTTTCTTCCACCACCCCAACTCCCACTCGTTTTTGCAGCCAGAAGTTATGGGGACTTAACCTGGCACTGAATCCCTGGGCTGGGTTGTCTGGGGTGGTGCTGGGATCCCTTGCTCCTGAGGTATCCCTCCCAATTTTTATCCACCACATGTGGGTGTGGGACCACCCGTTCTGCGTCTCTACATCTCTGTGTCTCTGCCGCTCTTACCTGTCTGGATGGATGTGATTTCTTTAATTCCTTGGTTGTCGGACTTCCACACAGCTTGATTTTCTGATGGTTCTGGGTGATAGTTGGTTTGTAGTTTAGTTGTATTTTTGCTGGGGTTGTGGGTGGAGGTGAGCCAGGAGGTGAGCTGTGTTACCTATGCCTCCATCTTGTGATTTTCTGAGTTGCATCTGGCCTTGGCGGCTTTTCCTTTTTCTCCATCAGAGACTGGGAGTGAGGCCCACCTCCGTGTCCTGCATGCTTATAGTAGGTCCCTGTGAGTCTGCAGGGTTGCACGTGGCAGGAGCAGAAGTTGGCATGCGTGGCTGCATGGAGGCCAGACAGGTGTGCCCCACTCCTCTTACTCCAGTATCAAGAACAGAGAAGGGCTCATTGGCTCGGTGGTGCTGGGCCAGTTCCTCTTTCCTCCAGCTCTGGCCAAGAGGGTGGGGCTCTGTGATTGGATCACTTGCACCCTTGGCTAACTAGTAGTGTCTAGAGGGACTGAAATGTGAAACAAGATAGCAGCTTTCATTCAAACCAGGTTGGTAAGGGTTGCTGGTGGGAGGTGGGGAGAGGAGAGGCAGAGCAGTGTGAAGGGGAGGAGACAGGGGCCTTTCCCGACAGAGGAGAGATGCTGTTGCAGGCAAAAGTAAGAAGAGTTTTTTTCCATGAGTAGTCTTTTTGGGGAAGATGTCTGCTTTACTATAATTCAGTTCAGTTCAGCAAACCAGGTGACATTATTTTATAGAATTTGGTTCTGAGAAAAAAATTAAAAGCGAAAATCTTTAAAATTCAGCGCTTCCTGTATTTCTATCTCTGTTGCTGTCTCCTCTAATCGTCACGATCATTGGGAGTGTAAATTTCCATTTGCGGGGGTGAGAAGGGGTTCCCAGAGTTGAGCTCACTTACCACCAGTCAGGTGAGGGGCTGGTGCAAGGCAGAGCCAGAACTCACATAACCAGGGTTGCTGGAATGTAACACAGGGCACTTTCTACCACATGTACTTGCTTTTTGATTGACTTCATTCAGAAGATGTATAGGGTCAGTTATAAAAACAACCCTATGTGTTAAGTGCTTGATAGAAATGAGTCAGGCCTAGTATGAACTATTAGGAAAGGAGCCTTGGAGAACTTAAAGAGTACTGTGGTTCTCAAAGACAGCCCAGTACTCCATGGGCGGGAGTGCCTCTTGATCGAGGTCATGAGTTTTTTTGGAGGCAGTTTTGAATACCTTTTGTTTAGGGAAACAGAGAGCCAGGCAGGGTAAATAAATGACTTGTCACTTTCACATAATTTGTGCATTACAGGGATTTCAATCACATTCTTGTTTTCAGTTGTAAGGTGAGCGGCAGTTTGTTAATGAAAAAACCATGAAGCTTACAAAAATCAATTAGAGTCGAGAGTTACCCTAAATAATTGTATTCTTCAGCTTGGTGGTACTTTTATAGCATGTCATATCCATGTCATAGCTCTCGTTAAACATCTGTTGCACTTGGTGCTATTCGCTGAGTTAGAC
This sequence comes from Desmodus rotundus, assembly GCF_022682495.2. NCBI lineage: Eukaryota > Metazoa > Chordata > Mammalia > Chiroptera > Phyllostomidae > Desmodus > Desmodus rotundus. The sequence continues at coordinate 85,862,787 of NC_071398.1, forward strand.
CACTCTCTGAGCGAGGCTAGTCTTTTATCTGCGGAACTATTGACACTGTCTTTCTATAGAGCGACTCCTATAAAATACAGTGAGTTCTCTCTATACATATTCCAATAGGAGAATTTCAGAATTTGGGTGAATAGCATTCCTGTAGGTAATACTCAGACCTTGCTTGGGAAGGTGAGGTACAGCATAAGGAACATAGTCATCAGTAATGCTGTAATAAACGTCTGTGGTGCCAGGTGGGTACTAGACTTACTGGGGCGATCGCTTTGTAAGCCATACAAATGTCTGTCCCCTCTGCCGTACACCGGAAACTAATATTAAATAATATTGAATGTCAGCTGTAATTGAAAAGTAAAAAACCACTTAGACCTTGCTGATATTGATAACTTTGATATATGTTCCGGTTTTGAATCTCTCTTCTTTTCAGTTAGCAATGTGAGCAAGTGGTGCATTAGGTAACAGGACGTTAGTCTTCAGATTGGACAAAAGAAGAGAGTGTGTGCTTATGTGTGCTTCCCATGCCCTGAGTTTTGTTTTCTCCTCTTAAGGAGAGTCGAGCCCTACCCGGCGAGAAGCTGTGAAGAGAAGAACAGCAGAGTACCTCATGCGAGCGGAGAGTCTGTCTAGCTGCTACAGAAAAGCTCAGTTTGATGATGTCTCTCAGGTGCGTCTTGTGTGGCATTTACATTTTCTTCAGCCATTTCCGCTGTCTTGGCTCTCAGCTTTATTGCTTATTAGAGCGTTCGAGAATTTTGGTCTTTGGAATTTTATCAGTAATTTTCTTAAGCGATTGGTGGAAAGAACAGCATTAAAGCCAACCACCAGGAGTGAAATAAAGTGAGACTTCTCTTTCTCAGCCCTTTGTTTCTCGCTCTACTCCTAATACCTAACGTATACTGATTTTTAAAAAAATTTTGAAAGCTATGATTCTCATACAATTCCTGTACCATTTTATTGATTCATGCTAAAACTAATCATTTAAGTATAAATTGATCACCTAGAATTATAAAGGTATAATTCTAACAAGGATTTTTAGATTATTTGGGACTACCCGCAGTCTTTCAAAGGCAGGTGAATGCTTGGAGCATTAGAAACATCGTGGTTTTATTATTGTTTCTTTTTAAAGATATTGTTTATTTTTAGAGAGAGGGGAAGGCAAGGAGAAAACGAGGGAGAGAAACATCAACGTGTGGTTGCCTCTCGTGAGCCTCCAAATGGGGACCTGGCCTGCAACCTGGGCATGTGCCGCGACTGGGAATCGAAGCAGCGACTCTTTGGTTCACAGGCCCACACTCAATCCACTGGGCTACACCAGCCAGGGCTATATTGTTTTTATATATCTATCTGATTTGGCACATTTCTGGAAAAAACTTTTGTATTAATTTTCTTGATACTAAGCCAGATTCTTTTCTGATGCAATTTAAGAATCATGTCTTCTAGAGATGGCAGGAAGTGTTTATTTCCTTAATTGAACTAAGAGGCAGGCAGACTCTTTCAGATCCCAGCTCTGTCATTTGAAGCCATGGAAGACTGGACAAGATACTTCACTACATTTTAGCGTCAGTTGCTACATCTGAATAACGAGGGTCATAGTAACTCTTTGCTGGGTTCTTGTTAGGATTAAGTGAGTTTAAGAAACATCGCTCAACAAGTGGATATGCGCACACCCACGTAAATACAAACCAGGTGCCCTCCTTGTAGAGAGACCATTGCGGAGACCAGCCTATAAGCCAAACCTGTACGACTAGATTAATAGTTTCAGCCTTATTTTCCGTCCCCCTGTGTATACTGCTTTATAACGTCTTTCTTATATTTTTTATGCTTTTTATACCTTTTGAAAAATGATAAAACGTCTCAATTCTCTAGTTAAAAAACAGCCTAATATTTAATCTTAATTCATTGGACCATTCGAACTTTTTGTTGCTGATTTTCTGAACCCTTTTCCTTTTCTGTGTGACCTTTTAAAACATCCAGTTACCAAAAGTGTACTTATTAGTGAGTTTCTGTTGAGTATTGGACCATTTTTTTGGGGGGGGGGGACAAAAAGATTATATGCCAGCTTGGAAGTAATGTACTTTTGCGACTTGTTCTAACATAATGCATATGTTTTAAATAATATATCTGCTGACTTATTTTCAGATTGTTAATTATTGTGACTCTTCTGTATTGTTCACCAGTCTTTTCCTGTATTTTATCATTGTTGTTTTAATAACATTGTTTAATTCCTTTAACTCTTCACTGTTGATTTTTATCTTTTTAAAATGAAGTATTTATCTAAGGATTACTTTGAATTCAGTTCTTACTGTGTATGGAGTTGGCAGCCCCCCAGGTGTACAGTCCCAATGTGCACATTCTCAATTCTATTTTGGGGACATTGATAAAAGTATTCAATAAGATCTGGGTCTGGATGAACTTACTTGTTTTATTAAATATATCTTGTAAATATTCTAAAAGTTTTAGGGAGTCAAAACTTCCAGTATTCTGTCCTTTGTATTAACATTAACTTTGAGTATTCTACCTGTACTCACTCATTCACTCTCTCTACTTAGGCATTTCCTGTTAGAGCTCCTTATAATGACTTCTATGAGCAGTAATTTATTAGGAAAATAAATATATAAAGCTTGCTTTATCACTTTTGACTTGGAGAAAGGAACCATGGAGTGTACGAGTCAGAATTTCCCTTCAAGTATTGCTTTTAATGAAAATAAAACTAAAGAGATATAGTACAGGAAAGTCAATTGTGTTAGATTATATATTAATTCACTAAATGTCTGGTAAGACTCTGGGTGTATACAAAAGTAAACTAGATACATTTTGGAGCTATACAAAAGATAGTGACAGCTTCTTGCAAACCCTGCAGCATAATTGAAGACCCAAAATATGCACATAATTGAGGAAATAAAAGAGAAAATGGTAAGAGCCATGTGGAATAATGGTAATTTGGGTCATAAAGGGTAAAGAGGGGTACGAGATTTGATATACTAGGATTTTGTTTTTCTTCCGATTTTAGGCAAGAAGACTAGAGGAGAGTTTTTCTTGCTAGAGCAAGATGGTTTTTTTTTTTTATAGTAAGCAGTTGCTTTTTATTTTCATTTTGTATTTTATTCTATTAAATCTGGCCCTTGTTTAGGTCAGGGACATGTTCGATTATTTTCTTACCTAAAATTCAACTTAAATGTGTTCTAGAGGTTTTTTTTTTAGCTTGGTGAATTCATTATTTGTCTCCATTTAACTGTCTTTGGGCCTCAACTTCAATGGACACAATGAAAGGACTAGTATAAATGATTTCTAAGTCCCCTTTAGCTCTTAAATTCTGCATAAAGAAGATACTATTTTTCTTTTGATTTCATATGCAAATATTTCTTTTCAGCCTGGTCGATTAAAGAAAATGCAGGAATCTTTTCTGATTTAACATTTTTTTTTTGATTGCCGTTTTTCCCTTTGGTGCAGGCTAGGTCATGACTCATTCCACCTGAGTTTTCTGTGATGGTTTAAGCTTTTGCTTTATTGAATTTATTTATGTTACTCTTAGGTGGTAAATATAGAAGTTCTGAATTTCCTAGTCATTGCTGGTACTATCCTTTTCAAAGAAGGATAGAAAGGAGCAAAAGCACTCTCCCACTGTTTTTTTCCCCTTCTTTACTAAAGGGCTCCAAGAAAAAAAAAGACAGGTTTAAAAAAAAAAGGAAATGATCTGTGTTTGAAGTAAAGGTGAAATCTTAATTGAAGGAGACAGATTTTTAAACTTTTTAAACATTAAATTGTAGATGACTATGAATGATTTAAGAATTAATATTAAAAGGGGATTTCCCCGGAAAAGAGTGGGCATGGCTTTTTTGCTATTTTTAGCTCTAGGAATTTTTAACTCAAGATCAATGAAAGGAAAAGACAGTAAATAGTCTAAATTTAGGACACCAAAGATTGTGTCATTTCTAAAGTGTAAATACATTTTTTTTGTCATGCATTACAGGGTGTGAGTGAATGTTAATGTATAGAATATATGCCTTTCCTGAATATTTTGTAGATTTTGGATACAGTTGTTATAATATTGAAAATAGCTCCCTGTTGTGCATTTTATTTGCTGGTATTATTGGTATTTCTCAATTCTTTAGAAAAAATATTTTAAAATGAGTATTGTGTCACTTTTAGGGAGGCATGGGCAGAGCAGAGCTGGAGGTCAGGGGTCAGTCCTTGGGCTGCAGTGAAGAGTCACGCTTGTAATGTGACCTGAGAGAGGCTTAGGGGCCTGGGTTAATAGGAACCTAATGAATGTCTTTGCAAAGCCAAAAATCTAGAGAGGGTGCCAAGTGCAGAAACTGGTATAGTTAGCCATTAGGGTTTGGAGTGTGGATTCTGGGTAAGTTCTTTGTAGTGTTTTTCCTGAGCCCTTGATTACTTATTTCCTCCCAAGTAATGGTGACTTACAAAGGTTATTTAAGGAAGAGGGGCTGACCTGATTCAAGTATGGTGCCTGGACCAGTAGCATCACATCTCCTGGGATCTCTTTGGAAATGTGGAATCTTAGGGTCCCCCAGAGTGAGTGAATTGGGATCTCCTTTTTAACAAGGCCCTCAGCTGATGTGCACACACATTAAAGTTTGAAAAGTGTTGCACTAGCAGTTGCTAAGAATAGATGGAGGTCACGTTGAGAACAGGGAATAATATCAAGTGAAAAAGACTGGGCAGGATAAACAGCAACTTTTAGAAAACCCCATAAAACCAAAACAAAGGGAAGCTTCACTTAGCCTTTTAGAGAATGTAGAACAGAAATGGTAAGTACGTTTTACTAGTGTGCTAACTCTAACCCATGGGTACTGGCTGCCCAGGGGCACTATATTGTGAGACGGGGATTAACGGAGACGACTGACATGGGTTTGAGCAGTTGAGTGACACATATTTGCTGTTTTTGGTTTTGAAGATTATTGGGCCACCAGTATTCTTGCCTCTCCCCCCTCCTTGACCTTTGTATTTACTTTTGGTATGGATGAATACAACTGTTACCTTTGGTATTTAGCTGATTATTAATAAGGAAAGGGGAGCGAAGGAACTTAGACACTGAGTGTAATAAACTAGGGAGCATAAGCCTGCTTACCTCACCAGGAAGCCATAGCTTCACGGTCCAGGGGATCACGGCATTGCTCTGCCAAGGGGATTAACACTCCTCCCTTCCCCCCTCCAGTACAGAATTGTTGAGGGGTTCAGGGGGTGGTGCTGGACCATAGAGGCCTGTCAGTCTAACCAGGGGGCATAAAAACTTGGGAGTTGATTGGTCGTTTTGAAAAAACTTCTGGTCTTTTCCAACCCAAGCTAATATAATCCCAGGGGAACAAAGAATCTCTCCCTCTCTCTCGCTCCCCCTCCCTCCCTCCCCCTCTCCCCAAATTGCTTCACTTTGCTGCTTCTCAGTTTTCTCATATTAGAAAAGGAGAATGTTGGACTTGATCTCTCTCTGTTCTTAAAATTCTGTGGATTTCTATTACGTTTTGCCATCTGAAAAAGGAATAGATCTATAGAGACTCTGCCCAATTTAAATGCTGCTTATAAGAAATATAGGATTTTTTATTGATGATTTCATTTCATGGTCCTTCTTTGTTCACGCCTTTGATCTTAAACGTTTGTAGGCGGTGAAAGCAGGAAGCGCACTTTAACGATCACTTTACCTTTGGTCTCTCACCATTACGCTCTCACCATTGTCATCTTGCAGAAGTAGCCTTATTAAGTCACTGTGTTCGTCGGTGGTTTCTTGTACAAGAACTTATTTTCTGGAGTCTGGATAATATAGGTTAGACTTTTCTTTCTGGCACTCAAGGGCTATGAAACCTGACTGGTCCTAAGTGTGATATTTTATTTTCCTCTGTTCCACAATTTGACCGTTTTTCCCCAACAAGGCCAGTTTGCTACCAATGATATATGTAATATCCATTTTCTAACCTAATTTCTCTGTAGCATTTGAAATCACCTTTAGTTCTACTTCTTTCTGAGACCAGTTTATCATACACTAACTAGTGACTTGTCTCTGTGGTCTTATATTTTTAAGAAACTGTTGTTATTTAACTTTTCATGGACTTGGCTTATCTCCTCAAATAAATTATAAACTTCTTGAAGCTGGTGACTGCCTTTTGACGTTTTATATCCTTTTTAGTTATAATGCACATGGTGGGCTCACAGTAATTATTTATGGAAAGGTACAGTAGAGATTTTGTAGTTTGCTATCTTTGCTGTTGAGATGGCTGGATTCAGTGGATAACTGATAACTTTGTTTTGGAGACTGAGAGATCCAGCGACATCAGGGAATAAGAAGGTGCACGTAGGAGAGAGGGAGGTCGGACTCATCTGGCCGTAGTTCAAAGACGTCATGGGTAAATCATCACTGAAAATATTCTTTTTTCCCCATAAACTTTCCTCAGCATTTCTTTTGCCAAAGTCATGAGTAGTTCTTATTCTTTCTTGAGAGTGGAGTAGGGGGGAATTAATTTTTAATTGTCAGACCGTGTTGCGTAGCAGGAAGACTGGGCAATAGAGTCAGGTCTAGACTAGGATCTTCCATTACTGCTCTTCCTGACCACACACACTCCACTATGCTGAGCTTCCCTTTGTTTATCTGTAAAGTGTGTGTGTGGGGGGGTATTATAAGTTCTTGTAAGTATTCCACTCAGGGCATGGTGAGGGATAAAGATGAAATGATGTAAATTAAGAAAGAAGGTACTGTTTCTGTTATATGTCTGTTAAAAGCCCCTGCTAAATGTTTTTTCTATCCCTGAAAACATTTAGGATTTTGAGCTTTTAGGGAGGCAGAGAGGTATTGTTGTTTTTTTTTTAATGTCATCTAGCGCAGCACCTCATGAAATATTAAATAAGTATTCTTTGAAACATTGCCTAGAAGTATAAATTAAATCAATTTTAAATGATTATCCAGTCCAATTGGTGTTAATCATCAACGTTTCCAAGTTAAGTCTTTTTTAAAAAGTTGTCTTCTTTTTAAAATCAAACATCACTTCTTCAGGCATATCGAATTCAGTATTGCCTGCTCACTCTGAAAACAAACCAAAGCAAACAGGGAAAGCGTGGGCAAGTGCTGCTTGCAGAACGTATCACCAGTGAATTTTTTCATTTGTAAATAACACCTACTTCATTTCTGCAATCCCCCTCTCTTTTTTTTCTCTCCTCTCTTCCTCCTTCCTCTCTGTTCTGTCCTTCCTCTCTCCTTTCAGCTAACATGCTAGGCATTGTGAATATGAAGATGAATAAGCCATGTTTCCTGGTCCCAAGGAGCTTCCTGTCTGGTGATGTTGGTGTGCCCGAGGACTTGAAATACGAAAAATGGTGTCTCTACTGTTACTCATGACGTTTGATTAATAGGGGTTATTTATCTTCCATTCATAGGGGAAACATGTTTCCTAGGTAGTCTGGTAGGTTTTTGACAACAAAAAGCTCTGCCTTGAGGATGTAATAAAGGTAAAGCCTTGTGTCTCTGGTCCCCCTTTGCAGCATCACCGTTTTACTGTAGGGGTTAATGTAGCATTGCTTTCTGATTATAAATGCCAAATGGGGGTGTTTTTGGAATTATCTAGTCTGATGTCTTACTTTACTGATGGGAAAAAACTAAGATCAATGGATGGGAAGTTAGGATTATTCTTTTATTGTATGTGTGCTGAAATATGCCTTTCTGTGTTCACTGATCTTTTTAGACTTTTTTTTTTGAGCTAATGGATTAAGCTTTCCACATCACAGATATTCAAATATTAAAAAAATTTTTTCTCCTGTAAATGATCTCTTTTCCAACTTAAACAAGTTTTGGTTTAGCAATTATTTGTTATATGGTGGAGTTTCTTGATTTTTCACCATGATTGGCAGTTCTTCTGGTTGAACTTCAATCTGCCAGTCCATCTACAATACATAGTATATATTTATAAATAACACAAATGGACTGTAGTTTCATGATGAGAGAGAATGACTTGTGTTCCCTCACAGCCTAAGTTTATCTGTTATTACATTGTTTTGTAGTTCTCTGTTCTAAATTACTCTTGAGCCGTCTGGGGTGAATATAAGGCTGTGGTTGATTGTTGGCTCCATTATCCACTTGTTACAAAGTTTCATTATAATTGAGCAGTTCTGAACTGCATTCTAGTGCTAGAAGCTATCAGCTCATTAAGTTTTCTTTTTAAAATTTTTTCAATGTTATGATTTATTTACTTGCAACTTTTTTCTTGCTTTTTCTTTTTGATTTTCTTTATTTTTTGATATTTTTTTAACAGACAAACAGAAACTTCTTTCATCTTCCCATTCTCTGATTTATGATAAATTTAGTTTCCTTTGGCCTGGCATTTGCTTCAGCAGGCAGTCTTCCTTCAAGTACCTCCCTGATTGATGTATAATCTTTGATATCTTTCATTAGCCTCCAGGATCACTAAGTTCAAGGCCCCCTTGGAACCTAAGGAGCCCTGCCGAGGAGCTGAAGGCCTTCAGAGTCCTTGGGGTGATTGACAAGGTAATTCTTCAGTGCCTCTTCAAGAGTTCAGTCATAAATCGACCTCATGCTGACATTATGTCTTTGAAGCTTTGGATCTTAAGAATATGAAACAAAAGGAGAAAATGACTCAAATGCATCTGCACTTTAAAATAACAAAAGCAGAAGAGAAAAAGCTTTTATCTAAGCAATTCATGTAAGGTCATGCAAAATATATCGGAGGTAAAGGAGAAGGCGCACGTTGGTTGGCATTCAGTCGAGCAGGGGTTTGGTTTTTTAAACTGGTTGTAGCAGGGTAAAGACACACCTTCTGTGGGTTACAAAGACTGGGGAGTCAGTAGTTGCTCAGCATTAACTGGTCTAGTCAAGGTAATAGTCACCAAGAAAAATGGCATTCTCTTAACTACTGTCTATTGAGTACCTACTGTGCACCAGACCGTGTATTAGGCATTTTATATAAAGCAACTTAATTTAATTCTTCTCACAACTCTGTTATTTGCATCTTGGTGGGAAAGTGATGTTTAAAACAGGTTAAGTAATGTGCCCAAAGATCACGTAGCTAATTCAGGGGAGGTCGGGCATTCAAACCTGACCTTTGTGACTTCAAAAGCTGTTCCCTCCCTCCTCCCTCCTTCCCTCCCTCCCTTCCTACCTCCTTTCCTGCCTTCCTTTTTTCTAAATCCTCACTTGAGGACATGCTTATTGATTTTAGAAAGAGGGGAAGGGAAGGAGAGGGAGAGAAACATCGATGTGAGATAGAGACATTGATCGGTTGCCTCTTGTGTGCACCCCACCCAGGGACCGAACACACAACCTAGGCATGTGGCCCGAACGGGCATCGAACCTGCCTCCTTTCGGTTTATGGGACGATGCTCCAACCAACTGAGCCACCATGGCCAGAGCAAAAGTCATACTTTTTAAAAATACACTTAGACTCTCTTCCACAAACACATACACACACTTTTATATTTGGAATAAAAATTCCAAAATAACAGAGATATCTGCCATTGAGTTCCCCCCAGTTTGGTGATATCTCAGCCAAAAATTAACAGTGCTGGGCCTCTTAGAGAGTTTACAAGTGTAATTTAAAAACCATATACAATAAACTGTGTTTGAAATATATTCGATCAACTTTTTTTTTTTTTACCTTTCAATGTTAATATGGCATAAATGAATTTAGATCTTTTTTTCCAATATTTTATTTATTTTTAGACAGAGGGGAAGGGAGGGAGAAAAAGGGAGGGAAACATCAATGTGTGTTTGCCTCTTGTGTACCCCCTTCTGGGGACCTGGCCTGAAACCCAGGCATGTACCTTGACTGGGAATCAAACCAGTGACCCTTTGGTTTGCAGGCCAGCGCTCAGTCCACTGAGCCACACCAGCCATGGCTTTTTATGAAGCACCTTAGTGGTCATTTGTAACTTAATGTTCAGTGAGTACTTCTTGTGTTCTAACGTATGCACGTGATTCCATGCTAAAATTGAACAGATGCAGTGTATCTCAGGTAATTTAGACAGTGATTCAAAGTTTGAGGAATTCCAAAAGGAACATTAGGTTGGATATTACATGCAGCATTCAGTGTCTTATTAAATTCTTACAAGCATCATTTTTTTCTCAAATAAATTTATATGACTGAATTTTGGATTTAAGGAATTCTAAGCAGTAGGACTTTGGAGCTGGAAATAATACCTTAACCATGTTTTCTGTAGCTTTTCCAACTTGGAGAACATTCAGACTGAGGATACTAAGGAGCAAAATAGGAACTGAATAGTTCCTAGGTTCTTGGATGTGTGTGCAGGCACATAAACTTTTTGATGCGCAGTGCCTGCCCCTTCTCTTAGACTGTTTATTTTGACAAAGTGTGTCCTTTCATTGCTATTCTCTAATTAGGAGTAAGTCACCTTGAAGTCCTGATTTATTCAACGAAGGACTTTTGACAGTGGAGGAATTCCTAAAGTTTTTGCTGAGGCATAATTCGTTACTGTCTTTACTGTGTTCACCTGGGAAATGTGTTTGGTTATTTAGAAGGTGGCATTTAACTTTTCTGAGTAGAGATAAGCAAATATGTATGGGAATTAAGCTTTGCAAATAATCTTTTAAGATGTATAACATAGCCTCTATTTTGCAAGAACATGAATAGGTAGATTTTTAAAAATTTGCCTAGTATTTAAAGATAAATTCCTATCCACTGTACTGAGGAATACCTAAAATTTGGGTTTTACAAACTTGAAGTTTGTCAGAGAATTGTTGAATAAATTCAGATGGCTAGAAGTACACAGGATACATTAGCCTAGCCTGTGCAGAACACGGTTTCTCTGATTCTGTTTTATTACAGTGGTATTTGTTCTTTACGAGTTATTTTGAGCATTCTCTATTTGGAAAATAAAATTTCTCTAGGATGGTATAGGATTTTAACAAATTGATTAGAGAGAGAAAGAGAGAGAGACATTGATTTGTCGTTCCACTTGTTTATACGTGCATTGGTTACTTCTTGTATGTGCCCTGACTGGGGATGTGCGTTGGCAAATTGGGATGACACTCTCACCAGCCAGGGAGATTTTATAAGCTTTGATATAGAAAGTAGATTTGTTCATTGATATCTAGACCATATGCTCCTGAGAACAAGATTGTGTCTTTCTTGTTCATCTCTATATTCTCAGCACCTAGAATCATGACTGGCCCATAGGGACACTCAATAATTAATGAATAAATTGAAGCTGTAACTTTAAATACTGTATTATATAGAGAGTGACACCTACTGGTGTAATGTGAGACTGCTACCTAGTACCACTGTTGAAGATGCTTTGCTCAGATGGACCATAATTCCATAGCTGTAACTTGGTCTAGTATTCAAAGGCAAGTAAGTGACTATCTGTTCTTTAACTGGGATTAGGAAATCCTTCATAAGCATATATATGCAACAAGGAATTTAAGCATTAGGGCTCTTGGATTATAAGTGAACTGTTGTGCATTCAGAATCAAGAATGATAAGGCTAGTAAAGGCCCTCCAAGTCTATACAGAAAAGCTGAAACTGAGTGATGGCTAACCTGATAAAAAACATGTGGTGGCCCTGACTGGTGTGGCTCAGTGGGTTGGACGTTACCCCACAAAGTGAGAGGTCGTTGATTCAATAACCAGTCAGGCACATGCCTAGGTTGCAGGTTGGTTCCCTGCTTGGGCACAAACAAGAGGCAACCAGTTGATGTTTGTTTTTAGCATTGATGTTTTTCTCCCTCTCTCCCTCCTTTCCCCTCTCTCTAAATGAAAATAAAATCTTTTTAAAAAAAGTATGATGGTTATATTTTTGAGGACTATGTCGTATACAGGGGACTATATAATGTTTTGTTCCAACCTTGAGGGTGAGAGGAGGTACTAATTATGCCAGAACAACGTCTTGGACAAACCAGGATGCCTGGCGTTCCTGGGAGCAAGAGAGTAAGGGATGGGACTTGTTTGTGAATATCCTTATAGGACTCAACTAGAACCAAATGAGTAGAAGTTGTCAAAATTTTGGCCAATGATTGGAGATACCTTTTAAGAATTAGGATTGACCAAAGGCAGACCGGATTTCTTCACATCTTATTTGTTTTATGTCATTAGAGATATTCAAGAAAGGGCTGAAGGATCATTGGTGGGGATACTGTAGAAGGAATTCAAGCACTGTCTGGATTTTTACGTTATGTAATTTTTAAAGATTTTTTTTAGCCCTCATTCATTTTCACATAATCTTCATGTAGTAATAGGGGAAAGAAGAAATTAGTGGAAAAATCATACTTGGGTGAGAAGGATGGATTGCTGTTGTTTCTGTATGTATTTGCTCACGTGTGGGTGCAAACTTTTGTGTTTGTGTGCGACAGGTATGCATATATAGGGTGTGCATATGCTTGTGTGTATAAGGGTTGTTTATATATAGGGGATTTTCGGTTGAGCCATTGGTCTGGGTTGGTCTTGTAGTTTGACTGGTGATTGGATGTCCGAGCGCCGGGAGAGTTTCTGAGGACGCTCACTGCTGTGTGACTTACTTTAGAAGGATAAAGGAGTCTGCAGGCTAGTAACCAGCGGCACGCTAATGTCAGCTCCTGGTTTTCACACTGGGCTGTAGTGACGTAAGATGTCACCGTTAGGAGGAGCTGGGTAACGGGCACTTGGGACTCTGCTGGTTTTGCATCCCTTTTAAAAAAGAGGGTTTTTTTTTAAAGGCCAGGATGAATACTGGCTTGAACAGTAGAGTTATATGCCAACATGCGATCCCCTCGTCCAGTTAACTCTTTGATTTGTGCGTAGCCAGAGAGTCGTCCAGCATGTGGGTGCGTGTGTAGTGTTCCCAGGATCAACTAGTGAGGTTGTTGCAGTTGGATTGCCCAAATACGAGCACTCCTTGAAAAACAACTTCAGTAGGGTGCTTTATCAGTCATCGTTGCAAGAAATGCCACAAGCTCTGGCAGGGTAGTTCAGTCGGTTAGACCGTCATCCTGAAAACGCACGGTTGCAGGTTCGGTTCCCCGTCAGGCACATGCAAGAATCAACCAATGAGTGCATCGATAAGTGGAGCAACAGGTTGATGTTTCTCTTTCTCCCTCTCCCTCCTTGCCCTCTCCCTGCCCCGCTCCTTCTCTCTCGAATCAATAAGTAAAAACTAAAACAAAATGCCACATATTTTCTAAACCTGTCACTATTTACTATGTCAAGTACCTTAGGATTTTGTAATCGAGATAGCTTGCCAACTTTATTTGATGCTTACCAGGCAGAGTTCTTAGTTTGACTTGCCATTGGGAAAAATATGAGTTTCTATTTGCTTTTATAATATGATTGAGGAAGTTTGTGGAGATTGTGCAGATGGATTCTCTAGGTGACGCGTGGGAAAACCGCCCTCATTGGGACCCCAGAAGCTTCAGTGTCTGGGTCTCTGCTCCAGGTGGGAACACGGAGTCGGACTGGATTAATGGGAATTTGTCCTTTACCTCAATAGTCGGGCAGAAATATTTCTGTTCAGCCTTCCACACAGGAGGAGACCACAAATAAATCCTCCCTCTTCAGATCCTGGCAATTTTAATGTGTCCCATTAGCGTAGCCACTAAAATTATTAGGAGAAAATGTGGTAGTCCAGTGGGAAATTACCTAGTATCTTTAATGATGCTAAATTACAGATGTTGATTTTTGCTTTTGGAAACATAGAGTTGAAGTCTTTTTTCCCATTTTTCTGTTAAGTGCAACCGAAACCCTGGACATTCTATAGAAAACAAACATAAAAAGTCTCTGAAAAGCGGAGAGTGGAAGGAGAACTGGCTGGTGACCCAGCGGACTGTGTGGTGATGAGTCCCTGCATTTTCTTTTGCCTGACGGACCCCAGGCTAGATGTTGGGGAAATGGACAAGTCGGAAAGGCCAGCAGGCACAAACAAAAACAAACCGAACGAAAGCCTGCTCCTCCTAGCCAGAGGACTAGGGAAGGAGCAGCTTAGCCAGACAGAAAACTTCTAGACAATAACCACTGTACTCTAGCCAAACAGCACAGAAAAATGTTGGCCCTACTCACCACCACTAGCAAAAGTCATGTGAGGCACCTAAACTTTGATATTTGCCAGGTTCTGCATCCCCCTGTTGGGATGTTGTTTTGGGGAGCCTGGAGTGTTAGCCTCCCTGGGGTAAAGAGGTTTCCCTTCTTTTCCCCACTGGGGAAGTATCAGAGGAGCCTGGTGGAGATTTCGGGTTTGACCACTGCCCTGTGCAATGAAGCCACCCGCACATGATGCCAGGGGAGGCCCCCTGAGGAGTATTAAGGAGGCACCTTTGTCTTTCCCAGCCAAGGTGGCATCAGCAGAGCTGGAACTCCTGCCCCCGCCCTGCAGTAACCAGGAGTCCCATTTTCCTCCCTTATCTGTCAGTGAAGGCGGAACGGGAACCGAGCATCCATCTCTGCCAGCGGGTAACAAACCCATTATCTCACCTCCCCATTAGATTGCTGGCAGGGGAATACTGCTAAAATAAAACGTTTAGCCCTGGCTGGTGTGACTCAGTGGATTGAGCGCTGGCCTGTGAACCAAAAGGTCGTTGGTTTGATTCCCAGTCGGGACACATGCCTGGGTTGTGGGCTGGGTCCTCAGTTGTAAGAGGCAACTGATTTATATATGTCTCACATATCAATGTTTCTCTCCCTCTCTTTCTCCCTCCCTTCCCCTCTCTAAAAAAAAAATGAATAATAAAAAAAACATTTAATAAGATCCAGAGTCTCATACTACAAAATTCAAAATGTCCAGGTTTATCTAGAAAATCATTGAGAAAAGCCAGTCCACTGGCCCCACCACGGAGCTGACAGAGAGGCTGGTCGTCTGACAAGGGTTTTAAGCCAGCCCGCACAACAGCACTTCATTGGGCACCTGCAGACACACATGAAACAAACAAAAAATGGAAAGTCTCAGCCAAGAAACAGAAGGTATAAAGAAAACCAAATGGAGACTTTAGAATGAACAAATCAATAAGAGGGAAAAAAAACCCGCAATGGGCTTAACAGCAGAATGGGTAGGACAGAGAAAATAGTGCCACCTGAGTATAGAACAATAGAAACTACCCCATCTGAACGGAGAGAAATAGGCTGGGGAAAGAATGAACAGGCACTCAGGAATCCATGAGGCTAAAAGCAAAAGTTCTGATGTTCATGTCATTGGAGTTGTAGATGAAGAGGAAGAAGAGGGTGGAGCTAAGAATTATTTGAAGAAATAATGGTGAGACATAATCCTTCAGATTCAAGAAGTGAATCCCAAACAGGACAAAACAAATCCATGGCAAGGCCCGTCATCGTCAAATGCCTCGAAAGTAAAGACAAGAAAATTTGAAAGCGGCACAAGGGAAGCAACACTTTACTTACAAAGGAAAAACAGTTTGAATGACCATGGATTTCTCATCAGAAACCATCAATGCCATAGGGACGGCACATCATTTTTAAGTGCTGGAAAAAACCCCCAAAACATACTGAAAAGAACCTTAACAATCTCCTACCTAGGGATCTAGTACCAGCAGCATTCTGGGAGCTCACAAGTAGCAGGGGGACTAATGCACTCACCAATCTGGAGTGCAAGTTTTCACACAACGTCCTGTTTCCAGTACTTGTGCTCAGTCCCACCTGCAGCTGTCAGGAGTCTGATTGCACATCTTTAGAGAATGAACGTTGAGTCTTCCCCAGGGAGGAGCAGGGCAGCTCTGGATGGCTTGCGGTGGCAAGAATGTGTAGACTTTTCCCCTGCCCTCCTGTTTTCAGGAGATAGCTGGTGCTTTTCATTTCTGGAGTTCGGCAGTAAGAATTGGCTTGCTTTTTATTGGCTTCCCACCTGTAGACATTTGGCATCTGTTTCCTGTCTGCTAAACTTTTGCCATCTTTTCATGCCTCTCTTGTTTGTCATTCTGTATCTTCTAACATTCGTTTGCTGTACTTCAGTGGGGTTTCTACAGGGAATAGTGATCTGTGCTTAAAATACTGTTAAATTTAACACGTTGTGCCCTGGCTGGTGTGGCTCAGTGGATTGAGTGCCGGCCTGCAAACCAAAGGGTCACCGGTTTGATTCCCAGTCAGGGCACATGCCTGGGTTGCAGGCCAGGTCCCCAGTAGGAGAGCGTAAGAGGCAACCACACACTGATGTTTCTCTCCCTCTCTTTCTCCCTTCCTTCTCCTCTGTCTAAAATGAATACATAAATCTTTAAAAAAAATTAACACATTGAGTAGCCCCCTCAGCTTCAAGGCATCCATAATTTTGATCAACATGTTTATTGACCTTTTCAAGTTGTTAAATTTCTTTAATCAAATAGTACAAAGAGTCCTGTAGGTCAGTGTTCCTCAGCCACTGTGGCCCAGGGATTGGTTTCGTGGAAGACAGTTTTTCCATGGACTGAGGTTGGGGGGATGGTTTTGGGATGATTCAAGCACATTGCACTCAAGCTCACCTCCTGCTGTGTGGCCCGGTTCCTAACAGACCTGGACCAGTACCGGTCTGCGATGTACGGCCTGGAGGACGGGGACCCCTGCAGTAGGTGACTTGTAGCTAGAATAATTATTCCAGATTGCCCCAGGACTCTCTGGGTCCTGCTGGTTACATTGAGCCCATCTTTCCTTCAGCTGTGTTTCAAATGAAGAGTTAGGCATCCCCAACTGTTTCCGAGTGTAAAGGCGTGCACTGTGTTCTCATTCCCCTTTTAAGATGTGCTGTTATTGGCTGCTAGTCTGCTTATTCTCCAGTTCATTGTCAACACTACTGCCAGGGTAATTTATAAAAATTAACCGAAATGGTCTTTCTAAAACTAATAGCCCTCTTGCTAAAGTCCTTTAATACCTTCACATAGTTTTTAGGACAATGTTGAAACTCCTTAGCTAAGCCTGCAGAGACCTTGTGATCTGGCCCCTGCTGTCTCTGTTGATTCTCAGCCTGTTTCTCCCTGCTCCCCCCCCACCCCCAGCCTTTCCCAGACCTGAGGGCGATAAGGTCTGGGGTACAGCCCTGTTGAACCTGTGAGGAATACAAGGCATCATGTCTCATACACGGTGCCCTCCTCTCCCTGGAGGGACTTTTCCTTTTCTTTCTCACTTAATTGCTCCTCAGTCTTACTCATTGTCTTCTCTTGGAAGCCTCCTTTGCTGTCTGACTTAAATATCTTTTGCTCTGTTCTTTTCATGCCTTTCACTTATGTGTGGTAGCATTCATTAATAGTGTGTGGTAGTTTACAGTTTTTTTATATTACAGTTTACTTTCAGTACTGTTTTGTATTTGTATGATAGTTTCTTGACATTTCTATGTCTCCTACAATAAGCTTTCATGTGCCTCACGTGGTCAAACATTGTTCTTCTTTTTAAAATATGAACATTTTTGTCTATTTTAGCACAGTATTTACAGACAGCTGTTAGGCAGAAAAGATCATCTCAATCCTGTGCTCAAGGTAGATGTCTTTGGAGAATAAGTCTCTATAACGTATCAAACACCAGCTCGGTGACTATATCTTATTTAATTTTGGATTCTTGGCATTAGCACACCGACTGGCAAATAGCAGATGCTCGATATATATGTGCTGAAATCATTGATTCAAATTGGCCTGCTCCTCACCATTTCATTACATGTCTTTTCCATTTCCGTTTTCCCATTCATTCATTCATTCATTCAGCAAATATGTATTGATCTTCTGCTTGTGTCAAGGGTGGTATTAGCCACTGGAGATGTAATGGTCAATAAAACACACCCAATCTCTACCCTGTCAGAGTTTAAGACCGAGTGGGAATTATAAATAAACTGGCAGTTACAACGCAGTGTGCAAGTGCTTCGGGGGGAGGGAAGTAGACGAGGGTGTTGTGAGAACAAATAGGAGGGGCATCTAGCTTGGGGCTCTCCAGGGCCTTCTTGGAGTAAGCAAAGCAAAGAAAGGGGGTGGTGAGCAGGGAGACTCAGAGAGTCTGCCCTCTTTCTAGCTTCTTCAACTTCTTTAGTTCTTCCTTCCTGGCTACCTCTATCCTTTAAGACAGCTGAAAGCTTACCTCCTCCGTAACTCTGCTTGCTGCTCATCTTTTCTTTCTTTGAATTAAGTTTAGCATTCAATTGTGTATTATTTTCACCTGTATACTTTTAGTTGCCTTAAATCTATTGTTAACGTGCCCTAGAGGGCAGGAACTCTGTATCTTACATTCCTTTTTATCCTCCCTGATAATGCCTAACTCTCCGAGGGGTCCATGCAGTGAGGGTGGTTGTCCAGGGAACAAAAAACAGACAATGTGTGGGATTTAAGTTTCAAATACTCAGGGAGCCTGCACCTCAAAATGCACTGCACCTGCAGGATCAGAGCAAGAGGGAGGTTTGAACGGAGAACTGCCAGAACATTCCTCCCCTTCCCCATCACCTTCTCTCTCAGAGCGCCTGTGGGTTGCTGGCTGGGTACCTCGTTGCAGTCAGGGAAATTGCCAGTTTGAGAAGGAGTGTCCTGCCTCATTTGTGCTTCCCATGTGGAATTTTTCCGAACACATTGTATTCTTCTACTAAATAAATTTTCTAGGTCATCTGAAAACACTGTCCATGTTTAATCAATACCAGAAGTTCAGCTCCATCTGCTGTAAAAGTATAAAACTCGTTAAAAACATTTAGAAATAATAGCTTCCTTGCCCTTGAGACACTGTCTTCTGAATTGCAGTCGGGCTATCTTTGATGTTGGCAACTTAGTTGGGTATGTATTGAATGCCTTGGAGATGTAGTCTCTGTGTCCATTATCATTGTAAGACAGCATTTATTAACTGAGTATATACATTGTACCAATTCTGGATACTATAAAAATTATGTAGACATACTTGCTACTTTTTAGGGACTTAGTTTTTAGGGCCTATAAATTGATTCAAGCACATTTATAGAACACATCTAGCAGCGGAGTGAAAATACTGAACTACGGTATGAATAGACATAGTATCAGCACTAGAGCATTAGGCTTTTCTAGCAAATGCAAATAAGAAGGGATTTTAAGCTAAATACAACAGACTACTTTTGTTTGAATTAATTTTCATCTAAATTTAACAGTGTCAAGTTATTATTCCAAGTGAACTTTAGAATTCAGACCAGAGAAATAGTTAGTATAAATGGTTTCATTATGGATTTGAATGGCATGAGCTGAACTTGGTCCTTTACACCCAGAACTTCAGAGTTTTAACCTCTCTTTAGCATAATCTCTTTGTGGCCTTGGGCAAGTTGCTTCACAAAAACAGAAAACAGACAATCAAAATGAGGATGACAAAGGTGTAGAGATCCAGCTTTTAAAGCCTTTGGATCTGAGAAGAGCCTGCTAAGTGGATGTTTTTCCTAGCTCTTCAGCATTTCTGTTTTAAACCCCATTTTTTCTGTCTTTTATATTCCGCCTTCTGCTATATTTATATCCAGTTTTCTTACAAAGACACACCATGTCCTTTGGAAGCAGGTTTTGTGAAGCAATAGATGTATAGGCCCAGGATTTGGAAATTACACAAAGTGCAACTCTTTTTGTATACATGCATGAAAGGCATTTCTGTGTCGGCTGCATTGTTCACTAAACCGTTGACCTCACATCCTGGGATGAGACATCGCTGACACTGATGGCTCACATTCATTGACACTGGCTAATAGGAATATAGGAAATTTTAAATTCACGTTTGTGGTTGAAATAGTTACTTCTCGGGCTGGTTTCTGGAGAATGACATGTCTTCTTCATTGCTGGAGGGCAGGACTAGATTGAGCTCTTTGCCTGAAGATGAGTAATCCAGAGTTTGGGCCAGGTGACTTTCAGATGGGAAGTAGAGGAACATTCTTTAAATCCTTTTCCTTTTCTGACCCTGATATTAGTCTGTCAGTGACAACAACCTTTGCCAGCCACATTTCAATGCCCCCTGGGGCAATGGAACAACAAAGGCTTTGTGTTTTGAGTAAGTCACTTGTATTGGCAAATTTGTGTTAGTACCACCAAAGCTTTGTTTTCTTTTTCTGATTGTATGATTCATAATATATTTATAACGTATCTTAGGGGATAAAGTTACTCTGGGAGCATTTATTCTTTTTAACTATCGCAGTGACAAACTGTGATCCTTTAAAAAATCATTATTGAAGTTACTCGGTATACGAAGGCGGAAATTGCGTTCACTGGGCCTGCACACACCACGCAGTATTGCATCAGTTGCCGAAGTCCTCCCCGGCGCGCGCCACAGGCTGTGGTTGCGTTCAGTTTGAATAGCGGGCAAGACACACGGGACTCACTGGCAGTTCTTACGGCACACGGATGCTTAATAATGCGCTCACTTTAAATAAGTTAATAACCATTTCCCTGTGGAACTTTGGAAGAACTTTCAAGAATCTGGATTCAGGCTGTAATTAATGCAAACTAAAGGCATCTGTTGCCATTTTCAAACCAAGAATAGAAGACGCTTTTTTGCATTATTTTCTAAAGAATTATCTTCTATAATGATTTGATTTTGACTACCTTTGAAATACTAAAGAAAAAGCAGAAAGTAAAGATGAGGGACAAGAAAATTTTATATTAGTGAATTTCTTTTAAGATGACTATGTGCCAGTTCCTGAGTATTGTTATTGAGTATAGGCAGGTTCTTGAGATTCTCTCTTTTTTAAATCTTTTAAAAGACACCACAGTATTTTGTTTCTAATGAGGTATTGTGGTAAATATGATCACTACTATCAGTAAATGGCATTTTTGAATAGCCAGAAATCAGGGTTTTCAACTGGTATTTTGTGGATTTTCTAAAACCTCATCTCAAAGTAATTTTCCTTGGGCGCCATTGGGACTATGGGTGAGATGGTATCCAGAAAACAAACTTTTCCAAGACAGTGTCTTATTTATGACTACATAAAAATATATACCTACATTATTACTCATAGGCAGACTGATTAAAACACTGAAGAATTTTCTATTTTATTTTACTTACATACTTATTTTGAATGAAATCAGAGGTGATTTTCAATGGGACTAGTCCCTCTTTTTTTTTTTTTTTAAAGAAAAGTCACCACATTTACTGAGTTTACTTCATTGCATTCCATTAGAAGTCGTACTTGTCTGTCTGTTCAGCTGTTTGTGTCCCCTGTGTCCTTGGGTGCGCCTTCTCAGGGTGACGGCTGGCTCATGATGCCCTGTGTTTTCTGGTTGCCCGCCTGTTGCCTGCCTCTGGGTCTGTCACCCCCTATGCCGACCGAGGCAGGGTTTCTGCAGTCTCTTATCTCCGGCCTTTGATGCGTGTGTCCTGAAGGTGGCCACGGAGACTTCCGGCGGCAGCAGATGGCGAACCTTCAGGCTGCCGCAGGCTGTACTGGTGTTAAGTTGGAAAGTTAACGTTTGATGAAGAGTCAGTAGTGCATATGAAAGAGCTTTCACTGCTGCAATATCTTTTAATTAAAAAAAATTAGCATACTAAAACCTTTGCAAATGTCTGGGCATTTTAAGAAATCTAAAATTAGTTGTTTTCTTAGAGAGAAGTTATTTACCAATTTAGTTTTGTGTTGCTTGCTCTTCCTAACGTGGTTCTTCTCTTCCTGTTCCTGCCCCAATTTGCCTGTAGTTAAGACAAATAAGATAGTTACGTAAACAGAAATAGGAGATTTTTTTTTAGGAGTTACAGGTGTTTAGATAAACATTTAAAGTATACTTTGAATTATGGTATTTTGGATTTTAATAACTAGGAAGAAATGTGGATCTTGGGTGCTACCTCCACAGAGACTTGTGGGTTCGGTCCGAAGTTTCCTACCTTTGAAGTTGTCTGTAGGTTACACAGGAGCCTGAGCAACTGCACCTGCCTCGGGGAGATACTGAGTTGGTTCCATCTCGTTCTGAGTTGGTTGGCGATGGTCTGACTGCCAGCGATCCAGAAACCCTTACCCTTTTGCATTGTTTGTTCACTTCGTGGTGATGTGCCGTATTGAAACTTCTAGGACAAATACGACTGATGAGACTCCAAAGGATTTTATTCCTGTTCCTCTTAAATCCTAGGGATACCTTTTATATTTTTCTCAGCTGAAGATCCTTGGGAACAGTAAATGAAAATACTCTGTAGACTACATGTTACAAGTACCCACGTCGAATTTTACTCCTTTTACTTCAGTTCCCATCAGTGAAATAACTTTTGTGAGCCTGTGACCACCAAGAACTGATGGTTTGCACGGCATGACGTGGGAGAAGCGCCTCTGCTCAGTCTGTTCCTGCTGATGCTCTCGAGGCTGCACCTTCCCGTGCACTAAAGCAGGAGGCTCAGTATCTTTGGCTTTTGCAGTGGCCGGGAACGTTGTTAGCCTCCTGATGCCAAAGAAAGAGACAATTAGACCCCAAAGAAAGAGACAATTAGGAGAATTGTTGGTATTAAAGGTCATCTATTCCTTGTTTTCTGGTAGTGGAACTTTTAAAAGAGAAATCTTGTGAGAGTAAGGTATGGAATTAACAATGAGCTGTTTTAGAAACACATTTTGAACATGATAAGCATGCAAAATGGGATGGGTTTTCAGTAAATATAAATAACATTTGATTATCATCTTGTGGTATTGGGGGTGAGCCAAGGTTTGTTGTTGTAACTATTTCTACAAAAAATAGTGTTACCAGCTTCAGTGAGGCTGCCATGATGAGTTCAGTGAGCAAGTCACTGACGTGGGTAAGTGTACACTGTTTAAAAAGAGAGTACAGGGAATTGTGATCTCGTTCACCTGAAACTGTGTTGCGGAAAACTGTCCTGCAGTTGGGCGTGTGTGCTTCCCCTGCCCCCTCTGTGGTGTCGGTGTCACTCCTCTCTGGCGTGTGTGTTGATGTGTGGGTCCCACGGCTGAACTTCACCCAGACTGTAGCTAGCAAAGGTGACTGAATAGTGCCGAGAGACTGTTTAGGGGCAGGGCTGTGTCTGCCCAAGACGACTCCCTGTAGGCTTTTCTGAAATGTTTTTCTGACTTTCCTTAATTGTTCTGGAGTCCTGTGAAGTACTGGCACCAAAGTGAGTGGTATTCCCTCAAGTTACCTAGGTGATCTTTCTTTTCAAAGGACCTGGAGCCCACGTCGTTTTTAGAGACTTACGGAGTTTGAACGTCAGCAGTTAAGCATCTAAAAAGATTCAAGAGTGGTGACCCTTATCCTCAGGGAAGGAGCCCGCACACTTCTTTGCCACAGTCCCAGTGTCTTCAGGGCAGTGTCTCTTTCCTCCAGATGGGTTCTTCGTGTGATTAAAATGAATCATCATTTGATGCTTTTGATATACTTCCCTGCTCCTCCTGTCCTTCCACTCCCGGTTCCTAGTTAACGGTCAGGCCTTCCCTTTCCTGGGTAACAGAAAGACCCAGACCTGTAAGTAGGTGGAGCTTTTCCGACCACTCTTGTAAAGGAAGAGTGGGTCACTCTTGTCGTACTGGTGGAACTGAAGAGCAGATGAGGCTCATCCTCATGGGGTAAGTTGTCTGCTTTTTTTCCCCCAGGGAGGAGCTATTACTGTGGGTAGCAACGGAGTGATCTCTTCAGCTAGACCTTATGCTGATACAGTGCTGATAAGTAAGTGTGAAAAATGAAAGGGGGAAATTAATTGTATTCTCTCAATAAAGTATGCTAGCCAAGATAATTATTTCATGACACTTTTAGTTATAGTACTTGTTTTATTATGAAATAAGAGATGGTTTTAGGAGCCTTTTATTGGAAAGACAATTGTATCAGATTAGTACCAAATTAGATTTTTGTCTTTATAAAGGTGAGCAAACCCATGAGCAGTTTTTAAATTGATGTGTTCTAGTCTACAGATGAACAAATTCTGTTTGAGGGTTAAAGAAGCTATTATTTTGTCCTTTATGCTGACAGCTTCATTACAGATCGGCCTACTGTTGGCATTAAAAAAATGTTTGGCTCCTTATGATCTTTGTGCTACTATAATATTAATGCAGCACCACAGTCCCGTTCATTAAGAAATGACTTTAAATGAGGTTGAAGCGTGTAAATTTGGAAAGATACAGATGTTAAATGCAGTCATTTCTCTTTGTATACAGCCGTATGGCTAATAATTTCCAAGTGGCTAAAGCTCTTGTTAGCAAGAGTGCTGGTGTGTTAAGAATGGCTCTATAAATAACTTTAAGAACTGAAGTTGAAGGTGCTTCTTTTAAAGACTATTGTTAACTAAACATTATTGCCAAACAGATGGAAAGCATTCACCGGCCTGATGTTTTTAGGCCTAATTACATTATCACCAGCCCTGTACGGCTCAGTTGAAGAGGTGTATCCAGAGGCCAATTTATAATCATTTAGCCAACACCTGTTTGGGAGAAATTGACAGTCAAAGGGCACATTTAAAAAAAATCACATATGTTCTTGTGTTTATGGCCTCAATGTGAACGTCGTCGAGCTGCAAACCAACTTGGTAGGAGAAGATAGTAAATGTAAACAAAGCAGCACTTCCCAGCCATGTTTATCGATCTTAATTTGGCCTCTTTATCTGATCCACTTCATGCTTCATGGCTAAGTGAGAGCAGCAGAAAGAATCACTTCCCATTTACGCACACGGAGTCTGTTCATCAGGGCAGGGGCTTCTGGTGGGAAAAAGAAGTTCTTTCCTTTGTAACAGCTTCCAAACCTTTTACCCAGTGAAATCTTTGTATTTCGTAGATATATCTTATTTAAATAGGACTGGCATTCTGGTGAGTGGCGTAAAGGAATCACAACTTGATATAAAAACAAATGAGATCTAAGGAACCCTACTTGTCTTCACAGACTCCACGTTCATTGAATACTTTTTTTTGCAGCAAGAGGATGGGGCCCCTGTGCCTCTTTTTGCTCTCATGATGGGTTAATTTAACCATGAAGGTTCAAGTTCTTTGGATGTGTTGCCATGCCATGGCGGTTCAAGGTGCATGGTGAGGGTGGCTCAAAGGGGAATCATGGGGAGAACAGAAGAGGCCTAGGTGCTCTTTAGTTCAGTGTGTTTTCTAAGCTCCGCTCCTGTATTGCCAACTACCTTCCAAACTTTTACACCTGAATTTATTCACTTGGAACATTCACTGTGGGGGACTCATAGGTCAGAGGAAACACAACATCTGCCCTCTACGGTTTTTTATTGCTGCCGTAACAAATCACCACAAACTTAGCCGCTTAAAACAACCACGTTAATTATGTCACATGGGACAGATGTCTGACACGGGTCACATTGGGCTAAAATCAAGGATCTATTAGGATCGCAGGGCAGCATCCCATCCTGGAGGCTCTGGGGAAAAATCCGCTTTCGTGCTCATTCAGGTGGCTGGCTGAATTCTTACTGTTTTTGTGGTTGAAGGAGTCTTCCTTGCAGGCTGTCTGCCAGGGCTGGTCTTTGCCCCGAGAAAGCCTGTTCGTTCTCATGCTTGCTTTGAGCTCCCAGAGGCCTCTCTCGGGGCTTACAAGTGGGCCTTATGTCAGAGCCAGCCGCTGCGCAGCCCTCTCAGACTTCGGATCTTTTGGATTTCCTCTTCCGTTTTATCATTTCCGTGCTTTCCACTTCTGGCCAGAGGCCATTCTCTGCTTTTAAAGGCTCATGTGATTTGATTGAGCCCACTCAGAGAATCCAGGATAATCTGTTTTATGGTCTGTACCTTCATTCCACCTGCAAAGTCCTTTTTGCCAATAACACGACATTCACAAGGTCTGGAGATTAAGGTATGAACATTTTTGGCAACCATTATTCTGCCTCCAACATGCCAATAAAAGGCTGGAAATCTGATTGGGAGAGAGAAGTAAACATAAAACCAGACTAAAGGCTTAGAAATGTTACAGAAATTGGTACTGTGTACTGTGTGAGAACAACAGAAAAAAGTCTGTTACTAAGAGACAGACATTTGAGCTGAATATGGAAAGATGAGTACTTGTTTGGTAAGTGGCTAGGGGAGCATTTCAGGGAGAAGAAGCAATAATAGTGGTAGCAACAGTAATAACTGGTTAAACCGAGCACTTTTACAGGATTATCTCTTACCGAAATTTTCAGATATGGTGGATGCCATTATTACTAACCATTATAGCTTCTACAGCGGAAGCTATAATGTCTTCACAGTCGGAATAGAAATGGTAAAATTATCTCATTGGGTAGTTGGAAGAAGTAACACTGGTTACACCTGGTTAAAGCCTAGCACACAGTAAACACTTAAATACGGTAGGTGAAAGAGTGGAGGGTGGGTGAGAGAAACACGTAGGAGATAGAACGGACTGTCTTGGTTGCTGGTTATGAAGGTAGGGGGCAGGGACTTAGGGAACTTTTGATTTGGGGGGGTCCTGTGGATGGTAGTAGTATTCAGTCTTAGAGGAGGAGTAACAGGGATGGGTTTTGTTTTTAGTGGGGACAGGGCTTTGGAAAGAGGAAAGGGTGAGTTCAGGTGGTATCTGCGGGAATATTCATTGAAATTAAATGGAGACTGACTTAGGCACTCAGAAGGGAGGTCAGAGATGATGTCACTGTTATGTTAAATTCATCATTTCTAAAATAGAATTTACCATCTTCTTCTCAAACTGGTTTCCCATCCTAACTCCCCATTTTTTATTTTCCCAAGCTTGACAGTTGTTTTCCTCCTTGACTCCCAGTTCTCCGGATTTGTGGGAAAAATCCCTCTTTCAGGGTTTGCAGATTTCTGTGATGTGAGTGTCCCTGTCACGGCCATTTCAGGTGGGGGCTACTCTTGTGCAGAGGTGAATTGCTGTGGCAGGGACCACACAGGCCCACAAACCCAAGGGTATTTACTGTCTGCCTCTTTATAGAAAAAATTGCCACCCTCTGGTAATAATGTCTCCAAAATAATAAGATATTAATATGGTAGGATAATTTCCTCTCTCTCTACTCCTATCCATTAAGATGGTGGGGGAGGCAGTAGGTCGAGGGGGCAATGCGTGAGATCTCGAAGGGTCTCGAGATCATTTTTTGGACTTCGACCTTTTCTCTGAAAGAGAGGAGTGACCTGATCTACTTCTGTTTAAAAAGAACACTCTGGCTGCTATTTGAGAATAGACCAAGGACAAAAGACGGAAGCAGAGAGATCTGTTGGGAGGCAATTGTTACAATCCAGGTGCGTCTTTGTTTGGCTCAGGGAAATAGCTGTGGAAGTTGTGAGGCAGGCTCAGATTCTCGACACGTTTTGAAGACGGAGCCACCAGGATTTGCTGATGGAAAAGGAGGAGGTAGGATGAGTCCAGGTTGGAGAAGTGGTACCTTAAGGATGCCTGAGACTGGAGCCTGAGTTACCGAGATCACATTATAGCAAGTGGCTACAGCAGGGACTGTAGGGAGAAAACTGAGAGCCCAACAATTTCTGTAAAATATATATATTTTTACTTCTTAACCATACATGTTGCATGAGGAAAAATTCTTTCTCTAAAATAATTTTTCCTTTACTTTTAAGAAGTATATTTTAAAATAAATCTGGGAAACATAGTAATGTTTCTAAAATATGGCATTTTTAGAAAGGAAACCATAATAAACCTACTTGGGATAAGACTATTTCAATCCTGTGATTTGGTGCTTTAAAAAAAAAAATCTATTTAGAAATTAGCAGTGTTGGTGGATTCGCTTCCAGCACTTTCCCCCAAACCCTTAAAGTGTAGTTTTAAAAGTTATAAGTTAATGTTCTATTGTATTATGAATAAATTATTACTCATGTTTTTTATGTAGGTTTTACTTGTAATGGACACAAGGACAGAGCAGACGTTCATTTTAAAAGTAAGTGGAATTAGTTTGTTTAATGATCTTGAAATTTATTTCAAATTTTGCTCTGAAAGAAACAATATTTAATATTGTCTCTTGGGTGTTTGAATGTTCTTTTTTGGATGTTCATTTATGTTTGTGGTGGCCTGTACTTAACTTTCCTTTTTGTCTGCCCATCACAGTTGATAAATACTCTCTAGTATACATTTAAAAAGCGTTTCAGGTAAGGGACTGTATGGGGGGAATACGTTGGTAACTCGAAGACTCACCGCATGTTGCTTAGATGTGTAGCGTGCAGTTTAAATACATCTCTGACACCTTTTGTATAATTTGTGGGGGTCACACACCACCTCACTTGTGAGGGTAACTACAGTTCTTGAGTGCTGAAATTTTGCCTGAAAGTCTTTGTTTACAATTATTTGGGAAACCATTCTACATTCCTGGCCCTCTTTTTGATCTCTATTTTGAGTCTCTGTATATCTCAACTTGTAACTAAATGAATAAGGAAAGAAAACCCCTCAATTTTGAAATTGTATTTGAAATGGATTATGGCAGTACATATTCTTTAAAAAACCCAGTTTAAATATTCCCACAACATCTAGTATTAATCAATTTCAGATTAATTTTATATCTCTTTTTTTGATACTTTAAAACTTTTTTAAAAAAGATTTTATTTTTGTTTAGAAAGAGGGGAAGGGAGGGAGAAAGAGGGAGAGAAACTCGGTTGATTGCCTCTCATGTGAACCCCTTTGGGGGACTGAACCTGTAACGCACGTGCCCTGAGCAGGGCTCGTCCAGCGACCCCTGTGCTTTGTGGGGTGATGCCCAACCAACTGAGCTGCACTGGTCCAGGCTCTTTTTCTGATACTTTTATTTTATCAGTGTGGCAGTAGTGGGTCACATTGACATCTGAAACAAATTTCTTTTTATGAGTATACTTTATCACTGACATTTTCCCAGAGTTTTAAACCAAGGTATGACACCAGAAACTACAAACCTGGTCCTTTGGAGAAAACTTAAAATAACGTTTATACTTTCTTGGAATAGAATTTTAAAATTGCCTGTTCACTATAGGAATACTTTTGTGTCCCAGGAACTCGAATTGATCTCACAATGTCTACTGCTTTAAAAATATACACAAGTAAAATACAACTTAAGAAAGGTCATGGAGAAATAACTGCGTGTCATCCTGATGACTTAGTTGGAGAGCATCTCTAATAAAAACACTGACCCACGTAATTGATTTTAATGGCAGCTTTGTGGCATCTTCCGTTCTCTGGATTCACGCCAGATGCCATCCGCAGAGCCTCCAGGGACTGAGGGCATAGAGCAGCAGATGAGTGGTTTCTCTGAAGCCCAGAGTAACTCGGATAGATTAGTTTGGTTGATAAACACAGAGCACAGCAGGCTCCAAAGGCAGCTGAGGGTACAACTGACCTTTTTGTTCTCTGTCAGGGTCTGCGGAAAAGCAGCGAGTACAGCAGGAACAGAAAGACCATCATCCCCCGCTGCGTGCCCAACATGGTGTGTCTGCACAAGTACATCGTGTCTGAGGAGTCGGTGTTTCTTGTGCTGCAGCACGCGGAAGGTTGGTTGGGGCTTTAAATTGTTTTGGAGCGAGGAGGGTCACCTTCTCAGCGTTTTAGTTTTTAGCATGTCCTCTTTGTGTCATTACACAAGTGAGTAAACCATGTGAAACACATGTGAGAAACTGTTGCCTTCTTCCTCTGCCTTCCCTCCCTCATTTGCGTTGGGAGGGGGAGTGAGAACACAGGTGAGCAGCAGATGTCATCTGAACTGTAGCAACATCCTTGGATACACGCAACTACTTGCTTTCTCCTAGAATTGACCCAATAGGACGAGAACTTCCAGCTGAGTGTGTGCTAAGAGAGCCAGGTTTCGTTTTACAGATTTTATTTTGTTCTCTTGTGCTCTGCTGAAAGGATACATTAATGTTAGATGACTAACATAGGAAACATATCCTGAAGAATTAATTAATTACCTCCTTTTTTAGAAGGCCTGGGTGTTTGCTTGGCATTTGACACGACCCAGTTATTCTAATCGGGGTTTTTACAAAGGCAGCCATCGGCTTCACGTACGGGTACAGAGCAGGGACACACTGCCCTGCCTTCAGCCTGTGTATGAAATTTCAGCTCTGAGTAGAGGGAACAGGTGGCAAAAATACTCTGTTTTGATTTGTTTTTGCCTTTTCATGCCTGAATTTAAACAGTTTTTTTTATTTAAAATGACTGAATACAACACATAAATACAAGTCTACCTTATAAATACTGCCCTTTGGCTTGTAAGAGGTGTTCTTAAAAATGGTGGAAAAAATTAAATTTTCTGTATTTAATGGTGTTATTATTATTTTCACATTACTGAGAATAGAGAACTATTGTGCTTTACTAAAAGGCATAGCATTTGAATTTAATGCATTTTCCCAGGAAAATGAGTCATTGCTTTGCGGAATGAGGTCTGTTATAACTAATGCAAGATTTTTGATGGCAATAAACTATTAATATTGTTCATTATGAAGTACAGCGCAAGATAACTACAGATGGAGGGAAGACCTCCATATGTGGTACTTAATGGGAAATTCAGAGGGGCCTCCATGGTCTCTCAGGTATTAAGAGAGTTAATTGCGTGTGTGAATTGGATAACTAATTCACCTTTGTTCAGACACTGTAGACAGCTTTTATCGGAGGATACCAGTGCATTACAGACATTATTGAATTAGAGGTCATGTCATCTGATAGCGGAATACAGCCACCTCTGGTGTGGAACAAAAATAACTTGTGCAGTAATAATCCATAATAATTTAGAACAAGGTCAGTAGGATGAATGTAATTATAGTCAATATTCTATTACCCAGGGTGGATTATTCATGTTGGAGATTATCTGTGGCAAATCTTCAATCCTAGTTTACCCCTGCTATTCACAGCTTCCCCTTCCTCTTCTTCTCTTCCTTCTCCAAGTCACACTTCGGTTTCTCTTCTGCCATCTTCTCACCTTCCCTTACTCTCCAAAGCCGATGTTTCAACTGAATTTACGTCAACACTATAGAAATATTTATAATCTGTCTTAAAGACATAGACATAATGGTCTTTAAATTTTCCACGGTTTTAGATTACCTTTACCAAGTCTCTTTTCCTTTATGGTTGACCATGCCTGACTTAGAATAGTCACATGACCGTAGAATTTACATTGGATTATATACACTTTAAGGGGGTGTGTCTCTTTTTTGTGTGTTAGGTGTCACTTAATTTTAAAGAAGATTTTATAATACAAAGATACTAAATTATAGTGCATGTAGGGACTCTGGACTCATTTAATGTTAAAGAGCTTTACTGAGACCGTGTAGGTGAACAAGACAGGAAAAGAGCCTGCCCCTTTGCGACTTGCATTCTTGTTCTGCAGAGTCAAACAGAAAAACAAACAGCAGGAGAAT
Source organism: Desmodus rotundus (assembly GCF_022682495.2). Lineage (NCBI taxonomy): Eukaryota > Metazoa > Chordata > Mammalia > Chiroptera > Phyllostomidae > Desmodus > Desmodus rotundus. The sequence continues at coordinate 85,893,858 of NC_071398.1, forward strand.
GTTAGATAATAACAGGGACTCTGCTGATGTTCAGCAGAGAGAGATCTAATGGATAAGGACTGGGGGCCTGTTGTAGATTAGGTAGTCAAAGAAGTCCCCAACAGAGGCAGTGAAGAGTTCTGAATGACAAAAGAGGTAGCATTTGGATGGAAGCGGGGTGGATGCACCTTCCAGTACAGGCATTCGTGTAAGGAATCAAGGCTAAAGCAAACTTGGAATGTCTGAGCAACAAGCCAGGAGACCGCTTGGCTGGAGTGTAGAAGGCGAGGATATGAGGCTGTTGGAGAAGCAGGCAGGAGACTTCTACGGCAGGCTAAGGACTTTGGCTTTTATTCAAGTGCATTGGGGAACATGGGACATCTGAAGCAGGGGCCGGGTCTGACTTACATTAAAAAAATCACTCTGGCTGTCGTATGGGGAATGGATTATCGAAAGGTAAGAGTAGAAGCAGGGAGAAGGCTAATGAAGTAAAGAAGCGATGATTTTGGGACCTGCCGTGGCATAAAGGGTTGGGACAGAAGAATCGAGGGTAATTTCTTGGATTTGGCTTGAGTGATCGAGTGAGTTGGATGATGGACAGCGTGCTTTTACGTGTTAGCGGTACTGTCTTCGTTCCCTCTGTGAATTAGGAGGTTTGTGCATGTGTCATATAAATGCCACTTTCATATGCAGGATAAAGTATTGCCGAAAAAGTAAATGAGCAATTTTTTTGCCATAATATGAATGTTTGAATATTTATTTGTGGCACTAGCTTCCCTCTGCTTATAAAACCCGTTCATGGTTCACATGAGTCTCTTGACTCATTTTCCTTAATTCTTCCAGTCAGAAACGTATTGCGTGCTTACTGGGTGGGGTACAGGCTTAGTTCTATAGTAGATGAAGACTGTCGACGTGGGGCAGATATTATAGAGGCAAGACAGACAATCAGCAAATGCATAAGGAAATATATGTCAGACAGAGAAAATAACGGAAAGGAGCAGGAATGCCAGAAGGGTGAGGCAGGGGTTGCTCTTTTATAGAGAGTGGTAACCTTCTTAGGAAGGCAGGAACTTGGAAGGCAGTTAGGCCAGTAGCTTGAAGGAGGTGAGAGAGGGAGGGTGTGGATACGTGAAGGATCAGTGTCCTGGTAAGAGAGCAGTAGGTAGGCCTGGAGGCGAGAGTGTACGTGGTGTACAAGAAGCAGCCAGGTCGCCGTGTTTGGAGCAGAATGGGGAGAGTGGTGGGAAGTGAGCCTGGAGCAGTGGGGAGGCGGGCAGGCAGATCCTGTGTGGTCTTGTAGGCCACTTTGAGAACTTGATTTTTATTCTGAATTGGTAGATAGTCACTGGGGGACACTGAGCAGAGGAGTGACAAGATAAGGATCACTCTGGCTGCCTTGCGGAAAGTAGAATGTAGGAGGGCGAAGGCAAAAGCAGAGCAGTTTGGAAGTTGTCACAGCAATCTGGGTGAAAACGAAGGAGGCGTGGGCAAAGCATTAGTGGGGGAGGTGGTGAGAGATGGTCATTAGATTCTGAAAGTATTTTGAAGATAGAGCTGACATGATTGTACCTGGCGTGGCTCCAAGGTTTTGGCGCAGATGGAATGTCCATTTACTGAGATGGGGAAAGCTGTGGGAGAGGTAGATGTAGAGGGAGCAATCAGGGATTCAGTTTTGGACCTGTGAGTTTGAGGTGCTTATTAAATCTAGGTAGTATTGAGTAGGATATACCAGACGAGATTTTAGGACAGAGGTTTGAAATGTTTGTTTCCATTAATGAATCTGTTATTTTAACTCTGAGGAAGAAAAGGTGGAAAAATAATTGTATTTAGCAGAGGCCTTGAGTGCTTTTAAAACTTTGTAAGTTCCTAAGATTATGGATTAAATCGTATGCATCATACACACTGCAGCATTTAGCAGAATGCTTAGTACGTGGAAGGGGCTCAGTGTGTGATTATTGAGCAGGGAGTCAGAGAAAAGACGAACGAGCGGATTGGAAGAAAATGATTGGACAAGCCTCGGAATGTGGACACACCACATAGACGGGGAATGGGAAACAATTTCTCCCCAAGTTATTTGCGGCCCAAGGGGGGAAATGATTCTTTTTTATTAACTAGTTTTAAAAATTTATAAAACTAATAGATAAAGAAATGAATTTGAACTATGTAGAAGTACACAAAGTAAAATTAAAATTCTCCCGCCCTATTCACTATAATGCTCAGTTTCATTCTCTGGAAACGGGGGAAATTTCCTATGTATATATAAACACGTACTCCCTGCCTGTCTGCTTTTAAAAAACAAATGGATCTTGTTTGGAGGTTCTAGCAGGGGAGCACAGCTACTCGTATACCCTCGACCGAAGACCGGTCCTCTCCTCTAGTTGGGAAGGTCGTCCTCTTCTACCGAGCGCGCAGCTTTGGGAGGGACGCACATGGATCGGTGAGGGAGGAAGGGGACACCCGCCTAGCCGGCCAGATCAGCCGAATCAACTCTGGGATCAATGGGGTGACAGATGTCGCAGCCAGATCGCCCTCACGTCCAACAATGGATCTTGAACACTGGTTTGTAACTTGCCACGCTCCCCCATCTTAACAGGACAGCATGTGGCACAGCTTTCCTTTCCAGTACGTGTGGGTCTGCAGTGCAGGGTGCGGACTAAAGCAGCGACTCTGGAGCCTGGTTCACCATGTACTAGTTGTTGACTTTGGACAAGTTACTCAACCTTTTTGTGCCTCTGTTTCCTTATCTGTAAAGTAGGGGTGATAATAATTACCCCTGCTCATAGGACTGATACGAGGATTAAAGAGTTGATATGTTTAAAGAACTTAGAGCAGGGCCTGGCACATGGTAAATAGGATGTAAATATTTGCAAATAATGCTCTCATTTTTAAAAAAATAGACACAGAGTATTTGATTATACAGATTTACCATGATTTATATAATTGAGTGTTACTTGGTGTTAAAATTGTTTCTAGTGCTTTTACCATATCTTTCTTTGTTGAGAACTGTTTGTAGGTGAAATTTCTTGAAGTAGAATTGCTGGGTCAAAAGATGATTTTGATCATTGGTCCAGCAATATTTTATTGTATATATTAATTAAAAATTCTGATTCTGGTCAAGTAAAATTCAATTATTTTTGCAATCTTGCAGAAAACCGATAGATTGAAATATGAGAGTTTTTAAAAAAGAGTTTTTATTAAACCTTATGTATTGCTATTTTCATAGTTTAAAATACCTAATATCTACTATTTTATATGCTTTCATGGGTCTTAGGTATCATTTGTATTACTAAAGTATTAAAAATTGTAAATACGTTAATGTATTTCGTATTTATATTTTGTGGGTCAGCCAGTAATAAGTTTGTTTCTAAGGTTAATGTTTTTAATGCTACAACAGTAAAACTGCCATTTGTGCAAGTCTGTGTTGGGCCTGATGTTAACTCTGTGGGAAGTAAAACCTGCCCGGCCTTTGTGGGTGAGGAACTGCAGCAGGAGTAATGTGTTCTTGTGGGGCAGGGGGTTTCCACGATTTTGTAATTTACAAAAAAGTATGTGATAGGACCCAAACATTTGTTTCTTTGGCTCCCTATTGAGCATTAAATTTAAGTGAGCATGTTGCAAAGAACAGAGAAGAGCTAAAACAGTTTATTTCTTGCTTGAACATGCAGAGTTTTTATAATTCAATTTGGGTACTTGTTTAGGCTCAGAACACATTTCATAAGGAAAGTGCCAACAGACACATTTAGAAATTTTACCTAATAATGGAAAGAATGGAAATTAGATGCTATTTTGACCAATCAAATTGTTAAATTTGCTAATATCCAACAGAGGCAAGTTGCCGTGAAGGTGGCACAGCACACACTGCTTTTTGGGATAACCTTTCTGGAAAGCAGTTTCACAACACATGTCAGAAGCATAAAATATTCATACTTCCTTTTAAAAAAGATTTTATTTATTTATTTTTAGAGAGGGGGCAGGGATGGAGGAAGAGAGGGGGAGAAATATCAATGTGTGGTTGCCTCTCATGTGCCTCCAACTGGGGACCTGTCCTGCAACCCAGGCATGTGCCCTGACTGGGAGTCGAACCAGTGACCCTTTGGTTCACAGGCTGGTGCTCACTCCACTGAGCTACTCCAGCCAGGGCTGTATTTAAAATTTTTAACAATAGAACCATATATTTGTTTTAAAATAGGAAGACTGTATGACCAAAAATAATGCCACGAATATTTATAGACCTTTTCCTTGAAAGGTTTTCAAAAAATTGGTAAAGTTGTCATCTTTTTACAATCCAGTTAATTAAATATTTATGTAATACCTATTATTCTACACGCTAGAGAGAATCCTCTCCCTGCAGTTATGCAGACTCTGCATCTGGTAAAGGAGATAATAAAAGCATGAAAAGTATTACTAATATGAAATGGAATGTTGTAAATGTCATAAGAAGGAGGAAGTGATATAGAGGATTCAGAGATGATGGGAGTCATATCCAGCAAGGGAGTATAAAAAGTTGGTAAAAGAAAACAAACTCCGAAGGACGTGCCAGAATGAGTGGAATTTTGACACGCAGGTGTTGGGGAAACGGATAGGAAAGGAACTTCCAAGCGGTAGATGTAGCATGATCGAACGCCTGGCTTAGGTTGTGTGTGCAGAAGTCCAGTTCAGATGAACTATGTGGTGAGCTGAGGGTGAGGACCAACTCATGGGTGGATACTTTATCACTGAGGGGTTCAGATACCTTTTATGGAGTTGGTACATCATTCAGTAGGTGGGGGGACTGGGGTTCTTGAACAGAGAGATGACATCATAAGATCTGTGCTAAAATGAAAGATTAACTGGGTAGCAGTTGTGGTAGAAATCTAGTTGTAGCTATAACGTTACTCCAAGAAGCAGAGTGGTTCAGGGGTTAAAGGAAGAGGAAGACTGTGAAACGTTATGTGTAGATCTTACAGGAGGACTTGCATGATTGCTCGGTGAAGACAGGGCAGGGGCGAGAAAATAGTCCAGGCTTGGTCCGAAGCTTTTCTGCCAGAAAGGCTTGGAAACCAGAAAGAGGAAGTGATTTGGGGGGCAGAAATAAAAGAATTTAAGCACATCGAATGTTAGATTTCAGCAGCTCATCCAGGTGGACCTGGCCCAGGAATGAGTGAAACTTTTCTTAGAACTTGAGTTGGTGCTGTTTCCTGCTGGTCACCGGCGCGTCGCAGCTGTCCGCTTTGTGAGGGTGCACCTGGTTCTGATGGGCTCTCGTCCGAGTTAGCAAGCAGTGACTGAATGCCGGCTGCGCCCCGCGCCCTGTGTGAGCAGCACCCACACAGAGAGTTTGAAAAAGGCTGGGTTCTGCCCTCACAGCCGTCAGCACACGGGAGAACTGGAGACAGCACGTGGTCCTTCTGGACTGCACGCGGGAACCCCAGCTTCAGGGTCCGGTGTTGTTGCTAGTGCGCCTCAGCGGAGGCGCTGGCGACAGGAGGAGGGGGGTGGTTGTCAGAAGACGAAGGAAAGATGGGATCAGCGCAGGAGCTCCTTGTGGGAGCGAGTGTGTTTCCTTTAAAAACCACATGTGAATCTTTAACTTCCATTTCAATGTGGGGAAATAAGAAAAACTATGTATGATCTAGTGAGGACAGAGAGCTAGGCAAAAATGAGAGGGGAAGGTCAAATGCCATTATGTCCTATACCACTGATTGTGTCCAAATGCAAGAAGACTGTTAGCTAGATCCCTGGTAGAGGGGATGCGGGGTGCGCTGGGGTTAATATTATGACAGCTACCCCGTATTGAGCCGTTACCCTGTGCTTCGCACAGTACCGGGGGCTTTACGTATTCACGGAATTCCTCCACGTGGAGTGAAATGCGAAGTAGAAAAGGATTTTGGATGTTTCCATCGACTTTTTTATACGTATAATGGACTGTCAGTGGTTGTTTCTCTTAAGATTTAGTCACCCTTGGTGTATGATGCTTCATAACAGCATCAGAAATGTACTGAAAAAAGTTGCCTTCACCATAGTAATAGAAAGTTTAATTTTTAACACATTATTTCTCACCTTTGGAAGCTTCATTTACATTCACAAAATATGCTTCTGCAATTACTATTTTTAAAGATTTCTGAATCAAATTTACCTGTTTTTTCTTCTTGTAATGCTTTTTCTAGTCAGTAGAGCTTTGGTAGGTTTTTGACACTTAAAATAGTTTATATATTCAAAGATTTTAATTAGCAAAAGAGGTTTAGTTTTTAATGGTTAAAACAAAGCAAAAGAAAAATCAGGTGAAATAAATACCTGGCAAGTATTGCTGGTAAAACACTGGATTGTTTTGTGTGTATTTGATTTCTGTGATTTCTGTGAAATTGATTTTTATGACTTTGGGTTTCATAGGTTTCTGATAAATATCAGAATACAAAATTAGAATTAATAGCTTGCTGCATTAATGGCCACTCAATTAATATTCCTCAATTGCATTACTTGGGTTCATACAACACATGATGTGTTTGGGGAGGGGAGAAAATGGGAAAAATATTAATATGTCCATTTATAATGGCATAACTATATACCTACCGTATTTTTTGGACTATAAAACGCATTGGACCATAAGACACACCTAAGTTTTAAAGGAGGAAAATAGGAAAAAAAAAAAAACCCCACTCCACCGTCCCCCCCCAAGAGCCAGGTAAGCTACATTCGGACTATAAGATGTACCCCCATTTTCCTCCCAAATGGTGGCGGGGGGAGTACGTCTTATAGTCCGAAAAATATGGTGTGCGGAATCTCCCCTCTGATCCTAGGCTGGGCATTTTCAAAATGCAGTAATATTGCTGCTTTTTCCCCCCCAGTGCAGTATACAATTTTAAGCAGCACTTATTTATGAATTTCCACTTGACCAAGGGACCATGCTTGAAAAAAATTATTACATAAACAAGTCAGAACACAATCAGATGTTTCTAAAGCTAAATTGTATTTAACTTTCAAGCAGAAATTCATTTGTGAGATTTCGTATTAGTATGTGTTAGAACTAACTTCTCTTCAAAGGAAGAAATAGGTTGTCCTTTCGGAAATAATTGCTATTTGGAGATATGCTTGAAACTGTACCCATCAGTCAGCAATAACGAAAAGACATTTTATTGAAATGCTTGCCTTTCCGCATACTGGATATTTTAATGGATGGGTATCATTGACTGGCCGTTAATCGATTATTAGAATACTTTTTTGCTTTTCTAATGGTTTCGATGAGTAACCATTAATTTGGGGATGTTAATTTTTTTTGTTTGTTTGTTATACTTGTTCACAGGTGGCAGACTCTGGTCATATATCAGTAAATTTCTAAACAGAAGTCCCAAAGAAAGCTTTGGCATCGAAGACGTGGAGAAATCTGCACTTGGTGAAGTTCACCCGCGACAGCCGACCTGCAGTCCTCAGGACAGCAGCAGCTTCGAATCCAGAGGAGGCGGCGGGGGAGCCTCGCTGCAGGTCCTGCCTCTGGACACGAGTCTGACTCAGAGCTCCCACGACGGGAGCAGCCAAGACGATGACGGCCAAGATAGCTCTCCAAAGTGGCCCGATTCGGGCTCGAGTTCCGAGGAAGAATGTACGACTAGTTATTTAACATTATGCAATGAATATGGGCAAGAAAAGATTGAACCGGGGTCCTTGAGCGAGGAGCCTTTCATGAAAAGTGAAGGAAGCGGTGTTGATACCAAAGCTGTGGAAGGCTTCCCGGCGCCCCTTGCGGCTGACAGCGACAGCCTCAGCACTCAGCGGATAGCTCAAGAGCTGAAACTCTTCCCTGCAAAGGATGGCCTGGAAGCAGTTAGTTCTCCAAGAACATTGGATTCCCTCAGTAGATCTAAAAACAGCTCCATGGAAGTCTTTAGGATAGACAGTAAGGATAGCACTAGTGAACTCCTAGGACTTGATTTTGGAGAAAAAATGTATAGTGTAAAGTCCGAGCCTTTGAAACCATTTTTTACACTTTCAGACGGAGACAGGAGTTTTAATATTAGTGAAAGCAGGGCGATAGCTCAGGACACCATTAGCAGAGGCTCAGATGACTCTGTCCCAGTTATTTCTTTTAAAGATGCTGCTTTTGATGATGTCAGTGGTCCTGATGAAGGAAGGCCTGATCTTCTTGTAAACCTGCCTGGTGAATTGGAGCCAACAAAAGACGGTGCAGCCGTGGGTCCTGCTAAGTTTACACAGACTAACATAGGCATAATGGAAAGCAAACTGTTGGAAGCCCCCGATGTTTTATGCCTCAGGCTTAGTGCCGAACAGTGCCAAGCACAAGAAGAAAAAGGCTCAGAGGACTTGAGTGATCCCTCTAGTCTTCAATCCCATGGTGTAACAGAGAAACACTATGTCCAGGAGGATCTTGGGAGGTTATTTGTAGCCGCTGTTGACCCCAGTAGTTTAGGAGACATGTCTTTGTTACGCAGCTCCGATCCTAACTTTCAGGGACTTGGAGTGGTTGAGTCGGCAGTGGCTGCAAACAGCACAGAAGAAAGCTTATTCCCGGTTTCTGGCCCACTCTCAGGTGCTAATGAATATGCAAACACAGACACTTTAAGAACTGAAGAAGTATTGCTGTTTACAGATCAAACGGACGATTTGGCCGAAGAGGAATCGACCTTATTTCGGAGAGACTCTGTGACTAAGGGAGCAAGTGGGTTAGCACAAGGAGACAAGGAGATACATCAGATTTTTGAGGACCTTGATAAAAAATTAGCACTAAACTCCAGGTTTTACATCCCCGAGGGCTGCATTCAAAGATGGGCAGCTGAAATGGTGGTAGCCCTTGACGCTTTACATAGAGAGGGAATTGTGTGCCGCGATTTGAACCCAAACAACATCTTATTGAATGATAGAGGTCAGGAACTTTTGCAAATGCATTTCTTTTTATTCGCTGTTGCTTCCAATTAACTGAGTAGGCGTTTTATCTTGTAATTAGTATCTTCATTTCCTATCTAGAGCTTCATTATCAGTGCAGCAAATTCACCCCCAGTAATAGCTTCTAGTACTTAATGATGCCATTATTCTTAATGATACTGTTTTTAGCTACAAAAGGAGTAATTACAGTTCACTTCTGCAGAAAATGGAAGAGAAAAATGTTTTGATTTCTCCTGTCGTTTTGTTTTTAGGACACATCCAGCTAACGTATTTCAGCAGGTGGAGTGAGGTTGAAGATTCCTGTGACAGCGGTGCCATGGAGAGAATGTACTGTGCCCCAGGTCAGCGCCGTCTCCTACACCGCCTACCCTGACAAAGTACTTCCGTGGCTCCCACTGTCTAGGGGAGTTGTGATTTTCACCAGCAGTTTACCTGTGTGTGGGGTTTGGTTATCTCTTTCATCCTTCAAAAAAGGAATCTGAGGCGTGAAACCGTTATCTAATTTATAGTTTTGTGTGTGCATTTGTTGTTGAATGTGTTTGTACTTCTTGTGGAAGCGTTGATGTCTTAGAGACATCTTAACTTCTGAGTGCTTAAAGACCTTTAAACACCCTGAACCTCTTTAAGTGGATGCTTTTTATTAAGATGTGAGAGGTAATTGACTAAAAGGGTAAAATTCCTGAAGCTAAAAATATGGATAAAGTATAGAATTAAAAAAGAAAGTACAAGGTAGTGATTTCAGTGATGAGCCAGCCTGGTGTTTTAGAGCAGATTGTAAAGTTTCTTTTTCTGTATTCGAGAAATTTTAGGAAGCATGTTCTTCCTTTAAAATAGCCTATTTTGCCAAATATTTGATGTAACAGGTTTCTCTTCCTCTAATTGTATTGTCTTTATTTATTTTTTTAATTAGAGACTCACTTCTGGGGGTGTTAGATACTTTGTTGATAATTACAGGTCACTTGAGCATGTGAATTGCATTTGAGTTAGTTTCTCTTTGTCAGATAGGGCTGTGTTTGAATTCAGAGTTCCTTCCCCTTTTGCCTAGCATTCAGCCTCTTTAGGTAGCCGAAGTTTCTTCACTTGTCACCCCACTGGCTTTCAGAGAAAGTTCAAGCTGATTATGTTGACATGATCTGCTTAGTTGTTGATTAATGCAGTATTTAAGTGCGTACTAGCTGACCAGTATATTATTGATGCTAACATTGTTTCCCTGCGTAATGGGAAATTATTCTAATTAGGATGGAAAGAGCTATATTGTTTTTAGTTACACCCTTCATTGTTAAGAATGATTTCTGTATTGGGGAATAACAAAGTTTCTCAACTCACAAAACAAATATCCTAAAACTATTTTCTGAAAACGGTGATTTGAATTTTCTTCTTACTGTTACTTTTTTTCTTTCCCCAAATTAGGGCTCTTTGGGGTATTTTTTGTTCTTTGTTTTTTTTGTCTTCTGAGGGGCAATAGAGCGTGATTACATTTTTGTTTCTCTCAGATAGTATTATGCTGTTTTTTGAAACCCTGTTAGAATGCTTTAAAGGGACAACAAAAGTTTTTTTCATAGTAAACTCACTTTGTTATGGTTATCTGGTTCTTTCTTTTTTCTTTTAACAGACCCTCCTTTTTTCTAACTTGATAAGAAATAACATTTGAGGTACCAGAACACATAAGTATATGTGTTCATTATGTTGAATTGGAGGTTTTAGAATCAAAATAAAATCTGGGGATTTTTTCAAGTGAAATCCTATTAAATCCTGAAGTCAGATGCAGGATAAAACTTATATCAAAGCCAAGTGTTTATAGAGCATTGTTTAATGTTTGTATAATGAAAGTCTCTTCATTCCTTGGGCTTAGTAATTTGTTTTAGCAACAGGACAAAATAAAGCCAGTAATGGCCTTAATTGAAAATTAATGCTAGTGTTCTAATTTAAATAGTAACTGACTCATTATTTCCTGTTAGTGTGGTTACTTTCTTACTGGATACTATCTGTATGTTGGCATTCTAGCAGATCATTTTTCTTCCGTTTAAAATACAGTCCTGTTTACCATTATAGCATGTTGACCTTCTGAGAGAGTAAATATATGTGGGAAAAAACCGTACAACATTCAGCAATAGATACGTACTTTCAATTTTGTGTACTGAAATACTGCATTTAATAGATCATTATCCAAGTTCTAATTTGTAAGCCTTTTTTCAGAAGTCACAATTCTTACAATCGACCAGCAGGTGGCAGTCTACCATTAATGGATTTTTTTGCTCTCATCTTTCAGGTTGTCCTTCACTAACATTCAAAAAAAGCTGTAGTCTGTAGAAGGGCTTTGTTTTAATTATTTGCATAAAAGAATTGTACTTTCAGGCTTTGAGAGTTGCAAAAGTGCCCTAGTATTATGGCTTGCATTGAACAACGTGGAAAGTCTCTTCATTCCTTGGGCTTAATAATTTGTTTTATCAACAGGATAAAATAAAGCCAGTAATGGCCTTAACGGAAAAGTAATGCTAGTGTTCTAATTTAGATGATCTTAAACTCAGAGAGTCCCAGAACTCAGTTCAGTCTGTACTTCTGCCCCTTGTTTCAATGTAAGAGGAATTGGAGCAAAACTTGTAAATTACTATGCGTCTCACATGGGGACATCGAGTCTTAGTCCTCTTTTGATCTACTCTTAGAAACATTAAGGGTTTAACTAATTCTTCCACACCCCTGCCCTCCCATTTCCTCTCTCTACCCTTAGTATTACTGTCCAAGTAACTCTACAGTGTACCAAGCCACTGATGTTTGGTTATAAAGTAAAGTTGTCACAAGATTATGATGAGAACAATTCACTTCTGTTTAAACAGTGTGCAACCTCTCTCTCCGCCCTCCTGGGAATCCGTATCATGTATTTGTCCTAAAAACATTATCCACCTGCCCTGTGCTTTATATTATCAGTAATGTATCTTTTTATCTTGTGGATGATGTGCCTTTATATTTTGAGAAAAATTTCCAGTAACAGATTCGATTTGCATGGGCAGAAACTTGAGCAAATGCCAAACTAGCAGGGGGGCCATTATTCTGTTCTATAAATAAGTTTAAAAAAAGAAAGAAACACACACACTGAAACCTGTGAATCAACATGTTTTGGCCTAATTGAGGGGAAAAGCAAGATAGATAAATTTTGAAATGCAAATGGTCACCTTCTGTTATTGAAGTATAGTTTCTGCCAACTTTGTGATCTTAGCTTTTAAAAGTCATAGTCATTTCAACAACAGACTACCAAGGATGTCTGATATTGACAAGCTTCTGTAGCAAAATGAAAAATGTTTTTTTTTTTAAAGTTGCCACTTTCTATATTAAAGAAAACAAATCCAACAACAAAAAGACAAAAACCATGGAGCGTTCTCTGTCTACATCTGTGAAAAAGCCAGCAAATAAATGGCTGCAGCTGCAGGCCCATCAAGAGGGTCTTGAGAATAGGAATTCATTGATCCAACCCAACCCTGTTTTCAAAGTAGCAGCCCTTTCTTTTAGGTTCACTTTGTATCCTTAGAGTATCTAGGATGATTGCATAGAAAGATTTTATTTTACATAAACATCATTCATAGTAAATGGGTTCCTTTCATACCACAAGAACAGAACTGAGTTCAGGACGAGAACGAGCAAAGAAATAGCCCCCGAAGTAGGAATAGATTGTATAGCATGACAATATAAGTAGAACAGTGTCTAGTTTCCGTATTAGGAGACGTTTAGATATGGTATTAAGAGACTTTTAGACAGGTTCCCCTGTTTTTCAGTATGAGAGACTGCAGAATAAAAACTGGAGTGAATCGGTTGTCCTCCTCCGGAGGACTTCCTCGGCATTACTCTGACTGTGTGTCGGTCTACGCATGCACCTGGGCGCACAGGGTTTGTGTGTGGTATCATCAGAACTCTCACAACTCAGGATGAATTTTTGTTGTAGCATTTTAAGTATTAAGGAAAAATAAAATGTTAAGAAAGTATTTTTCTTTTATTAGTTTCTCGGTCTTAACTAATCATTAAAACGCAGCTAGAAACTAGAACCTATAATGTTGAGCATATAAAATGTAAACAACTGTGTTTGAAAGTTTAATATGCAGTCCAAGTGGGTTGAATTGCTTATATGTTAGATCTTATGATAATAATATCACTTAAGTTTCCCATTCTAGTCTTAAGAAGTTGAGACGGGACCCTATCAGTGCCTGCCCTTCACCTTTAGTTTCCACCCCTCTGAGAGTCTTTATAAGTGCCTGAAATTTACACTGACATTTCTCACTGAGTACGGCTCAGACTTGAGAATTTGTAGGTGAATCTGTGTGTAAATTGAAGAAGTCCAAAATGCTCTTTACTGCATCCCGATCTCCAACGCTCCCAGATGTCAGATGACAGCTTTGCTTCCTCTCTTAGGCGATTTCACACATGGAAACAGCTCGCAGCTGACGGGGAAAAGTGAAACATAGAAAAATCAGGCTGAAAGCTGTCTGCAGAATTCAGTTAGGAGCATGACATTTGTTTACTACCATTCTTTGCTCTGCTAGCCTGAATTTATCAAATAGTCCATGAATATATGTTTTGAGAGTAGTTTCCCTTGCCCTTCTCCTTAAACATGGTTTACACACAATTTGTTGCTTTTAAAGCATGGTACTCTGTATGATAGTTACGTATTTGATTACTAGATCTGGGAGTCAGACCACGAATGGTTTAAAATATCATGAGGCCATCGCAAGTTTAAAATTTAGAATATTGAGATAGAATTGAGACTTGCTAAACGTTGATATTTGTCCCATATCGGCCATTAGCTCATTGCACGGCCTTATTGTGCAAGTTATTGGACTTTCTTGGCCTTACTTTACCAGTAATTAAACAGGTTTATGACTGCAGAAAAGATCACAGATGTCAAATCATCCAGTTCCTTTCTTATTCAAAATTTGGTCAAAATTCAAATCCATCTTATTAGGCAAGGATTTTTTCCCCCAAGAATAAATATTGATTTTTTTGTCTAATGTTAGTAGGGTTAAAAGAATTATCTTACGTGAGGACTTTATATGCATATATTTTTACTCACAGAGTATGTACGTAAAGAATATATTGTGGAAATGGGAGATTTATGGAAAATATTTAGAGGAAAAATGCCAAGACAATTTTTTGGAGTAGGGTGAAATTTGAATGCCAAGAGTCTCAGCAGACAAAGTTGTTTGAAGAAGACTCATTTAAATCTGAGAATTTAGGGTCCTGGGTAACTTCATCAAGCGTGAGGAGTCTAATTTTAGGAATGCAAAATTGATAGAGAAAGCAAACAAATACAGATGTATATTTTGGAATAATAATGATCTAACCAGGAAATATATCTGTATCCCTGGTGTAGTCTTTTCCCTCCGCAAAGGAGAAAGAAGAAAAAGACAAGAGGGAGCTTTAGAAATAATTTTAAAAGAGTAAAATATTTGTGGTTAATATTTAAACATTGTGTTTCAAACAGTAACTCTTTTGTTTGATTTACCCTTAAGCAAAACTTCAGCAGTAGCTCTCTTGTACATAGTAAATGTTTTAATGTTTTCCTTGAACGATTAGCAAGTACATTTAATCTTTTACCTTCATTTGCTATTGTCATAAAAATGAAATCTTTATCTTCAAGAGAGAGCCAGTTAACTTTTCAAATTCGTGATAAAATAGTGCCAATTTTACACTGACTTTCCTGATGCAGTCCCTGTATATTAAAGAAGCCTGTGCCCTATTAATATAGTAGGATAAGCAAAAAGAGCTCCAGGTCAACTCAAGTCTTACATTGTCCAGGCAAAACTCTTCTGATGGAAAGAAGATTAAAGGGTTGCTTTGTATAAGTTTGAGGTTCTAGAACCTTGGGATCCCCCCGAGGTAGAATGTGCCCTGGAACCCTCAAAACTGCCCTGATGATGGGCCAGTCACCTCCCCTCTGGGTGAAGGTCACTCCCTCTGAAAATAGACCCATTCCGAGCTCCTCCTCCTCATCCGGCCAGAATGTGATTGGTCCCTCGTGGTGGGGATGGGACAGCGATGGCAGAGTGTTCAGTCTGTGTTACGTGGCACCTTAGTGAATAACGCATCCGCCCCGCTCGAGAGAAGGGATTCTTCAGCTGTTAGAAGTAGAGAATCTGCAAGAGTGGGAGAGTTGATACTGTATTTCGCCCATTCTGTGTGAAAACATTACCTCTGTCCATTTCATAGTGCCCCTTGGTATTGGAGAAGGGGGGTTTCCCTCAAGTTTTAAATTATTAAAAGGGGGTTAATTTCAATCTCTTATTAACTTCAGACATTTTTCTTTATGATCTTGAGCAATTTTTTTTGTTCGTTCAAAAGAGGAGCAAGAGACTAGATACTTAAAGTGTTAAGCAATAGCTGCAGTGTATTGCCTCTTAATTGTCAGGTCAAAATTGATTTGGGGCAACTATTCGGTTAATCCGTCTCATTGCTTTGACCAAATCATCAGGTTTTCTACCATGTAAAATCTGGTTATTTTGAATCTCCATGAGGTAACCAGGGCTCACTCCTCCTAAGCCATTATGCACAAACACATCTTTCAGATAAATGCTTTAAGGTGCTAAGATTTTAAATAAATAATGATGATAAAGCAAGTCAAATTCCTGAAGTTCCTTTTATGGCGGAGCGTGTAGCTCTGCCTGCCCAACACAGCAGCAGAGCCGCAGAGAGGGGGAAGCGGGTCTGTCCTTCCCACAATTTTCAATTGGCCTTTTTCTCATCAGTCAACGTGAACAGTGTCAGGGGGCACCGCTGTGACCCCGGGAGCCGTTCAGAATGGCCTTGTTGTGGTGTGAAAGGTGGGAAATGGAACACGCTCTTGGGTTTTTTTTCCTATTGGAAATGCCGGGTGAGAGAGCAAGCAAGATTGTGAAGGGCTCAGAATTATAATTATAACCAGTCAATCAGAAGCCATAAGGCAGTTAGTTACCTGTTTGTTATTTTAGCTCACAAGAAAACAGTATAGTAATGACACCTGTAAACTCCCTTGAACAAGTAATTCTTGGCTGTGGAATGCTGAATTCAGTTAAGGAGTTTTGACTCAAGCTCAGAACATCGTGGCCAGGTCACCACCACAACAAGAGCTGGGTGGTGGGAGAGAGCAGAATTCGGTGTTTTGTCAAGGCCGGCCCGAGTTAGCTGGTGGTGGTGTGTACTTATATCCAGCTCCCCAGGTGTAACAAAACAGGCCCTGAGGTTCAGGTATTGAGTTACCTGAAAACCAGCCGAATTAATGTGGTGGCATCAGGAAGCGAAGACTAGAGACTGGGATGAGCCAAGAAAGCCGGAAAGGTGGGCCCAGCATCACACCCCTCCCATCACCATGTGGCCACCTGCAGGGCAGAGCCCTAGGTGGGTACGCCCTTCCCTGCAGCGTGCTGGCTTCGGTCCTTGGCCTTGTCCAGACAACACTCTGACGAACTCCAGTAACGTGATGCAGGCAACTTCTAAACAGGTCACATTCCTTCCTTGACAAACACGGCGTTTGAGTAATCAGTTCAGTACGATGTGGAGGACTTCATGCCATGTAGAAATGCTAATTGTGCAGCCAGCAGCTTCTGAAATAGTATAAAGTTAGGAGAAGAGGAGGAAAACACCCATTCGAGAGGATAGGGTATGAGACGCAAGTTCCAGGCTCTTATTAGTCTCTCACCTGGAGAATTAAGCTCTGCTGCAGACACATCATGTGACCTTAGGCAAGTGAACTTCTTCTGTGCAGAACACCTCATTTTAAATACTCAGTCTCTTTAAATAGTTGTGCACCACCAGACTTTTAAACTTTAAACTTCTGAACTTCGACAATTTAGGTTATAGGCATTAGAGGAACAAGTCAAACCTGGAATTAAAATGAAATTTCATTCTTATAGTTGGCATGGCTTTCAGTTTTCAACTGAAAATCTTTCAGTTGAAAGATTTTATCTTGTTTGTGGAAACTTTACAAAAATATTTCTGTTTCTAAAATAATACCTTGGGAGAAAAGTAGGTAGTATGGTTGTCCTAGAGAACACTGAAATGAATTTGCTTTTGATAACATTTAGATAACATTTCTAGTGGTTACCAATCACGTCACCAGGCCGGCAGCCAGATACTAGAGCCAGCTTAGACGGTTCTAGCGGCTTTTCCTGGACCTGTGCTCCCGGATTCCCTATGTTGAAAAGGGGCCGGGGAGACCTTGAGTTACCTCCCGGTCCTGTCATTTTCGTGCCTCCAGGGCTTTGCACCTTCTTTCCTTGCCATATGCCATTTGGGCCAGAACAAACTGTAGTGATCGTCACCTCTGCAGAGGGGAGCACTGGCCACCATCACATTTTGCCTGGACTGCTGTGTCGTCAGCTGACTGACCTCTGTCCTCACTCTGCTTTCCTCTGTTTCGTCCAGCAGCCAGAGTACGCTCTAGAGAGCGTTGGAAACTTTCCAGCCCGTCACGTGTAACAGTGCCCGAGGGGACCCAGGGAAATGAATGTGATGAGGCCTTTTTTAGGTGTTTTGAATGAACAGTGCTGCCACCCAAGATTGGTGTATTTCTTCGGCAAACATTTGCTATGTGGCTCCTGTGTCCCAGGCACTGTGTCTAGGAGCTAGAGATAAAAAGACATAATTGGTAAAATATTGACAGTTCCTTTGAAGATTGATATAAAGAAAGAGACTACCCAAACAGAAGACCTGTACCGTTGGTTAATTAGGACATTAATAGACTTTTATAGGTGCATAGTTGTATTTATAGAATGGTAATTTACCCAGCTAACAAAAGATATGCTTAGCTGTCCTTTTTCTCACAGTTTGGTTCCATATAATGTTGGACACAGAAAAATTCTGTCTTCTGTGTTTCTTTCTCTTTGCTCTTTAGTCATCAGCTGTAGTGGAAGACTAATGCTCAGCCCCTGCGTGGAAAATCTTTACACACAGCAAGAGCTGGTGGGAGAAATTGACTAGAATTTTGTAATTCTAGTCCCTTTCAATTAGCAACAGATGCTGCAGGGAAAGCCTGCCTGTGTCGGAACACAGCACAATCACGGAGTGCTCCTTGCCGAAAAAAATATGTGCTTTTCCTTGGTCCAGATATGTCAGTGTGTCATTAATGATAGATTAGAATTTTTCTTTTTAACCTTTCTCTCCTCCTAAGGCCATTAGCGAAGTCTGTCTCCCTTGGAAGAAAGTGAACAAATGTTCGGTCATTTGTAACAGCGTTTTAAATCTCACTGAACATTTACAGAATTTGTGGAAAAGTTTAAACACTCCAACTTGTTTTCTGACACTCTAAAAGTGTGCATGGTGTTTAGTTTTAAGGTTTATAAGAAAGTGGTTTAATTTTCATATCATCTTATTCCCTGAGGATTTGTCTTTTATTCCAAAAGCTAATGTGTTTTTGTTACTTACATTTCTTTTCCAAAAGAGAGAGCTCGGATTCATTTTTTTTAAAAGATTTTATTTATTTATTCCTAGATAGAAGGGAAGGAGGGCAGAAACAGAGGGAGAGAAACATGGATGTGAGAGAGAAACATCAATCGGTTGCCTCTTGCACGTGCCCTGACCTGGGACTGGGCTGGCAACCCTGGCAGGAGCCCTGCCTGGGAGCCACATGGGTGACGCTTTGTGGAATGATGCCCAACCTGCTGAGCCACACTGGTCAGGGGGAGAGATGGAATTCTTAAGGTCAATTTTTTTAAATTAAATTATTTTAGAAAAAAATTTAAAGAATTAATTTGGAAAATAATTCTGTGGCATTAGAAAATTATATGTACTCTTTTTCCCCCTAAATATACTTACTACTGATTATCATTTTAATGTATTACATAGGTCTGTGCCTTTAAACTTGTTCTGTTATTTTGATATTTGGATAGAGTGCTATGTCATTTGTGTGACAAATTCTTCCAGCATCTAAATGTTGGCTTAAATTGACTGTTATTCATTGGGATTTATATGACCTCTTGATAACAATTCCACAGTTCCTATTATTTTGAGAGTGGAAAAAAATAAGGCTTTTAAGATTCTCTTTATTAGGAAAGGTATAGTTAAGGAAAAGAGTTTAGGAAAAATCTTTAACTACTTGTCCTAAATTAAAAGGGAATTTTTTAGTAAGTGAAATTCTTGTATACTTCCTACCGTGCCCTGGAAGGAAGATAACAACAGAGCGTGCTGCCAGGTGGCGGCTGTGGTTTCTGGAATGGGTGTGGGCCACTGTAGCGTCAGTGTTAGCAGAGGCAAGTGCAAGGATGAGATGTCCTGCGTAGGGAACAGAACCAAGTGACATCACCAGTTTGAAGCTGTGTCCCAACAAATCCATCAAGAACTACCTGAGTAATACCAGATTCCCTTATTTATCATGCACTGTAACAGTAATGTCTCTTACGGAAGAGTAACTTCTGAATTTGGGGTGCTGCGGGCACTACCATTGCTTGAAATTCAAGATGATGATTTTTTTTTTAAGATTTTATGTATTCATTTTTAGGTAGAGGGGAAGGGAGGGAGAAAGAGAGGGAGAGAAATATCAATGTGTGGTTGCCTCTCACGTGCCCCCCACCGGGGACCTGGCCCGCCTCCCAGGCGTGTGCCCCGACTGGGAATCAAACCAGTGACCCTTTGGTTCACAGACCGGTGCTCAGTCCATGGAGCCACACCAGCCAGGTGCAAGATGCTTCTTCTTTATAAAGCTTTGTAGAAAGGTTGGTCTTCATTTAAAGCTTGAGTTTGAGATGCATGTCCTAGCTCTTTCCCTTTTCTGTAACGTTTCCAGCATAGGGTTGGCATTATCTTTGGCCATTTTGCAGTCGTGTCTCTGTCAGACGTACGTGGCTTCAGTTGTATGCATAGTCCTGAAAGGCAGGGTGGACAAGCACCTGCCATGATTTCAGAAGTGCTGAGATTGAGTGCTCTGTCCAGTGTCTTTCCTATGTCCTCAGGTCTGCGTGGACATTCTGGGGCTTTTTCCCCTTCACTTCTCATACAGATATAGACATTTTCTGGTTTCCTGAGTCCAAGCTACCTCTTTTTATACTCCTTTCCTTTTCAGGAGTGAGGCTTTATAGTTGCAACTTTGGGGTCAGGTGACATTATTATTTTTGGCTGTGGGGGGAGACTTAGTAAACTCTGATTATGGTCAGGACTGTACAACTCCCTTACTCTGTGTTTCAGCGAGCCCTGTGACGGTGTGGGTCACCAAGGTAGCGCTGTTTTTCTGAAAACCGTCCTGGCTTGCTGAAGAGTGTTCTCTGAGGTGTTAAACACGACTAAAGCCAATGTAGGCAAAGTACATTTTACGTTGTGAAATCTGTGTTGTTATGTGAGCGTGTTTATTCACGTGTGAAATGAAATAGTTTGATTCATTAGTATGAATCAGTAAGAGTCTATGTTGTGTTAGAATTTGAGAATTGATGGTGCTGAAGTGGGAGTTCTAGGATTTTACTAAGCCGTTCTCACATACTTGATGTCCTTAAAAAATTCCGGATGATTTAAATTCTAAGCTGGAGCCACGTCTGTCTCCATTACATTAAAAGGTGGTAACGGTTAGAGGCAATGACACTGATTCATTTCGCTTGCCACCAGGTCCCTGAGGGAAAGGGGAAGAGTGCCTCTGTCTAGAAAGGGGAAAAAGGAAGATGGAGGGACGCTAGCTCCTTTTAACATAATCCCACTCTTTGGGCATCTTAGGTTAATGGAGGGAGAAAAAGTTGTGAGAAAGGCTCCTGCGTGCTTTTGAAAACGGTTTCAGGCTCATAAAATTACAGGTAGGGAGAACGGTGGAGGTCTGGCTGTCCTCGTTTTCAGGGAAGCCTGGTGACCTCCCCAGCCAGGCTCGGACAGGAGCGGAGCTTGACTGGAGCCCTGTCCACGCGGTTTCTTTGACTCAGAGTGAGAATGTCCTTCTGTTGAGTTTTTGTGGGGATAATGTGAGAATTTGTTCGTTTTCTTAGGGGCTAGTTTATTTTCCCCTTGGTCACCGTGCTTGGTGCCTGCAGTACTGCCGCACTTGGGGAGAAAGGCTGCTGTTCTGCCCCCCTCCCCGGGAAAGGCCCATACGGAATGCCACGGGGTGGCTGGGACAGGCACGGAAACCGATCGTGTCGGGGTTTATAGGAAAAATAGTTGGAAAGGTGACAAAACAGTGGTGGAATGTATCCTTTAAAACGTGTTTCTGCTTTTATTTTTCAGAGATTAAAAAAACCGAAGGTAGGAGTTTAAAGGGATTTCTCAGCTCCACCGTGTTTTATTCCTAAAATAGCCTCACGTATTTATTTGGTACTTAAGTTTTCTGCTTTTGAAGTGTGGCCCACATGCCTGACTGGCCGGCTGGTGTTTGTAGTAGCTGTCGCGTAGCTCTTTGGAGACAGGGCTCTCTGCACAAGCGACGCCCTCTTTTGTTACAAAAGCATAAGCATGTAATCCTGTAATGTAACGGCATCACACTCAAGCACACTATGTAACTTTTTTGGTGAAATGTTCAAATTAAAATGATAAATTATTACACCCTACCAACCACACTCAAGCAGGCCTTACTTCTGCCGGACCCTGTGTAAATCAGAACTCTTGGTTTATGCTTAAATGTTTTGTAGGTTTTGCAAGGAAAGCAGTTTCAGAGCGGTGCTTTATTTATTTATTATATTGTATTGATTATGCTATTATAGTTGTCCCATTTCCCTCCCTTTATTCCCCTCCGCCCTGCACACCGCCTCCCACCCACGTTCCCCGCCTTTAGTTCAAGTCCGTGGGGTTTTGACAGCCACACGACCTCAGGCTTCTTTTTGGCAATGCAGTTTCAGTGTATAGCTCTACGGTTTCAATCTGAGTATTAGATTAGGGGTTATTTTGTAATAATATTAAAATACAAGAGGATATTCAGATTGGGACTCACCAGACGCCGTGGCAATTCACATTTGATCGTTTTCCACTTGTTAAGGACTCTGGCAGAACGTTGCAGGGATTTCAAAGCAGCATAAAACCAATGAAACTAGTCCTTAGACTCCTTAGTTGAACAAGTTCACAGAGACCAATAAAGGAATACACCTTGTCTGTCTCATCAAGTTCTTCTCAAACTTTTCTGCCCAAGTACTTCTGACTGCAGCGGTGATAGGAAATGAGTACCCCAGGGGAATGGTGAAATATGATCTTGAAGTTCCTTTGAAGCCTTTTATCTTGCAAATCCATGCAAATTTTACATGCTCTTCCATAATAGATCTGTGTTTCTTTTAACAGTGAAACAATACCTACCCCCTTTCACACATGTAAAAAATCTTCATGCTCAGGAAGATGTACTGGGCTTATTTGGTAGTTTCAGGGACCTCCCCCTGCCCCCCTCCCCCCAACACGCACACACACAGTGACACATTTCATTCCTCCCCCACTAGCCGGGGGGACATTCCCAGCAGTGATGTGGGTACCTGGCGTCATATGTAACTTTTGATGGTCTGGGTTATACGGGTTCTGGCACTGGGACCTTTGGGTGATTTTAAAAGGAGCCTTTATACATTGTTTACGTTAGATGGACTTACCTCAGTGGCCCTCTGCTCTACTCTGATGGGAAAGCTTTCCGAGCAGAGACGTGGCGTAGGGCTTTAGTCCAGAGCTCCTCAGCACGTGCTGTCAGACCCTATAAAACCATCTTACTAATTTTCTCAACTGTTGATTGGGTCCGAGGTTCCTCTTTTCCCAGGACCCTCCATTACTCCATTCGTTCTTCTCCAAAGTTCACCCGACCCAAATGAGTTCTCCATAGTCTGCTTGGAAATTGTCAAAAATGCATGTAAAATGTGAGACGTAGTTCCTTACATATGGTAAGCAGTCAGTAAATGTTGGCTGCTATTTTATTGCAATTCTCATCATTGCAGTGTGTGCCTACTGCGAGCCAAGCAACAGGTCACACACAGAACGGCGGACTTGTTGGTAGCCTGCTCAGAACAGGTGGCTGACCAACGATTTTGGGTCTTGGCTTGTGAACAGGGGTCACCTTTATTAGAAAACTATGAACATGTACTACTTGCTGTAGGGTTAAAGAAAATGGGATAGCTTAAATTCTTGAGCAGAAACCTACTGAAAGATAAAACTGTCAGCTACGCCAACAGGAAAAGCAACTTCGGTTTTGCACTGGTTAGCAGCGTGGCCCGCACGTGGGGTTCTGTGGAGCAAGAGGGCCTGGTTTGTGCCGCGCGCGTGTGCTGGTTGGATGCCTCGCTGGTTGAGACCGTGGGCTGGAGGCCTGGTTGTACGCACGCCCGATTAAACTAGACGCTTGAGTGTTATTTAACGGTCAGGGAGAGGCCATTTCAGAATATTGAATAGGAAAATGATGCATTGACCATTTAAACTGGAAGGAAATGCACAAAAAGTTGTATTTGATGACAAGAACACGGTAATTTTCTTTTACTTTTGTCAAGTTTCTAAGGACATATACCTTTCCCAAGGTTTTTGGAGCACACTTTTGAAGGAGAGAGTGGCTCTCTGCGGGCAGGTTGGGAATGGGTGCGGGAGCAGTGGGTTTGAGTCAGGGAGGGCACCCGAAGCACTTTGGGTGAGAAACCACAAGGACATTGTCTTTCAAGAGAACCACTGTTTTAGGAGATGATTGATCTCAGATCTAACCCGCACGTTATGGATGAGATCGAGTGATTCCTCAAGGCTCTTCATCCAGAACTCTGACTCCTAGTCTGTTGCTTCCCGTAATGTGGACTGATAGTCACGCGTGGGTGAGCAGGCTCTCGGGAAGGATAGACCTACTTATTATGGCTTTGCCTTCCCCGCTCCAACAAGCCTAAATGTTTTCATGTCATCTTTTTATACATTTTACGTTGTAGCATTTAGATATTCACGCAGGCTAAGAAGTATAGAATGAATATAAAAATCTCACTACCCCAGAGGCAAATCACAATCATTTTGTCATATTGTCTCACCAGTCTTTTTTGTAAATATGTAATTTTAAAATAGAATTCTGTTGCTTTATAGCTTGTTTTTTTTTAATTTCATATAGCCAGATGTTGACTTAGACACTAAAATTTGCACGAAGACATCATCTTAAATGATTATGTAGTAGTATTCCATCATAGGGAGTACCACTATACATCATTAAATCTCTATTTTTAGAGAGTTCTCAGTTTCTAAAACAAGCTGCTATTTTATAAGTGCCAATGGATCTAGGGGGATGAGGAGACTTGGTCATTCACACGATAGTTGTGTGAGAGCAGCTAGTTAGAGAAGGGAGGGTGTGGCTTGGCGTGAAGCTCAGTGTGGGGCTGGGGGGCTGGGGAGGGGCTAGCGTGAAGGGTGTAGTTCTGCGTAAGTCAGGAAACCTGGAAGGAGAGCGTGGGCGCAGGGGTATGGATGAAGTTTGCTGAAATGGGCTACTTTCAGTATCTTGCACAGGAATGGCTCTTTTTTCGTTCTCTGGTCCGTATGACCTTTGTTTCAAGACTTAAAGCTCAAGCTATTTTATGAAGTTTGTGGTTCTCCCACACATAGATTACTAAGTATTGGTTAAAAGGCGGGGCGCCTGAGCACCCCTTCCAGTTATTACTCTCTTCTTTCTTCTTCTTCTTTATATAATTATGGACATTCATTTATTTATTTTTGTTGTTTAAATTATGTTTTATTGCTTTTACTGTTACAGTTGTCCCAGTTTTCCATCTTTTCCCCCCTCCACCCAGCTCCCCCCACTCCCTCAGGCAATCCCCACACCGTGGTTCACGGCCATGGCTCCCGCATGGAACTTCTTTGGCTGCTCCATTTCCTGTGCTGTGCTGTGCTGTGCAGCCCCACGGCTCTTCTGTAACTGCCTGTTTGTACTTCTTAGTCCCCTCACCTCTTCACCCATTCCCCCAACCATCTAGCAACCATCAAACCACTCTCCACGATTCTGTCTCTGTTCTTCTCGTTTGCTTGGTGTGTTTTTTAGATTCAGTTGTCAATAGATGTGTATTTATTGCCATTGTATTGTTTCTAGTATTGATCTTTTTCTTTCTACCCCCAAACCCTTAGAACATTATTGTTATGAGTTGTGGGCTACCTGCAGACAACTAATCAGTGTGTTTTGTCATTCAAATAGAAGTGAAAGGGTAGATATTGATAAGGCTTAGTGATTAATTGAATGTCGTTAGGAAAGGACAAGAATACATCAAACATGACTTGAGGGCTAAAAGCCTCAGAAGTGGTGAAGTGAGGAGTTTTTGCTGATCTGTGGAGAAACCTGAAAGATGACACCTGAAAACTCACATTACATTTAAGGAACTTGTGCTGCCGAGATAGGGGGAACACAGATAAAACTGTAATTTGCAGACGTTCTACAGTCCCTTATCTTAGCCAGTAGTTTCAGTGGTGACTTCAGACAGCACATCCCTGTACTTTTAATGACAAAATGGGTAAATTTGCATGGCACATGCGCCCTCTGTCGTTGATATCATTGATTGTATAGGAGGGGGTGATACTGTGAACTAGGTCTTAGTTCTGCTGCTGCTTTACTATGTGACATTGGACAGGGCATTTCACCTCTCTGGTTTCTAATCGACACAAGGGTAATTAATACTGGTTTAAACGACTTTTGCAGTTTCTTCTGAACCTAGGGTTTTTATGTTAAAACAAGACATGACCTCTGAGGTAGAGTTGGCTATACTTTCTCAAATTTGAAAAATTAAGCAAAATGCTAATCTAGTAGATTCATGTAACTTTTAAGTATAGCATCTTGAAGGTGTCCCTCTATCAACCAAAGAACAAATGTCTCGGTTTAATATATGACTGTGTCAAAAAAAAAAAAAAATGCAACCACAGTAGGTGACCAAAGGGATAAGTAACTTTCAGGAATTTTGAAAGCCCAGTAATATTTAGTATATGCTCTCTCAGCATTAAAAAGGTCACCTTGCTTATACATGTTAATTTTGAAAGTTTAATTGACCTTTGGAATTTTAATAGCAACCTTTTTCGGTGTATGTAGAGGTTGGAGCGATCACTGAAGAAACGGAAGCCTGCGACTGGTGGAGTTTGGGAGCCGTCCTCTTTGAACTTCTCACGGGCAAGGTAAGCAGTGACCCGGACGCTTAATAAGCTTTACCAGCTGCTGCCGTGATTTCAAATTGAGAACGTTTAGCCTTTGCCTTTAGTTTTTAGATCAGTGACTAGGTAAGAAAACCTTTGAGATATATACGTTTATCAAGATTCCAGATTTTTTTTTTTTTTTTTTTACAAAAATAGAGTTGTATTACACTGAATAAATTGGTGTTAAAATTCTGTTATGTCACATGTTAGTACACAGTAGGATAGAAGACTACACATTTTTTCTTTTCATTTTTTATGATTCACTTGGAACACAGTTCTATCTGTGAGGTACATGCCAGGATGTATTGGAATTGTCTGGGTGAATTTTAAGCATCTTGTCTGAAGTCAGGAGGGAATTCTCATTTTAGAAATTTCATATAGATATGAAAAGTAACATCTTTTTCCTCAATGCTGTAAATTTTTCCTGTGTGCTAGCTTAAGGACAGAATTTAAACTTTTTCTGATCAATAACTTTTAAGAAAAACATTTGAGGTTAATAAACTTTAATAGAGTACTGTACAGATTGCCTCCTGGGAAGAAGACAGAGGAAATGAGCAGTCATATTTTTGGAAGCAGTCACTTACCTTAAATATGTAGGTAAGACTGAATTCCGAAGATAGTTGTAGAACTTACAATTCACCTAGACATACACTTACACCATCATGCGGTATATGTACATGAAGTATCATTATTAACAAATTCTAATATTTGAAGGTCATTAATACATTAAAAATTTTAGTAATATTTAAAGTCCCTTTTTAGTTTTCTTTAAATTTTTTAATTGATTTTAGAGAGAGAGGAAGGGAAGGATAAAGAGAGGGAGAGAAACATCGATGTGAGAGAGAAACATTGATTGGCTGCCTTTTGTAGGCGCTCCAGCCTGAGACCAAACCCCGCAGCCCAGGCGTGGGCCCTGACCGGGAATCAAACCCACGATGTTTCAGTTTGCAGGGCGATGCCCAAACAGCTGAGCCACACCGGCCTAGGTTCCTCTTTTTAGTTTTGATATGTAATGTAAGCTCTTCCACTTATGAGCCATTTTCTTGATTCCTAAGGGAAAAGGGCTGGTAGCATCAGCTTATGATGTAATTTTGCCGATTGCCTTCAATCCAGTTGGAGGGTTTGTAGGCTTAGCGCCCTTGTCCCAAACTGCCTGGGCGGCACTGTTGAATGCCGCACCTCTGGTTAAATCGTGGTCGCGTTCTCTGTGCGCGCTGTCCGTACGTCCTGGGATAAAAGTGTGCCTGATTGATTGTTTCAGACTCTGGTCGAGTGCCATCCGGCCGGAATAACCACTCACACTACTCTGAACATGCCAGAATGTGTCTCTGAAGAGGCTCGCTCACTCATTCAACAGGTAATGCAATTGACCTATTGGCCAAGGATATCAACCATGCAGATTAGTAGAGCCTGCAGCTCCAAAACCTTCAAGAAATTAGTTTTGGGCAAGAAAGACCCAATACTAATTACAAATTCAGAACTAATACTGTATATCTTTAGATTTCTGCTATTATCTAAGTATTGGTGAGGTCTGAGAGAACAGGTTGAACTTACTGGTATTGATTTTAAAAAAACATTCAGGCTAATGTTTAGTCAGTTTCACATATTTGTGTAGGCATGAGATTTAAGTGTTGCTTTTCCCAGCCATAGGCTTGGAACTCCGGTGAGCTGCTTAAACTGACTCCCTGCGCTGAGAATGCCCCTCTGATTTCGAATGTCGGAGGTGGTGAGCACACTGAAGGGTGTCAGCCCCGCGGCGTGATAGGCCCACGGCAGATTGGCAGTAACTGTCAGGCCCGGGATCCGTACATTTTTATGAAAAATATAAAGGGAAAGGTTATTTGAAAAAGATCAAGAACTAAAATTTTTGTTTAAAGAAACATGACATTCTTTTTTAATCAGGGAAAACAATTTTAAAAAAGGGGAGAGGGGCTAATACATTAGGAAGAGAAATACCTAGTGTCCTGTTGAAGAGTGATTATGGTTCCATTCACAAATATATGAAGGCCTGGTAAATAACCGTCGCAGATGGATGTGAGGAAGGCTGTCGCATAGGTTTAAAGAATTCTTTGGCGAGTGAAGTTAAGAGGGGTTATCGTTGATGCAGTGGTAGCATTAGGAAAGTTTTTGTGTAGTGGGTGTTATGTTTGTGGAGCCTTAGATTGAGTTTTGGCCTGACAGGGTTGGATGTGGGAGGAATAGCTGGGTGGAATGATCAGCTTCAACAAAGGGGGAAGTCTAAAAGATGCAGTTTGGGAAATCAGAAGTTTGGTTTGTCTAGAGTGGAAGGATAAATACAGGGATGAAAAACAGTAGCAGATGAATGTGGAAAGACAAGTTGGGATTCTGTCGTGGGGGTCTACTTTCATGAGCACCAGGGTAGAGTGGTAATATTTAATTCAGTAACAGAACTGAGATGTGGAGTTTTTGTACAGAAGAGGGAAAGGATCAGAACTGCACCTCACGAAGATTCTGAAAATATAAAGCAACGTAATCAGGGTGGAAATACTGGAATGAGGATAGCTCGAGCCCTTTGCAAAAGGGTTAAGAGATAATGGGAAGATATATAAAACATTTCATTCTAATGGGAAAAAAGACAGCGACTCACTTGATTTCATCCTATTTGTTGTGACACAAAAAAGGTAAATTTAAAGAATTTTTGGCGGTAAATCACTTAAGGAAGGATAGCAACTGCCATTTTTTGTTGTTGTTTCTCAAAGAGGTAGTCATTATTGTACAGGGTGGGGCAAAAGTAGGTTAACAGTTGTTCCTATGGAAAGTAATAATTGATAAATAACATACGAATAAACTGTTTCTTGTACTCACAACCGTTAACTTACTTTTGCCCCGCCCTGTGTAATAATGTGAATAGAATTCTTTGCATTAATTTATAAAGGTCCGCTGCTCCTGTCTTTATTAGAATTATGTTGTAAAGGAGTCTAGGCTTCAGGTATGTTAAATCCCCAAATACATACACTGAAAGCTTATGTAGTAACTCCGCTCTCTGTCATGGGCCTGCCTAAGGAAACCACCACTCATGTCGAGGAAACACCGTCAGGAAAGGGAAGAGGGGTCTCTTGGCGTGATTAGCAATTTGTCACTTTTCTTTCCTCTTCCACTACCTCACAGTTCATAGAGGTCATTTAAAAAAATCACAAAATGATTTATTTGGAAATAATTATTCTGCTTTGGGGAGATTTCCCCTCTTTGGTCTGTCCGCTCCTTGCTTTTTTCCTAGATTTCATGAAGCCCCGTTCCCATGGTTCGGTCATCTCAGTCAAGTGAATGGTGCTAAAGAAAACATAGTTACGTTTTAAATGCAGTTTTTAAAAAAGCTTTATAAATCCTCAGAGCGTGTATGTTTGTACTTTATAGTGTACATTTAGTTAATTATGACACAGTTGCTTTTTCAGTTGAAAGATCAGTATATGAGGGAAAAAAACCCCTTCAAAACAAAGTTCTGTGTCTTTATCGCTCAGCTTTATTGCCTCCTCTTCAGGAACAAGGAGCTTGGCAGCGATTGTCTTGGATTTGCCACTGGTTGACCCATTCTCTTAAGCATTGGGATCTGTGCGTGCTTGCTCTTGAGGCCTGGTATAGTACTCGAAATGGCAGAATAAGCAGGATGGTCATGAGAAAAACAATCACACTTTTGCCTATAGATTTATTCTTACAGATGTATAGAAGAGTCCATGAACTAACTGAATGGACTTTAGTAAAGTGAAAATGTGAACTTCTGTGGGAATTTCATGATGAGGTCATGTTTTAGATAGAATGGTGGAGGAGAAGCCAATTGTAACAAAGAAGAAAGAACTTACATGTTTCCTGAAATTGTAAAAAATATACTATAATTATGGTTAATTCTTAGCAATATTTGATATTTTAAATTTATATTAAAGTGTCTGATGCCCTCCACATTTCAGTCAGTAGACAGGAATTATCTGATGTTGAAAATGGGTTTGATACATTTAGGATACTCTTTTGTCTGTTTTGTAATAGCTTTTCTCCTAACACCTTAGCAACTGATAATACAGTAATTCTTGGAGGAGTTAGATTTAATAAACAGTAGTCATTTTGAGTGCTAGATAGAGTAATTTCAAGTTAAAAGACTGTGAGCACACAGCTGTTTGAGGTGTGCGTTTCACCCCCTTTCGGGGCTTGGTCTCGTCAGGGTGAAGTGTACACTGTTGACGTGTGCAGGTCACATGCTCGTGAGGCGCTGTGACAGTGCTAAGAGCATGGGTTCTGGAGCCGTAGTGCCCGAACTCAAGTCTTGTCTTTGCTACTTCGTACTTCCCTGGGTCTCTGTTTTCTCCTCTCTGAAGTAGAGAAAATAATAGTAGATATTCGTAGAACTGTGAGGTACATGAATTAACCTACACGAAGCACTTAGAATAATGGCTAGCACACAGTGAGCGTCGCACAAACATTCTGTTACTATTGTCGACCGGGGGCAGTGTTGAGGGTTCATGACATGCGTGATCTGTAATGTGGCGAAGCCTGCAGCTGACTCACAGGGTTGCCATCGTCAGGATGAGGCAGCCGCTGATGATATGATGAAAAGGTCTCAGAAAAGCAGTGGCCTGGCATGTAATAAGGAATCAGTGGGTACTTTTCACACAAATAATGGAATGAATGAAGCATGAATGAAAGAAAAAATAGAACTAAAGGAAAAAGAAGAAATAGAAGTAGGGGTTAAATTCGAATAGTGGGATTTTCTATATGCACAGAATCATTAATGTAAAGACATTATTTAAATAGTTTAATTACAGTTGGCTAAATTTTTGAAAAAAGTATTCGCTCTGGAAATATTTTCAGGTTTCAATGGTGTATGAGGAAGTTGGCAAATTCTTTCCTCAAAAAAGGAATGTATAAAGTTAGACAGAATTGGCAAAAACAACCATCTCAGTCTTTGGGAAATTGATCAGAGAAATACAAAAATCTGAAAAGTGTTTATGCTTGAAAAATAGTGGAACTTTGGGAAAGGGCAGCGGCACTCTCTGGCATCCTTGCCTGGGGCTGTGCCCACTGTCTTTCCCTTCTGGGTCAGGCGTGAGGGTTCTGCCAGACAGGGGCAGGCCACAGGACCAACATGAGGCTGCATGCATGTGCATAGGATTAGGGAGGAGCCCCGTGAAAAGTCAGAACTAGGGCCGACTTGAGTGTGGCCTGAATTTTGAATGTGTTCCCACTGGCGGAGGATGGAAGCTTTAGTGGCTGTGGGTTTTTTTTTTTTTTCTCCATTTCCCCACTCCCCTTTCTTTGGTAGCCATCATCGTGTTCTCTTCATCTAGAGATAGGTTTCTGTTGTGTTTTTCTGGACTCCACATATAAGCGAAATCATATAGTATTGGCCTTTCTTTGTCTGATTGCGTTCACTTAGCATGATACTCTCTGTGTCCATCCGTGTTGTTGTAATGGCAAAATTTCATTCTTTTTTGTTGCTGAACAGTATTTTATTCTACGTATATATAATATACACCACGTTTTCTTTATCCATTCATCTATGATGGTGGATACCGTGGTTCCTTCCCTGTCTTGGCTATTGTAAGTAATGCTGCAGTGGACGTGAGGGTGCATATGTCTTTGAATCCGTGTTTTTGTTTCCTTTGGATAAGGACTGGAAGTGGAATTGCTGGGGTGTGTACCAATTTACAATCCCACCAACAGTGTACAGGGCTCCCTTTCTTTGTCTGCATTTGTTCTTTGTTGATTTTTTGATGAGAGCCGCTCCGACAGGGGCGAGGTGGTATCTCATTGTGGTTTTGACTTGCATCTCTGATGATTAGTGATATTGACCACCTTTTCATAGGTCTGTAGGGTAAATGTCTGTTCAGGTCTTCTGCCCATTTTTAACTGGATTGTTTGGGGGGGGGTTAAGTTGTATGAGTTTCTTCTATATTTTGGATATTAACTCTTTATTGGATGTATCATTTGAAGCATCTTCTCCCATGTAGTAGGTTTTCTTTTCATTTTGTTGATGCTTTCCTTCACTGTGCAAAAAAATGATTAGTTTGATGTAGTCCCATTTCTTTTTTTTTCTTTTTTGCCCTCGGCCGAGGTGACTTATGCTAAAAGATATTGCTAAAAGCAATTTCAAAGAGTTTATTGCCTATGTTTTCTTCCAGGCATTTTATGGTGTCAGGTTTTACATTTAAGTCTTTAATCCACTTTGAGTTTATTTTTGTACGTGGTGTAAGAAAGTGGTCTGATTTTATTATGCTGCAGGTTTCTGTCCATTTTCTCAATGCACTTATTGAAGAGAGTATATTTACACCATTGTATATCTTTGCCTCCATTGTCATATTTGAATGCAGCCTCTTTTCAATCACTGGTTGGCCACTAAGCCATGCAGACACAGGGATGACCCCTAGGAAGCCAAGGTCAAAAACAGAAACAAGAAAAAACAGGAGCAGAGATATCAACAGCTGCTTATTACAGTGGGGTGGGGGAAGCAGGTTTGCAGATTTCCCTGAAACACGTTACTAAACCATCTGACAGCAGCGCTCACAGTCTTCGTGGGGGGAAGTCAGACTTCAGAGTTGCTAAAATATATTCTCTGAAATGTCCCTTTTCAGAAAAACATTATAAGACATTTAGAAATAAAAAAGTCTGACCTATATACAGGGTTTAAAGCAGTCAATAAGAGTTTTCTCTAAAGTGTCCCCAGATTTTAGATTTTAGGAAATGGTTATTATAAGTATGTTTAAAGAAGGAAAGGAAACCATGTTTAAAGAATTAAAGGAAAGTAGAACAATGATGAATCAACAAGTAAAGATTCTCAGTAAGGATTTAAAAATGGTATTTTTAACAAAAGAACCAAATAGAAATTCTTTAGTTCAGAATACAGTAATTGAGATTAAGGAGTCACTAAGGGAAACAAATTCACAGAGAATTTTAACAGCAAATTTGAGATGAAGGAAGACTCAGTGAATTTGAAATAAAACAATAGAAATTATTCAATCTGGAAAACAAACAAAAAATGCACAGGACTACAGAGATGTGTAAGAGAATATCAAATGCTTCAATGTACATATAAGGGGAGTTCCAGAAGGAAAGGAAAAAGGGGAAGGGGCAGCAAAAATATTGGAAGAAATATTAGCTGAAAATGCTGAATGTGATGAAAAACATTAATATGCATTGAAGAAACTCAGTGGACCCTAAGGAGGGAAATACAAAGAGATCCACACGTAGACACGTTGTGGGCAAATTGTTGAAAGACAAAAACAAAGAGGAAGGTTTTGCAAGCAGTGAAAGAGAAATAATTTGTGTACAAGGGAACATTAATGTGTGGCTTCTCATTAAAAACAATGGAAGACAGTTAATTACATTTGTTGTGGTGATCAGCTGAGAATATATACACATATCACATCATTATGTGGTACACCTGAGACTAATACAATGTTGTATGTAAATTACCTCTCAATAGAAAAAGAAAAGAGAGAGAAATGACATATTCGAAGTGCTGAAAGGAAGTAACTTTCAATCCTTCTAAAACAATGATGAGATAAAGAAATTCCTTGCCTTACAAGAAATAATACAGGAAGTCCTTCAGGCTAACAGGAAAAGATACCACATAGTACCTCGACTCTCTAGGAGGAAATAAAGAGTCCTAGAATGGTAAATAGGAGTTAATACAAAACACTAAATATATTTTTTTTCCTCATTTCTCTTCTAAATGCCTTATATAAGACATACAATTATATGAGGCAATAATTGTAACACTGTGCTGTTGGATTTATAATGTATGTGGATGCAGCATATGTTGAGGTCTGTCCAGAAAAAGTCCAGCCATTGTTAATACAACAAGAACAGTCTGCGCTGACATCAATGTGCTTTGGCCGCCAAGGAGAGTGGACTGGAATGCACATGCGTGAACAAGGATGACTTCACTGTACTAGGGGGCCGTTGAGTGAGCATGTGCACTGTGTGGCCATTGCATTCAGAATGACTGAGCGAGTAGAGCAATGCATCTGCATCGCATTTTGCGTTAAGCTTGAACATTCCTCCACGGAAACTATTCGGATGATTCAGGAGGCTGCAGCTCTGGACAACTGGTGATTGGCAGCTTCATCACAACAACATGCCTGCTCATGCATCATGTCTTGGGCAGAGTTTTTTGGCAAAACATCAAATCACCCAGGTGACTCAGTCCCTCTCCAGCCTAGATTTGGTGCCCTATGACTTCTGTTTTTTTCCCCAAACTAAAATTACCTTTGAAAGGGAAGAGATTTCAGACCATCAGTGAGATTCAGGAAAATATGATGGGGCAACAGATGGCAATAGGGAGAACCATCTGAGGTCCCAGGGTGCCCACTTTGAAGGGGACTGAGGCGTCATTGTCGTACGTACAGTGTTTCTTCTATCTTGTATCTTTTTCAATAAATGTCTATTTTTCATAGTACATGGCCGGATACCTTCTGGGCAGACCTCGAATAACAATAATAGACAAAAGAAGGTAGAAGGAATGTAGGTAATAGTGGAGCAAGGTTTCTGCATTTTTCTGGAATCAAGTTAGTATTAATCTGAAGTAGATTATGATAAACTGAAATGTATATTGTAATTTTTAAAGCAGCTACTAAAAAATAAAATTAAGAGAGGAACTGAAATACTATAGAAAAATTATTTGGCACAAAGAAAGCAGTAAGAGAGGAACAAAAAGGGCAATAGATGTAGAAAACAAGTAGCAAATGGCAAATATAAACCTACAATATCAATAATTACATTCAATGTGAAAGTCGAAACACGCCACACAAAAGGCAGAGATTGTTGACCTGGATAAAAAAGTAAGGTCCAAATATCTTCTGGGTACAAGAGACAAAGTTTAAGTTCAAAGGCACAACTAGGTTGCAAGGAAAAGAATAGGAAAAGAAAGCTATGCAAACAGTAACCATAAGAAAGTGGGAGTGGCTATATTAAATGCCAGACAAAATAGATGTCAAGATAAGAGACTTCTTAGAGACTAAGACAGATGTTTCTTAATGATAGAAGGGTCAATACCTAGAAAGATACAGCAATTACAGATATATTGTTCTAATAACAGCTGCAAAACTTATGAAGCAAGGTCTGACTAAAGGCAAAAATAGGCAATCCGATAATCATAAATGGGGGCTTCGCTGCTCCATTCTGATGGTCGATAGAAGGTGAGCAAAGGTAAAGAGAAGACTCGAACATTATCAAACAACTCTAATTGACGTGTGTAGAGAACACTCCACCCAGTGATTTCAGAATACCTTCTTACCCCATACACGTGGAACATTCTCCAAGATAGATTATATAATATGCCATAATACAAGTTTCAATATTTAAAAGGATTGAAATGATACAACATACTCAGACCATAATAATTTAATTAGCAATCATCAACAGAAAGAGATCTGGGGAATCCACAAGTGTTTGGAAATTAACACATTTCTAAATGACCTATGAATCAAAGAAAAAAAAATCCCAAGAGAAGCTACAAAATGTTTTTAATGAACTAAAAACAAAGACAAATGCAAAATATATCAGAGTTTATAGGATGCAGCTAAATCAGTTTTTGAGGAAATTTTCTGGCTTTAAAGACCTATATTACAAAAGAAGGCCTCAAATAAAAATCTCACCTTGCACCTTAAGGAACTAGAGAAAGAAACTATAAAAAGCAAGGTAAATCTAAGCAGGCAGAAGAAAGGAAGCAGGCATCAATGAAATAGAAAAGAGAAAAATCAAGGTATTTACAAGTTGGTTTTTGAAAAGATCAGCAAAATTGGGAAGCCTTTAGCTGACTCCAAAACGTACATGAAAAGGCAAGGGACCTAGAATATCCATAAGCATCTTAAATAGAACAAAAGTGGGAGGACACACACTACCTGATTTCCATAGTCAGTGTAAAACCACCGGTACTTAATTTGCATTATTAGAGCAAAGAAAGGCGTATAGATAAACGGTATGAAGTTGAGAGTCTGTAAATAAACCTGTACATTATTGTCAATTGATTTTCAGTAAAGATGCCAAGGTAATTTGATGGTGAAAACGTCTCTTCAACAAATGGTACTCGGAAAAACCAAGTATTCACATGTAAAACCAAAATGAACTAAGACCCTTACTTCATATCATTTGTAAAAATTAACTCACAATAGCTCATAGACCTGTGAGAACTAAAAATATAAAAATTATGAAGGAAATAGGAGAAAATCTTCATGACCTAAGAAAAGAGTTATTAGACGTAATACCAAAAAGAAAAAAATTGATAAAGGTGGGCTTCATTAAAATTAAAACTTTTATACTTGAAGGTGTCAGTAAGAAAATGAAAAGACAAGCCGCAGACTGGGAGAAAATATTTGCAAATCATGTAACTGATAATGAACTTGTCTCCAGAATGTATAAAGAACTCTTATAACTCAATAAGCAGACAACTCTATATAAAAACGGGCCAAGATTTACCAGTGAAGCTATATGAAGTGCTTAGGGTAGGAAAAGATGCTCCCATCCCTAGTCACTAGGGGGTACAAATTAAAACCGTAAGATACTACTAATACTCACAAGAAGGGCTACGATAAAAAAGATAGATGGTATGAAGTATTGGGAGGGATGTAGAGAAACTGGAACCCTCCTATACTGGCGGCGGCAGTGTAAAATGGTACGGCTACTTCAGAAAAGCTTGGCAGTTTCTTACAAAGCTAAACCTGCACTCACCACACAACTCAGCAACTCCACTCCGAGCAGCGTTCAGAAGAGAAATGAAAGCACGTGTCGCACGAAGACATGTGCAAAGGTGAACAGCAGTTGTGTTCCTCGTAGCCTCAACCTGGAAAGTGCTCCTGTCCATTAACTGATGAACAGATTAATGAAATGGGTTCTCGTCAAACAGTGGAGTGCTGGTCAGAAATAAAAAGCAATGGATTGTCAGTACCTGCTACAACGTGGGCGAGTCTCAAAAACGTGCGAAGTGGAAGAGAGCAGCAAAAGACAGTGTACTTTGTGACTGCGTTACATGAAATATCCAGGAGGGGCAAGTGTACAGAGTCAGAAAGCAGAGCAGTGGTTGCCTGGGGCCGGGGATGGCAGTGAGGACTGACTGTGCGCAGCATGGGGAGACTTTTCGGGGCGATCGCAGTGTTTGTTCTAAAACAGGGCAGTGGGAATGCTTGCGCAGCTCTTCAACTTTACTGAGAATCGTTGAATTGTACACTGGCAGCAGGTGAATTTTATGCTGTATAAATTATCCCTCAGTGAAGCTGTTGAAACAAAAATTTGAGGATGCGTGAATGCAGCATGCCCGTGGTCTACAATAATTGTATACGAGTACTTCTGTTTCCCACACTCAACAATTCTGTTACATACAATAGTACTAACTTATTTGATACATGAATTCTAAGAGCGAAGTAGTCAACACGTGTTTTACTCATGGGATCGGGTTGTTCCACGTGAGTCAGCTATGCTAAAGGAAACACTTGTGGAATGTGATTGACTAATTCTGACATCGGGTCAAGTTTAGTCCCAGTGCACCTGTAATTCACTAGGGGCTGGAGGACTTACCATGCCTCCCAATCTTTCTTTGTAACCATGAAAGGAGAAACTGGACCTCTCAGAATTTGGTGCAATATCAAATTAATGTCACACTGTACTTTCGGAATAGGAAACTCGTAGGAATAACTACATGAGGATGAGAGAAATGAACTACTCAAGGTCACGTTTCAAGTCAGTCGAAAAGCCATACACTTGGATATCGCCCACTACCCCACAGCTAGAGCGATGCTAGACATAGCTCCCTTTCAAGAAAATACAGTCAGCTGGCTATTAAGTCCATCTGTCACTGGGGTTGAGTTTACAAGTTCTTTCCTTTCATGTTTCTTTTTTTTGGTTTTCCTTTGATTTGCTCATTGAATTCCTGTTAGTCACTAAATCCTCTTTTTTAGCTCTTGCAGTTCAACCCCATGGAGCGTCTTGGTGCTGGAGTTGCTGGGGTGGAAGATATCAAATCTCATCCATTTTTTACCCCCGTGGACTGGGCCGAGCTGATGAGGTGAACATACTGCAGGCTCGTCTGCGCACAGTCTGGTCTTCCCTGGGACAGGCGTCCCCAGCGCCGAGGCAGCTCTGCCTCCTGGTCACCTGTGGAGCCCCAAGCATTGGGGTAAGACCGTTAGAGGACATGGGTGATCAAAAGGCTGAAAGAGAACAATTCCTTTGCAGTTACTGTCTGGACAAGATATCGGCTGCATGTGCCCCGGGCTGTTCTGAACAGACCTTTGACCGAGGTGTGATCTCTGCTTTGTCCGCACTCAGCGTGGCGTGTGAGTTGTGAACCCAGCTGAACGGAATGCCCATCGAGAACATCCTCTGATAGGGAACTCCAAGAGTGCGATGGAGTGTTATTTGAAAGGAGGACCTTTACATGGCAGCTAACCATGCTTTCTGCTATCCAAGATTGTTTTACATGATCACATTAATATTTGTCGAATAATATATGAGAAATGCTTCATGAATAACATCATCTGTGGAGCTTAAAAAAGTGAAGAAAAAAAGAATATACTCATCATGTCTGATAGAACACATGTTTCAAGAGGCTGTGTAATTAATGTATGTTGAATGTGGTCCCAAATTGTTCCATACTCTCCGAAGTCCACGTGCAAAGGAAAAGCTTCATCATGTCAACTTTATCCTTGGTTGGTTGGTACCGCGCGTGGAAGGGCTTATGTAAACACTCGCTCTGTTTCTCTCCAACTCTTCATCCTCCAGCCCTGGCCTATTCTGTCATACTCTGTTCTTCCACTAACACCCACATGTGACAAAGAAGGGAAGGGGGTATTCACGTCCCCAAATTGTATCAACTTAAGGACTAAGAAATCATGATGTAAAATAAACGTGGTAAGAATTTAAATCTCTCCTTCATTTAATTGCTTAGGACTTTTTTTTTTTAATTTTAAGAAAGGTTTCTCTTCCTTTTATTTTGGAATGTTAGTAATTTCTATTTCTGGCTTGACATCAGTTTAGTTTTTGCCTTGGTATACTGAGAACCAAAGGATCTCATCATCTAAATGGAATTGAATGGCAATCGTATTTTATTACTTATAGTGACAGGATTTCCAGATTTGACCTCCTAATTTACTCGACGTTTTATAGAAAGAATACGAATATTCACACATCTTCAAACATTTGTATTATTTCGTTCAGTTGCTAAGATAGGTCCTGTGGTTATGCATTGTTTACAACAATTTACAAATGTTTTAAAAGTCTTAATGTATTTTTTTCTAACTTAAAAGTCACTATTTCCAAGTTAGGAGCTACCAGAAATAATGGAAGCTTTCTGTCTGTTTCAGTCCTTTGTATTTTTGAGGTATGTGTAAGAACCCCCCACCCCCCCATTCCAAGAGCATCTGCCATCTGCCATCGGTCAGGTCATCCCATCAAATGAAATGGAAGCAGAACATGCTTTAGTGAAACAGAGGAAATGTGCAAGCATTTTTTCCTTTTTCTCTTATCCGACGCCCCCTTTTTCCTTTATGGTCCCCTTGTAACCTGAACCCCAGCTGAAGGGCTGCAACAACACCGGGATGGGGAGCAGGTCACCAGGATCATAGCTCAGTCCAGATGACATCAGCTCCTGGAGCTGGGTTTCCACTGGCCGGCCCCCTGGCCTCATAACAGGAACTCATGCAGGTGAGACCCAGAGCGACTTCCTGAGCAGCGCTGGTAGGAAGTCTGCAGGTCCTTGGAGCCGGCCGCCACAGAGCTTCCTTCCAGAAGTGCCCTGTGACATGGGAGTAGGGCTCCACGGCTAAGGTGACGCTCCCAGCCCTGCCACGTGGTTTTGGTCCCTGGGATTCGGGGGACGGTCGTGTCAGCAGATGGTCGCTGTGTCAGTGTGTTGACACATTTCCATTGCTTCAGTTTCTCTGTGTGTGTGTTTGGGTGGAACTCGTGCTTAGTGTGAACGCATTATTCACACTCACGATGGCCATTAATTGTGTGGGTGATAAACACACAGGATGAATGGCTTTGGGTCGAGGAGCCCCCGTCTGTTTTCATATGGTCTATATTGGAGAGACTAACATTTCCAGTGCTGCACGGGTTCTGCTTTTTTTGTTTTTTTTTGAGCATATGTCATACGGGTCAAAATCACAAAAGAACTTGCCACCTAGTATTTCTCATTTGAATTTTCTGTTGTGGTACAGCATGCCTAACGTAAAATTTATCATTTTAATCACTTTTAGGTATACAATTCGGTGGCATTAAGTATGTTCACACTTATTTAACCATCCCCACTGCGCATGTCATAACTTTTCAATCATCCCAAACTGAAACTTTGTACAATTTAAGTAATAACTTCCCCTACCTGCCCCCACTCTCCCAGCCCCTGGTAACTGCCATTCTACTGTCTGTCTCTTGGGAATTTGACTCTTCCAGGGCTCATGTACTAGACTCTCAGGATGTTTGTTCTTCTGAGGCTGGCTTATTTCACGTAGCATAATGTTTTCGAGGTTCATCCATGATGTAGCGCATTATCAAAATGCCACCCCTGTTTAAGGCTGAATAATATTCCCCTGTGTGCACAGGCCTCCTTCGTTCAGCCGTTTGCCCGGCAACGGACGTGTAGGTGTGTCCGCCCTTTGGCTGATGGGCACGGTGCCATTGTGAACATGGATGTGCAAACACCCGAGTCCATGCTCTCGCTTGGTTTTATGTTCTTATATGAAATTGCCAGTGTCATTGACTGTGAGTTTACTGTGCCCTTTCTAAGAGAGCTTTTTCTGGCGGGGCACCAGTAATATCCTGGTGCATTGCCACCTATCATTCGATGTGAAAATCCTCCGTTTCTGTTTCACAGGTGGGTAAGAAAGGAGGCCATTATTTTAGTGATCTGCTGTAACTATGACATGAGTTAATACTTTTTGAGACAGATGTTTTCCACTTCTTATACCTGAACTCTCGATGGTATATGTAAACCTGCCTTGTAAACAATTTTAAACAGCTCCAAGTCCTGTTGTGTTTGACCCTCCAGTTTTTCCTACCCTGTTCTGTTCCAGATTAATTGTGAACCTAAGTTGAGTTCTGCTTTCTTGTGATGCCTGTAGTGCTGAGTATAAAATTCACACACGTACTCATGCTGTGGCCCATAGCGTGCCCTGCTTGCAGTCACTTGCCCACAACTTATGAGCCCAAAGAAATCTGCCTGTGGCACTGTAAGACTCTTTGCCTTTCGAGGGGCCCCCGCCAGCTTCTTCACTGGACTCACTCAGGGATTACTTTGTAGCAAAGGCCAAGGCACGAGGTGGATCATTTTCCTCCTCAGAAGCAGTTGATTTAGCCTTTGGTGTATCTAAATGCTCTGGGTAACGAAGCCTGGTATTGCGAGCTCTTCCTTTAAGGGTTGTGAGATACAGTGGAAAGACTTAGAGTGGCGTCCTGGTCCTTTCCCTGTGACTGCCTGGACTTTAATCTGAACCAAATAAGGATGTTCCAGACCTGTTCCTCACCTCCAGAATGAAGAGGAGGGTGAGCTCAAGCTCCACAGACATAGGATGGACTTTCTCTTTTTCGCAGTGAGCTGATTTGATAAACCAACATCGTAGAAAGACAAGGTTAATGAAACTCTTAAATTGGTACTTCACTATTTTCTTGTAATTATTTTTCTAGCAATTGCACATCCTTGGGTTGCTGCCATATACCCTGCTCAGTAGCACAGCCCTTAGCGGTTATGTGGCTCTAAAGATTATAAATAGAATGAAATATTGAAAGGTTATTTCTCAGGCAGCTCTACACCGGAAACGGAGAATTGAAGGTCCAGATGGAAGTACACGGAGGTGAAAGGAGGTTGGGACACACCCACATTTGCTCGCTTCTTAGACCTTTCTCAGCAACCGTGATGGTGTTCCTACCCTATTGCCCTCATCATCATGTTTTATGTGCATTTGACTCAGTTCTGGAGCAGGCATCATCAGAGTACAAAATTGATACTTTGTATTCATATTTAATGCAGAACATTAACCTCTACCAGTCTAGGTAATTTGGACTTTAGAGTATTTGATGCCTGCTCAGCTCGTTTTGAGGATTTGGTGTTAGGTCCTTCTGTGGAAGGGTTACTAAATGGCAAAAGCTGTGAAGTCAGCTATTTCGAAATAAAGTTGTAAACAGAATAGCAGTAGGGGAATGGGAAGCGGAGTACTATGGGTTTGGGTGACTCGGCATCTCTCACTCCCTCAAGTGCAGCCCATAGGAAGCCAGGGCACGAGCTTTCTTTGGGGAGGTTAACAATGGTGGTAATACATAGGTAGGATAGCTCAGCCTTCTTCGTCCCTATCGCACAACTTCTTTTCTTGATTCAGGGCTGTCCTTACAGGGAGAAATCGAGTCAGAGAACATTTGTGGAGATGTAACAAGGACAGTTGAGGGAGGTGACGGAGGGAGATGAAGCAGAGCACCTGGCCGGCGTGTGGGCCCAGGTGCAAGAGACAGCCTTCTTTGTTGAGCCATATTTTTCAAAAATGGTTGTTAAATGTGCTGGAGTGAGAGTGGCTAGTAAAATTATACAGACTTCAAGTATTATACATACTTGCACAGTTCTGCAGTATGTCATCTTTACATGTGCGGTCACCACCCCAAGCCGGGTCTCTTCTGTCACCATGTAGTTGACCTCCTCTACCCTTTACCGTCTCCCACCACTGCCCCGCCGCTGTGGTGACCACCGCACTGTTGTCTGTGTCTGTGTGTGTCTGTCTTGTCTGTTCATTTGTTTCTTTCACGTCTGTATCCCACATATGAGTGAAATATGTTTCTTGACTTTTCCCATAGTGCACTTCCTTGTTCTTCCTCCTGGAAGAGTCAGGCGGAAACTGAAACTTGTTTCTTCTATCCCAGAAGATAGGACACTGTACTGCCTCTTTGGAAAGGATTACGTGACTAGCTTACCCAGAGTCGGTTCTCTTTCCACCTCCTGGCCGGCGATAGCTGTTCTCAGGAGGAGGCCGGGAGTGTCTGTGAAGAGCGGCTGTGGTTTTCTGGGTGGAATGTGGTAAGGAAGAATGACCAGTGAACCAGCTTTTGGCCGTACTTAGAGCTGCTGGCATTCTGCATTTGTAAATCTTAAATAAAAATTAATATCAAAAAGGTAGCTCTTCTAGGAATGTTGATCAGATTCTTCCTAAAGCTAATCCACTAGGCAGGCGTTGACCCACCCTCCCACCCCCAGTATCAGAGGAGATTCCACAGATGTCAGGGGATTTGAGCCCGCCTCAGTGCCAAACTAAGGACCGCCATGTGATGTCGCCCTGATGTGCTTGACTCAATAGCAACGTAGATAGAAAACAAGAAGAAAGGAGGTGCCATGGTGGCAAAACAGAAGAAAAATTGTTCAGTGTCTTGGGATTGTTCTGGAAAGAAAATATGTTAGCTATTTGGAGGATCAGCCAAAAGTTTCTGACTAAGGAAACTTTAAAACTGAACTTTCCCACTCGCCATGATCTCCTACTGCTTTCTCATTTCTTCTTCCTCTCTTCATCTTCTCTTTGTCTGCCCCCCCTCCCACTTCTGTGCTTCTCTGGTTGCTGAACAAAAGACATGGTGCCTGCCTTCAAGGACCTTATGAAACCTAGGGAAAGAAAGCATAAATAATAAGTAGGGCAGAATGTTGTTGTAAGTCCCGAACAGGGCCTGGTGAGCTTACAAAGGCGAGATCTGAGGAACTGCAGGAAGGCTTCCTGTATTGGGGCAGAACCTTGAAGTTAGAATAGTATTTTTAAACATAAGGACTCCCCCCCCCCCCAAGATTATGTTTGGGGAGAAGGAAAGTATCCAGGGGAACAAAAACCAGTTGTGTACAAAGGCATGGAGGTGGGGAAATGTAAAGCTGTGTGTATTCCGTTTCAGCTGGTTTGTAGGTGCATGGATTTGAAAGGTAAATTGGGGCCAGATTAAATGCCACACTGAGATATTTGGACGTCATTCTCTAGGTGGTAGGGAGCTAGAGAAGGTTCTTAGAGAGCCGACATTATTGCATCCTGCTGTTCAAAAGATAATTTTAGGGTGAGAATGGAGACTAAATTGGAGAGAAAGCGATAGAGGCAGAGAGGTAAGTTAGGAGTTATTACGGAAATTTAGGCAAGAGATAAATGCGGAGTTAAGGCGGTAGAATACAGGGGTGGGGTGCCGAATCATCCTCTGGTCCAGGTCTCTCAAGTGTGCAGAGTAGTTTCCCTAACAAATAATTGCTTCTTTCTTTTTCTTGAAGCCAGATTGTGCCAGGAGATTAGGGATTCGTTTGCACGCTCACCCGGAGGAAGCCCCAGAGAGGCAAAGCAGGAAAGCTCATATGCCTCCTCGGTGATTGAAAATGATATTTACCCTTCAGAGCTTAACTTAAAACTCCTGGGTCCCAGCTCACTTTCTTTTCATCATTTTGTGACACT
Organism: Desmodus rotundus; assembly: GCF_022682495.2. NCBI lineage: Eukaryota > Metazoa > Chordata > Mammalia > Chiroptera > Phyllostomidae > Desmodus > Desmodus rotundus. The sequence goes on from NC_071398.1 coordinate 85,938,113, forward strand.
TCTTCCCACCTTTTGCTTTTAAATAGTCAGTTTGCTTTTGATGTGGACCGTGTCCTGCTCTTGGTCTTAGAAGGCATTACATCCTGCCAGTTGATTGTTCTCTGTGTACCAGACCTCTGACACACATTTTGCTTAGCTCAGTGGTTCTGAAAAAGTGGTTCCCATCTGGGTCAAGGGAATACGGTGATTTTTATTCTTCTTGCAACTTTTCTTTAAGTTCGAAATTATTCCCAAATAAAAAGGTTTCAGGGAAGTTAAAAGAAAAGAAAAAAGAAAAGTGATCCTCAGACCATTAACGTTAGCAGCACTTGAGAACTTGTTGGAAATGCAAATTCTTGCACCCTATCCGTAATCTATCAAATCAGAACTCCGGCGCCTGCACAGCAATGTTTTCATAAGGGCTCCCGGGCGATTCTGATGTTTGATCAACTGTGAGAACCACTGGCTTAGTTTAATGTCAGCTTTTGGGGCTGCGCCTTGTAAGAGCAGAAGTACCCTTCCTGTGCTGGCTTGAGTTTGAAGATACTTCCCAGCACTCAGCGTTTTTCCCAGGAGGCTGTCCCGAGGAGTCCTAGTGTCAAAGTGACAGGAGAAGATAATGAGGATGCGGGGAAAGGGAAAAAGCACAGGAAATAGCCAGTTGGATGAAGAGAAAATTGGAGGAGAAGCAAAAGGAGGAGCACATGGGGGCGTGGTTCCGTTCCCCCAAACACTGGGCCACTTCAGTCGTAATTCTCTCGACTAGAGTCAACCCACAGATAGAGTAAACATCACATTACAACTATAACTGTCTGGATGACTTGCTGTCTGTTGTTGGGCTTTCTTGCTCCTTAAAGCAGAGCCACAGTGGGGATTTAGGGTTGAGTCCCTGCATTGCTCTCCATCTCCATGTAAAATAAAGGCTCTGAGGATGCTCTCATTGGACTTGATGTGTAGCAGAGCTGCTTGCTCAGTGTTCTTGTTATAAAAGGGGCTCAGCTGGGCATGCACTCTGGGTAGACTTGGTTTTGCCTTTTGAAAATGGGCGCCAAGCTTCTGGGGAGTAAGATGCATTGTTCTAGATAATCCCTGAAGGTTAAAGTGTGTGTGTGTGGGTGGGGGGAGGTGGTGATGAGGGAAATGTGGGCGACTCGCTACCTTCCTACTTTTCACTCTTGCTTACAAGGTCCCAAGGTGATTAGATGAGATCATTAATGAAATATATTTTGACCAAATGTATGTATTTGACCTCACTGCGAGCATTTGCCAACTGTTTGGGTAGTTTTGTTTTCACTGGGTGGGATTTCAGGGTTAGCAGTTGCTTCCTCTGTCTATATTTTTGCTCCGCCTTCTCAGCCTCAATAGTAATGTGCTGTCCTTCTTTTTTAAAAATGGCATTATTGCTTAAACCACTCTCAATAAGGACAAGCTTTGCACAGTTTCTTCTAACAGTAGGCAGAGGTTCCTATTAACACCCACACCTCCCCACACACCCCCATGGATTGTGCCCAGGGGCACACCCACGTGTTTCTGGCTGGGTAACCCAGTGTCTGCTGGGCAGAGAGAAGCCAATTTGCCCCTGAGAGCGTCAACCCTCTCTTGGTAAATGGCCCTTGGGGCTACTCCCCCAGGGGTCTGACTGCGGAGTCCAGGGCTCTTCATGTCGTCTCTCATTCTCTTGCTCCTCTACCCTTTTTTTTCAAGTGTAAAGCCTTGAGCACCTCTTGTCCAATGTGACGTGGGTACAGGGGTGTTGGATGAACTTGGTATTTCAAGAAAGAACTGCTGCTTGCTTTTCATTCTGTCACCTGTTACTTCTAGCCCGTAACTTTGGTTCAGCCCTCCCAGCGGGGCCTGAAGCTTCCCTCGGGCTGTTTTGACCTTAGTATCAAAAGGCCCTTCAAGGCACAGGGCTTTGTTTTGCCTGCACCCTGTTCCCTGGGACCAAAACACCTCTGGTCACCCTCCCTCGATTTGAAAGGATTTCCGTGAGACTGCTGGTCTGGCTCTCACCCCGCCACTTAGCTGGCCTCCCTGGCGCTGGTAAATCTTGGCACCCAGAGAGCAGAACGAAACAGCCATCCTGATGTTGCCGCTCTCCATCCCTCTGCTGCAGATCGAAGCTGTATCCAGTGGCTCCTCTCCACTGTGGGCTCTCATGGTTTGAGGGAGCGGAGGGAGAGCGGTCGCTGCCTGCTGCAGCTGTCTCCTTTTGAATCACCCACCCCCACTCCCCAGGTGCCAGAACAGCTCGCTGGGTTGCGCCTGCTCCCCATCTCTACCTCTCCCGCCCATTGCAGCACTGGTAGCAGCTTTCCAACGCGCGTCCTTTGTTGCGGGAGCTCTAAATCCATGGTAGGAAATTACCAGGAGACTCTCCTCAGTCTGCCCTCCCTCCCCTTGCCCGGTCTCTTTCTTTCCTTCCTTTGTCTCCTTCCGTAGCGAGGGTCAGAATCCCTAGCCAGACTGAGAACATGGTTGCTATTCCAGGACCCAGATGCCAATATGTGGCAGCATCTGGCTTATTGGCAAGCGTCGCCGGCTGTTGTGCTGGCTGCTTCTCGGCCTGTCATGTGGCTGAGCCTGCTAATGGGGGCCCTGTCACAAAACGGAGTTTCTTTGAGAATATGTTTGCAACCAAGGAGCCCACCAGCAAACAGCGAGCTACGGCGTGGAGAGGACAGAGCTACTGAGCAGGGTGGCTCAGGATGCTGGTCCTGGGCCTGTTCTGCGAAGATCCCCGTTTCCTGTCGTCAGAGGCTGCCCCTCACGTGACCTTACCTTCTTGTGCTGTTCGTGTTGCAGGTGCCTTGAGGCATGGAGCTCCTTGAAAGAAAAACACAAATCACTCAAAAACATTGAGATAAAATCCTGCTCCTCAGAGGCGACCGTTTGGCACGGGGAGTGCATGATAACAGCTTGCTTTAGAAAGGTGACATTTCTGCTGAAGGCTGAATAATAAAAAATGCATTTTAAAAACTCAGCTCTTCCGTGTCTTCTGATGGCTGACTTTTGGAGTGAAGGCCATTTCTTCGATGTGAAGGGTCTTTTTTGGGGTTAGCCTCTCTAGCCCCCAAACACGGGCATATCGACACTTGTCATCTTTGATGAAGCTGAGGAGCTTTTAAAATTAATTATCACATAATAGGGCTGTTTGTACTTTTTTCAAGGTGCAAAAGAATGTGTGGTCAGAATGTATGCGTTAAGCACAGTCAGAGGCCTTGAGGGGCAGAGAGGGACGAGGAACACAGGGCCCCTGCCCCCAGGCAAGGGTCATGGGCGCTCAGATTACGTACACTCCCACGATCCCCTTTCTTCTCCACATCCTCTGCTGCCGGACCGACCGAGTGATGTGCTCTGTGTTTTACCAGGGGAGGAACTGAAGTCCCAAGAAGTTGACTTGCCCCGGTTGGCATGGTGCGCCGATCAGAGCTGTGACGGACGGGACACTAAGCCATGCGGTCCTGCTTCACTGAGCGGATGTGCGGTGGATTCTTAGGTGATAAGCTCCTAAGGCAGGAAGGGCCTGTGTCTTTTAAGTTTTTGCAGTTCTGCCCCCAATTTGCATCCCCACCCATGATCCCCTTTCTGCACATCTCTCCTAACACTTACTCACATACACACACATGTGTATAATACTGGACTCTTTGCAAACAGGCCAAGGGAGGAAGAAATCAAGAAAGAGTACGTAGAAAAATTTGCTGGAGTTAAAGGATGATGATGGTCCCGGGAAGGTGGTGGTACTGGTGGCGGCGGCAGCATAGTACCCACGTAGACAGCAAACTCGGGAATTCATAGACGACATTTACAGCAAGCCTAGGTGACAAGATGGCAGGAGTCCCTAGATTCGAGCAGTAGGGGGCAAAATACCAGTAACCACAAGACTCGCACAAGACGGGCATTCGGGCATTCGTGCGGCAGAGAAAAAGAAGCAACAGTGTAGCTTCTGAGCGAATCTGTGAACAGAGCCCCCAAAGCCCACCGCCGCACTGCAACTCAGTGGGCCAATTTGAGAACAGCCACTGAAGGGAAAGGCATTTTGCCCACTCTGACACCTGGTAAGTGCAAAGAGCTTGCAAGAAGAGGGATTAAAGCCTCTGGCCTTTTGAACTCTCAAAATTGACCTGCCAGAACTGCCTTCTAGCGCCGGGCGCTACGTTGAGGAGAAATTGCTGGGAATGGAATCAAAATTGAGCAGGGTAGGCACAAGAAAAAGGTCCAGTTCAAAGGAAGTAGAGAGCAGCCAGGGAATCTCAGAAAACACGATGTTGTACTTTTTTTTTTTTTTTAACACTTCACAAAAACAACAGAAGAGGGAGCTCTGTGAAGTTACAGCTTTTAAAATTTAACCTGCTTCCTTCTCATAATTTAGTAAAACTAATTTCACATTAAAATGCACAACAAAAGAATCCACATCAAGTTTCACACACAGTTATTAGAAGAAAAATAGAATTAGGAGGGAGCGATATCCTCACAGTCAGTGAAAGCATTCTAGAAAGGTGTGCTCACAAAACAGATCAAAACTAGTGCACTGTTTCCCAATGAACTGAGAGACGTTAAGAAAATGATGTAAGACATGAAAGAACAACATAAATCGTGATTAGAACACTCAGGGATGACAACTCAGTGAAGAATTAGAAATAAAAGGAAAAACATGAGAAATGACGGCTGGGAGGAGCGAAAGAGGGAACAAACACCACAGACCTTAAGAAGATGTGAAAAGGAATTATTTTTTTAAAGATCGTATTTATTTTTTTAGAGAGGGGAAGGAAGGGAGAAAGGGAGGGAGGGAAACAGCAGTGTGGGAGGGAAACATCCATCAGCTGCCTCTCACACGCCCCCAACCGGGGACCTGGTCGCAACCCAGGCACGGGCCCTGCCTGGGAGTTGGGTTGGTGACCTTTCAGTTTGCTGCCTGGCACTCAAGTCACTGAGCCACACCAGCCAGGGCGCAAATATTTTTTTTTAATTTTAAATTAAGGCTTTTAGTGCTGTTTCAGGTTCACAGCAAAATGGAGGGGGAGGTGCAGAGATATCCCATAATCCCCTGTCGCCACACATGCACAGCATCCTCCCCCCCCCATCAACGTCCGCCCCCAGTGTGGTACATTTGTTACAATTGGTGAACTTGCTTTGACACGTCACAATCACCCAACGTTGATAGTTTGCATAATGGTTCACTCTTGGTGGTGTACCTTCTATGAGTTTGGGCAAATGTATTATGACACGTAACCATCATTATGGTATAAAGAGTATTTTCACTGCCCACAGAATCTCTGCTCTACTTACTCGCCCCGCCCTGCTCCCCCCGCCCTGTCTGACACCTGGCAACCACGGAACACTTTACCGTTTCCCTAGTTTTGCCTTTTTAAGAATGTCATGTAGTTGGAACCACATAGTATATAGTCTCTTCCGATTGGCGTCATTCACGTAGTGACATGCATGTAAGCTTCCTCTGGGCCTCCATGGCTTGCCAGCTCCTTTCTTCTTAGTGCTGAATAAATCCCCATTGTCTGGGACGTACCGCAGCTTACCATCTCCTGGAGGACATCGTGATTACTTCTGGGTTTTGGCAATTACGAATGAAGCGGCTGTAAATATACAACGTGAAGGGTTTTGTGTGGACAGCTGTTTTTAACTCATTTGGGTAAAGACTAAGCATGATCGCTGGATTGTATGGTAAAAGCGTGTTTGCTTTGGTAAGAAATTCTCCAACTGTCTTCCCAAGTGGCTGCCCCGTTGTGCATTTGCACCAGCAGGGAGGAGAGTTCCTGTGGCTCCGCGTCCTCCTCAGCATTTGGTGGTGTCCGTGTTCTGGACTTTGGGCATTCTGACAGGTGTACAGGGCACCTCGCTGTTGTTTTATTACACATTTCCATGAAGAAACACGATGTGGAGCACCTTTTCATATTTTTCCTTGCTGTCTGCATTTCCCTGTTGAGAAGGTGCCTGTTAAGGTCTTTAGCCTATTTTTTAATTGGGTTATTTTCTTATTGCTGCGTTTTAAGAGTTCTTTGTATGTTCAGAACAACAGTTCCTTACCAGATATGTGCTTTTGTAAACGTTTTCTCCCAGTCCGTGGCTTTTCATTCTCTTGACATTGTCTTTTGCAGAACAGAGGTGGTAAATTTTAATGAATTTCAGTTTATCAGTTCCTCCCTTCATGGATCATGCTTTTGGGGTTTTATCTAAAAAGTCATCGCCATATCCAGATTTATCTAACTTTTTCTCCTACGTTATCTCTTAGGAGTTCTGTAGTTTTTTACTTTTTAGTTAAGTCTGTGCTCTACTTTCAGTTGATTTCTGTGAAAGGTGTAAGGTCTGTATCTAGACTTCTTTTCTTTCTTATTTATTTATTTATTTTTGCATGTGGATGGCCATTCGTTCCAGTGGATTTAATTTGCTCTTCTTTTCCTAGTTTCCTAAGATGGAAACTTAGATGACTGATTTTAGCTCTTTCTTCCTTTCTAATATATGCGTTCAGTACTATAAATTTAAGCATTTATGGTACATTTCACAAATTTTGAATAGTTGTATTTTCATTTAGTTCAAAATATATTGAAATTTCTTCTTTAACTCGTGTTATGTAGAAGTGTTTTTGTTTGTTCAATATCCATGTCTTTTGTGGTTTTCCAGGTATCTTTCTGTTACTGATTTCTAGTTTAATTCTGTTGTGGTTTAAAAGCAGACATCCTATGATTGCTATTCTTTTAAGTTTGTTAAGGTGTGTTGTATTGCCCAGAATATGGTATGTCTTGGTGAGTATTCCATGAGAGCTGGAGAAAACTGTATATTCTGCTGTTGTTGGATGAGCTAGTCTGCATGTTCATTATATCCGGTTGGTGGATGGTGGTGTTAAGTTCAGCAGCGTCCTTGCTGATTTTCCCCTGCTGGAGCTGTCCATTCTGATAGAGGGGGTTTTGAATTCTCCAAACATGTTAGTGGACTCATCTATTCTTTTTGCCATACTGTTAGTTTTTGGGGTTTTTTGCCTCATATAGTTTAATAAGGCTCTGTTGTTAGGCACATGAACATCCAGGACTGTTATGTCTTCTTAGAGAACTGACCAATTTGTCACGATGTAATGCCTCTTTCCTCGATAATTTTCCTTGCTCTGAAGTTTGCCTTGTCTGATATTAACACAACTTCTCTTTCTTTCTCTTAATTAGTGTTAGCTTGGTATATTTTCCCCATTTACTTAGTTTTAATCTGTATGTGTTTATGTTTAAAGTGGGTTTCTCGTAGACGACATATAGTTAGTTCTTGTTTTTTTATTCGACTCTGACAATCTCTGTTTTTTAATTAGTACATTCAGGCCATTGATGTTCAAAGTGATTATTGATATCAACCATACTTATGACTGTTTTTTATGTGTTGCTCCTGTCCTTTGTTCCTATTTTTGTCTTTCACTCTTTTTTTGCCTTTTGTGGTTTTTATTCAGCATTTTATATAATTCAATTTTCTCTCCTTTCTTAGCATATTGGTTATACTTTTTCTAAACTTTTGTATTGGTTGCCCTAGAGTTTGCAATATACATTTATAGTTAACTCAAGTCCACTTTCAGATAACACTGTAGCACTTCACAGGTGGTGTGAGCATGTTATAATAATAATCATAATTCCTCCTTTTTGTCCCTTTCATCATTACTATCATTTATTTCACTTATATATAATCATAATATGTAATATATCCACAAGGATACATAATCACATACATTTTAATGTTATTTTGAACAAAGTCTTGCCTTTAGATCAATAAGGAAATAAAGTTTTAATATTTCCTTAACTTATTCCTTCTTTGATACTCTTTGTTAGTCTATGTGTATCTGATTATCTGAACTATATTGTTTTCTTCCTCTCTGAATAACTTCTTTTAACATTGCTTATAAGATTGGCAACAAAGTCCCTCAATTTTTGTTTGTCTGAAATGGTCTTTTTTTTTTCTCCTTGGATGCTAATTTCTCAGGATACAAAATTCTAGTTTGGTGGTTTTATTTTCTTTTTTTTTTTTTTTTTAATATATTTATTGATTATGCTATTACAGTTGTCCCATTTCCCCCCCCACTCCACTCCATCCTGCCCACCCCCCTCCCTCCCACATTCCCCCCCTATAGTTCATGTCCATAGGTCATACTTATAAGTTCTTTGGCTTCTACATTTCCTACACTATTTTTACCCTCCCCCTGTCTATTTTCCACCTATCATCTATGCTACTTATTCTCTGTACCTTTCCCCCTCTCTCCCCCTCCCACTCCCTTAATGACAACCCTCATGTTCTAGTTGTTTGCCTAGTTTGCTCTCGTTTTTGTTTTATGTGTGGCCGTTAATAACTGTGAGTTTGCTGTCATTTTTACTGTTCCAATTTTTGATCTTCTTTTTCTTAGGTAACTCCCTTTAACATTTCATATAATAAGGGCTTGGTGATGATGAACTTCTTTAACTTGACCTTATCTGAGAAGCACTTTATCTTCCCTTCCATTCTAAGTGATAGGTTTGCTGGATACAGTAATCTTGGATGTAGGTCCTTGCGTTTAATCTTGGGTAATGTAATTATGATGTGCCTTGGTGTGTTCCTCCTTGGGTCCAGCTTCTTTGGGACTCTCTGAGCTTCCTGGACTTCCCGGAAGTCTATTTCCTTTGCCAGATTAGGGAAGTTCTCCTTCATTATTTGTTCAAATAAGTTTTCAATTTTTTGTTCTTCCTCTTCTCCTTCTGGCACCCCTATAATTCGGATGTGGGAACGTTTCAAGGCATCCGGGAGGTTCCTAAGCCTCTCCTCATTTTTCCAAGTTCTTGTTTCTTCATTCTTTTCTGTTTGGATGTTTGTTTCTTCCTTCTGGTCCACACCATTGATTTGAGTCCCAGTTTCCTTCGCATCACTATTGGTTCCCTGTACATTTTCCTTTGTTTCTCTTAGCATAGGCTTCATTTTTTCATCTGTTTTTCAAATAGATTCAACCAAGTCTGTGAGCATATTGATAACCAGTGCTTTGAACTGTGCATCCGATAGGTTGGCTATCTCTTCCTCGCTTAGTTGTATTTTTTCTGGAGCTTTGAAGTGTTCTGTCATTTGGGCCATTTTTTTTTTTTTGTCTTGGCGCGTCTGTTACTTTAAGGGGCGGAGCCTTAGGTGTTCACCAGGGCGGGGTAACGCTGGTCGCTGAGCTGTGACGCTGTATGTGGGGGAGGGGCCGAGTGGGAGCAATGGTGCCCTCCTCACTCTCCTCCGGATTTCAATCCTTCACTCCGCTACCCACAATCAAACTGGGCCACTCTGGTGCTGGTTCCCGAGTAAGTGGGCCTGTGCACACTCTAGGCCCCTGTGGGTCTCTCCAACAACCTCTTCTGTGATGCTTGGAGTCTCTCCTGCTGCCGCCCCAGGGGCGCTTTCAATCAGAGGTTTGAGGCTTTATTTCCCGGAGCTGGAGCCCTGGGTTGCACAGTCTGCTTCGTTGCCCGCCGTTCGTCAGGTTTATCTGTGGGCGAATTTGGTGCCGCGGGGTGCTACCCGCTGCTCTGCCTGCCCCACTCTCCGCCACTCTGAGTCCGGCCCTCTCGGTTTATCTGCGCAGATGTGGGGCCGCAGGGTCTGCTAATGCTCGGACTGCCTGCGCCATTTGTCCCACACTCCACCAGTCTCAGTCCCGCCACAGCCACGCGAGTCCTCTCCACCCCGGTGCCCGTCTCCGCCCCTCCTACCAGTCTGGATGAATGGTTATTTTCTATTTTCTTGGTGTTGGTCCCCCTTGCTGTTGGATTCTCTGTCAGTTCTGGTTGTGCGAGGAGGCGCAGTGTGTCTACCTACGCCGCCATCTTGGTTCTTCGGTTTTATTTTCTTAACACTTTAAATATTTCACTCTGTTCTTGCTTCCATGTTTTCTGAGGAGAAGTCAAATGTGATTCTTATTTTTGTCCCTGTTTAGGTATTATTTCTTTTAGGCTTCTTTCACAATTTTTCCTTTATCTTTGATTTCCCATAGTTTAAAATGATAATCTCTGGTTGATATGGTTCAGTGGACTGAGCGCAGGCTGTGCACTAAAGGGTCACCAGTTCAATTCCCAGTCAGGGCACATGCCTGGGTTGCGGGCCAGGTCCCCAGTAGGGGGCGGCTGAGAGGCAACCACACATAGATGTTTCTCTTCCTCTCTTCCACCTTCCCCTCTATCTAAAAAGAAATAAATAAAATCTTTTTTAAAAAAGGATGACCCTAGGTGTAGTTTAGTTTTGTTCTTACCTAGATCTGTGGTTTAATGTCTGACATTAATTTGAGGAAATTCTCAGTCATTATTGTTTTAAATATTTCTTCTGTTCCTTCCTTTCTTTTCCTTGTTTTATTCCCATTACATGTACGTACCTTTTGTAGTTACCCCACAGTCCTTGGATATTCTGTTCTGCTTTCTTCAATCTTTGTTCTCATTGCTTTTCAGTTTTTAAGAATTCCATTGACACATTTTCTAGCTCGGAGATTCTTTCCTTAGCTGTGTCCAGTCTACTGATAAAGCCCATCAAAGGGTGTATCAGGTCTGTTCCTGTGTGTTTTTGTTCTTTCATTTCCAGCACTTCTTTTTGGTTAGTTCTTAGGGGTTCCATCTCTCTGCGCACATTGCCAGTCTGTTCTCGCATGTCGTCTACTGTATTCACTGGAGCCCGCCTCGTATTAACTACACTTGTTGTAAATTCCCAATCGGAAAGTTCCAGTATCCCTGCAATGTCTGCTTCTGCTGCTTGCTCTGTGTCTTCAAATTGTGTTTTTTGCCTTTTGGGATTTCTTTTTACTGGCTGTTGGCCAGTAAATAAAATCTAAGGCCGATTACACGAAAGGGGCCTCTTCGATGGTGCTCCTGTGCAGGGGACAACCTGCACTAATTTCGTGAAATGACCTTGAGTCTCTGTGTTGGGTCAAGCTCATCTCCGTCTCTGTGTTGGTTCAAGCTCATCTCTGTTGGGTGTTGTTAGGGAAAGGGACTTTTTTTGGGGCAAGCACCATTTTATTCTTTGAGGAATTTGACTTCAGTGCAATTTATCGATCCAGTGGGATAGGGAAAGTGCCATTCTAGCTAGTATTTCTCTCACTCCTTTTGGAGTATTCCTGAGATAGAACTAAGTACTTCCTGAGATGTTCTATAGTATTGAGGATGGTTAAGAGGGCTGGCTGGCTGCAGAGGCAGGAAGTTCCATGGCATTATATCCCTATATTAGGCCTTAGATCCAGTCTTGGCTGGGTCCAGAAGTTGATTCACCAGAATTCATTAAGTTCAGGGGGATAGACGCACATTAGCAAAATTTCATGAGATTGTGATATAAATCAGAATGTCAGTTTATTAATTTTTCCATTATTAGTAACTGCGGAATGAATGAGAATACTTGTGTTAGCTCTCTTCTCTTCCCACTAGGCAAGTACCTTGGAAGCCAGAAGGTTGTGTGGTTTGCAGAGGGAGGTGGATGATCCTAATGGGCGGTGACGTTCTCATCACATTCTGATCCACCCATCTTCACCCCAGGGAGGCACCTGCCAGCTGGACCAAAACACTTGTGTCAACCGTGTCAACATCGTGCAATATACCCACTTACCACTTCTCGCTTCCTAGCTTATTTTTTCCCGCTCTGCTTAAAGGGAGAACGGGACCGCCTTCCCAGTCAGCGAGAGCATCTGGGTCACTCCTGGTGATCAGTGGCGTGACCACTGAAGCAGCCAGCTCGCCTCACATGCAGAGAATTTCAAGTAACGGAACCAGATGTTCCAAACATGGGACATCTTCCGTGGACTGGGCACAAGGAGGAATCACCGGTGGTTCCTGGTCTTAAGTCGCTTACGGCCTGGTGGGGCCAGACTTAAACATTCTTTGCCCAATTCTACTAGTTTACATGTACAGTGTGTATAGTGTGACTGAATCGGAGAAAGCATCAACGTGAACTTCAGCTTGGCCTTGTCTGAGCCTTTAAAAATTCAGATTCCTGGGTCTCTGATTAAATAAGGCTTCATTGGATTTCTTTTCTTGAATCTTTGTATCACGGGACTGAACTCTAACTGAACCCAACCCATACATTTTATTAGGTGGCGTTGGAGCTGTTGGGTCCGACTGGACACAGCCTTCTCAGGTAGAAGCCTGCCGTTGGATTGTGTAGATAGAGAAATTAGCAGTAAGTTCCTCTGAGGGTGGCAAGGGACTGGGAAGTGGGACTACATCTCTGCAGCCTTCCTATAATGCTGTAGGTCTGGGGGGCTGCATTTGGCTGGCTGGTTGGTCTGTGTTTTTAATCCAGCCTAGACCATTAAACTGTCGCTGCTGCCCCAGGTTTCTGGGCTCGTCCTGCCTGGAAACCCTGCTCAGGTGACCATGGTGTGTGAGCCCCTGCTGTTCCTCGGGCCTCAGCCACTGCCTTCTCTTCCCACAGGCCGGGCACCAGGGCGGGAAACACAGTACCTCTTCTCATTCTGGAGTTCTGAACTCATCTTTAGAACTCAAACGAGGGCTTGCTGATGACAGCGAAAGAATTAATCTGGAGAGCTGGGTGCTCAAAAAGAAGACCTAAAGGCCTCCTCCCTTAAATGTATTGGACCTGTAGTGGAGACGATTTTGTGTGTTTTGGGTTTAAAAGAATTTTGTAAAGGAATATTTCCCCCCACAAGTTTTTGGTTTAATTGCCTGGCGGGGTGAGAAATCCCAACACAGCAGCGTGGAACTGGGGCATGAAAAGCAGCAAGTGAAACGGATTTATGAAGCCCATAAATAAAAATGAAACTCATTTCATTGTCCAAATTGAGTGGAAAGGCACAATCTAGCCCGAGCCTGGTGAATGGAAGAGTGGAGCATGCAGAAGGGTGCGCTCTTTCCTTTTTAATAAAGCCAGATAGCGGGTGCAACCTGACTGAGGAACTTCAGAAAAAGGGGCATTTCATTCCACCAGACGTGACCAAGGAGGCATGGTACCGCACCTGCTCTGTGGAAGAAATGCGCGTTTCCAAAAAGAAGCGCGATCAACCGTTCGTTTAAACAGTGCCCGAATGAGCATTTGCCTGCAAAGGCAACAGCAGTGAAAGGGATGAGAAGCAAGGCCAAGGGTGCAGCCATGTCAGGCAGGAGATTTCCATACTTCCGGCATCTGGGGCTTTGCCCGCCTTTGACTGTTCTTGCTGAAGAAGTACATTAATGCTTAACTCTTCCTTGAAGCTCTTTACTCCTGATCAGATAAGGCCAAGGTGAGTGCCCTCAGCGGACAGCTATATTGAAGGGGAAGGGGTGGCGTAGAGTGCCAGCCATTCGACACTGGGATCTCTGCTCTGTGGCTCCTCGGTGAGGTCTGGGCCGCTGTGTGCTTCCTGCCTGACATTGCTTTCCAGCCCCACCTTCTCTGGTGTGCCCATTCAGCTTGTTCTCTTCCCAACTAAATTCCTGGCTTTGTTTTTGTTTTTTATTTTTGTTTGTAGTTTTTGTTGCCTATCCATTATAAGTCTCTTCCTGAGCCTACCTGTAACAGGGCAAGCCTGCAAGCTGAAACTAGAGGGAAGCCAGGGGGGTGATAAGGGAATCAAAGCCAGGCACCAACTATCACCTCCAATGAACTAAAACCTCACTTGCCATTCATTTAATAAACATAATAAATGTACTTGACTTGTCCTACTTAGTTCTGCTAGGCATTGTCCGTGATTTAAAGGTAAATTAGACCCGGGCCCCCCCTCCATAACCCCACAGCAAATGGCAGAGTCTTTACTTTCTCAATTTCATCGGCACCCCTAGGGCACCCCAAGATACAGAGTATCTAGATAAAAATCACAAGTTTGCTTTGCAAATATGGCTTCTAGACACGTTCTCTAAGCCCCTTTCAACTGGATTGCTCCCTAAATCTGCCTTAAGTAGATGTTCTGAAGCCTCCTGAGTAGTCACTGAAAATTGCTCTGGCAGCTAGAAGGCTACTCGGTTAGACTATCTCTTCATCCATCTCTTTATTCATACATAATTCGAGGCTTAGATTAAGGCTAAGAAGAGGGTAGATTCCTTCCCACTTGTATGTGTGATCTTCTGGAAGCATCCGCTACCTTTTTGTCATTGAGGAGAAACCATCGCGCTCTCAGGGATGGTGAGGTCTCTTCCGCTGCCCCCACCCACCCTTTGGCTTCAAGTCTAGGACAACTGGGCCCACCTGGCTTCAAACACGCCTAGTGCAGATTGTGGAAGTGATCTTTCTTGTTTGGTGTCCTTGGATCATTAAAGATCGTGCCTCTGAAGAGCTTCTCCCTAATTAAATTACTGTAATGGGAGGAACTTTGTGGCTAGGTAAAGCCAAACAGGTCAGTGAACGGGGGAGGCATCCGCACTGCCAGTTGGAGTCCAGAGAGCCCAGAGTCGTGTGGGTAGCACTGTGTACGGGAGAGACACTGTGTGCGAGGGACCTGACAGGCTCCCTGTCGTGTGGAGGGCAAGTTCCATTGGGCAGATCCCTCCCACACCGTTCTGCTTCCCTGCCCTGATTTCATTGCAAGTTCCCCAAGGAGGCCTCTTTGAATAAGTCAGCATCCTCCCTTAAACACTTTGATACCGGAAAGGGAATCCTAGATGGGGAGCACTGAAATTCTAAGCTCCAGAAAGGCAACTTCTGAACTCCTCCATGGTAAATTAGCATTTGCTGGTCAATTGTGTGTTAATTTGGTCAGAATAAGGTCATCACTAAGAAAATCTGATTCATAAGGCTGAGGCTCAGTTTCTGGGCCTTGTTGCCTCGAGGTGCTGGAAAACACCCTTCCTGCGACCACCCCCGGGGGCATCTTCCTAGAGGCCTCCCCAGATTCTACCACAGCTCTTCGCCTGAGGATGAGACCACCCACCACACCATGTGCTAGTCAGGTTGTGGGTTTGAAAGATTCTCTTTTTCCTCCTTACCACCTTAGACAACAATTTTCCGAGAGGAAGTAGAGTAGAGATAGTAGGATTATGCAAATTAATGTGAGTATTAAGAAACAGAGGGAGACCTGCAGGCCCTCTTCAGTCACCACTGGGCAGTTCTGTTTTGCCAGTGTTGACTCCAGTAACACCTCTCTGACCAAGGAGAGTGTCCCCCAACAATACTCCCCACAAAAAGGGGGAGAAAGAAAGAGAGCGACCCACCATTGAGATCAGCTAGCCTCTTTGAATAACTCTGACCTGTAAGAGGGATAAACCCAGAAAGAAACAGTTTGAAAAGTTTACTTCGGGTTGAGAATTTCTAATTCCAACACTTGTGTGTGCTCGGTGTTGTTTGATGGACGTGACAGCATCTCCTCATTATTATGGAAAGTATAGGGTTGGTGGTAATTACTATCTGAATATGAATGGGAGCAGGGGTGGGCACAGCCCCGCACTGGCCTTTCTTTGACAAGGTATAACTTTCTTCTGAATTTCTGTGTTAATTAGTGCTTATTTAAAAACCACTTTAATTGGTAGTAAACACCTCAACTTTTTGTACTCATTAAAATGCAGCCATTGATGTGTGATGGATTTTTTTAAAAGCTTAATTAACTTTCCTTCTGTATATACAACCTATAATAATGACAAACATATTGGGGAAAAAATTACCCCTGCTTTTTTCCCTGTCTCCCTCCACCCCCCTCCCCATTATAACGACATTTTTAGCAGTGGATGTCTCACTTAGTTAGGATCAGATGTCATTAATTTGGCATTTTGGAGATGAGTAGGTGGCAGGAAATCAAGGCTTTTTGAGACATCGGTCATTTCTAAACCAAATATTCATGTTTCTATGGGAGAAACAGTAAATTGTTTTAAAGTGAGGAAAAACTTTAAAGAAACCAATATCTCAGATGACTCAAGACTTGTCTTGAGCATCTTTCTGGAAAATATCAAATTCTTAAATGTTCTTGGAACTCGTTTTTTTTTTTGGAGGGGTTATAATTGTGTGGGAACTGAGTAATACATCCCTCCCCCTTTTCATTAGGAGATATAGTTACTATTAAGGTAATATCACTAGCTTAGAGGGAACTTGGAAAATAGGAAACAATTTTTTTTAGTGATTGATTTTTAGAGAGAGAGGGAGGGGGAGAGAGAGAAGGAGGGAGAGAGAGAAGGAAGGAGGGAGGGAGGGAGAGACATTGATTTGTTGTTCCACTCATTGAGGTGTTCATTGGTTGATTCTTACAAGTGCCCTGACCAGGGATCGAACCTGCAACCTTGGCGTATCCAGATGATGCTATAACCAAATGAGCTACCCAGCCAGGATGGAAACAGTTCTCAGGAGCCTCACTACCCTAACACAGCAACATTTTTTTCATTTTTCATAATCCCCTTACATTCTTTATAGTGGGCACAAAATTGTTAGTAGTAAAGTCACAGTCAGCAGATGTAGAAGGAAATGGACCAGGGCACCGATAAGAGGAGGAATCGAAGGAATTGGGAGGGACTGATCTGGTGGTTTAACAGCTACTAAAAATTGTTTTATCAATGGAACCATGGCTACAGGGGCCACGTCACACAAGGGCCACAGTGGGAAATTTTCAGTCACTTAGAGTCCCTAATAGTCCTCTTCTTGGTCAACAGGGAAGCCAAGTCTCATCATTTGATCAGATTCTGATTTATTTTTTCCCTTCAAATTATATAACTCACATCAATTGTAGTCTCAAACTTAATTGATGAGAACTGCTGTCAGAGTTTTTTGTGATTTCTGTTTTCGTAGTTGAATTTCAATCTTTTTTTTTTTTTTTAAGTAAGTGGCTGACTAGGAACATTTAAGACTGAAGAAAACAACAGGAAATCATTGTGGAGACAACACATGTTAAGAGAATTATCAAAAGGCCTTGGATATGGCTCAGGAGCCCAGATCCTTCCTTACCTGGGATCAGCCAGAACAGCTCTCTCCCCAGCCCAACAAGAAGGGAGGGTTGACATCAGTAAATTTACACAACACATCAATTCCCCGCCTAGAGTCATCAAGGTTAATCTCTAGTATCCAGAATAACATTATCAGGGAAAGAAATTTTAAGAATCTTATTTGAACACAGTTTTAAACAAAAAGAAGGGAAAAGACAGCCGTGAAAAGGAGGAGGAGGAGGAGACAAGGGTATGACAGCCAGTGGCTCCCTGTGTTCTGGGGTCTCGATCTGGAGTCACAGGCCAAAACTGCCCATGTCCAGTCGTCTGCTGCTCCATCTGAGATTCTCGGAAAGCTGTCTCCTCTGTGATGTCATTTATCCAGAATAATCTTGAGGGAGTCCCAGTTCTAGATCTCCTGTCGATATGGAAGTTCAGGGTATGATATCTTGGAAATCATAAATCCAGTGGGGGTGATTCCTTGAAATTTCACTGCAGTGTTTGTAATGTTTGTAATTAATGGAACCCTGTGAGATCCCTTCTGTGAGATCCCTTCGGAGAGGTACACCGAGGTTTAAGAACCACCAGCAGGAACCACCAGCAGAGGAAGTAGATAAGGCGGTTAGCGTCTCTGCAGGGACATCAGAGTAGTCCTGGGAGGTGAAATAGTTAATAGTTTCAGGGATCAGGATGGCTTCATTTCACGGGACTGGAGTTTTGACCACTCAATGTTGACATCAAAGATTTCAGAGCTGCTAAGAAATCTTGTCTTAATATTTATGCTCTTTTTAATAGCTGTCCTTGGTCAAATTTTGACCCATGTATTTGACATTATTTTGATAATCAAATCCATTGATAGAGACGAAGGAGTCCCAGAATATATGTTCCATGGATGATGCTTAATTATTCAGCAAATTTTTGTCCCTCCTTATTAATACTAGGGGTTGGGAAGCCCTTAACTAGATTACGCAACTCTAATCTGGACCTAGGAGTAAAGTTATAAGCCCGTTGACCTTGGGAGTGGTCTTTATCCCCACCTGTTAAAAAACCATTGTTAGGAGATATTTCCCAGGGAGAGGGATGAGTGTAAGGGTGGGGAGTGGAGAAGAGGAAAGGGGGTTTGGAGGTGCAGGAGGCAGAGCAGAGCAGGATTGAGGAGGAAGTCAAGGTGCAGTGAACCAGAGGGAGGCCCATAGGCGATGGTGTTAGGAGAGGGAGGAGTTTGCAGTGTAGGCCACTTGGGTTTTTATTAGCCTTTCCTAAGGAGTCCTTAAAGGGAGAAACTATTAGAATATTGCTGTTTTTCAGAGGCCTTGTAATACCAGTAAAAATTAGTAACCACTGAATATTTGGAGTTTGGACCCTTAGATTCTAAAGTGCCATGCAGATGGATTATTTTACCGATAACCCAAGTGCACTAGAGTGGCCACTGAAGCTCTACATTGTTCTTGGGAAGATTCCATCAGAGCTTCTACTATTTGGTGCTATTGGCACCATGGGGTACACGTAAGAAGCTGGACAGAGACCGGGGGGCTCATCGAATGGCTGGTGACTCCCTCAGAATCTTGGCACATGTCTACACACCCATCTTACTGTTGAGAGCCTTAAGCTGTGGAATACACTGAACGAAAAATTTTCACCAAGGACAACGCAGAGGGAAGAACAGAGGGCTTAGGTGGTGCCTCAACATGTGGGAAGCCAAGGGCTAGTCAAGGGCAGGACTTAACCCAGCTGTCCAGGCCCTGGGACTCCCAGGAAAGGCTGGAGGGGTCTCCTGCATTCTCTGTCCTCGTGGGGCTGAGCAGAAGTGGGTCCAGGCAGCAGTGAAGTCTTGGCATAAAAAACTGGAATATAGTCAACCAGAGCACCATTAGCATCAGCCCGTGTTTAGAATGCTATGCACCCGACTGAGGAGTATTCTGTTTGGGGAAGGATGGGAAGTATTTCTACAGAGCTTTTGCAAGAAGAGCCAGCAGAGCTCAGGCAGTTTTGGGAACAGTCAGTCAAAGATGGTTCTTGGAGAAGTGGAGAGGGAGGGTTCATTCTTGTGGTTTAGCAGCCATTGGCGGGGCGATTCAAGTTTATCAAAAGGAGTGGGGAAAACAGTTACAAGCTAAGGTCAAGTGAGGGTCACAGTGAAAACCTGCCAGTTCTTTAGGATCTTTTAGACAAGGGAGCTTGCGACTGTGACAAAAGAAATAACTAGTGTGTTGGGCGAGGAGTGAGTCAAGGGCAAGGATCTTCCTCTGTGCACTGGGGTTTGTGGATTCTTTTCCCCTGAACACTCACCCCCCTCTCCAGCCTACTAGTCCCACACACCCACCAGGCGGCCGGGGGAAGTGAGTTTGGGACCAAGCAGCAACAGGCAGCAGTACGATGCAGCCTTTCAAAGGGGGTGCTAGGGGCTGAATGTGTCCTCCCCAGATTCATATGTGACATCCTGATCCTCAGTGCGATGTGTGGGGGGTGGGCCCTTGGGAGGTGATGAGGTCATGCGGGGTTATGAATGGGTCAGTGCTCTTGCAAGAAGAGACACAGGAGAGCGTGTCCCCCTCTGCCGGGTGAGGGCACAAGAAGGCATCTGCAGACTAGGAAGTGGGTCCTCATCAGATCTGCCAGTGCCTTGATCTTGGACTCCCCAGCTTCCAGGACGATGAGAAACAAACCTTGTTCTCTCAGTCACACAGTCTGTTGTAATTTTGTTGTAACGGTCTGACCTGGCTAAGGCATTGACATTGGACAGGGCCTCAGGTTTCTAGAATTCTATGGTAATGGTTAGGAGCAGAAAGAGCCCGAGACCTTGCCGAGTGAACTCACGCAGACTGACGATGCAGCTTCACTTTAAGTGAGCACAGAAAGTGATTCTCCACTGTTTGCTCCTACCATGGGGGCCACGTGAGAATTTGCTGGTGTAACGTGAGAAACACCCACACAGGTGTGGCCCTTGTTCAGGAACTGGTGTGCGAAAGGGCAGCTTCCACGGCCTCTCCTCTTGGAATACGAGAATCTGGACACGAATATCCCGTGGGCCTGTCCCGTCCAGATACCTCTGCTTCCAGGGTCTGAAACGGTGCCTTTAGCTGAGGACGTTATAAGTCAAAGAGAAAGAGTAGCTATACGTGGCTTGGTTTTGATGTTTCTTTCCCACTCTTCCTCTGGTTTTGCAATATCCACCGATCTCCTCTGAGCATCCAAAGGCTGGCTGCCTCAGTGTGACTTCCGCCTGGGAAGATCCTCAGCCTGGCTGCAAGAGCTCAGCTGTCCTGAAACCCCTTCACCATCAATAGATCTGGAATTCCTGACCCCCATGTCTTCATCTCTTTGCTCTAGTAACTTCCAGAATTCCAGAATAAGGGTGCAGAGGAGATACTTTTTTTATCTTCGTTTAGCCTGAAAGTGTATCATTCCTTCAAATTCAAGCTGTATAGTTTAGCTACGTACAGAGTTTAACTGGAACCATTTCACTCAGCATGTTAAAGGCAATTCTGAATTTTATATCTATTCCTAGCATTTTGGGCAACCTTTTTTTTTTTCCTCATTGGAAGCTTTTAGAATGTTTTCTCAATTTTTAAAAAAGATTTTATTTATTTATTTTCAGAGAGATGGGAAGGGAGGAAGAAAGAGAGGGAGAGAAACATCAGTGTGTGGTTGCCTCTCACACACCCCCAATAGGGGACTGGCCCGCAACTCGGGCACATGCCCTGACTGGGAATTGAACCGGCGACCCTTTGGTTCTCAGGCAGATACTCAACCCACTGAGCCACACCAGCCAGGGCTACTGTATTATTTCTTATGTTTGCTCTCCTTTCAGGAATTCTTTTTAGCTAAGTTTGGGCCTTTTTGAGTGATATCAACATTTTTTTCTTTCCTATTTTCTTTTTATTCTTTCTTGAAAATGTCCTCAACTTCATCTTGTTTTCCTATTGAGTTTTCTTTCAGCAGTCACCTTTTTAATTCTCAAGAATCTTTCTTGTTCTTTGGATGTAACTATTTTATAGCACGCCATTCTTATCTTATTGATGATGTATGTCTTTATTTCTCTAAGGAGAGAGGAATTATAGTTTTTGTTTTTCCTATTTCCAGCTTGAGCTCCTCTGTTCTGGATATCTGGTGCCGTGTATCAGATTCCCCTGTGTGACAAAGTTGTAATGAACTTCAGACCATTTCAGGATGAGGGGTGAGAGGAGAAGATAAAGAAGCCCTTGCTTTGGGCTTGGAGCCTCAACCTATTGGGAAGTCCCAGTAGCAGTACTAGTGTTCCCTTCAAGACTCATCTTGGTATTTTCCAGATGGAAACTCATCTCTGACATCACCCTATCCCTAAAGAATCCTGGAAACTTGACACCATCCCAGGCTCCTTCCATCTCTGGGGTGACGTGGACATTAGAGCAGGTTTCATGCCTGTTTGGATGCCTGGACCCCGGGTCTGGGGTGCAGGGGGGCAGCCCTGGGACTGGAGTGTGGGGTGTGGCTCTCCCCTAGACATGGCCTGCATGATGGCTGTGTCTGCCCCGAGAAAGGGGAGTGCAACATACGCTCGGAGAACCCAGCACCCTTCTCCCAGCCATGCTGAATTTTTAAAGAACCCCTGCATTTCAAATTAGCTAATTTGAGGGTAGTCTTATATGACTAAAAGGTGTTATAAATCATTTGGCAACGAGGCTCTGAATGGTGTTATAATAGTATTTTATTTAATTAACGATCTATCAACTAGAAAACTATAAAATAAAACATCCTGTTCCAACAGAACCATCATATAGAACATTAGCGACCGCCGTGTAGGATTGCAGTAGAGGGCGAGCCAAGCCCTCCTCGCCCTGAATGCCCCGGGCTGATTAAAATTCCTGAAACCCTGTTGTCAATGTATTTCATTTAAAATAAACATTTCTTCTTTATTTAAAGTGATATATGTTGATTAAAGAGAACTTGAAAAACGTAGACACTTACAAAGAAGAAACAAAAATCGCCATAGCCTACCCCTCAGAGATAATCACTGGTAACATTTTTAATATATTTTCTTTTAGTCTTTTTATGCATGTTGCATATTGTTGTGTAAAATTAAGATTATTCTGTCCAGAAATTTTGTATGTTTTTTGTTTACCTGACATTATATAAGTGTTTCTGCATCTCACTAAATATTCTTCACAAACACCATTTGCTTTATCCATAATATTCTAGTACCTGCATATCCCCTGATTGGTTTTTTGTTTGTTTGTTTGATTTTAATGATTCCTCTTTTGCTGATCACTTAGACTATTTAAATTCTTGCTATTACAAGTGATGCCACTGTCTCCTTCCCTGGAACCTGCCTTTGGGAAACAGACTGAAATTCCTGCAACATCTGTGTTGTTGGATCCAGTTGGCATTTAGGCTTGAGACTCTTGCTGTGTACTCGCCCAGCAGTATTTGGAGTGAGGTCCAGGTTGCCCTGGCTTTACGGGACTGGTGTTTTGAACAGTGCAGCATCAAGGACCCCAGCTCCAGTCAGTGGCGTGTACTGCTTCGGTCATTTCACTCGGCGGAGGGGACGTGGTGCCCATGACTGAGCTCAAGGAAGGTGTCACAGCCACCTAGGGGAGTGGAGAAGAGTTGGGGGTGACGGCTGGGGGCTCACATACATGGTGTCTGTGTTTCTGGTGTCTTAGTTAAGGACAGATCCCACTGGCCAATCATATTACCACAGATTTCCTGGGAAGGGATTCCTCTGTCCATCTTTGTCCCTGCCAGCTCCTCTCTTCTGAGTCTTCCTCCGTGCCTTTTCTGGACGGGCTGCTTTGCTCTTCCACCCACTATCTGGACCCTGTCACTTCTGAGAATCTGCTCTCCACTCTGGATTGGGCTGAGGTCAAGGGACAAGTATTCCATCACGGCTGGCAGAACTCTTTCATTACTGTATTAGCCAGGACGAACCAGGCAACGCGAGGGTAACTCACTGGACAGCATCTCGGCGCCTTTGCCTGGGCAGGTTTATTGTTCACTCAGGTAGCTGTCATCCAATGGGGTGTGACTCAACAAACTGGTCCACTTGGGTCTTGTGGCACCTTGATCTTAAGACATGATTTCAGAATGGCCATGGCAGGTGATGAGTGTGCAGAAAGTTGAGCACCGTCTCTTAAGTGTCTCACCCTGGAAGTGACATACAGTTACAGTGTTTGGGACAAAAGTAAGGATGGGACTTCACCTAATTGCCTGGGGTCAGGGAAATAGGATCGATTGTCTGTCCAGGAAGAAAGGAGAACTGGAAATTTTGGTGAGCATTATGGTGCCCACCTGAATTACAAAACAAAACAAAAAATGATCTTCAGATACACTCCAAACACAATAACAGAGAAAAACGTCATTATTAAGTATGTGAAAGCTGCATGGATAGTGACTTACGAGCGCATCCAAAATAGCAACTTTTGGTTTCACATGGAATTTGTTGTTTTCAAATATGTTAAGCTCTGTGCCTCGTGGTAAAAACAATTGCATCAAATTAACCTTGATTTCATGATGGAACTCAAGGTAACCCAGGAATCTACCTGTGTCTTCAGATACGAATTGCATCACTTAAAGGAAGAGCGTTAGGATCTAGCTAATTGTGCAGGGGTGGTAAGCAGGTTCCATCTGTGTGCCATGGCCACCTGATTCGGTAGTAAACCCCTTGGAATGCCGCTGCTGTGTCGAGCAGGACTCTCAGGTGGCGTCTAGGCTCAGTGGGGAAGAGTTCAGTGATTCATTCATTCAACAGATTTTACAAAGCACTTACCACGTCTGCGTAGTAGGCCCTGGACCAAGTGCTGGTGCCTGCAGCCCACATAGTACTTGCGGTCTCAGCATCCCTTAGCGATGCCTGTCAGTCATGGGATGCCTGTGTGTGTGCCTGCCTTTGCGTGCGTGGGTGGTGGGCGAGGAAAAGGGAGGCACATTATTTTCTGGATACTTCCATGTCTGAGCTAATGTGGCTATTCAGTTGGAGCCAGATTAATTCAAGCAGTAGAAATTCTCGCTAATTGGCTGTCTCTCATATGCACTCCCATAAGAAGGGTATAGGTTTCTGAAGTGTATCCCCCTCATCGTGATGAGCCCTGCAGAACTACCCACGTGCTTCATCCCTGTGAGGCGTGCCTTCAAGGAAACGAAAGGGGGTTAATGCAGCGCCATCTCCTTTTCTGTTTCTCTTTCCCTCGCTCCTTCCTTTGGCTGCTGTGTGAAACGTTGCTTATTCTTATTGGGCCCCATATTCTATTCCCTGACACCCAACTTTCTCTTTTCCTGAAGAGCTTGAAGTAGCAGCTGGGAATGATATTAATTCTCCTCCACTCCTGTAAGTGTTGTGTGTGTGTGTGTGTGTGTGTGTTTGTAACCCACCCAGATGGAGCAGGAGGAATGCCCCCTCTTCTCTTCACTTGCTTCAGCAGAAGTGATATGAAGGTGAGCTGGATCTCCAAAGGGGCTCATATGTAGCTGGGACTCTGGGACGGTTTCTCCATGGAATCTGTACTGTGAAAGTCAAGTGCAACGGTAAACGGCACAGGGAGACCCTCAGCAGGACCACTGCAGTCAGCTTGCTGTTTCTCGTCCCCTTCGTCTCATCAGCAGGCCTCCTGTGGCTCCCCCGATGTCCCTCATTCCAGAGAGCACAGCACTTGCTCAGTGGGTGGCAAATCAAGGACCGTGCCAGCCTAGAGGAGTAAAGGGCTGTGGAATGATATTGGGCCACTGCCAAAATTAAAAAGAAAGTAGAGCCCTGACCGGTGTGGCTCAGTGGGTTGGGCATCATCCCACAGAGCAAAAGGTCACCAGTTCAATTCTTGGTCAGGGCACATGCCTGGGTTACGGGTTTGGTCCTCGCTTGGGACACCTGGTAGAGGCAACCAATCAATGTTTCTCTCCTGCTCTTTTCTCCCACCCTTCCCCTCTCTCTAAAAATAATAAAATAAATAAAAATCTTTTAAGAAAAGAAAGAAGAAAAAGAATTTATTTCTAAAGAAAAATAAGAAATACATTGTTCCATGATTTCTTTTTCATTATCTCTGTCTATATAATAAATATGATAAATCTAGGAACAGGTTTTCCAAAATATTTTCTCTGTTGGCACACGTTGAATATTTTGTATATACCGATTTGGAACTGGAAGTTAGAACACCATGCCTAGCCACTAACAGACATTTCAGACCTATCGTGGGAAACTTTTGGAAGCTTCGTCATGGGTGGAAGGGTCCTTTTGTTCTCTGTGTTCATTGTCTGAGTCCCCAGTTGCAAAAGGAAGGAAAAGTCATTCTACCGAGAAAATCCTCAGCAGTAATGTGACCACTTAAAAGATCAGCATCCACTCGAACACCCCTCCCTGTTTAACACTACGGCTCTAGCCCTGCCCTTTGGGTCAATATCTTTAACATTTCGGGCGTTCAGTCCATCCCAGCTAATTTCAGGGTGTGGGAAACGTGTGATGACACTGATGACAATGAAAGAAAACTCGATGGCAGAATGAACTTGGAGATCTGGCAGCAGATCTAAGTGGTCATGAAGTCATTGGTAGTGACGCGGAGACCTGCCCTGCTCACAGGCAAAGCCTGTGTCCGCGGGGGCTCTGGATTACTTAGAAGTGGAAGAAGAGCCTGTTGAAATGCATGGTGACCACATAGGTGTTTGAAAAGAGAATTATTGAACCCTACGAACACTGATGTAATACCCGAGGATTTAAAAAAAAATGATCTTCTTTAGAATCTTTCTTCCAAAAATGGTGTGAAAAATGCGAGTCCACAAGAACTTTGGGATTCGTAAACACAGCCCTCTCGCTTTAGACGTGAAGGGTCCCAGAGGGGCTGAGGATGCAGTGCCCGGTCACGTTGCCGGTGCCGGAGCTGGACAGGCGTGGGTCTTCACCAGTCCTTCTGGTCACTGCAGCGATGGGTGTTCGACTCCTCTCTCCTCATACCTCACATCCCGCCCACGGCAGGTCTTGCTGGCCTCTTATCCACTTCTTCTCTCCCTCACCGTCCCATCCTCCTGCGTCCCTCCCCTGGGTTGTTGCCACAGCTTTCCCAGTGGGCTCCCACTCCCACCCCCGTCCCTGGATCGTCTGTTCTCCACACACCAGTCATTGTGACCCGTGTAAAACAGGTCGCAATTCATCCCTCTCCTGCTCCAACCTTCCAGCAGCTTCTCACCTCCCTCTGAATGAAATCCCAAGTCCTCCTGGGGCTATACAGCCCAACCAGCTCTTGTTCCCGATGGCCTCCCTGCTGTCCTTCGTTTCACGCTCTGCCCCCGCAGGGTGCTTCTGTCACCCGGCGTCTCTGCTGCTGCTCCGCTCCCAAAGCACAGTCCCCGATGTGGGCCTCACGCTTCTGTCCCCTCCGGCTCTTGCCCCTGACATCTCACTTCCTTCCAGTTATTTCCATTTGATCTGAGCCCAGTTTAAAAGAGCACTCCACCTTACCATCCTTTCCTACCTAGTCTCTCCTCAAGAAAAATAGTCAACACCTGACATGAACTCATACGTTGGTAGTCCACCTTCCATGTCGGAATATACGCTGTCGGCAGTGTTTTCATCGGGCGCCTGCCTCTCTCGTTGGCGGGTACTGTCAGCACACCAACACCGTTAGCAGATGCTAAATAAGTCGTCATCGAATAGCAAAGAGATAAATAACATGGTGATGAAACGGATAAGCTATATTCTCCATAGTGGGGCGTCATGTAAGAAAATTGTTTTAAAAGCCAGAATGTTTTGTCACATTTCTTCCTGTACATTCATTTCATCTCATGTGCATTCATCTGTCCCTTGTCCCACCCCCTGTGCCCTTTGCCAGTGGGGAGCCTTGCCCAGGGAACAGGAAAGACTGTTGAGGTCTCTGCTTCTCACTCCGCCTCTTGGTGATTCGATGGAGGCAAAGCCACCAATTTAGAGCTTCAAGATCACCTGCTTCCTTCTCCGGGAAGGGCGCTGGGGGTATTCCTCACCTGGAGCCATTGGGGTTGGGAAGAAATTTCTTACATGTATGAAGGACATTTAAAAAAAAATTAGTTTAGGCCCTGGCTGAGTGGCTCAGTCAGCTGGAGCATCGTCCCATACACCAGAAAGGTTGTGGGTTCTATGCCCCGTCAGGGCACGTAGGAGAGGCAGCCCATCAATGTTCTTCCTCTCCCTCTCAAATCCATAAAAAAAAATCCTCAGGTGAGGAAAAATACATAAATAAACATAAATAAAAATTTAAGTTTAGAATTTAGGCAGCCCTGTCTTGGTCAGAGGTTACTGACGCAGTTTCTGGGTGTTTGGGCCCCCTGTATTCCTGTATTTCGACTGGAGGAATGAGGGAATCACACCCAAATTGTCAGGCTGATAGGGAGAATAGAGGTTGGAGTCCCTGGTCAACGTCACCTTTCTCGACTGTTTTCCTTTTTGCTGGTGGGCGTGGGGTGGGAGGTATAGTGGACAGTTGGGCAAAGGAGGGAAGCTTCCGTCTTAAGGTGCGTGTACTGTTGGTGAACATTGATTTTGCAAGTTTGGGACACATATAAGAACAGTTTTTTAAAAATTGTTCTCCATTAGCACTGGAGAAGGGAGCTCTGGAGGGGTGGGCGAGGTGAGAGGTGAAGAACTCAGCAGACAGACCTGGCGATCACCGTGAAGGCAGGTTGGGCCGAACATCAGGAAGTGTGTGACTTTGCACACTGAGGGAGGCTGGGCGTGTCACCCCGGAGCCACATCACTGGGTCTCTGGGAAGAGCTGGCTTCTCAGGGTGCAGCTGGCCGGGAGCAACCAGATGACTCGACGTGACCTGTTTGGCGTCTATGACCCTCGTATCTGGGTCATTCCCCTACATTTCAGGGTCAGCAATTCGGTGGCAGTTGATCTGACAAATTGGCACCGGGAAGGTTTGTGATGTGGGAAGATGCTCTTATTTCTCTGGTCCCCTCCCCCACAACATAGTCAACGTGGGGAAGTGTGGAAAGTGGCGCTAAAACTCACTCTCTTGCCCCTGGCTCTGCCCCATAAACACTTGCCTGTAATATCCGGCGGTGTGGAATTTCCCTTCATTATAGAGCGAGAGCAAGGCTGGCCCTTTCCCTAAACCTCGGTCCTGATTGAAAGATGAGTGAGCCTACTAACCGCCATCTCGAGCAGCGTCCCCAGCCCCACAATGTGAGGACAGGGTAATGATGCCCAATTTTGCACACTTCAGATCCATTAGTAGCAATTACCTTCCTCGAGGTGTTTTGAGTTAGTTTTAACATAGCATTCTCACAGTTGGTGGATAATGGCAGTAATAATGTACACAACATTTTCAAGTCGCTGTTTTTAGCTACAATAACACCACTAGTAGGTCTATTTAACAGATGCATTTCATGCTAAAAGTGAAGGTTCTCATGATGGCTTTCCCTTCCCCCATGTGGGCCTTAACTGCTATTTTAGTCAGTAGAGATTCTTTACTCCAAAGTTTCCAAGACACATTCTTTTATTCTGGGTCTCCCTATGGAAACGGGATGGTTGCGTAACTGGCTTGACCTAGAATTATTGTGTAGTTATTCTTATTTAGCTCTTCGTCTAATGACATGCACACTGACCCAGAAACACAAAGCTCACAAAAAAAATTGAAAAGACATGTATTTTCTAAAACGCACTTGGGGTGTCTTTGAGAAGTTACGAGGTTTTACATGATGCCTTCAAGACAGACGGATGACCCCTCATGTGCCCAGGGAGAAACCTCTCAGAAGGGAGGTGTCAGTCTATTCTAGTGACTCCATCAAATTGTGTGTGTCTGTGTTTAACTCCCCCAGTAATTCAGGGGGTCTGCGTTACTCCTCCCCATGTCCCTTTGGAAGCCACTGCTGACCGCCCCAGCCACCAGAGGGCTCTCCTCCTCTCAGACCCTGCGTCTTTGTTTTGCACACTCCCTTTTGGACACTCTTCTACACGGCTTCCCTCCATCCGCAGCTCTTGTTGTTATTTTATCTTCCATTTTCTAGCCAGTCATTCCTGCATCTCATCGTCCTGTATGAGTTTCCTAGGGCTGCTGTAACAAAGGGGCTTCGAAAGACTGACAAGTATTCTGGAGGCTGGAAGTCCGAAACCAAGGCGTGGGCAGGGCCACGCGCCCTCCAAGGCCTCTAAGAGTTGATCCGTCCTTGCCTCTCCCAGCTGCTGGTGCTTACAGGCTTCCTTGGTTTATGGCACCATAGCTCCGATCTCTGTCTCTGTCTTCAGTGTCTTCTCCTTTTGTATCTCTGTCTTTTCACATGGGATTCTTCTCATAAGGACTCTAGTCTTCTTAGACTAGGGGCCCACCCTACAACTACGTCTTGATTGATCTCGTCTGTAAAGACCCTATTTCCAACCAAGGTCATATGAACAGATAACAAGGCTTCAGACTTCAACGTATCTTTTTAGGGGACACGGTTTAACTCATACTGCCCCTCAAGTAAGTCGTAACCTTCTTACAGGCCTGGTGTGTTTGATGTACCTCCTTAAACAGTGTTCCCTAAAACCTTAGCTAGGGAACGGTAGTCCTAAGGTTCTTGTTAAAATGAATTGTCACACACGTTAGAGAAACACCATCTTTGTTCCTGATCTGGAGACCAAAGAGGCCTATTAGCATATTAAAGGCATTGAGAAATCTTGCTATCAAGACACTTGCTCAAATCAAACTTATTCTCAGTAGCTTGTTTGACCACAGAGACTTTTTTCTGCCCCACGCTTTCTCCATTAACAGCAGTGGAATGTACTTTGGCGGAGCACAGACCATTGGCTGTTGTTTCTGCCATACGAATTGTCCCAAATGAGGTAAAAGGGATAAATAGTAGGGCACTCAGTGGAGTACTTTTTTTGTTTGTTTGTATAGTGTGAAATGGGCCCTGAAGAATGGGAGCAATTTTTAAAGATTCAATTCTGAGTGATCCTTGAATTCAGCCGAGAGTCGGACCGGATGTGTGTGAGTCCCCCCCCTCCCCATGTACTCTCCTGACCTCTGGAAGGTGTGTTTCCCCCTTGAAAGTGGGGACAAGCATATATCTTAAAACGTGCGGTGCATGATGCCTGTCTGAGCCCCGCAACTCAACCAGGACAGTCAATGAAGTCGGCGAGTCCTTGCGCTGTTCTGTGCTTTCAGTGACAGTGATTTTAAACGAGGTGATTGGGTGGGGAGCCGCCTGGTGAAGGCGTGGTTTTCTGCTTATGTTTAAAGGAACAGAATGGTGATAATGTTCAACAAAAAATCCTCTTCTTGACCTTTGTGAGTTCTTTATGCATCTTTTTGGAAACAGTTTAATGCCTGGTGAGCTTTTCAGCCCACTTGCGATGGTGGTTTCCTTTCTCTCCTTGTCCATTGGTGGGATTTGAGGGGTGCTAGTCTGAGCAAAACCTAATTAGGAAGGTCGGTCTTCTGGCAAAAATGTCACATGTTACATTGTAAAGTGAAATAAAAGTGATTTTTGAATAACAAGCATGTCCTGGTTTAAGATAAAGCTGGCATATTTTATAAAAAATAGATACATTAGAGGGCTATGTCATAAAAAGCATTATTTAAAAAATAAACAATTTGGAATTTATTGCAAGTTCCCTTTAAATGGTAAATGCTCCTGGTATATTTCAGTGAAGAGTTTAACTTACAGGGATGTGGCTTCCATACCAGCTCTCAGAATGTATCGGTAGGTGTGTCGTGTGGGAAGAGCACAGGCTTCAGAGGCAGACAGACCTGTGCTGAGACCCTCACCAGCTTCCCTCGCTGCCGCTATCCCTGTGAGTTTGTGCGGAGGACTTGCTTCTGTTTTCTCATCTGTAAAATGGGCCTAATGACACCTGCCTGACATAGTTACAGTAAACGCTAAAGAGATGATGTATTTGAAGCTCTCTTCCTGGTATGTAAAGAGTTTAGCTTAATGTCCAGCATCTATACATGTGGTAGATACGAAAAGCTTAGCTCGTTGCTCACTACACGTAGCTGCTGTTACTTGCTCCCTTATAATCTTGTGCATTTTTCACTTATTAAGAAATACTTACTGAGTATCTCTCAGGTGCCAAGCACTATTGAAATTGCTGGGGATGTAAGAAAGAACAAATAATTCCCTGTCTGTGTGAAGCTTCTGTTTTAGGGAGAGGCAGACACTTAACACATTAATAAGCAAATAGAATGTCAGGTGCTGGGTACTGCTATGGAGAAAAACAGCAGGATCGGGCAGGAAGGGTATGCAATCTGTGTGCTATTTTACACAGAATGCTCAGGGAAGGCCTCGCCGGTACCGTGACATCCGAGCCGAGAGAAAGGAAGTGAGGGAAGAGCCTTCAGGCATAAGGAGCAGCAGATGCAAAGGCCCGGAGGTAGGCGTGTGCTGGGAATACGTCTGAGAAGCCACTGGAAGTCAGCATGGCTGGGCAGAGTGTGCTAAGGGAAGGTTAGTGGGGGGTGAGGTCAGAGAGGGAGCCTGGGCCAGGTCATGGGGGACCTTGTAGGACCCGGAGCACCCTGGGATTTTACTTTGAGGGGGGTGGAGCCATTGGCAAGTTGCGAAGGATGGTGTCTGACGTATTTCAGAAGGACCAATCTGGCTACTATGTTGAAAATATATGACATTGAAATATGAATGTAACTCATAGTGGACATAAATTTAAATAACGGGTTCTCCAATACAACTTTCTGAAGAAAGCCGCCTCTGATTCATTGCTCGTCTGGCTTTTTCTTTCCCGGTTCTAGTTTTCAATACCCTGTGAAGCATTCTCCTTTTGCACACAGCTGCCCATTTCCCAGGGCAGCTCAATAGCATTGATGTTTAGGGTGGTGTCTTAGCTCAGGCTGCCGTGACAAAATACACGGACTGGGTGGCCCAAGCAACAGATGTTTATTCCTCACAGTTCTGGAAGCTGGCAGTTCCAGATAAAATCGCCAGCAAGGTAGGTTTATCCTGAGGCTCCTTCTCTTGGCTCACAGACGGCCTCCTCCTTGCTGTGCCCTCCCTTGGTGGGGAGAGCGACCCATCGCTGTCTCTGCTTATCAGGACACTACTTCTCTCCGACCAGGCCTCCACCCTTGTGGCCTCGCTTAGCCTTAATTGCCTCTTAGGTGGTTCAATCTCTAGTTACAACTATGTTGGAGGTTGGAGCTTCAAAATATGAATTTGGGGGGAGTGCAAGCATTCTGTGCATACAGGATGGAAATGACATTTAAGAGTTCCGTTCTTTCTTCCAGAGGGGAGAGTATGCTCATTTGGCCGAAATAAAATCTGTCGCCCTTCTCTGAGGAGAGACCCAGCAGTCACTGGCCTTTGTCATACTGAGGCATACCCTGGCAAAGTTGCCCCAGATACGGTGACATTTACCAGGGGATTGAGAGCTAGGGACTGTGACCACACTCTGACGGCCGCCATGGGGATGGTTTGACCAGAATTCACTTGAACTTGAGAGAGGCTTGAGGAGGAGACAGTTGCCTGCCTCTCCTTAGCAGGGCCGCTCCCTGGACGGTGTTGGTCATGTTCTGTATGGGGGCTCCCACTCAAGGGGGCCAGTGAGGGCAGAAATCCAGCCGGGCTCCTCTCACTGAGCCCTGTGCCCTCCTGGGCTGCGGTGGCTCGGAGAGGGGCGCCCACCCTTTTCTAAGGCGCGCAGAAGCGCCTGTGGGCCAGCAGCAGTCTCCTTACTGTGTGGGTGTGATGGGACATTGAACAGTGTCTTCTCTGCCCTTGGAAGAAATCTCTGTCTGGTGTGAGCGTCAGACATAGCTCTTCCTTCCTCGGGCTCTGGGTTCGTTTTATCTTACGGGTACTTCCGACTGTACTTCCCTCTTAGAATCAGGTTGGAGCCTCCCCTCTGGCAAGCAGATGGGATTTCACGGTAGGCCCTTCTGTGCCACTGGCCCTCATGCAGGATTCCTGGCCCTGCTGAGTGCTGCGGGTGGGGCTGGGGCACCCTGCAGATTTGCTTGCTTGAGAACATGTTTCTGCGCTGGTTGGACTGGGTCATAAACTGAGTTTGGTTGGCTTAGTTTACATGATTATTACAAGTTTGCATTCATTCTACGTGTGTTTATTGAGTATCCTACTCTGTGCTGGTCATGTAGTAGGGGTGAAGAAGATGGCTAGAGCCCCGCACTCAGGACCTTGTATGCTAATTGGGGAGTGGGCAGGTAAACAACTGGGCAAGGTGTGTGCAGACGGGGACAGTGCCCAGCAGGAAGCAAGCAAGGTGTTCTCGCTTAGAGTTGCCGTGTCCGGGGAGGGCGGGGGGTGGGTTCTTTAGACAGAGTGAGCAGGGAAGGCTTGAGCATCAATTCAGGGGATGCAGGTCAGGTCCCTGACTTGGTGCCTGACCTGTGGTGGCTCTCAGTCCGTGATAACTGCCATTGCCACTGTCGTCCCCTCTCCCTCAGTACACGCTGCTGCTCAGTGTGCGAGGGCAGGAGGAATGCATCTGTGCGTTGGAAGAAACGGTGAAGGCTTTGCAGCTGGGCCAGCCCTGGGTGGTCGGGGAACTCCAGGTCACAATAACTGAATGTCTCTTTCCCTCTTTGCATCCCGAAAGGCAGGCCTTCCTCGTTGGGTGGTACCGCGCAACTCTGCGATGCGTCTCGTCTTGGGTTTGGAGTGCTCCCTCCAAACCATCATCCCCAACCATTCACCTGCTGCACCTGCTCCTATCTTTAACCCTGTTTTCTTGATTCTTAGGATAGTGCACGTTTCAGTTCGTGTCCATTCCGAACTGAATGCGATTAGCTCCTGAATTAATTCAAGGACAGCGACTAGCAAAAGGCCTTCCTCGCGGAGAAAATATGCAGTGTACAGGGCCGACGTTAAATGGATTGAAATACATCCCTTTACCTTCATGTTTTTCGAGCACTTTCTGATCTGAGGATAGTCGGCCTACCTGGTGGGTGAGGAGGGAAGGAGTTGGGCCTGAGACTGGGAGTTTGGGTGAGTGTTACAGGTGACATCTCTCTGTTCCTAGGAGTGACACAAGGCAAAGGGAAGGGCGTGAGCTAAGCTTGCAGAAGACCCCGAGAAGTGGAAGGCCTCCCTCTTGCCCACAACGCGGGGTCTTCCCTTGGTTACCTGAGGGAATCTGCTTACGACTCCATTACCCGGTAAATTAGGAGAGGGATTCAGTCAGGTGTATTTATCACGAGGAGGACCGAAGATAATTAATACACTGCACTGAATGCAAATTGCACCCACAGCACTTCGCTCATTTTCAATTAGCACAAGTGTTACAGCACTGCAGGCTTGTTATGGTTTTACCACGGGCTGGGTAATTAATTTCTGCGAGCCACATATCAGGCGCCTGGTAATGCCGTTTATTAATAAATGTCACCCCAGGTATCGGTTTGCTAGAAGAGGTAAATATACGGAATGCGCAGTTGCCTGCCCTGTGCAAATCTATTTTTACACCTCGCTGAATCTTCTCGCTTGTTTGTTTTTGACCAGGGTGACTACTGGGATTACAACGGCAGACAAAGGAAACCCACCCCCGAGTGTGGCTTGAGGGGGGATCCCTTTTCCTTCCCCCCAGGGATGATCAGGCTTGTAGGGGAGCTGTCATAGGTGAGTTTCTGGTGCCGCCCAAAGCATTGACCCCACCCCCCTCCGTGAGAGTCAGAAAGGAGGGACTTCCCAGGCGCCTCCCCCATCTGACCACAGGCCCATGCACAGGGCTGCACCTACCGTGCTTCCCCAGCTGTGACTCTTTGGGGAGTAAGAGACCTCACAGACCCATCTCATTCCTGTCTCCTTTCCTTGCTCTCCGTCCCATCTACCCTCTCCCCCCTGCCATTTGGGCCTCCAGCACGAGAGGTGGGGAGGGTTTGGCTGCTCTGGACGAGGGTGGGCTGCCGAGCAGAAGTCCCTTATTTCTGTGAGCTTGTCCTCTTTCTCCATATTAGGAGGTGACTTCGATTTTTCTTTTTTATAAGTCAATTAGCAATTCTGAGTACTTCCCTACTATAGGTGAGGCATTTTCTTTCTTTTAAAAACCTGAATTTATTGAGGTGACGTTGGTTAATAAAATCACCCAGGTCTCCGATACACAGTTCTGTACCACATCATCTGTGTGTTGTGTCGTGTGTTCACCAGCCCAGGTCCAGTCTCCTTCCGTCAGGGTCAGAACCTTTCCAGAGCCGGGGGTTACTGGCTCTGTCTCTGTTTTATCAACGCTCTCGCGAGGACCTCAGTTCTGCCCAGTAAACAGTTTTCTCTCTTTGCCCCGAGCCAGCTGGGACCTTAATCAAAACTCAGCAATTCCCACCCCACGTTTTGAATTTCATTGCTCCTTGAGTTCCCTTGAAGATCCCGTGTGAGGAGCTCCTGTGATTTGACCGACTGAGTTTGTACATGTCAAGCGTTTACCGCAATGCCTGGCACTTAGTAAGTGCTGAGTAATGGGGCCGTGATTAGTGTGCTTATTGTCAT
Organism: Desmodus rotundus; assembly: GCF_022682495.2. Lineage (NCBI taxonomy): Eukaryota > Metazoa > Chordata > Mammalia > Chiroptera > Phyllostomidae > Desmodus > Desmodus rotundus. The sequence continues at coordinate 85,973,261 of NC_071398.1, forward strand.
CAGCACTAGCTGCGTTGTCTCGGGGGAAGGGAAAAGCCGGCAGAGGGTTATCGTCCATTTAGCAGACGGTTATTGAGCACCTACTATGTGCCTAGTATTGTCTTGGGGCTGTAGATAAAGCAGATCTACATCTAGGTGCTCACGAAGTATGCGTTTTATTGGAGACTGGAAATAAGCGGGTAAGTAAAACATGGTTCATCAGAGCGTTTCAGCACCATAGAGAAACCTCAGGTAGGGGGGGTTGGCTGGGAGTGGAAGGGGCTTTCGGTTTTACATAGGGCCCTCAAGGACAGCCTCACTGAGGAGGTGCCGTTTGAGCGAAGACCTGAAGGAGGCTGGAGTCTCACCCATAGATGTCTGGAGAAGGAGGCTTCTCGACAGAAGTTCAGAGCAAATGGAAAGGCTCTGAGACTGGAGAATGCCCAGAGCCCCACGGAGACCAGTATGACCAGAGTGGAATGAGCGGGAGGAGGCGGCAGGAGAGGAAGCCTCAAAGTTATGGTGACACCAGGTAGGACCTTGTGGGAATTTTAAGAACTTTCTATTTTACTCCGAGACAGGGTGCCACAGGAAGATATTGAGAGGAGGAGGGACGTGATCTGACTTTGGTTTTAAAAGGATCGCTCTGGCCTTTTACTTAGAAATAGGCAGTTCTTCAGGACCAGGGCAGAAGCAGGGGCGCCAGTGGGGAGGGTCATTAGTTTCTTATTGCTGCTGTAACAAATTAGCCACACACCGAGTGGTTCAGAACAACACACACGTCTATTACTGGCAGTTGTGAAGTCCGAGTCCTATTGTCAAGGTGTCAGCTGGGCTGAGTGCCTTCTGGAGGCTCTGGAGGAGACTCCATCCTCTGACTGGGTAGCTTCTAAACACGGCCTGCATTCCTCCGTTCGCGGCTTCTTCCTCCGTCCTCCAAGCCAGCAGCTTAGCATCTTCAAATCTCTCTCTCATCTCTCCCCTTGTCACCGACCTTGACCCTCCTCTTTCTGTGTAAGGACCCTTGTATATTGGGTTCATTTGCATAATCCAGGATAATCTCCCCATCTCACGATCCTTAATTCAATCACAGCTGCAAAGTCCCTTTGCCATGTAAGAGGACACATTCACAAGTGGTGGGAATGAGGGTGTGTTCATCTTTGGAAGGCTGTTGTTCGGACCACCACAGAAGTCAGTGCATCCAGGCAGGTGAAGGATGAAGGTGGCTCGGGCAAAGTTGGTGGGTGAGAAGCAGTTGGATCCTGGCGATGTATCGAGCTGCCTCCTACTTGGGGCCAGTCTCAGTATGGAAGCCTCCACAGTTTTCTCGGCCCGTGTCATGGGCATCCCTGTTTTCAATGTCATTTCAATGGGCTTGAGGTCCATTTCTCATCCCAGTAGTTTTCCCCCACAAACTAAGAAACCACAGACAGTTGCCGTGGTGGCAAGGGACTCCAGAGGCTCTCACGTCCCCATCATCAATTTATAAATTTCCTGCCTTGTCCTGGGCCCATTGAACACAGCTTGGGTAGTTGGTACCAACTTCATCTGCTTGTGCTTTTGTTCATCTCTTCAGTGTTTTCTGGGCATCTGTGGAGTGTGCTGCTCTGTGCTATGTAAAAGTAGAAATAGAAGACGTAAGAGTCACTGTTTTTATCCTTGGGAGATAAGGGTCTATTTGCAATTTCTTTAGAATGAGTCAGAGAACAATTGCAGAACTAAATAGAAGTGAGTGGAAAATGAAATGCAAGATTTATGCATTAGTACCAAGGAAGTGAGGAATGTGGAGAGGCTTCTTGGAAGAAGTAGGAGGTCACGGATTTTGATTCCTTAATTGGGGGCCAGAGAATTGCCAGCTTTTAATTTTGCTAAGAGTATGCATTAGAAACATTCTTACCATCTCTTACTGCCTTCATGTCATAACAGGTAGAACACTGAAGCATACAAGGAATAAAAATGGCATGATCTCAGAATAAAGGGGAGTTCTTTGAATTAAACACATTTAACTTTATAAAAGCTCAATGTTCAGGCTTTAGTTTTCTCATTTCACTGACAGCCCTTAAAACTTCATTGTGGACGGCACCGTCTCTGCACCTCCGCCCAGGGACGAAAGGCTGTCTGCGCTGTTTATCATTTGGGTTTCTGACTTTACTGAACATGATGATCTCTCTGTATGTCTTTGGGCTCTGACATCAGACAGCTGGTGACCCGATGACTGAGGATCTGGTGTCTTGCGTGGGGACACTCTCCAACCTCGCTGCTGCTCACTGGCTCCTGCACCTGAGGGCACTTGGGGAGTCGGAGAATGGAGCAGAAATGCAGACCGGTTTGTGCTGGGGCATCTGCGGTCCTGTGGGGTGTTGAGCCGGTGGTAGGCTCAAATGATCCTCTCATTCGGCATGGAGATTTGGGGATTTCCTGTGTGGGTTTCAGTCATCAGGCTTGTGTTAGTTTCCCGTGGCTGCTGTAACAAATGACCTCAAAGGAGGTGGCTTACAGCAGCAGAAACTTACTCTCTCTCAGTTCTGGGGGCTGAGGTCTGCAAGCAGGGTGTCAGCAGGGCCATTCTGCCTCTGCAGGCTCGAGGGGAGAGTTCTGCCTTCCCTCCTCCTAGCTCTCCCTTGGCATTCCTTGGCTTGTCACTGCATCACTCCAGTCTCTGCCTCTGTCGTCGCATGGCGTGTACCCTATGTGTCTGTGTTTATGGTTGTCCCCTCTTCTTGTAAGACCACCAGTCATTGAGTTTAGGGCCCACCCTAATTCAGTAACACCTCATCTTTACTACTTACATCTGCAAAGGCTGGATTTCCAAATGAGGTCACATTCTGAGGATCTGATGAATGTGGGTTTCAGGAGAACACTGTTTGGGACTGAACTGTGTTCCCTTAAAATTCATGGGTTGAAGTCCTAACTCCCTGTACCCCAGAATATGACTGTTTTCAGAGATAGGGCCTTTAAAGAGGGAATGAGGTTAAAAGGAAGCCATTTGGGGGGCCCTGAGTCAGTCTGGCTGGCATCTTTATAAGCAGAGGATAGTAGGGCACACGGAGACCCCAGGGATGGGCGGGCACAGAGGAAAGACCGTGTGCGGTCACAGCAAAAAGGCAGCCATGTGCAAGCCCAAGAGAGAGACAGCAGGAGGATCCAAATCTATCACCTTGATCGAGGACTTCCAGCACCCAGATTGTGGAAATAAATTCTGTTGTTTAGAACACCCAAACCATGGTATTTTGTTACGACAGCCTCAGTGGACTAATACAGACAGTATTCAGCTCAGTACAACTCCCGATAGCCTTTATTTTTAGTGTGGACAGCCCAGTGTGTGATGGGGAGATTCCAAAATGGATTTCCAGACGTCTGTGTCATACCTGTCCCCTTTGTGACCATTTGCTCCGTGTCAATTCCTGCACGTGGAAAGATATGCTGTACTTGGAGGTCGGGTTTGTGGTGAGGAGTGAGCGAGCACTTTTGCACGAGGCGCTATGAGCTGGTGGTGCCCAGATGGACATCTAGAGGCCGCTGTCGCTGGGGAAATTCTGCCTAGGTAAACTAAGGACTTGCACATTGGGAATCCTCTTTCGTTCCAGGTTCAGCAGACTGTGTACCCGAGGGAGGACTGGGGTGGGGCTCTAGCCGCACTGTTTTCTCCACTCCTGGCCTCATTATCGCTCTCCAGGGACCTCAGTCTTGGCCAGGCCAGCCCTGCCCCCTTTCTGCACCCAGTAAACATGGCTGTTTGTTTCTCATGAATATGGATTTCCATCATCCCTCACTGTGGGGATAGATGTTGGGGGCAGAGCTGTTGAGTACATTTCCAGCCAATCATTGCCCATTAGCAGGGAAGAGCGGTGGGCATTATGCCTCTTCAGCGAGGAGCCATTTGCATTTGGTTGGGCCCCCGCTTTCTTTCTGAGCATCTATGGACCCTCAGTGCACTCAATTACTCCTGCATCCGGCTCTTCCTCTGTGATGCTCGTTCGCGTTCTGAGTGTCTTGATTGGATTCACCAAATAGCTTGGTGCTGACTACAGCTGTTCAGCAGAGCCCTGGGTGGAGGGTGAGAAGGCCATCAGGACTTGGGGGGGGCTGTACCAGCAGGAAAGAAATACCTTCTCCTTTCCCTTTCTGCCTGTACCACTCCCCACTCCCACCCCCACGCAAAGAACCCCCAATTTGGAGGGCGTAGCCCCAGCCGGCAGTCGGCTCATGCACGTACATTTTGCATGTAGGTAGAGGAGACTGCAGGCCCTTCATTCTGGGGTTCTGTGACCAGCGACCTTGCTCCTGGGGATGCGGTTTTCTTGACTGCTTTTGGGGGTGGGGAATCTGGCACTGATACAGACTGAGTTTCCCTTACCACTTCCACTTCTGAGAAAGGGGATAAGCGGGTCTAAGGAGAGCCCATTGGAAAAGCTCTCTCCCCTCCTGTCTGGAGGTACCAGTGGAGCCGCTGGGCCCTGTGGGAAAAATGGAGGCTTGACCTGGGAAGCAGGCCTTTTTACAACCTTCTCACAAATCTGCGTCATCAATGTGGGAGGACAACTGGGAAGGACAGAGGGTCTCTTTCTCTGGCAGGATCATGCTATTTGCAACCCCCTTCGCTGCCCACCGCCCTCTGGAAAGCCCTTGCCCAGAGTCACAAGCATTTGTTTGCTCTCATTGAGGTTGGAGCCGTTTCCCCTCCCTCCTCCGGGCATCCTCGCACCCCTCTGCCGGGTTGCCAGCATGCTGTTTTGTTTTCTTTTCCTCTTTTGTTTTGCCTCTTCAAGAAAATGAAAGTGAGCACCTGAGAAAGAGAGAGGGAGGGAGGCAGAGGGAGGAAGAGGCTGCGAGCACCAAACAATCTGAGAATGATAAAGGAAGGTTACCTGTGTGTTTGTCAACAAGAGGAAATAAATAACAGCAAAAAAGAAAAAAAAAGACGGCAGTCAAAGGCAATCAAATATGTATTTAATTAAAGCAAACATAAAAATAAAAGTTACATGTTGAATCAATAAACAGCACTTTTTTCTACATGCATTTTGAACAAGACAGATCAGAATCTTGCATGATGAAGACATAATGTGTCATAATAATTAGGAACACAGACAAAAGAACAGCTAATCAGCATGCAAATGTATGCAGTTCTGGAGATTCAGATGAGGCAGATTTCTACCTCTTTTTTGCTTGATTCATCTTCATTGCTAATCATCTGAAGGCTGCCAAATGTTCACTGACACTAATGTATTATAGGTCAAGAGAGGCAGGTCTTCACCTATTACCCCCCCGAACAATATGCTCCCCTTCCCTGTTTCCTCTTCAGGATTTTCAGCACTCACTGCCAGATGCAATCAGACTCCTTGAATAGGAGCAACTGAGGCTTGTTTGTGGCTCAGATTCATTAGAATCAGGAGGCTGAAGAAAGGAATAAATTACTTAATTGCACAAAAAAGTTGCAGCCAAAGTGATGGTGAGAGAAAGTGATTGTGTAGATTCGCATTAGGCCACTCTTGGAATGGGGCGTCTTAGAATAGCTGGTAGTTTGGCCTCGCGGATTCAGACAGATTTGGGTGTCCTCCAAAACAGATGGCTCCTCATACCATCTATTCTTCCCTTTGTCAGGTTTTACCATTTATTTGATCTTGGTCCCTCTCTGATGCTGGTTGCATTAGTTGTAACACAAATATGCATTCAGATCATATTCATTTTGTCTAGCCTCTCCCAACTTTTATCCTTCACTCTTTTTCTTTTCTTTCTTTCCTACCTCCCTTCCTTCCTCTTCTCTCTCTTTCTCTCTCTTTCTCCTTCCTTTGTTCCTTTCTTTCTTTCTTTCTTTCTTTCTTTTTAGAAGATGATCAAATTGAATGAAATGCTTATTGTCACTTTTTGAATGCTCTTCACATGAAATGCAGGAAGTGGGAAGACTGAACAAGGCTGAGTGCGGGGATGTGAATCTCAGCCTGAACCGAGGAGGGAGGAGTTGCTCCAATGAGGGAAGGAAGGAATAAAGGATGAAAGAAAAAAAGGAAGGAAGGAAAGAAAGAAAGAAAAAGAAAAGAAAAGGAAAGAAAGAAGAAAAGAAGGAAAGAAAGAAAGAAAGAAAGAAAGAGAGAAAGAGAGAATCATTCTGTTTTCCAACCACCAGAATACCTTTCTTGCCTCAGACTAACTCCTAATCTGTCTTTTTTTTAAGGCACACTATTAATCAGTGCTGTTCACATAGGACTGAGGAAGAAGAGACAAAACCGTGCACAGCAGTCTCACCAGTGCGTCCTGCCTTTTCTCTGATACCCCAGCATGTGTTCCCAGCCGTGGGGCGTCTGTCTCAAGCTTCCCACTCAGGCTGTTGGTCACGTGCCCGACTTGTGGGTGGTCTTAAGTCTTGAAGCAGGAACTTCATTTTCTAGTAGCTGTGTGTCTCTGTGCGTGCGTGTGTAAGTGGTAGGGGAAGGGGTGGATATAAGACAAGGGGCTCTGGCAGGAAGAAGTTGGGAGAGAAATAATTATGATTGATTTCTATTTGGAAAAAAAAAGAATTCAGAAAGGGAGGAGACTTTTCTGGTACTGTTGGAAAAGTAATCGGCTAAAGGCAGGTTTGTTCTGACACTTCTCCCTTCGCTCTTGCTGTTCCCTCTGCCCAACGATCTCTTCCCCCAGATCTTTCCCAGCCTGGGTCCTCTCATCCTGCAGTCTCACGTCAATTCCATGTCCTCAACGGGGTCAGCTGTGCCCTCCAATGGTCAGTGAGTGGTCACCTTTCCACCTGCATCTTTATCTCGTTACCATCATTTTATTTATGTTACTGGTTGTACTACTATCTGAAACTTCTTCATATAAGCACTATTTACTTTTATTTACATGTAAATCATCCCTTGGCTCCATCAGAAGGTGGGTTTTGTGAGGGGAGAACTATTCTCTCTCTGTTTTAGTACTGTATCCCCAGTCTGCAGCTCGGTCTGGCCTTCAGAAGGCATGGCTAGAGGTCAAATCACATTAACTGTCATCTCCAAGAGGTTGCTCAAGTTACCTTCTGAGCTGTAATATCGTAGCAAAATTTCCTGGATGCTACAGTGTGGGCCACTGATCTCCTTTCTTTACAAAGATATTTTGCCCAGTTCCCCTCTTTAAGTCTGGGGCTCATTTGATGGGTAAGCGACACAGTGGCTTGTTGGAAAGGAAGGCCATTTTCTCCCTGCATTCATCATCTGTGTTGTGTCCACTGCGTGCGAGCTGGGAGCCAGCCATCTTCATGTTTCCATGCAGACCTCCGGGTGTGAGTGGGAGCGGCTGGGGGGTCTGGGTGATGTGAGAAGGGTGGGGAGGAGGAAGAGGAGAGAAGAGAAAGGGAGATGAGAAGGTTAGCAGGCTCCTCAAGGCTTGCCATTCCACACCTTAGAGACCCTGTGAGTTCGGGACACTGTGAATGGACCCCAGGATGGCTGAAATGCCGAGTGAAGTGCCAGGTTGACTTCTGTTAAAGAAGTGGACATGGGTTAATTATTTTTTTCCAGGAGCTGATAAGCCAAGAGTCTCTTGGAAAGGCATTTCCTCCTCTGCTTGGATCACACCCTTTAAAATTCCCTGTGACGCCCTGGCTGGAGCAGCTCAGTGGATTGAGCACTGGCCTGCAAAACAAAGGGTTTCTGGTTTGATTCCCAGTCAGGGCACATGCTTGGGTTGCAGGGCAGGTCCCCAGTGGGGGGCGCTCGAGAGGCAACAACACATTGATGTTTCTCTGCCTCTCTTTCTCCCTCCCTTCCCCTCTGTCTAAAAATAAATATATAAAATCTTAAAAAAAAAAATCCCTGTGACGTAGACCCAGGTTCCAGGTGCTGAGTTCCGCTTCGCAACCCTGAGCCCCAATGGGGGCTGGCTGTTAGCTGTAGCTTTTTACGAGGAAGTGAAGGAGAAGTCCTTTTCTGCTGGTTTAGAGCATCACTTGGGCCCTTCAAAATGAAGTAAGTTCTTTTTTTCGGGAACTTGCCATGACTGATTAAATGGAAATTAAATTCATCTTGGGGCTTGTTTTTCTCTCTCCATCATTCCAGTTGGAATGATTCTTTTCTCCCAGGAAGCTCAGCAAGGCAGCTCCCAATGGCCTTGATCTCATTTCCAACTTCAGGGGACCCAGAGGCCACACATTTATTGGGAGCGGGGAGTGGCATGATGGGCAGGTCTCGACTGAGCCGCTCAGCCCCAGGCATTTTAATTCCATGTGGAGTTGGCAGCGAGAAGGCCAGAGCAGGCCCCCAACCACCTAATCCCTTATGGCGAGGGCCCCAGCTCCGTGCCAGGAACTCGACTTTCAGAGAATGGCAGTCGTCTTCGGGGAGGCTCTCATCTCTGCAGGAAGCCAGCAGGCCCAGTGAACACCACCAGACAGAGCCTTCTGTGGCCAGTCCAGAGGCATCTGATTTTTTTCCCCCTTTCGGATCCACATAAGCCTCCTGTCCCTTCATCAGAACAAAGCTGAACTTTCCCACTCGTGCCTGGCGGAGATAGCTGTCTTAGGCTCCTTGGGAAAAGCTCCATGGTTACCTTTCTTTCCCTTCTCCTTAGATCTTTTTGTTTGTTTGTTTGTTTTCTTTCTCATAAAGTAAGAAAGACATTCTTCTGTGCCTTGGCAGACAGCTGTCTGAGGTCCTTCCTCTATTGGGGTCTCACCGTGGACCCCCGGCCCCTCCCACTCACACAGGCGACAAAAGCTCCTCCTGCCTGGCCTTTCACACACCGCGTCTGAGGGAAGGAGCCGTCTCCGTGCCAGCCAGCGAAGCCTTGGCACCCTCTCAAAGAAACCTGAAGTGAGAAGGGTTCAAGAGGGAGGTCGCTTTGTGTGGAAAAGCGCCCGCCACAGACCTCTCCGCCAGCCTGCCGGAGGGGCTCCTGTGGGTACTGTGCCCCCACGCCCTGGCTCCTTTGCCCATTACTTTAACTTTAAACAGACCCAAGAAAAAGATTTCCATGGGATGTGGGAGAAACCTAACCCCACTCCTCATCCATCCGTGTCCGCTCTGGATTTGGGGTTTTAGTCTCCGAATGCCTCACTGCCCCCAATGACCTAGTGAGTTCACCGACTCTTTGGCCAGAAATGCCGTAACCAACTGGCCTCTCCGTGCATGTCTCAGGTGAGTGTTTCTTTAGCACAAATATGTGAAAGTGTTTGTTTTTTAAAAAAATTATTTGTTTTCCAGTTTTTATTTGTTTTGCTAGACACTGGAGAATCGGATAATCAAGTCACTAACCTGCTGGAATCCAGGAGGGAAGGGAGACACAAAAGCAGTTAACTCACAGCACAGTGTGATGCCTGTGGCTTAGACTGGAGGTGCCCAGAGAGAAGCTCTTCCTGCCCAGCACCCGGCCCAGGTGCGTTTGGGGTGGTTAAGGGCTCATTGACCCTGGGGACAGATGACCCCACCCTTCTCAGGCTCAGGGGTAAGGAAATTAGTGGTGTTAAGACCCAGCTGGTGTGAGCATTGAAAGAACAGAGGAGCCCCTGGTACCCCTTCTCACTCCACTTGTACAGGGTGGTGACCAGTTTAGAAGGGGGAGAAGGAACTTTGCATGACATCATGGGAACGGGCTGCCATCTCCTTCCCACCCCCACTTCTCTTGAGCAGGTGAACAGTGAGGACTCCGTGGCCTGAATGCCAGCACTTGGGTTCAGATGCTTTAGTTTCTCCTGGCAAGAGAAGAAACACGGAAGAAGGAACAGCGACGAGGTGGTGGTGTTCAGCTGTTTTGTCATTTGAAGATAAATGGCAGAAATAAGCAGTTAGCCATTGCTTTGCCCATGGAAGGAGTTGGACAGGTGTCCCTCTTTAGGGGAAAGTGGCCTGGCACAGGAGATGCATGAAGTGAAGTTTCTCTGTTAAAAATAAAGTTTCTCTGTTCTAATGATGTGTGGAGGATTCGTGTCTAAGAAGATGGTTGGACTTGATGAACTTTAGGTCTCCATCCAACTCTTAAAGGTCTACTTGTCTAGGAATTAATCAACAGCATCGACTGGGTGCCCACTCTGTGTAGGAGGGTCCTCTGGGTGCTGTCCCCCTCGGCTGGGAGGTGTGTGCTTTGATCTGGTTGGAACTGAAAACTTGGACCAGGAAATGAGGGGGATGTGATAAAAGTATTGGATGTTGGGGTCAAAGCCAGTTTAAGTTCAGTTTGGTCAATTATTAATTGAGCAACTATGAATCATGGGCCCGGCCTAGATTCAGTGCAGGGCGATGGGGATGAAGGAGAGAATGAGGGCCTGTGGAGCATCTCTGGGACGAGCTGGCCAGAGTCAGGACAAAGCCTCTGTGCCCGAGTCCCCACCGCACTGCCTCTCCGTGTCTGGTGGCCGGTTTGCCCAGACAGGCAGGGGCAGCCGCCTGGGGAGGGAAGTTGACGGTGTTGCTATTATTTGGTTTTGAAGGAGGCCATGCCTTTTGTGTAAAACAGAGGTGAAAAGGCTGTGGCCCTTTTGTGCAGCCATGTCACCCTGCAATTCTCCGAAGACCCCTGAGGAACTTGTGCCGGCGGATGAACTCGTGGCCTCTCTCCGGGCCTCCTCCCTTGCCGCCTGCCCCGGCTGCTTTTGTTTTGACATCTTTTTACTCTTCTCTCCATGTTTCCTGTTTTCATGGGTCTTCCCCTTCTGCGGTATTTTTCCTGTGTCTGTTTGGTCTCCCAGATGTGGTAGCCACTGGTTATTTTGGTAGCTACCCGGGCATCACAAGATCTAAAAAAAAAAAAAAAAAAGGAAAAAAGACAATGGAAAAATTTTATATTGGAAAAAAATTTCCATACATGTGTCCCAGGTTGCATAACGGAGCGTCCCAAGGTTTCCAATGCATGGCTTTCCAATGCACGACCAACTAAAGTGCAGTCAATTCACTTCAAATGTCCACGGTTCTGTCGTGTTAAGCTGCTTCCTTGAAGCCCCCCGCAGCACCCCGCACATAGTTGGCTCTCGTTGAACTGGCCGAATTCAATGAATGAAGTCCTCCAGGCTCTCTGGAGATACATTTTTGGGCGTGGCCGTTCACAGACCTTTCTAAACGCCTTCACTCCACTCACTGCCCTACAGGGGGAAACGCATCGGTGCCGTGTTCCAGTCGAATGGCAGAGCGGCCGCGCTTGTCTGCATATGCAAAACAGAAGAAATGCCACAGAAGACATATGCTGCTCCGATGGGGACTCTGCGATCGCTGGCACCGGGACGGCCAACAGTGCCTGGGAATTTGGCCTGAGGAAGGCCTATAGGAAGAGTCTCATTAGTAAGTCTGTGTGGGCCAGCTCCTGCAGGCAGGTAAACTGTTCCCTCAGACACCATTTAGTCGGCTCCTCCGCGGGTGGCTGTTGGTGGCACAGCTGGGCCGTGACTTCCTCTCTGTGTGGAGGGGTGTCTTCGCTCTGGCCTGACTGCAGACGGCCGGCCTGGGACGGTGCGGTGGGACAACTCACTCCGTTTACACCACTCTTTCCTACCCACCCGGGGACAGATCCAGCTCGACAAGTCGCAAACAACGATTGACAAAAAAGACACCAGTCCCTCAGTGGATTTTCCCACCCTTCCATGGATTGGGTAGAGGAGGCGTTTTATCTTGTTTTGTTGGAAGAAGCTCAGGGCTCCCATGGCCCAAGTGGCAGAGCTCAAAGAGCAGGGGCTGGAGGTCAGGCCTGGGGAGTTCTAACCATCTCTTCCTGTTCTTGAACCCCCTCACCCCACCTCCAATCAGTGGAAAAGTCCTACTCATTCTACCTCCCACACTGTTTCTCAAATCCATTTCTTTCTTTCCATTCCTCAGTCCTAGGGGACCCTTAGGCTGATAGTTACATATTTACAGAGAAGTAGCTCTTCCCACATTTCTCTTGTGAATGAGTGTAGACCCTCAAGTCTCTATAAGAAGTCTTGGAAGGGGGGCCTGCCCACTGATTCTGCACATTTATCATCACATTTGAAATACCCAATTCCTGGTATTTGTTTCCATTCGTGTAGATCTACATTTCCTAAAAGTGGGAAGCTGGACTTGGTGGAACAGATGTCGTGAATTAAGGGAAGAGCCTGGTACATCACCTGTATTAAGCGTATAAGGCTCACTGATGCGATGCTTCCCTCGTGTTTAATGGAAGCATCCGTGTCTGTCATCTCACGTACACACGAGACTGCAGTTGATTTTCGGGATAATCGGCCTCAAGGATTTATCCAGCTGTGTTGATGTGTCTTGTGAGGTGCTGAGGGTGAGATTTGGGGTGGGTGGTGTGTGCATGTGTGTGTTTATTTTGGTTGCTTGGTTTTCTGCAGCTTCACAAGAGGTGTAGCTGTGGGAACATTCCTGATCTATTTCCTGAGTCCCTGTGATGCTCCATGCTGCAGGTTAGGGACATTTTGGCAACAAGAAGGACTGGCTTTCTAATGGCGATCAGGGAGACCGTCGCTGGAGAACTTCAAGAGCAAGATTGGCTCCAAAAGAGAAGCAGACAGAAAACTCTTCCAGGTTCAGGGTGATAATAATAGCAGGAGCAATTACCCCCTTTAATCTTACAAGCGCTCCATGAGTTGGACTCTATAGTCTTCATTTCATGGATAAGGACACCGAGGCCCAGAGAGGTTGATTAGCTGGCCCGAGGTCACACAGGTTTTTCTAAATTGTGTCACATTTGGGAATACCCCTTATGAGTTTTTCTCTTGTGTGATTCTAGCATGCTCTGTGAACTGAGTGTTCCTGGCAGCCACTCCTACAGTAGGGTCACTAGCAGTGAAGTGTACACGGTGCTGCACAGCTACACCCCACAAAACCCGAACTAAACGCCCTCCGCCATTCCTCCACCTCCCGAGTGGGAGTTAAAAGGAAAGTCAGAGTGGAAAAGGGAGAAGTCTTCCTTGACTCTGGCTAAAATATCTTACTTCTGCAAATTTTATAAAGACAGAAGTTCACATTAACAAATTGTAGGGGCCTCCCCCCAGGTCTTTAAAGCAGCCTGCATGAGCACGAAGCTTACGCTCATTCGCTTTGCACGAAGTTTGTTCCTAGTCACAGGTATTGACAGGGCTTATCTATGTATTTATGGAAATAGTAGCAGCACGCACGTCGGGAGGTGTCTGGTTTCAGCAGCCGGTCCTGTTGGGTGTTATTGCTCTGGCGGGGATAATTCCTCACTTGGAGATAGTACGCAAAGGTTGCATTTGAAGCCGTTTGTTAAGGGGTGGATCCAATGACTGCTTCACCCCACGTCTCCCTCAAACAACGTGTGCCCAGAGTTTTATCCCCATTTTGCACCTGCGGGAGCTGAGGCTCCGAGGAGAGTACAGGGTGAAGCATGGGCTCTGACAGTCACTTTTTACTCGCATGAACTGATGATGGCCTCTCTACAAAACACAGACAAGGATCACATTTCATGGCCTCTAGAGGGTGGATGGCAGGGAGCTTACTGCTCCTTGGGGGAAGTTAAGTACATAATGATAGGTTGTTGTGTTAGTTAGGATTAGTTTTGGCTGCTAGTGGCAGAAATCCCTTAAATAACGGTGGCTTATATCAGATGAACATTTATTTCTCATGTGAAGTTCCAGGTAGGTGGTCCACCAGCATCAGGGGCCAAGTTTCTTCTATATTATTGCTCTGCCGTCCTCCACAGAGAACTGCTAACTCATGGTCCAAAGTGGCTGCTAAGCTCCGACTATGAGGTCTACATTCTAACCAGCAGAAAGGAGAAAGGGCAGAGGGAAGACAGATCTCTTCCTTCTAAGTACACTTACTGAGAACTTTGTGTATACACAACTTTGTGTCTGCACACAACTTCCACCCCTATCTACAATCCCATTGGCCAGAACTTGGTCATATGACCACACCAAGATGCAAGGGAGACTGGGAAATGTAGGTTTTATTCTAGGCAAGCAGGTATATAGGTAATACTGTGGGAAAAGGGAACAGCTAGCGTCATTTTCTTGTGCTGCATTTTATCATATTTTGCTTTTTATCGTCTCAAGAAGAAGGCACTCTCCTCGAAGAGCAGGGATTCTATTCTGTGTTCACCCACAGAATCAGAGCCATTGCAGAGTCTGAAATGGCCACTGAGGTCCTTCAGTTCAGTGATTTTTAAACTTGTTTTTATCAGTATATATTCTTTTTCAAAAGAAATCCTTTAGGGGACCCCAATATGGAAGTCATAAAAGCAGTATGTTATTAAAATAAATTTCTTCAGTTCCAAGTTATAAGGTTTTCTTACTTTAAAATCAGCAAGGATTTGACTTAAAGTGTTGAAGGTATCTAATGGGTTAATATTTGACACATGATACAGTGTGTGTTTTCCACTGTTTTATAAATCGTTTAAAGTCCCCTTTTAATGAAATTCACTAGTTTCAGAACTCCTTCAAACTTGTTTGCGAGCTTGAAAGCGACCACTCTAGTCCTGATTTCTCATTGTATCGCAACTACTGTGAAGCCCGAATGGTGAAGTGATTTGGCCACATCCCACCCAGAGCGAGGCAGCGGCAGAATTAGGCTAAAATCAAGTTTATGAGTCAGCAAATGTGGGCTGAGGGGCCACCATGGTGCCCGGTGCCAGTGCTTGTTATAAAGCCCCTCGGCACTGCGTAGGAGACCGTCGGGCACCGAGAGGCTGTGTGATGTGTTTGTTGTTAGAGAAGGACCTTGACTTCAGGATGGGGAAGTCCCGTCAAGGAGAGCAGAGAACCGCAGGGTGACTGTCCTTCTCAGTGTGGAGGGAATGATGATGCCTAACATTTGTCTGGCTTTTTACATATTTACAAAGTGCTTTTATCTCATTTAATCCTCTCGAAAACCTTTCCAAAAATCAGGGCAGATATTATTCCTATTTTATAGATGAGGAAACTGAGGCTCAGGCTGTGGAGTCATCATGCTCCAGTGTCTTTACAGAGACTACGTGGGGTCCTTGCAATGGGTGGGGGTAAACCTCCCCGCGGCCCCACTGAAGTCCTGCCCTCCTCACTCTCCCTGGCTTACTACGGGGGAGGGCTTAGAGTTCTCACTCAGCCACCCCACGTATTGTAGCAGCAAGTGTGCTGGTGGGATAAGAATTTAGCTTTTTTGTTTGTTTGATTTTATCCTCACCTGAAGACATGCTGATTTCAGAGAGAGGGGAAGGGAGGGAGAGAGAGGGAGAGAAACATTGATGTGAGAGAGAAACTGATCGGTTGCCTCTCATGCACGACTGAACCTGCAACCCAGGCATGTGCCCTGACCAGGGATCGAACCTGCAACCCCTCAGTTTAGGGGGTGGTGCTCCAACCTACTGAGCCGTATTGGCCAGGGTGTGATAAGATCTTATCTGAAGACAGAAGACTTGGGTTTGAGTCCCACCATCGTCAATGAGCTATGTGGCCTTGTCTCTATAAGCCTTAGTTTTCTCCTCTGTAACAGGGAAGATGCCCTCCCACCGTGTATGATTATGCCAATAATTGTGTATATCCAGCTCTTGTCTCCAGACAGCGCTGTTTCCAGGCTGCGTGCAGCCCACCCTGTCAGCCCCTGAGGACATAGTGATAGAAGCGGTGAGTGCAGGGGGACGCAGTTGGGGAGGTGGGTTGATTTGCCCTCCATGATAACGCACTCGGGATTGATTATGAAATATCACGCCATTTCTTCCAGTATCTCTTAATGTTATACTCTGGTTATTGATTTTGAGACTGGCCACAGCTGATTGGTTCCTGGCATATAGCGTACATTCCTTTCATCACTTGTTCATTCAACAGATATGTATGAAGGGCCTGCTACATGCCAGGGATATTCAAGGGGCTGAGGAACGACACAACTCCCCACAAAATGGATGGAGTTGTTGCCCTCGTGCAGCTTACAGTCGTGTCGGGGACAGAAGAGAGGGACCGGAGGCAAAGACACGCAGGAGTGTGTAACACAGTATCAGGTAGTGAGTGACGATGTCGCTGAAGACAGTGCAGCAGAACAAGGGGCTGGTGAGGGGGACGTGTTGTGTATGTGTCTGACTGATTCATGTGTGTGCACACGGGTGTGAGCCTGTGTGGGACAGTGGTGAAGGTGACCTAAGTTAAGAGGAGTGAACTGTGTGGTTGACTGGGGGAAGTTCCCAGGCTCTTGGGAAGTGTTTGTCTAATGTTACATAGTAAACAGCTATTCACAGATCTGTTCAAACCCCACTTTCCTTCCCATGGGCCCCCACATCAAGTTCAAAAACTGCCACGGGCCTTTGCAGCATGAACCTCACTCGCTGCTTTGATTGTCTCACTGCTTCCTGCTCATGAAGTCCATGGTCACCACCCCGCTTCGGCCTGGCCCATGACCGCCTCCTCGCCTCGGCCGCTGCACCCCGCCGCTCCATGAAGCCTCTCACCACTCCGCTGGCCGCTCCTTGCCGAGCATTCTGACTGTGTCTCACAGTCTGCACCTGCTTGGTTTTTATTTCGTTCCTGTTTGTTGGCTCTGCCTCTCCAGCTGCCGCTCAGTAGTTTGGGGGTGATCTGTCTGAACCTCTGGATGCCCCGTGGGCTCTCCCACGATGCTAAGTCCATAGCAGGCACTCACTGGGCCCTTGGTTATCGGCCAATTGAAGGATTAGTCTTCTTCTGGGAAATGGGTTGGAGGTCAGCCTGGAGTGATATCGCAAATGGCACAAACTTTCCCCAGCCGGATGTGGTGTCTGTTTCCCCCGCCCTTGGATCTGGGCTGGATTGATGAGGTGTTTTGACCAACAGAATGTGCTGGAAGGGACATAG
Source organism: Desmodus rotundus (assembly GCF_022682495.2). Taxonomy (NCBI): domain Eukaryota; kingdom Metazoa; phylum Chordata; class Mammalia; order Chiroptera; family Phyllostomidae; genus Desmodus; species Desmodus rotundus. Next base: position 85,989,930 of record NC_071398.1, read on the forward strand.
TGCAAATTGTGGGTCTAGAAGCTCTGTAGAGTTTGATCTTAGGCTGGAAATACTTCCAACACTGAACATGCCAAAGCTAGCCTGGCAGAGGACAAGAGGCCCCGTGGAGAGGGAGCGTGGTGATTCCATAGTGGCCGCAGGCATGGAAGGGAGCCCCCCGAGAACAGCTGAGGCTGGTTCCGCCCAGAGAGCTCACCCAGCTGAGCCTGGCCCAAATTGTCCGTCCACACAATTCTGAACTAAATAACATGGGGTTGTTCTAAGCTACTGAGTTTGGGTGGTTTGCTCTGCAGCACTGAATAACCAATACTTTCTGTGAGACCACTCTGGTGGGAAGACGGAGCAGTTCTAGAAATAATCCCTCGCGTTCATTATATAGTTCAGACCTCTCTCACGTCCATCACGTCATTTGGATTTTGCAGCACTCTTTTGAGGAGACGGGCATTTGTCATTGCACCGATTCTGCAGATTAGGAAACCAAGGCTCAGAGAGGTCGCGTCTGACACACCAGCTGGAAGGGGATGTAGGACCAGTGCTCAGCCCACTGTCATATGCAAGTCCCAGGACTGGGGGTGGCCTTCCCTGTGGAGGGCAGGTTGACCCTGAGGGCAGTAGCCTGAGTTGGACAAGGAGAGTCGAGACCCGAGGGCCTCACTCTGAGGCCGCCTGTCCCTAATGAGACCTGCTAAGCAGGCTCCTCTCACCTCCAAGTTGGAAGGTTGTGTAACGAGAAACTCCTAATGAGGCTTAGCAAGTCCTTGTTTTTTCCAGAGCAGCTCTGCGCCTCTGCTTTGCTGCTGGATTCTGCTTGTGAAGGTTTCTAATTTGGGGTCTTAATTTTTGTAAAGCGTGAATTACAAGAAGTCAGAAGAATGATGCAAAGAGCATTTAATAATGCACATTCACAAAAGAAGTGGTGTAACTACATTAATTAGGCAAGTCTTGCGTAAAGATGCAATGTAATTATATATTTGAGACAGTTAATTAGGGAGCTACTTGGAAATTTCAGTGAATATTAAGGTAATTATACATAAATACTATAACCATTAAGGCTGCACCCATAATGAAAGCAATAACTAATTACATAAATAACAGCATACTTATGTTTTTACATTACCAACACCTTACAATGCTTCCTCTCCCCCGCCTCCCTTCCCCATGCAAATGACAAATCTTCCATTTTTAACTCAGATATTCTTGCAAATGGTTGGAAACAATGACCTTTCCTCTTCTTTCCTCTGCTGTGACAAATCTGGGCTCACTGCGAGCTTCTGGTGAATGGACAGATAGGAGGGATGTGAGGGCCAGGTGGCCCTGGCTGACTCCATGGGACTGGTGGTGGGCAGGAGTAAGGCAGGGCCAGTGGGCAGTGGCTGGAGAGGGCCACAGACAAGGTCAAGGTGTGGGCTTGGGAGACCTGGATTCCGTCCGGGCCCTGCCCTTCATCAGTTGAACAGTCTCAGAGAAATCACTTAGCATCTCTGAGCCTCAGGTTCCTCATTATATCAAGTAGGATGATAGTAATCCCTGCCTCCCGGAGCTGTGACGGAGAACAAATGTAAAACCCTGACGTGCCATCCTGTGTAGGTGGCCAAAGTTTGCCTTTGAAGCACCTGGCCACTGACCTCTGGGCCTGTGGCTCCCTTCTCAAGACTGGGCTCTCCTACTCATCAGGCTGCCTACACCAGCCTCCCGATTAAGAACTGGTTTGACGAAAGATGTGGAGATCATTCACACTTAAGTGTGACTGACGGATGACCTAACTGTGTGGGAAGGGCCTGGGGATCGGGGAGCGCAGTTATATTGTAACAGAAGACGAAGGCTTTGGCTTTGTAGAGGCCCAGTGACCAAGTATTTCATGAAATGTTTGAGCAGGAGCACGCCTGGGCACCCCAGCACCTGACCATGTACGCATTTGCTATTCCGTCTGAGAGGGGCCGCGCAGAGGACTGAGGAGTCTGAGGTATCTGCAGTTAACATCTTGCTTCCATCAGCTAACTGCTTAGACCCTCTAACAATAATAAAAATTACGAAATCCACATATATATGCAGACCTGCACAGAGCAAAGGTCAAATCATGTCATTCCAGGGTCAACTGTATCTTCGATCTATGGTTGGGAATCTGAGTATAGGGAGGGTTGACTAGTTGTTACACTGGGATTTTTAAAAAAGATTTTGTTTATTTATTTACTTATTTTTAGAGAGAGGGAAAGGGAGGGAGAAAGAGGGAGAGAGAAACATCAATATGAGAGAGAATCATTGAACAATCTCGTTAAGTGCCCCAACTGGGGACCGAACCTGCAACCCAGGCATGTGCCCTGACTGGGAATCGGACTGGCGACCTTTTGCTTTGTGGGATGACGCCCAACCCACTGAGCCACACGCACCAGGCCTGCACTTGGATTTTGGACTGCATGGGGGTCAGAGCCCCTAACCCCTCCCTGTTCAAGGCTCCACTGTCCTGTTTATTTTTCAAGAATAAATTATTTTATTGAGTTATTTTATTTTATTATTTTATTCTATTATATTCCCAAATCGAAGGGAACAGCTTGATAAATATTATTACGCACATCAAGAAACAGAACACTATTAGCGTCCCCCAAATACCCCAATTACTTTCTCCGTTTGATGAAATTATCAATCGTTTCTTCTACTTTCTCGAACATAAAAAGAATAGTTATTCTAAAGTTCTCATCTGAAACCCCAACGTTTGGTTTTCCCGTGGGTCTGTTTTTCCGTCTGTTTTTATAGGCTATTTTTTAGTTTCGGGCTCACAGCAAAATGGAGTGGAAAGTACGGAGAGTTCCCTGTACCTCTCTCCCCGCAGCGCCCACAGCCTCTCCTGCTCTCCGTCCACTTCTGGCTCTGCAGCAGTTACAGCCAACGAACCAGCACTGACCCATCAGCTTCACCCCACGTCCACAGCTTACGGTTGGGGTCATTCTTGGCGGCGTTTGTTTTGAGTTTTGACGTACAGTGTAATGACATGTTCACCATTATAATATCATACAATGGGTTTCATTGTCCACCTATTTCTCACCCGCTCCCCCACAAGCCCCTGGCAACCACCGATCTTTTTACTGTCTCCATGGTTTTGCCTTTTCCAGAATCTCATATCGTTGGAATCACACATTAGGTAGCCTGTTCAGATTGGCTTTTTTCACTTGGTAATATTCATCCAAGTTTCTTCCATGTCTTCATACTCATTCTCTTTTAACTCTGAATAAGATTCCATTGTCTGTAGGTACCACAGTTTATTTATTCACTCGCCTCACCGCAGGATGGCTTGGTTGCTTTCAAGTTCTGCCGATTCTGCATAAAGCTGCTATAAACATCCACACACAGGCTTTTGTGTGGACATAGTCCTCAGCCCCTTTGGGCAGATACCAAGGAGTGTGATTGTGGGAGCACGTGGTAGGAGTAGGTTTAGTTTTGTGAGAAACTGGCAGACTGTCTTGCAAAGTGGCTGCACCATTTTGCATTCTCACCAGCAGTGAATGAGAGTTCCCGTTGCTCCACATCCTCGTTAGCATTTGATGTTGGTGTGTTGGATTTTAGCCATTCTAATACATGTGTGTCTCATTCGTTGTTTTGATATGACTTTCCTGATGTGGAGCATCTTTTCATATGCTTTGTTGCCATCTGTACATCTTTGGTGGTCTTTGGCCCTTTTTAAAATTGGATTGTTTGTTTTCTTATTGTTGAGTTTTAGGATCCCTTTGTATTTTTTTGGATAACAGACCTTTATTAGATATGTTTTTTTTCCAAATATTTTCCCCAAGTCTTTGGCTTTTCTTATTATTATCTTGATAGGCCTCTTTTTATTGATTGTTTTTTCTTTTTTTTTTATAATTTGATCTTGCCTGTTATTATACCAAGTAATTTTTTTAATCCTCTCCCGCTTACATTTTTTTTCATTGCTTTTAGAGAGAGAGGAAGGGAGGGAGAGAGGGAGGGAGAGGAGGAGGGAGAGGGAGAAGGGGGGGAGAGAGAGAGAGAGAGAGAAACGTTGATTTGAGTAAGAAACATTGATTGGCTGACTCCCATACACACCTCAACTGGGGCCCTAACTGGAGATCAAACCCACAACCTAGGTATGTGCTTTAACCAGGGCTCGAACCTGAGACCTTTCAGTTTATAGGATGACGCTCCAACCATTTGAACCATGCCGGCCAGGGCCCAAGTACTTTTTGATGGAATTATGGATGTCAAGGAATGAAAATTGTACAAGTAATCTGAGGCTCTGGGTGATGGTTTCTTCCAGAGATGGCAGGCAGCACACCTGAATCGAGACAAGGATTAAGTTTATTTGAATCTGGGCTTTAGTCTCGAAGCCGAAAAACTGGTCTGTTTCGGTTTGTCTTTACTTATAGGGAATTGTCCTACAGAATTACTGGCATGTTTTCCAGAGTTACTCAGCTTGATGGACCCTAAACTTCAATTTTCATTCTTCGGGCCTTGTGAGGTTGCCTGGGATTCTTAGCCTCTCAGACATGGGGCTCTCGCTTTCTGTTCTGCATCTCTGACCCTCTCTCTGCTTCTTGGCCCCTTATCTGTATCTTTAAGAATCAGCAGATTCCTTGACGTTAAAAACCACACGAATGGCTGACCTTCTTCTGTACTTTCTTCTCTTTGCTATATTGGCCCCAGAAATCTTTCTGTCTTGGCAGCTTTCCAGAGCCTATACATTTTTTTCTTTTAATAAATGTCGTGTTGTGGAATAGCTTAGATGTACAGTAGAGTTGCAGAAACAGTGTGAGCTTTTCTGGCTTCCCCTAATGCAACACCTTCCCTGTCAAAACTAAGAAACCAACATTGGTGTGTTATGTTAATAAAATTTCAGACTTTATTTTGATTTCACCTATTTTTTTTTTTACTAATATCCTTTTCAAAAATTACCGGATTCAATTTAGGATACCACGTTGCATTTAGCAAATGTATTTTTAAAATCCAACTCTTTAGTTATTCTTAGCAGGAGGGCTGATCTGTTGTAAGCTAATATGACAGAGTTGGAAGCAGAATTCCTGTTTACTGGTTTTCATGTTTTGTAATTAACCAGTAGGTGAGGCACAGAAGACTATATTGGATATTCATTATTTTAAAGGCGATCACTAAAACAATGAAAAAATATAGCCACCTCTGGGAGTACATGTGAGGTAGGAGGTAATATAAGAGGGTTACGTTTTCTGAGTTTTACTAGATGAGAGTTAATTGATGCCACCAAATTCATATCATGACACAGAATCACGATGAAAATGATCAGAAAACAGAAAATAGAAAGAATTGCTTATCCCTCCATAGTGAGACAGAAAGTTGTGAAGGCATAAAAAATTTGCCTTTTTGTTACTTGAAGCTGATTTGCTTAAAATTTTTCTTAAGTCCTCTGAAGTGGAATCTATATGTACTTACATGTAAAATGCCTACTACACAGTTTAAGTGGGGAGAAGGTCAATAAGAATGTATAGTATGATACTCTTCATGAACACTCTGTGTGCACATACATGTAATTCAGGGGTGGGCTAAAGTAGGTTTACAGTTGCAATACAAATAAATGATACAATAGTGCATAAGTCACAGTACAAGAATAAACCACGCGTTCCGTGTCTGCACAGCTGCTGACGTCCCTCCGCCCCACCCCAGGTGTGCTCCTGCGCTTCTCCCACTGCCGTGAGGAGCGCACGGCCAGGTTAGCCTGCTGGTGTGGAGCAGGACAGGGGACACAGGGAGCAGAGCCCACCTGCAACCTTCTTGCAGGAGTGTGGTCTCCATCTGAATAACCCAGTCCTTTGTCACCAGTAGTGGGGGTCACGAATGACAAATATAGTCATAAATTTCTCCTAACTAACAAAAAACACAGAGATAATATCTTTAAGTGTTGAATGGCAATAGGTATTGACCCAGATTCCGTAGCCAAAAAACCGCCCTAATGTTTAAGGTTGAAGATGGTGCATACAGCTTTTCACACATACAAAAACCAAGGGAATTAACCCTTCAAGACTGCTCCAGAATAAATTAATAAAGGGTGTACTTCGCAATGGTAAAAGTGATCGCAGAGGGAAAGAGTCAGCTACAAAAAATGTGGTTAAAAATGAAATTAAGCCCTAGACAGTGTGACTCAGTTGGTTGGAGCATTGTTCCGTAGTCCAAAAGGTCTTGGGTTCGATTCTCGGTCAGGGCACATACCCGGGTTGTGGGTTCGACCCCCAGTCAGGGTTGGGGTGCATACAAGAAGGCAGCCAATTGATGTTTCTCTCTCTCTCCCTCTCTCTCTCTAAAAGCAAAGAAAAATGAAAATGTCCTTGGGTGGGGATAAAAAATAATTTTTAAATGAAATGAAAACCTATTGGTAATAAAATTATTGTGAAAACTTTTTCATGTTTAACAAAAGGTCCAACAAGAAAAATTAAGGGTGTTGGTTCTCAGGAGGTAGTTAAATAGTTCTTATTTTATTTTGAAAGAGATTAAAGACATGGAACAGCTTTAGTATTAGAAAAATATATAGTTATGTACGCATATTAAAATGTATGGGTAACTGGGATAATAGGAATAAAAGTCTAGCTTTCAAAAGTCAGATGGAAAACAAAGGAGTAAAGACAACTTTATCAATCCTATAACGTGTAGGAAATGGGGGACAAATGTGACTGAACCACAGCTGCGAAGTCCCTTAATATCTCCACAGGTTTTGGGGACAGAATATGCGTGTCTCTGGGGAGCTGTTATTCCACCTGCCCCGGGACCCCGAAGGCAGAGGCCCTGGGGTGGGATGTGACTGGTGACCTGGAGGAGGGTGGAGAGTGAGGAGGTGGGTAGGAGCAGTGTGGGAGGGCCCAGCAAGTCCCACTGAGGGCCTGAGTCATCTCTTCACAGGGTCCAAGGGGGCCTCGGCTATTTTCAACGTCACCGAACATGGGAATCAGCTGGGGAGCTGGTTAAAATACACGTTTCCTAAGTGAAATAAAGCAGATAGAAAAGGACAAAAACCATATGATTTTGCTCTTGCGGACTATAAAACCAAAAAGAAATAAATGTGCAAATGAAATCAAAGGAAAAACAAACTCATAGATACAGACAGCTGATGGGTGGCTACCAGAAGGCTGGGGGGGGGGGGGGGCGGGAGGGTAAAGGAGTCGTGGGTGGAAACCAGACCGTGGTGGTGAGCATGCTACAGTGCGTACAGATACCGATTTATACTGTCACACACCTGGAACTTACGTACTGTTACTAACAAATGTTACCTCAATAAAAGAAAGATAAAAAATAAAGTAAGACTTAAAAAACACATTTCTGGGCCCAAGAGAGTCTCATTCAGTAGCTCCGAGGAAAAGCCGCAGAGACGGACCCTTTCTAAGCTTTCAGGATGGTTTCAGCGGAAGGTTCCAGGGACCAACCTGCGTTTTCCCGATGAAAACAATGCAGAGGGTTGTGAACTGAACTCCCTCGGTCCAACTCTTCCTCCTCTTCTTCACCTTCACGGTTGCTCTTGTTCCCCGGCTAGGACAGGCTTCGGAAAGCACCTGTGACCTAGCTGTGGCCTAGGAGACATGGGGAGAAGTCTTTCAAAGGTGCTGCTACAGAAGTTGTCCTCCTTTAAGATAAAAGAAAAGCTATCCAGATATAGCAGTGTCACTCTGTCCTCTTGAGGGTGAGGTCAACACCAGGGGTGGCAGGAAGGAGAAGCACAGGCCCTGGACTTGGCATCATTGAGCGGCTGTGGTGGTCTGGATGAGGGATGCACATCTGCGTGTGGTTTAAGTGAGGTGGAGTCGGTGACTCTGCAACTTGCAGTGGAGGTGTTCCCAGCTCATGTAGCAAGAATGGGACAGCTTTTCTCAGCTGCTCTGGGTCTCTCCTTTTGGGTAGAGTGAAAAAGCTCTAGCTCTTTGCTTCTCTCCCTCCTGTATGTGATAATAAACAGTATCGGGCAGGCTTGTGAAAGGATGAAGAATATCTTTAAGGCGCTTCGCACAGTGTCTGGCACAGAGTAAGTGCTTGAAGTGATTGAATTTGATGAAGGCTGGAGGGTGTTACGTAGAAGCACAAAAATACCGCCACACATAGTATATTCATTCCTGGATTCTTTCTCAACTCAGGCTTGAAGGTCACTGTAGCAAACATCCTGTTGTACTCACGACTCTTTGTAACAAGTTTTCTATTAGCTTAGAGAAGGTTTGTTAACCAGATGCAGGTCTTGTGGATGCTTTTTACCCCTAACCCCATGGCCATACCCTGTGCTGTCCATCACTGCCAGGACTGATGTATTAGAGGGTGACCCATTACCCTGGGCTGCCCTGGGGTGGCAAAGTGAGGTGGGTGGATTTAGGCTACGTGATACTTGGGTGCCTTGGCCTATTTTTCCCAACGCAGCTTACTCCAAGCTTCTGGATACTTTGCTGGCTTATAACAGTTGCAGCGGGCCAACTCAGCCTCAAGTCTGATAATAAATGTATCAGACCTTTCCAATGATCGTAAATTGACTAATAGATCCTCAAGACAAAATGGGGGGAGGGTCTCCTAAGTAATTCACAGTCATTTCCTGCTTGAACCCAAATTCATAAAACCTGAAAACCTTCTCAAACACAAAAACACAGACCACGTGGGAAACAAAGCATGCTGTATTTCAGTATTTACTTAAAAACAAAATTGGAAAGCAGGCCTCCTGTCCTTTATAGTAAAATGGCTTAGGGTTCGTCGTGCCACTGGACCTGGCGATGACGCCCAGACTTGGCAGGGCCATGAGCATGTGACAAAACATGGTATTATTAACATCGTTGTCCCCAGAGACAGAGAATCTCGTCATGGGAAAGATAAATGTTTATGTTGATTGTTAGACTGTTTTCACATTGAAGGTTATGGCTCTAACCCCACCCTTACTCAGATCCCCCCCAACTCCTGGCTGACCTCTGGGTGGTTTGAGTGCTCTCATAAGCCCCCGGGGACTGGGGAGCTGGATGGCCTGGGAGGTGTGGACTTAGTTGTGGGGGACTGCACGTTACTTTGCTCCGCCCGGCTCAGACCTTGGGCCTGAAGTCTGTTCTCTTGCAGTAGGCGTGGGGATGGCGTTGTGACGCGAAGTTTTTCTCCTTTGTGTTCTTTCTCTTGCTCTCTTTCTGTAACTAAAGTCCCACACCTCTGGGGTCACATGTGGATGGAAAGTAAATCAGAGGCTGGTCTCACAGCTTTGCAATCAGAACTGGCCTTGTTCTTTCTTTTTATCCTATGCATGTGCAGCTACGTGGTACTGTGATATTTTGATTTGGGTGCAAGTAGAGCATTCTCTTTTGTCAGTGAAAGAACATGTGGGGGTCCTGGTAAGTGGGATGGACACTTCTGGGGCAGATGTGGCCGTGCGTGCGTGCGTGCGTGCGTGTGTGTGTGCGTGCGTGTGTGTGTGTGTGTGTGAGAGAGAGAGAGAGAGATTGAGAGAGAGAAATTGAGAGAGCTGCGTCTGAGAGTTAGGAGTCAGGTTTCCCGAAAGTGGGCACCTGGAAAATCCTGTGCCATATTGGCTATTGCTTCTTAAGAATGACATAATGGAGCTGGAGGAGATCCAGGAAAGGACAGCTGAATTAATTAAAGAGCTGGAATGGTTTTAAAAAACACTTTTATTTTCAAATTATAAAAGTAATATGTATTCATTATGGAAAATTTGGAAACTATTCAAGGCAAAAGGGAAAAAATTATGTATTATTCTACCATTCAGAGGTAGCAGGGTTTAATATTCTTTTTGTATTTCCTTTCTGTCTTTTTTTTATGTACACAAACATACATATAGCAAAATCGGTATATAAACAGGGTGGGACAAAGTAGGTTTGTATGGAAAAGAATACAGTAATTCATCAAGAATAATACGTCTGTGTACTCACAGTACATACAGGGTGCGGCACAAATAACGCCCCTTTTATTGCAGAATCATAACATAACAATATCACACTCAAGCACACCGTATGACATTTTAGGGAAATGTTCTAATTAAAACTATAAATTATTACACCCATATTATTACCCTACCAACCACACTCAAGCAGGCCTTACTTCTGCTGGAAAAAAAAATATATATGTGTACATACACACACACACACACACATTGTGTACCCTATTTGATACATGCTTTTTATCCTATTTAGTTTGTTATTTTGTCATTAAATATTTTTGATGACAAAAACGTTTTCATGGCTGTATAAAACAGCAATTAGTGGGTATATAAACTATAATACTTAGGTTTAGTGTATTTTTAGATTATATGTAATAAATTAATTACACATTTCCCTTTTTTGATGAAATGCTTTCTACCCAATCCTTCACGGGCGTTTCTGATTATTCCCTTAGGATCAATTCTTAGAAGTAGAGTTACGGGGCCAAGGGTTTTGAACATTTTTAAGGCTCTTGGCAGACTGTAGTACAGACATAGGAAATGAATTTAGAAGTCGGGGACCTGCCAGCACGCGAAGTTAAATGCCAGGGGAGACATGCGTGAAGTCCCCAAAAGCACAGAGGGTCTCAGGAGGTCAGGGAGTGATTTGCTAGCCAAGTCCTGAAATACCGCAGACACGCCACGGCCCTGGGAGCGCAGTGGGGGTAGCTCTGGGACCCACCCGTACGACGAGGGTGTGACTTGCTCCACGCAGGGGCGTCTGTGCAATTCTCTGCCTTGCAAAGTGGCAACTGGCTGAAAGCATGGGCTCCGTACGGTTTTAGGGGGTGGTCATGGGAGTGGAAGGGCGTTGTGGTGTGTTTGTCCTTTGGAGGTGGTGTCGTCAGGTGCCTGGAACTGAATGGCACGTCCTGAGGTGGTGGCCGCCACTTTGGTTGCGTGGTGCGGGGAGGGAAGGGATCTCTGTAGCCTCGATACCTGGAAATGATGACAGAGGACTCTCCTAAACTTCCCGAGTGGCTTCTGGACTCGCACAGTGGAAGCAGGAGCAAAGGATTTATCTTTGGGAAAAGACTCTTTTTCCTTAATCTTGGGAGGACGTCACTTTTGTGCAGATGTGATTCAGGTCATCCCCCCTATCTTTTTAGGGAGCGGTGATCGAAATACAGATATCGGCATGTGAAGCATTCTGTTTATTAATAGCAGTACTCTCCCAGGCTGGGGTGGATGACAGGACCCTTCGGGGCTGGTTGGTTGGTTGGTTTTTAATGTGAGGAGATTGGTGGGGTTTTTCTTGCGGTCTGGGAGATTTTGGGAAAATGGCTAGGGAGAAGAGAAGTCAAGAATCGGTTCCAGATTTGTTGAAATTTCTTTAGCATTGGACATCAGTTTCCCCCCTCCCTTTTTTCCTCCATTCCTCGTTTTCTGCCTCCCTCCTGCCTCTCTTTCCTACCTTTCCTTCCTTTCCTTCCTTTTACTGCAGGTGCAGGGAGGATTTTCAGCGTAAGGAACAATGAGCGGAAGTGTGAGCGAAACACAGCAGGGAAGAGGTGCAAATGAATTGTGGTTCTCTTTAATGTTCTTTACTATTATTCTGAAACAAAACATGTTTTTTTTTCAATTAAAAATCCAAAGACGCTTTTATTCGTATCAATGCAAAATCAAACATGCAGGACCCATTTTTTTCCTGTTCTTAAACTGGAAAATTTAAGGGAAACATGCTACCCAATTTGGGCTAGAGTTGGGGAAAAAGTCACTCCTGGCGGTGATGTTGCAACTTTTGTATTTAAATTTTTTTTTTCAGTTACAGTGTACTTTCAGTGTTATTTTGTGTTGGTGTCGGGTGTACAGGGTAGTGGTTAGACAATCACATACTTTACACAGTGATTTCCCCCCAATATTTCCAGTGGGCACCTGGCACCACACGTAGTGACTATGGTGTCATTGATGGCGTTCCCTGTGCTGTGCTTTGCATCCCTGTGACTGTTCTGTAACTGCCGATTTGAACTTCTTAATCCCTTCTCCTCCTTCCCTTAGTCTCCCAACCCCATTCCCATCTGGAAACAACCAATCTGCTCTCTCTGCATGTGAGTCTGTTTCAATTTTGTTTGTTCATTTATTTTGTCGAGAAAAATATTTAAAAAAATAAAATATTGTAAAAGCTGCATAGGAAACAGTAAGTACAAATTATTAGTTGCAATGCACAAACGATGAAGAATTAAATAGGTTCGCTTTGAGATGCTGTACTCTGTGAATTTCCTACGTCACAGGCAGGGAGTGCTGGTGGTGTGACCCCGACTCTGGGGGGAGAGGGGTCAAAAACGTTACAGAAAGCAAGTGGAGGGAAGGTCTTTCTTTTTCCCCTAAAGAAATTAGATGAAGTAATCATAGAAACCAAAGGAAACTCATCATCCTGCAAACGAGCTCTTGGAAGCTACTCAGTCGGGAGGAAGCTTCTGTAATTCCTGGCTGAGAAAGAGCAAGAAAATGATGCAGAGGTGATGGAAGATCTGAGTTCAGTCTCGTTGGGTTTGACTCTCTCTAGTCTCCCGGTGATTAGCATCAAGTCTCTGTTGCTTGACGCCTGAGCAGCCTTAATGCTTGTCCTCGTCTGCGTGCTTTGGCGTGGCTGTCAGTGACAGAAAGCCCACCGGGGTGATTAAAGAGGCTCAGACACCACCACCACCACCAGCCTAACCCTCCTGGTCCCAGCTCTCAAGTGGGCACAGGCAACTGCAGTTCTGGATCTCTGGAAGCTTCCGTCTAAGAGGCACTGACAAGGCGAACAAAGTGTGTAATGTTCAGTTGATGCTTACACTATGTATTTAAAAATCAGGTGATCAGTTTATATTTGATTTCAGGACCCCAGAGTGACTGCACCGGTGGAATGAGAGTGGTGTGAATGAAGGGTGACCTGGGTACAGGGGTCAAAGGTACAAACTTCTAGCTATAAAAGAAATAAGCCCTGGGATGTAACATACAGTGTGGTGAGTCTAGTTAATAATACTCGACTGTGTGTTCGAGAGTTGCACAGAGAGGTCTTAACATTTCTTAACACAAGAAAAAAAATTTCAGCTACGTGTGGTGATGGATATTAACAAGACTTATCCAGGTGATCATCTTGCAAAACAAAACAAAACAAAACAAAAATATTGAAACAACCAGCGTGAAATGAGAGGGCCGACGGAAACTCCTAAAATAAAGTTTGTTCTCTGTTATGCTGTAGAATTTACTTACTTACTATGTTTATTATTATTTGTCTCTACCTGGCAGAATGTAAGGTCATCAGGATACAGATCTTCCTTGCGTTACTACCGACGTCTTGAACCCTTGAGTTTGTGGTTGGAATCTATTGGATAAATGAATGTTTTGATATACGTCTCCAATAGTGTTCATCCATTTGTACTTATAACAATATACTTACATCTCACTTAAAATGCGCTTGACACCGTTCCAGCCTTAAATGTGTATTAGCTCATTGATAATCCTCTGACATAGGAACTACGTCATTATCTCCTAATTTTATAGAGGAAACTGAAGCAAAGAGGAGGAAGCAACTTACCTAAAGGACACCCAGCCATGAAGCATTGAAACAGTGATGGTAACCCAGGCAGCCTGCCTCCTGCATCCACCTCTTTGAAGTCTTTTTCCTCCCCAGGGTCTTGGGTCCAGGTGTCTAGTCAGCATTGAAGGTACAGTCTGTGGCTGTGAAATGGAGTGAAATGAATGGGCCGAGTCCTTTCTGACTTTTCCTATCCAGGACGTTGCCCTTCAAGTTCATTTCAGCTCAACTGAATTATTAGCACCTCTCAGTGTTGAGCGTTTAAGAGTCAGCCACACATATTAGCTTTTCATCTTGTACGGAAGATGCGACACAAAAGCAAGCAGTTCTTGTAACGTGTAGAAAGTGCAGTCACCATGAGAAGGGCACAGAAAGAAATGTTACAGAAATTCAGAGCGTGGTGCTGTTGTTTCCATATTTTGGGTTGAGAGACATGGGAAGATGGGACGGAAAGGTAATCTGGGCAGAGGGACCAGCATAAGCAAAGACGTGGAGGGCCAGCTAAGAAGGCCTCTTTTTACGTTGCTGTCAGGGCCCAACACAGCCAGAATCCTTCCTCTCAAGGGCCAGCAGAGTCCCCACTGAGTCCCAGTATGTCTGCCCTTTCATCGAGGTCAGGACGGAGTCTGCACACTGGTTAAGAGACCCTTAGCTGTTGCCCACACAGGTACCTGGCGGTTGACGGGAGTGCCCACAATCTGAGACTCTCTCTTCTCAGGGAGACTTGTAAGTCTTTTCTTTTTTTCCTTTTTTCTTTTTTTTGGTGAAAAGCAAGTTATATAGCATTTTGTAAAAAATCATGCTGCTGAGTAGGCTTGTGTAAATGAACATATTTTTTCTTTCTAGAAACCATCAAAGCTTTAATTACCTAACTCTAATGAAACTTGTCTCTTGCAGAAAACACAGGATATTAGCTTATTTTGTACTTGGCTCAACTTTTTTTTGTTTTCTTATACTGGGTGATCTTCTAGCTAACTCTCAGTTAAACTCAGGGGAAGCACTTCAGAAATGTTTTCAATGCAACAAGTATTTTATTGAGCACCTACTACATGCCAGTATGGCTTAGTATTTAATAGCAGAGGGCCCTGAGATCCAAACTGCCTGGGTCCATTCCTAACTCTGCCACGTACTAGGTGTGTGACCCTGGACCAGTTAACTGTCTTTTGCCTCACTTTCCCTGTCTGTGAAATAGGTAGTATAATAGTACCTATCTCCTAAGGTTTTTATGGGAATTATGTGCGGTAAAGTGGATACAGCATTGAGAACAGTGCCTACACACAGCAATGACTAAATACAGGCCAGACCTTAGTGTGTACTGAACACTGGCCAGGAGCTGGGGAAAGAGCTGCAACAGGCAGTGCCCTGGGGTCTTAGAGCCTGTCCAGTGGGGGAGCCAGACAGCACTCGGGTAACCAGCAAGAGGAGCCATCGCAGTATAAACGGAAGGGGCAGGCGAGGTGTTTTGCGAGTCATTATTGGCCTCTGCAGACGCTCTGGATGTTTTTGTTTTCTTACGCTATTAACATAAACCGATTCATTTAGCATCATAGATCCTCAGGGTCGAAAGACGCTTTCAAAGATTGCTCGCCCATTTCAGCGACCCAGGTAAGAGCTGTCTTCGTATGACACCACGGTCACGTCTGCTTCCTTCTCCTGCTCCATTCCTGCACCAGGAGCTCTGGTCCCCTCATTCCCTGGCTCAGCCTGGGGCGGCCCACGTTCAGGACGCCCCTGTGTGGTGATGACTCAGAGCCTGTCTGGGACAGGTGTCCTCAGCACTGGTCCTCAGGACGGAGCTGCTCTCTGCCTCCATTTGTGACCCATGGCATCCTGATTCCTGGACCTGGGCGTCGCTCCTTGACCACCTTCTGGGCCTGTGGCTGTTGGCAAGTCTGCCTGTGGTTCACCCGGGCTGTTGTGAGCAACAGGACAAGGAGGGGCGGAAAGCAGGGGCCAGGACCGAGGGCTAGGAGGGTAACAATCACCTCCCTCCAGTGGTCTCAGCCTGTCACCTGTGGGCCACCTGCATCAGGGTCACCTGGGGTAACTGTTTAAAATGAAGGTTCCTCAGACCCTGTGGGATCCAGGAATATACATATTTAAATAAGCGTCCAAGGTAATTCCTAGGGGACCACCTCCCCAAAGCAGAGCCCCTGTGCCTCTTGGAGCCCTGGTTGGAAAAAAATGCCTTTCCTTGCTGGTTCCCAAGTGTTGCACACCTACTGAAGTGGTTCACATCCTATGAAGATTATGATATACTAGGGAGACTAAACAGGTACTATGTGGTAAACATGAGGAGAAAGGTACCAAGTCCTGTGGAAGTTCAGAGAGAAAAGCAATTATGTAATTCCTGTTAGAGGCTCATTGTGGAATTTCATTTGGCTACTAGAAAGAGACCTGGCCACAGTGGCTTAAACAGCTTTAGAGTCTTATCTCCCGAAGACAGCATGCCAGCTCCAACAAAGTCATCTGGGAGTCAGGCTTGTTGCTTTTCCATCCTATATCCTTAGCATGTGTTTCCATCCTCAATATCACCTTATGGCTGCTGGAGTTCCAGACATCTCATCTGCATTCCAGAAAGGAAAGGAGGAAGAAGGGGAGAGGGTAAAAGGGACTCTTTTAACTTAGTTAGCTCCTTCTAAGCAGCTTTTGCATTTGTCTTATATAACACTTGGCTTTCTTCTTCTTGATGAGAACTTGGTTACGTGCCTATTCCTTACTATAGGGGAGGATAGAAAATGCAGTCTTTTAGTCACACTGAATGAAATCTACATTTTGTTACCAGGAAGGAAAGGAAGAATGATGATCTTGGGTCAACTGGCAATATCTGCAAATCCCACATATGTTCTAGAATATTGGACTTTTCTGCCATTATCTACTAGTATGGGTTCAGCCATTTATCCATTTAAGAAAATTTTATTAAGCATTTCTGCATGCTGACATAGATGCAATGGGAGTGAAGAGCAAAATTCTTTCCTTTCGTATCTTATGGTTGAGTCAGGAGGGGGGAAGAAACACTTGTACAAACTTGCAGTTTTTATAAGCCAAGCTCTTTGCTGAATCGATGAAACAATAGGGAGTTTGAGAACAGAGACAGGGCAGTTCATAACTTTATGGGGCAGAAATAATAGCCGTGGCAGACCATGTTGAGCAAAGATGTCCCCGGCGATATCTCCCATCCCACAGGCCTGTGCACAATGCGGCCGTGCCACTCCCTGAGGAGGTGGGGGCTGGCCTGCTCCCGGCTAATTGAGTGGGCTTGTGATTGTGATTTTGTGTTTGTGTCAACTATGAGTATGGCAGAAGGGATGCTGTGTGACTTCTTATTCTGGGTCACGAGAGGCTATGCAGTCTACCTTGTTCACTGAGACTCTTGTGCTGGGAGCCCCGAGATGCCCCTAAGGGTCTGAAGCTCCTGAGGCCCCCAAGCTATGACAAAGGCCTTTGAGTCATTCCAGCCGTGGCACCAGATGTGTGTGGGTGTGCCTCCCAGCTAGTCCAGCATCCAGCTGCCAAGTTGCCCCCGAGGCTTCGAGTCTTCCCAGATGAGGCCCAGAGAAGCCATCCCTCTTGAGCTTTTCTAAATTCCTGACCCACACACAACAAGGGCATGATGAGATGTTTATGTCAAGATGCTTAGTTTTGGGATATATAGTTACACAGCAAGAGTGGAAAATTAGCTGTTGCCTATATTATACTTTTTACTCTTCACAGCCTATGGGAAGGTAGCACCTACGTAGGTGCCAATACTATCTCCCTTTTACAGATGGAGAAACTGAGGCACTGAGAAGTTAAGTAACTTCCCTATAGTCAAACATCAAGATGTGATAGGTCCTAAGCATTCTGCCCCCAAAGTCTGCACATTTTCCTACTACACCCAACTGCCACGCCGCAGGTAAACGTGTGGTCAGGGGGCCATTCAGAGAATCACACTGTAGTTAAGTCCTGCTGGGTACAAGTGGCTCCTGAACGTCTTCCGAGCCAGGTCATCACAGCATAGGGATCGGGCCGCATTTACTAGTGACTCCCCACCGTCCCCGCCACCTACCTCCAGGACTGATAACTCATTCCTTGACCTGTAGTCTCCCAAAGGCATAATTCCACTTCCTCAGTTGGTCAGTTAATCTCTCTCTCGTTCTTACTCTTGTCCCTACTCTGCCTCTACATCATCATCCATCTTCTAGGCTCTGACACCACTTTTTGGGTAGCCCCTTGATTAGCTAGGATCCAGTCCAGCTCTGAGTAGCTGAAAACTCTACCGGCACGGCTAAATGAGGAAGAGATTCATTTTTCTCCTATAATAAGCAGTCTGGAGGTACTGAGAACATAATCCAGTGATGGGCACTAGCTCAAGGATGTTAAAAAGGACCAGCTCCTTGTGTCTTCCAGCTCTGCCATCTTTAGGGGGATGACTTTTGTCCTCATGGTGCAAGATGGCTGCTGCATCTCCAGGAGTTGTGTCTGTGTCCCAGGCAGAGAAGGGAGCAGTGAGAATGGCAAAGAGCAAAGTCTTCCCTTCTTTAGGCTTTGACCTTTTGGGAGGAGGAAGGAAGGGCATCAGGGAAGGGGAAACCTCTCTAGAAACTTCTACCTACATCTCATTGGCCAGAACAGTTTCATATTGCCTACTCTACACAGCCATAGCAGGGGCTGAAGTTCAGTATTTTGCTTTTTGGTGTCTGTGGAAGAGGAAATCAAAACATAGGTGGGTCAGAATATGGGTGTTTTGTGTGAGGCTCAACAAACTTTTTCTGTAAAGGATGAGATAGTAAATATCTTCGGCTTTGTGGGTCATATGGTCTTTGTCTACCATGGTAGCATGAAAGCAACCACAGGCAATACACAAATGGATGACTGTGGCTGTGTTTCAATAAAACTTTATTTATTAAAATAGTCAGTGGGCTGGATTTGGCCCATGGGCTATGGTTGCCAGCCCTGGTTTAGTGATTCAGACTCTAATATCTTCCATTGGATCCAAATATTTCAGCCAAAATGTAATTCTCCCAAATTGGGGTGCAGACATCCCTGAAAGATGAAAGTGGATAATGGATCTCAAGATGATCTGGTGATCCCAGGGATGACCAGATGCTGATAACCTCACAGAGTGGCCCATCCCTTCTGTGATATTCACTGTGTGTCCCTCCCCAAATCACAGGGCTGGCCACAGAGATGATCAAGAGCCACCCCAGCTGGAGAAGTAAGAATGCTACATGCTTTACATAAAAATCGGAGGTTTGAGTGGGCATGTAGGATTTACTCAATGTCATAAATAGGTTCTCATTTTCTTGAGCTCTTTGGTACCCAGAGAATAAACGAACAGTAGATGTTTGGGGTACAGAAAGTGCCTCTGATTTTCCTAGCCTCACACAATTTCACATTGGTATCGCGCTTCCCCTTTGCTAGAGTCGAAACAGCATTGGGGCGGTATGTGTGATATGATCCCCCATCAGACCTTCGTGTTTATCGTAAAAATATGGCAATATTATCGCAGGTGTAAACAGAGTTACCAAGGAAGCCAGTTTATCATAATTAGCTGTTTATTCCTGTGTTTCTCTCTCTCTCCCTTCCACCTGAGCTTTCTTTAGACTGAAAGGTGTGGTAAGCTGTTATCAGCCTGGGCTCAGTGGCTGATTAGGTCCTAATATTGGTTCATAGAATTACAGCGCTCTTCTTCATAACTATGCTGTAATGCACTGTCTGTACTTATGACGGACAGACACAGTGGCGGGACAACTGGTTTATTCTGTGTGTTTTACATAGTCAGAATGCCTGTCCCAGGGCAGTGCTAGATCAACACCCAACAGACAGGAGATAAAACCTTTTGGTCTATCAAAGACTTGGGGCTCTTTCTCGTACAATAGGAAGTTGCTTCCTGGTTGGGGTTTCCTAGTTCTGCAGGATTTTTCTTATTTTGGTTGTTCATTGTAACAGAGGCCACTAACTGGTGTTCCTACTCCACACTGACGTCCTAGAGCAGCGGTCCTTTTTCTGTAAAGGACCAGGTAGGAAATATTTCAGGTCACATACCCTCTGTCGCCAACTACTGAGCTCTGCCTTTAGAGCAGCAAGGCAGCCATAGTAATGAGTAGGTGAGGCTGTGTTCCAATAAAACTTTATTTATACAAAGAGGTGGCAGGCCATATTCAGCACACTGGCTGTAGTTTGCTGACACTGGTCTAGAGCCTCAGGCCCTCACTCAGCCAATGAACTTGCAGTTGGGTTTCTTTAAGTGAGACCAGCACTAGGGGAGGGCCGAACGAGCCACCAGGAGCCCATGTGCTCCTACCCAGTTGTCTTCTGGGCACATCTCTTCCTGCTTGTCAAGCTCTCATCAAGGAGGGGGAGTGTTTCACAGTGACCCTCTCCCCACAGAGGGCGGGGCTAGGGGTCAAATGACCTGCAGCGAGTCCTGACTTGGACACCTCGCTGGATGGCATTTTCTCGTCTGTAGTCTGTTCTGCCGACTCCAAAGAGCTGTAAGAGTCGACAGAGGCAATGAGTGGGGAGGGCTCTGTGAATGGTCAGCCGCCAAACCGTACAGCCACAGGAGGTGTGGCTGCTGGGACATCGCCTTGAAGCAGATGTCGCAGAGATGACAGCAATGACCCTTTTCCAGGTTCTAGACCTTCACCCATTGGTTCTGGTTCTATGCCTTGGTATTTTCCACTAAGATTCACCTCTTTCACTTGACAGTTTTTTGACACTTGAAGATAGAGGTCAATGTCTCCAAATTAAACATTGCCAGTTCTTCGAGCTGTTTCTATATGATGTGGTTTCGAAGCTTTTCACTGTCCAGGTTGCTCTCCTCCGCACAAGTTCTGTTTCCTCAAATCGCCTCCTGATTGCTATGTCCACAATCGGACACGACATTCCATGCATGTTCTGACTAGGACAGGGTAGGAGTATCATCTCCTTTGTTCTAGATGTAATGCTTCTGTTAATGTGGCCTAAAATCATGTGACCACATAACAATGTTGGGTTTTGAGTTGAAGCTGACTAAGACCTTTTAAGTCTTTTTTTTCACATTTACTCACTCATGGCTACCCAATCCTGACTAGTACAGATTAAAGTTTACTTGGATTTCTGATTAAATTTTTTGGCTGGAGTTGGCTCTTTAACATAAGGTCAAAGTCCTTCGGAACTGTCACTTTGTCACTATATATATTAGAGAAACATTGATTGGTTGCCTCCCACATGTGTCCTGACTGGGGATCGAACCTACAACCTTTTGGTGCACAGGATGATGCTCCAACCAACTGAGGCACCCCTCCATGGCTGGGTAGTGTGTTTTAAGGAGTAGGCTGACTGTGATGTCAACCATATCTTCCCCCAGCCCACCATGCATTCTGTTGTCGTCAAAGACTTAGCCTCTAAGTCAGTGCTACCCAGCTTTTACTTGCCTGTGAAGCGATAGGGAGCTTATGCCAGAATGCACATGAAAGCATTGTGTTGAGGATGTCTAAGCTGAGCCACGCACCGTGCTCAGGAACAGAGCTGATTTGGATTTGCAAATAGGCAGTCAGTCGTCTTTAAACCACATGTTGCCTCCTGTGGCTCCCAGTGACACTCTAGGGACTTGACTGGAACCTTAGAAGCTGGCTTAAAGAGAGTCAATGAGAAGAAACAACATCTTCAGAGAGAATAAAAAGGATCACGGTGATTCGATGAAAATTATCCTTGAGGTCCCGTCTAAGTTAGGGGCCTAATGGAAAACCTCTTCGGTCCGGATTTCTGTGATTATTCCATGCGTGTCTGTTGATTTCTTAATCTGTGAGCTGCACTGTGCTAAGCACTGGGGGCTCTACATTTAAATAAGATACGGGCTGAGTCATAGTTGGGGAGCCCGAAAAGCAAGCAAATAACAAATTGTGGCATAGGCTGGTGGGTGTCCTCCCTGCCGCCCTCTATTCTCTCCTTTCGTCTTGGTAACAGAATCCTCATTTTTTAATTCATGGCAGCAACATCCTCAGGTAAAAGACCACATATCCCAGCACACCTTGCAGTTGTACTTGATCATGTGATTTCCAGCAATCCTGTGTCATGTGGGACCTTAAGGATGGGAGTTTCCTGGGAACAGAAACACAGCAGGAATCCATCTCTGATGACTTTGGGGCGCCCCTAGCCCCACTAACTATGAACTTCTTTTACATGAGAGAATAAATCCTTGTGTGTTCAGGCTCTTTCTGTATGCAACTAAACCCCATCCTAAGTGACAGAGAATTAGATGCTTGGGAGGTGGTTGAAACAGAATTTAAGGTGCAGTATTGACTGAGTGGAGGGGGTGGGAAGGCAAATTTTGGCACCCAAACCGGAAAGCTGGTGCAGCTAGGTAGGCGTTGGGAGAGCATTTGATTGCGTTGCTGCCTGCTCTGACTGGGGAAACAAATCACAAGCTGGCTGCAGCTCCTGCTGTAGGGGAAGTGGCAGAAAAATCTTCAAGAGTGCTGGTGTGCCGTCTCCTCGCCACTAGCAAAGCCCTGCAAAGGAGTGCTGGCCAGGCAGAGGGCAGATGAGGAAAGACGTACTACTAGGAGGTGCGCTCCGCCTTGAGGCCTGCAATCTGAGTTTGTTGGGAATCCTAAATAGGAAACTTTGCTGGCTCTTTATAGTGGCTACAGAACCAAAACCTTAACAGGAAAGAAGGCTGGTGCCCACCGTGGCAGAGACAAGGTTAAGGATGCTGTCTTCCCATAGTGCATCAGAACTTATTTCTGTTAGAGATTAAACCCTGGTCTTTAAGCTTCGGATATTTGGGATTTTCTGTTTATGGAGTGGAACTTAATCTTAATTGATACTTGCAGTCTGGGAGCCGATTATGGAGGTTTTCTTCTGTCGTGTTGAGGACTTGGTACATTTTTATCCTCTGCGCAGGGAGAGAGGCCATATGAGACTGGGCTTAGGGAGGCGAGGGGCAGGAGAGCTCTAAGATGCTGTGGGTTACAGGTTATGAGCAAGGCCTCCGATTCCATCCCTTCCTGCACCTTGGCTTGTGGGGCTCCTGACATTTGCCATTACACTCGTGTTCCTTTCATCTTGAAGGCATGTCCAACGTTGAAAGTCTCTTCTTAATGAATTTCAAACACTCGGAGGAGGGGATGGACCCAAGAATGCCGCAGCTCCTGGCAGTT
Source organism: Desmodus rotundus (assembly GCF_022682495.2). Lineage (NCBI taxonomy): Eukaryota > Metazoa > Chordata > Mammalia > Chiroptera > Phyllostomidae > Desmodus > Desmodus rotundus. The sequence goes on from NC_071398.1 coordinate 86,012,491, forward strand.
GGCAAAGACCCTGGCCCCATGGGCCGAGCGAGGCAGAGATGCCTGGGAGTGGGAAGGGCACCCACAGGGAAAGGAGGAGGTGTCATGGAGAAATGTGGGCTCACAGTTCTTGGGCTCACAGTTCTGCCCAAGGCTGGTGCTGCCTGGGATTGGGGGGTCTGGAATGTACTTTTTAGTCAAACCCACTCTCTGAGGCTGAACCTGCGCTGCGTCAGTGAAGTGGAATTTGATCCATGTAGACAGCTGATCTGGACATTTCTGGCCTGGATTATTTGTTTGACTGTCTCCCCTGATCAAATTAACTGGATAATTGCCAAACCTCTTCTCAGTTGTGCTCCCTTAGGCAGCTGGTGCAGCCAGCGGGATGGGGTGGGCCTCCAAGGACAAGCCAGTTTAGAGAATTAGCACCTGCTTGCTACCTGGTGGGCCCTGGGGAGCTGGCCATTTAATTGGGGGTGAGGAGGGAGGGCCTGGGTGGAGGGAAGCGGCTGATAGATGGGCCTCCACTCTCCTGGCTTCATAAGTAAAACGATATAACAGTGATGCAGCTTGCACCTTCCCAGGTAACCCTCCAGCCCAGTAGGTCAGGCGGTGCCTGACTGCACGTGGGGAGCTGCCTTAAATCACCCCGACTCACTGAGGTGTGCATGTTGAGGGTACCCCAGAATCTTATCTCTCAGCAGTTGTTGTGTGGGGAGATAAGTTTCTTAAACTCTAGGGCCAAGAAAAACTTAAACAGTCTGTGAAACAGACAGGGAAAGACGTCTTTCTCTCACCCCTTCTCGGGGTGGGTGGGACCCCAGGCACCAGCACACTCTGGGCCTTGGCGCTTTCTCCGATTGCTTTGCGTGTCTCGTCTCCTCGACCAGGATACATTTTCTTTAAGAGCATGCTTCTTTATTGGTTTCCTTAGCACCTAGCAGTGTGCCCGGCCTATGATCAGTGCTCAGAGAGCTGGTTGGCCAGTCGCTTAATTCCGTAAGATTTATTGAGCACTTACTACGTGCCCGTACACTCTAGGGAGAACAAAGATGGTCAAGGCTAAATTTATGAGGAGCGCCCTGGTTTCATGGAGGGACAGGTGATCGCAGTGCATGTGGGGAGAGAGAAGGCGGTTTTGAATGGAAGTGATATTTGGGGTATAGAACGGCATGGGACACCAGCTCACTCTTACTGAGGCAGAGCCCTGTGAGGGCTGAGCAGACAAAAGAGGTGTTATTAGCCCCAGTCAATAGAGGACAAAACCTGGGTTTGGAGAGATTAAATGACTTGTTCAAGGTCATGCATTAGCACCAATGCATTAGCACCAGTCAGGGATTAAGACTCAGGTTGCTGGCTCCCATTGCATTTCTAGATTGGCCCCTTTATAATGAATTGCATCTTAGTCTTGGAGGGGATGTTATTGAGTATCTGAATGAGGCAGAGATCTTGAACTTGTGTTTGGTAGCCTGAGGCAATCTGCAGATGGGTTTGTTAATAGGTTCAGGAAATGTTGTTATTTTAAACCAAACCAATATTTAAAATTCAGGGTATTTCAGATAAAGATTCAGATTGCCGGGTTCACTTTAAAAAATGAGAATATCTACATAACACTCCCACAGAAGCACAATGTGCCAGTGCCCAGCGGTGGCTGCTTGCCCTGAAAGGGGACACAGCTCTCCGTCAGCTGAGGCAATCTGCCCCCACCCTCCTGCCCCACTCCTGGCCTCACCTCTTCCAGCCTTGGAACTTGGGAGCCTGGGGTTGAGGGACCAGACTGCAAAACCCCCCCTAACTCCTACCCCTGAGTGTTCTTAATGAGCCTGTTCCAGCAGACAGAGCAGTGGACCGGGAGTCAGAAAGCGTGGGCTGTTGCTTCCTCTGTGATTCCGGCCAGACCCCTTTCCCCTTCCTCACTGCAGAGTGCGTACCGACCCCAGCCTCTGCGTAGCTCCCGGCATTTCTGTGTAGTGGCGCAGGCAGTAGAGGAGAAGCTCTTCATAAACCGTTGCCCAAGAGGGAAGGACAGACCGGTGGTTGTGATGAATGAATGGTTGGGGTCTGCAGAGAGAGGGGGTGGCTGCCTGTACCCCTACATCCCCTGGGCCAAGGTGTCCCGCCTGCCTTCTAGCTGGGTACCGGGAAGTGGATGTCGACAGGTATAGGCCCAGCTGCTGATCCAATGACCCAAATGTCGCATCAGATCCACTGAGAACCCACCAGCCAGGCGGGGAGGTGGGTGCAGGAGGCTCCCGGAGGCCTTTGTCAGCAGAATCCTCGGTCCCAACGCATGGGCTCGTGGCCTGGCCCCGAGGGCCCGTCCTGGCAGGAGGAGCGACTGGGCGTCTGCCTGTCCTGTCCAGCTCTGTTCCCCGTGAGTTCCGCAACCAGCACCCTCAAACCCTTTCTGTCAGACTCCCTCTGTCAGGAACTTCTGCTTTGTCATTTAAAATAGTTTGGGAACTTCAGATGTAGCCGGGTGTCAGAGCAGTTTATTTGGTCTGTAGGCGTTTTTGTTTTTAAAATTCATGACAAGTCCCTTGCAACATGTTTTATTGTATTTTCACCACCTGTTCTACCTTGGGGGTGGTTTTAAAATCTGGGACTCTCTATCTATCTGTCTCTTTTTAAGTTTCCTTATTTGCCATTTGTGTGTGTCTTACAAACACACACGCAATGTGAATTTAAATATGGGAATGGAATATACATATCCCTCTTCCCCTGTGGCTCGATTGGCTTTAAATTATGGTTGTAATGTTGAAGGTGAATGTTTTACCAGGCTAATTATGGAGTTTTAAATGAGACACCTGTAAAACAAATAAATACTTGAAAAACCTTTTTGCCCGTGTAAAGTGCTATCTCTCTGAACACTAATAGCAAAAAATATATATATCACAATATTTAATCCTCTAAGGGAAAAAAGCCTTTGAAAGCTTTACAAGTTCTTCCAGTTTCCCACTGAAGTGGAACAGAGAAGTAGCATGCCCGTTTTTACAGATGGAAGTTCAATGTCTATACGAGTAGCTGGAGGAATGTTGTGGCGGGGGGGGGGGGGAAGGGGGGAAGGGTACCATCCTCAAACTCGTAACACCCATGTAATTATTTGCAGTATTTCTCTGTCAGTAGGACAAGGAGCCAAGGCATATTTATAGCACTGTATTTCATTTCCTTTCTCTAAAAATACAAGTACCATACATTTAGGTTTAATGATGGTCTCATTTGAGCACCTGGATCCAACTGTGCCTGAAGCCTGCATGAACTTTTAAGTTATGCAAGCCAATGAATTTTCTCTGGGCTTCTACTTGAAACTAAAGAAAAAAAAATCTAAAAACCAACAAGCAACCTATGCTATCAGAGTTAAGCTTTTAACATATCATGACATCAAAATGTGAGGTGGTTGTTAGCATCTCTACTTTTGTAATACTAGGTGAACCCCCCCATATATTATGTGGACTATCCTATTTCTTATGAAACCAGGTCGACAGGTATATAAGACTCAAATGAAATCAAGCTTCTTTTAGAAGAGATTAAAAAAGTGGTGTGCTGTGTTTTCCATAATATCATTGGGAAATATTTGTTAGGGTCCCTGTCATGGCGCCCTTGTACTGAGATTTTCAGGAAGGATTTTGTTTGTGGCATTGAGCTATTGGCTCTCTCTTTGTTGCCATGGGAACCAAAGCTCCCCAAGGGCAGTCAGAGAGCCCTGCATATCCTCAGGGGGCCTCTCTTCCTTTTGCGAGGGAAGTGGTCTGTAGTCCCACGTGACTACTGACATGCAGAACAAGCAGAATAATATGCATAAATCCCATAATTTATGCAAGTGGAATTTGCAGAGTAATGTCCTGGAATAAATACGAAGCCAGGATCTTGCCATGGGTAAGAACGTGGACTTTGGTGTCATAGAAACCTAACTTAAGCAAACTGTTTGACCTCTCTGAGAATCCATTTCTCCACCTATCAATGAAAACACTATGACTGTTAGCACATGCTCAATAAATGGCAGCCATTCCTATTACTTCCCAAAAGTCCGAGCAGATAAATCTGGGATCCGCTGCATGCTAGAATCTTACCGTGGAGATTCCTATTGTCCGTTAGTATATTAAAGACTTGGGGGAGTCCGCTAGTAAAGCAAACTGATTGCTTTTGTTTATCCAGGTGTTTTCAAATCTAACTGATATAAAATACTTTTCTCCCTTGTTTTCCTACAGTACTGGGGGGTCCCATGGAACACACTTTGAGAAACCCCAGGGGTGAGTAACCTGTAATAATCGAGGGGGGATTCATTAGGCCACCACTAGGGGGTGTGCCAGCCAAGTTTTCTGATTCTCAGTCAGAAAACAGGGTTTGCTCTGGGCTTCCAGAGGATAGAGCCTTTGAAGGCTCTGCTGGGGAGGAAGGCGAGACCAAAATGGTAGTGGTTTAGGGGAACAAGGGAAGTGAAGTGGTCACGCCATGTGGGAAGAGGGGAGAAGTTTGCCTGCCCTTCCTTTCTGTTAAGACAGGCAAATGTCTGACCTTTGGATGATGGGTCAGTAGAGACCCCAGGCAGTGGCAACGGGAGGCACGACTTGGAGGCCAGGGCATGGCAGGGGTGGGGACAGTGAAGTCAGCCCCACAGCAGAGCACCAGAGGCCTCTGGGGGGGGGGAGTGTGTGTCACAAAGACCTAACATTTTCCAGGGTATTGGTGTCTATGTCTTCTAATAGGAAGGTTTTATATTACATATAGAATATATTTTTAATATTCTTCCTATTAGACATGGAATATATATATTTAATAAATACGTATTTTCTATTAACAAAATTTTTCCATCAACCTTGTGCAAAGGATGATGTTAATGTGTAATGAGTGATGGATCTGCAGGTGAACACTGAGGCTAAAACATAATAGAGCCCTGGCTGGTGTGGCTCAGTGGTTGAGTACCGGCCTGTGAACTAAAGGGTTGCTGGTTCGACCCCCAGTCTAGGGCACACGCCTGGGTTGCGAGCCAGGTCCCCAGTTGGGGGTGTGCGAGAGGCAACCGCACACTGATGTTTCTTTCCCTCTTTCTCCCTCCCTCTCCTCTGTTTAAAAATCAATAAATAAAATCTTTATTAAAAATGTTCCTAGTAGAAAATTTGGGAAGTTCAGAAAAGCAGAAAGAAATCAGTTGCTCTCAGATCCCCCCACAACCTTTTGAGGTATGTGGGGGACGTATAAGTAATTGGGTATTGGAGGGAGCATGCATTGGCTAGGGTTCTTCTGGTTACAGATGGCAGAAGTCCAGTGCCAACGGCTTGGGGCTAAAAGGAGGCTTGATTATAGGGATCTGGGATTGTTCGTCTCAGGGACTCTGAGGGCAGAAACGTGCCAGGCCTCAGGAACAATGGGAGCAGCAGGGTCAGGGCACCCTCTTCCTCTGCTCTTGTTTCTCCCTCACAGCACCTGGTCCCTCAGGCCTCTGCTCTCTGTGGGTTACTGCCGGGGTCTCTGTCCCCCAGGGCAGGACACATGGGCCCACATCTGCAGCTCCTGGGCCCTCGGTCTTATTGTTTCTGCTACCAGAGAGACAGATTCCCTCAGTTCCAGTTCCAGAATTACTGGGGAAGGAGAGGATTGTCCTAGCTGGGGTGAGATGTCCACCCTGGACCAATCAGCTGTGGCCAGGAGCCAGCCATCTGCGCATAATGGTTCTTCTGTGCAAGAGTGTGTGTGTGTGTGTGTGTGTGTGTGTGTGTGTGTGTGTGTGAAGTCCCCCGAAAAGCTGGAGGTGGGGAGGAGAGGAGATCCTGGCAGACAAAACATTATCTAGAACTGCGTGTATTTTCTCTATTTATACAGCGGTGATGAAACTGTATGTAAATGAATCCTGTTTTTAATCAAATTTTGTCACCCACATTTCCTCAGTCCTTACGATTTTTGTACATGGCATTTTAAATTATTGTATTCAATTATTTGGATTTGCTTAACCAATTTCTAACAGTTAGTTAGATTATTTCCATTAGAAATTTATTAATAATAATTAGTAATGCTATGATAGAAAGAAATTTTCCTGATTTATGTGAGGATTACCTACATTATTGTGAATAAAAATAATTAGGATTTGGGCCCTGGCTGGTGTGGCTGAAATGAGGTGGTTGAGTGCTGGCTTGCGAATCAAAGGGTCACTGGTTCGATTCCCAATCAGGGCACATGCCAGGGTTGTGGCCAGGTCCCCAGTAGGGGGTGCACAAGAGGCAACCACACGTGGATGTTTCTCTCGCTCTCTTTCTCCCTCCCTTCCCCTCTGTCTAAAAATAAATAAATAAAAATCTTTAAAGAATATAGGATTTGGCCCCACTGTCGCGCTCCTCATCTCACAGGTGATACAGACTGTTCTGGATCTCTGCTCCTACGTGGCTTCCCTTCTCCTTTCTACTCTCCCCCCAAGCCAGAAATGGTGCTGGGAGTTGAGGGTTGAGCAGTGTGGAAGTGAGCGGGCAGGAATACAGCGTGGCTGGTCACCTGAGGCCTTAGGTCTGTCTACCTTGACCCCGCCTGTTATCCTTCTGGGAACAGGTCTTAGTAAAGTGAACCATTTGAGAATAAACCCTTCCCCTTGTAACCTAGGAAGTGAGCAGTCCCAGAGTCAGGCATCTCGGGAGTGAGGCTCCACTCGCTCCTGGTTGGGCTGGCCAATGTGGGGGGGATCCAAGAAGGGGGACTAGCCGGGGACCTGAGCACAAGTGGGCTCCTCAGTCTCTGTGCAAGTCACAACCACCCTGCTTTGGGGAGCAGGCAAGAGTCTCCCAACTTAGTTAGTTAGTCTGCCCCGTTCTCCTCCGGGAAGGGAAGTCTCAGAATGTTCATGGTTTTTACCATCCTGGGACTTTTCCCAAGTTGGAGTGAAACATTTGCTCAGGTTGAAATGTAGCTTTCAAGGCCCTTTGTGGGATAGTGAGATTCCCTGAATGTGGGGTCCTTGGATGTTTTCTCGTGGAGAGCAGAGTTGCTGAATGTGATACCCTTCGCTGCAGAGTTCAGACTAATTGAAGGAAGCGCCCTTGCATGCCGCGGGAAAGGGACGGAAGCTAAAGATGGTGTCGTGCTGTGTGCCAGGCGTGGTGTTGGGCGCTTTACGTTTTTTCCTACTGAGGTGCTAAACGGGGCTCCCTCAGCCTGTCCTCTCGTGTCGATCCGGCTGGATGTTTGGAGGTGTTCTGTTATTTCAGGTGATCTCTGTTTTGGGGGGAAGGTTCAGAATGTCCTCTGCCATTGTTTTTCTGCATTTACAACACTTTCTATTTGTGGAATACGATGGTTTTTATTAGATATTCCAGTTCCTTCTGTCCTGGGGTGGCTCCAACTGATGTTTTATCACTCTTATTTGTTTGGAATAATAATAAATGCATAATAACACTAACTGCCGTGACTCCAGGAGATGGAACATTTCTCAAGCTAGGGCTGCATTTAATTTTGTTTTGGAAATTGCTGAAATCATGCAGTGCAAGAGGGCCAAGAGATACTACATTTCTGACTGGGGCAGGGCAATAGGAAATAAAAATATTCTTGCTTCGTTGGGAGGAAGGGAGGGAGGCTGGTACCTCAATATGATGCTGACCTCCACGGTGAGGTCATACCTCTAAGCTTGAGAACACATCTTGGGTATAGAGGAAAATCCCATTTATTTGGACTTTCTACTACAAGCCAGAATTTAATGACATTGATCTATACTTTTATACCATCTGGGGAAGAAGTGTTTGGTAAACAAAGAACAAACAGGATAGAAGGAACCCTGTTTAACTCCTATAAAACAACCACTTCGGCGGCCCTCTGCCTGGTTAACCCAGGGACTGCTGCCTGTGGTTAACGGAGGTTTGTGCCGTCTCCAAACAATAACGCGGCATTTCTTACAGGACAACCACACTGCGGCTTTCTCCTAATTCAGAGCTCCCTCTGAGTACGGAAAGCTTTAGCCAGCAAGGAAACCACCGAGTCCTTTGCACTAATTGGCTTTGCTCAAGGGGTTATGGCGAGTCTCTTAAATTTTTAGTCACAGTTTCCTCATCGATAGAGTGAGGGTAATAATGGGCTCTCCGTATGGGACTGCTGGGAGGATTAATTGAGCTAGTTAATGGAAATCGGTGGGACAGGGACTGGCATGTTCAGGCGATGGGCAGGCCCAAAGCAGTTGTCCGCTGCGTCATGTTGGTGTTCTGCTGGGTCAGCGTAGCAGTGAGCCGTGTTCCCTGAGCAGGCAGCAGGGATGGCGGGAGCGTTTGGAGGCGTATTGAAAAGGGAACGGGAGGCTGATGTTTACTAACCCTGACTAGTAGCATGTAGCATGTACTGCCCCACCATTACTTCACAAATAATAACCGAAGTTTGAATGCTAAGTGAACGAATGATCACAAAGTACAGAATATTTTGTCTCCTTTGGAGCCCAAGGGAGTGACTCTTGCCAAGCAGGGGCAGCCTGTGTGTAAGGGAGCCAAACTCCGTCCAGCGCACTGACCTCCCCTGTGCACGGGGAGCTCCGCTTGCACAGGCTGCCTGCCATGTGCCCTCTGGAGAAAACGCAGCCTGGGAGTGATTTATGTTGGAGTCTGCGGGAACCAGGTGGCCCACCGAGTGAAAGCTGGGGGGAGACAGACCCACCATCAGTCCTAGGGGAGAAGTGTGGCCATGGCCAACTCCCAGGGTCTCAGCAAAGGTTGGGGTGTCCCCTTCAGATGGCCCTACGGTTGTCTGACTTCAGGAAAGTCCCCTGACCTCTCTGCGTCCTCCCTTCACTCTGTGTAAAATGGGGGAGGTCATGTCTACCTTGCAGGATTGTTAAAGGCCAGAAATCGTACCTGAAAGTGTACAACTCGGACATAACAGGTACCCAGCTGGAACTGTGTCCTTCCAGTCCTAACCCCGGCTCCTCAACACGGGATCTTATTTGGAAATAGGGTTGTTACTGACATTGTTAGTTAAGATGAGGTCATACTGGAATAGGGCGGGCCCCTAGTCCAGGATGAATGATGTCCTTATAAAAAGGGGAAACTCGAACACAGTGACAAATACAAACATGGGGAGAATGCCACGTGAAGAGGAAGACAGAGATCAGGGTTTTGCCTCTACACACTGGGGAACTCCAGACATCCCCAGCACACACCAGAAGCGGTGAGAGAGGCCTGGAACAGACTCTGCCCCACCGCGCTCAGGAGAGTCCAACCCTGCTGACGCCCGGTCCCGGCCTTCCAGCATCGGGGGCTGTGAGACAGTAAATTTCTGCTGCTTCCGCCCTCCAGGGCATGCAGCCTGGCTTCCGCAGCCCGAGAAAACTAAGACACCAACCCACAGGAGCCCGTCCTGGTAATCACCGTGGCTCCTTCTGTTGCCCGGCTTCTGGCGCTTCGTCCCAGGCACCCAGCAGGCAACCAGAGCCACTGTTTGGAGGGGTGCACAGAGGGATGCATGGTGGGGTGGAATGACGGGTGCTGAGACCAGAGAAGCGGTGATGCTCCCTTCGTGTCTAAATGTCTCTGCCACTCACGGCTTGGCCTGGGCAGTGTCTTCCCAACCCCTCCGTCCTCTCTTGTCCCTGTGCACATCCCCTGCCCCTCCTCTGCCCATCCCCTGCCCCTCCTCTGCCCACAGGTTCCCTTCTTGCCCATCTGTGCCGTGGGGGCTTCGAGAAGACTATTTCTCCAAGTCCCAGCAAGGCTTTTGGATCCGTCAAATAAGGATGCCCGGCTTGGCGAGGGCTGGCCGTGAGTCGGCAGGATAACTCCCTGCCCTTGGCCAGTGCTTCTCCAAAGTGCTTTCCTAGCTATTGGCTCTCGGAAGTACCACACAGGGCAGGGAGGTACCTGGGGCAAATGGGGTTCCTGGGACCGTGGAAAGGGGGTTGGCAAGCAGCGAATAACTATGAAGAGTGACAGGCAGGAAGCAAGATGGTGGTGTTCTGGTTTCTTTAAAATTCTGTGAGCCTAGGGAAAGCAGGAATGGAGTCTCCTGGAAGGGTGTGGGGGTGGCTGTAGAGCACAGGGTCTATTTTCCTTTTCCTTTTTTCCCTTCCGTCTTTGCTCCATGTCTTCTGTGCATTGCTTTCCTCTCCTCTTTACCCGGGTGTTTCTGGGGCCAACCTTCTGTTGCACCCCCCCACCCCGAGCCCTCCCATTAATCTGGTCCGGTTCCCGGCTGTGTGATGTAGTGGTGTTGCCCGCCCTGAACAAGAGCAGTGGGGTGGCAGGCGGGGCGAAAAAACCGTCCGATTTGCTGAAACGCACCTTAAGAGCAGACCCGTCCCCGTTACTGAAGGTATCAGCTGGGTCCTGCCTACAGTTATGTCAAACAAAGTGTGCTGCGAAATGCCAACTCTCCCTTTGTGCTGTGACACCAAGAGCTGCCAAAAGATATTAAAAAGCTTGCATGAACTAGGTGATGGCAGCTGTAACTATCTAAGTTATTGCCTGGCAGCTGCCGCGCTGCCTCACTGCTGCTGGCTGCCTTTATGGTTGGTTCTCCATTTGTTTGCCCTTCCTCTAGCAACCAGAGCACCAAGCCCGGGTGGTGGGCGCATCGCCGGCCCAGCCCTCTCTCGGGGGTGCGGGAGAGGAGGCTTGCAGCTAGGGGCCGTGCAGAGACACCCTTGTGCAGTTCCTAGGAGAACTTGTGTTTCCCTTGGCCCGGCCCCAAGCCTGGTTTTGCATCGGTCAGCTCGACTCCAAGGAGCCTTGGCCGAGTGGATGGCACAGAGGTGGGCACGCACACCCAGGCGCACACACCAAATGCGGCTTTTTGTGTTTGTGTGTTTGGGTTTTTTTTTTTTCTTTCCCTGTTGGCTCCGAGCAAGCTAGAACAATATCGCCAGCTCTGAGCCCTGCCAGTCCTACATCTGCTCCCTAAAACCTCCAGCAAATAAGAATACGGTGGGGTTGTTTAACCAACACTTACAATATACACACTTTGCAGCTTCTCTTCCCCTGGGTTGCCCAGGCTCAGAGATCCGGATGCTGGTGGCAAAGGGTTGAGAGATAAGGGGCTAATGATCCCTGTGGGCACCTGTCTCCGAAGCCTCCTTCTCTGGCACGTCGATCTGTGGCATAAAATACATTTCATTGTCACGGGCTTCGGGGAAGGTGTCTGTACCAGGCTGGTTTTTTGTATTCTTCTGCTGAGTTTGGTCTTTTCAGCTGTCTGTTAAATAATTCATACAGCTCATGAAAGTAATATTTCTGGGATGTAGGGGGTTCCATTTTTCCAATTCCATTTCATTCTATCTTTTTTTTTTTTTGAAGTGGTTGTGGGGAGAACTTGGCAGGCATAGCCTGAGTGGTATAATAAAACCTTCTATCTTTTCCTCTCACCTCTCCAGCTCAGGTTGAGTGGGCAGGAGGGGTTGGTGAACTTCAGTAGGCCAAGTCAAGGTCAAGGATGGGGTGGGAGGTTGGTTTTCTTCTCAGAGTTCAGCCATTAATAGGAGAACCCAAGGCATAGGCCTTTTTCATTGCTTTTAGAGTCACTTTTCTGCTGGGAGCACCTTTCTTTTCCATATGCTCTCAAATCCTTGCCCACTGCCTAGCATGGGGCTTGGCCCCTGGTAGATAGTCGCTGAGCGTCCAGCAGAATGGGTTGAACTGAGGCCATTTGGGAGGAAGGCAGGACTCAGCGTATTTCAACTCTGTTATGGTCAAGTCAGTCTCGGAGCAGGGGTGGCCGTTTAGTTTACCCTCACCGTTCAGGTTGGTATTTAGCCTCTGTCATCACAAAAGCAGAGCTTCTGTGAACCAAAGGGTCGCTGGTTCGATTCCCAGTCAGGACACATGCTTGGGTTGCAGGCCAGGTCCCCAGTGCGAGCTACATGAGAGGCCACCGCACATTGATGTTTCCTCTCCCTCTCTTTCTCCCTCCCTTCACATCTCTCTAAGAATAAATAAATAAACTCTTCAAAAAAAAAATAGAAATCTTAGCACAGTGTATGGCACATTGGAAGGACAATAGTAAAGGTTAGAAGTGTTTCTCAAGCATCTGTGGTCTTGCTGGCAGGGGGAGGAGCAAAGAGCCCGAGGAACCTCCGAGTCTGTACTGGGAAAGGCTGGGGTGTTTTTAGGTGGACTTTGGGAAGCTTGTGGAGGGGGTGGGACTTTAGTGGGTCAGAGCAATAGGTAAGGTTACGGAGGGTAGAGATGAAGTGAAGCCTCACTGATCTCAGGTACAGACAGAGCAAGGTGTGGGGTAGGGAGGGGACTGTCGTTTAGCGAGGGCTTTCTGTGTGCTCTGCAGGTCACATGCCACCTCGCTCAGCTCTGCATGGCCCTGTCCCTCCAGCAGGTCCCCCCGTCCCGCCCCCCCCCCCCCCCCCGTCTGTAGACAAGGAAAGTAAGGGGATTAAGAAGAGCTGGCATTTACTGCCACTAGCGGTTGTCAAGGCACGCATCTCCTCCCTCAGTCCCCACAGCAACCCTGCGTGGTGCCGTGTGACATCAGCCCATTTTATGGGCGGGGCCAGTCGAGCGAAGTGCTGTGAAGTGACTTGCTCAGCGTCACACGTTTAGTGGTGCTGGTGCAGGGATTGAAGTAAACCCAGCAGGCAGCTTCTGAGCCTGAGCACCAAGTCACATGCTTTACTTCCTGGGTCAGGCTTTACACTTCCTGGGGACCACGTCACTGGTCCGTGGGCAGGACTGGGTTCTGTCTGCACTCCAAACCTGTCCACTGTGCTCCACTGCCCTGAGGCAGGAGCGTGATCCCCAGGGAGAGCGTCTGCCCCGACAGCAGCAGCAGGAATGTTGAAAATGGGTGGACGGGAGGGATGGTGACGAGTGAGTTAACACAGGGAGAGAGGCAGTGTCTGGGCTCTGTGCAGTGGGGCGCAGGGAAGGTGCTGTGCTGTTTGTGGGACAAGGTGGTGGGTTAATCTTCACAACCACCCGGGGAGCTTGGTGCTATTATTGCTCCCATTATATAGATGAGGAAACCGAGGCACAGAGAGGCTAAGAAACTAGCCTCTGGTCACACAGCTAGTAAGTGGTAAAGCCAGGGTCTGAACTCAGGCGATCTGGCTCCTGTCCCCGTCCTCCTGCCTTCCATGGAGATTGGGTGATATTATTTGATAACTTTGACCCGGTGGGGGACTTTATAGGTACAATAAAGAAGGCAGAGGGACAGTACTGCATCTCCCCGGACAGGCTGAGAACTTGAGAGAGAAGGGGTCTGTAGGATGCACGTGTCCCTGGAGTCGGGGAGTGGGTGGCCTCCTGGGCCCGGGCACCGCCGTGGGCAGTACTTGGCCGGCCCAGTGCTGAACAGGCGGGCCGTGCTGATGGCAGCAGGGCTCAGAGCACAGGCGCACTCGGGCATGCCCTGGAGTTCCTGCGAGGTCCCCCTTGCACTTGCTCACACACCATGGGCTCTGTGTCATTGCTCCTGTCCCCACGAGGTGCCAACCTCCACGGGGTCTTTCCCTCTGCCACGGGTTCAGGGCAGAGGCTGTGAGCTTGGCATCCGCTCTTCATTGGCCGCCTGACCGTGGGCAAGGCACTGATCCCTCTGGGTCTCCCTCGGTGTCCTTGTCTGGGGCAGGGTGGGGGTCCCTGTGCCCCCTTGCAGGTTGTGGGAAGACAGAATGAGTGAAGTGCTAGAGCCACGCCTCCCGCTTGCCCACCGCTCCTCTCCTCACTGCGGTGCCTGTCCCAGCGGCTCTGCCTGCCTGCTCGTGGCCACTCACCAGTGGCCCGTGGTTTCTCAGGCCCTCTCTGCAGCGGCCTCTCCATCACTCATGCCCAGGGGCTCGGCAGGGAGTACGCGTGCAGTGAGGTGACTCTCTTGGCCTCCTCCACAGCTCAGCGGATCTGAGAGTGGACCAGCTGAGTGCTCAGTGGCTGATTGTCGCAAGTGCTGAGGGCGGAGACATGGCCGGGCTCGGCCCTTCCATTCCTCCTCTCGGTCTTGCTTTGTTTTCTCTGGTGTCAGAAGGTGTTACTGCCTTTCCCCCTCCGACTCCTTAGATGTTGCAAGTCCTCCGACAAAATGAGGGGAAGGGATCTGAGGGCAGACAGCTGGTATCCTTCCCCCCAAACCACCTTTACATTAAGCAACTGTTACTGGAATGCCCTATGCAAGGGCCAAGGAGTCCACTGTGAACAAGCTGGGCATCTCCACCCACAGAGAGCTTTCAGCCGGGGTTGGGGGCAAACAAGTGGGAGGAAGGTCTGGGGCGAGGTTAACCGCACATCCCCGACAAAGCCCTGCTGAGGGGGTACGTCTGCAGCAGGCCTGTTAGGGGGGCTGCATCCAATATGACAGACTGACGACCAGGGTGTGAGGGACTCTTAGAGCATCTCCCCTCTTCACATTAATAAGGGCATTGAAAAGTTTAGTAAAACCCTTAGATTTAAGTTTTTCACTTTTATTGTCATTGTTTGGCTTCTGCTTAGCTGCAGATGGATAGCCTACTTTGCAAACTGCCCATGGTCAGTTTCAAGTCTCAGACAGACCTATTTCCGCCACTTCAGTTCTCCTGCCACCTGTGCTGTCTTCCCAAGGACCCCGCTCTGCACATTCCACTGTCCCCTTCCACCATTATGCATAACAAGCCTACTGTGTGCCAGGCATTGTGCTGGGCCTGGGAACTGAAAGCTGAATCAGATACAAGTGAAATAAGTCTGATTCTGTCCAAAGAACTTGCTATCTTTTCCTGAACAGTGGAGCCTAAATTGATTTTTGCAAACCTGATATCAACAGTATTCAAAGTGTTTACTTTTTAAAGGAACCTCCAAATTCAGTGTTTGTGTTTCTATACATCGGATGTTTTTTGAGTGGAGCATCCCTGACCTCATACTAACTGAAGCTAAAAAACAAACAAACAAACAAAAAACCAAAAAAAGGAAGGCAAGGCACAGCCTTCTGGGACCCAGGCAGCTATTCAACCCAACTCACTGTCTTCTGATGCCCCCAACCCAGTTATCTAGGCTTTTGGGTTATCTGCTACTTTGCACTGCCTGTTCCAGATTCCCTCCCCCAGTGGAGAGAACTGGCTATATAACACGTCCACAAAACTGGATGGGACTTCTTAATCTCGGGCCAAATTACCCCCTAAAAACATTTGTCCTTGCGGGCCCAGGCTCAGGCCCCGTCCTTCCTCTCAGAGCTTCTGTGCAGAATTTCAGCCCTGCCGCCACTCTTGGCCACTCGCATTCACTTCACTCCAGGAGCGCGTGTGGCGCTGACAGACCTCCCCTTCTCGTGCCCAGAAGCCGCACTAAAGGAGCAAGGACAGATGCAGCCATCACTGCCCTTGGTGGGGGAGTTCCATCAAACAGAAGGGCACGGGAGCTGGGACATGGCACGTGAAGCCTATTGTCCCGGCCGCGGCAGCCCTGGGCACGTCAGCGCCTGTTCTCCTGGGCTGCCACCGTTTGAGGCATGTGGAGTGAGGACGCAAGATGGGCATGTGGCCTTGGAGGCCACCCCTGCCAACAGCAGCCCTGGTGGGAGCCGGAAGGGGCTTCACATGTTCTTCATGCAATTCCTCATCGATTTTCAGTAGCAAAGTGCTGAATTTGGAAGTGTGCCTGTGCTTGCAAATGAGAACCTGAGGCCTTTGGTGAGATGAGAGGTGGACCAAGGTCACAAACCTTTCTTCTGAGGGGCCGCCATCTGTAGGGGACAATTGGGATCTTGACTGTGTCCTGGTCTCCCCTAAATTGTCTCCCCTGCTGGAACCCTCTGCCAATCCTAGGATAGGCGGCGTCCTTACCACACACATTTCGAGCGGAAAAAGCGGGAGGGGTCACCCTGGGAAAATCTCATGGTCATCTGGAAGGTGCCGGTCTTCAGCCGAGCGCCTGTAAAATGATAACAGCCCGGGGCGAGGACAGGCGACAAAACCAGATAAAAGAAAGGATCCGAACAAAGAGTGTTCATTTCAGCTCCTCTCTCTTCTTTCAGAGGGGGTCGAACTACATGGTCCTTGTGAACTACAGGGAGGACGGAGGGGACTGGAACATTCTCTGCTGATTTCTTTCCTTCTTTTTCTATGAAGGGGTGTGCGGAGGAAGAGTGGGCGAGGAGAAACTTGTTGAAGAGAGCTGTGCAAACAATGGCCGCTGAATGCCAAGGCTGGCAGTCAGCGGTTCTTAATGTTTGAATGGAAGTGGCTGGAGCTGGCTTTTTCTGCTCCCTCCGCAGTCCGTGTTGCCAAGAAAACAAGGAGTAGCTGTTTTAAGCATTTACAAATGTTAATGTACCAACAGCTGGTCTCAGTCCAACGGAGCTATTGTAGGGGTATTAAAAAGACAGGCCAGAGTTGGAGATGTACTGCCAACCTCCCTTGCAGAGTTGGGGAACATTTTCCTTGGAAAAAAAGGGTCTTATATTCCTGCAGCGATCGACAGGACGGTTCTCCCGTGGAGTCAGTGCCTTGCTTGGCAGAGGAGGCCGTGTGGGCTGGCGAGCCAAATGCTCCAGCGACAGGGAAGCGTGGAGTCAGGGGGTTTACGGCGGATTTATCAGCGCGGCCACGCCACCTCCCTGCCCGCAACGTGGCGCAAGCACTTGCACGGGTTACACGGCCGTCCCGCGTGTCTGGGTCTGCGTGTCCTCCGACTGCCGGCCTTGTGCACGCTGGTGGCTGCAGCGAGACTGGTGTCCCTCGCCTTCACTGTCAACCCATCACTGCTTTTCTTTCCTCTTCACTCAGGCCGAGAAGAGGAAAGGGAAAATCTCCCGCAAACCTTGCCCTCTCTTGCCTCTCCCCTCGTCCTCTGCCACTCGATGGCACAGAGAGAAACCCGAGGACCGGTCACCCCGCTGTTTCCTCCTGCTCTTCAGCTCAGTCTCCAGGCTGGGGTTTTGTTCATCTCAGGAAATTGTAATACACAGAGCATGCTTCTTCGCTAAATGTAATTACCCGCGGCCCTGTGTTTATGGAAGAGGCATGGTGGAAAGTAATAGAAAATGATTATTTTTCATTCTGAAGGCCTTCTTTATTAGTGGTGCGGTAGGGACGTCAGCTGCCTTCTCTGAATGGCAATGCAATGTTTTGCTTTCCCCAGCAAGATAAACGATCTTATTTGTTGATGTTTGGTGCTTGAGATGACATTTATGTGAAATAAAAGGGGCCAAATTAATAATAAAAAAAATGATTAGCCAGACACAAATGAAAAATGTACATCTCTCCCCCACCCCGGTTAAGTTGTTTGTATTTACATGCTATTCACAAATAGTGGCACCGTGCCCAATAGTGGGACGGCGGGCCTTTTTTTTTTTCCTTTTACAATCATATGGCTTGATTCCGTTTTCCAGATCTTGTCTGAGAGCTGCTGTTTGAAATAAAAATGTTTGCATCCGTTTCCTCATTAATCCTTCCGTTGTAATACAACCTGCTGCAGAGAAATGGCAAAACAGATGCAACAATGAAAATTAAAAGGGATGGACACTTATCTTGGGCTATAAAAGCTGCTAACCATGTAGGAACTAGAGAGGCTTTTGGACAGAAAATATGGCAAATGGTAGAAACAATCATCGGACTAAGAGTTTGCTATTTGGAGAACTCTGGTGGGACGTTTCTCTGCTCGTTAACGGCTGGAGGATCACTCCTGAGTTTAGAGTACACCAGAGAGCGCGTCTGTCTGCTTTGCCTTGAGGCCTGTCTTCAATATTTGGTGCGTCTACCCATCTGGTTTCTCACTGGGCTGGAATTTTCTCCACACAAACAAGCACTTTGTAAAGAATCTATGGACCTCATGTTTTGAGGGCTCGCTATTCTGCTTGGAATTGCTGCTTCCTGTCCTCTGGGATTCATAGGTTCAGAGCAAAGCTACATTGAGCTTGATCTTTATTTTTGCAACCGAATACATTCTGTACTGGGGAGGTGAAGAGTTTGCAGTATGTGTAGGGGTGGGGGATCATGATTCCATGTTGCTCAAACACCTTGGTAAAAAGAAGATTCAAATGCACTTTTTTGGGGATATATGATACATAGCTACAGGTCATTCTGGTTTTCTTTTCCTTATAATTGTCCGATGCTATCTCATGCCTATCCTCAATTCCTGACTCACTGGGACTTGGGGTCGTAAGTAGATTCAGACTTCCTGCGTGTGTTTATTGAACAACATCTATCTGTAGTCTGGGAATAATAAAGAGAGACAGAGAAAAGCAGAAACACGGCCTTTGCCCTTGTACAAAATCAGCTTCTTGGCAGGTACTGGATTGACCCAATTGAATACACATGAAGACGGTCAACCAGCGTCATGCACACGGGGGTTGATGGGTGGGATGAGAACGTGGCTTGGGGGCAGGAAGGTGATTGCGGCAGAGCCTGTGCGTGCCGTGCTGAGAGCTTGAGGCCAATACTGCTTGCGGATGGACTGGTCAGACCCTCCGAAGCGAACTAGTAGGTGGAGGAGAAGGGAGCCCACACATGGGGAATGTTTGCCGAAGGGGTCCTGGATGAGCTACACACGGAAGGGTTTTCTTGGTCAGGATGGAGGTGTATTTCAGACCTTCCTAGCAGGGCAAGTAGAGGGACACCAGCGCCAGAGGCTCTGAACTGGAGTCAAGTCTTCGCTCTGCCACCCACTAGCCACACGTCCTTGGCCTTAATCTTTTAGTGCCTCCGTTCTCAAATCTGTGAAACAGGTAGATTTCATAGTGCCACTTTCTAGTCACATGAGAATTAAATGAAAGAATGTGTACAATGCCCAGCACCAAATACATGCCCAATGAAAGATGACACAGACAAAGAATTAGTTTATGTTATATTTATTTTTGCTTTATTTTTCTTTCTAGTCTGGTCTAAGAGGCGGGGCTGAGTGTGTATCAACTGTTCTGCCTGGATCATCACTTAACAAGGACCATGCTTTTCACTGTAAACGAGGCCTGCTCCAGATTCCGTGGCTGAAGGCAGGAAACTGGGCTAAATTACCTCTCCCCATCACCTTTAGGAATCTGACTCTCGAACCTTGTGAATTCTGCTCCGAAAACCCTAGCAGGGCTTGGCCACGGGGAAAGCATGCCTTTTGGTGAGTGGGTGGGCAGGCAGAGATTAATCCGGCACACTCCGCAGTACAGAAACAGCCCCGCCCATGCTGTAGTCTGGATTCCGGTTCTGTTGAGTCCTAGTATTTAGATATTTAAGCAGTCGCATCAGCAGAACCGGGGATGTGCTTGTGGCGCCGCTGAAACTCCCCCCTGCTAGGCAGGCTGCACCATACACGCTCAAGCCCTGAAGGGGTTTGCAGGGAAGGCAGGAGAACGAGGAGCACAGTACCCAGAGCCAGCCTCAAGTCGTGCAGGCTGGCAAAGAGTGGCAGCAGAAGGACCAAGCTGGTATGGCGCAAGCAGAGAGGGATCGAAGGATGGGAGGAGGTTCAGGGCTTGTCCAGCTAAATCTCAGGTAGCTCAAAGGGAAAGGACCTGAGTAATGTCTCTGTCTATCACTAACTTGGACGTGAATGTGGGCTGGTTACGCCTGAATGATAGCCTCCCAAATGCTGGTGGGCGTTAACTGATGAGCTCCTCCAGGGCAAAGGCCACATCTCATGCATCTTGTATTTATTTCAACGCCACTTGCAGTCCCGGCCCGGAGGAGGCTCTTGCTGTACGTGTTATCAGATGTTTGACTCCGGGGGTATGGCCCGTGTGCAGTGTGCAAGGGGAACCTGCTTCCGCAAGCTGATGTTATCTTGCCAAGTTGGGATACGATACCCATGTGTGTAGTTCCTGCCGCTGGGAAGAAAATTCAGGAATTCTGATTTGCTCTTCATTTCTTTGGTCCAGTAAGTCATTTTTAGAGCAAGTTGCTGTGCCTCAAATATGGATGTTGGCATATGAAAGGACTAGCTGGATCTTTCTTTTCCTTTCTGAGGAGGGAAAGATACGTGAAATTCAATGACATCTGCTGAAATTCAAACATATTTTTATTTATTCACGGCCATGATCAGGGCAGAACCTCTAATTTCAACCAATAATTAGACTTGACAATAGATGTGGAAATAAAACATTTTTGCTGAATTCACTTGTCATTCCTCCCTGCTGTAGCTGGTGTAACCCAGATGTCAGCTGTCCCCTTATTTTTCTCTCGGAGCTCTCCCTCCCTCAATCCACTCATATTAATGCATTAGTGAGCCTGTGGCATTTACCGAGGGTTTCATGGGGGAGATAGAGAGAGGACCAGCATCGTATACTTCAGTCACCCACTAAAATATCTCCTGAGGTCCAAGAACAGTTTCCTAAAGACATTTTTATTGCCTCTCCACCAAGAATCCCCTTTTCTTTCTCCCCCTCGCATACCCAGGGTGATCGGTTTCAAACCTGCCCCTCTCTCCCTCTACTTCCCTACCTCAGGTTCCTCCCTGGCTCTTGGGTGGTATTTGATTTCCTTCTCAATTTAATGCCATCCTACCTGCTGCCTTTCACAGCTGATTTCAAGGGCTCTGAGCAAAACGGCCCACCAGCCTTTGCAACTGGACAAGTTCTTGGATAGTGGCCATTTTCTGCACTGGCCACTTGAGTGTGTGTTCATGCCTTTTGCTGTTTGGTCCTTGGGATGAAGGTGAGGATAGGAGATGGTCAGGTCTGCAGAAACTCCTTGCTGACCTCTCCCTGAGCTTTCAGAGAACCAATGGGGCCAGAAGGCAGGGGAATGGAGAGGGAATGGGAGATGAGGAAGGACAGACAAGGGGAGCAGACAAAGGGCTCAGGAAGTTTGCTTGTGAAGGAGAGGAGAGAGAGAGGGGTGGGAAGAGGGGTCAAGAGGAGTCTGTGTAATAAAAGAGGAAGATACCAGTGCATGTTCAAAAGCTGAAAGGAAGGGAGAAGTAGAGAGGGAGAGGTTTTAGTCTAGGAGGACGAGGGCATACTCACGGACAGACGTCCCCAAGAAGGAGGGAGGGCACCGGGTCCAGAGCGTGGAGGAAGAATTAGACAGAGCAGAAGACAGATGTGATGGAGGAGGGAGGGTGAGGGTACGGGGCTGTGGGCAGGTTGAAGGGCTGAGCCTGGGTGGACAGTGGCCTCATGGTAGGCTCCTGCGTGCAGTCTGCCACTCCTTCCCGATAGAGGCTGTGCTGTTGGTGGTGGTTGTTATGTAGCATGTGCCTTCCTGGCGCCTGTCTGCAACCCTGGTCTGCAAGCTCCCTTTGGACAGCGTCTTTTCAGTGGTCTGCTGGATTCAGCTCCTGCTGCTGCTCATTGCTAAAGCTTTAGGAAGTTTGCAAACCAGCTGTTAGAGCATTGGTAGCTTGGAATCAGCCACAGTGATAGAGCGTGCACTCAGAAACCAGCAAAGGCCTTTTCTTCCTCTGGAAAGCTGGTCGTTAAGCATTCAGCAGCACACCATTGCCTAACTCTCGCTCCCCACCGCACTCCGAGTGGTGCACGGTTTGCTTTTGTCTGCCCTGTTCAGTGCGTTGCCTTCCACCTCCTTTAGTGCACAGGAAGGCAGTGCTCTGCGGGGCCTCGGCTTCCTCCTCTGTCCCTGGCATCTTTGCAGCCTGGGAGGCCAGGTACAAATGGGACATATGCAGAGTGGAGTGTGGTTTCTGAGAGGTGTGTGTGCACCAGGGTATTCATGGCATTCTCTTGCACGTGGAGATGCTTCAGCAAGTCTGGCAAACTTGGGCTTTAATTATTTATTTCTGTGCCTGCATGCTGGTGGAAGAGGGATTTTCCCATCCTTCCCAGCTCCATAAAACACAGGCACAGAAGCAAGCAGCGCAGCTGCCCCTCTTGCTGAGGACAAGGGCGTCAGCATGGTGGCAGCTTGTAACTCACCAACAGAGAGGCTGGCGAGGCTTCCGGGAATGGCGGTCTTCTTCCCAGTTCTCTAGCAGAGCAGCTGTGCCTGTCTCCCCGTCCCCTCCCCCGCCACAGCTTCTCACAGCTGCTCCTGCCCTGGCTGTCATTGGCCGAGAGCAGATGTTGGGGAACCTGGAACACAGGACCTGAAGTGCCATGTGTCTGTAGTCTGGGGAGTATGACGAAGTGGGGGGAGCCCCGGCTTCAGAGCCCGAAGGCTGGGATTGAGTTTGGGCTCCGACAGGGAACTTCTGGTCACCTTGGGAAGCTGTTAAACCGTTCCGCCTCAGAGTTCTCTGTGGAGGATTCCCCATGACTGTGTTTGTAGAGAGTCTGGCACACGGTAGTGTCTCCAGAAGTGCTGGGTGAAGGGACAGTGTGGGGCTGAGGAAGGTTAATTATGGATTCCGCATTCCCTCCCTGCAGGAAGCCTTCCTCCTCTGGGCACTAGTCACTGACGCTTCTGAGGATGCCTGTGTCTACAAGGTTTCGCACGCTGACACTCAGTGTTGTGATGGACATGTTTTATGGTGCAAGAAACTGGTCAGGGGATGGGGTGGCGAGCTAGAGCTCAAACCAGTGGTGTGCTGCTGAATGTCTAACAACCAGCTTTTTTTGGGGGGGAGGATCCAGACTCGTGGCCATTGCTGATTTCTGAGTGCACTCTCACCATGGTTATGCCAAGCTACCAATGCTCTAACAGCTGGCCTGCAAACTTCCCAAAGCTTTAGCAATGAGCAGCAGCAGGAGCTGGATCCAGCAGAGCCCTGAAAAGACGCTTGTCCAAAGGGAGCTGCTGCAGACTGGGGTTGCACACAGGCTCCAGGAAGACATGTGCTACATAACAACAATGACAGCAACAAGCAGCAAAGCATCTAAGGGTGCGGTTGACCTTCAAACAATACGAGCTTGAACTGCGCAGGTCCACTTATACATGGTTTCTTTTTTTTTCAATTGACAATTTGAAAAACCTTGCAGATGAACCATGTAGCCTAAAATAGGTGCCATTGCCCTGGCTGGTGGGGTTCAGTTGGTTGGAGCATCATTCTGTAGGCCAAAGGGTCGTGGGTTTGATTCCTGGTCAGGCCACATACCCAGGTTGCAGGTTTGATCTCTTGTTGGGGTGCATATGAGAAGGTAGCCAATTGATGTTTCTCTCTCATATTGATGTCTCTCTCTCTCTCTTTCTCTTCCTTTCTCTCTGAAAGCAATGAAAAAATGTCCTCGAATTAGGATAAAAAAAAAAGATGCCATAAATGTACAGTATCAATAAATGCAGTATGATACTATAAATGTATTTTTCTTCTTTATTATTTTCTTTTCTCCAGCTTGTATTATATACTATAAGAATACAGTATATCATACATATAACATACAAAAATATATGTTAATCAACTGTTACTGTTATCAGTAAGGCTCCTGGTTAACAGTAGGCTCTCAGTAGTTAAATTCCGGGGGTGTCAAAAGTTACACATGGAGTTTTGACTGCACAGGGCTTGGTGCCCCTAACACCAACACTATTCAAGGAGCAACCATAGTTGTAAAGCAGCGCAAAGCAGTGCAAAGAAGCCATTTGGAGCTGAGATGTTCCCTAAAAGGAAAGCTCAGAGCCAAGTAGGGCTGGCATTTCAGGAGAGAGGGACTTCGCTGGAAGGAAGGTAGCTCTTTCAGGGCCGGCCGATGCCATTGGTACAGGCTCACAGGGGGAATGTAGAGGGTCAGGCTCGGGGGCTGATGGGAATAGCACACCTAGTGAATTTGGTGGTTGAGATCTGAGACTCTGCAGTCTGAAAAAGGCAGTTTTGAATCTTGATTCCACCATTAACCCAGGCGGTTTGATGACCCTAATCCATAAACTGGGGGTGCCGTCCACCTTTCAGTGATGTCGTGAGGATTAAATGAGCTCACGTGGGCAAAACATTGGCACAGGGCGTGGAGTCAGTGAGGGCTCAGAGAAGGCAGCCGATTTCATTGCGGTTGGCCTTGTCTCTTTCTTCATGCTCCCGGGGCCTCGAGAACAGGGCATGGCATACTCTGGGTGCCCACCTCGAGTACTCTGTCTGCCTGATGGCACGCTTCTGGGACATGCACATGTTCCATACGTGTTTACTGAGCGCCTGGGCCTGGCACTCTGCCCTCTCCTGGGAAGCAAGGTGAATGGGACATAGTCCTGCCTGTCTCAGCTGATGGCAGGGTGGGGGCACTCTGTTGTAAGTCAGTGCTTACATGCCATGCTGGAGAATGAAAGCAAGTCATTGTAAAATCTATCTCCATCGATGAAAGGGGTGCCGAAAGTGTCCAACACAGCAGACTAGGTGCTGGTGCTGTGGAACTGTTGTCAGTTGCCTTGGTACAGCAGGTCTCTCTCCCCACCCCGTTCTGCCCCCCCACAACCCCCCCCCCCCACGCTGTGGTGATTCTGCTGCCTGTGTGGGCCTGGGCAGCCATCGCTCAGACGATCCAACGCGGACGTCAGTCAGCATTTTGCAGAAGACTACACCCTACTCTCTCCCCCTCCCTCCTGCTTTTCTCATTTTTGCCCTGCTCCCCTTCTTTCTTTTTATCAGAATTTCTTCTCCCCTCAAACCTTCAAAGGGCTCCACTCACGCTAAAGAAATTGCTCATTCCCGTTACATTTTTTTTTCTGTAGTATTTTTGAGTCTGCAGAACAAAGTATTGGTTCCAACTTACTAGAATCCCACTGACAGGGGTGGTGTGTCAGCACAAAGGGAAGTCCTGGAAGGGGCGGGAATCTGAGGTCTGAGGGGTGCTGAGGCTAGCTCAGGAGTCAGGAACACACACACACACACACACTCACACAGTAAGTTGGGGCAATAGCAGCAGGTGATCTAACATCCAGGAGGTCAAGGCAGAGGTGGAGTGAAGAAATCAGAAAGGCATTTAAGAACCCAGTGGTCCCAAGCTTGGAGGAGCTAGGCAGGGCAACTTCTACCGGGTCACGAGGAGCAGAGGGTGGGGCCGGGGGGAGGAGAGGACACGCTGTGAATGCATGCTTTGGGGAGACTTCCACACCAGCGCAGCTCCCGTCCCAACAGAGGTTCCTCCGTGTCTCCTGCTGGACTGAGTCTGCTCAAGGGAACGAGGGATGCGGGCAGAGCCATGAGAGAGGGGACATATGGATGGAAGGAACACAGTGCAGAAAGTGATGGAGGTGCAGAGGAACTTTCATCAGGCTTTTGACTTTCTTTCTGACTCACTTTTCTTGGTGGGTGACTGATCATTTCTTTTGTCCTGACCTGCCATGCTTTAAGCAGAAATGGGGACCCTCCATCTCACCTGAGGACATGCACTTTGACCTCCGTTTTCATTACTGGGAATGACTGGTTTTGCTGAGCCACTCACACTTCCCCCTCAGATGCATGTTCGTGATATTAGATTCAAATGATTCCTCCATGTATGTATGCAGGTATTTCTGTTTTTCTGTATTTATTTGAACTTTGAAATGTGTGCAATTGTTCATTTTTTCTCCTTCTCTTGGCAATTCAGAACCAAATTACAGTCCATTTCTTAGGGTGCCACTTCATTTATAATTCACCCTTGACTTCATTTTATTTTCCTCCCTTATATTTTCCTCGCCCTAATTTCGCCATTTCTTTTTTTTATTTTTTTAAAAATTTCATTTATTTATTTTTAGAGGTGAGGGGAGGGAGGGGGTAAGAGAGGGAGAGAAACATTGATGTGAGAGAGAAACATCCGTTGGCAGCCTCCTATACACGCTCTGAGTGGGGACCAAACCCTCAACCCAGGCATGTGCCCTGTCTGGGAATCGAACTGGTGAACTTTACTTTGTGGGACAATGGCCAACCAACTGAGCCACACCTGTCAGGGCTTCACTTATTTTTCTTAATCCCTCCGGGCATGTAATCCACCTCAGTTCTTTTAGAAATCAGACTTACAGTTAAATAGGAGTGATTCCTAGTATGTCTTGCCTCTACGTTGAATAAATGTATATTGAGAGTTCATCTCAGGATGGTTTGCACATCAATGCTTGGCATCTCAAAAAACACTAATGGGCCGTGAGGACTATATATTAAAGATGAGACAAGTGCCTGCCCTCAAGGAGATTCTAGTCTGAGGTCATAGATAAAACACATAGATGCAAGTTAACTGAACTGTTTAGCTACAAAATTGCAGAGGTAATATGAATGGGAAAATTTCATTGGTCCTTCACTCATTCAAAAAACATTGCCGAGTACCTAAAAGGCAGAAGACAGCGAGTACTTCCTGCTGTCAAGCTGTCTGTTCCCAAGGATGGGAGCTGCTCCGTCCCTGGAGGGCGGGGGCCGGGCTGGCTCGCTGGAGGAGGCAGCTGAGTCCGTCCACATAGGACAGGAATGTAGATCTTGGCACCTTCCTGGAAGAAGTGAGTCTTAGTCATAGTGCTTGGAGCAAGTCCGGCATTTCCTCCTTCCCCTACCATTAGATGACGTCTTATTTTAGTTAAGGAGGTGAAAGTTTACTTCAAAGACTGCTTAAACACACAGACTTCCTGTCTTTGATAGGCAGTACGGCTTTTCCAAGTTACTCTGACAGCCTTCCCCTGTCACTGTGCCCTCTTCTCAATGAGTCTGCACCAGCCTGTGGGCCTGGGGATGCAGGAGGCGGCCACTCCTCACCTACCCATCGCCCAAGAAACCCATCGAACAGCACTCAGATGCCCATAGCTGCGGGGGCGGGGGAGCCAGGACGGGCCAAGAGGGCAGATGGTTTGGAGTGGCATGCTGCTTCCCAGCCCCTCTACCTTCGTTGCCGGTGCCATTTGAAGCTGCCAGTTACTGTTTTTAGCTTGGCTGTCCATGGGGCTTGAGGAGAGAGCTTTTGTAGTCACCCAGGAATGCAGGGTATTTTTAGCAGAGAGGTTCTGCTTCAGGCATGTGCATTGTGTTCTTCCAATTACAGGCATGGGGAGGAGGGCTGGGCACTGAGGGCCTGGGGTCAGCCGACTCCACCGAGAAATTCTTAGAAGCAGGGGGTGGGGGCAGGGGTGGAGAACCTGGACATTCTAGTCCTATGGGTTTGTTTTTTTAAAACCTTGTCTTCTCCCTCCTCAGAAGCTGCTGCCCAGGTGACAGGGACGTAGGGTCCAGGAAGGAAGGGAGGGTGAGGTTGAAAAACTCCTGAGAACTGGAACCCCGGTTCTGGGGCCTGACCACAAGAAACAGGAGGCATTGAGGTGAAAACTCATTGAAACCTTTCTCTTGAGTGTGATGTCAATTTGTAGTTATTTTATGTTTTTGATTAAGTCACAAGAAAGAAAGGACGAACAGGTGTTTGCCCATCAATTAATACTGCATGCTATAGTGACATGCGCTTCTTAGTCTGGGAGCTTCATGAATGGGGTAGATAATCCATTCCCTAACTCTCTTCCCTGTCTGACACCCCCGCCCCCGTCTCTGCCCCTTTCAGAGATGAGGAAACTGAGGCCCAGAGAGGCTCAGTGACTTGCCCAAGGTCATACTCATTAGCTGCAGCTTTGGGACTGGAACCCAGGAGTCCCAACACCAAATTACTTATTTCCTATATTGTGTATATTTATTACATTGTTGGAAACATCTGTGTTGCCTATGTTTTGTTCTTATTTTAGTGAACAAATTAAAATAAGAACTTAAAAGGCTATTTGAGATAAGGTGGGCAGGGGCCATGTTTCCTTTTAGGCTATTCTTTGGTTTCCTTCTGCTCAATGTGGCTCAGTTTTATTGAACATGTGCCCCTCAGAAGGCACTGGTCTGGGTACATTCACGTGGATGATTTTGTGAACTTAACAGCCTTTGAGGAAGGCCTCAGACCCATCTTTCCAAATCTGAAGACTCAGATGGAGCAAGGTGAAGTGGTTTGCTCCAGATCAAATTCCAGTAAGTGACAGAGCGAGAATTAAAAGCCAGGTCTGTCTGCCACAAAGACCAGAGCTCTTTCCATGGCCCCCAGCTGTTTTCACAGTTCCTTGGGAGCTGTGTTATTCTGCATCTTGGGTACAAAGGGGGCCCTCTGATCAGGGGGATGAGCTGTCTTTGTTCACTTGCAACGTGGATTTTCATGGATGTGTAGGAGGAGATGGAGTCTGTTCCTTGCCACTCTTACATCACTAATGAATGGGATGTCTCCTTTCCCCTCTGCAGTCCACCCCGAGTGAGACCAGCCTGTTCAGACCACCTCTCTCCTTGGCCCCTCAGCTTTGCTTCATAGCTGCTCTCAGCATTCCTGAGCTCTAGCTTTTGTTCCAGAGCTCACTCTGTGTGTGTGTGTTTGTGTGTGTTTTGTCTCCCCAGTGGATAGTAAAAAGGTTTAGTATAATTGAATGAATGTTTATTGAATGCTTCCCAAGGAGCTGGAAGGTGGGTCACAGAGGTGGCTCTGTACTCAGATCTTAAGACAGGGCCCTGAGCCATTCATTTATCCTTTTAACAAATATCTTGCCAGACAACGTCAAGGTGTGAACAGGCTAGGAGGGAAGGAAGGCAAGTACAGAAGGTACGCCGAATGTTCCAGACGCCTCCAGCTCGGCGGGTCGAAGGAGCCCACGCTGACATTCACTGCTCAGCTGGCCCTGCAGTCTGGTGTCTCTGTCTCCAGGAGGCAGCTCACTGCCTCACCTTGACATCTTCAGATGAAGCAAACTTCCACGTTAGACTGTGTTGTGCCCTTGACTACCCACTGCACACGGATTTCAACATCCCATTTGGAGCACTGAGGATACCAAAGGCCCTAACGTGATGTGAGGAGCAACAAGGAGAACTGAGGGTCTAATTTTCCTCAGGTGAGTGAGGTGCCCAGGTCGGGCAGGAGGAGGAAAACCATAGGCTCCAAGGGTTAAGAGACCTATTGAGCTCGTTTATCTTTGCATCCAGCTCCTACTGTGGTAAAATGCATGTGATGTTGAATGAGTACGTGGATGCATGAGAATGGACTTAGTCAACTATTTAACTCCCTTTAAACTCATAGGGAAATCTAGGATTGTCTGTAGAGTTGAAAATTGATACATCAGAAATGAATAGAATAGGCTTGGGATCATTCTGCATTAAGAGCAGATCATGGGTCAATTGAAAATAGTTTGAAAATATAATTTTTAAAGAAATGCTGGATATTTCCTGTTTATTTCTTTAGATTCACCATCCCCTTTTCCAGCTCTGCTCTCAGCCCTGGGAGGCTGGCCTGTGGACCTCCCCAATGGCTTTCTTGCCCTCTGGCTTCTCACTGGGGAGCCCTGGTACGAGGCTGAGAGAGGAAGAGGGTATTTCCCCCTCTGGCTCTGTCTCTGAGGGGTGCCTGGGCTGTCTGTGTCTGTGACTCTTCTTTGCTCCCGTAACCCCCCTGCCCCGTCTGCGCTGGCCCCTGTGTTACTGGCCCTGGGCGTTACAGCTTGTGACGGCGCTGTGCCTTGCCCACACTGCTGAAACGGTCCCTACGTTGTTCTCACTTGGGTGTGCCGTCTGTTTCCTGATCACAGCTGCATCCAGCAGGTGCAGCTCCCCATAACTTACAAAGCTGTTTAAGGTTTCTCCTGGCTCATTTTGTTCATGTGCCTTTTCACTGCCTTTATTTTCTTAATGTAAGTGAACTAGTTGCTTCCACCACGTGAGTCCATCAGGATGGAGATGCTAGTTTGTTTTAATAAGTGTGTAAGTGCTGATCTGGGGAAAGGAGCTGTGACGTCATCCACAGAATCACTAAGTTAGTAATGACCGGTGGAGGGGCAGTCTTGTGCTGCCTCTCAAAGAGGAAGCTGAACTGGAAGAGAGAGATCCCTCTGTTCTCTCCTGACCCGACCTGGCTTATGTTGGATTCCCTTGAAGCAGAGCTAGAGACAGGAATTTGGGTGTCTGTGACTTACGGAGGGAGGACCCTCAGGAGAAGGGGGTGAGGGGAGTGGGGGAGCGCTGAGAAGCTGAAAAGCAAGGCTGCGGTCCCTGCCAGAGTCTGGCCTCAGCCTGGTCCACAGAGAGCTGTGGGCACAAACTGCACCGGAGAGTTGGTCCACTCTGAGCCGAAGGGGCTGCCTTTGTGCCCCTGTGTTGTTGGTGACTGGCTGCGGGCTCATTTCAGGGCGAGGGATGTCACCTGGGGCTGAGGTGGCTGCTGTTCTGCTGAAGGGGGGCAACTGTGAGCTAATATTCACAGGAGCTGGGGGATGGGAACACCTGCCTAGTAAAGGGCATCTAGGGGGCCCCCCCAGTGTGGACTACAGCCTCCTTACTAGAGCACTACAGTGCTCTTGTTCAGTGAGCACATAGCTACCATTGCATTCATTTTGCTAGCCACACACACTTTTATACCCTCCCTCCGTACCTAGCTCCCTCCCTCCCTTTATTTCTTTCATAAATGTTTAGTGAGCCCCTGCTATGTTAGGACCAGTGGGATATTCAAGAGAAATATAGGACACAGCCTTCCCCTTGGGGACTCTCACAGTCTCATCTCATTGGGATGAGGTGACTGCCACTGGAGGCAGTGTGTGAAGCAACATTTGATTGAATATTAACTCGTGTGGTTGAGATAAACATATCCTAGGAGTTTAGAGAAAGTAGCAATCAGTGAGGACTGGGATCATCAAAGAGGATTGAAAGGCAAGGCCACCATGTCCAAGGTCACCGGCGTATGGATTAGTGCCAAAAATGGCACCCAGGGGCTCCCCCACCCCACCCCAGGCTATCCCTTCTCAAGCGATATGGATGGAAAACAAACGCTGTGTTCAGTTCACATCTCTACTTAATTCAGTTCCTTTTAGGCCACACAAAGTTTCTGTCTCAACAAAGGCCTCTGTAGGGGCGGCTCGGCAGATTCCCTCTTGTTCTGCCCTGAAACAATGGGCTTGGGACAGACTGTGGCAGAGTGAGCTGGAGGCTGCGGCCGCCCTGCCCGTAAGGGACAACAAACGCTGCCTTTCAAGTCCGAGGTGGTAATCCAATCCTTCTTTCAGTTCTGTCTGTGGGATGAAACTAGGTGGGAAAACGAGGGGGGAGGAGATCGTGGTCGTTTTGACCTATTCAGAGTGTGTGGAAAAGGAGTCTCTCTTTATCTGGGAACCAAATGTGCACTTTTGATGCTACCCATGTTTATCTCTGTCCATCATCCCGGTAGGGCCACCCGTTTGCGCACTAGACCGCAGGCCAGGTGGATGAGAGTCGGGATATGGAGGAAAAAGTCCTCCTGCAAGACTTTCCCCCAGGTTCTCTGTCTCCACTCCGCCGAACCTGTAGTCGGCATCTCCA
This sequence comes from Desmodus rotundus, assembly GCF_022682495.2. NCBI lineage: Eukaryota > Metazoa > Chordata > Mammalia > Chiroptera > Phyllostomidae > Desmodus > Desmodus rotundus. Next base: position 86,043,441 of record NC_071398.1, read on the forward strand.
AGTCACAAAATGTCGGACTGGCACTGCTGTCATCAGAGACGAGGGAAATTGGCACTTGGTTCTTGTCCGTGGCAGTGATCCTGAAAGGTTTCCTGTTTAACGTTTTATTTGCAATAACAACAAAAATAGCCAGCAGCTCCGATGGGAGAGGATCCGGCGTGCGCTGTGCGTGGGTGCAGGGCGGTGTGGCGGTGTAGTGTCCACACCACACCACAAGCAACTCCTCAGCCGCAGCCATTTTCAACACGATCCCTGTGTTTGCTTGGCAAAATCCAGGATTGGAAAAACAAAAGATTTTCCTGCCAGTTTCCATTAATTTCAGCCGGGGCAGCAGCAATCTGGTTCTCTGGGATAAATGTTGGACTGTCTAGGCTCTCTCTGCCCATCTTTTCTCTTCCTTAAGAATATGTGGCCAGGCCGAATGATGGCCAAATGAGCTGGCACCCTACCATAAGCAGGTGGGAGGATGGGGGCCCTTGGGAGGGAGTAAGGATGTGGCAGAAATGGACAGCAAGGGGTCATCGTGGGAGAACCTCCTCTGACCCCGGCAAGGGCTGTGTCAAGGGTCACTCTTCACCTGCTGGGGTTGGAGAACGTCCAAGGGGCCTGATGCTGGCATGCGTGTCCAAAGGAGAGGTCCTGAGGTATCTGCTGTCTGGGGTCGCAGCACACTGCCTGGAAAACAAGGACTGCCCTGTTACAAAGGATGACACAGGTGGAGGGGCCAGTGCCCCAGACAGAGTGCACAGGAATGGGCCTGGGGAATTTCCACTGGTTCCACAGTGAGGTCAGCTTGCATGACCCTTTGGAATTTTTTAGGTGTCCCGTGAGCAGACTGGAGACGCCCTATTCGGGTCTGATCCTCAAAGCTGGTGCTGGTGATGACGGTGGACAATGGGCTATTTGCTCAGTTATATTTTAGTTGTATTTTTTCCCTCTCCTTTTCTTATCTTGGATAATCTGGGTAGAAACTGTGTGGAACTGGGGGAATCAGTGGGGGGCATGTGACCAACAGAGGGAGTTCCTTAGCTGGTCACCAGCCTTCACTTGAGCCCCCACCCTCTGGAGGTCCGAGGGAAGGTGGGTGGTGGCCCCTAGAGAGTTAGAACTGCTCACCGTCACGTGTGAACAGCCCCAGTGTGGGGGGCGCCATCGGACTGGGTCACTTCCCTGAAGTAGCTGGTTCATCGCAGCTCTTCTGTATGGACTACAAGCATCCAGGTGTCTAAGGGGTTATGGAAAAACAGCCAGCCATCAACAGTAACACCCCCTCCCTCCATCCCCCCAAGTGTCTCACAGCCCTGTCACAAAGCGCGAAGTCATTCTAACGGCGACTTAGCGGGGGTGACGAGGCAGCTTTGAGTACAGATCCCTGTCGTGGTGCCTTCCCTGGGCCGAGTGCTGCACAGCATGGTCACATTTAGTCTGCTGTCATTCCTGAGCAAGCGTGATTGTCTTCCTTCTACAAACACACAAACAGACTCGAGGACCTTCGCTTGCTCAACATTACCTAGCGCTGGGACTCTAACCCCGGCTGGATGACCTGCCAGGCCTGGCTGGAGCACCCCGACGGTGAGGGAGCCTGGCCCTGAGGCTCCTCTGCTCACCAGGTAGTCCCAGCCCTGAAGGTCCTATCGACAGGGATGACATCCTAGATGTGAGCTCAACCTTCCACATGCCATGTTAGTCTTGAAGTGAAAGATTGCATCTGAATTCCTCACCCTGTCTGGGGGCTCCCATGATATAGATTTCGTGTGTGTGTATGTGTGTGTGTGGAAGAGAGAAAGACAGACAGACAGAGAGGGTTTTGTTCATTTTCCCTGCATAACTGTGAATGTGAGGAACTCAGAAGGGACAGAAAGGAACTGACACTGAGCAGAAACCAGCTCTGGCAGCCGTAATTATTACCTGGAACTTGAAGACCTAGGAAACTTGTCTGTTGCCCAGGGCCTTGACCTGCGTCAAACCTAGAAACAGACCATGGAAATTTGTTTTTTCTGAGACACTGAGGATGTTTAATAAATACCTTTTGATAATGGTCCATTACTTGAGATCATGGCTAACATGTGGCTCACTTAACATCACCCCTTTTAAATCTGTGTTTGTTCTAGTGTTTTCGAGGGTTCCCTGTGGACATTCTTTTTTTCTGAGGAGGAGGCTTCTTTTGCCTTGAGTTGGTCGGTGTGAGTTTGACCTTGGGAGATGAGTGAAAAGCCCTGTGAGTTCATGGAAAAGATACAGATGGTGCCTGCACCATCTACGTGCATGTGTGTGCATTTTCTAGCGCCCTCCCTGTTAGGCCAAAACGCAGGACTGAGTCTGTCCGACAGACCGTAGCCAAGTGATGGATGGCATGCCCAGGCCAAAGCCAAGAGCAGGGATGTGAGTCCTCCCTTGCCGCAGCCAACCTGGAAGGTACATGTTGAGATGTCGGTGTCACAGAGGGAGGTGAGACCCACTGATCTGCAACAGACTCTGGAAGAGCAACAAATAATGCGTTAGGCCACTGAGATTTCAGGGTTTGTTACCACCGTCTAGCCTAGCCTAACTTTCTAGAAGAAAATTCACCACTGGGTTTTCATGCATACTTCATTTCCAAGGAGGTGGAAAGAAGCGTCCCCATGAGGAGGTAGAAAGGAACACATTCGCGGCGTTTGAAAGCGCGTTCCATTTGTCCAATACTGCTCTGTCCCCTCTCCAGTGACACGCTCCTTGTCACCGCTTGAGTGTGGGATTTATGCTTCTTTGCATCCGCCAAGTACATAGCAGATGCTTGATAAATGGTGGTTGAATTGAGATGAGTGAAACTTGGCCTGCTTGAATACAAGCTCTCTGAGGTGAGGAATTTGTCAGTTTTGTCCATGGCTTTGTACCTGAGAGTAGCGCCTGGCACATAGTAGACGCTTTAAAAAGGCAGGATGCAGATGTGAAGGGGTCGGAGCCCATGGAACAGAACAAGTCAAGGACTATGACCAGGCATCCTGGCAGGGTTGTCCTTCGGTCCACAAAGGCTCCCTGGATGATGGCAGGACCAGGGGGGAGGGTCAGACAGCCATATAAGTGAGGGAGAGTGACAATGAGGTCTGAGCATGTCACTCCCCAGCGCCCCTCCCCCACAGTGCTGTCACCCACTGACCTCTTTTCCCACCCCTCTCACTTGCCTGCTGTTTAACCCAGTCCCATTTTGATGCAAAGCATTTTTATATGGCAGTAAGGCCAAATTTCCGAGGGCCCAGGAGGGTGGTGAAGGGAAGTCAAATGAGGAGGAAGGTCAAGGCAGGTTCCAGGCAGAGGTGAAGACTCACCTGAAGGAGGAACTGTGCTGGTGTTTTGAGTTGCTGCAGGTCCCTGAGAGGATGACACCCCTTGTCTTTAATAGCATAGTGGGTCACTGGGCTTTTGCTGAAAGTTCTAGAGAGAACACTAGAGATGCTTCTGTGGGCTTTTTTAGAGCTCCAACTTGTCTTGGTGGAGGGTGGTGTTGTGGCTTGAAACAGGATGGAAGACACTGGGGTCCTCAGAGCTCTCTGACCTTGGCCAAGGTCATCCTTGAGCCACGAGGGAGGATGAAATTGGCTTGTGCCCTGATGGGAGAGGTGGGCACTCCTGGGCATCCAGGCTGGTAGAGGTTGGCCCCAAGGGACTGAATGGGTTGACTGATAATACAGCAAATATTCAAGGGGCATTAACCAACTGCTGAAGTTGGTGGCACCAGTGGGAAGTGCAGAGGGCTCTCAGGCTTAGGTCAACGAGGAGTTCTTAGGGGAGCTGGGCCTTTAAAAATGGGCACATTTCTACATCTCTACTGGAAGTGGGGGTAGGACTGGCTCAGCTCTGCAGGGGCAGTGATTCGGAGAGGTCAAAGACTAGGTCAGATGAAAGGGCCCCTCGGTCCCTCTTTGGCTTTTGGCCACTATACCAATAAGCACAGGGTAAGAGAGTGCGGCAGGCATCTTCAGGGCACAGCAATGGGCTTGGGGAGTTGATTATTTGGCAGATGGGCACAGTCTATCATATTGGCCTCCGTACATGTTTTGTGGGTGTTTATAGTTCTTGTTGCTCAATCCCAGTGTTCCCACAGGGTTTCATAGCAGGTACAGGATGGCTGCTGCAATCAACTACCCCTGGAAGTCTGAGAAGGCAGGACAGTGGACTGCTCCCCATGATTTTGTTTGCATTATTGGTTTGCATTATTATTGCAGGAGCTGAGACTAGTTTGAGTCCCCTTTGTTTGTGCCTGGCAGGCCACAATGGGCATTGCTACCTATCAGGGAAGTCCTCATTAAGTTCTGTCTGCAGAAACGAATTCTATTCTAAGCCATCCAGCCTTAGATCTGCAGAGCAAATGGCAGATGGGATGGGATTAAGGTAAAGGTAGGGGAGAGAGAAGGCTTCCCAGTTATGGTGAGCAAGATGAAAAGGACAGAGGGAGAAAATACCTTCCTGCCATTGCTTTGATGAGGACACCGGGTGTGGTAAGGCCTCGCTTGGGGAAGAAGAGGAATGAGAGGATGCTCCTGGGCCCTTTATGTCATGCTTTTCCTCTGCCCCAGATGACCCCTGTCCTCTCTGCCGTGGTGTCTCAACATCCTAATATATTTCCTGTTTGAGGGACAATTCCCACATTGTGTAGAGGTCCCTGTTTTTCCCTTTAGAAGCTGAAGTGGGGGCTGGCGTGCCCTGTGCTGCTCCCTGGAACCTGGGCACATGCAGGTGACGTAGTCTTGGCAACTGGATGCTTCCCTCTACCTTGTAATGGAAGCAATGAGAGTCCAGCCAGGACAGTTCATGACCAGTGATGGGGGGTGGTACCTAGGGCCATAGACCAGACTGTGCCTGGAGGCAGGTTGGCCACCCCTCAGCTCCCTGGTCTCCTTGTTCTACCTTTTGGCTGCTTCTCTTGCACCCCTATGAGCTCTCAGCTAGCTTTCCAATAAACCTCTTTCCTATTGAGGTTGGAGTTGCTTTCTGTTGTTTGCAACTGAGAATCCCAATTGAGAAGCCCACCCTTGGAACCCGCAGTGATCCTGGTACCTTTTCGTAAATTCACACCCTTGGTCCGTGTTGCTCTTTGAGTCAGATTTATCAATCTTGTCTCTCTGTTACAAGCTCCTTGAGAGAAGCGATCATGTTAAAATTTTCTTCCCCAAGAGTGGCCATGTCATTTTGTTTACTCTGTAAGTATTTATTGAATAATAAATAAATGAAAAACCGTGTGGCTGTGTATGCAAGTTAGCTATCTATTGAGGCACAATGAATACAATAGGACTTAGCGACCTAAAACAGCAACAAACATTTATTATCTCACACGGTTTCTAGGGGTTAGGGATTTGGAGTGGCCTAGCTGGGTGGTTCTCTCTTGTGGTTTCAGCGAAGATGCTGGCTGGGAGAGTGGTCTTCTGAATACTGGCCTGGATCTGGAGGCTCCCACTCAGGCGGCTGGCAGGAACCCTCAGTCTCTATCCATGTGGACCTGTTCATTGGGTTACTTGGGTATCCTTACAACATGCTGGCTAGCTTCCTCCATAGCGAGTGAACCAAGACAGGGAAAGAGAAGTTGCAATGTCTTTCATGATCTCGCTTCAGAAGTCACATGCCTTCATCTCTGCAATTTCCTGTCGGTTACACAGGTCAGATCTATTCAGTGTGGGAAGGGACTATGCAAGGGTGTGGCCACCAGGAGGCGAGGGTCATTAATGCCATCTTGGGGGCTGTGTCCTGCCACACGGCTCACAAAAGGAGACAGGAATGGATTTTCTGGGTCTGGGCCCATTTCGGTTGGATACTTTGGAGATCACAGGGGAAGCTAAAAGTGATGTTGGCCAGGCCGGCTCAGAAGACTGAAGCCAGGGGTCTGTCCCCTGTGGTTGGTTGATCTTGCCCAGGGGTCTTCGCTTTCAGTTTCCTAATGTGGGGAGTGAAGTTGACCTAATGACCTCCTTGGCATCCATGCTGTGACCCGGAGAGGCCAGGAGGTTAGGTGGGGGAGGTGTTCTGAGTGGAGTTAGGAGGCTGCAGTCAGAGGGACAGTACCCAAGGCCTCTCATCCCAGCAAACCCTCCTCATCGATTACCCCTCTTATGATCGCACAAAGTTCTTCTCTTGCTCTAAGAAGGTGAAGTGGGTTGAATGTGTCCCTCCCAAAATTCATGTCTCCCTGGAACCTCAGAGTGTGACCCTATTTGAACATAGGGTCTTCGCAGGTATAATTTAAAGTGAGAATTGAGATGAGAACTTTCTATCTCTTATAAGGACTATGAAGTGTCCTGGAAAACCTCATTCACCTCTGGCTTTAGGAGCAGACCTTCAGCTGCCTCCCCAGTGGTGCTCTGCCTGCTGGGGTCCTGGGATCATTGATACTTTGGTGTGGGGGTGAGGCTGGGGGGCCCCAGAGCGGCCTTCACTATCGCAAAAGGTAGAGTGGCAAAACAGGACCTGTCCTTTCCAATGGCCTATTCATTGACTTAACAATTCATTTATTAATTAGTTCATTAATGAAAATACTAATTCAAGGCTGAATGTGAGCAAACCTGGGCTGTTGTTTCTGCCCTCTTCTAGAGAATTGGTTCCTACATGCCACCTAGGAATCAAATGCCTTTCCTCAAGCTGAAGCCCTTCCCGTGAGGTGGAAGGAAGCTACTCTCCTAATTCATACCCACTTAATCATACTAGGAGTGATTTAATGGGTTTTTCCTTAATAGGGTATTTGCATTTTAAAAGTGAGACCTGGCAAACTCAGGAACGCCTCTCTAGTGCTGGCCATTCCCACGCTGTAATCCGGGTATGGCTTCCTTTGTCCTACAGCTTGTCCCGGAGCGGTGGTGCTGCCTGAATTCCTGGGCGACACGCTAAGGGAGTGGGCATCTCCGTGCACTGAGGTGGGAAGGACTGGGGTTGGGGGCAGGAGGGATCCAGGGAACCTTCTCTGTCCCTAGGCAGCCTCATCCCCAGTCCTTCAGGAGAAGGTGGGCAGGGCGTCAGGGTGAGGAGGGTAGCTTATTTAGCCCAGGACTTCTTCCTTGGGGTGGATGGAGTTGACCTTGAGAGGGGCAGTGGCATCCCCCATCCCTTCCTCTGGGGCTCTTTAATGCCAATCTCAACAGTCTGGAAATGGAATCCCTGGGACCCCTCCCCATCACCATTATTATAATAAACTCCAGGATTGTAGCCATGAAGCCTGGGGCTTCAGGAATGCAGCCTGTAATTACCTCGCTTCTAAATGCTCATGGTAATGGAGGATGGGGCTCGTGCATCAGACCAGTTAAATTGCTGTGCGACTCAGTCGCAATTTAACTCGGCAGACGACACGCTCAAACTTGGCAAATGGAGAGAATGTGAACTACTTCGGAACTGTTAACTTTCCGAACAACCTGGAGAGTGCCAAGGAAGCCTCTGGAAGGGAGAAGTTCAGTCAGTGGAGTCTTGGACCATGAGTTGATTATCTATGACCACCTCCTTTTACTGCCCATGTTGCTGGGATTGGAGCCTGGTGCTACAGGGGTGGCCCGGTGATCAGATTACACAGTGTATCGGGCACTCTGTGGACGCTGGGGACGAGGAGGCTGGAAACCAGACCACACTGGGGATCTGTCCTCCCACCCCTCTGGCAGGGTCAGACCCATACCCAGCTGTTTCATGCACGGGCCACACTGGGGTGCGTTCTGTAGAGATACAGACTGAGGACCTGGGGCTTCATAGTGCCTGAGTCATCTTGCATGGGGTGTGGGAGATTGTGGAAGGTCTTATAGGGAAGATGGCATCTGAACTGGGTGTGGAAGAGTAGGTAGGATTGGGGACAGCTGAAGGAAATAGTTAGGGATGACCAAGCTGTCCCCTTATGCAGGGAAGGAGGCTGTGAGCAGTGTGGCTGGATCACTAGGTGAGTGGCCAGGTACAAGGGGAGAGAGAGAAGAAGAGGGTGGGGCTGTTTCCAGTCAGGTGGGGACAGGATGTAAGGCCAGAATCACTGCCTTTCCCAAGGGACCATAATTGTGCAGGCCTCATGGGTAATAATCCGGTCACCACTCCCAGCCCCTGAGGCTGTGCCTCACCTGGGACTGAACACAGTCCAGTCAAGCCGTGGTCCATCCAGCATGTAGGTCAAGGGGCCAGAGTGAGCTCCGTGCTCACTCAGTAGCGCTGCAAACCAGCTGGGTGGCTTCAGAGCTCCCAGGCGCTGTCCCCCCACTCCCCACCCACCGTGTCCTTGAAGAAGAACTCTGGTCTGTGCAGGCTCCTTTCCACCCCTGGTGCCAGCCTCTCCTCTCCTCCCCACTCCCCTTCACTAGCTTATGCTCTGAATGGGTCAGCCCCAGCTCCAGAGAACTTGACCTTGGGGTGGAGACCCAGCGGCAGGGAGGTTTGCAGGCAGACTGCAGCTGGCCCTGCGCAGGTCTGGGGCACAGGGCGCCCCAGGGCCTGTTCTGTCTGCCAGAACAGATATACGATGTGGCACTTCCCACAGCCTGGGGAAGGGCTGCTGTGCCTGCCCTGGGGAGCCGCAGGGCTCTTGCCCACCTCACCTCTGCTGTCTCTTCCTCCTCCTGCTGCCTTGCTTGCATCCACCAGGCCCGCTGCTTCCTGAGCGCCTTATACATTTGCTACGACTCTTTATTTCCAGATTAGCCACCATGCACACAAAATGGAGCGTCCCTGATTTGAGGAGCAAAAACAGTGATTACTAGATTGGTTCTCTCCCGCAGAATGTGGAGGAACAAACAATGCCACACAATTTTAGTTTGTATAGCGTCTTTCAAACCACGCAATGCCCCGGGCACAGCGTGGAGTTGCTGTAAATAATACAGTCGCTGAGATAAACATTCTAAACATCTTTGCATCGAGCTTCATTTCGTCCTGCTGTACGGGGCCAGGGAGGCTGGAAGGAAAGAGGTGGGCGGCCGCAGCCCCCAGACCCTGGGGGGAGGCCTACAGCGGTGTGGCTGCAGGGTAGTCGGGGGATGGGAGGCGGGCACTGCGGTCAGGAACTGCTGCATTCACGTGAGGTCAGGATCTGGGCACAAAGTGGGGAGAGGTAGGTGGAGGCCCTGCAGACACCAGGAGGCTGAACCCTGCTGTGGCGGGGGTCCCTCCACTTCAGACGCGGCTAGGAAGGGGCGGGTTGATGGAAGACAGGAGAGGTTGTTCCTTTCATGGGAGTCTTTAGGGCATCATGGGACCCCCATGGGGTGGTCTGGTCTTGTCTCAGAATGTTGGTTTTTTCTGCGAGCGGGGGTGGTTATGGGTCATTAGATTCCCCTCCAGACCTGATGGTCTCTGAGTCACTGATTCTGTGGCCCCCCACAAACCCTCTCCTCCTGCCTACAGCTGGAGCCCCTAGCTCCCGCGCTTTGCCCCCACACCATCCAGCTTCCATGGGAGTAACGGGCTGGCTCTGGAGAAGGGGAGAGTGGAGAAGGGCCTGAGGAACTAGACCTTCACTGAATAACCAGTCTGCCCCCGAATCTTCCTGTGTGACCTTGGGCAAAAGACAAGCGTTCTGACTCTCAGTCTTGCCAACTTGAGGTAGGCATACAGATTCCTGGCTGCAGGGTCTGGGTGAGAATTAACTGAGATAATATGTGCAGGTACCTAGTGTATTGTCTGGCGCACAGTGAGCCCATGGTAAGTGGTTATTATTATTTTATTTCTTGGCGATGGTGATTTCATCCACTGAGCGGAAACACGCTTGGCCCTGGCAGGGAGCACTTGGGGACTGAGGGGGTTGCAGGGATGCAAGAAGAGGTGGCCGGACACCCTGCCCTGCTGGACCCACGCCCGGGCACCCTGCTGGGGCTGCCCCTGGGGTGGGCTCCTGGAACTCTCGCTCTCATTTTCAAGTTGCTGGAGTTTTGTTCATCAGCTCCTCCTAATCTGGGTGAGGTTCGCCATATGGAGAGCAGGGGACGGTGTTAAAAAAGCTTTCACACACAGATAGCGCCGCACTTTCTCTGCTAAATGAGGACTCTCTTCCCCAGCGCAGATTTCACACGCCGATCTCCAGGGTGTTGAGTTCCCTCCTCAACAGGGGTGGAGTTGTTGAGGCTCTTGGAGCCATTGTCTCGGGCCGGCAGGGTCCTGTTCCGACCCCAGGAGAAATCCCATCTTCTTTTTCCTCCCTGGGGGTGCGGGTTTTCCAGCCCTCTCAGGTGAACCAACTTTGCTTCCAAGACCAGGCCGGGTGTGCTCGCTCCCCCAGCCCCAGGCAGCTCGGCTGCCAGGCCTGCTTGCCGGGGTCTCCCGGGATCCCCTCTGGATGCTGCTCTCGTTTCCGTCTGGAAGGGAGCTGGGCTGTTCTGAATTCAGCCCAAGCCCCCTGTTCCCCAACCCACAGCGTATTCTCTAGAACTTTCTCTCCCAGCCAAGACATCTGCCACAGTGTGACTCCCTACCCCTCCTCCCCCCCACTTCTCCTGGCCTGCTGCTCCAGCATGCCTGTTTTAGTTGTTAAAAATAAACCTCTTCATTTGCCTACCGGAGGCTGCAATGTGCCGTCCTTCACCTCTAAGGGTGGCGCCTTTCCTGCAGGTGGTCCTCAGGGCTCTCCCTCAGCCAGCTGGACAGCGTTCCTCCCCAGTTGTCACTTCGTCCGGCTTTGTCTGCCCAGGTGGGGCTGCAGTTAGCTGGGGGGCACTGGGCAACTTGTTTGACCTCAACTCCTTTTTTTAGTGATAAAAATGATAGCAGTCATTGGCCAGCAGTAACTACTGACTGTGTGCTGGGACTTACATATTATCTCACTTCCTACTTCCAATAACCAGGAGGGACCTGTGTGATATCCTGACTTTAAAGAGGGGGAACCTGAGGCTCAGAGAGGTTAAGTGACTGGTGCAAAGTTGCACAGCTAGTGACACAGCTGATGTTCAAGCCCAGATCTACTGACTGTAAATCTTGTACAATTTCCATCACCCGCCCCCCCCCCGCCCCCCACCCCCCGCCACCTTATCTTAGTGCTAACACCCTTCAAAGACGTGCCATGCTTGGTTCAGGGGCAAAAATGGCACAGAAATGCAGTTGAACACTGAACCTTAAGAACTGTGGGAAGAGAGCATTTTCCTAGGTGTTCTGGACCCATGTCCTGGTTGGGATGGAGAAGTGAGATGCAGCCCATTGGGGTCTACGGAGGACTCAGGTGGAACTCTGCCACCTACATGGGTTTGGCCCTTTTCGGGCCCGCTGCCCAGCATGGCAGGGTCTGAGCTCTCTCACCCCATCCTTGAAGGCAGGAGTTTCGCATTTCTCTGGGCAACTCCTTCCTCTTGTCCCTCAGCCAGCCCCTAAGAAACTCCAATCCCAGAGGCAGCGACACTGGACGTGAAGGTTTCTTCTCATTTTGTCAGCTGATAGCTCTCATTCGGCCAGCAGTGTGACAAGGAGAGTACCCTTGTCCCAAGGAGGGAGGGCAGCATTGGGGCGAGGACTGCGAATGAATGGCTTCGCCAAGGCTTGCTGCTGCAAACGTTATTTAAAAACTACAGTATCTCACTAACCTTCTCTCTCTCAAGGTAGACAAATAAGAAGCCAGTGAGAGGAAGGACGTCTTTTCTCCAGCAGACCTCTGTCAGATCCAAATGAAAGCCCGTCTAGAGGCCCAGTGTCCTTCTTATTTTGCTATTAAATGGGGAGAGCTGGTGGGTGAGTGGCAGGGGGCTGGGGTGGAGGGAGGCAGACCCAAAGGAGAGGCAGAGGGGAGGAGGGGCACGGGCTCGGTGAATAGCGAACTCAAGGGCTCTTCTGCACAACGAGATTAGCACGATGTGAGCATTTCCATGCCAAGGTGCTAACGCAATAATACACGTGAATTTGCCAACTTTTCAAATTGAATGTATTTGATTATTTGCTTTTAATTAGTGTGAGTTTTGGAGTATGTACAGGATTGTCAGGGATACACGCAAAGCCTCCTCCAGCCCATGAAGCCTCCTCTCGGTAAAGACGGGCTGGATTGTTCTTTTTTAGCTGTGGAGAATGAGATTTAACAGCTCTGTTAAATGTTTTAGCCCACGTCCATTGTGCCTCTGTTTCAACCTATTGGCAAGACCAAGTGAAGTGAGAAAATAAACCTCTTATCTGATCTGATGCTGAGAGCCGCTCCCAAGAATTTTCCAGCCCAACTTTGGCTTTCCTCGAACATCTCTGTTTTGTTTTGTCTTTTCTCTTCTTTTTCTTTCTGGAGTTGGCCATTAAGCTGACTTCTCTCTTTTCTCCTTTCCCTGTAAGTGCGTTTTAGGAAACATCTCTACACATGAATGAAAACGTGGGCAGTGACAGGCAGAGGAGACGAAATTTGTTTATATAGCTTAGAAGCATTTAGATAGCTCTTTCTATGTGCTGAGGATTTGAGAGCGTCCTGGGTTTGGTACCCACACAGTGGGCATGAGGGCTGAGTGGGGGCCCTAGGCGAGACCAGGGGACAGTGAGGCCCAGCAGAGGCTGGTCTCACCAGGCTGGTATGCAATGAAGTCAGATATGAGCTGTAGTCCCTGTGGTCCCATCTGCACCTTGGGGACTGTGCTATCCTGGCTGGTGTACCAGCTACCGCATCTTTCTTTTTTTTTAAATCCTCACTGGAGGACATGCTTATTGATTTTAGGGGGTGGGGGAAGAGGCGGTTAGAGAAAGAGAGAGAGAGAGAGAGAGGGAAAGAGAGAAAAACATTGATGTGAGAGAGTAATACTGATTGGTTGCCTCCTACATGCTCCTCGACTGAACCTGCAACCCAGGCATGTACCCTGACTGGGAATTGAACCTGTGACCTTTCGATTTATGGGATGACGCTCCAACAAGTTGAGCCACACTAGCCAGGGCCACATGTTTCAGTTTGTTATTTACCCAGAATTCTCCCCTTCCTTCCCATGGGAGTTTTTCGGGCAATGGTCATGGTCGTTTACAAAAACCAAAACAAGTCTTTCTTTAGCCCCAAACTTCAAGAAGCAGGATGAGGTGGAGAAAGTGTAGCTGATTCATCTTCTCTCTCTCCTTTCCATCTCTTTCTGTTTGCTAACGGGGAGAGAGATGTAGTGTGGGGCTTTTTCCACCCTGTGGTTTTCTTCCTTGCCTTTTCAGGCCTGTCACTCAACTCGCCTCTGCCCCACGACACTGGGGACACGCACAGAGACCAAAGCCTGCACTGGCAGGCTTTTCCCCTTGCTGTCCCAGCAACTCTCCAGGGCCCTGGAGGGGCTGCCATGTAGCAAGACCCCTCATACACATTCTGCGGACAGCCGCTCGCTTACCCATTACCTACACAATCTCTCAGTTACATTAAAAAAAAAAAAATCTTCCCCCCCTTAACAATAGAGAGGAACAAATGGTTGACAAATAACAACAGCAGCAGCTCTCCAACAAAAGCACGCAATTATTACAATTATACTATCCTTGATTAGGCTGCCATGCATTGCATTTCAATGTAATTGATGTTGTAGGTTGACACATCGGACACCAAATATTCTCGCCTGTCCCTTCTCTCTTTTGTTTCAGAAGCTGATTTGCATTTTCTATGCTTTTAGTAATGAAGACTTAGCACTTTTCCTCCATTAGAAAAAAAAAGGGAGCTACAATAATCTGCAACTCGGCACTTGTTTAAGGATTCTGACCCTCGCAAATACCACTTTGCTTCACACATTAGCTGCTTACAAAGAAGGAAGCTAATGTATCATCTAATTGGGCAAACCACTGCATCTGATTTCTCTCAATCAGACTATTAGCTTCGTAATTACCCATCTGCCTCGTGTGGAAAAACGGCAAGGCGCGCACCCAGCTAATAACGTTCTCAAGAGCTCTCCACCACAATGAGAGGAGGCGACGCGGAGGGAGATGGTCTCTAACCGTTTCGGTGCCGAGGTGGCCACACAATGCAGGAGGCCTTTGCCAACCTTCGCCCGTCTGAATGTGTTTCATTATCTGTCTTTAATTAGTTGGAGGTTTGGGGGTCTGTTCAGGATTGCCGGCCCTGCGGCTGCGGTGGTGGCGGCCGTGGCACGTGCGGAGGAGGGTGGCCGTGGGAAGGTGAAGAGGAGGCTTCCTTCCCGTGACCCCTGCAGGAGATGCTTGGGTTGAGGGAGGAATGTCACCTGGCTTGGCAGGCATCCTCAAAAGGGAATAAAGATTCCCCCAAGATCGGACAGAGCGTTTCACTCATCTTAGTGTTGCTTTTCTCCTGGGGCTGGGTTCCCCCCTTTCCGCTCGCGGGAGAGGAGGCCCCCTTGCGGCCCGTTCCCGCCCCTGCCCGCATTTACCTGGCGCCCCGGGACTTCCCGTCGGTGTGCGTGCCGAGGAGCGCGGGGACCTCTCTAACTTGTCACCATTTCTCCTGGCTCGCTTTCACCTGGTACCATGTTCTAGATGCTCTTTTGTGCAGCGCAGGGCTTGTCGGTGGTCTGAAGGTTGTGTGACCTTGGGCACGTCCCAGGACACCCCCACCCCTCCTCTTCTGTAACCTGGGAGAGGAGGCCGCCAGCGCCCGTCCTCAGGGACAGGGTGGTTGGCATGCGGCTGTGTTTGGGAAGGCAGGTGGGGCTGATTCTGGTGCCAGCCGGCGTGAGTTGTTGGCTCCCGTAACCCTCCACTGGAGAAGCTCGGTTGTTTTCTCTGTACCCTTCGATGTCGATTTTATTTGAACAAAAGATTCCAGCTAAAAAGTTTGAGACCGACTGGACACACATGGCTAATAATGTCTAATGACTTAATGTCTATCTCGAGTCAATACACTGTGCTTGCGCGATACCGGGATTCACCATCTAACAGTTGGTTAATTTAGCCCGTGGCTGCTGCTATTTACATAGGAGGTTAGCGGAGCAAAATGGAAACTTTTAAGGCTAACACAGGGATGAATTTTACTTTTGTGTATTTTTTTTGTAGCCAAAGTTTAATATGATTTTGAAGACTCAACTGATAGCTAATACTAAAGTATTAAGCTGAGAACAGAAATTTACATATTTATCCTATACCCCAGAAAAACATTTAAAAAAATCCCTACTATGTGTGTATGATGGTGAGAGGCCTTATAGATAATATGTATAGTGGGCATAGTCCCTGCTTAATGGAACTTTGAGTGGTGAATGAAAGGTACGTTTATCCCTTGTGCAAGGGAGAGGCAAAGTCTCAGGATTCTTGGCTGAAATAATTTTAGGGCTGTATAGATGTAACTGCTCCTTAACTGTTTAAGGAGTTGAGATTACATTCGGCCCGTTGAAGGCCACCGCGAGGCTGATGTGGCCCCTGGTGAAAATGAGTTTGCCACCCCTGATCTATTGGCTTAATTGGACTAGCTGTCTTATATTTTGTGTGAATGCCCCTGAAACTTTATTATTTTTGTTTATAATCATACTTTTGCTTTGTGTTTACTCCTGCAAATATTTATTTCTCTTAAATCCTTTTGTAACATATGCTTTTTGGGGAGATAAAATATCTACATCGTTGGTGGGAAAAGCCCTGGTGGAAACAGAGCCCAGTGAGGCTGAGTCATTTGTCTGAGTTACGCAGGAGTGAACACGGTCGAGAAATCTTTCTTGTGTCAAGAGCTTCTTTTTCCAGATGTTTTGGCCTTAGCTATGACATCTGCTAAAAGCAGTTTGCCTTGTGCTCTGCTACAACTTCTTAATTTGTCATTGGCAAGTAGCACCTAATGTGTTAGCTTCTATTACAGCTTTCTCAATCTTCCCCTGAAAGCCTGGGGCGCTGAGCTGTCTGCCTCCATCAAGCCCCACTCAGGGACAGAGGTAAAGAAGAAGATGCTCTCAGCGTTCCTATGCTGTGGGCTTCAGTCTACAGTCTTCACCGCCATGGTACCACAGTCCCTTCTCTCGTCATCCCAGCTGCCTTGGTCAGGGCTCCTCCTCCTCTGAGAAGCCCCTGTTTGCAGTAGCCTCTGCATAGCCCCCGTGGTCAAGGTGAGAAGTGACTTACGTACCTATCACTCAGGCAAAGAGCACAGAAGAGCAGGGAAGAGGTTGTTGGCCTCCGATTCCCAGAAGCCCCCGTGTAGGAACCTGTGAAACAAGCTGCCTGGGAGATACTCTCAATTTAGCCCCGAATGAGAATCATCTGTTTGGGTCAGACCTGTAGCAATCGCCTTCATTTTCCACTGGCTTCCAGTCACAGTCACTATTTTCCAGAGGCCTGTAGGGGGTCTGTTCTCCAAGGACCCCCGCAGGGAAGGAGGTCGCATAATGCATAGGCTCCTATCCTTTTCAGACTGGAGACATCTATGAGTTGTTTCTGACAATGTCTTTTCTCTCCCTCCATTTTTATTTACACCTGTCACATGACCTTTAAAATAATTATAATTCTCTTGCGAATTTGATTATCACCTCTTCCCCATCGACATAGACCTGGGAAAAACTGGACAGACAGGGTAGGTGCCGTAAAACAGGGCCTCAGTGTGAAGTCTGTGATGATTCCAGTTTGAACAACCCTCAGCAAGTTCTTCTCTATCTCTAACCACTGTCCTCCTGTGGTTTTCTAGGTCTTTTCTTACAGGACACGAGCATCATACTAATACCCAGATAATTAGAAATACAGCCAACTTTCTATTGATTATAAGTAGATTATGTTGCAGTTCATCTCTGGCAAATCTTGCTTTCGTCTCTTGGTTAACATCTCTGTTGGTTACTTAATTTCTTTATTGCTTTTATAACCATTGCCATCTGCTCCTGAAATTGGAATTCAACAGGAACTCGAATGCTGAAACTTTCGAAATGAAAATGATGACTTTGAGGCCAGTGAGCCTGGGGAAGGTGGTGGCTGTAGAGGAAGCGTGGGCTTTGCTTCACCTGACCAGAGGCCGCTCGCATCAGGTTGGCCTCAGCTGTCACCTGACCATCTCCCGCCAGGTTTATTGATGAGGAAGCCAAGACTTTGATCAGGTTTAAGTCTTGTCAACTGTCACAGAGCCCCTTGGAGGAAGCTCTGATGCTAGGGTCCAGGTCTGGGTATCTTTGTAGCTTATCACAATCTTATTTATCAGTCGGAAAGGTGAAATTGCTCATTTTCAACATGGAATGTGCAGCTAGGCAGAATTGCATATTGGGGCGGAGCTGAGAAACGGGATCGTTCTTAGCTTCCCAGCTCCCCTGGAATTTTGGCTTTATGGTGCAATTTCACGACTTGGTATGCGATGTCGTGAATAACCAGGACATCAGATATCCCCGAAAGAAAAAGCCAGCAGAACCACAGACGACAACACAAAGAATCCAAAGTAACTGAACACACAGAAATCATTTCATGTTTATCTGGTGTGTGGATTGCCTTGGTGAGGACTCCTGCATTTCTGTGGACGGTGAGGAATTGGTGTTATTTATGCCTTCCTGTAGGAGTCAGAATATGTGCGACGTCCTCAGCATCTGGACCAAGTCCAGTCCGTACTGTTTTTCCCCATCTGCTCCCGGTATTTTGAGTAAAGATGTTTGTATCTGCATCCCCCAAGTCCCGTTGTAAAGTGTAAATCATGCCTTTATATCTGGTAAAACCACCATGTCAAGCAACAATTCACAAAGCCACAAAGATTCTCTGGAGCAATTTTCTTGTTCTCGTTGATCAATTTTATATTTTCCCCTTGGCCATATGCACACGTTAAATGGCACTAATTCAGTGAGAAAACTCATAAGGGATAATATTTCAAGTGGCGCAAATGGCGGTGATGCCTTTACAAGTATCTATTTTGTAATTGCCTCCACTCTCTACCTGAATCTGCTCTTCACTGTTTCAGCTGAGTGAAATGGACGCAGAAGTGGGGAGGGGCTGGGGAGCGAGGGAAGGGGGAGGAGAGTGTTCCAGTTCAATTAGGTGTAAAAATAGGAAAATCTCAAGTCAGAAATGGTGTGGCTGCAATGATGTCCTCTGGTGCGGATATTTATTAGCTGACCCGGAGAGCTGACTGGCGGGAGAGCAGGCTCCTGCTGGCGGATCAGGGTGGGCGCCTGCCACGCCATAGCTGGCACCTGCACTTTGATGGAGAACTTTATGTGGACTTCTTTAAAATGCTTTCTGTGGATGATACTTAGTAAACATTTAAGTTCAGTTACAATGTATATACATACACATATTTGATTCAGGTACAATCATGGTTATACAGTATGATCGTTTTCTATAAACGGAACACTCCTGTGTAATGACCACCACACACAGCAAGAGGCAGAGCCGTCTCAGCTCAGCCGCCCAGAATGTTCCCTCTTACCCGCTTCTGATCTTTACCTACTCTTCCCCCGGGGTCGCTGCTATTCCTACTTCTATCGCCATTTATCATCCAGCATGTACTCTTTGGGGAGGCTTTTGTTTATTTATTTTTTTATTCAGTGAACATTATGTTTGCGTGATTCATTCATGTTTCATGCAAAATACGGAGGTATTTGGTTCATTTTCATTACTCTATTGCATTCCATTTGTGTGTATGTGTCTCCGTATTTCCTGTTGCTCATCCACTCTAGTACTACTGACAGGCATTTGAATTGTTTCCAGTTTGGGGCTTTTATGAAAAGTGGTGTTAGGAACATTTGTGCACAAGCCTTTCGGGGCACATTGTGCGCCCATGGTGGGCACATACCAGGGATGGGATTACTGAGGTATAGGGACTATGTATGCTCAGATTTAGCAGAGATTGCCAAGCGGGTTTTCAACCTGGTTGAACCAATTTTTACTCCTGCCATCAGTATATGGAATTCCAATCACTTCCTACCCTCACTAACATTTAGTATTATCAGTTTTATTTATGATTTTAACTGTGTTAATGGGGGGCGATACTGTATCTCACTGAAGTTTTAATTTTCATTTCTCTGATAATGAATGATAATGACCACCTTTTCTTTCATCTGTTTGCTGGCCACTTGAATATTCTCTTTTTAAAAGGTCCTAGAACAAGTCTTTTGTCTGTTTTTTAAAAATTGGGTTCTCTATTTTCTTTTTTGATTTATTGATTTTTATGTATTCTAGACATGTCATATACACATTTGTTAATATTTATATATCAAATATCTTCCCCCTCTCTTGCCTTTCCACTCTCTTAAATGGTATATGTTGATGAGCTTTTAATTCATTTTAATGAAATACAGTTGACTTCAGTCTCTTTTATAGTTTTTGCGCTCAGTTTAAGAGCTCTTTACACATGTTCGACATCATGCATACATTGTCTAATTTTACATGCTAGCGCTGCACCACCCAGCACTGTAACCAATAGTCTCACTTAGCTACTTGTCTCTTAGCAGCTCTATTGAGGTGTAATCAACATACAATAAACTACACATTTTAAAACATGCAGTTGGGGAAGTTTTGACAGATGTACAGCCACAATCAGGATAAACATATCAATCACTCTCCAAAGTTTCCTTGTGCTTCTTTGCAGCATTTCCCTCCCACCCCTCTCCCTGTGTTTAGGCCGCCTCTGATCCGTTTTCCGTAACTGTAGTTTGAATGTTCTAGAATTTTATATAAAAAGAATCATACAGCATGCACTCTTTTCATTTGTTTTTGGCCCTGGCTTCTTTCAGCATGATTATTTTAGAGATTTATCATGTCGAGTGTATCAGCATTTTACTCCTTTTTGTGGCTGGATTATATCCCATTGTATGGATTTACTACAATTCATTTATCCACTCACCTAGTGATGAACGTTTGGGTTGTTTTCAGTTTTGCGCTACTATAAATACAGCTTCTAAAAACCCGTACTAGTTTTCCATTGCTGCCATAACAAATTCTCTCAAATCTGGTGGCGTAAAACAACATAGTTTCATTATCGTACAGTTCTGTAGCTCAGAAGTCTGACCTGAGTCTCACTGAGCTAAAATCAACGCATCAGCGGGGCTGACGTTCCTTTCTAGAGACTCCACAGGAGCATCCACTTCCTGGCCTTTTCTGGTTGTTAGAGGCCACTCACACTCCTTGGCTCGTGGTCCCCGCATCCCCGTCTTCAAGGGCAGCAATGTCGCATCTCTCTGACCTTTCTTCTGTTGCCACATCTGTCTCGGACCACAGCTAGGAAAGATTCCCTGCATTTAAGGACTCATGTAGTTAGATTGAGCCCACCTGGAAGAGCCAGAATAATTCCTCATCTGAAAGTCCGTGACTTTAGTTACCACAGTCACTTTTGCTTTGTAAAGTAACACGTTCACAAGTGCCAGGGATTAGCGTGTGGGCGTTTAGGCAGGTGGGGTGAACCATTCTGCCTGTTCTGCTGGCGTCCTCACGCTTTGGCTTCTCCTGGGTGAAATCTGAGAGGGGAATGGCTGGATCACACGGTAGGTGTATGTTTAAACTTTAAGAAACAAACCGTTTTCCAAAGCGGTTTAACATTTACATTCTCACCATCAGTGTAAGAGAGCTCCCATTGCTTTTCCACATACTCACCAACACTTGGTGTTGCCTGTCTTTTTGCTTATTATCATTTTAGTTGACGTGTAGTGGTATCTCATTGTGGTTTAATTTGAATTTCTCTAATAACTAATGGTGTTGAGCATCTGTTCAGGTACTTGCCATCCATAAACAGGCATACCCTCATTTTATTGTGCTTGGCTTAATTGCTGCACAGGTGTTGCGGTTTTTAAAATAGAAGGCAAGACGCTGCCGCAGCAGGAAGACTCTGCCTCCCTTTGTTGGGGTTCTCGCTTTATTCGGGTGATCTGGAACCGAACCACACACAGTTCTCCGGGACCGAACTGCAGTTCTCCCAGGTATGTCTATGTTTTCTTTGGTGAAATGTTTGTTCAGTTTTTTGCCCACTTAAAAAAATTTTTTTTTTATTATTGAGTTTTGAGAGTTTTTAAAATATGTTCTGGGCTTGCATCCTTTATCAAATATATAATAAGCAAATGTTTTCTGGCAGCTTGTGGCTTATCTTTTTATTCTTCTTGCAGTGTCTTTTGAAAAGCAGATTTAATTTGGCAAATCCAAATTTATCCATTTGTTTTTCTATAGATCTGCTTTTGTTGTTGTACCTAAGAAGTCTTTGCCTAACTCGAGATCACAAAGATTTTCTCTGGTATTTTTTTCTAGAAGTTTTATAGTTTTCAGAAGTCTATTAAGCGGTGGTGGTGATAATAGGTACTCTTATCCTGTTTCTGATTTCAGGGTAAAAACTTTCAATATTTAACCATTAATTATGATGAATGATAGAATTTTGGGGTAAATACTCTTTCTCATATCAAGGAAGTTCCCTTTATATTTCCTGGTTGATTTAAAAAAATTTTTTTTCTTGTATGACTTTTAATGTTGGATGTTGGATGTTACAGAATGCTTTTTCTGCATCTGTTGGGATGATTACATGTTTTAGTGGGTTGTTTTTTTTTTGGTCGATGTGATCAACTGCATTGATGATGTTCAAATTGTAAATCAACATTTTATTCTTGGATTAAAATAAGTTGTTTGTGGTGGATTTTCCTTCTTAGATGTCGCTAGATTCTATTTGCCTATAGTTTTGCTGAGTAAGATTAAAAAAAAAGACTTTTGAGTTTGTTTATTAGAGACATTGGCCTATATATTTTTTCTTATGATGCACTTACCGGGTTTACTATCAAGGCTTTGCTGGTTTTATTTAACGAGCTGGAAAAATGTCAGTGTAAGATTGGTGCTACTTCTTTCTTCAGTGTTTGGAAAAGTTCACAAAGTTCTCTGGGCCTGGGATTTGCTTTATGTGTTTTTAATTATGACTTTAATTTATGAATAGATATAGGCTATTTAGATTTTTCATTTGTCTTTGTGTCAGTTTTGCTAGGTTGTATTTTTAAATTAAAATTTGTCTATTTTGTTGGAATATACTTTTTGTACTTTGTGTTCAATTTGCTGTTATTATTGTTATTATTTTTTAGCTTTTGAGCAGGATGCTAAGACAGGGTTCAGTCTTCACTGTTTTCTAGTATGCAAATCTGAACAATATTACTTTTCCTCCAAACACTCTTTAGTTGTATTTTACAAGTTTCGATAATGTTGTATTTTATTATCTTTCATTTCAAATTGTTTTCTGAGTTTCATTTTGAGTTCTTTCTTGGTCCCTGGGTTATTTATAATTTTTTTCCATCTGTGTGCCTGTCTTTGTATTGGGTCAGCCAGAAAGTCTGTTTAGTTTTGTTTCCATAAAATAAGACATTTTTCAATTTCACCAATAACTTTATTGATTTGGACATTTGGAGTATGTTGGCTATCTCTTGCTATTGGCTTCTAGGGGGTAGGGGCCAGAGGTGTTGCTAACCATCTTCCAATGCATAAGACAGCCTCGCGGCAAAGAATTATTTGGCCAAAATGTCAAGAGTACCAAGAAACTTTGCAAACCACTTTTGACATGTTCAGTCACCTACTCCATATACTGCACAAATCTTCTTTTGCATTTTTACCTTTCTTGAAATAATGAAGTATAATATGCTAAAAATGTTGTGTATCTTCTTCCTTCTTCAATATTAAAATGGCTGCACAAAAATTCACCAGTTTTGGTAAGGTTTTTTTTTTTTTTAATGCACACTGATATCACAGCTGTCACGATACAATCTAACAAAGTTGTTTTGAATGGAGTTGAAGACAACTAAGCGCTGCTAGAGCCATGGTACAGAAAAAACTAAACGGACTTTTTGGTCGCCCAGTATTTTCTGCTACTCTGTATTCCAGTTGAATAACCTTTATTTTTGATGTGTTAATCTGCTGTTAAATGCATCTCTTTAGTCCTTGGCTTCTGTAATTGCATTTTTTTGTATTAGAAGTTCGACACAAAATAATTCACTGATGAAATCTCCATCTTGTCATACATTTTCTGTAACATTTGTCGCAATCATTAAGTTCTGTGTCTGATCATTCAAATATCTGGATCATCTGTGAGTGTTTCTGTTTATTTTTCCTTAGATTGTTAATGCTTTGGTCCTATCTCCTGGTATGCTTCATAACTTTTGGTTACATGCTGGACATATATTTGAAAAATTCTAAGGGTGTTGATGATGTTATGTATCTTCATAGAAGACATTGATTGATTGATTGATTGATGATTGAATGGGCTAGCAATTAGGCTAAGGGCAGATTACTTTGCTTCAATCACTATTAAGATGGTCAGGACAGTTTCAGGTTTTATGTGGGCTCTCTCCATATGGATGGCTTAAATTCTGCTTTCTCCTTTTGGTGTCTCAACCACAATTCTGGTGTGTAATTGAGGCCACTGCTCCTTGGTGGGCCCTTTTCCAATTTCAGTCTTTGCTCTTCACGCAACTGGTAAAACTGATTTTTTAAAAAGACATTTGAAGCCACTTAGCAGCTATTTTCTGGTTGATTTCCCAGCTTGTTATTCAGGGCTGCTTAGGATGCGGTGAAGTACTTTAAAAGCAAAAGCTGCACGGAAGTTCAGTCTTATTTCAGTGAGGTTCTCTCTTCTTTAGGATCTTGGTTTCTTAAGTCATGACTGCCTTGGTGTCCCTGGATTCCAGCTCTTGTCTTCCCAACACTGGGGACTGTGTGTTCCGGGTCTTGACCTGGGACTCCGCCTCTGTGCCCCGTGATGTGAGCTGGCAAATGCTCTTACAGGAATGAGCAGCAGAGAAAAGTGTTGCTCGCTTCAACATGTGTTTTTCATTTCTTCAGGCCCGCAGGCCCTCAAATCCTCATTACCTTGATTTCTCTCTGTCACCTTTAAATAGTTTGTTTTCTCCCGGTTTTATAATTCTTTTTGGCAGATTGGTTTGAGGCAAACTACTTTCTCATAGTTGGGTTGATGACTAATTCCCTTAATAAGAGTTGTCTGTTCTTAGTACTAGACTTCAGAAGTATCTTTTGGTGTGAGCATTGCCTCCACGGAGCAGTTCCCAAGCCCAGAAAAAGGCTGATGTGCTGTAGGGGAGCTGGGTTCAGGGGCACACGCACTGGGGCGCGAGAAGCGCATTAAAGATCAGCACCTGGTGAGCAAACTGAGGCTCTGAGAAATTCAGAGTTCTCCAGCGCCACCCACGTCTAGGCAGCAGCAGGGCCAGACCCTAACCTTTGACCGGATGACTCGAAGCCCAGTGAGTTTTCACTCTCCCGCTTTTGCCCAGTTCTAAGCACATTCTGAAGCTCGGTTTGTTTGGCAAAAATGTGTCTGCTGCTTTCTGCTCGGTCCATCCCTGCTCTTGTTGGGGTCAGACATCTGCCCTCATGGCTCCGGAGCCCCACGAGACTGCTGGTCTCTGTCATTCCACGCTGCAAGTCCTTGAGAACCAGGTAAGTGCTTGCTTGCTGAAGGAACAGAACTGTGCTCTGCACCTATGAGAAGAATGAACACTCCTTGAAGTGAGAAGACAGAAGTTTTTTGTCCTAGAAAGCAAGGGCTGCATTTCACAGGGAAGCAAGTACTATGAGTAGTACAAAGAAAAATTAGAATTAAGTTCCAGAAAATTACTATGTTTAAGGACAATAAGCTGGGTTAGATGTGACCTTGACGCTGTCTTTAACCTACTTATAAAAAATGACATCCTGGAAGCAGGAAGGTTACCTGTTGCTCATGCAGCCACCCCTGATGGAACAGCAAAGTTTGGCATTTCCTGGTCTTGTTTGGGTTGGGGGCAGCTAATGGCCTTGAGATGGCATACAGTGTTTGACTTTTTTCCCCATGTGAAAATTGCCGGCATTGACTAGGGTGATACCCATCACCTTGGCTTCATTAGTTGATGTTTTCCAAGTGCCTAGAATAGTGCCTGGTAGCTTGTAGATGCTCAATGATAACTGTTGAATGAATGAATGAATGAATGAATGAAGTACCATGTTCAAAGTGGCTCAGCTGAGTGTATGGGCCCTACGTCTAGGTATCGGATCTGCCCATTTTACAAATGAGGAAACTGAGGCCTAGAGAAGAAAAGCTCACTCAGCTTAGTTAAGCCAAGTGATGACGGGGACTCCCTTTTCTCTGTCTGTAAGCCATCACTGCCCACTGTCCCTCCCAACACTGCTGCCTGGTTGTGTGGATGGGTGGGGTCAGGCAGTAGAAAGCTGATCTTGGGCAAGGTGGGGGCGTTGTGCCTGCCCTTGGGCTGTGTGTGGTGCCTGAGGTTAATGGGATAAACATGAGCGTGTAAAACACACACACAGTGGACAAACTTTTCAAAGCTGTAAGAACCAGAGTCCTCACTGACACGCCCGAGTCTCATTCTAAATTTCACCCAGTTCAGTGTACTTTTCTCTGTGGAAGGAAGGCCATGGACTGGAGCTTGGGAAGGTACACAGCAGGGTCAAGCTAGCTGCCAGTCTCTTGAGGGACAGACGCTCCTGAGAAAGGAACAGGCTGGCCTGTGGCTTTGCTGGGAAAGGAGAAGTTGTCAGGAAGCCACACCCTCATTATTGTGACCCACACCACCTCCTGGGAAGGGGTTCTGAAAAGCAACAGAAGGCAGGATTTTGCTGCAGGCTGACTGCTAAGGAGCCTGTTTCTGGCTGCAAGTGCCTGGTAGCCCTTTGCATTCACCGTGCACAAAGCTCTCCCAAGCCTTTCCTAATGGGAGGTGTTATCTCCATTTTCCAGACCCAGAAGCCCGTGCAGAGAGGAAGCTGGGCCTTGCCACCCCCATGCCTCCTCCCATCTTGGCCAGCAGAGGGTGAGTTGGTGGTGGTGGCACGAACACGATCCCGGTCTTCTGCTTCCAAAGCTGAGCTTTATCTCCCAGACCCTGCTGCCTCTTGGAGCCTTCTGGAGAGGATTGCACTCAGAAATGAGCATCATTCCAAACTTAGGAGCCTGGGCTGGAAGGGCCTGTGCGACTCCCCCCACCCCTGCCCCTGCTTCTAGCCACCACCATTCCTCATGTCTTCCCCTCACAGGGCTTCTCAGCTGCCAGGGGAAACTGTGAGCAAGTGAATTGCTTCTGTGCATTCCTGCAGGCCTTTGCCCACACCCCAAGTTTTCCTTTGCTCCTTACTTTACTGTCTGCCTGGAATTATTCAAATGGAAGTGTGTAGATCCTGGACGTAAATACGTGGGTTGGGGGCTTACACTCACGTGTTTGGTATATAATATTTGTCGTCTGTATAGCCTCTTTGTTCACATTCATTCATTCATTCCCTGATCCACCCTTAAACCTATTTGGCACATAGCTCCTACTATGTGCCACGCACTTGGCTAGGTCTGGAGGACTGCTGCTCATAATAGACGGTTGGGGAGGTAGAAATTTGTAAGGATGGACCAAGTCTTTTTCTAGAACACACAAATCCACAGAACAGGCAAGACTTCGAAGCTGATTAACTTTTTACGCTGTAGCCTGGGCCCATCAGGTGAGCTGCAGGCACTTGAGTCCCGTCCAGTACCCTTTGTCTGGTTCACGATGGAGGAGGTGGGACTTGTAGTCACCATCTTCTGTATTCCGTGTGGCCTGGGCGCGGTGCACTGTCCAAGCCCTCCTCCCAGATCAGGTGCTGGGCACGGGTGCTCCTGCCCCGAGAGTGCCATGGCTGGGCCTTTCAGGGGTGCTTCTTACGGGCACCTACAGGGGTCTCTCTTGTCTGGCTGCCTTCGGTTCTGGGAGCTGAGGCTGAGTCTCCAGAGTGACAGTGTGCTCTAGGTCATAGCAGACAGCCCTCCTGAGCGGGTAGCCTGCCCAGCTAGCCCCGTGACCAGCACTGCATCCCATGGTGGCCAAGGGCAGCTCCAGTGGGCGGTCTGTGTTTCACACCTTCCTGGTGTTCCTCCTGCTCACTGCCCTCTCTGCGGGAATGTGTGAGCAGAGCGGGTGAAACGGGGGGTTCAAAGCAGACAGATTGGTGCCCGAGCCTAGTCCTGCCATGTGTTGTTGGCTGTGAGGTATCGAGTACATTCACTAATCTCACCAGTAAAATGCAAGAAGAAAACTGCCTCCTTATATTGGTCAGGCATCTCTGGAGAAATAGAACCACTACTGTGTGTGTGTGTGTGTGTGTGTGTATTTTTTTTAAGGAATTGGCCAACACAATTGGGGGAGCTGGCAAGCCCCCAGTCTGTGGGGCAGCGTGTTGGCAGGCTGAAAACTCAGGCAGGAGTTGATGTTGCAGTCTTGAAGCAGAATTTCTTCTTTGGGAAACCTCAGATTTTGCTCTTAAGGCCTTCAACTGATTAGACGAGAATCACCACATGTTCCAGGACTAATTTTAGACGTTAACCACGGCTATAAAATGCCTTCGCAGCAACACCTAGATGAGTGTTTTATTAAGTAACGGACTACTTAGCCAACTGATGCATAAGACTGTCACACCCTCCCTAGAAGACTTACGAGGATCAAGTAAAACGACGTATACAAAGTGGTAAGTGTAGAACCCGGCACAGGGTAAGCGCTACTCATGGTTGGTGTTACAGCTACTGCTGTTATTTTTATTTTCCGCTTGCTTTGGCCTGCTGCTGATTCAACAAAAGCCCTGTGCTTTGTTCCAAGGTGCCTGCTACTCCGATACATCATGTACAGCGTGATGTGGCAGTGAGAGGCAAATGTGCACTCTGGGAACTGAGACAGGAGCACACCAAAGCTCAGGTTCTGGAGGGCCGGCACGGGTCTGGTTTACACATAGCTCAGGGTAAGTGTTTAATGTAGACAAAGAAGTGAACGTTCCCGCGCATATGAGCACGGCTGTCCAAAGCGCATATAATACAAGCCTCATGTAGTAACATTTTTCTAGTAGCCACATTAAAAAAAAACCCAAAAAACAAAAAAACAACAGATACTGCCCTGGCCTGGTGGCTTAGTTGGTTGGAGCATCACCAAGAGGCTATGGGTTCAATTCTCCATCAGGGCATATAACTAGGTTGTGGGTTTGATTCCCAGTCAGGGTGTGTATAAGAGGCAACTGATCGATGTTTTTCTCTGTCTCTCTCTTCCTCTCTCTTTAAAAATCAAATATATCCTCAGGGGAGGTTTGAAAAAACCCCAGATACTAAATCCAAATTTTATTATAAAATGAAATCAATGTAAAAATTATAATTAGACATTTTACATATTTTTTCACTCCAAGTCTTCAAAATCCAGCACGGGTGTTATACTTACGGCCTAAATTTGTTTGGACTGGCCACATGCCAAGTAAGTGCTCAGTGGCCACCACACATGGCTAGTGGCTACTTTCTCGGCTGGCATAGACCCAGAGAAATGTTTCTGCAAGTTCAGTTCCTCAATTCTTGCATCCTAACCCTTAGTGCTGGGTGTGGAGTGGGTGATACATTGATAATGGGCCTTACTCTACAGGGGTGTCACACTCACCCTCGCCAGGGACCACATCAGCCTTGCGGTTGCCTTCAAGGGGCCGAATGTCATTTTAGGACTGTATAAATGTAACTGCTCCTTAACTAGGGGCAGGGTGCTCGGCGCTGCGGCCGGGTAGAAACAGGGTGCCTGGCTGGCTTCCGCCCTCAGGCGTCTTGTGTTTGCCACCTGTGCTCTAGAACAAACCCTGAATCCGATTTGCTGGCTTACCCCTGCCTGGTCACAGACCAGGGTATGGCCAGTCCTCGACAAGGCACAACAGGAACCAAAATTGTGAGCAAGACTTTAGAACATTTCATAACGGTTTGATAGTAATTTTACATCCATCGAATCTAATAATAAAAAATTAGTCGTATTATGTGTTTGTTTTTAATTTAATCTTTCTAGAAATGTATTTTATAAGACTGAGAGAGAGTGGAAATCGACGAAAACGGGTCCTTTAGCAGACCTAGTTTGCGAAGCGCTGCTGTGGTTGGCTTGGGCAGTGTCTGGGGCGGGCATCTGCGTATTTAACAAGCCTCCTGATGTTTCCTGGGCAAGTCTGGATCTCCTGAAACTAGGCCTCAAACCTCCAAAAGTATAGATCTCATTTAATTTTTATCTTATTACCTGAATTCCTGTGTGTCCAAAGACAGGACCTCAGGCCCAGGAGGGTTTTCATAACCAGGGCAGCCGTGCACACTCAGAGTCGCCGTCCCAGTGGCCACGGGAGCCCTGCGCTGCTCTGGCACCTGCACAGGCCAGAACACGAGTTCCACACGGCCCTGCTTCTTCTCGGGACCCTTTGTGAGTCCTCTAGAATCCTGGGATTTTGAAGATTTTCTCTGATCCTTCACACAGAGAATATGACTTTCAATCTCCATCTCTTGGAACAGACAGGCAATCTGTTTTTTTTTTTTACTTAAAAAAAAAAAAGGAAAAAAATCTCTAGACCCAAAGGAACTCTATTTTTTTCTTGTCCTCACTCAAAGCTTTTATAGAACATCTTGAGCTTTCAAAGGCAGTGCATGTATTGATTTTTTTGTCCCTGACCCCCAGGGTTCACTGCTGCTGTGTTTTGGGCTAAGGCTCCCTATAGAAATCCCAGTGGCCTCAACTCGGGAAGTCTTGGTGATTGGACGATATTGGAAGCAGTTTCCTTATATAACTCATCACAGATGTCCTTTGTAATTTGTCATCTTCTCTTTCTGTGAGGCTCTCCTCCCAGGATCGTTCTGGTGTGGCTTGAAACTTTTAAACTGGCCTTTGGGCTAGAATTTCTGCAGGGGAATGGAGGCCTTTCCCTTTACTCTGCCAGAGTTTCCAGCGGGGTTGCTTTGGGTTCTAGCGTCCATCTAGCCAGCCCCATCCTCACTCAAAGGTAGATTTGTCTCTTCCCTGAAAACCTCAGTATACTGTTGTATCAGTTTGCTCGGGTGGCCATACCACAATACCATAGACTGGGCGGCATAAACAACAGAAACTTACTTCTCACGGTTCTGGAAGCTGGATGTCCAAGATCAAGGTGTTGGCAGGGCTGGTTTCTCCCGAGGCCCCTCTCCTTGGCTTGCAGGTGGCTGCCTTCTGGCCGTGTCTCCATGGCTTTTCCTCTGTGCACATGCATTCTGGTGTTACTTCTTATAAAGACCTCTGTCCTATTGGATTAGTGCCCCTGCTATGCCACCTACCAGCTGTGTGATCTTGGGCAAACTACTCAACCTCTCCGAGACTCAGCTTCCTCGTCTGTAAAATGGAGCTAATAATAGCACCTACTTTATGGGGTGGTTGTCAGGATTAAATGAGATAAAGAATATTAAATATTTACTATAGCACCTGGACTATGGGGAAAAACTCCACACATGGGTACTCTTATTGTGCTCACTTTCTTATCCCAACAACCAGCCACAGAGTTTCCTGGTTTATCAGTGGTTCTTCTCAAACCTCACAGGTTAAAAGACAGTCGTGATAACTGAACTTACAGATATTGATTTGGGATAATCATAAAAACTCCCTTCCTGTTCACCCCCCCCCCTGCCGTGAGCACCTCAGGTGGAATTAAAGCCCCATGCCTGCCATCAGCGCTCTGCCTAATTCAGGTGAGTCTTTACAATAATCCAACTGGAATGCTCATACTCTCACCTGCCCCAATCCCACCTGTTCTTGGGCCCATCCCCTCTTCTGGATTGTTCTTCTCTCTCTCAATTTATTTAAATTTGACCCATCCTGAGAGACCAATTGAGGTACATCTTACAGTACGTGCCATGGCACTTAGCCCTTGACCATTCCCTTGCAATGGGGAATTAAATTTTACCCTTGTTTTGTGGAACTCAGAGAACATATCTCTGTGCTGAGCACGTAGCCAATGCGTCAGAAATATCTACTGGCTAACTGGTTGTTGATCACAGCCATTAGGTTAACTAGGGCAAGTCTATTGGAGCAAATACTCTGCTCTCAGAAGAGCACTCAGCCCAGGTCGAGCCTGGCCACCAGTTCCGATTCTTCTAGTGGGGTGGCGGTGCCCTGAATTCAGAACAAAGAGGGGAGGAGGGGGCACTGGACATATTTTCAGATTTCTCACTAATTCAGTAGCACAACTAAATATAGTGGTATTTCGCATTATGAAATAGGCCCATTTTAGAGTCATCTTAAGTAAACCTGTACCTTGAAGCTTCCCCATTTTATGTGGGTCACCTGGATTCTCAGTGAATATGAGAAAAGGAACCAAATAGGTTTGAGCAAAGACTCCTGTTGAACTTTACTTCCTCAGTGTCCTCAAACTCCACTCGTGGCTGAAGGACAGAATTTAGTCTGCAAGCCCATTTGACAGGGAGAGGGCACAGAACAGGATGTCCTTTTTCTGCGCCCTTCTCAGCCGCTGCTGACTTCAGCTGCCTACTCTCTCTCCCCTGGGCTCCCACACGGCCCCCGAGCCGACACTGACCTTCCATCTTTAAAGCCCGTTGTTCCAGTGTGTTGGGTTCTCTTGGGTGAGTCCGGCCATCTCCACGTTCCTATTGACAAACCAGAAGCTAGTTGATCCTTAAAGTACTTTTTATCCCCAACAGCTTGTGATGTCCAAAGATGCAAGATGGGATTTGCCAGAGTTTGTCTCTCAGGTGAGCCAGGTAAACCAGAGGTAGGGCGAGAACCCAGGCTCAGAAGGGACCGCTGTCCTTCACTGGACCAGCTCCTAGCATCCTGTCTTCTGCAGCCTTCTTCTCCAGCCCGGGTGGGGCTGGCTGTGTTTCAAGAAGGGGAGGCTTGGAGATGAACAAGGCTCTTTAAAACACCGGGGCTGACGGTGTGCTAACCACTCAAAAGCCAACAGAACAGCTGCAATGTATGATAAAAATCACTTGAAAAGTTCATTGATTTTGCAGCAAAACTGCAAGTACTTCGCTTTATAATAATTGTTCCCTCATGCTCTTGAATCTTATGCTTGAGCTACAGGGCATTGGGGTCAGGGTGGCATTCAGCAAGCAGGCCTGGGAAGACAATGGCGCATGGCTGAAGAGACACTTTAATCATGAGCTAATTTACAAACCAAAGCAAACAGAGTCGGGTTTTGTCTAAGATTATTAGAAGATGTTAATTCTGTGCTTAAATTATTTCTCTTCTTTTCCTCTGAGCTCATGTCTAGGAAAAAATAAACCCCCACATCAACCCAATCTCGCCCCCCCAATTCTTATCTTCTTAATTAAAATTTGTGACTTGGCATACATACATGGGTGTGGGGGTCACTTTTTTCCCTTCTATTTTCTCTGAAAACAATGTACTTGTTATTCAAATTTTTATTGCTTCTTGGTGGGAGCTCCTAGCACCCGGATAGAATGGCTGGTAGCCCTTTTTCCATTTTTTTCCTCTGGGTTGAGGGAAACAATGAAAGAACTTGGTGCAGCATGGTTCCTCATGGGTCCTTAACCCAGTAGATTGCAATGGTGGCCAGTAGATCCTACTCTCTTCCTTGCAGGCCAGGCTCTGCCTGGCCCTGCCCTGCCCTTCCCTTCCAGCCCCACTCTTCTCCCAGGCTGGCTGGGCCCCATGGCCAGGATTCAAAAGTACACAAGCAAACAGACCCCAAACTGGAGTAACTCTCAATTGTCTGTGTGAGTGGGGCTAATCCAACACTTGTTCCTACTCAGCTTTGCAGTGCCCTGTGTGATTTGTCCAGGCCCGATTTACCTGGCTGCTTCCGCTTTGCGCAGGCGAATAGCTTTAGCATTTCCAACATGCCCACGGATTGCTGGTGAGGACTGCACCCCAGTAACATCCTGGGGTGGAAGGGAAATCTGTTTGGGGAGGAGAATCTGACAGAGGTGTGACCCCCATAGAGCATCACTGAGCTGGCTGTCCTGCCATCGTTCTGTCTCGTGGCCATTTTTTCTAGCTTTTTATTTTCATCCATTCAAAGCATCTAGGTAGACTACAGTATCTAGACTCATTTCTATTCTCTGATGGTAAGAAGAGACAGTTTACAAATTGATTCATTTATTTAACAAATAGTTATGACATCTCTCCTGCATGCCAGCCACTGTTAGGGGCTGGGGACACAACGCTGAAGTCACCAGGGAGCTGATGGAGCTTACACACGTGTGAAAAAGATACTTGAGTCCATGACAATTATCACAGAGTGTGATAAGGGTTGTGATGGGACAGGAACAG
Organism: Desmodus rotundus; assembly: GCF_022682495.2. Taxonomy (NCBI): domain Eukaryota; kingdom Metazoa; phylum Chordata; class Mammalia; order Chiroptera; family Phyllostomidae; genus Desmodus; species Desmodus rotundus. The sequence goes on from NC_071398.1 coordinate 86,076,221, forward strand.
GTGCCCCATGATCGCCTGGTAGGGCTACCTAACAAAGACTTCTTGGGGAAATGCGAGAGACTTTGACAAAGAGGAGAAGTCTTACCTGAGACCTGAAAAGCAGCAGGAGTTGTTCAGAGATTGGGAGTGAAGGTGGGATTAAGGGACGTTCTGGACAGAGGGAGCTCCCTGTGCTAAGAGCCAGTAAAGGGGAGTGCCAGGTGGGGAGCTGAGGACCTGCAGGGAGTTCAGACTGGTTGGAGCAGAGTTACAGCCTGGAGGGGGAGAGGAGAGGCTGGTGATACAGGGGAGCAACCGGGGGGGGGGGGGGGGGGGAGGGTCATGAAGTCTCCAGTGGAAGTGGTAAGGACTTTGCACTTTTCTTTGCTGGTCGCACAGCCCGAGGGAGATTGTCACCAGTGCCCAGGGCTGGCCAGGAAATCTGACACCACTTCAAGGGGCTACGAAACTTTTTGTGTAATATTTACTTTTAGAAGATACAGAGAAACTGATTTTCTATGAATAAAAATTGTGTATCTCTTTCTTTGTGTTTAAAATGAGTTAATTTCTCCCCCCCCAAATGTAACACAATTTAACATGTTTAGATGATTTGTTTTTCTACCTAAACTTATACAGATACCTGGGTGTGTTCATTGTGCACAGGTATAACTCACACAGGTGTGGTTACACAATCTTGTTAAAATTATTTTTAAAAATTTGGGGGGGCCCTCATGGGGTGAGAAAGCATTTCTACTTCCCTGAGTTCTTTTTTTCTCTTCCCTGTCTTGCTTTTTTTTTTTTTCATTGTGTCATTTTCTGAATGAAACAACTTCTTGCAAAGCTTGATAAGAGGCTTCAGATTAGATAAGACAGAACTATTGTATCACAGTGTTTCGACTCATCTCTACCCTCTGATGGGAAGGAGAGGCCGCTCCACTGTAAATAACTGACTCTCAGACTTCCTGCAGAGCTGGGTGACTTCACAGGCCTGCCCTCTGGCTGGTCTCAGGCTGGTGGTGTGACCTAGTCTTCAGTGAGCAAATCCCAGGTAGCTATTAAGAATACTCTGCAGCACTAGGTCATCAGCGCATACAGCACACCATCCACTCTGGCTGAATCAGGACCATTTTGTGTCTTGTCAATGATGTAAGTCGCTCATGGGAACCTGAGTTTGCGGGCACCCTGTGTTTGATCTACATGAGAGATGTTTCAGGGTGTCTTATACACTGGCACCCCAGGAAGCTTCTGGATCATCCAGCCCCATAGTCAGGTTTTGTCTGACTCCAGGGTGGACACTGGGGTGAGGGGAGCAGGAAGGAGGCAGAGAAAGATGGGTGGGTGACCTAGGAGAAGGCTTGTGGTGGTCACAACTAGGAAAGTCACCGTGGGAATAGAGAGAAAAATCAGAAACACTAAAAAGCAGGCTTGACAGAAGTTGGTGGTTGGATTTGGAGACTGAGAGAAACATTAAGGCCGGTTCCTGGATCTCTTGTTTGAGCCATGAGGATGAGAGCGGTGCCAGCTGCCCAGGCAGGAGACAGAGGGGCAGATGCAGGGGAAAGTGTTCAGCCTGGGCAAGTGGAGCTTCAGGTGCCTGTGGTCCGTTCAACCTGAGCTGTCCAAGAAGCAGCTGGGTATAGGGGCTCTGGCTCAGGAGCCCTATCCAGGTGAGAAATGCGACATTTGGATATCATTCGTGTAGAGAAGGAAGTCCTGGAATTAGATGAAGATCGCACAGGGTGAGTGGACAGTGAGTGGGGGGACAGGACAGGGCCCCGAGGAAAGGTTTTAAGGAGCAATCCAAGGAATAGAGAGCTACAAAAGATATTAAGGAAAAGATAATACAACCAGTTCTAAGAAGCAATGCTAAATCTTTGTCTCATTATGTCTAAACATTGTATTTAGGCTTCATTATTTTATTCATTTATCTTTACCGTGAAATATCTCAGACGTTCAGAGGTGGTGACTAGCCCTGGCCGGTGTAGCCCAGTTGGTTGGGCATCGTCCTGTGGACTGAAAGGTCGTGGATTCACTTTTCCATCAGGGCACACTCCTGGCTTGGGGGTTTGGTCTCCATCAGGGACTGTGTGAGAGGCTTATGTATCAATGTTTCTCTCCCTCTCTCTCTCTCCCTCCCTTCCTCTCTCTCTAAAGAAAAACCAGTAAGCATGTCCTCAGGTGAGGATTAAAAAAAAAAAAAAGATGTAGACTACAATAATGCAACAAAATCCATGAGCCCCCTACTGCTTGGGCACAGTTGAAGGGTCTCTGAGCAGCCCCTCTGAGCACGCTCCCTACCCCTCTCTCAGGGCTAACCTAGTCTGTAATTCCCATTGTCTTTACACTCTTATGACAGCTCACGGTGTCGGTGTCGTCATTAAAAGGGAGATAATCCTCTTTCATTACTACTGGGACACTATCCTCAAATTCCAAAGAAATGAGCCACTTATCCATTCACTGTCTCTCAGCTCCAAACGCAGTCCTCTTTGCCCAGCTTTGTGGTGCTGCGGCTGGATGCTATAACATTTTTTTTTTTCTTTGACAGCTGGTGCAGTATTACCCTAGCCAGTAGAGGGCGCTGAAAGGACACTGCAGCAGGCAGGGGCCTCTCTTCCTGGTTCTGGTGTGCTGCCTCCTTCTTACTCCTGCCCTGTGGCCAGTGACTTACAGGCCATCCGTGGTACCCACCCTGCGGTGAGCTTCACTGGCACCCCAGTCGGAGGCCCTGGAAGTGGGGACTGCTCCTCATGCCTGCCGTCCCTTCCCTCCGAGTTCTCTTTATCCTTTAGGAATCCATTCCCTGTTATCACTAATAACCCTTACAGTAGACTTTCCTTGTTCAAACTACTGTGCAGCTCTGTCTCCTCACTGAATCCTGACTCTGACTTGCACTTGTCTTAGTGCTGAGACACTGAAAATTCATTTCATCCTTATGAATTTAAGTTCCTCATCTATAAACTGGGGGTGGGATACGTTCTCTATCTTCTACCAGGGTCATTCCAAGAATCACGCTGCATAATGTCTGTGACTCATTGAAGGGTAGGATACACATTCAGTCCAAGTCCAAGTAGAAAAGATAGGGTTGGGGGATAATTAAAAAAATGAAGTAGAAAAGTACTGGGGGCAAGACTATGGTTGGCATTTATGGCTTCATGTCACCCAAAGCCTTCTCTCCCTGTCCCTTCTGTAAACAGGGAGCTTGAAAAGAACAAACTAAGTTACTTCTTTAGTGATCTTAAAAGTCTAGAAAGAAATGGCTTTATATTAACTTCTTGGAGCTGGGTAGCTGAGGGAGCTTGGTGCCAAGGAAACCTAGGACCTGAGAATATATACCCCCTACAGGGGCTTTTGATTAAGCTAAAATTCAGGGTGAACTGATACAGTTGCAGTAAGGATCAGAGAGAAAGATACAAAATTATACCCTAGGACTTTTTAATGCTTTTTTGGCTTTAAAACAACCATCTATTTTTTTTTTTGGAGCTGTGTTATACTTATGAATTTTAATATCAAATTTTATTTTTCCACCAAAAGAGAAAATGCTGGAGCCTTATTGTTCAGAATGTGTCTCTATGGCCTGGCACCTAGTGGCCAAATATCTAAATTGCAGGTTTAGGTTTTTCTTTTGGGGCGGAGGGTGGCGGGGGCGGGCAAAGCAAGCTGCAGGTCATAACTTTAGTAACCATAATTGAGAGGTTATCGGCTATAATTAGAAATGAAATAGCTGAGGTTTTCCTGAGAAAGTCCTGTTTTTGTGCAGTTTTATTCTTTTCGATTAGCACAATTTGTTAAGTGCACAACAAAAAAGAAATTTGATTTGCCATCTATTAAAAGCATTCATATCAATAAATTTGTCAAGGGTCCTGAATTTTTTTTGTCCAGAGAGCATGGTCTCTGCAGGCGGGCCTGGCAGAAGGACTCAGACGAAGCTATTCCTTCTGTGGTCCCTTCCCCTCCTTGGTCCTGGATTTACTTACCTGTAAAATAAGAGGGGTTGATTGGTTTAGAGACTTCACTTTTTCTTTTTCTTTTTTTTTTTTTAACTGTGACCCATAATGGAAATTACTTTTACATCACATTCTCTCTGTGTTTCTCTCTTGTCTCTGTCTCTCTGTGTTACATACACACACACATGTCTAATAAATTTTCATGAGACAGTGATTAGCCTTACTAAATGCAATGCACTTGGTTCCATACCCCCCAACCCCCCCACTCTGCTCCATTCCATGACATTCACACCAAAGCTTAAAAAGTGATGAGCTGAGAGCCACTAATTTCACCTACAAATAGGTCTCAGCCCAGAGTCCAAAATGCACTGAATAAAATAATCTCTAATAGACAATCTATATCAATGAGACTCTTTGCAACTTGATGATAAAATCTCCTCACAATGGGTCCCTCACAACTGCTCCTACCTGCTTCAGCCCCCGCAGGCATCTGCCATCAGCACAGCCACAGCCAGTGAGAACCACGTCTGAATGTAGACGAGGTGCTCATCTCTTCCAGTATGTGGCATTTGGAATGACTTTGTGCTCAGACCTTGGCATCTAAGGTGCCTCCCAACAGGATGTCTTCTTGTCGGGCGTCCGCCTCAGGGTCCTGTGCCTGCGGGTCTGGCTCCCTGTCCAGTTGAGGAGGGTGGACCCTACCCTACCTCCTGTGTGCCGGCCCCTGGCTGTGTTCTAGACAAACCTCCCAGGAAGCAGAGCGATACACCCATTTGGCAATTGGATGTCTTCTATCCTGATGTCTGTCCTGAACATATCTCCATTCACCTTTCTCTGGGTGTTCCGATGCCAACTGCTGGCCCCCCTGACTAGGCCCACGGTGCCCTCTGCTATCTGCTGAGTGGAGATCCCAATAGAACTCATGCTCTAGCTGGGTGGGTCAGGGAGGGCCGAACCCACGAAAGTATGCGTTTTCGTGATTTACAGACATGCGAGGTAATGGGTAATTTAGCTTCCAATTTACCTGCTAAAATATCTCAGAAGCAGTTGCTGTTCTGTAAACAATCACTAAAGCATAGCATGGCGATTCACCCTCAAGAATCACGAAATAATTCCACTTAAAAATAACCCCCTTTGTAACATAAAAACATACCTTCCCTTCTCCACCTACCCCTTGTTACCACAGCTCAGCTGTTTTATAAGAACACAAATTTGTATGTAGTTTCTCACACTGAGTGCAAATCTCTTTTTCGCCCAAGGAAGTTTGTGAGCACATTTTGAAGGACTTGCATTTCATCTCTGACTGCTCTAGGGACAGAACCAGTTGCAAAATGCGCCAAGGAGAATTTGAGCTAGAGCTCAGGGAAAGCTTGCTGATGGGGAGCTTGTGGAATGTTTTCTTTAAAATAATAGTAATTATAATAAAAGGGGGTGGGGAGGTTGTCCTCATCTGGGGTTGCTGGAGGGGAAGAGTTAAATGACTTCTCAAGGTCTGATCCAGCCCCAAGATTCTGGCTGTGATTGTTCTGTTTGTTCCAGCTGTGTGTGTTCCATCCAAGCCTTTGCCTCCCGGAGCCCTGGGCTCTGAGTAAGAAACCTCCAGCTCTCCACCACCCTGGGCAACGCAGGACCTTGGCCAGCTGGCTGGCCTGTGCTCTGGGGATTCCAGAACAGCACCGGTGAGCTTCTCTGATTCACTTTGACTGTTGGGCCTCCAGGGAAGCCTGTGGGTGTGTGGAGCTGATGAACCCTTCCAGGGGTCTCCTGCCTCCATTTGTTAACTCATTAGGGGCTTCCCAGGCATCCTCTGGTACTGAGTAAATTCTGCGTTTCACATTGTCCTTTCTGCACTTCACTGGTTCTGCATGGCTGACCAGACAACTCAGTTCTGCAACCAGCCATCTCGTCAGAGTTCAGCCTAATGACTTGAGTTCCCATGTATGGCTCAGGGTAACTAGCCCCCCATTATCTCTGGGGGTACATTCCAATTCCCTGAGTGGCTGCCTGAAACCATGGATAGTACCGAACCCTTAATATACTATATTTTCCCTACACATACACACCTTTTCACTGAAAGGGAGCACTCTATGGCTTCTCTTTGGCATATCTGAATGGCCAGCACCACTGCTGTTGTGCTGTGGGGCTGTTACTGAGTGAAATAAGGGTCACTCGAACACGAGCCCTGTGCTACTGTGACAGCTGAGCAGATCACCCAGACAGCCACGAGTGACCAGCTGGCGGGGAGCATATACAGCGTGGATACCACGGATGGCGGGAGAACAGGGCGCAGTTTAAAACTTGTTTGTTTGTGGAATTTCCCATTTAATATTTTGGTTGACCACAGGCAACTGCAACCATGGAAAGCGAAGTCACGAGTAAGGGCCAGGGAACACTCCACAAAGTGAAGCAGCAGGTGGAGTGCTCCAGATATATTAATAAATGATTTGGGGTAGGGTGATTTTAATCTACTATCAGTATGTTCACTGCAAGGAGCAATTAGATCTGCAACTTATTTTCTGGGTTTGAATATCAACCCTTGAATAGGATGAGACCTATGTGAGTCTCCAAATTCATAACTATGAAAATATTTGCAGGACTCTTTCCTGGCTTCCTCCAGAACCACAGTCTTGTCTTGTGAGTTTCCAACTTGTGTAAACCTTTTTTTTTTATTATTTTGATGAGATATTTTTATAATAGTATCACCTGACACTACAAATTGCTTTTATGTGTATTTATGTATACAAAGATTTCTATGTAGCACATTCTTTGGTGTAGAAGCAGGCCACCACTGAATTAAACTTTTAAAGTGGACATTTATTGGGGTGACGTTGGTTAATAGGATCATATAGATTTTGGGTGCACATTTCTATGATGCACGGTCGGTATATTGCATTGTACGTCCACCACTCAAAGTGAAATCATCTTCTGTTACCAAACGAACTAAACTTTTATATTCATTTCTTACTTTTGTCTAGTAAAGTTCATCACTTTGCTTTTCAGTTTTAGTTGTCTATAAACTCCTGAAAGACAGTTGAGTTTATTCTAGTTAAACATGCAAACTGTGCAGACAAAGCTGAAGTTCCCTGTACTACCACTGCAGACTCACTCTTTTCACTGGGGGGGCACTGTTATGGATGCGGGGCGCACCATCTGAGCCCCTTTCTAGGCTGTTAGTAGAAGGACACAGACTCTGGAGCCACCTGCTTGGGTTTGGGTTCCAGTCCTGTCACTTACACCCGCTGAGTGACTTGGGCAAGTTACTTAACTCTGTGTCTCCGTTTTCTCTCCTATAAAAATGGAGACAATAGTACCTATGTCATAGCATTTTTATGGGGTCAAAAGAGTTCATTTGTGTAAAGCTCTGACAACAACGTCTGGCAGAGTAAACTGACAGAAAGTGTTCTATGTACATATACGTACTGTAGAAAATAACAATGTGTGATGTATACCTGGTGTCACATCATGTATATATTTCTATTCCTTCCTTTTAAAAACTCTTTCCCCATTAGCACACTTAAATATATGGTCACCCCACTGTGTTTTTAGCTGTAGCATAGTTTTTCACTGTATATACCTAGCAAAATGTATTTCGCCACCCCCTATTGATGGCTATTCAATTGCTTTCGATTCACTGCTATTGCCGACAGAGCTGCCGTGTGGCTCTTGTGCACGTCTCCTTTTGCACGCACAAGGTGTTACCGAGCTTCTCCAGGACGGACACCGAGATGTGGGATTACCGTTGGCGGTGGTGGTGGTCTGTGTGTGCTTGCTAGTGTAGATACTGTCCATACTCCTCCTCTCAAATGCCTTTTATATTCACCCCCACATGTGCCTTATTCCTTCTTGCGCAGCTCTGCTTCCATTGGGACCACCGTTGGCCCGAAGAACTTCGTCCTTTAAGTGCTGATGGTGAATTTGCTCAGTTTTCCTCAGCTTCAGCTTATTTGAGAACAGCTCTTTTTGCCTTCAGTTTTTCTTAATTGAAATTCTTATTTTGAGAGCTTTATGGATTTGCAAGTTGTAAGAAACAGTGCAGCGGGACCCTATATTCAGTCCCCCACAGTAAACTTCTGGTCGGCTATCGGGCTGAAAGCTGGAGATGCTGACCGGGACCTGCCCACTTTGGCTGGACCTGTACCAGAGCACCTCCCCTGCAGTAGACGACTTCTGAAACTTCCTTACCACCCAGGGCTGTCGTCTGTGAGGTCTTTTGAAGTCTCACCCTCAGGAGTCGGACATGTGCACGAGGTGAATTTTATGCAGATTTTGGGGGCTTTTTCTCCAGTTTCTTCTTTATTTAGACTCTGCTCCCTAGATTTCAGTCACTGTGGCGACCGTTAATGTTATTCTGTTTCCTCTACCCAGTGTCCTAGAAAAGACGGAGTCGAGAGAGCATAGGAAGCTGGATTGTGTTGGTTCTGAGCCTGTTAAGCCACCGTAGGCCATGGTAGTCACTGATAACGTGAATAATCAACAATATAAATTGGTATTGATTTGGGGGGCATCTACTGAAATAATTATATTGATTTTTCATTCAATATATCAGTGCAATAAGTAACATTAATAGATATTTTAAACTTGAGCCATTTGTGTATTCATAGGATAAAATTATCTTGATTATGATTCATTATTGTTTTTAATATGCTGCTAATAAGCACTTATTTAGTACTTTTGCATGTCCGTTCCCAGGTGATATTGGCTTACAGTTTTATTTTCTTGTGTTGGACTTGTCTATTTTTGGTATCAGAGTCACGCTGCTTTATAAAATGAGTTTAGTAGCTTTCCGTCTTTTTCCGTGCTATGCAGCATTTGTATAAATTGGTTATTTCCTGTTCTTTGAATGGTAGCATTTTTCCAAAGGTTATTGGCTCGTTGATGTTTATATTTCTTCTTGAGGCTATTATAATTTATAGTTTCCTATAAAATCATTATTTTTAATCTGTTTCAAATTTATTGGCATCATATTGTATGTATCCTTCTCTTAATAATCACAAAAGCCATACTTAAATGTCCTCCATTTATTTATAGCTTTCCTTCTTATCCTGATCAGACTTGGCCAGCGTAATTTTCTTTTTGTTCTTTTCAAAGGCTTGGCTCTTAACTCTTGATCAATGCTTTTAAAAGATATATCTTTCATTAATTTCTGGGGTTTTCTTCATTCTTTCTGCTTTATCTTTCTGCTTTCTTTATGTATCTGCTTTTGTTTCTATTTCGTTTTCTAGATTTTTAATTAGTTTAATTATTAACAATTTTATTGTCTATCAAATGTATGAAGGCCATGCATGAAGTTTCTTATAATTTGTCCAGGGTTCCTGCCATTGATTTTGGCATATCGTATTCCATTTGGTTCATTTCTAAATAGTTAGTTGTTTGCACATTATTTCTCCTCCAATCAAATAACTTTCACAAATGTGTTTAAATTTCTTGATGCACATTTGGGGGTAGAGGGGTGCTATAGTGGATGCGTGGTGTGCCACAGAGATCTTCCTTTCAGCCCAAGATATCCATCCTCCCGGTGCAGGAAATGTTGGTTGCTAGTGGGTCACACAGCCCAGCCTATCAGCCAAACAGAGCTGCTCTCCCACCAACATACCCCTGGTTGGTCCCAGGGCAGCCATGTCCACCGACAGGCTGATAAGGGACACAAGGGCCTGGACTTCTTGTCTCAGTTCGATACACCTTTGAGGGGCAATCTCAGTTCTAGAAATTTCTGTAGGATTGGCTGAGGCCTGTGTTACTACTACAGTGCTATTCAACTTCTCCCTCTGCCCAGTCCCCCTTCCCTCACTGTCCCACAGGTATTGCTCCCAAGGGTGCTGCTTAACACCCTCCTTCACGCGGGTGCCCGAGTCTGTTTCCTGGGGAATCCGATCTCTGACAGAGCTGTCTTTTAGTTGTCATTTCTCATGTAATTCACATGAATGTGCATTTTTGTTTCTCATGCATGCGTATGAGAGTTCCTATACCTAGAAGTGCAATCACAGGGTTAAAGGGAATATGCACCTTCAACCCGACCAGGTATTGCTGACCCGTTCTCTGAGGTGTGGCCATGCCCGTGTACCCTCCCATGAGTGGTGTGCCCACATCCTTGCTGACACTTTATATTCCTTTACTGTAGCTCTCCTAGGTCACTGCATTTGTATCTCTCATAGAGAGGTTATAGGTAGTTTAAAAAATTCGATGAGTGAATCTCCAGCTTTTAATGGGTTAATTCTACACATTTACTTTGTTTTACTAATATGATGTTAATGAAAGAGAGAGAGTTAATAGACTTAGAGAGTTCAAAATATAGAAGCGCTGGGGTCAGGAAACCTGGATTTGAATCCCTGTTTGGCCCAGGATCAGCTCTATGGCCCAGAGTCAACCATTTACCCTCCCTGGACCTCACTTTTCTCGTCTGTTAAGGGTGGAAGTTGGACTTAGAGAATCTCCTAGGGATGGCCCACTCTGACAGCGGATGGTTCCCAGGACTCAGTCCTTACCTGTCCCCCTTCCATTCCCATCCCACCGCCACCTACACTGAAGTCAGACCTTAGGGACCGTCTTTTCTTTTCTTAGAAGAAGAAAAAATCTTTTGCTTTGCATGAAGATCAGGGGCTTAGGGTGAACTGGAGTGGGGAAGGCTGGATGGATTTCTTCCTTTCCTTTGCTATTTAACACAAAATGGGGGTGCTCCTCCCACCCCCAGCCTCCACTTATCTCAAGTGCTGACTGCCTTTCCACTTACTGGCCCAGAGTCAGCGTTCTCGAATTCTTTTTTAATAGGTTTTGGGTTTTTTTTTTTTTAGTTCTACAGTTCTATGATGAGATATTTCACAAAATAAGTAGCAAAGACATAGTGCCTTAAAAGTTGACAATTTAGATGGATCAATATTTATTGAAACACTTTTTTGATGCTATTTTGATAACTGGGGGAATAAAATCTGAAGGAGACCCTGTCTCTCCCCTCAAAGCACATGGTCTGGAGGGAAGCTCCGTCCCGCAGGTGCGTGCTGCACACTCTAGGTGTGGCCAGGGATGGAGGCTTACGGACCTCACCGAGGAGACGGAGTGCTAGGTGGCACCGGAGAATGGGAGAGAGGAGGAGGGGACGGGCCGATGCGATCTACTCCGCTTCTGGTCGTGCGTGTCGTGTGCTTCTTCCTGTGGAAAAATGAAGGGAAGCTAAAGTCGCAGGGGCTCTGAGGCCCTCGGAGTCCGCTCCAGGTGCAGCCTGCTGTCACGGCCTCGCATCGCGTGCGTCAGCAACACTGCTTTTCTGGTTCATGGTCTGGACTGTCCTCCTGAGATTTGGGGGTACAGATGAGAATGTAAGGGGGGGCTGCTGAAGGGGCTGCGGTTTTCTCTAACAGGCAGGCCACTGGTTTCCTATGAGAAGGTGACCAGGCAGCCATGAAAATGACCACATGGCCTGCCTGTCTGTAGACCGGAAGTCAGTCCTCAAATTTAATAGAAAGCACACCAAGGAAATAAGGAAATAAGTCAAAACCTACCTACTTTTTTTTTTTTTTTTACTATGTGTTTTAAACTTTTGTTTTTATTTGTGTGTGTGCGAGTGTGAAACTCCACATTGGCAGCAGAATCGATGGTCTCCGGGCAGATGTGGGTGCGCCCAGAGCCGACTGGTAAAGGGACAGGAGGAGGAAGTGGAGGTAACTGGGAACTGATGAAGAAGCATATGGAAGGAGTCAATACAAATGATGCCAACCCAATGGGAATTTCAGTGACCAAGCAATGTTTAAACAAAGTGGCTGGTCAGTTTTCATCTCTGATGGAAATGTCATCCAAGAGTTCCCCTTCTGGGAAGAGTGCCACCAACAATTATAGAAAATTGACTTTATACCTGAATTCCCAAATGAGAGGGAACAATTCCAGGCACCTGAATTCTCAAACGAATACAAAAATACTCAGATGAAATGATCTTGAACAGTGTATCAGCAAATTGTGTTCTTTGAAGCAATGTATCAACGTGTGTGAGACCCAAGCCAAGTGGAGTGACCAGTCTGGATGGGGTGCATAAGGGAAGGCTTACTAAAGGTGGATCTTACATCTTTTTAGGCATATGAAGACATAGATTGGGGTTGAGGACAGGGGTAAATTCAGGTGGTGGTTTCAGATCATGGAGGTCCCAGCTGACAATCTATCTACCTGTGTTCCTGGCACTCACAGCCAGTAGGTTAAAGGAAGAGAGAATTTATTCCAGGTTATTATTCTCCAGAGCCCAAGTCCCAGTGAGTTGGTGAACAAAGCCTCTTGGTGTCCTCTTTAACATTTGTTTCCCCAAAGGTTTATATTTCATCCCCAACATTAACATATCAATGCCACCAATATGCATACATTTTCGTTAAATTGCTTTCAGTTGGAATAGCTAACATGCCCTTGTAATGCCACAAAATGAACAATTATGAAGAAAGAGAACACTCTATTTGCTCTCCCTTTCAGGACCTCAAACTAGATTACCTTGTTCCCCTAACAGGTGAAAGTCCTTTTGCCCAACATGTTAGACATGGACAAATTGCTTCTATTTCAGACTATTCTGGAAACCTTTCCCTTCTGTTACCTTTCCCACTCATTTGTATTTGAGGTATAATGTTAACTCTTGATCATAGGCACTAAATGAGGGTAACGGTATCATCAGTAATAGAAAATGGCAGATAACCCGAAAGACATTTTTATTTGGCTTTGAAATCTGCATATTATACCTACCTGTGAATATGAGGGTGTTCGACATTCCAGAAATTTATTTCAAACCAAATTAAGAAACCAAACTGTTCTGACTTCATGCCCCTGGTGGTAAGAGGCTATGCCCAATGCTCATTGCTGCCAACCTGCCCAATTATTTCCACCTTGCAGCTCCCTTCAAGCTGTGGACAAGCATGAAGAAGTCTCAGATTCACTGACGTTTCGTTCTCAGCCCAGCCTGTGCTGAAGCAGGGAAGGCATTAAATAGGCCAATTTCAACAGGTTTCCAGAAGTCAACAGTCATGAGAAATCAACAGAACTGTGGTTAATACAAATTTACAAATTAATCCATAAAGAGCTTATGTTTGAGGCTCCCACAGAGCAACTTCCTAAATATAGAAGGAGTAACCCAGATCAATACATTGAGTTTATTATGCAGCAGCAGAAACTCTGAAGGTCCTAGTGGATATAAGATCAAAAAGCAAACACGCAAATGCCTTATTGCGCCTAGAGAGACTTAAGTGATGTAGCCAGCGCCTGTGTGTCTTCCTCCTCCTCCGCTCCCGTCTGCCCCTGCTGACCCTGTGCCGGCCTCCCCAGTCTTCTCTTTTCTTGACCTTGCAGATCTTTCTTACCTGAAGACCTTTGTACACTTGGTTCCGCTGCCTCCCCCTGGGTTCCCCCATCTCTCCTCCCAGGGCAACTCCCTCTCTTTGTTTAGTCCTCAGCTCAAGTAGCCCCACCTTGCAGGGGCCTTTCCAGCCTCCTGTCCGCAAATACATGTCCTTTGTGATTTTCTGTCTCTACAACCCCTCCCTTTTGGGTCAGTTCGTTTCTTTTTGTCTCTTTTTCACTAGAATGTAAGTGTCCTGTGGGTGGGGACTTTCTTGTTCAATGCTGCAGTTCCAGCTCCTGGCCCGGAGCCTGGCCCGCGGAGGTGCAGGATCATGGGTCAAGCTCAATGTGATCCAATGTGTATGAAAGAGCGCACAGCCCAGCGCTGAGCGGTAGTCAGTCTGAAACCAGCACTTACTGTCAGTTGTTTCAAAACTCACTGTCAATTCAATTTTTAAAAATAGCATGACCTATTTTAAGAATTTAAAAAATTGTAAATTTTGTTATAGAAAGTTTCAGATCTTGTTTCATTTATATTTCTACCCATTATTTTCTCCCCACTATTGGGTTATTTTGAAGCAAATTGTAGACATCGTATGAGGGCCAGGGGTGAGGTAAGTGAGAAGTGTAGGCGCAACATTGTAGGAGACCTTGTCCCAGGCGCTACCCCTGCCTTTGCATGACCTGCGGGCCTGCCCCCAGCCCTGGTCCTGCATCAGACCATTTCCCTAGTAAGCATTTCAGTGCGCATGAGCCTGTATACGACAAAAAGTATTTAATTAAAAAACACACAAACACATAGCTCCATTACCACTGTCACACTTGAAAATAACAATTCTTAATGTCATCAGATGCCCAGTCTGCATTCCCATTTACCTGGTTATTTCACACTATTTTTTAAGTTGGTCTGTTTGAAGGAGAACCCAAATCATGTCCACACTTGGTTAATGCAGCTCAAAGAAAGTCTCTTTCAATCCATTAGCTTCCCCATTTCTCTTTTTGTGATTTTCAAACATTTTCCTTATGATTTATAGATTAAAAAAACAGGGAACTTGCCCTAAAGTTTCTACATTCTTAATTTTGCTAGATGCTTCTGTGTGAGATCATTGAACACATTCTTCTGCCTCCAGTATGTCCTGTAAACTGGCACCTAATGAAATCTAGCAGCTTAGTTCCAGGTGCTAAAGAGAGTACCATGGACTGGGAGGCTCATGGACCTCAGAAACTTATTTCTCACAGTCCTGGAGACTGGAAGTAGGAGATCAGGAAGCCAGCTTGGCTGGGTCCTGGTGAAGGCCGCCTCCCAGTTGCAGACTGCTGACCTCTTATTCTAGCTCTCTGGCCTCTTATAGGGGCACTAGTTCCATCCATGAGAGCCCCACCCTCATTATCTAATTACCTCTAAAAGGCGGGGATTAGGGTTTCAACACATGAAACCCTTTTACCATTTACTATTGCAGGGTGGCAGTAGGGGGGTGGTGGGCATGTGCATTCAGTCTAGTGCAACAAGATTCAATGTTTTTGCAAGGATTCTTCCTAGATGATGTCCTCAACCTCCATCCAAAGGCAACATAATGTCTGGTCATCTTTCTTCTTGCGATGTCGGGAACCATTAAAGGTCATTGCCTGGTTTCATTACTTATTAGAGTTCCAAAACGGAGATTGCCAAATTTTACTCTATTTGTCAGCTGAAACAGGTCTACCGAGAGGAGCTTCTCATGAACTACGTGTTTACTTTGAGGGACAGTTCATACAGAAAAGGCAGGTAAATGCTTGACTCTTCTCTTTGTACTGGTTTTCAGAGTGATGAGTGGATTTTCTTTTTTATTTTATTTTATTTTATTTTACTATTGTTGTTCAAGTACAGTTTTCTGCCTTGATTTTTTGTTTCTTCTACAGAGGTGACCAATGAGGTATTTTTTTGTTTTGTTTTGTATCATTAGGAAGTCATGAATTTATAATGTATTTGGAGTGTTTCAACAAAGTTGTTTCAACTTTTTTGCAGTTGGATCTCCTTTAAGTTGGCTCCTGAGTCCTTTTGATGAGACCTGGTAGCCTCACTGGTTGCCTGATAGGACTAGATGTTCCGGGCTCATCTCGTATTACTTCTTACCCCAGACCCAGAATCAATCCCCCATTCCACCAAAGATCCCAGATTTCTTTTAGTGGAAAGTTATACTGAGGAACCATAACCTGAATGTTGGAGGATTTCAATCCAGAATTCCAAATATCTACTTGTATTACTAATACATGTATTTGCTAAGGGAATACAGGTAATGACCTTTGCTAGCCCACGCAAAGCAGCAGGAGGGAAACAAGTCAGGTCTGAGGCTGGTGGAAGGAGGGCTGAGGAGAAGGAAGGCACCTGTTCCAGTTCCTCCTGCCTCATCCTCCCAGCTTCCCTACCCTGTCATCACCCACTCCAGCCCTCTGAGCATCAATAGGAGCCAAACAGTTCCTTTCTCTAAATGGGATATTGTTCCTGGCCTATCAGATCCAGTTGGAGTAGGAATGGACTTGGGTGTAGAAAATTGATTAAGGGACCACTGAGGGGAAATTACCATTTTTCCTTCTAAAAAACAAAGCATGCTTCTCTATTTATTCTTCTGTCTCCATTTTTCTTTTGGACTGTGGATAGTATTTTTTTGCGTTTGATACCAAAGAAGGAATGCAAAAGTTTGGTGCCAAGTGTAGGACAGCAGAGGTTTGTGGGGCTAGTGAGGGTTTTTCTCAGGGCTCCTCGGGGCACAGGAAATGGAAGTCACAGGGATAATTTTGCATTTAGATCCGGGGAGCGGGGAGATGGGCTTTCTGATGGACTCAGAAGACCCTGGGGCTTGAACACGCCCTCTGCTCTGTGTGCTTGTCTGCATAGTCTCGGCTGTGCAACTCCCTGGGGTATCATTACCCTTGGGGTCAGGGGCAGTGCTTGAGATGGATAGAAAAGAGCCACCTCTTCAAGCTGCCTGGAATTGTTTTTATTGTTACCGTTTCAGGGAAAAGTCCTCATAGCGTTTCTGAGAGTTGAGTGGCTGCCTCCCTTATTGTTACTTGATTATTTCTTAGTTGATATTTTTTTTCCAGAAGGCTTTTCCACCAAACTTATTGTTCGGGGGAGACACAATTGAAATCAGTTGCTAATTACATTTGTGTCTAAATTAATAAATCACAACTATTCAGATCATATCAGTCTGAATAACTTCTATTATGGGGAACATAATTGTTAGATTCAGCATTTAATGAACCATATTGTTAGGTAAAATTCTTATGACAATTGGGACTAATAGAATATATTAACCTTTATTTGTGCCAGCCTGACCTCACGTTGGACCATGTTAGGAAGAAAGCACCTGGAAGAGTTTCCTCATTAAGTAGCCGTTGTGACTCTGCTGGCCTTCTGATGGAGCCCAGGAGGCGTTGGGACACCAGTGATGTTTGAGGTTGGCCAGTGGGTGTCCTACAACCAATTCTTAGGGCATTTGGTTCTGTGTGCACGTGACTTCTTGAGATGCAGACTGAGCTGGGAAGCCCCCATCACATGTCAGCACCTGTTTGGAGCACTTGTCCATTAGCTGCTCTGGGCTTTGGGGCCCCAGGGTGGGTATGTAGTGGGGTGTCTATAGAAGAAATAAACATTGGTCCTTTCTTAGGGGAACACACAGTCTAATGGAAAAAAACAGAAGCGCTTTATAAGAAAGTATAAAGGACTTACATTCCAGAGAAATCTAGGTATATTTAACTAGAAGTAGTTTTGTGGACCTACATCAAGATATGACTCTAAAGTTGTGCGGTCTCTTTCTTAGAGAGTATATCAGAATTTATACATCATCTTGAATGTGATATCCTCAAAAATATCAGCATGGCGATCTGGATACCTCTCCCAGTGAGCTCTGCTTTGGGAGATGTCTTTGGAGTTTTAAGTGCGTGGGATGGAACATCTGCTCCGCTTCTGTAACTAGGAAAATAACCGTGGTTCACAGAACCAAGAAATACTGAGTGATGTCGCAGGTACAGGTGAAGGCCAGTCTCCCTCGTCTGCCTGTGACACCCAGCAGCCTGGCAATGACAATAGCTGGTGGCAGCCCATCTCTCATTGATTACCGACACACAGCTCAGCACTTCGGGCAGGACCCTCTGTCACTGAACAGCACCCAGGGGCCTTGTGTGTTAACCACAAAACTGCTCTTGGTTTTGCACCAACCATAAAATTGGTCACAATGAACTGTAGAGGTTCCACCCCCTCACCCTGGTCTCTGGCTTCCCTTTTTTGCCCACGAGGTGGGGTGGGATGGAGTGGGAGGGTGTGTCTAGAACGTCACCGTGTGGCAGTGACTGTTGAAGTCACCATGGGTTGGCACCCAGCTCTGCTTCTTTGTTGTTTGCTATGTTAAAAGTGATAGACCTCTTGTAAGGCACAGGCAGTTGGCATTGTTACCTTTGCCTGAAGCAATCTCCTGAGAGGAAAACTGAACCCCAGGGTGAAAAGGGGGGGGCAAAGACCCGTCCCTAAGAGATACATTCTCCCATGCCCACATCTACCAGTCTAGGGATACGTGCACAAGCCCACTTAGGACCGAGAGGTACCCCCTAGGGCTTTTAGTCATCAGTTCTATTGGACCATTTTGACTGTGGTCTAAAAAATTGAAATCTTCCCAAACTGATCAGGATTAATGTAGGGTAATTTTTGTAGAGGATGTAGGAGAGTTCTGAGGAATAAGCAAGATGTAGCAGAAAGGAGTGGGAAGGGAATCTCAGAGGCGAGGCATGGGACTGGATCTTCCTGAGTGGAGAGGGAGGAACTGACCTCAGGCATGTCCCGAGAGTCCCAGGCAGCCACCCGCAGTGTGATCAGAGACCCCGGCTGCTCTCTCCCCTTCCTCTCCTATTCCCTATTCTTCCCAGCAGTCTGTCCCCAGGCCTCTGACTAATTTTAGCCCAACTATTACTGGGCTTGGGGTAGATGGAGCAACTGCTCCCATCCATCTGCCTGTGGGTGCTCGGTGGAAGTCAGCCACACAGGGCTCTCCTTGGCCAAGGCCCAGTCCCACATGGAGCTGCGCTTGGAGACAGCCCGCAGAAGGGACCTGGAGCTTGTGGCGCACAGGTTCCCTAATCCCTTTCCGAAGGTGGCTTCTGAAAGTGGACACAAGGCTATTTCATGCGATGATTATGGGAATGGGAGAAGGATTTGGTGAGGAGGGAATCTATTCCTGAAAATAGCATGCAGCTTTGAATAGGATGTTTTCCCGGCTGCTTTTCAAAGCCATCAGAAATAGCATATGGAAATGGTGAAATGAGGTGTAATTTATCACGCAGGCTGAAGGGGACCTTTCCCGGATGCTGTAGGTATTTCTGTTTGGACACAGAAACATTTAGTTTTGAAATTATTAAACAACATCCTCATCTTCTTGGTGATTTTGTCCTTTTGGTAATCTGAGCAGAGTGCGTACGTATTTGTGTCTGCAAATTACTTTGGAAAATGCATATTATTTACTTGTTCTGAAGAGGCTCTTAGGCTCTGTTGTCTAAATAGGAAATTTGGATCTAATAAAATGGGACTATTATGGACTTCCAGAGAAATAAGAACAGAGACTAATACCTTTAAAAATTCAAAAAAACTTTTTTTTTAAAAAAGGTCATTTTGGTTAGATATCAGGACAAAATTCAGTATGAACCTCTACAACTCATTTCTTTATTTCCGCAGTGTCTCCCTTTTTATATAGTCAAGGCAAAACCCTGGATGCTAGAGAAAGTGTCTTTCTGTGCTCTGAGAAATAGTCAAGGCCTCCAGCCTCCTCAGCAAGAATGGCTCCCATGACTGGGGCCCCTTCTAGGCATCGATTCCAATGTGTTTGCCCTGGTAGAGGGCTGGGCGCTTTATCGGATGGGAACCTCGGGGAAGCACGGGTCCAAGCCAGCTTGGGTGAACTTCTCCCCTCTTTCCTGGGGAGTCTGCAAGGCAGCCACGTGGTGCCTTGGAGTCGTAGAGTGCTTCTGCCGTGGGGCCCATTCCACCCCTCATAAACTTTGGACCCAGTTTTCAAATATAGTCCCCAGTCTTCCTGGAGGTCCAGAACTTTGACTTTCTTTGCTCATATCCCCTTTCAAAGGCGTATTAACTAAGAGGGGCTTTGGGATCCCCACCCCTGGCATATACTGATCTATTTTTCTTCCTTTGAACTCCTATACTATTGAAACTCCTACACCTCAGTTAGGTACCGTGCCTGGCTGTTCCCTTCTCTGAATCCCAGTTTTATCATCTGTAAGCTAAGCAGAGGCTGCCTTCCCTTTTCCAAGATATCTTATGCAGAAATTCAGTGGATAGAACACGTACTGGTCGGACCTCCTCTCCCTCAGTCCTTTGGTGGTCTCCAGGGCCTCAGGGACATGAAGGTCCAGGGCTCCACAGGCTGCTGCATCCCCAAGGTTGGATGATTGCTAACTCTTTCCAGCTCTAGGGCTGGGAGGTTTTAGGTTATTTCATGGACAGATGGCCACCTCTGGCCTCCAGTGTTGGAAAAAGGAGGGCGAAGCCATTGGCTTTTGCCCCTTTACTGATTTGACCTCTTCAGATGGAAAGGTTTCAAAACTTGGGACACATTTGGAGGGACCTCCTCCCCCATGGCATGTTCCCAGATGGACTGGGGTTTCCCAGGGCATCTCTCACCGTGTTTCCCCGTGGAAGAACCAACGCCTTGCATCTGGGGAGCACAGTGGCGGGTGGGGGTGTGTGACTGGTCTGTGTTGAGGGGTGTCAGGAGCTGAAAGATGGGCCCCAGGGAGACATCCAGCGAAGGGGCTGGCCTTACTTTCTGGAAACTTCCCCAGTGGTCAGTCTCAGGAGCCCTTCCTAGAGGGTAGGAAAGATCAGCATGCACTGTGCAGGTCTTGGCTGGGCTTGGCCTCTTCTGCCGCCCCTCAGAGCCCGCCCCCTGGCTGCATGACAGGCTGGATGCTGTCTCTGGAGCCCTTAGTTTCTTAAAATGGTAATGGATGAAAGAACCGATCTGCCCCACACAGGTAATCTTTGCCATCTTAATATTTGTTAAGCTTTTTGATTTACTGGAGAGTTAAAGCCATGTCAGGTCACAAAATTGCACGTTAGATCTGCTTCATGAAACACTCGGAGTGAATGGTTTAACTCATTTATTTCACCATCTTTAAACCAATGTAGCAGAAGAATTGCACCTCCCCTTTATAAATCTTCCCGTTTATTTCTGGCTCAGGTGTACGGGAGGGTGCGCACCTCAGTCTGCTCTGGGGTTTTACATATGGCCGTGGAGACTGACAGGCTCTGCTCGCCACAGTGAGCAAACCCAGCTCACCTGTGTTAAATTAAGCCCGAGAAAAATTTCGTCTAGGCAGCCTGAGGCACTTCCCTTTGACATTTGAGAGGCAGCCAGTTCCTTACCCTCCTCTCTCCTCTGGCCCTGGCCAGGGGCTCTTTGCCTGTCTGCCTCGTTCAGTCCAGGCAGCCAAGTCACTTGAGGGGAAATGAGACCCGCAGAGGATTCACAGGGAATCACTGCAGGGTGCTCTACAGGAGAGGGTGTGGAGGCTGTGATTTGTGACTTAACATAGACTAGGTCAGGGAGAATCCAGGTTGGGACCTAGCTCCACTCAATGCAGCCCCTTATTCCTCCTCAGAAGGAAGTTTCCAAAGACAGACCCAATGCCCTGGGTGCCGAGGCCCCCGCAGGAGCTCTGGTGAGGCCCGGACCTGAGATAAGGCCGGAGGGTGCGCTGAGCCACTCCACGCCCCGGAGACTGCAGCCGGCTCCTTCCTGATGTCATCCAGCCCCCGGGCGGGAGAGCAGGCTTTCATAGTTCTACTTTCTTGCTAGTTCACGTTTTATCTGTGGTCTAATATAGAAGAAATTTTTACAAATGTTCCAAGGATATTTGAAAAGAATTTCAGATATGAAATTCAAAATTTGTAATATGGTGTATGTTACCAAGTTCTAAATATGTTTAGTAAAATTGGGCTTGCCATGGTTTCTTCATGTCTGTTATATCCTTATTTATTTTTATTTATTTAATCTACTGATTTTTTTTTTTTTGAAAGGCAAGTGAAAATCACTATGGAGGTTTTCTCGATGCTTTCTTATGTTTCTAATAGATTTTACTTTCTAAATTTCCGACTTCTTTACAAGCAGAAATATTTATGATGGTTTTATCTTCTTTGTGAATTATACCCTTTATCGCCATAAAGTATTCATCTTTATTCTCTTTAATTTACAGTTGGCTGATATATCCTTTTGATCATTTTTTCTTTAAAATGCTATAATTAAAAATTAAAAACTAACAAAAAGAACTGCAAGGATAATATAATAAAACCTAGATATTCCCCACCCTAAGTGAATAAATGTTACCACTTTTCATGTGTACTTCAGACTTTTTAAAAGACTAATAAACTTAATTGTTTTAGAGCAGTTTTAGGTTCATAGCAAACTTGAGCAGAAAGTACAGAGTTCCTAAATCACTCCCATTCCCAGCCCCCCCCCCCCCAAACAGACTCCGTCACGCACCATCAACATCGGGTACGGTTGTTCTAATCAGTGAACGAACGTGGGCACCTAATTACCACCCGGAGTCCATGGTTTATATTAGGTTTCATTCTGGGGGCAGTGTGTTCCATGGCCTTAGACAAATGTCTGACGACATGTACCCGCGGTTACGGTATGACAGATTTTCGTTGTCCTGGACATTCTTTGTGCCCTGGCTCTCCCTTTGTTCCCAGCCGCACCTCTGGGAACCACTGATCTTTTTACTGTCTCCCCACTTCTGCCTTTTATAGGATGTCATGCAGGTGGAATCAAGTGCTATGTGGTTTTCAGATTTGTTTCTTTCACTTAGTAATAGCATTCTTTCCTGTCTTTCTTTTTAAGATCCTCACCTGAGGATATCTCTATCGACTTGAGAGAGAGAGAGAGCGAGAGCGAGAGCGAGAGCGAGAGCGAGAGCGAGAGCGAGAGCGAGAGAGAGAGAGAGAGAGAGAGAGAGAGAGAGAGAACGCGCGCGCGCGAGCGTGAACGAGGAAGCACGAGTGCCAACATCCACCTGTGAGAAAAACATTGACTGGTTGCCTCCCTTGCGTGCCCCAACCAGGGATCAAACCTGCTACCTCAGTATGTGCCCTGACCAGGCATTGAACCTGCACCATTTTGGTGTACGGCACGATGACCCAACCAACCGAGCCACCCGGCCAGGGCCTTCACGTCTTTTTATAGCTTGATATCACTAAATAATGTTCCATAGTCAGTTTGTACCATTTTGTGTATCCACTCATCTACTGAAAGACATCTTGGTTGCTTCCAACTTTTGGCAATTATGAATGAACCATGTGCGGGGTTTTGTGTGGACTTGTTTTCAGCTTATTTGGGTAAATACCAAGGAGTGTGATTACTGGGTCATATGTCAAGAGTATGTTTAGTTTTGTAAGAAACTGTCACACTGTCCTTCCTTTGAAGGGCTGTGCCATTTTTCTATTTCCACTGACAGTGAGTGAGAGCTGCTATTGCTCCATGTCCTCAGCAGCATTGGCTGTTGTCAGTGATTTGGATCTTGGCCGTTCGGAAAGGTGCGCAGTGGTGTCGTTGTTGGTTTAATTTGCGTTTCCCTGATGATGTATGATGTTGAGCATTTTCCTTATGCTTATTTGCTAGCTGTGTATCTTCTTCGGTGAGGTCTCTGTTTAGGTGTTTTGACCTCTTTTTAATCAGGTTGTTTTCTCACTGCTGAGTTGTGCTTTTTCTCTATTTTGGATAACAATTCTTTATCAGAAATGTCTTTTGCAAATGTTTTCTTCTAGTCCGTGACAGATTTGTTTTTAAAGAAATAAAACATCATACATAAAGTTCGTGTCTCCTGTAGTGCCCCCTCTAATCCAATTGCTTTCTATCCCTCCTGAAAGGAAACAGTTAGCATGAATTGGGTGTATATGGAGTCTAGACTTTTACATATTCACTACATGGATTTAGTAATAACACATCATAATGTTTTGTTGCATTTAACAATGACTTAAAAGGTCTCATACTTATATATTTCCCCCAATTCAGTCTGTGTTTTTGAAAAGTCTATCCATGTTAACACACAGATATACTATTCATTTTAACTAATATAGAGTATTCTGACACGTGAATGTCACACATTTTATATCTATTCCCCGATGTCAGGCATTTGAATGATTTCTAATTTTGTTCTTATGAACAAAACTTCAGTCTCTCATTGTGTTTTTGTGAAAGAGTTTTGCTAGAGGAAGAAACTGGAAGTGGAATTTCCAAGTAACGTGCAGGGTTTTTTGGGTTTTTTTTTAATTGTACTAGATAATTGCCAAATTGCTTTTCCATGTGATTGTGTCAATATACACAAGGAAGTATGTGAGGTTTTTATTTTTCCATATTCTTATCATAATCAGTGTGGTCAGACTTTCAAATTAGGGTCAGTTTAAAGGATGTGAACTAGCATCTCACTGCTTTGTTTGTCTTTGAAACTGTATCTCCTTGATTTTACTATTGAGGCGGAGCACTTTTCCTTCTTATTGGCCATTTTCTCACTTGTTAATTCCCTTTATACCCTTTTCATAATCTGTTCATCCCCTTTACCAATTTTCTATTGGGTGTTTCTTATTAATTTTTAAAAGTTATTCATGTATTCTGGGTGTGAAAGATTTGTTGGCAGAGATGATATTCAAAATATCAAACAATACAATATAAAATAGCAGTACAGCATGAGTAATTACCAATCAGAGAGATGCGATATCCAGTTAGAACAAATTGAACTGACATAATGACATTCTTTTATTTTTATTCTAAAATTATAGAAATTTGTTTCCTTATGTCTAGATATTTAATTAACTAGAATTTAAAAAATGAATATGATGGGAGCTGGGATCAATCCCTTTTTAAATAAGAAAAACCATTGTCCCCACCCTCCCCTATTGAACATTCATTGCTTGTCTACTCATTTTTATGCCTCCTCGGTGTTATACAAACGTACCATATGTATTGGGTCTGTTTTTGGCGTTTTTAGTTTGTTTCATTAATTTATCTGTTCATCTCTTGCCAGTATGACAGTTTTTCTTTTATTAAACCACAACTTTATAAAGAATTTTGATGTTTTGTGGAGTAACTCTTCGTCCTCATTCTTTCCCTGAAGTAGCTTGGGTAGTTGTGGGTATGTATTCTTCCACGTAAATTTTAGAATCGGTGTCTCTATATCCAGGAAACATTCCTTTGGGATTTTGATCAGAATGGAATGGAATTTATGGAAAAATTCAGGGAAGAACATTTTATGGTATTGATCTCCTCCCATCCGTGTCCATGGTCACAACCACCATTCATTCAGGGTTTCTTTTGATGTTCTTTAATGATGTTTTCTGTGCTTTTCCCGCAGGGTTTTACAAGTAGTTTGTTAGGTGCACTCTGATAGTGGTCTTTGTGGAGGCAAGTTATATGTTTATAGCTGTCGTGGATTCTCTTTTGTTCCTACTTTCCAATTTGTTATCAGCTCTATCTGAGTGCTGTTGATATTTGTGTGTTTATCCTATGTCTAGCAACCTCAATATATTCCTGATCAGTTCTGATAGTTTATCTTCAAATAATAACACTTCTTATTTCTTTGGCTAAGAATTAGTATCAGGATGAAAAACTCTTATAAATGAGAAATAGAAAGGAATGTCCTTGATCTGATAAAGGGCATATACCAAAAATTACAGTATGTGGGACGTTTAATGGTAAAACTTTATGATAAAATTTCAGATGCTTCCCCATTAAAGTAAGAAAAAAATGGGTCCCCACCCTCTCCTATACTACAGTAGTCCCCCCACCCCTGTTCCGTGGGGGATACGGACTAAGATTCCCCAGTGGATGCCTGAAACCAGATAGTGCCGGACCCTGTATAGATAGAGAGTATGTTTCCCCGTATATATACACACACCTTTTCACTTAATGAAAGCATGTTATGGCTTCTCTTTGGCATATCTGAATGGCCAGCGTCACTACTCTTGTGGTTTGGGGCCATTTTTAAGTAAAATAAGGGCTACCTGAGCACAGCACAGTAATACTGTGACCATCACTCCAACAACCAAGACATCTACTAAGCGTCTAACAGGTGGAGAGCTCGTCCAGTGTGGACACACTGACGAGAGAATGAGTCTCATTCCGGGTGAGCTGGAGCAGTAACTTTTCATAAAGAGATGCAGTGGCGGACTTTCTGAATACTTGCAAAAGTCCCCTTTCACGGGAGAAATCATTGCTGTACTGGGTAGAGAATTTCACTGTCTTTGCTATAAGAATTATATATAAAACACTACTATCTTACTGTTTACTCACATGAGTTCAATGGCAGTCTGAGTTTTTTTGTTTAATTGTTGCTCATCTTGTCCATCTGGAAACTTACACAATATGTATGAAACTTAAAGTTTTATACATTTGCCAAGAAATGCTTGCTTTTGATCTTTTTCTTACTCCTGCGGATGTCTGGCAAACCTTTTCAATGTGAAGGATTAAGTCTTTTTTTTCAGTGAGGAGAACTTTCCTTCTATTATTCTTTGGTTATTCTCTATCATCTATTACTTTCTTTTCTTTCAGACATTTTTTTTGGTGTTGATATTGGTTTTCTTGGTTCTATTCTCCATGCCTCCTATCATTTCACCCTTAAATTTCAATATTTTGTCTTTTTGTCCTATATTTTGGAGGAATTTCTCAAGGCAATGTTCTAAAACACAAATCAGTTTTCATTAACATGCATTCTGCTATTACTTCCTCCACCAAGTTATTATTTTTGTGATTTAAAAAAAAATTCCATTAACTCTCTTGTTCTCAACTGTCCCAACCTCTAAAGAGTAGAAACCTGCTATTTTGAAAAATAAGTTTCATTGAGGTAAAATGTGCATATAATGAAATTTGCCATTTATAAGTACACCATTCAGGATTTGACAAATATATACAATAATGTAATCATTACCCCAATCGTCATGTAGAATGTTTCCATCACCCCAGAAAGTTCCCTTTTCCCAGTTTGTGTTAATCCCTCCCCTTGTCTGAACCCTCTACAATCGCTAATCTGTTTTCTGTCCCTTTAGTTTTGCCTCTTCTAGAATTTCATGTAGATGGAATTATTTATTCTGTTCTTTGATGCTTGACATCATTTATTTAGCAAAATGTGTTTGAGATTCATCCATGTTGTTGCATGTGTTTTATAGCTGAGTAGTGTTCCTTTTTATGGATGTAATACAATTTGTTTGTCTATTCACCCATTGCTGGACCTCCCTCTCCTTAACACAGGTTGTGGACTTAGTGAAAAGCTGTGGAAATTCATGTACAAGTCATTGATTGTACAAACTTTTGTATTGATCAGTCATACAGTAAGTGTATATTTAATTTTGTAAAAGAACTGCCAACATGTTTTTCAAAGAGGTTATATACATTTTGCATTCCCATCAGCAATTTCATTTCTTCTTGAGTGAGCTTTGGTAGTTTGTGTCTTTCAAAAATTTTAAAGTCTAAGTTGGAAGCTATTGGAAAGGCATCAGGCCCAGAGCTGATCCAATTAAGGGCAGTTGTGGCAACATTTTCTGGCCCCTCTCAGCATCTCTGTAGCAACTGTGCTCACTGAAGATATAGCTTCTAGCCTGCAGAGTGACTCCTGATGAGTGAGCAGGCAGCTGTGGCCTTATTGGTTGCAATTAAAGCTCCATAAGGGAAGGTGTGTGGCATAGGGGACTCCTCCTTTGCATTGTGTAAACCCCTTTTTCTGAAGCTGCTTGCCTGGCAGAGTCTAAGGCTTTTGCTCAGCTGTGGTGAACGTGTAGGCAGGGGTTGTAGCTGACATGGAAGAAGGGTCTCTTCCAAGCATAGGCAGGGTAGGCCAGTGATAATCTAGGATCCTGTCTTCGTGGAATCCGAGTTTTCAGGTATGTAGGTGATATCCTGCTCCTTATTTTCAGTAAATGTGACAATTTTCTTTTACCCTAACTGAATTGCCTCAGGGGAAATTCATGAATTAATAAAAGGAAGAAGACAGCCCATGATATAATGATATCACCATCTTACTAGAGTTCTATTGCATCACTTGTATTAGTTACCTCTTGCTGCATGGCAAATTACCTAAAAGTTAGCAGGTGAAAACAACAAACATTTTATTATCTCCCATAGCTAAGGCACCTAGGTGCTGCCTGGCCAGGTGCTTCTGGCTCAGCATCTCCCAAAAAGTTGCAATCAAGGTGTTGGCTGGAGATGCCATCATCTCAAGGCTTGAATGGGGTAGGATCCGCTTCCAAGCTCACTCCCTTTGTGGTTGGCAGGCCTCAGAAGATCTGCTTCCAAGCTCATTTATTTGGCTGCTAGCAGACCTCAGTTTGTTGCTGCATGGACCTCTCCCCAGGGCTGCTTCCCAGCATGGCAGCCGTCGTCCCCTGGAGAAAGCAAGAGACAGCACCCAAAATGGAAGTCATGGTCTCTTTATAGCCGAATCCTGGAGGTGACATCCCATCACACACACCATAGTCTATTCCCTAGAAACAAGTCAATAAGTCCAGCCCACAGACCCACATTAAAGGGATGAAGGATATGTAAGCATGTGAATACCAGAAAGTGGGGATCGTACAGCTTCTTACTTAGTTGTTGGTTTTCTGATGTCTTGGTTTGAGTTTCCCGAGAAGCACACCCTGAAGAAAGAGTTCAATGGTAAATGGTTTATTTGGGAGATGATCCCAGGAAAACCTGGTAGCAAATGGGGCTGTGAGATCAGAAGAGCAAGGATGCTTACAAAGGGAATGTTTTCAAACCAGTTACTACTCTGGGCAGCTGGAGCTCAATCCTGCTGGATCTCTGGGGAACAGTAAAGAACAAGCCACAATGTTATTCCAACCACAGATCAAAGAAGCTGGGCTATTTATCTACAACTCTCCACCTATCATTGGTTGAGGACTGCTTGTAGGGTAATTCATTCTCTGGCACTCCTGTTGCCTCGTGTATGCGATGAGTGCTTCCCCACCCCATCCCATTCCACCCTCTCTAATCCTACTTTTTAACGGGGGTAAATGCCAACAGGATATGGGTGGGACACCAGCAAGACCCCTGTACTCAGTTTGTGTGGACTGGGAGCTTCATTCAGCAATTGTCATCATTTAGGATGACACTTAGAACACACTGTTGCTCAACAAGTATTTGTTGAAAGAATGCAAGTCACTGATGATTGCTCCATGAAGGAACTCACAGTGCGGTGAGGGAGACACTGGGGGAAGTTCTGTCCCGTAGCCCTTCACAGGGTCCTATGAGAGCCAGGACTGACACTGCGTGCATGTGGAGAAGAGGCTAAGGAAGGTTCACGCAGCAGCGGAAGTCTGAGCTGCTATCCGCTCCCACACTTGTCTGTACTCCACCCTGGAAGTTTTATGCAGTCTGAACTTCGGGTGCTCCCTCTGGCATGCTGTCATGCCCATGAACTTACCATCAGCTTGGCAGTTTGAACGTTAGTTTACTCTCCTCACTCCTTCCCAACAAACGTCACAGCACAGTGGTTTAAAGTACTTGTGGCAAAGATAATCTTTTCTTGGTCTTTGAAAAGGCAGGTACAGTTTATATACACACGTGACAAATATTTTCTTTATGTATTTTCTGTTTGTAGGGAGTCTAACCCTAATCCAGCACTTACTAAAACAGGATAGGATTTATTAAATTGGTTCAAGTTTATTAAATATGTACAGATCTTTACATAAATTAATTTGCTGGTTAAATATTTGTGAAACTTATTAAGATTTTGGAAGAACTTAAATAATACCTGAGCTGTCCAGCTTAATTTGGCTTAATTTTTTTTTAATCTAAGGGATTGATGAGGCTATGAGGTATAGACACAGGCCTCTAGGTGGTCAGGTGAGAGAGGGCCAATAGGCAGATCTCACCAGCTAGGGCCTGACAGGAAGCCAAAGACAGGTGGCGTCTGGGCGCTTTGGGGTGAACTTGTCTGCTCAGTAGGCCTGGAAGACCCTGATGGTGCTGTTCAGGGCCAGTAGTTCCTGCCATGGTGTGATGATGTCATAAGAGGTGATGTCAGGGCAGAGCTGAGCCCATGGGTGCTTTTCCTTCTAATTCAATAATTTATTGAGCCCCTGCCACGAGCCAGGCATGGGCCTCATGGGCTTAGAGTACAAAATGACCGTGACATGGGCCTGGTCCTCAAAGAGCAGGAATGATAGACCTATATTCATAGGTTTCAAATCCTCTCTGACCTTGAAATTACCCATTTTGTTACATCTTCATGTCCCCATGCAGAAAATTAAGATAAATGTATAGAAGTACTGGAGCTATGAAGTTAAAGCATGTGAAAACATCTAGCTGAATGGTGATGTCTGCCTCCTGGTTATCTCCAGCCAGTAAGTCAATGCCGACTTCTTTACCACCTGAACATCTTTGGGTCCATCCACTTTGCTCCACCGCACTGCCTCCCTCCTGGTCCTGGTCACCTTCATCTCTCCTGCTGAGTGGTCTCCCTGAACTCATCTCTGTCTCTTCCAATCCCTTCCCAAGACAGCAGCCTGAGTGATTTTTTAAGGTCCAAGAATGATCATGCCATTTCCTGGCTTACAACTCTTTAAGTCCTTTTCATTTCTCTTAGGACAAAATCCTACGAGGCCCTGCCCGACATGACCTCCTGTGGGGCGGGGGTGGGGCATAGTGATTTGCGTATCTGCATTCAGGCTGGCTGCCTGGGTTTCTAGCACGGCTCTGCCACTTTGTGCTGTGGCATTGTTGGTGTGACATATAGCCTCTCTCTGGGTCCTCCTCCTCCTCCCCCATTCTCTTCCCCTCTTCTGGCATGCTGTCATGTCCACGACCTTACCATCAGCTTGGTAGTTTGAACCCAAGCCTGCCCTCCCCCCTCCGCCCCCTCCCCTCTTGGATTGTGTTCCATTATTAAGCCTTAGGCCTCAAGGGAAAAGTCACACTCAGGAGGCCTTTGCCTGTTCTCCTCCCCTTCAACCAGCACCCCAGCCCAGACCAGTTTCTCTCTAGTACAGGTGCCCAGAGCACCTGGTACCTTTCTTGTGAAACACTCATCGCACTTACGGTCCCCTAAACATTTTCTGTCGTCTTGGAAAGGGCCAAGCTCCCTGCATCAGGGATGCCTGTGTACCTTACTCACCACGTTCACGCATGGTTCCCGGAGGCAGCTGGCACGGAAGGATGACTATTAGCAATAAAACATAGCTGGACTGTCCGTAACATACTGTAACATGCCGTAATAGGACTGTTTATAAACTATTATGGGAGCATAGATTCCTGCTGCCTAGAGGCCCCGCCATGTCCAGAAAAACAGGAAGTAGCTGTTGAGACCCCTTCGGCTGGCTTCCCAGTGGCAGGGAGGTGACAGTGAGCATTTTCTTTGGTGGTGGCAGTGGGCTGTCTGTTTCAGTGTCTGTTTCCTTCATGCCTAGCAGATCCCAGAGGCCTCTTAGAGTAGCGTGAACCTTCCTAAGAAAGCGAAGGCCTCTGCCCAGTACCCTCTGGAGTAGATGGCTCCACCCCGTGAGCTGGTTATGCGGATGATGCCACAGATTGAAGGGTGGGGAAGGCTGGTTTCCTTCAGGCTCCTTCATTCAGTAAACACTCACTGAGCAACTGCTTGATTCCAGAGTCTGCGTTAGATGCTGAGCATACAAGGAACATGATACGAGGGGGGACCCCAAAAACCCCGGGGATTTATTTATAAAAATGTGTATTTATTCTTACATGTTTAAACTTTAGTCACCTTCAAAGGACTTCCCATTTGTTGCAATACACCTGTTGAGATGTTCTTTCCACTGCTCAAAACAGTTTTTGAACTTGTTGATTTTGGTGCTTTTCAGCACTATTGCTGTTTTTTGTTTCACCTCTTCCAGGTCAGCAAAATGTTTCACTTTGAGGATCTTTTTTCATCCAGGGAAACAAACTAATAAAAAAAGTCACTCCAGGCAAGATCAGGTGATTAGGGAGAGTGGGGCATGGGGGTCATGCCATTTTTGGATAAAAACTGCTGAACATTCAGCACCGTATGAGCAGGTGCGCTCATAAATCGTCCATCATGAAATGGCAAATGTGATGAAAGAGTCTTCAAAGAAATTCACTGAAGCCAAACACGGCCTCTTACAACAACACCAGCTAGCAAACTGATACAGATGGGTTCTTAGAACACTCACCTAGTGGGGGAAGCCTGGACTACAAGGGACCCACTCTCCCAAAAATAATTCCTTTGTTTTGGGTCGCCCCTTGTACACCATGCTACTTTCAGAGGAGTGCAGGGGTGAGTCAGGGATGGGAGACTACTCTATGGTCTGCTGCAGACTATGACTCTGTGTTCAGTGCAGCTAGCAGAGGAGGGACTCCAAACCGACTTCACAAGAAAGGTGACTGTGGCTGGCATGCACAGTAACCACAAGCAAAAAGTGGCACAGTAGCCCGATGGCTTAGAATTGTGAACAAGCTTAACTTCTTCAAAGTAGGAAGTTCAGAGTGGCTGGAGCTTTGCATGGGGGCGGGTGGCGGTGGAGAATGGGAATTAACTGGAAGCTGGACAAAGAGGCTGGGGAGCCCAACAAGGGAGCAACATGATTGCCGTTACTTTCAGGATAGGCTCTGGCAATGCTGTGAAGGACACAGTAGAGCCAGGCAGAACCCGGGACAGGGCCTGCAGTGGCAAGGTTTTGTGACAGTTCCAGCCACTGAGTGGCAATGGGGGGGATCTGGAGAAAGGGTTGTTTTTGAAGCCCCACCCTCTGTGGTTTCTAACTTTATCTGGAAAGAAGCTCTTTGACTCCTATTTCCATCAACATCCTATTGAATGCAAATTCCAGTTCCCTTCCTTCGGCCTTCACCCCTCCTTCCCCTGCAGAAGTTGAAAGCTGCTTAATATGAGAATAAACACAATGGACTCCACTTGAGGGAAAGACCACTGATGTGGGTCCTCGCAGCGCTGGCAGCAGAGGCCAAGGTCGGCGTGTGGGTGACGTGCACGGAGGGGCTCTCAGAGGCCAGTCTTTGCCTGCTTTCCTCCTGACTCCACTGCGGGTGCGGCGGGGCCACGTGCTGCGTCTGCCTGGACTTCCACGCACTCGCAGGGGCTCATTGCGTTTGGGCTTCAGACAGTAGTTCTGTGGCCGGCGCAGAAGGCGGGCCCTTTTAGGCCATCGGGCTACTGTGCAGCTCTCTGCGGTCATCAGAGGAGGGAAGAGGCTCTGGCCTTTGGCTGCCTGGACCAGGCCGGTGCTCTGCCTCTCAGGCTAGACGGGAGGTTCGAGACAGCAAGACCGTGGAAGCCGCAGAAGGGTAATGAGAGACAATCAGTTGCTCTCAAGGGCCTCTGGCAAGCAGCTTGTTTTAAACAGGATCTTACCGGGTGCTCTAGAGAGGGTGGAGCTACGGAACAGAAGCAGGCCCTGACCAGCTGGGATGGGCCTTGACCTTTGGCTTCTAAGGGGCAGGAATAGGGTGGAGAGAGAAGTGACATCCTCTGAGGAGGAACCGAGATGTCCCTCCTCACCCACCCCACCCTTCACTTCCAAGCCTGGCGGTGCTGAGGCCTTGAAGGCAGCATTTAAAACACTACTTTTATCTGGAACAAAATGCAGCTGTAATCCAGCGGGGAGATGTAGCAACAGCCATTTGGTGCCTCCAGTAGATTATTAGACCTGCAGAACCAGGGTCCTGAGGGAAGGCACCTGAGTCAGAGGCAGGGGCTTACCTGGAAGGAAGGCAGCTCCAGGTGAGACTTGGAGCCAGGAGCATGGGCGGCCAGTGCACGCACACAGAGGGTGCGGGAAGGAGGACAAAAGACCTCCTCTATTCTGAAGTTTGCTGAGACCCATTCCTAGTCTGTGCTGTCTTCACTGGCACCTCTATCTGCTGTTTCCCCCTGCACAGGGTGGCCACCCATTTGGGGATGGGACCCCAAAGTCGCTGTGGTTATCAGCGGGGAGGGCACAAACTGACATATAAAAAGCAGCTTTGTTTGGTGTCCTTGACATATCCAACCACATCCTAACCACGGAGCCTTGTGGTATGGAAGCGCCCTCCCTGTGTGTTCAGCATTGTAATAGGTGGGCTTTGTGCATGAAGGTCTCTAGCACTGCCTACCCTGTATTTTGAGTCAAAGTGGATCTTTGTGTGAAGGATTCTCCACCTCCTTTTCCCCCTCTACAAAGGCGCTGTGTTTTCACTCACCTTTCGCGACTTCCAAGCAGCTGAATGGCACTTGTGGTATTTGAATGTCATTGTCACCAATCGAGAAATGTCCTTTCCCGTGTTTCTGAGCGCTGCTGGGCTTACTTTCGCTCTGGCATGTGTACTGTCTCTCCCTCTTAATAAAGTGTTTGTGAGCAATTTCTGAAAACGCTTGTCCCCACCTTTTTGAAGCATAAGTGTCTTTGTGATGCTGTGTGGGAACTGCTGTCCCCCTGGGAAAGCACTGCGGCCATCCCCTTCTGCAGACCCCAGGCAGGGTTCAGC
The DNA here is from genome assembly GCF_022682495.2 of Desmodus rotundus. Classification (NCBI taxonomy): domain Eukaryota; kingdom Metazoa; phylum Chordata; class Mammalia; order Chiroptera; family Phyllostomidae; genus Desmodus; species Desmodus rotundus. The sequence continues at coordinate 86,109,924 of NC_071398.1, forward strand.
TGGGTGTGCGAAAGGCGGGTGGAGTGCTGGCCCGAGCTGGTGGACGTGATTTATGAGTGGCCACGTTCCGAAGGAGTTGGGGGGTGGCTGGGGGTGGCATAGAGAGGTTGGCAATGCTGTCTATGGTGAGGTGAGGATACAGGAAGAGACACCATTTATAGTCCTGGTCACGTGTCCTGTATAAAACGAGCAGGAGGGGCAGGTTCCGTAGGAACATTGTACTTCACTTCTCACGGAAGGTTGCATTCCGCAGCTTCAGTTATAAAGTTGTGGCAGTTTGCTCTTAGTGTCAGAAATCTTTGGTTGCATGTGGTTTATGTGTCTGGGTTTGCGTTAATGGCATGGAGTCAGGAAATGGGATAAATGTGAAAGTAAGATGTCAGGATCCCTGAACTTTCTATTTCAGTCAAGTGGTGCAAAAAGAGTTTTGGTTCAAATGATGTCTTAGTTCCAAACGGTGCCTGGCCAATAGACTCTGAGAAAGCTTTCCCTAAAGAGCTCCTGAAACATTTATGAACGTTAAAAATGGAGTGGCAGACAGCCAAGTGCCAAAATTGAAGGTGAAGCTCTTCTGCCCATAATGAAGAACTGCATAGATAAAGGCCAACGCATTCTTGGCTACATGAAACAAAGGTGACCTGAAAAGACAGGTAGAAAGGCCCTAGGTGCAGTCCTCTACTTCGTGACTCTGAGGCACGAATCTTTACAAGCACCAACCCCAAATTTAGACGCTGGGGGAGTTGATGTCTTCTCTCCCACTTCTTCCCACCCTCCATCATTTTTTAAAAACAATTATATTTAATAACCCTTTGCAAATCAATTGAGTTCTTGGTAGAAATGACTTTTTAAAAAATCTTCATCTGAGGACATTTTTTCACTGCTTTTTAGAGAGAGAGGAAGGCGGGGGAGGGGGGTATGCAGGAGAGGGAAGGGGTAGGGGGGGGAAGAGAGAGAGAGATACATTGAACAAGTTGCCTCCCTTACACGTCCCAACCAGGGATCGAACCGGCAACCTGTGTATGTGTCCTGACTGGGGATTGAACCCGCAACAGTTTGGTCTACGTGGTGATGCTCTAGCTAACTGAGTCACAGCAGCCAGGGCCGTTTTCATAATTACTCGAAGTCAGACATTCCCAGAAAATAACTGGGTAGGAAGTGGAATAAGGGGTTACGGAGGCATGTGGTTTTCTGAAGACCCCAAAAGTTAAACACCGTAGACCGTGCTGAGAGAAGCATGAGCTGAAAATTGTTGCATTTCATAAGCTACCTCATTTCAGAGCATCAAAGAACCAGACAGGGGTTTTATAGACCCATGGTTCTCAAAGTGTCATCCTGGACAAGAGGCATCATCTTAGAACTTGTTAGAAAAGCAAAATTAGAAATCTGGGGAGAGGGGTCAACAATCTGTGGTTTAACATTCCAGATGTTTGGGATGTATGCTAAAATCTGAGGACCACTGTGGTAAATGATGCGATTTCAGAGGACAGAGGTGAGCTAGCAGAGGTGAACTTGCTGTATTTGGGAATTAAGTGTGGAGATACGCCATGAGCCTGCTTCCCTATAGAAATGATGAAGATGAGATTGCCAAACACATTTAGGAGTGAGACTAATGCAATCAATTCACCATGTCTTTTGACAAATTCTGAGGGTAGATACAGTTTACCTTGCTTGAGGGTAGGTAAGAACTATTAATACACCCTGAATAAAGTAAGACTTACGGAAGTGCATATTGCTAAAATTTATCAATGCTAGGATTCAGATTTAAAATTTAAAAAATTCTTTGCCATCTTCAATAGAGTCCAAATCAACATGGATAAAAGAAAAATGCTGTAGGATGAGGTAAGAAAGAAAGATGGACAGAGAGGAAAGGACAGAACACCCCCCGCCCTGAAATTTTAGATATAAAATGGAGTCAATGGAGAACACTAAATCATATATTAGAAAATCATATTGTTTTGAAAGACGAACTTTAAAGGCTAAGATTGCAGAGGGGAAAAGTGGATAAAAATTATGAGAGAGAAATGATAGAAATGTTGGATAGTATAAAATAGCCGACACATGAAATATTGGTGTCTCTGAGGTAGGGGATAGAGTAAATGGAAAAGAGCAACCTCCCCCACCAATATAAGTGTGTAATGAAAGAAAACATTTTTGAACTGAAGAAAGACCTGTAGGTAGATTTTAAAGACTATTCCTGACAAAACTAATGGAAAGAAAACCATACCTAGACCTTTTGACAAAAATTTTGAATTATGATGATAAAGTCCTACAAAATTCACTAGACTACCTACAAAAAAACAAATACAAGTTCACCTTTAGACTTCTTAGCTACATTAGTTTCAGAAAGTACTGAAGAATTATCTAAAGGATTTTGAGGACGAATACTTTGGATCCAAGAATTGAAAGCCCAGTCATACTGTCTTTAATGTGTGAAGGGATGGCCTAGGCTATCCTAAGTTTAGAAATTATACCTCATATGTCCATCTTAAAAAATTACTCTTAAGATGTTTCCCTCAGAGAGAGTCCTAAGAGAGAGAACAACATTAAAATAAGTAATAGTAATAATAATCACAAGGATACCAACAAACACATACAGTGTTTGCTGTGTGCCAGGCACTGTTCTAAGACCTGCATTCACATTAGCTGATATGAACTTCACACCACATTACGAAGTGTGTACTATTAACATGCCCCTTTTACAGATGAGGAGCTGAGAGCCTGAGAAGCTTAGTAGCTGTACCCAAGGTCGCATGCCTGGTTGGTGGTGCAGTCAGTGCCTGGGCTGAGGAGTCTGGTGCCAGGGTCCTTCGCCCTCACCCTCATGCCACATCACCTTCTTGTTCTAAAAGGCTGGTAGCCAGCTCCATGCTGCAGATGATAACATGTAGTTTGCTTTTTATGTATGATTATAAAAATAAATGCAAATGTCTTATTCTTAAAGAGGAATATAAATATAAGATAATATAAAGAAATTATAATAATCTGGGGCTCCAAGCTTTGCTGATATAATTGAACACCAGGACACTTGTGTGTTATGAGTACTTTCTCTCCCAGTATTCTAAGAAATCACAACCCCTCCCTGTGTCCTCAACTTCTGCTCTTAAATATGAGAATCACCAAATATCACAAAATACACTTTTTCAGTCTTGAATCTTACAATTAGAGAAATACACCCTTCGGGTTGCTCTTGAAAAATTTAAAGGTAACAAATGCTGGACATAAAATCTAGAAAAGTAAATGTGAAATGTATGAAAAACAACAGAAAGCAAGGCCGAAATAACAAAGCAAAAGAAAAGTAAAGCTTAGAACAAAACAAAAAGTATAGGGCCACGTATATCAGCAAAAACAAATATAAATGTTACACCTGTCCATTATAACATAAAGACTCTCAGAATGCATCTTAAAATATGGTTCCCAAGAGGCAAATCTGTTAAAAAATAGTGACGTGATATGAATAAAAATGAACGAGCAGGCAAAGACAGATCAGGCAGATGTAAACAAACAAACAAAAACCAAATATGTGTTCTTAGCACTGAAGCGGAGTCCCAGTCAAAGATGGTAAAACAAACGTACTTCTGCTTTCAGTGGTGTGTTGGAGCCGGCTGGTGCTGGCTTGTGAGAGTGGGTGGCGTCCAGCTCACCCCAACGCTGAGCCCAGGGACCTCACATCAGCAAGCTGAAATTCATCACGCAGGGAACATTTACCACACGGAATTGGCAGAGCTTTTAAGTTTTTTCCTCAGCCGGCCAGTTTACTACCACCACACTGGTTACTTTATATTAATAAAGAGTAAAATTCACTAAGAAAATAAAGCACCATCTATTTCTATGTACCATGAACAGTGTATTGAAATATATAAAGTAAAATTACTGGAAATACATAAAGAAATCAATGGATAAACAATCGTATTAAGCAACCTCACTGTTTCTCATTCTTTTGATAGAATAAGTCTGCAAACTATAAATATAGAGGGAGAATTTGAATTATATGAAGAATTTGGTAATTTAACAGATACACACTTATCAAACAGCGTATAATATATGTTTGCTCTTTTCCAGCATCCATTCAATCTCAAAGCCTCAACCAAAAATCTCAGCAAGCTCCCAAAAGTGTAATATGGTATCGGCTAACTTCTCTGGTTGTACTGTAATAAAACTAGAAGTTATTAACAAAAGTTTAAGTTAAGAAAAAGTATACACAACCACTTGGAAAGTTGTCCCAAATAAACAACAGAAAGCAACAAGTAAAGCTCCACTGAAACCAAAAAATAAGAAAACACGATTATAGCCTCCCTCAGTAGCTTCTAAGTAAATGAGAATATTGAAATTTCAATTATGTGTAATTTAGAAAATAACGAGAACACTACATATCAAATCTCATTGGATGGAACCAAAAACAATAACAGAATTAAATTTCATTGTCTTAAATGATTTTGCTATTAGGTAAAAATTAATGAAAATAAACAAGTCACATTTCAGCTCATGAAATTAGAAATAGAGTTAACAAAATAGTCCCAAGGAAAGAAGTTGATGGGATTAACAAAGGTAAAAGCAGAGATTTGTACATTTTTTAACAGGTAGAAGGGAGTGTACTTAGTGAATAGATCTAAGATCTAGGAATTTGAAACCAAAATGTTATTAAACCTTGGAAAATATAATAAGTGAAAAAACTCATAATGTAGGAATCAGAATAGAATGTGATTAAATACGTAGAAAAAGTTAAAAAATTTAAGAGCCTGCTAGCTAAAATTCTTTACTAATTATAAAAATTATGTCAATATAAAACTCAATAAAATAATGATCAAAAAGCTGAAAAAGTTTTCAATTACCTTAAGTAAAGTTTCAAGGCCTTTTTATGTTGAGTATTTTCAAGCCATTAAAGAATAATTACTGGCTGGGGTGGGGTGGAGGGATGGGGAGAAAATGCAGACAATTGTAACTGAATAAAAATTTTAAAAAAAAATAATTACTGTATTTTTAAAGTACGTGTAACAATGAAAACAATGTGTACATTTGTGACCTAGCTTCCTGAGTGAGCATAATCCTATTCCACAACCTGACAGAAAAAATGACCAAAATTAACAACCAATTTCTTTGCAGACATATCTATTATGAACATATGTGATGGGCATATCCTAAGAGAAGTATATAATATATTAGCAAATAAAATCCACCAGTAAGTTAAAAAATACACTATGGCCAAGAATTTTTATTCCAGTTATACAGGGTTTTTCCATCTTGAAAGTCTCTTACTATAATTAATCATAATAGTTCAGAAAAGAAAAAAATACACGTCATTTTAACGGATGGCAAGAAAGACTGACAAAATTAAGCAACTCTTCCCAAGAGCATAAGTGTATTTCTTTCCGTGCTGCAGATTGCTTATTTTACGTCAACACTTAGCATCATCAGCAGCGTTGCAACACGTGAGGAAGGCCCGTGAAATATCACTATGCCTGTTTCCACTTCTGCTTCGTCATCGTTCTCTAGTGGTGCCAAAGTCTAAGACAAGAAAAAGACCTAGAGGTATAGAGCTGGAATGGACTCAACAAAATTATTATTATTTTCAGGTAACATGATTGTCCATCTAAAAGTATATCAGATAAAACATTGTAGAATGAATTATGGCGTTCAGGAGTGTACCTCTATGTAAAGCAAACAAAAAATAATCATTTGCTTTCGTATCTGCCATAGAATCTACTTATTAGAAAATTGAAAAGCATTATATCAATAATAGCAACAAAATCTCTAAAATTTCTAGGAAAAAGCTTATTGTATTAAAACTATAGAATATTATTGAAAGACATAAGAGAAAATCTGAGTGAATGAATAAAAATAATGTTTAAAAATATCAATCTATAGATTTAATTCAATTACAATCAAAATTTTCAAAGGATTATAGCTACTTAATCTCTTTTCTACCTTCCCCTAAAATTAACAGTAAAGTACCTGGCATAAAACCTCTTATTTAGGAAAGGGGGGAGGTGCCCTGTTCCCATTGTAAAGCATCCCTCTGTGCTGTGGAACTGACCTCGTTCCTAACTCCATGAAGCTGAGGTAAGGTCAAGGTCCCCAAGGCCCCCACAAGGCAGCTCAGGCCATGCTGTAGGTTGTTGACTAGCCCCTGCATCTGTTGTGCTTGGGTCATTGCCCTTTTCCTTCCACGCAGCGAGGGCCAGAGAGTAGAAAGCACCTACTTACACAGTGACTACGACGGGAACAGATTCTCTCAGAAGGGGATCTTGGGGCAAGATGGCCCTATGACTGACCTGCTGGCGCATGGCAGTAAAGGCTCTTGGCTCTGCTGTTCGTCCTTCTGACAATGGGCCTCCTAGTTTCGGACCTGGTTCTGAATAGGTGAGTGACAAGGTGAAACAATGGCCCTCAGAAATGGATTTTGTACAGGGAAGAGTGCTGGTAAAATGTCTTCAGAATTTCAGGATATGGTTGTGATGGAAACTCGATTTTTAGCAAGCCATTCATACCACATGTGATTAGCTATTTGCAGGAGCGACACCATTTCTTAATGGATTGGATATGCAATGATTGTCCAAAGTGTCCTACCACGCCCCAGGCTGTGTTCTCAGAAAGACATGTCTAGCATTAAGTAACAGTTATTTAAGGTTCCTTTACGCTTTTACTCAGTCATTCGTCAACGTCTGTGGGGCACCCACCAGTTCTAAAGGGTGTAAGGCAATGCTGGTGACTGGTTCAGGCGGCTCACTGAGAAAGGAGCCAGAAAATAAATCCCTGTTGATTTTTATGCACGAGAGAGAGAGAGAAAGAGACAGACAGACAGACACTAAATATTAACATCTGGTCATTATTTTGGGTCATCAATATGACAATTAGTAATTAGCAAATTGTGTGGTTTTGCTGCTATAGCTCAGCAAGGATGTGGCCTTAGACCAGTTTCTTATATCGAAGGGAATAAATAATTCCTGGGGGATTTTATAAGAACTAGAGATAATAGATGTCTGGCTTGGCACCTGGCTGCCATTACTTTTTCCCCTGGAGTGGAAAGTGGCAATCCACCCCATTCCTTTTGCTCTTACTTTATGTTCATTAAGCGACTTTCTTGACACAATTCGCTCCTCTGAGGCAATCATTCCAGGTGAGTGTTCTGAACGGCCAATGTGAATGATCCTCTAAAATATATTTCCCATGGTAAATTGACAAATCAGTGAACATATTAGTGTTCTGGTTGGCAAATGAGGCTCCTGCTAATTTGGTTACAGGAGTAACTTCCCCAAATACAACCTCTTCCAAGTGAACAGGCTCAATCATGTTTCAGGATCCCTGAATCTGAGGACTTGAGTGCTAACACCTGCCAGGAACTGCCTCCTCTGAGGGCCAACCTGAGCAGGAGTGGCTTCACGCCACAGCTCCCACCTGAAAAGAGACCATTGGTTTGGGGATGTGATGTGGACTGTTGAAACAGGAATGCCCTGGGAACAGATGCCCAGGTTAACTCTCAGGCGATTGACCAGGTAAGAGATGAAATTGGCTTGAGCTAAGATGATAACAATGGGCATCGAAAGAAGGAAAGAAGGAGGAAAGAAGGAAGAAACCAAGAAAGATTTGATAGAGTTTAGAACCATAACTTTGTAAAGTTTCACAGTTGAAGATTAGCTAGGTCAAATGCTTGTTTTTCACCTGTGAATCATGAGAACGAGGTGACGTGCTCTGGTTGTGTGTCAGGTATGGCTGCGCAGGGCCCTGGTGGACACACTGCATGATGGGCCTCCTGAATGGTTCTATTACAGCCTCAAGTGTTTTTGCTAAAACACATTGCATAATAGCTGTCTCAAGTACACCCAGGCATGGCTTGAGCTATGGATACATACTCTGGGTGTATTAATCAAATTTAATAGACCCCATTGTTTGAAACAATGCCTTAAAAATTTTTTTCAGAGGCAGCACAGAAGTGGGGCATTGTACAGCAAATAAAAATGTTGCTACGATGCCTGTAAATCAGAGCTTTAAACTATGTTTCAATTATCCTTCTATTATTCAGCTGGTATTTAAGCATGTTTATTATTCAAATCAGCAACGAATGTGCTGCTGTTGTGTAAACAACTGTCACTTGCCGAAACAATGATTAGGAGGCACCATCCCTTTCAGGTGTACTCAGGAGTACTTATACCCCAGCCACTTGTATTTAAATATCATGTAAACACAATGCTTGAGTGACTACTTTCACTCCCGTTCCCAGTGCCTCATGCCAATTCTATTACATTAAGAGGGAAATCTATTAAATTTTTCATTTATACACATCCGTACACTGTTTTTACCCATTGTATCATTAAGGCTTAGATTAATATAATAGATATGCTGAGAGATACAGTGTGCATTAAAACAGCCAGTTCAAAATAAAAGCCAATTTCTCTGCATTATTTGGGGGTGTTGGAAAGCTTTTGTGAAAACAATGCAAAGAAAATTATTTTCTGAATAAAAAGCGTGACACGGAGAAAAGAAAAATTTGGCCCCCAGAAAGAGCAATCTTGAAGCTTTATTAGCTCCATTACCAATTCAGCATATAAAAGAGGCAGAGAGCCAGAAAATAGGACATTTGTAGAATGAATCTGTGTCTCCTTTGAAGGTTTTCTGCTATTACTGGGAGGGTGTGTGTGTGTGTGTGTGTGTGGTGTGGTGTGTCAGGGCAGGTTTGTGGGTGATGTTTGCTGGGCAGAGCTTGGAATTGCTACTAGGCTATGTTCCCAAATAGTTTTTCCTTTTTTTTTCTTAAGCCTCAGTTTCCACATACAAACCAGGACAAATTTTTGGACAGAGAGCATTGTAAGTGGTGAGGAATTATAATCTGATCAACTGATTGGTGCTACAGAGACTTTGCATTATCTGAGATATATTCTGAGGGCTCAATAAATTCTTGTCAATTGACTTCATTTGCTAACAAGCAACTGATATCTCCTGGGCTTTGGGAGCCACTGACAAAAGGTGGGGGGTGCTAGAGAGAAGGGGGTAACAGTAGGGTTTTGACTTGGGATCGGAAAGGCACACTCAGCAAATTCATGGATGGGGGTGGGGGCGCAGCTGAAATGCTTAGCATAAATCTTCCAAGTGGATTTTGAAAGAGCTGTGAGTTCGTGTTTGGAGTTAATGTGAATAATATCTCAAATATTGCCTTTTGGCTCTTCTGGTCAAGATCGCTGGCTGCTTAGGTAAACATGGCTTGCGTCCTCGCACAACCTCATCAAAATTACAACTAAAATATAGAACAACCATCGTCCAGAACTGTTCAGAAATTAAGCTGAATGGAAGTCCGACAACTAAAAATTAAAGAAACCACATCCATCCAGACTGGTAGGAGGGCAGAGATGTGGAATGGGCTGGTCCCACACCCATGTGTGGTGGATAAAAATTTGGGAGGGATATCTGAGGAGTAAGGAGTCTCAGCCTCTCTCTAGGCCCCCCAGCCCAGGGTTCCAGTGCCAGGAAGATAACCTGTTGCCTTCAAAGGGCTGAACGTGATTTTAGGAGACTGTATAAATGTAACTACTCCTTAATAGTTAAGCAAGAGCTCAGCACCACTGCCGGATAAAAAAAGGTGGAGGCCAGGTTCGGCCTGTGGGCCTTGTGTTTGCCCCCTGTGTGTTACCTGTACCTGTCCCTAAACAAGTTCCCTCCACTAGGTACTTGGGGTAATTCCTAGTGCCAATCCCTGGATCCTAAATACCTAAAACCAACCCTTCAGTGTCTACCTGACTTCTTTTACCCAGAAGTTAGACACTTTGATCTTTGTCAATTAAGCCCATTGGATGGAGGTAAGCACAGTGTGGTTTGTTTTCGTTGTTGGCGGGACATCGAGAGGGTTTCTGCTGAGGTGTGCCCTACACTCGCAAACTTAATGTTGTGAAACTCCAGGCAGGGTTTACAGCCAAACCATAGATGTTAACAAGGCTGGTTGTAAAAATAGCCTAAGCAACATGAATTGTGGCTGCTGGTTATTCTGTCTCCCACTTCCATGGAGGATGGTGACTCCATCAGTCTCGTTTGCCCCTGTTCATCCTTCCAGGTCTCCGGGCCTGTTTTCTCTGGGAAGCCATTCTCCATTGTTCTGATCCCACCCATTCCTCTTTGAATTCATAGGAGCCAGAATTTGTCATGTCCAATTTTTATTATTAACCACATTGTACCATTATTTGATGCTGTTTCCCATACTTTTCTTAACAAGCTTTTGCTTTGGGGAAGGGAGTACCTTGTTCTTCTGTGACTGCTTTTGTACCTAGCACAGGGCTAAGGACATAGGGAATTAATGAACACTAACTTAGCCAATATTACTTACTTACTGTATGCAGAGCTTGGTGCTCAGTATTAGGGGACAATACAATAAAAAATATTTCCTGCCATCAGAGGGGTTCCCAAATAGGGGAAACCCAAAGGGGAGGTGAAAATAAAAGCTAGATTTTAAAACCCTATAGCTAGATTTCAAAGGAATCATATAGCTCACGGGAAATGCAGCTGTGAAATGACATAATTCAAGAAAAATGTCCAGTGGTAGGAGAAGTCTGTCTGTCAGGAATCGGAGGACTATGGTGGGGAATGCCTTTTTTACAGGTAGGAATGACTGAAGGCCGAACACCGGAGGCACTGGTCTCCCGAAAGTCTGGGAGTGTCTGTGTGAGGCTGTGTGGCTTTGGGAAGAGGCGCTGTGGGCAGGACAGGGCTGGGAAGATCACACCTGGTTGACTGACACTGCTCTGGCACACACCTGGGCTGGCCATTCCGGAGCACCAGGGAGCAGCAACCTGGCCAGGCACTGGCATTTCACAGAGGACATTGGTGTGGAATTGAGGAGAGGTATCTTGAGGAGGAGGGTCCCATGGGCAAGCAAGACAACTTGCAGGCTCCGCTTTGGAGTCCCCTGAAAGAATTGGGGAGACTGTTGATGTAGGAGTGGAACCCTTCATTTCTCTTGGAAGAAAGGCTACGGTCCTTATAATGGCTGAAAGGCCCAAGTCATCCAGGGTCTGTTACTGCGCTAAGTTGATCTCCTTCTCCTCTCTCTTCTCCAGCTACATGGACACCCTTACTTGTCCTCAAGCTCCAAGCTGTCCTGCCTCAAGGCCTTTGCCCATGCCCAGATTTCCTCCTGCCCACCCCTCCCACTTCTTTCCAGCCTTGGTGTAAATGTCGTCTTCTCAAGGAGAATGGGTCCCTTTGCTGCTGCCCTCTCCCTCGCTCTCCTGATTCCCCTGCCCTTGAGCTTTCTCTGTGTGCTCTTGACTGTCTAAGATGTTACATCATTTCCTTGTTTTGTGTTTCAGTCGTCTGACTCACAGAATGTAAATGTCATAACAGCACAGCGTTTTGCCTGTTCGTCCTCGGAGGTTCTCCGGTGCCTAGATCACTACACACTATGTGCTCAGTATGTGTTTATCGAATGAGTGAATAAGCAGCAGGGGCTTGATCGGTGGTGGTAATAGTGGTAGACAGTGAGCTTTTAATGTGACCTTGACTTCATTTGTGCTCTTAGTGGGTTACGCTCGGGGACGTTCACCACGTTACAATTGTAGTGAGGCTCCATCTCCATTGCTGATTGATTTTTAAACAGTAGGTCTTAAGGCTCCACTTACACATTTCTCTCTTCTTTAGTGTCTCTGGAAGTAATTCATGGTCTATAAACCAGCACTTAAATGCCCAAAGGAAGAACCTGGCAGGGAACTTCAGAGTGAATATCTTTATAAAGGAAGAAATTCCTTGGTAACTTGAACAATGGCTGCCTCTGCCTCGGTGTTTGGAGCCAAATAAGTTAACCTTTAGGGAAAACAATTCTCGTCCCAATTTAGGGCCTTTTCTCAGCTGCAAAGACAGCTTCTTTTCTCAGTGTCTGTCACTAGTAGCTCCCCTAGTCTGCTACTTAAGAAGCTGTTAATGGCCAGCTTGTTAGCCCATTAGCCACTGTGTCAGCCCATTTGTCGACATTTAAGTGGGACGAATGGCTGGGGTTCCAGCAGGGTGTGGGCTGGTTGACTGCGGTGCTGTGATTCCTTGCTTTGGCGTGTTTTCTGCGCGGGCAAGGTCAGGCTTCCTGATGTGCCGTGTACTTGTGATTAGGCTCACCTGTGTTTCATTTCCCATGGGGTGCAATTCTTCGTGTGGAAAGGGGTAGTTTTATATTTGTACATGACAAACCGTCAGCTGCCGATGACCTGACCCTTAGCCACCTGTCTCTAATTGTCACCCCTCTTCCCTTGCCAGCTACCTCCAGGGACATAGAAGTTAGTGAAAAACCCTGGTGATTAGAGGTGTGCCCAGCCTGGAGGGGTGGCCTGTGTGTGGATTGTAAGAAGTTAGTTTGCCTTGTCTGTTGGTCTGTCTTGTTCCTGTGGGAGGCAGCATTAGTGCCCACCCTGCCCTGCCCACCTCCAAAAGTTGACCATGTCTGAATCCACATGACTATATCACCTTACAGGACAAAAGGGAGTTTGCCAATGTGATTACGTTAAGGACCTTAGATGGGGAGAGTAGCCTGCATTATCCAGGGCGGCCTACTGTCACCACAAGGATCCTTACATGGGAGGCAGCAAAGAAGGTTAGAGTGATGTGATAAGACCTCCCTGTTGTTGCTGGAGGGACGTCAGAAGCCAGGGGCTGTGGGCAGCCTGTAGAAGCTGGAAAGACTCCTGCTGGCACCTTGATCTTGGCCCAGTGAGACACATTTGCAGCTCCTGACCTCCAAAGCTGTAAGATAATACATTTGTGTTGTTTAAGCCACCGTGCGTATGGTAATTTGTCACAGCAGCAGTAGGAAACTAATGCTTTTCCCAAGGTGGTGGGTGGACTTTGTGGCGGGGCAATTGAAGAGACAGAGAGCATAATCCCTTTCCCTAAGATACTGGGGTGGCAGGAAATAGGCACACAGATCGGGTTCTCTACAACAGTATTTGGAGAGGACGAACTTTAATCCTTACCCCATTCTAAATACGTTGCATTTATCAGGAGCTAAAAAACCAAACAAAAACAAAAAGCCTTCGAACTTTCCATCCCAGACTCTATGGCATGCACAGTGTTTCAACAGGGGAGAATAAATACATTCACACCTGTAATAGCTTGAAACATGAAGCTACATGGTCAAAAGCAACCGTTACCAGAACAAAATAGTATTGCATGAAGTACCGTATTTTTTGGACTATGAGACCCACCAGACCATAAGATGCACCTAGGTTTTAGAGGAGAAAAATAGGAGGGAAAAAACCCCACTCCACCGCTGCCACGCCCTGCCTCGCCCCCACCCCCTGTGACCCAGGTAAGCTACATTTGGACTATAAGACGCACCTCCATTAACCCCCCAAATTTGGGGGGAAAGGTGCATCTTATAGTGTGAAAAGTACGGTATATGAGAGGGCGAGCGCCAGTGCAGTGCCTTCCACGTTGCTGATGGATTGGTGATTGTTCTCACCCATGTTATTAGTTCTCATCTATTTGATCCATTCTGAGCTGCCTCATTGTCTCAATTCCAGCCATTCTTCTGTTTCTTCATTATCCTCAGAACGCCTTTCAGGTTGGGAGTTCATTTCGGTCTTAAAGCCATTTAGAGAAATCCTAAGCTAACTTCATTAGGATGTGTTATTTCTTCTCAGCATTCTTAGGCCTGATTTGCCAATTTAAAAGCAAACTTTTTACCTTTAATTAATAAACCCTGAGGGAGGTATATGTATATTTGTAAATGCTCTTTGGAATTGTATTAAGTTCAACATTGGCAATACGTACCCGCCATTGCACATACAAAAACTCTAAGTTTAATTGTATAAAACCTTCGGAAAATCTTCAGACATGCCCACATCTTAACCTCCACAATCTGTGACTACGATCTTAATTGGCAAAAGAGTCTTTGCAGATGTAACTAAGGTTCTCAAGAACAGGCCATCCTGGATTATCCAGTGGGCTCTAAGTCCGATAACAAGAACCTTTAGGTGAAGGAGAAGAGGAGAAGCTGCAGAAGAGAAGCCGGTGTAAAGATGGAGGCAGAGACTGGAGTGATGCAGCTACGAGCCAAGGAATGCCTGGGCTGCCAACAGCGGAAAGAGGCAGAGAAGTATTCTCCCCTAGAGCCTGTGGAGGGAGCTCTGCTGATTTCAAGGGTCTGAAATCAAGGTGTTGGCCTCCAGACCCTGAGAGAATGAATTAATTTCTGTTGTTTTAAGTCACTCAAGTTTTTCAATTTGTTCTGGCAGCCCCTGGGAACTCCTTTAGTCCTAAACCATCCCGTACCTACAAGGTACCTGTTGGTGTGAACGTTTATATATTATCAGGTGTGGTTTTCATGAGATCATTGGATCACTGGGCCACACTCACTGGCTTGAATGATTAAATGAAAAACTCACCCAGCTGAGCCTTTCAAAACTACTCTAAGGTGTTTGGCACATGAAGGTTGACTGATATCAGTAGAGGGTATAGTGTATTTTCACCTACCTGTACCCATGCAGTGGGTTTGAAATTATTTTAGGAAAGCAGGATTGTAGGTGGGTTCTGGGTAAGACCTATGTGACTCTGTCTCAGAAGAGAGGGAGAAGTGGGGAAAGGGAGTCCCAGCGGGTCCATTCGTTTCATAGGAAAATTTAATTACTGGCCCCAGGAGGCCTTTCATTTGAATTTTATGTAACAACTACATTGTCAGCAGATAGAGAGAGTCAGACCTTGGGCCAAGCAAATGGGGAAAATAATCTATAAAATGTGTTCACAAAATATGACTGTTATTCCACCCTGGAACTTAATAGAAATCCTCTGACTGTTGTTCTGCAGTCAACAAGACTCATCTGATCATTGGTGGCCATGGTAACAAAATCAGGTCATAGGGAGGTTCACGCTGAGATCAAGCATATGTAGATCTCCTCGTTCAAACATACATAAAGATAAGAACCTGTTGGTAAGAGTCCGAAATGTTCTGCTGAAGAGGGAGCTCTCCTACCCCGAGCTTATGATACTGAGAAAACGATCGTTTGATGGCGATAGCCATACGTTTTGCAGAAAAGGAAGCGCTTGTTCAGATTCACCAGGGGGGGAGAAGATAATTCAGAAATGTGAGACCAGACTGAGTGCAGAGATGTTGCTTCATAGATCTGTGTAATTTACTCCCTGGGGTTTGTAGTGTGTCTGACTTATATTTTAGACATAATTAAGTAATCAGCAGTGTACATTGTAAAATGAATGTTTAGGCTGCTTGAGGTTAAATTTTCACAGCCATAGCAGCTGCGTGGTACTGGCGACCACCCCTCCCCACAGCCAAACCCTCTCCCCTGCATACAGTCAGTTATTTAAAATCTGTGAATGGGACTAAAATTATTTCCACAGTCAACCATTTTTCCGGAGATCTAAAGAGCAACCGCATGGTAACCACTGGATACCAGGATTGCTGCACTTCACGCTAGTGAGCATTCTCTGTTCTGGCTCAGTAGCTGGAGTGACAATAATAATATCAATTATAGAAGGAATAATACTTTTGTTTATATAGGATCTTATTTGATCCTCCAAAAGCCCAGCAAGGTAGGAAGTTTTCCCCATGAGACAGGTGGGAAGGTTAAGATAATGAGAGAAGTTACTGTTCTGAGAAGTCATAGGGCTTTTGCTTTTTATTTTATTTATTTTTTTAAATTAAAAAAATTTCAATTACAGTTGACATTCAATATTATATTAGTTTCAGGTGATAGCAGAGTGGTTAGACCTTTATAGAACTTATCAAGTGATTACCACCATAAGTCTAGGACCCACCTGGCACCATACACAGTTATTACAATATTATTGACTTTATTTCCTAAGCTGTTCTTTACATCCTTGTGACTATTTTGTAACTGCCAATTTGAACTTCTTAAACCCTTCTGCTTTTCCACCCAGTCTCCGCCCCCAAACCTCTTATCTGACAACTATCAGTTTGTTCTCTGTATGAGTTTATTTCTGTTCTGTTTGTTCATTTATTTTGTTTTTTAGATTTCATATGTAAATGAAATAATAAGGTATTTGTCTTTCTGTGTCTTATTTCACTTAGCATAATGCCCTCTAGGGTCCCTCCATGTTGTCACAAATGGCAAGATTTCATTCCTTTTTATGGCTGAGTAATATTCCATCGCATGTATGTTCCACATCTTCTTTATCCAATTGCTTATCAGTGGACACTTGGGTTGCTTCCCAAAGTTGGCTATTGGAAATAATGCTGTAGTGAACAGAGGGATGCGTATATCTTTCCAAAGTAGTGTTTTGTATTTCTTCAGATAAATACCCCAAAGTGGAAACCCTTGGTCATAAGGCAGTTCCATTGTTAACCTTTTGAGGAACCTCCATACTGTTTTCCACAGTAGCTGCACCAGTCTGCATTCCCACCACAGTGCACGAGGGTTCCCATTTCTCTACATCCTTATCAACAATTGTTGTTTGTTGATTTACTGATCACAGCCATTCTGACAGGTGTGAAGTGGTATCTCATTGTGGTTTTAATTTGCATTTCTCTGATGATGAGTAACACTGAGCATCCTTTCATAATTAGGTATTGAAATCCTTATTTTGAGGGAATGTGCGTAAAAGATCCAACCCAATATTCGGCGCCTGGTGATGGGAGTTGTCACTGTTGTGGTTCTTACCTTCTGTGTCTAACCCTGTGCTCTGCTGCCCACCCCATGGGCACATGCCCTTCCTTCCATCTGGCGGCATTCCCTCTGTCTCACTCCTGCTGGCTCTTGGAGGGACAGATGGGGAGGAGAGGGAATTAGAAGGACCTCTTTTCTTTCTCTTTCCCTTCTTCTGTGTTCACCCACTTAGCACTCTCTTTCTTCTGTTTGTTTCTTTTTATCAATCTTGACCCATATTCACTCTTTCCCCCCACTAAGTCCCAGAGTAGATAAGGCAAGAGAATAGATGGTGGGTCATGAGGGATGATTTAGAATGGTGTCTACTTGCTCCAAGGAAGCACAGACCTCAGATTTAATTCAGGCCATGAGTTCACTGGGAGATTTTCAAGGAAATGGGTGGGTGCTCTCTCTCTCCAAAAACAAACAAACAAAAATATACCAATTTCTTTTTGTTTTTATTTTCAAAAGAAATCATTGCTGGTTATAGATTTAAAAATTCCAACAACTCGGACATATAAAATAGTTTTCTTCATTCTTACTCCTTAGCAGTAACCATTGTTAACACTTTGATATGTTTAGTCTTAGATTCATTTCTGTGCTTAGTGAGTTGTATACACTATTTCCAATATATAATACGCATATGGATTTAAAGGTAAATTATCTTTATTGTATACATTCTGCTCTGCAACTTACTTTTTTCGCTTAACATCTTTCCACACCAGTACATGCAAATCTAGTACTAGTAAATTAGTATATATGTAAAACATGTAAAGAAACATTTTTTAATTCTACAGTGCTGTTCTAGAGAAAAGAAATTTTTATTATTTTCAAGAATGAACAGTACGTCACATTGGGCTGACAGAGAATTTCCAAGTAGAGTTTTGGCTTATAAGTGATGCTTTGCTTCAATTCATAAATTACCTTCACCTCTATCATGTCACTGTCACAGCTGTCCTCTGAGGTGGGTTATAATCCTCATTTTATAGGTGAGGAGACTCAGGGAACAGAGGTGACTTAGGTTGACACAGTCAGTGTTTGAATTAGGAGTTTGGATGGCTGTCTGGACTGCGAAGAAGCTTTTATTCTTTCTAATAGATTTCATTCTTCAAGCATATCAACCTCTATCTTCCTCATCCCCATCTCTCTCCATAATGTTTGCCTGGCAAAATCCCAGCCCTAGTTCATTCAAGTCTCCTCCCTCCCATGCTTCACCCTGACACTGAACCTAGCTGGAGAGAAGCATTGGCCACACTGACTGCCTTGCTCTAAGTTCGTGACTGACCAAGCTCAAGGGGGCCCTCGGTGCTCCTCGGGAGTCCTACAATGCTCCACTTTCCACATCCATCACATTCCCCGTCTCCTAGCTGACAATATCACCTTGCTCTTATCTTTCACCTTCCAGCATCTTCTCTGGACTCTCTGGTAATGAGCTTGCTTCACATTTCACTGAGAAAATAATGCAAGCAGAAGAGAATAAACACTTGGGCTACTACACCTGTCAATCTACCTGCTTTTGCCCCAGGTATTCTTGGTTGCTCTAGGCCATCACTCCTAGAGACATCTCTTCTTTCTACTGCAATTTTCCCTGTATGCGGGACTACTTTTGTGGATGATCAAACATGCCATAATATCTCCCATTACACAGAAAACCTCCCCAACACACTAAGACCCTCCCTGGACCCTGCTCCTCTCTCCAGGATGGCCCATTCCTTTCCTCTCCATTACCTGAACAATTCCTTAAAGAAGTCATCCATTCTTGCTGTTTCTCCTTTCTGTCCCCTTGTTTTCTTTTAGATGGACTCTATTCAGGCTGACTCCCACTGCACCACCTAAGAAAACGCTTTCAAAGTCAAGCAGTTGCCCCCATACTGCCAAGTGCAATGTCAGTCCTCAGCCCCATCTTACTCAGGCAACAGCCCTGCATTTGGTCCAGTTGATCTGTTGCTCCCTTAGACAGAAATCCCTGCTTTGGTTGTAGCCTAAGACCATGTTTTTTCTATTCTGCCACCGTGGTTGCTCCTTGTTGCCTTCCTTAATGGGTTTCTCTTAATTTTGTGACCTCTAAGAGTAGGAGCATCCCAGGTCTCGCTCTTGGACCTTTCCTTTTTATTCATTCCCATTCTCCAATAATTTCACCTAAGTCTTCTGGCTTTAGATAGAAATTTATACAT
This sequence comes from Desmodus rotundus, assembly GCF_022682495.2. Classification (NCBI taxonomy): domain Eukaryota; kingdom Metazoa; phylum Chordata; class Mammalia; order Chiroptera; family Phyllostomidae; genus Desmodus; species Desmodus rotundus. The sequence continues at coordinate 86,128,678 of NC_071398.1, forward strand.
CCAGCTGGCCCCTCTTTCTGAACTTGAGTTTTACATACAGCTGTCTGCTTGGTGTCTCTAGTTGGATGATTAAATTGTACCTAAAATCAGGGACTGCTGATCTCATCCCTACACCTGCTTCCCTCTGTCCAGCCTTCCAATGGCCAAGCCTTGCATTTTGGCGTCATCCTAACTCCTCTCTTGCTCTCACAACTCCACAGCTGATCTTTCGGCAAATACTTTCTCTCTCTGCCTTTGAAATATATCCAGAATCTAGGCACTTTCCTCCAACCCTGTTGTTGTTCTGATCCAAGCCACTCTCTCTTGCCTGGTTTATTATAAGATATTTTTCATTGGTCTCTGTTTTTACTTTGCCCCCATCGCAGCCACAGTGACCTTTCTATAACCCAAGTTAAAATAATAATTATCCTTATAGTAAATATTTACCAAGTGCTTGACAATATATATGTATTTAATTCTCTTAACAGTCTCACAAGATGGGATTTATTATTCTCCATGTTTTGGAGAAAATGTAGGCAGAAAACAGTTAAACAACGTGCTCCTAGGCCACACAGCTAGTAATCTAGGAGTAAATTTGAGGAGTGGTAATTGTGAGGGGCTCTAAATGGGGGTTGTTAATTCCATCTTCCTAAAATGATTGATTCTTCTTGCCCAGTGCAGGTCAGTTCCGTGGTGATAGCCATGCCATTGACTCTTGATTGAGCCTATGTGTGAGGCCCTGCCTGCATGGATGGGTTTACACACACCATCTCTCACATCTTCTTGGGACAGTCCTATGAGCAGGTGGTATTCAGCCCCATTTTACAGATGAGGAGACTGAGGCTTAGTGCTCTGAGGATTCACACCGAGTGGTTGAGATGGGGTTTTTACCTTGGTCTTTGAGATTCCTATGCCCAGACTTTCCCCACTGGACAGACAGATATTCAATGACTGAGGGAGGGGCTCTGAGGAACTCAGGTGGAGCCCGGGAGGAAAAGCTCGAATGTAGCTCCTACACTTCCTTCTTCTCTCAGAAGGTGGGCTTAGTGGGTCTGCTGAGTCAGAGACTGGTGCCATGGGGCTGGGGCTGGAGTTGGCTCTTCCTCTTAGGGAGGTGGGAGACCTGGCTGAGGAGAGCCCTGTGACCCTCTCGGACAGTCGGAAGTGACAACAGCACAGAGCAGACTGGCCTGGGGCAGAGTAGGGGACCTGCTTCCTGGGTGATGGTGAGGAGCAGAGAGGGGAGCGGACAGTTCTATTTTTTCCCAGGCCTGGCAGCATGCCTGGACTCTGCTGGCACTTCAGTGGCTTACAGGGTCCAGGTCACAGTAGATCTATGCTGGGTGTCCCTGGCAGCCATCAGCCTGTGTGGCAGAGAAGCTGGCTCTCCTAAATCTTCTCTCCACCTCACCTCACATGAGGACTATAGTTCACCCTTTTCTTACCTCCTGAGGCTTCCTGTTTCTGTCTTATGGTCTTTGAGGATTACCAACAATCATGTAGGGACCGTGTTTTCGCTCACCACTGGTCCCTGGAAAGAGACTCCTAAGGGAAATATATTAACGTTTTGTGAATTTAGTGATTGCTTTCTTGTGGGTTGATTCTCCTCTGGGCCTCCGATGGACATGAACTCTAGATTCCCTCTGTGCTTGGGATTTGGTGATCCATCCCACCCACTCTGTTCAAGCGCCCTTGGAGCTTGAGGGGTCCACACTCCATGGAAGGCCCTGAGGCATCAGCAAAAGCCCCTACAAGAATTTTCTTCCACTTCCTAGACTCAGTCTTCCATTTTCACCCCCTGGCCCATTCCACTTCTCCTCTTTACCTAACTGCCCTGCGGTGGGAAGCAGGTGGGGTTTTGCCTGTGTATTTTCTTCTAATAGTTTGCTGCTCTTCATTTCCTTTTTCATGTACCTCATCCAGCATGGAGGGAAGTGCCTCAGGGAAATCCCTTGGGGATTTCTGGCAGATATGAGCTGTCTTTCAGGCTTTTAGCTACAGACTCAAGACGATTACCACCAATCGTTCCTGCACATGACATTCCAACATCCAGATCTGTCACTAAATTTGTCATCACTCTTAAAATCCACTAGACCATCATTGGATTAAAGCGATGCCATGAAACTGGAGGGCTCAGACCAGCCACCCAAATAAACTTCTCATGGCCTCTCCTGTTTTGTGGTGCAAATAAGGCTGTCTGGGTCAGTGAGACCTTTCGTGATGCGTGTGCCGGTGTGCTGGTGGGTCCTGTCAGGGCCTATGGCAGGAGGCAGGTCTGACTGAGGAGGTTGGCGTGTGAGCATCTGCCAAAGATGGAGGACAGAGACAGAGTAAAGCCGTATTTCCCCGAGCCGTCTGCTCAGGTCTTGGTTGGCACTTCAGTGTAGTCTGACCTGTTTAAGGTTATTTGGGCACATTTATCCTCCTTTACTGAGAACCGGAAAGGCAGGACTCATGCCCATGTCATCCTCACGCTGCCCGGTGCCGCCATTGACACAGTGCTGGCCTCACTGAGCACGAGTGAGAGAATGTGAAGGGCTTGGTGTGGGCAGGTCTTATGTGCATTGGTAGAGCCTTTAGGACATGGAGATTCACTGCGTGCTCTCTGTTCTAATTTTTAGTGGGCATTCTGGAGGAGTTGGAGTGAAAGAGTAGGCAGACACTGGTGAGCTCAGGAGGGGATGGGGCCCAGGGCACGGGCTCTGTGGGGATGAGGAGTTGGCCAGGGAATGCGGAGAAGGAAGGGGCCTTTCCGAAGGAAATCGCAGTGTGCTCCTCGCCTCTTTCAGTCTCTTCTTCCTTTTCTTCTCCCACTGTGCTTACCTTGGAATCTCTTCAGCTACTTAGTCCTACCTAGACTGGTGTCTGTTATGTCATTTGGCTCCTGAAACACATTCCCTGTCTGGAATGGAGAATGAAGGAAGACAGGGAACAGCAGGGCAAAAAAGAAACGAATTCGATGAGCACTTACTATGTATCAGACACCTCATTAGGCTTTAACGTAATTTGTCCCATCTCAGTCTCACATCAATCCAAGGAGGTAGGTGTGGTTACACCCATTTCACAGATGAGAAGCCTGAGGTTAGTTAGTTACTGAGGTTAGTTACTAACCTCAACTAAGGTTAGTAACTTGGTCAGTTAGTGGAGCTGAGCGACAAGCCTGTCTGACTCTGAAGCTAGGCTCAGGCCCCAGCTAGGAAACAGCAATTCTTGAGGACAGGTGGAGGAGCGAGGAAGTGCAGGCCTTTGGGTGGATGGGACGTAGCTGCTCAGGGTTCAAAGCCTTTCGGGCCATCATTGGAAAGGACTTTTCCAAACTCAGCCCAGCCTTGTCTTTGACACTCTTCTCCCGCTTGAGGAGAAGGCTCGTGTCTGTGGAATTGTGCCTGTGTTGCGGCTCCCCACTGCATACTGTTTCCTTGGCACAGACTGGTGTTAGACACAAATTCTAGTGCTGGACCCAGGTGTGGTTCTGGGTCAGGCCGACTACCTCCCTCTGGGTTCTGTATGCCCCCACAGGGAAACCCAAAGAGGCTGGTGCTCGGAGAACGTCCGCTCCCCCACGCTTGTCCCCAGCTCAAGTACGCTTTTCTTGGCACTGGAGTGTCAACAGGTGTGAACAAGTGTACAGAGACCTGGCATGCCAGGGCTGGCACTGCTTATGGCCTTCAGTCACAAGAGATGGCAATTGCCACCTTCTGCAGGCTGCCCATCAAAACACATTGTTGCCTGGCACCTCCATAGGCTCCAACCAACTTGTGAGCGGGCACCACGCCATCCCAGCAGATGGGCAGAGGGGGTGGGGAGCAGCCAAAGCAGCCCCATCCTGGAGGTGCATGAAGTGGAGGAGGTGCGGGTTTGATTTCCAACTGAGGCTGTGTTAGGATGACTCCCTCGACCGCAGATTTATAGGACAGGAGTTAGAGGCGGGTGAGGTCTGTGTTCCTCCTGCACCTAGTTGGCTAAGTTTTATTTTGGGGGAAAAATGACTTGGAACCCATGAGAAGATTGTGGCTTTGACTTTAATGGCCTTAAAGGGAATTTAGGAAATCAGAGAACTACATGGAAGATATAGGAGATAAAGAAGGACAAGAGAGGATTCTAAAGAGATTTTTACATGCTGTGCCCCCTTGCCAACCCATTGTCCACCACATCCCGCCTATCCTAACAGCAGGCTAACAGAGCCCCTGTTGCCACCAGGCCAGAGCTGGTCAGGTTGGGGCCACGGCTGGAGGAGCCCTTTGCCGTGGGGGATTGGACACGCAGGTAGGAGCTCCTAGGAGGTAGGACGTGTTCAGGGCTCCCATTGCCCAGGGAACAGTGTCACGACTGTGGAACTCAATGGGGTGATTGTCAGCATGATTACCCATGCTGCAGGGCCACCACGGCCTGGCCTGCAGAGTCCTTGTGGAAGGCCATTCATGTGGGAGAGCAGCCGAGCACAGGCTCCAAGCGGAGACAGTACGTCTCATGAGGAGCTTCGAGGCTCTTTGGGACGAGCGGAGGGAGTGGAGGTGGCAGCAGTGAGTCCTGAGAGATGGATGGAGCGAATGCCAGGCTGGGAGCTTGGGCTTCACTTGACAGGCAGGGGGAGCCATGGGAGGCTTTGCATGGAATAGCACTTTGGTCAGAGTTTTCTGGAGAAACCTGGCACAGAGGGCGATGTGCAGGAAGAGCCAGGGCCAGAAGTCGGGGCCCAGGGCCAGCTGTGGTGTTTGTGCCCAAAGGAGAGCATTGGCAATGGATGAAGAAAGAAAAAGAGGTAGGAAGACCATCACTAGGATACACTGATGATGGGATTAGAACTTGGAGGGAGAGGGAAGAGCAAAAGAAGATCACAGAGTAATGGAGAGAAATGGAGAAAGGGAAGTTGTCATCATAGATACTAATATATATTGTCATAGCAAGGAATTCTAGTTAAATGAATACCAGTATGCTCTTCCGGCTGGCTTATTTTAATCAACATGGTACATATTATTTTGTACTATGTGTGGATTTTCATGGTTAACTAAGAATTAACTTTGAATAGCAGCTTATTAATTCTCCCAGGTCTGAGTTTCAGCTGCCCCCTTCTATTTCTGCCCAAAGTACACCTGTCACTTTTGTACCAGGTTGTTCTTGACCAGCCTGTCTTCAAAGCCAGTCCCTCGTTTCCCTGCAACCTTCTCTCCACTTCCACATGCCTCTGTGATCGTTTGGTTACCATGTCGAAGAATTAACAGTCTCTGCCAGTCTGAAATTGCATGTGGGGTGGCTCTGTTTGTGGCCTACCCAGCAATTAGCCACACACCATTTTATCTCTGCAATTACACTGCAGAAGGAGAAAAGAGACCAGTCATTGTCCCAGGGGAAGCTGAGCAATAGCAGAGTCATGAGCTGAGTTTCTGGAGGGCTTGGTGATCAAGGATGTACCTGGACTGTCCCTGAAGCTCCTGACCCGCTGGCTCCTTTCCCCTCCCACGCCCTCCTCACCCCTTTCTCAGGTCTGTTCATTAAGAATGACAGAATCTGTAAGATAACCTCTTCCTGGGATAGCAAATCGGTTTTCTTTCTTGTGTGAACTCTGAAAGACTCACTGTGACTGCCTGGAGTATTGCCCTGGGAAAGATTTTAAAGCTTTGACTGAGCTCGGTGGGAGAGAGTGCTGTGATCAATTAGTGATGTCTGTTGTGGGCAGAGAATTAGAAAGCAGTGATGCCTGCTGCATATCTGATACCTCTGATCAAATTCTAGCCTGACTCTTGAGAGATGCCCAAAGTTAAGGCTGAGACACATTGTGACTTATTAAAGATAGTAAAAGCTAACATGAATGTTAGTTAGTATGTGCCAGGAAGTATTCTGAATACTTTACAATGTAACTCATTTAATCCCCACAACACCTCCTAGGTGCTCACCCTCACTTTACAGAGGAGGAAATAGGAAACACAGAGAGGTTAAATGACTGCCCAAAGACACAGAGCAGAAAGACGAGCCAGTGTGGAAATCCAAAATCTGATTCAGCTGCTGCCTTCTATTGCCGCCGTCTGTTCTGTGTGAATCACAGAGTTCCTTAATAGGGGTGCTCAGAGCCCAGGTCTGCTGGTTCCTCATGCTGAGTTCTTTTCTGCCATGGAAACAAATTGATATGCTCCTCGGTGTTCACAGTTGTATGCCTTGACATTAGAAGGAAAAAAAGAATAGCTCTAAAAGAAGAACAAACACTAACCTTGACTATCGAGGGTGTGCTAGGCACTTTGCTAAGAGTTGAGGAATGAAAAATAAATAAGTGCTACCCAGTCACTGTCTTGGAGAAGCTCACACCTCAGAGCAGAAGAGGTCCAGCTGAAATCCTACCTCATTCACAAAGACTTTGCCTGCGGCAGTCTACCCTTGTAGGGGGGCTCCACCTGCAGCCCCCCCCCGACCCCCGCCCACCACGGATGAGAATAAGTCTACCAAGACATGATCTGCTTGGGGAGGAGAGGTGGCCGATCTCTCAAAGGAGAAGGGCCAAGAGCCTTTTCCTCAATGGGCTTTTATTGGGTTCAATTTGCACAGGAATACAGGTAAAGCTCATCAATCATTGTCAGGCAGTAAGGATCAAACAATAGATAACAAACAAAGAACTCTGAAGGCTTATTCTGAGTCAGGGTCAGTTAGCTAAAGGGCTATAAGACTTTGGGAAACAAACTCATTTCAGGCTTGGACCCTTATCATTTAAATTGAGGGTATTAATAAAGCAGGTTTCACAGGATTTTATGCATTCTTTCTTAGCCTGATCGCCCCCGGGGAATCCGCCCTTTCCAGCACAGGGCTGTACCGCGCCCTCTGTCATTATTTCAGGCTTAAGTCAGGCAGGAGAAGTAAGGCAGCCAAGAGATTAGGAGACTTCTGGCAGACAGAATGAGGACTCAGGCTATGTCAAAGCCAAGTGTCAAGGGTCCATCACCCCCTTTTTCTATAACCCCCCAAGTCCTTCCCAGTAGGCCTCTTCATGACCATGCCTGTTTTAGGTCGTCCCTCCCTTGAGGAATCTTACCCGTCATTGGCTAACTGGTCAGGCTCAGGGCCAAGCAGGGTAAAGTAAAGTAGGCAGAGGTGGTGCCCTGCCAGGGAGATAAGCTTTGTCTCCTTAGTGGCTTGTGGTCCCAAGGTCTCTGACTCAGCCTTAACTATGGGGGGTTACAGCTTCTGAAACCAGGCAGGGCGGTTCCCAACATACCCTGATTTGGGGCTGCTCTGTATTCCTGGGCTGGCTGCTAATGTTCTCCTCTTCTGTACTCTAAGCATCACTGCCATCCCTGGGCATGGTTAACCCTGTGGGTTAAGTTTGCACAGAGGACATACTAAGTTGGCGAGATGTTGAGTAGAGTTCTACATGGCATCCTACTGGCCCCCAAAACTGTTCAGTGACTTGACTTCACGGGGGTATGTACACTTTGCTTTGAGAAAGTTGATCAACATAGGTCAGCAGGCTCCATGTGGAGGTTCATTTTATTAAAACCTCTTTAGACATGGGCCCTATAGCTATGCTGTCAGTTAATTTATTTATACCTCATCTCTTTTCAGGAAGACTCTAAACTGACCACGTATAATATGGTTAGTGGAATAGGATAAAAGCAGAAAACTTGATTGAGCCAAAGAAGGTGGATCAAATATTGCCCATCATATAGATTATCACAATTGTTGTGATGAAGCAATAAATTTCATATTGTGCTTCCTAGCTGCCAGAGCAAGGTGGAAAGCAGATGAATTCATCTGTCATTATCAAAAACAGAAAGCATAATAACTTCTCACAGGGCCCCCAACTCATCTAAGTCAAGAGAGATACTTTATCACACTTGGCTGTTGTGATTTGACTATGAGTTTATGCTAATGAGGTGACCAAAGGCTGGGTCTTTCACTGGAGAGACCAAGTGATTAGAGGGCTGGAACTTTGACCCTCACCCACGGACCTGCAGGAAGGGGTTGGGGGCAGGGAGCTGGAAATTAAGCTTATAAAACTCTTGAACGCGGAGAGTTGATGAGCATTCAGGCTGATGAACACACTGAGGTGCTGGGCAGGTGGTGGGTCTGGTGAGAACATGGCATCCTCACTCCCCCCCACCAGGCCCTGCCCTGTGCATCTCTTCTATTTGGCTGTTCCTGAGTTGCATCCTTTATAAGAAACTGGTAAACATAAGTCAAGTATGTTTACCAGTTCTTCTAACTCACTTCCTGAGTTCTGTGGGCTGTTCAAGGAAACTACAAACCTGCAGAGGAGAGGAGGAAAGTCCAGATTTGTAACCAAGTTGGAGAGAGTGTAAGGACCATGGGGATTCACTACTTGCCATTGGTGTCTTAAGTGGAGTGGCAGTTTTGTGGGACTGAGTCCTTAGCCTGTGGGTCTGTGCTAACTCTGGGTAGTTAGTGTTAGAATGGAAGTGATTTGTAGGACACCCAGGTACTATCTGTGGAGAATCGCTTGTGAGATGGCTGAGTCGTTGGGGTGGATCCATCTGGGACAAGGGAATCCAAGAGGATGGGGAAGATGGCCACATGGCGGGAGGATTTAAATTCCCAGGAGCCTCTTTCCACAGGACACCTGACTGTTACAAGGGAAGCTCCCTCCTGGGTTTGGAGTAGGAGTGAATTAGTTCCTTTGGGAAATTCCTTGGTTTCCAGGTTTGGAGGGTCACCAAGATCAGTGTGGTGGAGGTAACCAAGTGGGAAGACAATGTCAGCTCCTTAGCAAGCTCGCAGAATAAGTCCTGGGCCCGGCATCTCCTTCAAACTTGGATGTTTTAGGGCTTTTGATTATGAGTCTTCTATTCTAGGATACGCTGTCCTGTTCTTTGTGTGAGAGATATGTCTCTTGTTAGGGATATGGAATCAGAGCTGGACAGACAACTACACTGGATTTAGGGGGACAGAGAAAACATACCAAATGATTCCCCCATGCCAGTCGAGGATGTGTGTGACCATGGGCTGAGGACAGTGTGTTCACTGGTGAAGAACTGCCTGGCAAAGGGAGATTTTAAAAATGGATAAGGAAACAACTTCCTAGGAGCACTGAGACTTGAAGTGGCCTTTTAGGGACGACTAGGGTGTAGATTGCTGTGGTGATGAGGGGAAGGTGTTTTTGGAGGGGAGGAACCACTTGAGCAGAAGTGTAGAAGTAGGATCGAGTATTGCCTTGAGGAGGGATAGCAGGGAGGTGACAGTAACTACCAAGTGTGAGTTCATTCTGTGCATCAGCCGCTGTTCTAGATTCCTGCCTAAAAGGAGCTTGCATTTGGAGCAGATAGACATTAAACTAAGCAGCAATATGAACAAAATACTCATGGATAATTACAAAGGTCAGGCAGGAAATAAACAGGGTGCTGTGAGAGAAAGCAATGGGTTTATTTTACGAAGTGTTCTCTTACCCACTATTTCATCCACACCACAACTCTTTGATGGAGGCAGGGCAGGTATTATCCTTATTTTACAGATCAGGGGACTCTGGCACAGCCCTCGGCTCTTTCCCTTCCAGTGTGCCCTGCCTACTGCAGTGCTGGGCAATTGAAGATGCTCTATGAATTCTGGACAAACCAACAAGCCTCTTCTTCCAGCTTCTTGGTGATGGGCCACCAAAAGTCAGCAGCCAGCTGACTTTTGTCACATTGAGCCCGGAGAAAACTTCCACTTCACCAATGCATGGTGACATTGTAAACAGTTGAATAAACTGGCCTGGTTTCCTTGCAGAAAAAGAAACATATGCTGAAATGATAGAGGCTCTCATTAATAAGAAGAATTTACGTCCCTGCCTGTGGTTGGCGCTGTTGCTGCAGCTCCTTTGCTTGACCTGAAGCTCAGCAGTTTCTCTTTGTACAGACTCTTCCACTTGGAGAGTGAATGGGATTTGGGGGCACTTTTCAAGGGGCCCTGCTCCACGCTGGCTCTCTGTCCTGTCTGTCGTGTCCCCACAGGGCGAGGTGGAACCAGGTGAGCACCGGCACTGGTTGCAGTGGCGCTATGTGGAGCAAGTGATACCAGACGTGGTTGAGCATGAATTGCCTCTTGTTCGTGCCCACACGCCCAGCCCCCTCTAGTGAAGATGTCAGGAGAGGGGAGCAGTGCCACCATCATGGGGCATCAGAACTGCTGGGTTGATCTGTTGGATCCACAGACCCCCTTGGACCAAGTGATCTGGGCAACACGATGAAGGGATCTGAATCTCAGTTCACCCAGGGAGAAAATGTGTGTAATGCTAACTGGTTTTTAAAATCAGTAATGACTTGAAACTGCTTTTTTAGGGAAACTTAGGATGTAATAAACATCTAAGTCCATTCAACACCCTGGGTGAAGAAGCATCGAGAATGCAGAGTTGAATGGGACTTGGGGCACATGCTCAAGGATGCCATGGTCTGTGGGGGAGATAGCTGTGTAGAAACGAAGAAGGGCATGTGTCTGCTGTGCTGGTATTGTAGTAAGGACGTAGCCCAGGGCTATGCAAACAGATGGTGTAGGCTGGAGGACCCGGGGAAGACCACCAGGAAGTTCACATTCGAGCATGTCCGGAAGACTGAGCAGGAGTTTTCCAGGTGGAACAGGGAGACCCCAAGTTCTGAGGGTGAGGTTTTCTAGAGGCATTCACCTAGAGGAGGTAGTGTTATACTCAACTTGACTTTGGGACTTAGTCTGTTTCTCCTACCACCTGCTCCCCTCCATCCATGGGTGGGGAGAAGTAATTTAATATATGTCCAATCAAGTGTTGAAGGATTAGAAGGAATTACTTCCTCACTTACAGAAGTCTCTAGGTCTGGACGGCAAATCTCTACATGTGGGGCACTATCTTCTTCCTGGGTCTTTGGGAGCCGTTGCTGATGAAGTCACCACACTTTCTGCTGAGCCCTGACTTGGCTTCTAAATGTTTCTCAGCACAGCGCTGCAGACAGCTGCCACCAGCCCGAGTGTGCAGGTGTCAGGGAGCGGGGGGTGGGGGACAAATGATTTGCCATCCGTGATCCAGTTCATCTTCTTTGATCTCGTTAGGCACACGGGTCCAAAGGCAGCAGAGCGTCCTCCCACTTGTGGGTGGGGGAAAAGGAAGTACAGAGTCAGTGTCCCCATCTTAGGATGGATGGCATGGGCCATGGTGGTGAGTAGATACAGCGGGGTGGGGTCTCCACAAGTAAAAATTCCTTCCCTCCAGGTTTGGCTGCATCGTTTCTCTCTCTGTGCTGCATCACGCATTCTCCCCAAGTTTCCGACTTGGGGAGTCCTCTTCATTTTCCCCATGTGAGCCAACAGGAACTACAGAGATGATAAGGGAAGTAAAACACACGGTCCTCAGCCTTAAGAGTCCTGAAATGGATTTGGAGCAATGGGACAGGCATTCATGACCTAGTGAAGAAATTGTGTTCTTTTAACCGTGGATGTTAACATATAGACTCTGTAATTATGTGTAACACCACATAAGTAGTATTTTGAATGCTATTTACTAGGCAGTATATGGTGATGTAAGATATAGCATCGGTCCCCAAGAGTCAGGCAAGGAACAGGGACAAGTAAATCAGCCTTTACACGACAGTGTGGCAGGGGCTGTGTGCTAAAGCTCCTGAGGAGAACAGGGGAGCAGGGACAAATGAACTGGGCCATTTCCAGGCGTTGAGGGTTTGACTGACATTCTGGGAGAAGGGGCAGGAAATGCAAAGCCAGGGAGGAAAGAGAGAACGGCCCATTCAGGACTGAAAGTAATTTTCATGGGTATAGCTGGGGATCCAGGAGATGGCAAAAGAGGAGGCTGGAGAGGTTCATGGAAAATCTGGAAATCTTGTTGAAGAATTTGGGCTCAGCCACAGGGCTGGTGACGAGCTGCGGGGTGTGTTGAGCAGAGCAGAGGCAGGGTGGCATAACTGAGGCAGCACTGAGCGATGTGTTGGAGACGGGTGATGCTGGGGGCGTGCAGTCTACACAGGAGGCCACACCAGGGCCCCAGGCAAAGGAGCGGTGATCCAGGTGCCAAGCAGAGGAGAGCCGCCGTGGGGAGGAGGAACTCAAACACGGTAAGGCGGCGGTAGGGCAGGATCTGCTAACTGGCTGTTTTGAGGCTACATGGGAGGGAGAACTGACCTATGGTTTCCCGATTGCCATCTTGGGGTGGGATGTGGATAGGGAGAGAGGACTCATGGGGCGATGGCTCATCTTCAAGGTTAGGAAGGCCCTTTGAAGGTTAAGGTCCAACTTCCTGCCTTTTGCCATCATCAAGGTCAGATTTAAAGCATCCAGCATAAAGGAGAGTGTGTCCAGTTTATAAAGAGTTACAGGGAGACCACCTCTTTCTCTCTGGAATGGGAAACCATTCCCCTTTGGAACGATTCTTTCAATAGAGAATCGATCTCTCCCCAATTCTATTTAAACACAGCTAGAGTTTTTGTGATTATTACATGTAAGTTACTGTAGGACTCACTGCCTTCTTTCCCGCTTCTGTTCCTGTCTTAATCCTTGCAGATGCCGGCCATGGACTCTGCTCGGGGATGGCTACCACAGGAAGCTCCAAGGACACTTTTCACAAAGTGTGTCACTTAGTGGCTACACTTCCAAGTAGCACTGGGATGATTAATGAAGGGCTAAGTCATCTATCTTGGTGTGTTATGGTCTGGCAGGTACTGGTTCATCATCTGCAGCATATTTAACGAAACACAGCAGTGTACCCACACTTGGAGAGGAGGAGGTAGAGAAAGAAAAGGAAAGAAGGAAGGAAAGGTGAGATGAAGAGGAGAAGGAGGCTAGAACAAAGAGAAGAGAGAAGGGCATGGATTGAAGTGGTATAAAAACGCACACACAGAAAGTTAGTTAGGAGGGAGGATGGGCTAACAGCAGGCCCAGGGGGAGTGAAGGGAAGGGCGTCCTTCAACCACAGGTGGTGGAGAGGAGGGTGGGGCGGTGCCTGGACCTGGACTGCAGAGTGAGTTGAGGGATGGAGAAAGGACAGCCTCCAGGAGGTGTCCGAGCTAGGACAGCAGCACGAGCGATGTTAGCCCCCAGATTACTAAGGGTGACTGCCTACACCATCTTTTATTTATTTATTTATTTATTTATTTATCTATTTATTTATTTATTTATTAAGGAGGTTAAGGATGCAAGTTTTATTTTTAAGTGTTTTTGCTAGGCAGGGGTTCTCGAGGAAGGAAGAATGTCTCAGGAACTCCCCTCCCTCGTCCTCTTTGTGGGTCTCAGCAGCAGCAATAGAAATGTGACCCTGGGCCAGTTACTGACTCTCCATACCTGTTTGCTCATCTAAAACAAAGGCCGGCCAGGCCACTCCTGGGGCTGGTTGTGAGCATCACCAAGCACCAGTGGCTCTTTTCCTCATCACACAACCGAGCATGTGACTATGCCTCCAGCCATTACCAGCTTCACAGAAGCAGGTGCCACACACAGGTTTGCTCCTGCTAAAGCTCGTGGGTGTTCAGCAAGGGTAGCGGAGAGGGGTGCACAGCGGCACACGGCAGCCTGTGGTCGTGGCCGTGTTTCCACAGAAAGGACTGCGATTGTGTGCTAAGTCATCACTTAAATAAGTGGGTCTCATCTGTTAAAGTTCCATTTTAGGACTTATGGCACCGAAGCCCTAAGGTTGCCTAGCTTACGGTCATGGCCAGAAGCAGTGGGAGACACTGGTGTTGGTGCCAGGGAGTGAAATACAGGGGTAACATTGTGGTATCAGGCCCAGGAGAAGAAACACTAGAAATATATTTTTCATTTGTTTCTTATGAAATCCACTCATAAGAGATCTTTCCTTAAGCAAGTAAACACATTATCTTCTTAACAGGCTTTTTTACCGTTCGTAACAAGTAGGCCATTTGCTGTGGAGAGGTCCTCCTTTTTGAAGAAAACCATTAAAGGACACTAATTGAGATCATTTCAATATGTTAATACACCATCTCCTTTCCTGGTGCATCCAGAGACTACGGGCTCAAACTGCCTCCCACTCTGTATGCACTAGACCTCCACACCCGAGGCTTATCGCAAGCAATTATCTTACCCAAATAAAAAATGAAAATGGAAAAGTTAAATAAATAACAGGACATCCTGATGGAATCGCAGTAATGCTCACCTTGGTTCACATTAGCCCTGACTTGTGGACAGCGAGATTTGTTAATGTGCTTGTCCTTTGTTTAGGCGTCTGTGCCTGTAAACCTCCTGACTTTCCAAAGTGAGGGATGGCAGCCATCCCTGTTCTCCCTAAAAATACATTCTCCGGGAAACTGGAGGGAGGAAAACGGGCACTGCAGTCCCGACCTAATATTGCTTACATTGGAGAGAACCCTCAAAACAGGTCCTGACCGGTGTGGCTCAGTGGGTCGGGTGTCATCCAGTAAAGCGAAAGGTTATTGGTTCAATTCCCTGGCAGGGCACGTGCCTGGGTTGCAGATTCAGTGCACCCGAGGGACATAAACATTGATGTTTCTCTCCCCGTCTTTCTCCCTCCCTTCTCCTCTCTCTAAAAAAGTAAATAAATAAAATCTTTAAAAAAAAAAAACAAAACCCAACCAAATTTCACCTAAAATGTATTGTGGTTTTGTGCACAGCAGATCGAGCTTTCTATTGTTCCCAGTTCTCCTGCTGTGTAAGCAGCTCCGCACACCTGTGCCAGTGAAGTCGTGTGAACTTGAAGGGGAAACTGTACCTTGGTGCAGCAGTTAGGACAGACTAGCTTGGCCTCTGGCAGCAAACAAGCCTAAACCTCAGGGGCGTTAACACAGCAGAAGTTTTTAGTCCTTCTTCAAGCGAAGCCCACTGCAGTTGCTGCCGGCTGTCACCCCAGTTGCCCCCAGCTGACCCGCAGCCTGGCCTCCCACTGTGCTGATCTTCATCATCAGCATCTTCATCCCAGTGTGTGTGCTTCCTCAGTAGCAGCACGGAGGGCAGCCTGGAAATCTAGACACTGCTGATTAGGAGCTTTGGCGAGAAAGTGACACAGGGCAGTTCTGTTCACATTTCACTGGCCAGAACTGGTCCTGTGGCAGCCCAACCTCAGGAGGGTGGGGAAGGGGACCCAGAAGTAAATGGAGCACTCAACATTAGTGAACGTGAACAAAGTCTAACTTTAGGAACTTTTGACCACTGACTGCTGGCTTGTATGGTAAGGGTATGTTTAGTTTCGTTTCTCTGTGCTCACCTAAGTCTAACTGGGCAACTTAGCCCAGGTATCCTGGAGACTTCTGAAGTTACCATCCATCCATCCATCCATCCATCCATCCATCATCCGCCCATCCATTCATTCATTTAGAAATACATCTGACATTTAACATTGTGTAACTTAAGGTGTACAACATGTTGATTTGATACATTTATGTTTTGTAATATGGTTGCCATTGTAGCGTTAGCACCCCTATCAACATAACTTTGTGAGGTGGGGGGATAATTAAGACCTAGTCTCTTAGCAAGTTTGCTGATTATAATATGACATTGTTTTCTGTAGTCACTATACTGGGCATTAGATCTCCAGGACCTATTTTTCTATTACTTACAAGTTTGCATCCTTCTATTATATAATTATTACATATATAAATTATACATATCATTAAAAATAGACATTTTAGAGCAGTTTTAGGTTATAGCAAAATTGATCAGAAGGTACTGCGATTTCCCATATACCCCATGTCCCCTCCCCCCACCACACAACCTCTCCACTATCAACATCCCTCACGAAGTGGTCCATTTGTTAGGACCGATGAACCTATACCGACACATCATTATCATTCAAAGTCCATAGTGTACAAAATTGTTCCTCTCGGTGTCGCATAGTCTGTGGGCTTGGACAAGTGTATAATGACATGTATCCATCATTGTGACATCACATGGAACAGTTTTACTGTGCTCACAGTCCTCCGTGGTCCATCTCTTCAGTCCTCCCTCCCTGCTAAACCCTGGCAGTCATGGACCTCTTTACTTTCCCCTTCCTTTGCCTTTTCCAGAATGTCACATAGTTGGATTCATACTGTATGCAGCCTTTTAAGACTGGCTTCTTTGCCTTTGTACTGTGCATTTAAGGTTCCTCCATGCCTTTCATTGCTTGATAGCTCATTTTTTTTTTTAAGATTTTATTTTTTTAGAGAGGGGAAGGGAGGCAGAAAGAGAGGGAGAGAAACACTGATGTGTGGTTGCCTCTTGCACGCCCCCCCCCCCCCCCCCCCGCCCCCCGCCGCCCAGAGACCTGGCCTACAACCCAGGCATGTGCCCTGACTGGGAATCAAACCAGCGACCTTTTGGTTCGCAGGCCGACACTCAACCACCGAGTCCCACCAGCCAGGGCTCATTTCTTTTTAGTGCTGAATAATATCCCATTATCTGGGTGTTATCACAGTTTACCTCTCCATGCACCTGAAGGGCAGACATCTTGGTTGCTTCCAAGTTTTGGCGGCTATGAGTAAAGCTGCTTATAAACATCTGTGTGCAGGCTTTTGTGAGGACGGAAGTTTCCAACTCCTCGGGTAGATAACAAGGAACACGACGACTGGATCCTATGGTAGGAGTAGGCTCAGTTTTGTAAGAACCTGCCAAACTGTCTTTCAAAGTCGCTGCACCATCTTGCATTCCCACCAGCAATGAGTGGGAATTCCTGCTGCTCCACATCCTCGCGGGAATTTGGTGGTGGTATTGTTTTGGCTTGTGGCAATTCTGATAGGTATCTCATGGTTGTTTTAATGTTCAGTTCCTTAATGACTTACGATGTGGAGCATCTTTTCCTTTCCTTATTTGCCATTTGGCGAGGCATATGTCGAGGTCTCTTGCCCATTTTTTAGTCAGGCTGTTTGTTTTCTTATTGTAGAGTTTTAGAAGTTCCTTGTGTATTTTAGATAACAGCCCTTCAGATATGTCTTTTGCAAATATTTTCTCCTAGTCTATGGCTTGTTTTAAAAATATTTTTAAAAAATGACTCAGAGTCTCAGCCTCCATATGAAACCCACATTCCCATCAATGGCTCTGTAGATTCTTGGAAGTAGGGGGCTTATATTTTTCTTTGCCGCCTCTAGCTAAGCTTTTTCTATCCATAGTATTTTTGATTTTTGTTCTGAGTAGAGTAGATGCGAACATGAAATGTAGCCTTCTTTTTCTTGAAATTCCTTTCATCTCTAGCAGCCCTCCCTCTATTCTACCTCTGTGTACCACTGGTCCCTGAGGTCTGGGGCAGAGGTGTGGAGGTTACAGCGTGACCCTGTGTAACAATTCAAAATGCAGTGTTCGATAGAGCCATCCTTCACAGTTTCTCCGCCATGCCCAGCACCTGGAACAGCTCAGGGGCCCCCTCTTCCTTTGCCTGCAAGTTGCTTTTTCCCACCTGTTTCTTTCCCCTGGACTTCTTATGCCTCCTGCAGAGTCTCCTCTTTCCTTCAGCCCTTTCTGATTGTAAATCCAAAAAAACCCCCAAAACATTTCCTCTTTTTTCCTGACACAGAGGCACTCATTCAATCCTTCCTTTTTTCATGCCTCTCTTCTAGAACATATTCTAGGATCTGTCATTTCACACCCGAATCATCCATTGGGCATGCCATCAACACATAATACGTTTTCTCTCAGAATTTCTGTGGCTGACTTTTCAAATACCCCTTCCTTCACCTTTGTGGGATAATCTCGCCAAGTGTGATATGGGGGGAAGGGTTAAAAAAAAAAAAGTGTAGGCGCAAGGCCAAGTGAGCCCTGCTGTGCAGCTTTGGGAGCAGGAATGAGCGTTTTATCACGGCAGCCACTCCCAAGCACACCTGTTCACGGGGCAAACCTCATCCTAAGATCAGGTGTTCAACTTGTTTTAGGGACAGTTTGCCCACAAAGTTGAAGATCCACAAAGGATTGCTACAAAGAAAAACTATTTTGACATGTTGCAGATTGAAAGGCAGAGGCTGAGCTCAGCACTGCCCTTGGGCCCAGCCTGAGGGGTTCTTGCCCTGGCCCTAAACTTGTAGGGCCCAGCTTTGAAACCTCTTCCACCCATGCTCCTCTATGCAATACAGAGAATCTCTGGGACCGAGGATGTTTGTCCTGAGCCCGTGCCTCACCCCCAATACTTTCTAGATCATACACAGGGTTCAGAACCCCAGAATTCCTTGGGCTCCTAGGGCTGGCGTGGCCTCTGTCCTGGGTCAGTCCCCTGAGCACAAAACACAGTGTTCTCGTGCACACACTCAGCCTGTGGCCTTGCCGGCAGCGTGTGCAGGGAGGTGGGCATGTGTCTGAGAATCATCGGTATGAAATTGGCCTTCCAGGTTGATCTGAAGGCTTATCTGCAAGGTATGAAGATAGAAAATATTTTATCTAAGTCCCTTAGCTCAATACGTTTTAGACATGTCACGTGCGACCTCCATTTGTACTCCCGCCCTGGCTGGCAAATGTTCCTTTTTCTCCTTAAAATTATCATTAAGGGTTTCCTTTTAGAAGAAACTGTTCATGGAACAGAGGACAAAGGCAGCGGCAGCGATGAGCTGGTCTCCTCTTCCCACTGACCAATCAGCCTCATTCCGGACAAAATGCAACATGAAACCTAATGAGAAAGACTCAACTCTGGGCTCTTTCCTCTGTGTTCGGCTTGTCACAAGGCGCTGGTCCTTATTTGTAGTTTGTGTAGGAGGCACGCCGGTCCCAAATTCCTCTGACTCTCTGTGACAGCAGAACTTTTAAGGACGCATTGCAAACGGGATCCGCCTACACGTGTGCACACACGTGCACACCCACGCCCTCTGCATACTTGGTAGCTTCTATGGACGCAAGGCTTCCATAGAAGCCTTGCATCCACCTGTTTGCATCTGCTACTGAAGGGGCTTGTAGAGAGAGTTACCATGACACATCCTTGCAGAAAACAAGAGCTGACAGATGTTTTTTAATTAAAGAAATGCAGGTTACGAGAAAGGTGCCATGGGTAAAGAGAGGGGGATTTGCCAGCCGCAAACCCCTGCTCATTCCACTCTGCCCCGACTCACAGCATCTGCTTCTGGATCCCATGAAATGCCATCACCAGGAGCAGAAGGGAGGGGGAGCAGACATAGGTATTAGGATGCAGCCTCCAGCCCTTGATTATCAACCATTTGGGGTGCAGGGAGCTGTATTAGTAGAGAACACCAAGCAACACTGTAGCTGAATGTTCCCACTTCCTTCTTTGACAAACCATCCATTGGACTGAGTCTCTTCGACTCTCTTTCCTTCCTCTGGGGCCAATGACAGGGAGGAAAGAATGTACCCAGGACACAGAAGCAAGTATCCTCAGTCCTGCTCAATCAGCTCTCTCTGATTGGCTTGGCCAGCAAAACCATCATATTGAAATCTCCAGAGGGAACTTGGAGGACTTCTGGTCCCATCCTGCACTTTGCCATTGAGGAAACAGAAGCCCACAGAGGGGATCTGACTTGCTAACAGTCCCCCAGTGAAGTCAGTGACAGAGCTTGGCCTGGGACCAGGTCTCCCACTCATGGCCTCCACGCTGCCCATGAGGACCCCTTTATCCTAAAGCTCTTACAGCCCTTTTGGGCCATGCAGGTTAACCTCTGGTGACCTGATTTCTTTGGTAGCCCTCCCGCGTTAGTACCATTTAATGTGCCCAGTGGAAGTACGAGCGGGCTACAGTGGTCACAAAATGTCCATGTTACTGAAGCCAGGTGGGCGAAATAAATGAAAACAGTGGGGAGTGGAGGGCCTGTGGCGTACTAGAAGATACTTGTCTCTCATTACAGCATCTACAACTAATTGAAAATCTGAACGCTGTGTTGACCAAACAAAACATCCACAGGACTCACTGACTCAGACTGACAGATGGACGACCCCTGACGAAGAGCCTAGGACTTCAGTAGTGGTTGAACACCTGGGCCAGTGCTGTCTAATAGAAATATTATAATGCAACCCTCCGTTACAGGTAACTTTAATTTTTCTAGTGACCATATTACAAAGTGAAAATAAACAGATCAAATTAATTCTGAAGATATACCTTATTTAGTCAACAATATCCACAATGTTATTTCAACATGTAATCAACTTAACAATTATGAATGAGATGGTTTACATACTATCTTCCAAATCCAGTGTGTTATTTTACGGCAGGCCTGGGATTGGGCTTTACCCTTCCTACAAGCTGCATACAGCATCTCATGGATGCTGGCAGAAGAGATGAGATTCTTGGGGCAGAGATAAAGGCTTCCTTCCTCCTGGTGCAGGAAGCCCCCCGAGCGTCAGCATGTTTTCATCAGTGCCCCCGGTGTATTGTGCTAAGAAGAGTTCCAAGGTGGCCCCAGAGATTCCCAGCCCCTTACCCCAGCATGCCTTCTGCTCATCATTCCATTAAACACGCTCTGAAGGGGTTTTGCAGATAGGATTCAGATCTCTGGTCAGTTGGTGGGAAAGTAGGGAGATTAAGCAGGTGGGTCTGACCTAATCACATCAGCCTTTTTAAATCTGGGTCTAGAGTTCAGAGACAGAGAAGTCGGAGATTAAAAACTTGAGAGGAATTTGACACTAAGCAATTCTGCATTGTTGGCTTCAACCTGGAGGGGGCCAGATGGGAAGGTATGCAGGTGGCCTTTAGGAGTCGAGTGGCCCCTGCTGACAGCCAGCCAGGAAAATGGGGCCCCAGGTATGCAACCACAAAGAACTAAGCTCTACCAACAGCCTGAATGAGCTTGGAAGTGGACTTTTTCCCAGAGTCTGGTCACTAGACTCAAATATATTTCTCTGCTTGTGGTATCATCCTGAGACTATAGGATTTTTTTCAATCTTTTTTTCTTTTTACTGATGCTCCTTCTGGAACCTTTTTAGGCATCTTCCCCTAATTGTCCTCCCTCTTCTGTGAAATATATCCACAGCTATATTATATATTTATTTATGTACTGTGGCCCTTTGGAAGGCCAGTGGGACATTATAATATTTAAGTTCCCCACACCCCTGACCCCAGTATCAACCTTTGCTCCCTTGGGGGCAGTATTGCCTCTGCTGAGTATGTAGGCTCTAGAGGACTGGAGTTATATTTACCAGATTCACCAGAGGCAGACTGATGACTTAGGTTGCCAGTGTATTTCATTTATGGTGGAATAACTTACTCCACTATTTGTGTAGTGATGTCTGTATGGCATGTCAGGTGCTCGGAGCAAGGAGATGCTGGGATCAGGCAGGTTAGGATTCAGAGAGCTGGACTCCCTTACCATGGTGGCCCTGAGTCCACATTGCTGCAATGAGTACCCCACCCACCTCTCTTTTCTAGGCTCTTGGGCCAGATGGCAACTCCTGCCCTTGAACTAGAACTTCAATAGTAGCCAGGCATATGGACCAGCACTGTGTCTTCTTGGGGACAGCTCTGGATAAACACTGAAGCATTTTTGTTCTTAGGGTCTCTAAGAACACGCATCAGTTGCACACACCAATCCCAATGAATGTCCCCTTTTTTCTCAAGCATTTTGAAGAGTAGATAGCCTAATTCAGCTTTGAGACGGTTATTTTGTTCTTTGGAAGAATGGGAGGGAAACTGTCTACCTGGATGTGTGAGCCCTGGGAAGAATATGATAAGCCAAACATTTCAAGTTCAAGTACTTTTAAATTCCTGGAAGTTAATCTTTGCAGGGACAAGCCTAGTAAAGTCAAGATTGCACATTCAATATCCTTAGAGGCCAAGTTCTTTCTCCCTGTTCTGGGGCCACTTACTTCTTCTCTGACTTTGACCAGCCAACTACAAAATGCTAGCCATTAGTGAAATGAGGAACTGTGCCTGGCGGTGTCAATGAGGTGGATGAAAACTAATCTTGTTGAAGCACTCGTGCTCTGTCAAGGATGTGTTTACCCACTTGACTTGGAAGTACGCTTTTAAAATCTTCAGAGTTTTTTGTAACTAACTTCTAACTTGTACAATGGTCAGGGCAAGTGGTCTAACTGATTCTAATGTTTGGTATTAGCTGAAGCTCTCTTTGCAGCCTGGCATCTAACTAAATTTCATCAGTGCTCCGTGTGTGTGCGGAAAGAATCTATTCTATAAAATTGCCTGAAAAGTTCTATATGTGTCTTTAGATAAAGTTTTTAAATTGCATTGTTGAATCTTCTGACTTTACTGATTTTCCTATGTACCTGATTTACTAATTTGGAAATAGTTTATTGTTGTCTCTCACCATGATGAGGGATCTGTCAATTTCTTCTTTAAATCTCATTAATTTTTGTTTTGTATATTTCGGATCTTATTTATCTAAAGTTTGTAGTTATCTTATTTTCCTGATGAATTGTTCTTTTTATTGTTAAAAAGTACCTCTTTTTATCTCTAATCATTCTTGAAGTCGATTTCATCTTATAGAAATGGTGATAGAGCTTTCTAATAGACAGTATTGATCTAGTATGTCTTCTATGATTTACTTTAAATATTTCTATGTTGACATATTTTAGCTATGTCTTTTGTACAATATACATAGCTGATTTTTAAAAAGACAACATCTTTGTCTTTTATTTGAGAATTTTATTTTGTTCATATTTATTGGAATTATGAGTAAAGTTAGATTTATTTTCCCAAAGATTTTGTTTTCTATTTGCTGTGATTTAATTTTTTTCTTTCTCATCTCCATTCCTACAGTTTCATGTGTGTCAATCAAGCTCTTTATTCTTTTCTCTATTGTAATGATTTTAAGATCGTTCATTTTATTTTTGTTCTTTAGAGGCAACCTTAACATTATAGCTGTATACTTGACTTAGAAAGTGTCAGCCAGGATTTGTAGTGCATTTCCATGAAACACCGGTCACATTGTGTTCCGCGTTGTTAAGCGGTAAGGCCTTGATCTCTATTCTCCCCCAAACACAAGGAGCTGAAAACGTTTTCACTGATCACTTCCTTCCATCTCCCATAACGTCGTCCGTTTCTCTAATTATCTTTTGCTTTTGTACCATAGTCATTTTTATCATTATTGATTTATATTGTTCTTCATTATTTACATTTAGTTACCCATAAGTTTACTAATATTTTTGCTTACCTTTTTTTCTTACATATTACTTCTTCCTTCTGGATTCAATTTTGTCTTTCTTGAGGGGTAGCACTTTAGTAGTTCTTGTATTGAGGATCTATTAATTTATTTTCAGTTTTTTATTGCCTTAAAAAGTCATAATTTACCTATGTGACATACTTTCTCTCGAATGTATTAAATAAAACATAACAAAGAAAACCCTTTTTAGTTATTGTGCCTTCACTCTTGAATGATAGATTAACTGGGTATAGAATTCTAGGTTCATAGGTATTTTTTTCTTAGCACTTTAAATATTTCTACCTGTTATTAATTTACTGCCCCTCAGCTCCAGATCCACCCTTCTTTGCCATACTTTGTGATATCAGACCTGAACTCTGTAGATTACATTCCTCCCTTGCCAGAAGGCTTGGTGTTAGGCTCTGCCAAGAGAGGGCACCAGAGGGACACTATGAGGCTGGAAGAGGAAAAAGGAAAAAAGATAATTCTTTCCCCCCTTTTTTCCTTCTGGTTCCTGATCTGCTCCCTGCTGAGCCACAAAACAGACCAGAAAGAAGGCCGGCTTCACTGGCACCACATCACTGGGTATCATGTTCCTATGGCAGCCACACCCTATCCTCCAAGGGCTGAATTTCTGCTTTGCAGGGTCCTCTCCTCTAGGACTTCTAAGTTTTTTTCTTGTTTACTTTCCTCTCATCCCTAAGGATAATAGTTTCTTGCTGTAGTGTCTAAACTCTCTACACCTTGGAGTTTGTTTTGCCCATTTTAGTCGTTAACTACTTTTTAATTCACTATATTAAATTTTTCCTGTTTAAATTGCTGATGTGGTTTCAGGCTCCTGACTGGACCCTGACTAATAAAATATTATTCTATTGTTTTCTGTTTTACTTTGTTGCTGTGCTGAAGACTGTTGTCAGCCAAAGATTTGAATAGACACTTCATAAAAGAAGATATATAATCAGCCAATAAGCCCATGAAAAATTTCAACATTAATATTCAACAATGTTCAACATTATTAGTCACCAGGGAAATGTAAATTAAAGCCACAATGAGGTACTGTTACATATCCACCAGTATGGCTAAAATTAAAAAGTCTGACAACAGTAAATGTTGACAAATGTGTAACAAGGAAACTCGCATACTTTGTTGGCAATGCAAAATTGTACAACCAATTTGGAGAAAGATCAGGTAATTTCTTATAACTGTACACCTACTTCCTCTATGACCCCAGCGATTCTTCTCTGAGGTATTTTTATTTCTTTTGGGTAAATACCTGATAGCATAAATTATTGGAGTGACATTATTTTATATTGGTTTTCGACATGACTTATTTCATAGTATCTTCCACTCATTTGCACTTTGAGAAAGGAAGTCCAGTTTGGTCCACCCATTCTCATCAGACTGGTTTTACAGTGACCAGGAAGAGTGGCTGATATCAGGACTTTTACCAAAAGAAATATGTGCTCATAAAAACACTTTTTAAAAAATGTTCCTAGCACCTTGATTCATAATCTCTAAAAGAGAAAGAGCTCAGATGTCCAGCAATAGGAGAACCCATGAACAAACTGGTACATTCGTATGATGAAATACGACTCAGCAATACAAAGAAATGAACTGCTGATGCCTGGCACACCGTGGATGCATAAGAAAACCAGTTATGTTAAGTTAAAGAAGCCTAATGCAAACATGTAGGATTTCACTCACGCACAATTCCAGAACAAGTAAAAGTAATTTGTGGCAGGAAAAAAATCACAGTAGTGGTTGACTTTGAGGGAATGGAGATGGGGTTTGACTGGACAGGTACACGAGGGAAGTTTCTGGGGGTGATGATGTTGTTTTATACTTGCTAGAAGTTTGGATGCCACAGCAATTTACACTTAATCATTTGTGCATTCCTTTGTATGTAAATTTGACATCAGAAGAAAGCACGTGTAAACAAACACTGAACTCTATTTCATGATAACCTTGCTAAAGCACTTAAGGAGTACAGCAATCTCTGTAATTGGCTTTCAAATGCACAATATAAAACACCCCTAAATAAAACAACATCGACAAATGAATGAGGGATGGATACAGAGATGGAAAGAAGAGAGTTATGTGCTAAAGCAAATACAGTAAAATATTAATGGTAGAATGTAAGTAGGGGGAGATAGGTGTTTGCTATAAAGTTCTTCAACTTTGCTCTATGTTGAAAATTTTTATAATGTTGGAAAAGGGGGCTGCTGTCTATTGTTTATTTTTAAGTATTCTGTGTTTTCTCTATGGTTTTAAAAATATTTTTTTTAAACATTTTTTTTTTTTTGGTGTGTGTTCTGCACTTTCACCACACTCAGAGCTCATGTGCTTACATCCTTTTTCAATTCTTGAAATGTAGCAGCACTTTAAAAAAAATATTGCCCTTCCTCTCTTCTTCTGGACTTTCCATTAGATCTGCTTATGTAATGTCTCATCCTTTGTCCTCATATCTTAGAGCCTCTTTCACATTTCTTTCTCTCTGCATCTTTGGGTATTTTATCCTCATGTCCATTTTTCAGTTTACGACTCTTCAGCTCTATCTAGTCTGCTGGTTAAACTATGACTATGTTTTCCTTTCTAGAAATTCTATTTAATTCTTTTCCCAATGTTCTTGTCATTTTGTGGTGCCATCTTTTTGATCCTTGTATGTATTTAATCATTTTAAGCAAATTTAGTTTTTAGCTTACTTCTGATAGTCTATTTTAAGTGAGTGATTTGGGGGTTAAAATTCTGCTATTTGCCATATCTGCTGATTCTTGCTCATTGTGGATCGCTTCCTTGTGTGCTTCATCAGTTTGGATTGTGACTTTTGGTCAGTGGACATTTATAAAAAACACTTCCAGCTTGAGGAAAATTATGTTCTTCCAGAGAATTTTTTTCATTTGTTTCTGCCTAGAGAAACCAGAGCCATGGGCTTGGATGTGATATTATTTTTTTTGAATATCAAGCATCTAGAGCAAAGTAGAACCCAAAATCCATATGAAGGCAAACCTGTGCCTATGAAGTATCAGAGGAGACCTTCTTTTCTTCACCTAGAGCCCAGTTTGAGACAATTAAGCTTCTTGATCATCTTCCTGAGTCTGAGTGTAGGTTGTGTTTGCTCCGTCCTCCAACCTCGAAGATCCTGGCTTTCTGCGGGGCAATGCTGGAGTGGGGAGAGGGTGCTTGCATCGCACTTCCTCGCACCGCGTGGACTCAGGACCTAGCCCCCCGATATCATGTGGACATCCACACCCAAGCCCCCACACCACCAAGTCTGGCAGCTGCAGCACCGGCTCAGTGTTTTGACTCAGGTTTTCAGTTCTCCCATCGTTTTGGGTCTCTGGAAATTTCCCTCACTTTCTTCTAAAATCAGTTATTGCTTGTAAAAGGGTATTTGTTACAATCTATTCAGCACTTTGTAGGTGTTTCATATGGGGAGGGTCTTCAAGTAATCTGACCTTCCATCATACTGGAAATGAAAGCAGTGTTAGGCATTTCACATGGATAGTAATACTTATTAATAATTCACAAAACCTTATAATATATATATTATTAGTCCAGGAAATCCAGGCATAGAGGGATTGAGCAGCTTCTCCAGGTCTTACAAGCTGGTAAATGTGGAAGTTGGAATTTTCCCAATGTCTACAAGATTCCAGTATGTGGGCTTTTGTTCTCTTGTGTCGTAAGGGTAGAGAAACCCATCTCTGGCCTGGGAACGCTGCTTTGCCTGGGTCAGCAGGGCCTGTAAATTAGTACTGGAAGAACCTCCCTCTCGGTATGCATTTGCTATCTCCTCATACAGCAGCAAGGCCTGAAGAGTGTCCTTTGAACCATAAGAAACAGGTGGCTTTGGATTTTTTCCATTTCCTTTCTTGTCCAGATTGTGGGCTGGCTGGAAAAATAACACTCAGGGTCCTGCATGGGGACACTCTCCAGGGACACTCTCAAGGCTTGACAAGAGCACTCAGCCAGAAGATCATGGGACTCCTGTGTCTGGTGCTGATTTTTGATTGAATTATACTTAAGTTGCTTGCTCTCGTTTGCAAATCTGATAAGTGATGAGCTTTCCGTTTGTCTCTGAGACTGCTCTGTGGACAGTTAGGGTAACCAACTGTCCTGGTTTACCTGGAATGAGGGGTCTCCTGGGATGCAGACTTGGAGCACTAACGTTGAGTGACTATGGGCAAACCAGGATGTTAGTCACTCTGCAGACCCTCTCCTGGTATTGTTAACCAGATCAGGGCCAGTCCTTTGCCACAAGAGGCCAGAGCATCTTCTGGTTTCCAGATTTCCCCAGAGATGAAAGGAAGGAGGTTTAACAGCGAGAAGAGGAGCACAGAGGACAGAAGATTCATTTCAAGGACATATGGAATGAAGCAAAACCTCACCAGGTACTTCCAAGCTGGTCCTCATTACACCCCAGCAGAAGATGGAGCAGCTTACAAGGGACAAAGAGTAAGAACATCAGGGGAGAGAACTAAGATTTATAGAGCGTGGTCTTCTGCACCAGGTATTTGGTTAGATTCTTAATCTGTATCATATCATTTAGTCCTGCCTGGAGACCATGTTATGCCCATTTTGAAGAGGAGGAACTCGAAGCTCTGAAAGCTTAAGTCACTTGCCCAGTATCATGTATTTATGAATGGTCATGCCTGGATTCACACTGAGGTGGACCTGACCCCCAAACCAGGACATCTTCTCCTCTGCCACAGCGAGGGGATGGGGAAGAGTGTTCGTTATGCCAGCACTGGTTGCAAGGGTTGTGCTCCAGGGAGGAGAGATGAAAAACAGGCAGATTCTGCAAACTGTTGTGAGTCTTGCACAAACAGTCCCTACTCTTGGGAAGTGGCAGACAGTGGCCACTGCCCTAGGGGCACCTTCAGGACTGCAGGATTCAGGGAAGTGGGCAGGAGAGTGTGAGGTGCTCCCTGCCAGTACCCACTCTCTATTCCTTTCCTCCTCCCAACATACTTCTACTGTTGGGTTTGGGCAGTGAACAGGGATGCTGGACTTGGAGGTGAAGATCCCTTTCCCCTTGGCTGTGCTGTTTGTGGACCATCCTGTAGGCAGCCCCAGTCCTCTGATGCCTGGATCTGTGCTTCTTGCTGTTGGGCACCCCACTGCTTGGCTTGAGGTCGTGAGTTTGGTCTATCGTGTCCCCACTTGTGCATCTGAAGAAAAACGCCTCCCACTGCCTGTCTGTTGCATTGTAAAATGCTGGATCAATATTGAACATTATTAGGGCATCCTCGCCTAACACATTCTAAGGATCCAGTGATCAGAGCAGCTTTTAAAGGCCTCTTCTAATATTTACCTACCCAGCTTCCTTCTATAGTCTTAGCTGTGTTTTTCTGAAACAGCTGTGTCTAGAACAGAAGGCTCTTTTGTGTAAACTCATAAGTCACCTGTACTTATTTTGTGTATCCAGGGTTGTTATGCTCTGCAGCGAGCTATTTTTTAAAAAAAAATAGGAGTGGGTATTTGATATAATAGATTATTACATGTTCGGCATATAAATTACTAGGTCTCAGAAGCAAGAAACGAGTAATTTTGCCCTGAGGTAATATAACAGCTACTGCAGAGTCACTAAAATCAATTAAATAGATCATTTGTGGTCAGGGCAGAAGCTGGAATTACTACCTAAATAGCATTTAGAAGTCATTTCCTCATTTAATCATTCAACAAACAGGTATTGAGAACCCGAGGTGAGTTGGAGACATTATCTAAGTGTTGGGCAGGGCTACATAGACATGCAAACCATACAGCCTCAAGGAGACCTGAGACTCTCCCGATCCTTCCCACAGAAGGTTAACTGAGGTCATTGTGCTCTTTGATGGGTACACCTGAGTGCGAGGGAAGTGGGCTCTCTCAGAAGCAGCTGGACGCAGAAGCTGAGCGAGGGGCAAGCTACAGTTCTGTTGAGCAGGGTGTGGAGGGAGGAAGAAGCGGCAACATGAGCCAAATCCTAGAGACTGTGTCTCCAGAAGACCAGTTATGATGCAGGGCATATTCAGAGCCCAGGGGCTTGGTACTAAGCCCAGCTCTGCTGCTTATTAGCTGAATGATTTGGGGGCAAGTTCCTTATCCTCACTGAGTCCCAGTTTCTGATCTGTCCACAGGTAATTGTACTGTTTACCCCCGGATTATTATAAGGATTAGCCGAGTTACTGTATGTGAAATGCCCAGCACAGGGTGGTCACTAAAAAAAAAACAAACCCAAAACCAGAATGACCATGATGCTTATAATCCGGGCCCCCATGGAGGGTTGGGTGCCCTTCTCACCTTGGGGACCAACCCCCCCCAACTTCCAGCTCAGAAGACCAGAGCTATGAGGGGCTAATGCTGCCCTTGTTACTGACTTGGGTCCCAGCTGAAAAAGAGACCCCAGTTTTCTCATAGTCCCCAAAGAAGAATCCAATTTTGTGGGAGAGTCAAGGAGATCATCGCATTCTCTATCCAGGATGGAAGCCATTTGCTACTAGTATTTTTCCCCGCCCGTAGGAACTACTTTAATCTTTGCCAGTGAGGGACTTGTCGTTTGCCTCTATAATTGAAATAGGACCTGTGGGTCAGCGGGTTGGTGTTATCCGGCCTGTGAGTCATCCAGGGCCGTTGTCCTCTTTTTATCAAGTGAGTCAAGAATACATTGACCCAGGTCAAATGGTGTGGAGGGCTGAGAAATTATCTAATGAATTTGAGTGATCGAGTCCCACCCCTATACCTCTTTAGGGGGCACAACACCCTTCAACCCTGAGCCCACCCTCTCTTCCTGGCCACTGTAAAGCCAGCCTGATGGGAATGGGTGGGCCAAACTGGACTTCCTTTCTCAAAGTACCAATGTGTGAAAGATACTATAAAATAACTCATGTCAAAAACCAATGTTAAAATTATGTCGTTCTCTGATAATTTATGCTCTCAGGCTTGACAGCGAATATGCTAACTAAATTAGTCTTTAAATGCTTGTGTTTCTTCCAATTATAGGTTTTGGGTCTAATAATTGCTTTAACGAACAGATGAATTGCCTCAATATTCTGCCTATTTATGATGTAAAGATGTGGCCTTTATAAGCCGATATTCAATAGAAATAACTTAAAAAAAATTTCCCTTCCCTCAATCTGTAAAACGAAGGACTCTTTTGAATGATGATTAAAGGAACTCTTGACAATCCCTTCAATTACACTTAACCGACTTTCATTGGGTATTTTCTCAGCTGGAGGAACAGGGCCGGCGCTGATGGGGACACAGAGACAGGAGGAAAGGAGTCGTGATCACTCTGAGCACAGTAAGGTGCTGCAAGAGCCTAGAGAAGTCGCACCAGGGAAAAGCAGCATTTTCAGAATGCCCTGTAGTTGGCTGGACCTTGGAAGCAGAGAGGCTGGTGGGGGAGAGTTTTCTGGAAGGGACAGCGAAGGACAGAAGGAAATCAGTAACCTCAGAGATGGCCATTCTCTGGACTCTCTGTGAGGCCTCAGTACCTATAGCTCCCTGAATATTAAGAGTCTCTGTCCCTTTAGCTCGTTTATAACCAGCTCATGGTCACTGGCTAGTAAGCTAAGAAACCAACATTGCACCTTGGGTCTGCCTGATGCTTTTGAGCGTTTGCTGCTTGTTCTTAGGCTTGGGGCAGAGCAGAATGGCCTGGGCACACTTTTGAGACACAGAATCCAGGCGGGCGGCCTAGGCTGTCTGCAGGACCTCTGCGTGGGAGCCTGGGTGTGCGTATATTGGAAACCTCTGGGGCAGTGCTTCTCAAGCCCAAGTGTACACAGGTCCCCTGAAGAGCTTATTGACATACAGATTCTGATTCCGAGGGTCTGGGGACATTTTTTACAAGCGTCCAGCAGAGCCTGAAGCTGCTGGTCCTTGGACCATTCATTCTTCACCCAGCTGGCCTAGGTTTCTGAATCTCCCCTGAGGATGGGAACCATAGCATGGTCTACATGGGCTCTGTGTAGGCTTCTCTCAGTGTGGATAACAACTATTCATAGGGTCCACAGAGGCTCAGAGCTGAGAGGCCGGAGGGAAGCAGGTACGGGTGGGCCCTGGGGTCCAAAGTGCATGGTGAGTTTCAAAGCAGGAGGACATGCGGGCGGAGCAGGCCAGAGCTGTGGTTCTATCCCTGACGGATTCCACCCACAAGACCCTCAGAAGGACCTGCTGATTAAATAAATGTGTTCTCAACATAGGAGGAAAACCCCAGGTTTAAAAGTAATTTCCTTCTGTGGGCCAAGCCTCCCTTCCCCAGTAAGACACACACAGACATTCTCAGAGGAAGTAACTGGTTCTTTGAAGGAAACCCACATGAGGGAGGCACATCCAGCCTTTGATAGAAAGGATGGTCTTCCTGATTTTCTCTGGGTCCCAGACTGGGGAAATGCAATTATGTTCCATTTACGTTGAAATGAAACACATTTTAAAGTTTTTTTTTTTTTTTTAAATAATGGAAAAAGCAGGTAATCCAAAGAAGTGAATGTCATTCCTTTAAACTAACAAAATAAATGAATTTAGGTTGTTTTTTTTTTTAATCAGGAAATAGTTTCATTGTTTGAATTTAGATATAATTAAACCATTGATTTGGCCTCATTAGAAAGTGAATGTTTATCAAAGAAACAAGGACACTATTACAGGGATACGGATGGTGGGGAGCTACGGACTTTATCCAAATACGTACTGCTCATTTCTTTATAAAAAGATAAAAATTAGGATTAGCGAGCAGCCTCAATAGGAATTGTGGCGGATGTCTTCTGATTTTCCTGAGCGCCCCCATCTCGGCAATATTGTGTTGCTTAGGAACTAACAAAACATGTCTGTGTGTGTGTGTGTCTCTCTCTCTCTTTCTTTTTTTTTTTTTAATGGTCCCTTTGTGCCCTGATATTTTTCCAAGTTGGCAGCTGTGAGGAAAAACAATGTGATTTGGTTAGATGCAACCCCCCTCTCTCAAGTCTGGAGCAGAATAGATAAGAACTTGTATGTCAGAATACAAAGTTTACTCAGCACCAGTCAAAAGCTTTTGATGTTGCCCGCCCAATCTGGCCTCGCATCTTTGAAGTTCTGTTACACATGCTAGAGTTCCGTCAATAAGAAACAGACCTTTCTTTCCCCTGCTAGTTAAAACATCTGCCTCCTGGAAACGCCCCACATGAAAGCAGGTTACAATAGTTCCAGGGCTAGTGGAGAGCCAGGCTTCGCCACACTGGTGACAGGGAGAGAAACGTGTAAGGCATGGAAGCCATTTAAGAAAACCCTCCCAGGCCTGGGGAGGCACTATTTCCCATTCCAAGACTGAGGAAAAAGGGTTAGTTTGGTCCTCTTGTAGGCAGGGGGGGGGACAGGCCAGGGTGGCCTTTCCGGGTGGCTCCGTGCACAGTGCGGTACTCATGGTATAAATCACGTGTGATCTACACTCTTCTTCTGGGGCATTAGCCGTTTCCCAGGGAATAGGAGCCGGGAAAACACCCGCAGTGGGTTGTGGTGCCAATTGGTTTGTGGTCACTCTTTGCGATGCCATGTAAACTGCTGGGCAAATGGCTTATTTGTCAGAGAATATTGCGTTTTCCTGGAATAAAACCCAGTTACTGATTGCTGAAACCTGTGGATATCAGAAATAATATCGTGATGTGCTTTTGCACAGGAGTGTCCTTTGAAGGGACAGAGAGGTGGGGGTTGGAGAGCCTCTGTTCCTGGAAATGAAAACACCTAAATGATGTATTATCTGAAGGACCCCTCACTTGGGCCTGCAACGAAAGCGTTCACCTCAGAGTCTAGTTCTGGAAATGGCAGGGGTGACTGGAGGTCCAAGGGCTGTTGGTGAAGGACAGGGGGCCAGATAAGCAGAGGGACTGCAAACTGGTGTCTGGCAGCCCCAGGTGCAAGTCCTGACTCCGGCTGTAGGCCCCCTACATCAGCTGTGAGGGGCGTGGGGCGTGGAAGGTGGAAGGAAAAAGAACAGGAGCGCATGCGTGAGAGAAGTTTTGCCAAAGGCTGAGCTCCATGTGCCCACGGCAGGGAGAGGGGCAAGTGGGGTGCCGGGGGCTAACAAAATCTTTGGGCAGATAAGTTCTGAGGTATCACTACCACCCGCTTTCTGTGCCTTTTCTTTTCTTGACGGTCCCTCTCTTCTCTCCCAAGCCTGAAATTTGGTGTTCCTGTTACTCTTCTGTTCTCCTTACCTCCCTCCCTTCCCTCAACTGTGATACAGGATTAGGATCTTTTCAGCTTAGCCATTTGAAGAATAAATGACTAGAAATGATAATTGGGTAACTTCTACCAACAGCATTTTCACTTTAAGGGAAGACAAAGCTTAAGCCAAAGAAATGAATCTTCGGAAACTTAGGCATCGATGGACAGAATTGAATTTCCCTGGAATTATACCGTGGACAGTCTCTACTAATCTTGCTGAGGAAAGATAAACAGTCCGTTCTCCCAGTCAGTTTGCAAAATAATAGGAAAGAAAACCACAAGAGACCCAGAATTCTGACCTGAAACATTTACAGGTAAACCAGGGGTATGGGGCGTTAAGGGAGGTTGGGTGGGGGTGGGAGGGGGTGGAGGGTTGCTTGGGAGTTTGAGGTGGGGTGTGGGGGTGTAGGGGGGTGCTTGACTCTATAGCTACAGTTCAGTTAGCTCTTGGCTAGGAGTCTTCTGAAAGGGTGGAAGGTATAAATGTCCGGGCATGTCCAGTTGAGACGCCTGCCAAGGACAACCTCCAGCAAAGAGTGCCAGTGTGAGCCCCTAAAAGCCGGTATCTGCAGCAAGTATGCAATGGGGCAACACCCCATAAAGGGCGTCTACCACCCTCGTACAAGGCTTTCACCTGCCGGGGTCTACTTGGGTCTTCAGGCCCACAATAAGTTTCTGCATCCCCTGGCCTTTTCAGGCCTTTGTGCTTTTCCACGTGCTCTTGTGCTCTGAAACCCCTTTCCCCCTTTTCTCTGTCTGTTGTACTTCCAGTCAGCATTTCAGATGCAGTTAAAATGCCACTTCCTCCGAGGAGCCTTCCTGACTCCTCCCAAGCCAGATCCTGACATCCAGGGCAACCCACAGTATGTTGCATTGCCTGCATTGTGGCATCACCAAAGGTCGCTTTTCTGTTTCTCTCACGCATCTGTGTTCTGAGTCCGCTCGAAGCTCTTGGAGGGCAGGGAATCCATATTTTTAAGAATTCATTTTGAACATCCAGTGGCTGTCCTGTGTGGCTGGCAAGTATTCTAAACGTGTGCTTAATGAGAACTTATGGAAGTATGAATGAACGGGCTGTAACTGTAGGGTGCCACTGGAAGGTAAGGGAGACCCCTACTTCCCACATAGGGTGCTACCTGCATGTGGGGCTTGGGGTAAATGGCTTAAGCCTCCTGTGCTGTGTTGCACTATCTGGAAGTATGCGAGCCCCTGGACACCCCCAGCTAAACCCTGCTCTCCAGGCTTTGGGTCCTGCTGCCAAGCACAAATGAAACCTGGGCAAAGATGACCTTGATCTACCATTTGCCAAAAGCACCGAGAATCCCTCTTGAGGGCATGTGATGTTCCTGCTAACTGTCATCAGCCAGGACCACATTACTGATGGCAAACACATCCTTAAAACACCAAGAACATTTAAAAATGGATGGAAACATTTTCACTCTGACATCTATTTCTTTGAAAAGACAGTTTTATATTATCAACGAGGCTTCTAGACTTAAAGTAGGAAGGAAGGTTTTGGGGTGAGAGGCACAATGGAATATTGGAAACTGCTTTGGGATGAGGAGAAGGAAATGAGGAAATGAAGTAATTTGGTTAAGCTCACATGGCTAATAAATGATGGGAATTCTTTGAACTTTAAAAGCAATGCAAAAATCAGTTTGATTGAGTTATAATGTCTGTACAATAAAATGCACTTAAGTATAGAGTTGATGAGTTTTAACAAATATGCTCCCCTTCATAACACCTTCAAAATCAAGATTCAGAACATATTTATCATCCCGGCCCCCCCCCCACCCCCCAACACACAAATCCTGGCCTAGGCATTCAGTGATCTTTCTGTCCCTACAGGTCAGTGTTGCTTTTTCTAGGATGTCATTTAAGAGGAACTGTGCAGCGTGTCATCCTCTGCATCTGGATTTCTTTCGCTAGCATACTGTTTTTGAGAGTCACCCTTGTCATCGTGTGTATCGCTGGTTCGTTGCGTGTAATAATTGCTGAGTAATATTCCATTGTGTAGAGGCTCCACGTCGGTTCATTCATTCGCCAGGTGAGGGGCTTTGGGCCGTCTCCAATTTGGGGCCACTGAGAATAAAGCTGCTGTGAATATTTGTGTACAAGCCTTTGGGTCAACATGTTTTTATTTCTCCTGGGTAGATACCTCAGTTGTACAGTAAGTGCAAGTTTATTTTCATAGGAAGCTGCCAAACTGCTGCTCCCAGTGGCTGAACCCTTTTGCATTCCAGGAAGCAGCAGTGCATGAGGCCTGAGCTGTAGAGCCTGGTGCTGAGCTGAGGTCCCTCTGATTGTGAAGCCGAGGTCCTTGCTCTCCTGTGTACTGGCTGTGTTCCCAAATCTGAGTGTACGTCAAAGTCACCCAGTGAGTTTGTTAAAAAATACAGAGTCAAGGACTCCATCCCCCAGGTTAGTAGGTCCGGGGTGGAGTTTGGGAATTTGCAGTTTGAATGAGCACCCAGAGGTTGCGGGAGCTGGAGATCCACAGAACATCATCTGAGAAACTCTGCTCTGTGCTTCGCCAGGTTTTCCAGAGGAAATCCCCCAACCAGAGACATCTGGTGTTTTAACAGGGAAATGGCTGCAGTTAACAAATGCCAACATCTGGCTCCTCCAGCTGTTTCTGTGTCGCCATTATCTACGGACGGTCTGAGATGAAGAGATAAATGACATCAAATGGTGGATAATTTCCAGATCTTTCTGAAGAGAGTTTGAAACGCATTTTATACAGGCAGACCTCATCTCGTGGCACTTTCCTTCATTGTGCCTCATGGGTACTGCGCCTTTAAACAAACGGAAGGCCCGTGGCCACCTTGCGTTGAGCCAGTCTGTCGGTGCCGTTTTTCCGACAGCGTTTGCTTGCTTCGTGTCTCTGTGTTGTATTTGGTGATCCTCACATTTTTCAAACGTTTGCATTATTATTATATTTGCTAGGGCGATCCTTGCTTTTATTATCAATAATTGTTTTGGGGTGCCGCAAACCACACCCGCCTGAGAGTGAACTTGATGATGGATGTTGTGTGTGTTCTGATTGCTCTGCTGAAGGGCTGTTCCCCATCCCGCTCCCCACGCCCCCAGGCCTGCCTGTTCCCTGACCCAACAATATTGAAATTAGGCCCATTAATAACCCCACAGTGGCCCCTAAGTCTTCAAGTGAAAGGAAGAGTCGTGTGTCTCTCACTTTTAATCAAAAGCTAGAAATAATTAAGCTTAGGGAGGAAGGCATGTTGAAAGCTAGGCCTCTGGTGCCAGTTAGCCAAGTTGCGACTGCAAAGGAAGAGTTCTTGAAGGAAATTGAAAGTGCTACTCCAGTGAACACACGAATGATAAGAAAGTGAAACAACCTTATTGCTGATATGTAGAAAGTTTTTAAGTCTGGATAGAATATCAAACCAGCCGCAACATTCCCTTAAGCCAAAGCCTAATCCAGAGCAAGGCCCTGACTTTCTTTCTTTCTCTGAAGATGTGCTGGAAATAGCGAGAGAACGGGAATTAAAAGTGGAGCCTCGAGATGTGACTGAATTGCTGCTGTCCCGTGATCGAACTTGAACGGGTGAGAAGCTGCTTCCTCTGGATGAGCTAAGACGGTGTTTTCTTGAGACGGAATCTCCTCCTGCTGAAGACTGTCGAGGTGTTAGCAACGGATTTAGAACATTACATAAGCTTGGTTGACAAAGCAGCAGCAGGGTCTGCGAGGGTAGACTCCAGCGTCGAAAGAAGTCTGTGGTGGGTCAAATGCTAACAAACAGCATCCCATGCCACAGAGAAATCATTCGTAAAAGGAAGAGTCCATCGCGGTGGCCAACTTCATTGTTGTCTTATTTTAAGCGATGGTCCCAGCCACCCCAACCTTCACTCAAGCAACCAGCACCCTGACCAGTCAGTAGCCAACAACGTCAAGGTCAGACCTTCCATCAGCAAAAATATGACGACTTAAAAACAAATGTCAAAAAGATTACTGAAGGTTGAGAGGATGGTTAGCATTTTTTAGCAATAAAGTGTTTAAGGTATGTACACTTTTTAGACGCACGCTATTGCACACTTAGCGCACTACAGTACAGTGTAAATAACTATCTCCTGTATTTCCTGGGAAACAAAATATCCTACGTGACTCGCGTTATCGCAGCACTCACTTCGTTGCGGTGGTCTGGAACTGACCCCGTGATATCTCCAAGGTGTGCCTGTCCTTGTTTTTCTACTCGTATGCTTTAGGAATGAATGTCAAACAAACAGACGCTGCATTTTGAGGAGAGAAGTCAGAAATTCCTGGGAAACTGTAATTTCCCTTGCTGCATAACTCCTCCAGGACACCAACTCATACCTTGAAAAGACGAGTGCTTCGCAAGTGTTCTGGGCATAAGCATGTCCTGGGCGTGTGTTAACATGCAGATTTAGGGGGGGCCCCCAGCAGGAAACTGCATTTGTTTAACACCCCAGTTGCAGCTGCTGGTGGTGGTGGACCAGGAACCACACTTCGAGAAACTCCGAAATAAACCATTGCTTCTCAGTTTCTCTCCAGGTCTCCAAAGGGCTATAGACAAAACAGACAGAAAGTGGATGTTTAAATTTTTTTATTTGTAGCAGTCTTCTTAGTGGGTATTAGGATGTGGTGAGTAAGAAACTGATCCTTCGAATCAGACCTGAACTTGAGCTTCAACTTCACCCCCTCCTGGCTGTGTAATCTTGGGCTAGTTCTGTAGTATCCTCACCCCTCAGTTGCCTCATCTGTAAAGTGGCAATACCATCCATTTCATTCACCCTTATTCATTGTCTTTTCTTTTTTTTTTTTAGAGATAAAATTATCAGTTTTATTAACATTCAGTTTTAAAAGCTTTATACCCGGGCACACCAAGATATGGGAGTGCTGCTTCTTAAAGGAGTCGCCCTTTAGGGTTTGGTCCTTGGTTTAGAAGTTGTGGATCTTTGGGGGTTTTTTATGCCAGGAGCTTTAAGAATCCATGACCTTGGTCCAGGGATGGTGATATTGTGCCATTTTCTTTTTCTTCAGAAAAGTGGTTCTTGATAATGCTCGGAATAGTCAGGACAACCTCATGGTTCTCGTGAAATTGCAAAGCCTTGCTTCTACCGAGCATGCTAAGTTCCTCGGTCAGAAGACACAGGGATTCCTCCTCAGAGAGCTTCTCTGTCGCCTGGAGGAGAAAAGAGATGATGTCAATGATGATGATGACTAACTTGGTGTCTGGGATGGTGAGCAGGTTCACCAGCGGCTCCAAGACTCCCAAGTGGACAAGCTGGATAGACGGGTTGGTCCATGGTGCCCCCATTGCAAAGTTAGCCACCATCCAGACAGCCTCTTTCTGGGCTTTAAAATCCCCAGTTTTCATCAGACCCACCAGGGGAGGAAGGGTGTGGCAAACAATGGGCTGTCGGAGGTGCGGGTGGGGTCCAGTGGCCACATTGCTCAGGGGCCCAGCTGCCTCCTTCGGGAGGGAGGAGTTGGGGTGCAGCAGGAGCTGGGGCAGCACGGCCAGGATGCCTGCACCAATGGCTGCCTGGGTCTGGTGATCCGTTCCCGTGGCGGTGTTGCCCACAGTGCAAAGAGAAGGGGTCGAGACATCGAGTTCGGAGCTGGTCATGAGCTCAACCAGCCTGGACAGCACCCCCATGTCAACCACGTGGCCAGTGCACTCATTGCAGCCCTCAGTGAGGTAGGACAGGGCCTGGCAGGTGTCAGAGAGCACCTCGCTGTCTTGGTGCTGCAGGAGGTGGGAGAGGATGGGCAACATTTGCCTCACTGCCTTTTTGCAGGGGTACAGGCTCTCTCTTTGGCACAGGTGGGGCAGGGTCCATGTGATGTTCTGCAGAAATGTGATTGGTGTGGGTGCTGAGATCAGGGCCCACAGGTTTGGGACGGCATTGCTCAAAATAGCAAAGTCTCTGAATTCTGGGTCATTACCTGCTACATCACCAAGGGCCCACACTGCCTGTTCACACACGGTCACATGGGGGGAAGACAGAGCTCAGCCAAGGGCTGGATGCTCCCCCCCACCTTCCATGCCAGCGCGAATCTGCTCTGAAGTCCCTGAAGCAATGTCAGTCAGAGCCCAGGCTGCCTCAGACTGCAAGCAGGGGTGACGAGAGGACCTCAGGAACTCCAGCAGCCTGGGAGTGAGCCCCGCTTTGACAGTCAGTTTTAGAGGAGGGTTCCTTTCCAGGGACAGTGTTCTCCTGGCTGCCTGGGTGGCCTAGAAACGCGGGTCTGAATCTGAGGCATCCACACCACTGCTTATTTCTTGCAGATTGAGGCTGACCTGGCTGGTCCCTTCTTCAGAAGCTGGGTCAGTGGAGAGATTGGTGATGCTTCTTGTCTTTAAGTCCTGCTCATCTTTCTTGGCCTTCTGGAGATGACTGTTGTCCGCGGCTGTCACCTTACAGATGTGTCTTTGCCTTGGTGCTTAAATGTTCTCAGTCTCTCTTCTGGGCTTCTAAAGTCAGCATATTGGCTAGAAGAAGTAAACCACACGGCAGGGAGGGCCCCCCGCTAATAGTTTTCAATGGCTGTGAAGATAGACTGAGATCCTGCCCAGAGCCTGGCATATGCTTGGCACCTCATGAATGTCAGGTAGAAACAGTAGCTTACCTGCTCTTACTCCCCTGGCCCATGGTGGTCCCGGGTTGTGAATGGTGAATCCCCATTACAGGACTTTCCCTCTGCAGAACCTGCCCTTCAGGGACATTCAGGGGCTGGCCTTTTGCCCCTCCTACCTCAGAGCACTTGGGAGAAGCACTTATTCCACCCCTCCTTCTTCTCCCAGGGGAAGAAAAAGTGCCTCCCCACCCCCTAGCTCTCAGCCCATTTCCCCACTGAGTGAGAGATTATTGCTACTTGTCACTTCTTATCTGATCTCCGAATAACACAAAAGGTAATTCCTTCCCAGCTAAGGTCTGATTGCAAGTGACCTTCAGACACCCGGGCGTGTGAATGTGTGAGAACAGCCCAGGCTGGAGCAAGGAATTTGTCTTCTCACTCTCAGCTCCGCCCCACTCCCTGATGGAGCCCTGCCTTCTCCCCGCCCCTCACCTCTGGGGGGCTCTCCTACTGTGGGCAGATGTGTCTCCCCTCCTGCCCTCACCCTACCCCAGCAGACTGTCTGCACCTGGAGAGAGGAGCTCACCTTTTGTGGTCTCTACCCTGACGTGTGGCAGTTTGACATGGCCTTGGCAGAGGGTGCCCTGGGAGCACAGAGCGGGTGCCCAGGACGAGCTTCAGATAAGGGGCCCGGAGCAGCTCCAGTTCAGGCAGAGATAGGGCACGCTGCCTTGAGAGCAAGGGGTCTCACGGTCAGAACGCGACTCCACCGTCCTCTCTTCAGACCCCCAGACACCTGTGCTCTGGTTCCTTTCTGGACAGTCACGCCCGACTCTTTCTCTGGAATTGTTGGCTCCTGCTCTGAAGTGTGTCCCCCTTCCCTCCCCTCCCCTTTGCCGTCCACAGTGACCTTGGCGTGTCTGCCAACACAACATCGAGAGGCTTTATAAACCTCATATCTCAGAAGGGGCCGACATTACATTACAAGAGGATCTGTAAACCTCCCCGAGATGACTGATGTCTTTTTTAAACAACAGACCAAGACTTCATTTAAATTAGTAACATGGAGATTAGAGGCGCTCTCTCAGCCCCTGGCGCGGCCACGCCGAGACGCTGGGAATATCAGTCACATGAAAGCTGTTAAGTTTGAGATGGAAATAAATCTGGGAGCCTGTAAAAACTGTCAGCAGGTCAGGGAAGTTTATGAACTCTTGCTGGATCTAATCATAAATCATCAGAATAAGCTAAAACTAAGAAGAAAAATGTCCTCTTTTGTAATCTAATGCTGTCTGTTAGGGCAATAAAACTCAAATGAAATGCATGCATTGCAATTTTTAGCTGATACTTTACATTATTAGTAAAGTGAAGGAAGAGGCTCCAACTTAAAAGAGTGAGACAGATGAGGGGAAGGCCTCCGTCCTTCTAAGGCTCCACGCTCTCCATCCTTCGGCTTTGTGGCTCTTGCCTCCCCTTGTACCTCCAAACAAGGAAGCAGGTGATTGAGATCCCTGGGACTTGGGGGCTAAGTGACGGGTAGCGAGAGTGTCCAGGTGATGGCCTTGAGAGGTCACATGGCTTCCTTTCTCAGCTCCTGGGGTGGGGGTTCCCACACTGCCTGTGTTGACCCAGTCAACATTCCCACACTTTCAGGCTGCAGAGGGTGGGAGGTGAATGTCAGCTTCCCCGCTTGTTCTCACTGGCCTGGACATGTGCCCTCATTCCCCAAGCTCTTTAGAGGTGACTCACCTGTCAGCCCAGGTTCTTAGACACTCCTCTGTCTCCCCGGAAACCCTTGGCACTAACTCATGTGTTCCGTACCTTTCTCCCATTGTCCGTGGTGTCTGATGTTAAGAATCACCTTTTGCCTTTATGTCTTTTGGGACCTGCCCAGGGGTTGACAAAGCCCCGAGCAGGCACAGAAGTTGTGTGAGGAGCAGGTTATTTTATTTATATCAGCTGTTGATAGAGTGCCAGATCCGTGCCAGGTGCCAGAGACCCAAAGGGAAATAATGTTCCACAGGAGGGTGGAGGTGGGGAGGAAGGTGGGGGAGCCCTGGGTTCCTGCTAGCTGGATATCATGGGTGACATCCAGCTGTAGCTGCTGCCCCTCCTTGGTCTTCCTAAGCACTGGGAAGGTCTAGGTGGGAAAGCGTCTTCCAACCTGGTGGTGGCATCTCCCATATCCTGTGCCCCACGGCAGTATATCCTTGGGCTTGAGTCCCTGGGCCTCTGTGGTTCTCTCTCCCCCAAAGGAAATCGAGTGAAGGGCGGGTCGCTCTGCAGGATGTACACATACCCCAGCTTGGTGTAGGGGTCAGAGGATTAATTCCTCCAGAAACCTCCTTCCCCAGGGAATCAGCTGCTTTGAGCAGAGAACTCAGACCTGGGGTGTCTGTGAGCTTCCAGGAGGCCTGGGACTCCTGAACTGTTTTCACCTGCACTTGCTTAAATTTAATGTTTCCTCTAGGTGGTAGGTACAGCAGAAGAGAAAATTCAAAGGGAATTTTGCCTTTATGGCTATTTCTCCATTTCCTATTAACTTCCACATACACATTTTTTGGTTAGCCTCTTGATAGTCCCGGAAGAGGGCTGCTTGTAAGGGCTATTCTTTCTTTTACAAGTGGGGAAACAGAGCTTGCGTAAGAATAGCTAATGGGTGGCATGGTCATAACTTGAACCCGGGCCTCTTTGCTCTCAGATCGCTCTGTTTTCTGTTATATCCTATCTCCTGTTTGTCTTCTAAGAGTCCATTGGTCATGTGGGACCAGAGAATTATGGGAAATGGGAGTTGGCACAGGAGCTCGAGGTTATTAGGCAGTGGACTGAAAGATGGGCAGTAAGGTGGAATGCGTACACGTTTTGTGGGGGTGCATTTTTGCCTTATCTTTGGGATAAAGAGGATGTGTGTATATGTATTTGCACCACTGGGGGAGAGGGAGCAACAGTACAAAATAAAAATGTTTGTGAAGCATCTCGTACTCTCTTGACTTGGAAGACCATTTGTTGTACATATGACCCTCTGTTACATTCCCTGGGGGCAGACAAGACACTGATGCTGGACTGCTAGGGAATGTGAAATGTAGGGGCGCTAATGATACTACAGAAATCCATTTGTGCGGGCGTGGTATAATCTCCTAGTAGGTGGCACCGTCTTACCAGAAAATCCCCTCTTTCAAGGAAAAGTGACTAAAATAAGCTCCATTGCCCTTAAGGAGTGGGAGGAAGAGGAGAGAGTGCAGAGATGGAGGTGGAAGCCATCAGAGAGCAAGCTGGAATGCAGCTTGTGAGAATGAAGGGCAAGTTCAAGAAGGAGAAGTCAGCACATCAGAGGTTGAATTTTCTGGGCCACAGATGCTAAGAAGAAGATTCACATCGGGGAGGTTTCTAGGAAGTGTTTTTGGACTCAACACCAGTAGAAGGGAAGAGAGAGAAGCAGACTCAGGCAGAGGAAGAGGCTAAGCTCAGATGTAACATCTGCTGAGGCCTCACGTGTGAGAGCTCTGAAGCCGGATGGCCCTTCAGAGGTGTCCTGAGGTTGGGGTAGGGGACTGAGTCTCCAAACACCACGAAGATTAGTCCTAGCAGCGGGCTGTTCTGGGCAGGCCTTGTGACCTTTGTGGGGAGGATTCTCATCAACTGAGGCTTCTAAGCCCTGAAGTTCAGTGGGAATGAACGGGGCAAGGTCCCTGCTCCCATTCTAGTGGGGGGGAAGCAGACATTAAACAAGCCCATTTGTTGATGAATGATGGTTTCAAAGAGTTGTAAGAAAAGATGAACAAGGTGATCAAAGATGGATAAATTTATAAGAAGAAATGACGAACATAAAAAGGAAGCTGTGAAGGAGTATGAGTAGGGGGTGGGGAGTGGGAGGGGAGACCTGTGGGAACTTAGGCCAGGCCTCACACAGGACAAGAAGAAACCAGCCAGCCAACCCCTGGGGGCCAGGGCCGGGCCGGGCAGACAGAGGGGCTGATAAGGGTGTGCGCCCCAAGGTGAACATGGACTCAAGGTGAGGTTCTCAAGCATCGGAAGTAAGGCCACTGTGGCTGGTCACCGTGAGGAGGAAGGTGCTGGAAACAGGCAGGCAGGGCCCACCCAGGAGAGCTGAAGAGACCAGGCTGAGAAGTGTGCCTTTCATTGTAAGAACTGTCAGGCATGGGAAGGCGACTGCTAGGGAGACATGTGATCTGGTTTTTGTTTTCACCAAGGTCTCTCTGGCTGCTGTGCGGAAGATGGGTTTTCCAGGGGATCCCAGCTGGAAGCAGGAGACCAGTTAGGAG
Source organism: Desmodus rotundus (assembly GCF_022682495.2). Classification (NCBI taxonomy): domain Eukaryota; kingdom Metazoa; phylum Chordata; class Mammalia; order Chiroptera; family Phyllostomidae; genus Desmodus; species Desmodus rotundus. The sequence continues at coordinate 86,172,588 of NC_071398.1, forward strand.
CCTACTGCAATCATCCAAACACACAGCAAATACATAGAAAAGGGTTCAGATTGCATATCATAGAGTCTTGAGCACACCAAGTTCTAAGGGGAAGCTGCTGGGAGGTGCTTCATGGAGGAGGTGAGATTGGAGTTAAGGCCTTGGAAGGGCCCTGAAAGAGAGGAGAAGAAGGCATTCCAGGTAAAGGGAAAGGTATGAGCAAAGGCCCGGTGTGGGAAGGAACTAGGGTAGGGGAGTGTGCTCTGGGCTGGGAGGAAGTGAGTGGGCAGCTTGGTGGCCACTAGCCACCTGTGTCCTTTGGGTGCTTCAGATACGGCCAGAGTGACTGAGGATCTCAATGTAAATTTTATTTTAAATTAAAAAAGTTGAAGCAGTGAGGACTTTTTCCCATTGAACAAAATGCCACTGTCTTGGTAGGGCTGCACTTGACTTTAACTGTTGACACCTTAGCATCCGAACTGAGACGAGCTACGTGTGTAAAGCATCCACCCAGTTTCAAAGACCTGGCATGCAAAAAAATGTAAGCTATCTCACCAACACTTTTATATTGGTCACACATGGAAATGGTAATGTTTGGATACATAGATAAATAAAATGTTACTAAATTAATTTCGCTTTTTTATTTTTTTACTTTTTAAAATGTGATTACTAGCACATTTAGTATCAGGTGTGACTCCTGTTGCATTTCTATTTGACAGAGCTGCTCTGGAGAGGCAAGGTGGGGAACTCCTACAGTTTCTCCTCTAATAATTCAGACATGCCTTTTAATCAAGGTCCTCAAGTAGCCATTGCTTACATCATCCTGATTTTCATAACAATAACAAAGTCCATTAACTAATCGCTTTCCCTGATACGATCAGTTAACATTTATACAGCGTTTATATGATGGTGTTGTAAGTACTCTCCATATGCAGATACAGGTTCATTTAAACCTTCAAGCAACATACAGACCCAGGAAGGCACGAACTCTTTGGCCTGACTGACCATAGGGATGCATTCCTCCTGGTGGGAAGGGCTCCGCAGGCCAGGGGCAAGGTGCTAGGCAGCAGCCAAAGCTGGCACGCAACTGGCTGAGGGTGGGGCAGAGGTCCAAGTGAAGCCATTCTGCTTGGCAAAGTGGCCTGGGGCTAGATTTGGTTAAAAAAAAAAAAATCTTGGCCCTCGTGGCCTTGATGGGGGTGGGGCAATGCATTAGAAACATCCAGTAGAAGAAGGAAGAGAGCCATTCCAGAACAATACGTTTTTATTCCCCATCTTAGGCTGTGAACAGAGAAATTTCCTGTTTGTGAAAACAAAGCTGGGCTTCAGTCCGGGGCTGCCGTGACACCACAGATACCAGGTCCCAGACTCTTCCTCACTAGATAAAGCTCCACATGATCTGTATCACCCACAGGGACACAGATGTACCCATGTGACTCACAGGCCCAGACACGAGCACGTGGGTCACAGAACTCCTGCTTCTTTCCTGCTGAAATTTCCACCTCCAACCATTGTACCCCAGAGGGAATGACCCATGTTGAGTTAGCTAATGACAGTGACTTCCTCTTGCAGCCTCCAAAACACGGCGGATGCTGTTGTCCAGTCCCCGGCGGGGCGGCGGGGCAGAGGAAAGGTGATGAACCAGCCTCTTGTCCATTTCTCCTCATTGTTGGGAGAGGACATTACGACTGCATTTCCTCTGCAAAGGGCACTCAGGAGAAGGGCCAGACAGGCACACAGGTGTCCCCTTCCTGCCCGTGAGTCGCTGGGAGACAGGCCATCAGTCCCCCCACATTGTCTTTAGCTGCTTTCAGAAGCCAATGTCTTTGTCCTGCCAGTCCCCCCACCCCAGTGCATGCCTTGCCCAGGACACCATGCAGCAGCTCTGTGGACTTTCTGCCAGATGCTCCCAGAGCCTTTACCTTGGGGGGTCATAGCGAAGCCAAAGTCGAACTGTGGGACAGTCACCATGTTCAGCCATTTCTGACCTACCAAATGGTAATTTCATTCATTTTTAACTTAGTAATATCTGAAGCTATGCACACCTTAACTTAGTGGGAGCGCCCACATTTTCCAGTGGTCTCTGCGTGATGTGGCAAATGCCCAGTTCCCCAAGGATGTTGTTGGATTATGGGGTTTTCTTTTCCTTGTTTTCTTTGTTTTTATTTAGTTGTTAAATACTGGAAATAAAGGCAGATGTGGGAGAGAAAAGGACATGGGAAATGAATTGTAGGAGGTAAGTTAATGACAAATGTCACCTAGTTTTAGGTAGATTCTGAGTTATAAAGATGGCAGGAGTCGGCAAAGCCCGGCTCCATCAGTAGGATGGAGCCAGTGTTACCACGTAAACGGAAAAGCCCTGCCAGTTAAGACAAGCAACAAAGAGCGGACGGAAAGGCTTAGGGCAACTTTGTAAAAATGAGCAAAGCATTTCCTGTCTCTCTTCAGTCCTGCTCTGGGGTGACAGCTGGGTGCTCTGCCATGGCTGATGGGGGGCCTGCCTGGTGGTCTGATGGCTCCTGCAGTCGGGGAGAGGGGCTATCTTCCCATCTTTGAAGGCTTCTCTCCCCCAGCACTGAAAATGAAGTCTAGTTGAGGAAGAAGCCAGAGCGTGGAAAGAACTGGTTTGACGGGCTTGGCTGTGAGGGAAGGAAGGGTCAGCTTTTCACTATGCCTGGCTATCAACATGTGTCTCCTTTATGAGAAAGGGGACCCTCGGGTGAGAGCGCCCTCCTGCTTGGCGGGAGGGCTTTTCCATCACTGACGCTGTGATCTTTGCAATTATTTCAGCTGATTGTTCCTTAACGCTGACAATTGACAGCTGATCATAACACCACATTTCCGCAGAATTCAAATCCTTAAATTCCTCTCGCTCGGGCCTCACTCTTGTCTGTCAATTATTTAGCAAGGGTTTCTCAAATACAGTATTATGCCGAGAGCAGAAGCCACACTTTTTGCCCCTGCGAAGTCAAATATTGAGATACATACTGAGTGCAGCAATGAGAGAACGATCCGGGAAGGGGAAGCACTTTGTATTCGACGCTGATGTGGGCCACCCTGCCCCTGTCAGCCAGGGCGGCCACGGGGACAGACCTCAGTGATGGGAGCCGGGCAGTGACACATCTTGCAGGGGATCGATGCCAGTGTCGGGACAGGCAGTTCTAACCCACGTGGCTGATTCACAGGCTGCACAGACTGAGCACCAAGGGGGGTGGCGCAGCTGAACACGGGAATAGAGGCACGTTATGTAATTGTTTTCTTCACTCCGTAGGTATTTACATTATTTACGATTGAATCTGTGTTTCCTTTGTGGTTTCTTCCATTGTTTTTGTGTTTGCAACTTCTGTCCCACCCGTCTACTTAGAAAACATAAGTATTCACTTATGTGTTTTTCTGGTTAAGAAAATGTAAAACTGGTATTTGAATATTCAAATGATACCCATCCAAAGGCATGGAGAGATGGAGTCAGTGCGCAGGTGGGCGTGAGGCTAGAGCAGGTTCGCAGGGTAGCCCTCGTCAGCTGTGGAGGAGTGAGACAAGCAAGGTCAAGGCCACGTCTGGGACAGGAAACCTTTTAGGACATCATGAAGATGACTCAAAGAAGAAAATGGAGACGGCAGACCCAGGGAGAGAGCGTTGCAGAAACCTCAAGGGGGATTTGGCAAGAGAGGGCCAGGTGCCCACGCCAAGTTTAGCAGGCGGTCCACGTTGGACAAGGTAGGAAGGGGGCACGCGGATCAGAGGGACTCGGTGAGCAGGTGGCTCAGCGGGCCAGCAGCAGTTTGGGACTGGTAGGCGCCTGAGGCGGCTCTGACAGGTAAATGCTTTGGGCGCTTGGCGGTCTGTTTCACTGGAACCCGCTGAATACCAAGAAGCTCAGAGCTGCTCTGACTTTGTCGTTCACTTGGAAATATACTCACGGAACAATGGAGGAAATAAAGAATGTAGAAGCTAAAGGACGGGGTTGGGCCTGGGGTTGGGCCTGGGTCAGGCGAACCTCGGTGGCATTTAAAGAGGCACCTGCCGGACCCTGAGGATGAGCGTCCCCATAATGCCTGCCCAGCTGTGGAACGGAGCCCAGAGATGGACGGATAGGTAATGATTATAGGCCCCAGTCTAAAAGGAAGTTAGGCTTTAAGAAGTCACCTTTCCAAAATAAAAAAAACCCAAATAGAAAGAAGTCAACTTTCAATCTCAAGATTGTCTAAAAAGCTATAGCATAGGAGACAGCTTGTCCCAAGATGCACAGAAAACAAACATACAAATAAAACCTTTTTAAGGAATACAATCTTACCTGTGCCAGGAGAATAGCCCTGAGAAGAAGTATGTCTTTGTCCTCCAGAGCTGCAGGTATTGTTATGGCCCATCTTCTGCATCCCCTAGAAACAGGTGGGAAGTCTCCAGCTAGCTTAAAGGGGACCCTCCCTCATGTTGGCAAGTACTCTCTATGCAAAGCCAGTCAGCCCACCCAAAAACGGATCTAGCTTTTAACTCACCTAACTAGGGCTTTGAACCACCTACAATTATATCTCCACTCTAATCCCAGCTCTGTTTCTGGCCTACCCATGTGGCCTTGGGCAAGTCACTTCCTTCTTTTGGGGCCTCAGTTTTCCCAGCTTTCAAATGGGTGGGTTAGACTCCATGCTCTCATCGTCCCCATTTATCTTTAGCCATCTACAACTGGGGACATCAAAAGATGAGGAAACATGAGCACTCTCCTGGAAAACACTGATTTGGGGAGCCTGTATTTCAGTCCTTCAAAACAGACTGCATCTCCCATTTAGAATCTTGTGACATTTTTAGGTTCTTGTGATTCCCCACGTTTCATATGAACAAAATGCAGTGGTGTTTTATTCTCCCTGCTTGGAGTTCGGCAGTGGGCACGAAGCTCAGATATGAGGGAGGCGTGTAACTGTGTCTTATGTTTATGATCACTGGTTGCATTTGTGATAAACAACTGTGCTTTATTTAGGGAGCCAGCGATCAGTAAGGCAGATAATATTTTCATCATGTTCAAAAAGGCTCATGTTGTGAAGACAGCCTGTGGAGGGGGCCTCTGTTTTCTTAGCGGCTTCCCAATTTCCTGCAGACGGTCTCCCATCCAGGCTCCTCTCTCCGCTAGTCTGTCCCCCTTCCAAGCACCAGCAGAGTGAGACCCAGTCATTTGCTAACGCTGGAGAGGAAAAAAAAGTGTCACTTCTGGTAGAACGAGGGGGAAAAAAAAATCATGGCAAGATTTTCTTTTTCCATATTTCCAAACAGTGGGGGGAAAATAATGGAATGTTTGCCTTGAATTTTGTGTTGCTTTGGCTGCAATGAAGAGAGAGTTTCTTGAAGGCAAAAATCTGTCTTTTGTCTTATTGTTGCCATCTTCAATCACAGGAAAATCTGTTCTAGCTGGCGTTTTGCATTATTACTTTTCCCCTCAAATCTGTCATTTGTACCGATTGTGGAGTTTCTTGACTCAAACATGGATTTGAAGGGCACGGTAAAGAGAGTGACCGTGACTCTTGGACAAATCAGAATTTTCTGCCTCTTCTCTCCCTACTCGCTGCTAGGTCTGCAGAAGCCCTGAACTGGGGTAGGTGCTCAGGATGACATCCATAGTGTGGAGAAGCTCCGTGCCATCTCAGAAGCTTGGGACAGTCCCCTCTCTACCCCTTCACTTTTGTGAAAATCACTTTTTAAATAAACATACAGGCGTGAGTGTCATTTTGGTGATTCTCTCCTGGGGAAATAATTTGTTTTTCTCCTGAGGCCTATGGCAACTGGGGTAGCCAGAGACAACTTGAACTCCTTCTCCTAACCCAGCTTTCTGGATCCCTGGAGTCTTCTCTTGGCCTCTTTTCTTCCCTACAAAGGCCAAAGTGACAGGGGAGGTGTCTGTGGGGGGAGGTGACAATGTACAATCACTGGGAACCACCTCTGGGCCCCCACCACCCCCAGCTCTATCAACAAGACACTCACCAGAATTTTGACTTGAATTTCTTATACTTTGAAAATAAACAATCACAGTGTGTAAACCTTTTTGATAAGACGATGTGATGAGATAACCTCAAATACAATGGCTGGTACATGCTAGTTCCTCTGTAATTTTCATTAAGTGAATGAATGAATGAGTGGTAGGGAATTATGTGGCCCCAAATATTGGTGGATTTCGTAGGAAGCCTGGGAAAGTTTCATGGCCTCCCAGGCTGGGAGGGAGCAGGAGGCAGCGGGTCTTGCCTGTGAAGCACTCTGGGTAAAGCAGTGTGTTGTGGGATAGAAGGAAATTACTAGGCACGGGCAAAGTAGCAGGGAGAGGAGACTGACACATCCTGATTCCTTGGGCCCTGGCACAGGGCCAGATTCAAGGTTTTCAGAAACAGGTGAAAAATCCCACCAAATGAGGTGATTTTCTTTTTCTAAAACAAAAGTCTGATCCAGTCCCAATGAATTAAATTGGAGGCAGTGGTTCCTATTTATCTTTGACTTGGATGTGTTCATAAAAATGGAAGTCCTTAAGTCACATGACAAGGTCAAGGACGAAGAAGATAGCTGCAGGTCACAGGGCCTTGACGCCTCAGAACCTGGGAGCCGGGGTGGAGAAGGAAGCGCTCCCCCACCCAGGTGGAGGTGCTTCTGAGCTCGTGCTGTTCCCACAGGTTGGGGACAGCCTGGGGCTGGGGACATCAGGACTGGACTCTGAACTGGCTGCATTTGGTGCCCTGCGTCAGGCGGCAATTTAGTATCCAGTAAAAGCGGGCACAGAGAGAGGTTGGGTGGGAGGAGACAGCCAAAATCAGCTCTGGTGCCTATTCTCGTAACTTGGCTCCTACTTTGCTCTTTGTCATTGAACTTCAGCCTGAGGCCCCATTTCTGGGAACTGTGTCCCTGCTCAGTTTCCTGCTCAGGGTCTCAGTTCCTTCCAGGGACTGAGTACTGTCTCTGAAATCCAGTGTCTCCCTGGCACCTGCTGCCAAACCTGCCATGTGGGCTGCCGACCCTCCCTGCCCACTCTCGTCTGCTACCCGCCACTCCTGGGGCAGCCATCTATCTGCCTGGCCCCGCTCCCGCGGGCTCGTCAAATCTTCAGGTCTTGATTTTCCCTGCTCAGGTATGGTCCCAGGCCTTGGAGGCCAGAGAATCAGAGGGAAGGCGGCCGGTCAGCAACTTGGGGAAGTGGAGGGGTGTGCAAGAGTGTGAGTGGGTGGCTCCCTTGGGAGGCCAGAAGACTGCACACACGGGGCAGTCCGCAGTTCCCCAGGGCACCCCGTCCTTTCTCCTAGCTGGGCCTTGGGTATCACGTTACTAGACCTGGAACATTCTTTCCCTTTCTCTCAGCCCATCCTTCAGGTCTCAGCTTAGATCAGAGATTCCCAAACGTTGTCTGTCATGGTGCCCTTAGTGTCTCAGTATTTTTGTTTGTGTTTTTTTAATATTTAAAACTTTTTCAATTACAGGTGGCACACAATATTATGTTAGCTTCAGGAGCACAGCAGAGTGATCAGGTATTTATAAGACTGACGACACACTCCTCCTGATGAATCCAGCACCCGTCCGATGCTGTCCAGAGTCATTCCAGGGTTATTGCCTAGATTCCCCGCGTTGTGCTTTACATCCTCATGTTCTGTTTTTGTGTCTAGCATTCTGTCCCTCTTAATCCCTTCTCCTTCTTCACCCAGACCCCAAGCCCCCTCCAGCAATTTTTTTATGGAGCTTCAAGGCCAAGAGAAATCCGTTAACAGTTACTCTGATTAAGTATTTAGGTCTCAACAAGGAAGTATATTCCCTACTACCTCCATAACTGTTTGAAAAAGAACTCTCACAAATGGAAGGAAATACAGTATTTAAAGTTGATTCTCAAATAACCACAATTACCTCCCATGGGAGGTATGGAGCTGGACACTGTCCACTTTCTTAAACCTCAGATTTTTTACACAGTACTTTTTATCTCAGCAAGTGCTGAAAATCCAGCTTTGCAGCTACATCGTAGGAGGAAGGCACTGTGCTCTCCTGTGGAAATAGACCCCACCGCCCGCCAGGAGTTCATGTTGCCTCTCACAGGTGTAGAGTATTGCCGTGTGACCCCCCCCCCCCCCAAGACTTTAAATACCCACCGGAGTTCCCATGAGCTTGTTGTGATGGTCTGGGCTCCCACCCACCATTGTCTATTGACTTGTCTCTTTCCTGTTCATTTAGTTGTCAACCTCACGAGGACAGGGAAGGTATCTGTTTTGCTCACCTCACGCAGTGCTTTGCATGGAGGTGGCACGCTGGGGATAAATACTGGCGGAGCGGAGGACTGGAGCCCGTCCATTTCCCATGCCTGGTCTCCTTGCAAAGCAAAGTTGGAGAATTTGGAAGCAAACTAGCTGAAGGGGTGGGTTTGGTAACAGCAAGGATGTCACTCCCAATTTAAGAGGCTCTGGGAGATGATGAGGGGAAATAATCAAGGTTATAACGGAGGACGTATACAAGGGATACAGCGCCAGGTGCTGCCGATTACAGAATGAGGTTGAGGACGTGCAAACCAAGATAAGAAAAGCCCAAGGAGAGGATGAAAGGAAGATTGCAGCAGAGGTCAAGACAGATAATGAGAAATGCTTCTCGTACATAAGAAATGTCCGCTCCAGGAGGACGGTGGCGGCAACCCCTCCAAGACAGAGCAAAAGCAATTTATTGACAGACACAGTTTCTGAAAATTTAATGGGTCTTTGCCTTGGTATGCTCACAAAAGAAGGGCAGAGGACAGATCCCACAGAGGCACAGATTTCCCAAGGGACGGAGAAGAAATATCATGGAAGGCCTTGGGGGGTGGGGGGCAGGTGAGTGGAAGAGAGAAAAATCCCTTATTTTCATAGCATTGCTATGACCTTCTGGGGCTGGCAGGCGGTCCAAATGGGACATCAATTGAGGAGACCAATCCCTTATTGCCGGCCCTGCCGGCCCCAAAGCTGCCAAGGGTTTGGTGCCCACGCCGGTCCCCAGGGGCTCATTTTGTCACATTCTGTTTGTGGGTCTGGGGTGAACGGCTCCAAACAGGCTTCCTTGCCAAGTGGGGGCAGTGAGAAAGCTGTACTTTTGAAGTTGCTGTTAGTGTCTTCCTCAGCGGATTTCTGTAAGGTATTGTCTGGTAAAGGAGGAATAAGGGAAATACTTCAACAATCACTGCTCTGAGGGAGTGTGCCCAGGGAAAGCATTATGTCTCCTGGTGCCAATCAGTGTCAAGGCAACAAGCCAAGGTGTCCTTAGGCCGATGGAGCCCAGGCTGCTGCTCCGAGGTCGAAACCCGCGCCGAGAAGGGAGTCTGCGCAAGCTGCCTCCTCGGGCCCCCCAAACTGTCTGAGGTGTGTTTGACACCAACTGTTCTTGTTGTGGGAGTTATGGTTCAAAACCCTGTCCTCCAAGAAGAGAAAAGAAATTCTCACAATGATGATAAAATGTAAGAGTCAATGGTACTGAGTCCTCCTTCTGGGCCAGGCATTCTAATAAATGAACACACTGTGTCTGATCTCATGTGAAATGCACTCAATGATTATCTCCATTTACAGATGAGGAAACAGAGAGCAGGCTCCATCCCAGCCAGCTTGTTTGCAAAGCTTGGGTTTTCTCTGGGAGGTGACGCGGAGACATCCCTGGCGGCCCGGGTAATCTTCTTCCTGATCCTGTACTAGGCGCGGAGCAGTGTTTTCAGCAGTGAAGAGGCCACACAGGAAGAATGACATGCTCTCCTCCCACTATGGAACTATTTGGGAGGACAAAGTAACTCAGAAGAAATAAGCATCCGATTACGGGCTAGACTGGCCAAGCTGGAAAAAAAAGTACAATTTCAGTGAAAGTTTGAGGGTGTGATAATATTATTACAAATTGGGAAAATCAGTCTCATATTTTAGGAAAAATAAAAAGAGAGATAAGCCATTAGAGCTATATAGTCATAGAGGAATAAAGGATTTGGAAATTAAGTATAATCCTTTTTTTTTAATAGAAGAGGAAACTAAAGGCCAGGATAGTTGTCGCACAGTTATACTGGTAGAGACCTGTCTCCAGCATTTACAGCTGACTTCCAAAGTAGCTGTGACCCCTGCCTGCCCTCCTGCTGCTGGAGAGCATGGGGACCGAGGAAGCCCTCCTCCACCACCCTGGGGCAAGGCTCCATGTGTGACAAGGGGGACATGCAGGAGGAAGGCCGTACCAGGGGAGATATTTAGGCTACTAGGCTGTTATTTGGAAGTCTCTAGAACAATGACTATAGTGATAGCAATAATGACAATACAGGTAGCTCTCTTCCCCCAACTTTTAGGAATATCACGCACACATTCAGGGCTGGGAGCTCACAGTAGTTCTTGCCTGAAACCATGTGATTCATTTTGAGTTAGAGGTGTCTGGGCTCACCTGGCTGCCCTTCCGGTTTGAGTTTTCTGAGACTCAGGGGAGGTCTTCTCAATCCTTCCATCCTCCCCGTCTCAGTGGGCTTCATTGAAAGGAGGTAATGGATGTGGTTCCATTCCCAGGATGCCAGAAAGCTTGCCTACCACTGTTGTCCCCAAATGTCTTTGACACTCAGAGTCACGTGCCAACATGCTGCCTTTGGAAGTTCCTTCCCTGGGCTAAGTTTGCCATCTCCCTGTTAAAAATGGAGACCTTTAGCAGGATAAATGTTGGTGGGACATAACCGGTCAGGTAGTTTCCAGGAAGCCAGAGATAATGAAAGGCCAACAAAGTGGAGGATGGGAGGGGGTGATGACAGTGGCGTGGGGAGCTATGATGAAGGGAGCGGGGTCTTCCCAGCCTGTGGAGGCCGGGTCCCTGAAGGGAGAAGGCGGGTGGGTCTACTCGGCTCTCGTCAGAGCATCTATGTAGCTCCCCTGTGGGAGCCACCTCCAGTGGCCCGGTAAAGGGTGAGTCAGGTTCAAGGCTGGGATGGGGCCTCAGGGCTGCAACCCAAACATCAGAAGGTACCGAAGGGAAATAGCACTTGGAAAGCAGGATTCCATAGTGGCGACAGGACGGAGGGTCCACTCGTGGATGACGTCAAAGGCCACCAGGGTACAGCTTCCTCATGGAAACACAAACCTGGACAAAAGGACAGACGTGTTTGGATTTTTAGACAAGGTTTTCCTGAGTATAAAGGTAATCCCTGATCATTGTAGAAAAACCCCAAAAACACAGAGAAAATAAATCGTCATTCAGAACTTCACCACACACAAACACAATTAATATCTAGGTGGTTTTCTATCTTTCATATACATGATATATTTATATTTATACTACATTATATTATTTTGTACTTTGATTTTCAATTAATATCATATTGAGCATTTTTCAATAAAACTCTCCGGTAATGTAAAATAATTTCACTAACATAATTTTACAATATTTATTCATATGGTAAGGATATACCATAATTCATTTGACCGGTTCCCTGTTGTGTAGCATTTACATTATTTTCATTTCTTGCTTCCCAAATATTTGTCAACATTTCAGATCTTTTTTAAAAAAGATGTGGAATTACTAAAACAAAGAAAATTTGTTAGTAGATGGTACAAAAAATAGGAACAGAAGGTGAGATTAAAATCGATAGAGAGATAAGGAGACTGAGAGGAAGAGGGAGGGAAAGGAAGGTCGAGGAGAAGGGGGCGGTTAAAATCACCCTTAATTCTTCTCTCCCTGCCTAACAGTTCTGTGGTCTGAGGCAGGTATACGTGATGGCCCATGTACAATATGTCTAGATATTTAGAAGGTATAATCCTGCTGACAAACTATTAAATGAAATATGTTCTTACCTTTGTGCCAATCCTGAAGTCTACTGTCAAATTTAGGATTCTAGGACTCCTTGATGTTTCAAGCCCGAATGTGGTGGTATGGGGAGAGCTGACCCCGGGTTCCTGACCACCTCCTTTCCCGTCCCGGCCGTGACTTGAGCCTTCACCGTGAGGTAGGTCCCTTGTGTGCACGTGTGAACACTCCAGTCTCATATGCCAGCGCCACCCACACCCATGCAAACGGCTTCCTCCTGGCCACGCCTTGGGTCTGCCGCACATGGGCCAGCCACACTATTCTTACCTTCAGGAAGAAGCTAGTGAGGGCTTGGAGGTGGGAATCCAGGGCCCCGGGTCCTCCAGTGTGGAGCAGAAGGAGACGGGCTAGGGCTGTGGGCAGGTTCACCCCTTTGACCTTGCAGAATCTAAATTATGGGGCCCTGGGGAGGCCCTGGGCCTCAGGGTGGTCCAAAAGGAAGATCCAAAGAAACTCAGAAATAAAGATTGGGATTTTATTCTTTAAGATGCTTTTCTACAAATACTCCCCACAAATAAGATTAATCTATTCTTACATGCTACTTTATAATCATCTTTTAAAAAACAGATGCTGTGAACATATTTGCTGATTAATTTTCATGCATGTATACTTCTGTTAAGATTTGGTACATATACACAATGGAATACTACTCAGCCATAAAAAAGACGAAATACTGCCATTTGTGACAACATGGATGGACCTCCAGAATATTATGCTAAGAGAAATAAGTCAGAAATAAGAAAAAGCCAAGAACCATATGATTTCACTCACATGTGGGATATGGAACTGAAGGTCATGGACACAGACAGCAGTGTGGTGGTTACTAGAGGGAAGGGGGTGGGGAGGTGGGGGGTGCGGGGGGCCTAATACATGGTGACGGAAGATGGTTTGACTTTGGGTGGTGGGCATACAGTGCAATATACAGATCTTGTCTCATAAAAATGTACACCTGAAACCTACAGAATCCTGTTAACCAATCACCCCAATAAATTTAATAAAAGAGAAAGAAAATTCCCCAAGATTTTGTAAAGTATCATCCAGTAAGGTTCTCTGTGCTCGTCAGCAGTACCTTGTTTTAAGCCCTGCCCTGGCTCACCCTGGGCGTAGAGCTGAGGGTGCTCCATCCCACTCACGGCTGGTCAAGAACTGCCGCTTTGCTGGAGAGCACTGAGATCTGGAGGGGCCCCTAGAGGGGCACCAGAGGGACTAGTGTCCTTGCGCAGGAGCGAGGGGACTGCTGGGTGGAGGTGCCTGCTCTCAGGGACCCAGGACCTGCCTCCACACTGGAGACACTGTCCTCTTGGTTCCTGACCCCTGGCCCTCTTAGGGCTTCCTATAGCATCATGCAGTCCTTCTCCCTCAGGAAAACAGATTGTGGCTTGTGACCTTGACGTTTATTGGGACCCTGGAGGGAGATCATGGTCTGGAGCACACTCCCCGGAGCAGGAATTGTTTAAGTGCTTCCCTCATCCTGGATCGCAGGAAAACAATGCGTGCAGCCTGTCGGCTGACTAACACGTGCGAGCGTCCATCCTCCGAGCGTTCATTTGCTTTGCTGGGACGTGGCCATCTGTGCAAGGACTCAACGGGTCTGGTCGGCCGGGGTCGCCTGTGGTTGCTAGCAGGAGCAGCGTGGATCCTTTCCTGTCCTAGAGCCCCTCTGCTGGGGGGCACACAGTGACCCCATTGGCATCAAATGTGTGAAGCATTTCCGATGCAGGATGACTGCTTTCTTGCGTCAACTATAGTGGCTGACACCGTGAATGCTCTGATGTCTAGTATCGCTTCGTGTATGAATCTCCCCCGACTATAGGAAAGGCTTGCTGGGGCCAGGCCTCTGTCTCTGATTCCTGCTCAGCCCCACTGGGGGTGGAGCCAGCAGGGATGCTTCTTCCCCGCCTTATTCTCTACATGCCGAGGGAGCTCCATTTGGGTAACAGTCTGGCCTCCCTCTGCCTCCTCACTCACGCTGCCCTGGGAGAGGAGGAATGACCCATCCACTTGGTAAATTTGAGAGAAATTCCTTCCTCCTCCCTGGGATCTGGCTGCCCACATGAAGCACATGCTCTGCTCTGCCGCTCTGTGCCCTGAGTTTTCCGGGACAGGCCCTCTGTGCTTGAGGAGTGAGCATGAGACTGAGGAATTATCCAGCCAACTCCACAGGACCTGCAGCTCACATCTTAACGGAGTCTTCCCTAAGGGGCGTTTATCCCACTGACTTCCTGAAATGGTAGGAAGTGTTGTCAAGGAGAAAGAAGGCATGTGTCATCATGCAAAATTGGGAAGAACAACTATGTTAACCCAAGTTAAACTGGTTTACGTGCTTCGGGATTCTCAGAGCCTTGAATGCACTAACATGCATTTTGAATCTCAGAGGGAGGCTGGGGGGTTTGGCTATGGGATGGTACTGAGCCCCTGGAGCTACTTGGTAAAGTTGCTCCCGCGGCGAAAGCTGATGTTCCTCCTTTCTTAGAGTCTTTGATGTTTCTCAGAACCCACAGTGAAAGGCAAGGATTTAGAATGATAGGCATCAAGCAGGAATCACATCGCAATGGGGAAGTGTCATCACTTAGTGTAGATACGACGAAGTATGTGGCAGGGGAGGAGGCCCATGGTGTTCACAGTGAGGGTTCCTTCTGGGGGAAACCACAGCAGCAGGGCGGCTGGGAGATGAGGTGAGGAGGAGGGAAGAGCTGCCTCTGGCTTTAGGGTGCTTTCAGCCCCGTGAAAAAATCCCTAGGCCAGTGGTTCTCCAGGTGTGGGCCTGGGTCTGAAGCATCAGCATCACCTGGGAGCTTGTTGGAAATGCAAATTCTCAGGCCCCATCCCAGACCCCCTGCGTCAGACACCGTGGGGTGGCATCTGGCCATGTGGATCAGCAGCCTCCAGGGGTTCTGATGCTCACTCCAGTCTGAGAGCCACTTGGCGTATCTGATACCGGAGTCTATATCCTCGTTCAATAAGAACCTCTGCCTCAGGCATTTCCGTAAGCAACTACTCTGGCCACGACCAGTTTCGGGATGAATGGTGTGAATGACATTTGAGAGCTCACATGGCATCAAGGGAAACGCTGAGGGCCTGAGAGAGGAGACCTGAGTGAAAGCTTCAGCTGTTGAGGGCCCTTCAACCACTCCCGTCACTGGCCTCATCAGTAAAGTGCAGGGATTAGGAGCTGCCCTGCAGGACTTGTGGGATTGTGTCAAAAGCGGCCGAAAAAGGTAAGTGAAGTTTCAAGAGAAACTGTGAAGTGCGTTACTCTTGTAGAGATTGATATTGGGTCAACACTTTTTGAATCTGATCCTGGCAAAATAAAGTCTCTCTTTTCCAATGAAAAATTCCAGTCTCGTGATAGTCCTTTTGGATCCAGGCGTCGCTTTTACACTGAGACCTCACCTGAAAATAACCACTTGTATTTTAACGAGGATGTGGGGAGATCTTTTCCTCCAACATACATCACCAAGTACATTTGCTTTGGCAAGGGAAGGTGTAAAATATCTTCATCAAGTTATAGTTGATGTAACCTTTTGCCTCTCCTTTAGAGGATATCAAGGAAATACAGTTTCTGCCTCTCGGTGCCGTTTCCCAGGCTGAGCCCTGTGGGATGGGAGGCAAGGAAACAAACTCTCCTTTCCTTGGTGCTGATGAACTATCATCACTTTTCTATCTCCTGCCATTGCATCGATCACTCGTGTCACCAGCAATGATAACAGACTCAGTCCCAACCTGCTCTCCCCATTTGTTGGGGAGAATTCATGAAGACGTCAGCACATTTTCACTCCGGCAGTCATTATTATGAATGGTGGGGAAGAGCCAAGTTGCCTTAGAAGGAAGGATAGTCGGTGGCCCCTGGGTGGAATGACTTTTGAGAAATTTCTCTCTGCCCCCACGTGCACTGCCCGCATCACTGTGCCAGCCTCTCCACCACTGGCTCACTGCTATCGGTGACCGTTGTCACTCTCACTGTCCGCTATGCAAAGTAACACAGTCGCTACCCAGCTTCTCCAGGGTGTTAGGGTAAGCTCAGAGTACGAGGGAGAGTCAGGGGAAGGGTCCTGGAGCAGGGCGCAGGTTCCAGTTAAGATGAATCGGGACAAAGACATTGGGGAAAAGGTTCATAAAGGGAAAACGCTGAGTTCGAGATGCCGGCCTGTTGTCAATTTCACGGAAGACTCTCTCTGGCTTTAGAACCAAAACGATAATTGGCAGCAGCCAGTGTTTCAGTAAAAATGTATCCATTGGCCTCCCCTTGCTTAATATAGAGATTTCCTAACAGTGATCTTAAAGGCAGGGAGGGGACCTCTACCTGCAAATAAGGGCTTTAGAAATAATTGTAAGCTTGTTGCGTGTGAAACTAGTGTCTCTTGGTTGGAATCCCATCTCTGGGCAAAGGCTGAGCAGGCCAGGTGCCAAGAGAGGAGATGCCCACCACTTTGCCCAGGTGGGATTTCGGCCTCCCCCCAAAAAAACCATCCCTAAGGCCAGAGCGGTTGCTTTCCTTGTGAACGTTGGTTCATATTCAAGCCAGCTGTGCTCCATAACCCTTTGTGTTTCATCAGATAACAGACATTTTTCACAGCTGCAGAGAATACACGTCCAAGACAGCAGAGAATTGGCTTTTACTGTGTTGGGGTGGCAGGAAGATCTTTCCAACTAGTGGGAAAAACCAGTGAGGGTCTGTGCAGTCCTCATTCTTTCTGGCCATGGGTTTGGACAAGTTCACTGTCACGGAGAGTGGAGATGGCCACTTTTTGTCCACATTCCGTCCTCGTAGCTAAAGATCTGCCTCTTAGAGTCACCCAGAAACAAAGAGCAAAGCAGGCCAGTGCCAGCGGCAGAGTCCAGTCCCCGGAGCCCATTCTAGCTTCTCTAGGGATTGCACAGTGTGCTGACACCTCAGGCCACAAGGGGCACTTTTGAGAGCCCTGCACCTTTTGGCTTTTACAGAGGATGGGCCACGGAGGGCTAATGACACAGCCTCGGGGAATTAAGGCATTTCTGAGGCAAGTAAACAGCACACCCCTAATTCTGAGAGCCACACTTAGACGGCAATGCCCCTCCATCGCAAAGCTTGCTGACGACGTTTGGTCAAATTGAAACTCCGAGGGTCTCTTCAGTGGTGGGAGTTAATGTCTCCCTCTGCCATGTTATGAGATATTTGTGTATCTTCTTCTGGTCTGCTGGCCTTGTTTCAGCCTCATTCCCAGTTCAGACCCTGGGAGGGCAGAAACTGCTCCTTAGTCATGTCTCGGCTCCTACACCCTTGCCCCTGTGCCTGGCTCTCAGCAGGTGTTTCCTTTGGATTGGTGGTAGGAGGAGAAGGCTAGTCAGCTTTGAAGAAGTGTCCCATACTACCCCAGAAGGTCACCATGCCAGAGCCAGGGTCAAGGGCAAGACTTGGCTCATCCAGCCTGTGGAACAAAGGCTTGCAGATCTTTGGGATTGTAACCCACAGGAGGAAGGGTGTGTGTGTGTGTGTGAACCAAATGTAATGAAATAATACCATTTCCACGTGTGATGCCCTTCTGTGTTCCATTCCATTTCATTGAAACAATTGCTAGTTGTGACCTGGTATTTTACGTTCACTGATGGATCATAACCCCACAATTTGAGACTCACTGCCACAGAGAACACACCGTTTGCTCCCGCTGAAGCAACGTGGGGAGTGGGAGGCTGGGGGTGGGGGCTGGAGGGTTGGATGGCTCAGGAGTCCTGCTGTGGTGGCTCCGGAGCCAGGAGCACATGGAAGGAACAGCACAGGGCTCTTGCATTGGCCAGTGTCCTCGTTCTGTGGATAAACAGAAGACACCAGCCTTCAGTGCTTGCAATCTGCTACCTTTCAAGAGCTTTCCAATTCAGCCTGAGAGAGGAAGGAAGGAAGGCTGATTAGAAAGAAGAAAGCAACCTCCTCTGCCCAAAATGCCTCTAGCACTTGCAGGCTGGATGTGGTTCTCTCGCCATCAGGATGCCTGCTAGGAGCAAGACATCTTGCAGAAGGGCCAGGATGGAGGGACAAATGATTTGGTGGCATTCAGCCCCCAGGCTGCTCCCCTCCCTAGCTGGTGCCTCCCTTCATCACCGCATGCTCCACAGAATGTGCCATCTGGGGGCCTTGATGCTGGAGATGGCTGGGGCTTTGGGAGCCGGCTGAGCTTCTGCTAAGACAGAATGTGTCCCTGTGAGAATGTACACCGAGTTCAGGGGGAAGCATCCAGCCTGCTTCCCACGGCTCTGCCTGTCTCCATGGGGACTTGGGTGAGAGAGAGAGAGAGCACATCTCTGTGAGGGTGACTGTTGGAAGCGAGAGTGGAATGCTACCCCAGTGACGGTAGGAGGAGGTCAGATGATTAAGAAAGGTTGACTGGTTCGTGGACCAACTCTAGTTCCATACCCAAAGTGCGCAAAGTGCCTTGTGGCCCAGGTGCCCAAAGGGGTCCTTTTGTAGTATGTGTTCTCTCCACTTCCCCAGCACAATAGGCTGGAGTTTGGTAAGGACAGGATTGGAAACGCAGGATAAGCCAAGGGCAAGGCATGGCCCCAGCTTCTAAGGAGCTTACAATCCAATCAGGAAAAGGATATTAAAAACAGAAAGCTACTAATGTACAGGACATGGGAGAATGCAGGCGGATGGTAAGCAGGACAGAGTGTACACACTGAGGAGGTCAGGAGAGGGGAGGCCTGGGGGTGTGCGGGCTGAGCTGGCCAGAGAAGCAGCGAGAAGACCAGTGGGATGGGCACTGCAGCTGCCCGGGAGGGAGGAAGGAGCCATCAAGCTGGAGGGTGAAGCAGTCGTCGGAGACTTTTGATGCCTGGCTAATAAATGTCCTGGGGGAATTTAAAGTCCAGAGCCTTAATTTTTCGGTGACATGTATGGCATGTGCAATAGATACATATACCCTGGGGTGGACACCCAGGACAGGAAATGGGGACCTGTGGCAGGGCAGCCACTGAAGGATAGCTGATGGGACTGGACTAAACGTCCAGAGCTCGAGGCCTTTGTGAGTCCTGCCCCCAGGAGGAGAGAGCTGTGAGGAGACGGAGGGCATGACAAGCGGGTGTGGTCCTGGAAGCAGACAGGCCCGCACTCATACTCTTGCTCTGCCCAGCAGATGAGTTGAGATGAGATTTGAACCATGAGATGTTGGGAACCTCCTGTGGGCCTCAGTGTCCTCATTTGTAAGAAGGCAGGCAGGACAGTGGTCCATGTCGGTCACTCGTCGAATGTCAGTATGATGGGTCTAGCAGTCTTAGGCCCTTGCTGTGGTCTGAGTGTTTGTGAGTCCCCCCAGTCATAGGCTGAAATCCTAATGGGAGGGATTTAGGGGGTGGGGGCTTTGGGAGGTCATTAGGTCATGTGGGTGGTGCCCTCGTGAATGGGATTAGTGCCCTCACAGAGACCCTGCAGAGAGCTCCCTTGCTCCCTGCATTATGTGAGGGCACAGTGAGAAGTCAGGCTGGCTGTAACCCAGGGTGGGCATCCACCAGAACCTGACCATGCTGGCCACCTGATCTTGGGCTTCCGGCCTCCAGAACTGAGAAGTACATTCTGTTGTTTACAGGCCACTGTGTATGGTATTTTGTTTGAGCAGCCCAATGGACTAAGCCCTTGGCTGTTAGGATTATTACTCTGTTTTTTCTCCACCTGGCCCCTCCTATGCAAAACGACAAGCAGCTGCTGCGAGGTTCACCCCATGTCTGGAGGATCACCCAGGGGGGTGTCATGTGAGATCACCTCATGGAGGCTGCCCGGTACCATTGTCCTTCTGTGATGGGGGGTCACCCCATCGGATGGGAACAACAACCACATTCCGTTAGGTTCCACTGCCAGGCACCACTAAAGGGCGTTACTAAAGCAAACTGAGTCTGTGCCAATCAAGGGCATGTGACTGACACCAGAGGATAGGAGGAGGGGACAGGGCAAGAACTGACCTGGATGTGGAGGTGGAAGGGAATTTGCCAACCTGGCCTCATTCTATTTAGAAAAAAAAAAAAAAAATTGCATCGAGTTCCTTTCCTGTGCTTAGGATTGTGCTGCCACTGTTTGCTATTATATTGGGTACCTAGCCATTCAACACTTGATCGAGTAGTTAAATATTGGAAGCTTATTACGAGAGAGTTAAGAAAATACAAATATTATGTTTTAGATAATCCGTGAGAGGAGGATTTTGGTTTTAAGGGGAGCCTTGAGTAGGAAAACTCACGTGCTCTTTTGAGGGACGAAAGCTTGTCCTACTGATGTCCTCACCTGCCGCATCGGGCGGTACCTGCTCCGTCTTCACTTCTACGGGCCCCGCTGAGTGGCCGGGGATGAGTGCTGACTGCTTGGTACATGGGAACAAAGACATTCCATGGCCCTCGAGCCTGGGATGGGAGCAGAGAGAGGCTCTGAAGAATGAGATTCTTCCTGCTCCAGCTTCATGCCTCCATCAAAGAGGTTTTGACAGAGGGGTCTTCTCAGAATGACAAATGGGAGAGGGGTTGGAAATTAGGAAATTGCTATCTGCAGCCCTGTTTCTTTGGGGAATTACTTCTTCCTCGTGATTTATTTTTCCACTTTGAAATATTTCATTCATTCATTCCACAATTCATTCATGGCATTTCATCAACATGCCACTATGAAAAACTGGGCCAACTTAATATTTTTTTTCCTTTAGCACTGAAAAGAGTTCCCCAATTCAGTCACATTTAGGTTATTTTTCCTTCTCAAAAGGGGTTCCTTATTTGAAATGGATTTTTAAAATAATAAACTGGAAGATGGGGAAGGGGGAAGCTCTATAATGACCCCAGTGTAACTTATATTTAGTTAGCAGCATGAACGCAAAGATGGGCCAAAGCAGGTTTACGGCTGTGAGTACACAAAACCCAGAGCTTATTCTTGTATCATTATAATCATAACCTGTATGTCTTTTTTCGTACAACTTTAAACCTACTTTTGCACACCCCTGTAATATCAAAATAATGTGGTTGATCATACCCTCAGTTCTCCTGAGAACATAAGGAGGTCATGTGCATAGAGGCACTTCGACAAGTATGCAGTACTTACAAAGGGATTTTGGGGGAGCAAAACGGGAAGAGCCCAAGCTTAGGGGTCAGACACCTGGGTTCAAATCTGGACTTCATCATTTACCAGCCCTGAGACCTTTAGGAAGGTATGTATCTCTGCTTGTTGGAGATTATACATACAGAGGCATGTTTGGGATATGGTGGACTCAGCTAATGCTAACCATGGTTATTATGCAAGGGCAAGACATTACTGTAATCATTAGAATGATTTTTTAAAAAATTATTTTCAGTCTTAGTGTGAGTCATGTGGCCTTTGTGCAACCTTCTTAATGATATTTCATTCATGTTAATATCAAAATGTGATTGTGTTCTGGGACTGCTGATGTTCGTGAAAGATGAGGCTGAGGAGTATAAAATGTCAAGAGGCCGTTCTTCAAGGTCAAGCCTTGATAGGGGAGAGTACCTGGAGTGGCTAAAATTGAATTTTCCTTGAATTGGAAACCCTTGAGTGAGTTCACGTCAGTTCATAAAAGTATATATCATTTACTCTAAGCCAGGTGCTGGATATGCAAAGAATAACCTCAAGAGATACCTGACCAGAGGAGGCATAAGTGTAATCACAGAATAACGTGGAGAGGGCAGTCATAAAGAAATATATGTGGTTTATAAAAAGGTGAAAGATTTGTGCGTTCTGAAGGGAAACCAGGGTATATATGTGGCTTGTAGATGGGAGAGAAATGGGGCATGTGGATCCACAATAAGATGCTCCTGGCTACTCATAACAGAAAGCTTGGCTTAAAATGGCTTAAACACTAAAGAGATGTGTTGTCTCCCACCAAAAGAAGTACTAACATAAGAAAGTCCGGAGAGGGTTAATTTAGTGGCTGGACACACTCCCAGGTTCTTTTCATCTTCTCAGTTTGCCGTCTCACTCAGTAAATTGCATAGATCCCCTCATGATCACAGGATGGCTGCAGTAGCTCCAGACATCGACTCTATCAACAGGCCTATACCCAGGAACAGAAGGCCTGTTTCTTCCACATGCACCTTATTGAATAAGTAAAAACTGTCTGAAAGTACCTACTTTTCTGTAGCAGACTTCTAATGTTTCCTAACCAAGTCACTGGAGCAGCTGTGAAAAAATCACAGTAAAGAGAAGGGCAACACCAAAAATGGCATTTAGATTTTATTACATGGGGGAAGGAGAGCTTGACATAAAACTAGGGCTTTACCAGCACTGAAGAATTTAAAAGTTGGTTTATAGCTGGGTAGCAAAAGATTCTTCAGCAGTGTCTAACCCAGCCTTGGGGTGAGAAAGTGGGAGTTAAGACTTTCTGGAGGAAGTAACACCTGAACTGAGACTTAAGTTTTGCTGCTCAAAGTAGAGGCAACAGTAGCACCTGGGGCCTTGTTAAAAATACAGAATTTCAGGTCTGCCCCAGACCTACTGAATCAGAATCTGCCTTTTTACAAAATGCCAGGTGACCCATGCATGCACTGAGGTTTGAGAAGCACTGTTATGATATAGGAAAAGGGGTGGCTGGGTAAAAACATTTGAGAATTGAATGGGGCTGGGAAATGGAAGAGGGAACTGAATGAACAGGCGTAGAGGGAAAAGTAATATAGTACATTTGGTTAACTACAAGGAGCTCAGGGGTATGGATTTTTAGATATAGGTTCCGGTGTTTTAAAATATTCAGAAAATTCGATCCATCCAATATCACCAACATGAGTGTGTCCCTGAGGAATCTGGAAGAGCTAACACTAACTGAATGTCTGCTGTGTTGCCGGTGCTGTCCTGCTTTTACATAGAGGTTGTCCTGTGTAGTGCTGTGTAGATTATTGCATTTCTGTGTGGCTGCTTAACAAACTTCTTTAAAACTTAGAACATTGAAACAATAATGGTTCTACTGTATCTGACAATTTTATGGGTCGGAAGTTGGGGCAGGGCTCTGCTGCATGATTCTTCTGCTTCAGATTGTGTCAGCTGGGGTCATTCAGTGGCATTTAGCTGGTGGTTGAGCTAGTCTTTGGGCCCCATGGTGGCTTCACTAACGAGCCTGGTGCCTTGGTGGAGTGGCTGGAAGGCTGGTTTGTCTGCACCCCTTTCCTCTCCTACAGTCTTCCTGCCTCTCCATGGGGCTTCTCCAATGTGGTAATCAGCCAGAGATGACTATGGTCACTACCAGTTCTGTTAAAGTTTAGGCTGAGCACTGACAAACTGCATTGCTTTTCTGCTCCATCAGCCAAAGTCATAATAGAACAGCTGAGAATCAAGAGAAGGAAGAATAATATCTCACCTCTTCATGGGTAGAATGTCAAAGAATTTGTAGCCATCTTTAATCCACCAAATACTAATTCATTTATGCTCCAATAATCCTGAGGTAGTTATAAATTATTTGTGTGCAGATAAAGAAATGGAGGCACAAGGTGGTTAAGTAACTTGACCAAGGTCAATGCTTACTAAGGGAAAATGTCACGATTGAAACCCAGTCGACTAGACTTAACAGGGTATGTAAATATCTGATCACTATGTTGTACACCTGAAACTAATATAATATTATATGTCAACCATAATTGGAAAATAAATCCTAAAAAAGAAATTGGAACCCAGTCGGCCTGATTCCAAAAACCATACTTACCCGCTGTACACATAGTGCCTCTGCTTAGGAAGGACGCACTTACCAAGAATTAGTTAGCAAGAGTCTGTTTCTATAGTTTTCAACTACAAGGAAGGTTATAGCTCCTTTTTTCTGAAGAACCATTTCATGGGCCTCCTGTTGGCTAACTCATTCTCCATGGCACATGTGTTGAATAGCTCACTTACATTCTTAATACCCTGGTGTGGACCCCACATTTTTAAAGAGCTTTTGATTGCTTCTTTCTATGTCCAGTAACCTGGACATAGCCTGGGTGTGGAGGGATCCAGCCGCAGATTAAATGCATTTCAAATAATGAGAAGACAAAACCCTGCCTTCGCTGCCCCCACAAGTCTCCTGGATTGTTGAAGGATTATTTACTGTGTTTGCCTTGACGTGAGCTATTTCATTTTTCCAAAACAGATGCCGCCAGTTGACTAATGGCATTCCCCACTAAAAGTCAGAAATGTCAGCAAGACTCTTAGAAGCCAGTGTCAGTCTGGATGAGAACAATAGATACGGCTGAGAAACAGGGACCTGTGCCAAGTATTCTTGAGGCTAGGAGGTCATGTGCCACTTTTCTGCTGAGAGAGAGAGATATATAAGGGCAAGGGAAGCAGGAGTTTGGGGGTTGGGAATGGCCTGGCATGCGCTAATAATAGGATGGATCACATGACGCCTAAGTCACCTCGAAAGAGGCTTAGCTGGTGGAGGTGAATTTAAGTGCTTGGAATTAAGGACATTTCTTCAACTATCCCCTGATGTGTAAAAATAGACCGAAGGAAATATACGTGTGATGAAGACAGAATTGCCAAGTTCGTCTGCCCTCCCTTCAGAGGGCTTTTGTGGTTTGCTGGGGCATAGTTAGGAGCGGAGCCAGCTGCACAATGTGTGGGGCCCCTGGTTTAAAAATGTTGAAGAAGTCCAAGATGGTGACAGAGGCGCATTAAACAAAGTGTGGGGCCCCTCTGAGTACAGGGACCCGTGACAGGATGCAGGTCCGTGCCCCTGGAGCGGCCTTGGTTAGGAGAACCCAGTGCCTGATGAATTGAGTGAGCGAATCTGATGGTGATCTGCAGGCCTTGCCCCGGGCAAGACTATGCAGGGGGCAGTGTGTTTAGAAGCTCGTGTCCTCTCTGTGCCCTTTTCTCTGCTCCTCCTGGCCTGGGCCTTCCTGAGTTAGCCACAGCTCCCCGCCTCTGTCACCACGTCCCATGGCACTGCCTCCATCCCCACTCCTTGGAAAAGCTGCCTGCAGGAAAGGACCCAGAAACTTTCCAGACAGAAGGTGTAAGTGGCTGATAGAGTTGAAGTGCTCCCCTATGACGTGTTGTGCTTTTATTTTATAGGCATTTACACCTGGGGCCAAGCCATGATGGAATCTCAGGTGTTATCTGGCTTGTGGGGAAATTAATTTCTTTTTAAACTGGGAGATTTGCCCAAAGCCCTTGAGATCACACCGATATTATAGACATCCACTTATTTAGGCGATTTTGAAGGCTTGTGGTTCTTTTGCTCTTGGGGGCACTTGCCCCCAAGGGTACAAGTTGCGGCCTCTTCTGCCAGTGGAGCTGAAAAGACCCCTTTTCCCCTGCCCACAGGCTGGACCGTAGGATGTGCCTAAATTCTGTCCACAGGCAATGTCTACAGATTCAATTCTATTTTTGGTTGTACATCTGCAGTCTCCGTCTCTCACTGCATCCCACCCTGGCCCCTCCAAGCCCACTCAGCCCTTCCACAGCGCACGCTCCCACCTCGGCAAGCTGAGCCACCCCCTGTTCCTTGACACACTCTCTCTGAAAACCAGCAACACCCCTGGAGCTGGCTACACACATGTGTCCGGGCATTCGCTCCCCCAAGCCCCCAGCAAGCATGCGCTCCAGGGGAGGTCTTGCTGCTAGAAGAGCTGGGGCTGGGAAGTGCCCTCCGGACCTCCCAAGCCAGGCTTTGCTCCCTTTCTCTTGGGCCTGCTATGGATTGTTGTCCTTCCCCGGCTTCATGTCAAAGGAAACGCCTTCTAAAACCACAAACCACCAGGGCATCCTTTATTTCTCAGATGCAATTACTTGGCTTCTAGAAGTGCTTGTGGTCTCCAAAGCCACACCATGAGCCTGAGAGAAAATCATTTCAGACGCATGAGGCCAGGCAGAAGCTCGACCTCGAGGAGGAGGTTAATATTAGAGCCCACCCTGGAGGCAGTCCGGGAAAGCCTTTGGAATTTTCTGCCTTCAGACACACCTTGGATGGAGCTATTCAGAAGCATTTTATTCTCTAGGCCCTTCTCAGTGGCGACCTGGCTCTAGAAGGAGAGTGATTGCAGTTCTGGTTTTGAAACCTCGGGGACTATGACTGTTTTAGGGTTTGAAGCCAAAACATACTGAGCAAATAAAAACCTCTGACTCACTAGGAATCGTCCCTCTCCGTTTTCAAACACATCAAAAAGTCTGTCAACAGCTTTGACCAAGGGTCTGCTCTGTGAAGAGCCATGGACTGGGCACTGAGGGGAGATTCGGAGAACTGTGTATTAATAGTTTCATTCATCCATTCATTATCTAGCAATTTAATTTAGTGAATTGAATCAAATCAGAAATACCCACTGAGCCTTGAGAGCCACAATACCCTGCCTTTGAGGGATGCCGGAAATACAAAGAGAGTCATGTATAAAAAGTCACTGTCAAGAGCTTACCATCTAATGGGGGTGGTGGCAAAGGCAAAGACATAAATAGATTAGCCCAGGCAAACGCTCATGAATGTAACAAGAGGAGTGGACCACAGGTGTTCCAGAGATTCAGAAAAGGGATCTGTCT
This sequence comes from Desmodus rotundus, assembly GCF_022682495.2. Classification (NCBI taxonomy): domain Eukaryota; kingdom Metazoa; phylum Chordata; class Mammalia; order Chiroptera; family Phyllostomidae; genus Desmodus; species Desmodus rotundus. The sequence goes on from NC_071398.1 coordinate 86,198,791, forward strand.
CACTGAGTGGAAAGAACTACAAAATGCAGTTTTTTAAACCAGGAAGTCATTATTAAGCACATTGGATACTCAATAAATATGTGTTGAAAACGACAAAATACAGCAGCCTTGGATGTGGGCCTTGGAGGACTGGGAAGGTAATGGCAAGGTGAAGGCATCTTGGGTGGTTCTTACCATGAGTAGCAAGTCTGGTGAGGTCTAGAGGGACAGCCAGCTGTTCTGTTTATTCTTCCATCATCTTTCTTCATAAGATGTCACACTTGGCAGTGAGGGGCAAAGCAGGGGGGCGACTGGCCCCAAAGAAGCAGTGAGTGGGAACTAGAAAGTATTTACAAATTAAGAGACAGTGAAGCAGGTGAGACCAGCCAGTGGAAGTCCCATGTTGAGTGACAGATGGGAAAAGAGACAGTGGTAGAACCCAAAACATGGGTCAGGGCTCAGATACCGTGTTAGCAAACGAGGTGACTGCATATAGACACCCACACACGGTCTCTGAGTCCTTGTGATTTAATCTCCAAATGGGCACTTCAGCTTGGTGCTAATTATATATTAAGTACTTGCTCTGTGCTCAGCATGAGCCAGGTGAGAAAAAGATCCAAGAGAAGTACATGAAACAGTCTCTGTCCTGACCGAGCTTATAATCCAGTTGAGCAAACGGGGATAAATAGAAAAGAAACAAGTGGAGCCTAATATGAGAACAATTGTAAGTATACATGTAAAGGACGAATGAGGTGTGGGAACTTGCAAAGAGCAATTGGAGTCCACCTTCAGTTCATTAATGTTGACGGGTACCTGGTTGCTCTGGGCAGCCCCTGTTTGAGGAAGCCTTTGACGAGTGGCCGGTCAGGGATGGTCAGGCAGGAGTTCAGGGGCCTGAGCCAGGGCACATCTGCCTCAGCCTACAGGACTTCTCAGAGCCCCAGCTAGCCACTGTCCATAGTGACCAGGGGCTGAGCAGATCCGAGGAGGCCCCTGGGCCCGCAGTGTTCTGGACCAGTTCGCATCAGCTTGGGAGAGCTTATTTTGTGCCTGTCCTTCCAGCTCACTTCCATGTGACATGTTGGTAGGTTGAAAGCGATCATGCTGGGACTATTGACACCATATCAGCAAGTGCTGCGATTCAGGGAATTTCTTCCCCCTGGATGGCTGACTTATTAGCCCTTGTTGGCCCATTTCCCCCATCAGGGAACGATAGAAATAAATCACCACCTCCAGGAGGAGGCTTCTCAACTTGGGTCTGATTTTACTTGTATTTGAAATAATGCAATAAACAGTTCAAGAATTTGTTTCAAAAAGCATGTAGTTCTGAGTACCTACCACCTGGCAGGCATTGTGGTGACACAGGAGCCCGGAGATGGGCGTGACCCAGTGGTGAGGGGAAAGGGACACACAAGTCGGTGGCAGAGTCAATGGGCAAGGGCCTATCTGTAGGATGCTCGAGGCACACAGAAGATGGGGACTGAGGTGGACAGAGAATCAGGGCAGGTTTTCCCAAGAAAGGAGCACTTGTCCTCGTTCCTGAAAGAGAATTCCAGGCAGAGAAAACGTACCAGCAGAGGCAAAGGGGTGTTGGAGGGCGTTCTGCTCTGTGCCCTGTCATTTGTCAAGCTGGAACGTAACAGGTGAGCCACCAGAGGATGCTGGGCAGGGAGGCAGGGGCCTCCTGACGGGGTCGACAGCATTTGAATGTTGTCCTGAAGGTGCAGGTGAACCAGGGAACAGGGTGCAGGGAAGCTAGGACCCGAGTGAGCCCAGGAGCTAACTGCATGGTCTGTTTTCCTACCAGTTCTTTCCTTGCTTCTCTGGGGTCCTTTTGTAGCTTCTCACCAGGGTTTCTGAGAGAAGTTGGGGCTCCCTGCTCACCGCAGACATGGAGCAGATCCTATGCCCCAACTTCCCAAGCCCAGGCCCGACTTCTCCGATCCACAGGTATTGCACTTCCCCAGTGCCTGGGACTACCTGCTCCTTCGGGGGAGGCAGATCTCTCACTGGACCACTGGCTTCTTTCTCCCTTTTAGAGAATGTTCAGAGCTCAATCCATGCTGCCACAAATAGATTGGTCTGACTCTTGTGAAGTTGGTATTGTATTCCAGGATGCAGATACATATTCTTAGCTCTCCCCTACCCATGCCCTTTAGGTTGTTCTCAGATTTTTATGGTTACCAGGCCAGAATGAAGATCCCTATATAAACCTCCTTGGGCATGCATGTAAGTGCTTTTCTATACAATAATTGTAATCATTAGGTAGAAATATATAATATTGTAATAGGTAAATTAAGTGTTAAATGATTTACCAACTTAGTCCCCACCAGTGGTCAATGTCCCCCAACCTCTTGCCTTGATAAAGGCCATTGTCAAGGGTTTTAACCTTTGCTAATTGGATGGGTATAAAAATGAGATCTCACTGGTTTTCTTTTATTTTAAAAAGTAATGTTATTTTTAAAAATAGAGGGGTGGTTTTTTTTGCCCTGTAAAATTCTATTTTTAAAATGATCAGATGGTAAAATTGGCTGCTTTTGGGTGAATTTTTACACAAGCACAATTGAGACACACTGTCCCCTTTCCTAGCACCTGGCAACCATTGATCTATTCTCCAGCACTGTAGTGTCATCTTCTGGAGAATGTCAAATAATTAGAATTATACAGTATGTAACCTTTTAAGGCTGGCCTGTTTTACTCAGCGTAATGCTTTTGAGATGCATGAGACTAGTTGTGTATTGCCAGTGCAATTGACCCTTGAAAAACACAAGCTTGAACTGCATGGGCCTACTTCTATACTAATTTTTTTCAATAAATACCATCAGCCCTCCATATCCATGGATTTTGAGTCCCTAGTATTTTCCATCTACTCTTGGGACTCCGCAGGTGCAAGGGCAAACTGCGTGTGTTGTTCTATGCCATTTTAATGAAGGACTTGGCCATTTGTGGATGTGGGTGTCTGTGGGGATCCTGGAGCCAACCCCTCATGGATGCAGAGGGCCGACTCTAATTAAGTTTTGAAGAGTTATACCTAAAATTTTGTGCATCGAGCAAGTCTATCAGTACCATTTGTCTAGCGGCATTTGCTCACTTTGTGTCTCTGTCATGTTTTGGTAATTCTCACAGTATTTCAAACTTTTTTATTATTGTATTTGTTAGGGTGATCTGTCATCAGGGAGCTTTGCGTACCTATGGTAATTGGTTTGGGGGCACCATGAAAGGCGCCGAATAAGATGGCAAACGTAATCGATAAAGGTGTGTGTTCTGACTGCTGTCTCTCCTCAGGCCTCCCCATTCCCTGAAACATAGCAACACTGAAATTAGGCCAATTAATAACCTTCCAGTGGCCTGTGAGTGTTCAAATGAAAGGGAGACTCGTATGCCTCTCACTTTAAATCAAAAGCTAGAAATGATTAACCTTAGTGAGGAGGACATGTTGAAAGCCCAGACAGGTTAAAAGCTAAGCCTCTTGTGCCAAACAGTTAGCCAGGTTGTGAATGTAGAGGAAAAGTTTTTGAAGGAAATTAAAAGTGCTACTCCAGTGAACACACAAAAAATACAGCCTTATGACTGACATGGAGAAAGTTTTAGTGGTCTGGATAGAAGATCAAACCAACAACCACATTCTTAAATCAATGCCCAATCCAGAGCAAGGCCCTAATTCTCCACAATTCTATGGAGACTGAAAGAGGTATGGGAGCTGCAGAAGAAAAGTTTGAGATTTCTCAGAGCTTCCTCCAGCCGTGCAACTTCCCTTCAGCCTGACTCTCTGACTTTCCTCACAGCATGGCCCCCAAACACCGGTCTTCACTCCCACGCCAAAGGAAGAAACCGAGACCTCCTGCCTCCAAGCCAGAGAAGAAGTCACTCTTTCAGGACTTGCCAAAGGAGGAAAAAGAACAGCAAGAAGCAATTGAATACATGGATGCAATACAAAATGAAATAGACTTAATGAACAAGCCAGTGAGGAGATTCTGAAAGTAGAACAGAAATATAACAAACTCCACCAACCATTTTTTCAGAAGAGGTCAGAATTGATCACCAAAATCCCCAATTATTTTGGTAACAACATTTGCCAACCATCTGCAAGTAGGGAAAGGGGACGAAGAGATGCTGCATTATTTGACAGGAGTTAAAGTGACAGAATTTGAAGATATTACATCAGGTTGCAGAATAGATTTGTGTTTTGATGAAAATCCTTACTTCAAAAATTTCATCTGAATGATAGTGGTGATCCATCTTCCAAATCCACTGAAATCAAATGGAAATCTGTAAAGGATTTGATGAAACATTCAAGCCAAATGCAGAATAAAGCCAGGCAGCGTGAGGAACCAGAGCTTCTTTACCTGGTTTACTGACCATTCTGATGCAGGTGCGGATGAGCCAGAAGTCATCAAAGATGATATTTGGCCAAATCATTATAGTATTATTTGGTCCCTGATATGGATTGAAGAAGGGGGAGGAGAAGAAGATGATGATGATGATGAAGGGTTGGAAGATATTGATGAAGAAGGGGGTGAGGATGAAGGCAAAGAAGATGATGAGGGGGAGGAAGGAGAGAAGATGAAGGAGAAGACAACTACTAGAACACTGATGGATTCCAACCTTCTTTTTTATTTTTTTCCAGTCCCTGGGAGGAAGTTGCAATCTTTTTTCTCCTCTTGTGCTCAGTGTGTCTCTGTTTCTGAGGCCTCTTTTTTTCTCCTCATCATGGTTCTCCCCTTATTTGGGGGAGGGAGGCACATTAAGAGGAATACAGTGGGAAAAGAATCTCTGCCCCTTTCTGTTCCAAATTCATTTTTATCCCTTCCTATCTTGAAAAAAAACTTTATAGAATCAACAGCACTGCACTCTGTGGGGAAAAAAGAAAAACTTTAGCTTCCTTAGCTCTCCTGGAAGCTGGAGGGTGCTAGGCTCCCATGGAGCAGTACATAGAATTCTAGCTTTTTTCTTCCTTTCTCTGGATATTGGGCTCAGAGATTACACTGCATCTTTATGTGAATATGGACAGTTAGCATTTACCAACATGTATCTGTCTACTTTCTCTTGTTTAAAACAAGAAAACAACTTTTTAAAAAGCAGGTTATAGAAGGTTATAGAAGGGTGGGCTTGAGTTATTTGGGTGGGTTACATGGGCATTTCGACAACATGGCTTCTCCTGTGGCATGTTTAATCGTGATGTTTAAGGGACATCCTTGCAATTTAAGATGACACTTTTAAAATAAAATTCTCTCCTTTTGATGACTTGAACCCTGCCACTCAATGGGAGAATCAGAAAATCTGTAGGATCTTATTAAGAATTGACATTTGTCTGTTATAATTTTGTTCCTGTTCCTTTTTTTTGTTCCTGTTCATTTTTAAATTTTCTTTCTGTTTCACTGCAAAGGAAAGATGATGCTCAGCTTTAAATGTTAATAGTGTACAAGTTGCTTGGCTACAATAAAACTAAATGTGCACACAACAAAAGAAAAAGAAAAGTTTGAAGCTAGTAGAGGTTAGTTCATGAGATGTAAGGGAAGAAGCCATCTCTGCATCACGAAAGTGCAAGGTGAAGCAGCAGTGCTGATGCAGAGACTGCAGCAAGTTTGCCAGAAGATCCTGCCAAGACAATGAAGGTGGCTGCACTCAACAGACTTTCGATGTAGTCAAAACAGCCTTCCAACAGAAGCAGATGCCACCTAGGACTTAAATCACAGCTAAAGAGGAGAAGTCAACGCCTGGCTTCAAAGCTTCAAAGGACAGGCTGACTCTCCTGTTAGCAGCTAATGCAGTAGGTGACTGACTTTATGGTGAAGCCAGTGCTCATTTGTCATTCTGAAAATCCCAGGGCCCTTAAGAGTTATGCTACATCTACTCTGCCTGTGCTCTGTAAATGGGACAGAAAAGCCTTGATGATAGCACATCTGTTTACAGCATGGTTTACAGAATAGTTTAAGTCCGGTGTTGGAATCTGCTCAGAAAATAAGATTTCTTTCAAAATATTACTGCTCATTGATGATGCACCTGGTCACCCAAAGGCTCTGACGGAGATGCACAATGAGATGAATGTTCTTTTCATGCCTGCTAGTACAACATCCACTCTGTAGCCCATGAATCAAGGAGCAATTTTGATTTTCAAGTCTTAGTAAGAAATGTATTTCAGAAGGCTATGGTTGTCGTAGACAGTGATTCATTCCTCTGAAGGATCTGAGCAAAGTAAGATGAAAACTTTCTGGAAAGGATTTAAGAATGTACCATTCTAGATGCCACTGAGAACAGTCATGATGCATGGGAAGAGGTCAACATATCAACATTAACAGGAGTCTGGAAGAAGGTAGTTCCAACCCTCATGGATGAGACTGAATTTTTGAAGGGTTCCAGACTTCAGTGGGGAGAGTAACTGCATACGAGGTGGAAATATCAACTAGAATTAGAAGCAGAGCCTGGAGATGTGACTGAGTTGCTGCCGTCTCATGATCAAACTTTAGTGGATGAGAAGCTTCTTCCTCTGGATGAGCAAAGAAAGTGGTTCCTTGAGACGGCAAATACTCCTGGTGAAGATGCTGTGAAGATTATTGAAAGGATGACAAAGGATTTAGAATGTGACATAGACTTAGTTGATTAAGTAACAGCAGGGTTTGAGAGGGCTGATTCCAAGTTTGAAAGAAATTCTACTGTAGGTACAATTTTATCAAATAGTATCACATGCTACAGAGAAATTGTTCATGAGATGAAGAGTCAGTTGACGCATCAGACTGCATTGTTGTCTTACATTAAGAAATTGCCACCACCACCCCACCCTTCAGCAGCTACCTCCCTGACCAGTCAATAGCCATCAACATGGAGCCAAGACCCTTTACTAGCAAAATGGTTATAACTTGCCAAAGGCTCAGAGTCAGCATTTTTTAGCAATACATTTTTTAAATTAACATACGTACCTTGTTTCTTGAGGCAATGCTAGTGCACATTTAACAGATGACAGTATATTGTAAACATAACTTTTAGATGCACTGGGAAACTAAAACTTTGTGTGACTTGCTTTATTTGCGACATTCATTTTATTGCAGTGGTCTGGAAGCAAACCCACAAGATCTCTGAGATATGCCTATAATTGAACTTAACTTCTACCTTGATCCTCAGTGCTACGGATGGTGGAAACTCTGTCATAGTGAATTGAGAGTAAAATTGGTCATTTATCTTTTCTTTTCGGTAGCACATAGTTTGGGATGTGGAGAGGGAAATGGGCAGAGGTTAGTTATATGTCATCAGGGCATGAGGAGAGTGTGACCCTCAGTTGTCACCTGGTCACCCTGATTCCGCAGCTCCATGACATTTCCTCTGCTCTCCAACCTCCATAACTATCCTGCCTCAGATGCTTGCTGTCCTACCTGGTCCCTGGTCTACCCTCGATACCTGTCAGTCTCATTTCTCACATCCCAGCTCTGCGTCCACCTGGGTCTCTTCAGCCTCTCCCATTCCTGAGTCTCTCCCAACTGCAAGGGAAAATAGCTACATCTATATAAATTCCAGATCTGTTGTTTAGATCTAGACAGACATACTGGAGTTCGAATGCTAGGAAGAATACTTTTGGTTTGTTTTTGATTTTGATTTTGGCTATACCAATCCTATTCCAAGGGATCTGAATGCCAAGGTGTATTTCAGGGGCAAGCAGAGGGTGACTAGGTAAACAAAAGCTATTCCAGGTGAAAAATCCATTGGTAAATATTTCATAAAACTATTGTGACACACGGGGATAATAACAGTAGCTAGCTTTTAGGGCTGTTGTGAGAATTCAGTGAGACAGTGTATATGAAGGTGCCTGGACCAGAGAGAGGAGTCTCAAAATTTATCCACTATTACTGTCATTAGCGTATGCCCGGGGTTGTAGCTCCAGCTTGGTCTGTGTCATCTACTTGCCTGGATTTTGTATGAATAGTGGTGATGAAGTGTTAGAGGCAGAGGGAGGGGCAGGGAGTCATGGGTTCATGGCAATAGCTCCGTTTTCTTAAAGGCTTCAGTGCAAAGCCTCTGATACAATTTGTTAGCCCACCCAACCCTGCAAATCAGAAATTGGGTTTATATTTGATCAATTTGGCTGTGCCACTGAAGCTTCATATGTCAACAACAGTACCAGCTTATCGTCATAAAGCGTTCAGATGCCCGACCTGCTGCTCCAGCCTCTGGTTCACACCTCCCATGTCTTGAACTTGCAAGGAATTAGCCCACACTTCTGGGTGACGTTTCTGGGCCTGAGACTGTCACAGGCTTTGGGATCAGTGGCACCAGTAGTTTGAGACAGAATCAAATATAGCAGTATTCAAAGCTGGTATTTTGAAAAATCACTTTGTTTTTGATATGTTTGCTTTGAACTTTTAAGAATACCCTCTAATGTGGAAAGTTTTGAATACTTTAAAGCAATACCGTTTCATGATTTGGGGTAAAGAGGAAAGATGGACAGCACCCTGAAGTGGGTGTCAATACCTTGATTAGTTGGGACAGGTCTGTTTGGTTGTGAGAAGCCAGGGAGCAGTGACAAAAGGAATACATTCTCTAATTATCTAAGTGAAAGCAATTTGGAATTTTGTGCCTGGTGTTAGGGACTGGACGTGGGAAGAGAAGGTGGAAGAAATGGTCTAGAGACCAGGGGAAGATATGGGAAATGGTAGGAAGCTGGAGTCAGTGAGAAGAGCCTTGTGGGAAATAAGGACCAGTGAATTTTTTAGATAGTGATGCCTAACATTAAAATTCAAGTTCATTCCTGTTCTGTGCTGGACCATCAGCCCCTTACTATGAGTCTAGGTCTCACGTAGGCGTTGCCTTGGGGAATTAAATGAGAAGAAGGGTTGCACTCCATGCTTGGGACCATCTGAAGCAGACAGGACAGCAGAGAGAACCACTGTGGAAGGGAAGGTGCAGAGAGCCCTCACCAGCCCTTCAACCAAGCAGGAGGAAGGAAGCAGAGACCATCCCCCTGTGCCTCCCTGAACTCTCTGGGGATCCTGGGGAAGGCACCTCATCTCCCTCAGTGTGTGGGAAGGGGGCTTGAATGAGTTCGTCTGGTTGTAAAAGGTGACCCCAGAATACCGTGTTCACGTTCACAGTATTTCTGAATCACAGCGTGAATCCTAGAGCCGCAGAAGCTGGTGTGCGGGAGCTGGTGAGTGAACCTCGCTGACTGCCCACCTCTGTGTCCCGTGCAGCTCGGCTGTCCTCTGCGTGCTTGAGCATATGCTCTATTTTTACCACTACCCACAACTTTGGGGGAATAGAAAAATTTGGGGAAGTTGCCCTCTAGAATAGAGTGTACTGATTTCATTTCCAGAATTAAATCGGACTCGGTCACAAGAGGTTGCCTGGACTTATTTGTAGGGTCCTGGCATGTGTCACAGTTAATGTGACCAGATATCACTAATGGCCCAAACCGAGGAGGGACAACTGGTGTATTCCTGAGTTATAGTGTGGTAACTTTTTGCTTCTCTAAGTAGGGTTCTTGAGAGAAAGTGAATGAACCTTACTAATATGTTTACAGAAATGATATGAGTGAATTAAGGCACTTGTTTTCAGTGTAAGGACACCTTAGGGAAATGAGACCTAGGTTCTATGTAGTACTTGTCCTACCAACAGCTGATGACCTTTGGCAATGCTCCTACCTTTGCTTGGCTGTGTCCTCAGTAAAACCAGAGAGGTTATCCTAAAGTATCTCTAAGGTTCCTATGACTTAAGGAAATTATAACAGAGACCCAAGGCTGGATAATCCTCTAATCCAAAGGTTCCCAAGCTTTCCCTGTTCACAGCATGCCGAGTGCCTTAGTGATTTTGTTCCTGGTGCCCCGAGCCCCGCAAAATAGTCAAGTTCCATCTAAGTGGTTGGGTCTAAACAACTTCACAAGTGTTTGTGTCCTTATAACTTCCTAGCCATATGAGAAAATAATACACGTGAGTGGAAAGAAAAAGTGACATTTTAATTTCATTCCTCCATAACCACACTTTCACATGTGTGCTTTTTGAGTACAACTTCTCAAACCTTGGGATCAGCCTGGACCCCAGCACTCTTATTTCTTGTTCCACATTGCTTTTCACTTGCTACTTGCTTTTTTAAAACATTTAAAAAATTTTTTATTTAAGTGTCAGGACTCGATTTTTTGTCATAGCCACCACCAAAAGCCTAGCTTTGCAAATATGTGGCATCATGAAAATGAATGTAGTGCCATCCATCTCGAGACTGTGAACACCCTTAGCCCAGTAATTGGTGTCGTGTCTGACACGACACAGTTAAAAGTATCCCGCAGCACCTCGTGAGTGTGCGGCATTGCTCCGGGATGCCCCGGTGCCCAGTTTAGGGATCCCGGCAGTGTTCAGTGTATGAGGTCTGTCTCCCGTGTTTAATGAAACTGTATTCACCTTCCTGCTGCAGACGTTTTTCAAATCCACGGGCCAACCACAGCACCAGATGGTTTTCCAAAGCCCAGTACCATGTTTCTGCTGAATCCTGCCTTGCATTTCGGTCCCCATCTGGGCTCCCTCTGCCAAGAGCTTAGGCTGAACTGAAGCCTGGGCCTGGGGGTGGAGAGATGGCGGGGCGGTTGTCCCTTCAGGAAACTTGGAGAAGCTCCTCTTGCCTCCTGAGCCCATCAGTTCACATCCCCCTCCCCACCCCTTTCCCTTTGTGTTTAGTTTGACCTTGGTCACTGATGACAAGGCTTCTTTTCCTGCCAAACCAATCAATAAGCTAAACAGACAGAAGATGAGTATTTAGACTATGGGAAGCCAAACTCAAACACAGATAGGTTATCAGTCTAGCCCAGAGCAGACTTCTGAGCAAATATTTCATTAACAAATTTTTCATGGCAACTTGCATGTTAAAAAAAAGAGAGGAGAGGGAGAGAGAAAGAGAGAACCATGGTGGGTAGGGGGGCATGTAAAGAAAAAGGCTGGCTGAATTCTTGGAGCTGAACTACCCCGGGAGAGGGTGTTTCAGGAGTGGTGGGAAGAGAGTGGGGAGAAGGGTGGAATGGCAGAAACAAGCCCCCAGGAAGGGGCTCCCCATCCCCTTAAAACCTTTCCGCTTCAGACCTCCCTCTCCTTGCAAGGCCGAACGGTGTGATTTCTCTCCAACCATCTGCACAGGGCTGGAGCTGGTTAAATCTCCCTGACATAAACCCCAGATGGGGCGTCAACAGCTGGTTGTGGAGTCCTGAACTGATCACCCAGGGAGGGGCCTTGGGAGGGGAAAGGAGATATGACCCCTGGTGAGTCCCAGGGGGGAACTGGGTAAACCCAAGGGAGCACTAAATGCAGCAATGATGACAAGAGCAACTGTTTATTGGCTCCTGCTCAGTCTCAGGCACACCCATGAAGGCTCTCCAGTACCCATAGTTGAATCCTCACAACCAGGCCTAAGACGGTGGGAGACACTGGTACGTGTGCCCATTGGGGTGTGTTCTGATTGCTCAATGTTTTGAATATCATGCCCTGTTCACAACAACCCTAAAAGTAAAGTACTTTGGTTTTAATTCATAGATGAGGAGCCTAAGATTCAGAGAGGTTAAGCAACTTGTTAAAGCATGCACAGCTGATAAACTATAGGGACAGAACTGGGAACCAGGCCTGTCTCATACCAAAGGCAAAGCAATTTTCAGCTCCTTTCCACTGCTTCCATAATGGCTTTAAGAATACTCTGTAAAGGGAAGGTCTGCAAAATGTGAAACTACTAATATTCAGTTCTTAGAAGCAAGTGTGGAGGGAAGGGAAGAATGAATAGGGTGAATTTACAGTTGCTTGTGAGCTTTGCCCCTTCTCAGCTTAGCTTGTGAACGTGCTGCTCCTGCCTCCTAGAAATCCTTTCCATCTTTAGCTGCATCCACAAGTGTCCATTCAGGCCTCAGCTGACAGTCACTGTGCAGGGGAGCTCCCCACTTGCCCTGCACGATTTGTCTTATTACTTTCTATTTTTCCTTTAGACCACTTACATCAACACTAATTAACTATCTTTGTGTGCAATTTACTGATGCATATCTGTTTTCCCAAAAGACTGGATTAATCATGATGAAGATGGTGATGAAGATGATGATGATAGCTAACCTCTATTTAGTGCTTACTACGGGATTGGCACTATCTCAAGGGTTTTACCCAGGTTAACTCATTTAATCCTGTCGAGGATCCTGTGAAATAGTAACCATTGGTGTTCCCATTTTACAGAAAATGGGACTGAGGTGCACAGAGGTAAAGGAACTTGCCCGATGCTCCTCAGTGAGTGAAGGAGTGCCAGAGCGGGATATGAACTCTGGTGGTGTTTGGTTCCAGAATCTGTGTTCTTCATCATGATGATATGGCCACAAATTCCTCCCATCTCAGTATGTATACTCCTTTGAGGTGGAACCTGATTCCCCACCTGTTGAATCTGGGATGCTCATGTGATTTGCTTTGACCATCAAAATGCAATAAAAGCAGTGCTCTCCAAGGCTAGGCCTTAAGAGGCTTTGTAGTTTCTGCCGTAAAACATTCTTGTTGGAATGTCGCCCTGGAACCACCACATATGGAAGCTGGTCTGGCCTACGCCTGCCTGTGAGGCAGGACAACCGAAGCACCCCAGCCAGCAGCCTGCACCAACTGCCTGACATGGACGTGTTGCCAGAGTGAGGCCATCTTGGGCCTTGCAGCCCAGCCAGCATTCCAGCTTGATGTACACCCATGACTGAGCCAGGCAACATCAGCGGGGAACCAGCCAGCCAACCCACAGAATCATGAAAATTAATAAGTCATGGCTGCTCCGAGCCACTAGGGTTGAAGTTGCGTTGCACAGCAAAGGCTAACTTGGCAAGAACTCTTCTGTTTATGGGGTATCCCTAGTACCCAGCGAGATGTCCGGACAATAGCACTTTGACGGTAAAAATGTGCTGACTGAGTGAACAAACAGAGGTGGGATTGAACCAGGGAGACCCCTGGAAGATACTGGCCAACTCTACCATACATTATGGAATCCACTCTATGTGATACATTCCAGAATTCCAGAACAGATGACAATTTTAAAATGCTGGCACCCCTAACTTTCTATGGTTGCTTTCAAGTTCTTATCGACCTAATTTCAGAGTGTTAGAAAGTCATTTGTGGACATTTAAATGTTTTTTCCTTTGTGTTCTCTTCTTTTTTTTTTTTTTAGGTTCTTCAACCATTGTCTCGATGCAAGTTCATATTAATTTGTATGATTTTTTGGGTCAGTGTCTCTCTCCCCTCTGGAAGGTGAATCCAGAAAGGGAAGGGACCCCATCTGATTTTGCTCATGGTTATAGCCCTTGTTCTAGCTCAGATGATGGGCTCAATATACACTGTTGAATGGGCTGAATTTAAAATGTGAATTTATATGTTTTAATTTCTAGTTTCCTTAGGCTGGTACAGAGCTCTGATGTGCATTTTGTGAGTTTTCCTATTGAAATTCGGAATTGTGGGATGCTAGAGGGGGTAGGGGGCTCTTCTGCAGGAAAGTGGAGTTCGAAGGATGGCATGCTGCCCATTACTACACCTCTAGTTTACAGCAGAGTCAGGACTTGAGCTCACATCTTCCTCACTACTGACTTTGTGCTTTTCCAAATGGGTAGACGCTGAAGCCCCCATTATACAGATGGGCAAACTGGGGCAGAACCAGCACCAGACCACAGATGACTCATCTCTCAGCTGAAGGCTGTCCTTGCGAGTCCAGGCTGACTCTAGGGTTAAGCTTCTGACAGCTCCAAGCACTTTTTTCTCTTTCATGTTGCTCTCAAATATATTTCTATCCTTGTCAGACTATCCCCCTTGTTCCCATTTAACCTGAGAAAGTTAAACCCACTTTTGATCATCGTGTGAAAATCTGTAGCAAAGCGCTTCCTTCGAGGCAGATGTTTGGAAATACTGAGCTGCGGGCGCTCAACTTGTCAAGTAACTTTTCAGATGATGAAAAAAGGGGGAAATGTAGGTCAGAAAGCAATAAAGTATATTCACATCCGATACATCCTTCTGGTTAAGGAGCTGATTTTGAATCTCTACCTTTTACTAAAATGAAACAAAAATCCAAATCCAACACAAAGCATTACAGCTTTAAGTACTGAAAGTATTTATTATTTCTAGTCAAGTAATCCAAAAGCATAATCTCAAGAACATCTATGCTCCAGGAATGTCTCAAACACCATGGATTTGATGTGCTTCTTTATCCAGATGTTTGTAGAAAAGACGGGATGGCATGAGAGGAATTAAAGATTTATTTTTAATATGTGAGACAAGTCATATTTCTAATAACAGTGGCCTTAAAATGTGTCCTCCGTCTCTGCTGCCTCTCTGATCTTTCTCATTAGTGTTTCCTTAAGTAGCAACTCTGTTCTTGCAAATTATCAGACTTTAGATCTGCAAACATTAATACTTAGGAAGGACACGGTCATTGGGGTGCTCTGACAATAGCATTGATATTTCCATCACCTTCATTTGTAGGGACAGTTATTACCCGCTGAGTAGTTACACCCAAATCTTACAGAAGATCACTTTTCATGGGGCAGTATCTCCAACAAATTGCCCCCATCTCCAGCCTTGCAGATGGTGTTATATTTACAAGTGTCCCTTGAATAAATATGTGTCACACCAGAGACCTAAACAGTTGCTGTGTTTCTCCTGCGTCCAGACATCCATTAAGTTATCTGGAACTCTTGAGCATCTTAAAATGGGCAGGCATCTCCCTCCTCTATTATCCCCTTACCTGAAGAAAGGATGCTCTGAAATGTGCTAGATTTTGTGAGTTGATTGAGTTTAGCTGCTGGAGAAGAAAGGATTCAGGTTCTAGTGGCAAAGAGAAATTGAAAATTAGGTCACCTCATGGTTACAAGTTGTATCTATAATGGACACTAACAGGTCTCAGAGATCATACACATTCTTTGGTTGGGAACCCAAAAGGGACCTCCTGTGAAACATTCTTTAATTGGTTTGTTACACTCAGAATAAAAAATAAAAAAAGTACGACTATATCTATGGAAACTAAAACTTTTATATAAAATAACATAGCTGGGTTAAAATCTAGGGTCTGAGCTCTCAAATCAGTCCCTGTAGGGCTGGTCTGTGTTTCTAGGGGGTGCCGGCCTCTGCGTGTGTATTTAGGGAAACAGAGGAGTCCTCCCCAGCCTCTCAACCTTCCGTTTAATTGACTGTTTTAATGTTTGAGAAGTCAGTCTTTGACTTTAAGATTTGGAGACTTCCAAAACATACAAATACTTCTTTTTCTTAACATTCATATGGCGCCAACTTCCTGCCAGGTATTCTAATGCTGTCTGAGTATTAATGTCCTTAATCCTCTTGGGGACCTCCTGACATGGGTGCAATTGTTGCCCATTTTGCAGATGAGGGATGGAGGCACAGAGAGGCCAAGTAATACGCCAGAGGCTCCCAGAGTTATATGTGAGATCAGGAAGTCTGCCCCCAGGGCCAGCCCTGCACTAACAACACACCCGTGGGACTTCCCGAGCCTCCCTGCTCATGGAGAGGCGGGGGAGTGTGAAGGAGGTTGCATACGGAATGCAAGAGCTGTGGGAGGAATGAAGTGGGGTGGGGAGGCCTAAAAGAGGGTGAAAAGAACAAAGGGGAGGGTGTGAATAATGAGGAGAAAGTCCGCTTATGTCTTAGTTATGGCAGAAACTGAGAGAAAAGCATCCCAATGGGTGTCCTTGGAATTGCACACGGGCCCCTTAATTATGGAGTCTGATCCCTCGTTTCACAGATGAGGGAAACTGAGGCTGAGAGGGCAGACTGAAGACAAGGGAAAGAAAGGTGCTGAGACTCCTCGGCTAGTTAACACCAAAGCTGCAACGGGGGCTCCAATGCTCTGATTCTGGGCCCAAGGCCCCCTCCTCTGAAAGCAGCCTGCTGGGCTCTGAATCACTGAGGGGCTAGAGCACAGGGGGCAAACACAAGGCCCGCGGGCCGAATCCGGCCCTCCACCTCGTTTTATCTGGCCCAGCACCTTGTTTCTACCCGGCAGCAGCGCCGAGCTCTCACTTAAGTGTTAAGGAGCAGTTACATTTATACAGTCCTAAAATTACATTCGGCCCTTTGAAGGCAACCGCAAGGCTGATGTGGCCCCCAGTGAAAATGAGTGTGACACCCCAGGGCTAGAGGTAGCTCAGCAGAAAGGAGCTGCGGTTAGACAACACATGGAAGGGAATTTTCGTCCTACCGTTTACATGGATAATTTTCTTATGGACACATTTTTCTGGAAAAGGAGCACCTTCTTCCCTAGCTCATGTTAATTTTGGGGAGCGGGCAATGCAGCTGAGGCTGGAAGCAGGGTTCATTGTCACTCTCCCATTTCATACAGACACGTGCATTGCTGAAGAGCAGCCCAGGTCAAACTATATGGGCTGAAGTGAGGGAAGAAACAAAGAATGTGGTTGGAAATGAAAAGTATTCAAAAATAAATTAAAATAAACCCAGGGGTCATCTTACACAGAGTCCTGGTATAAGAGAACCCACAATGTGGATGAACAAGTGAAAAAAAAGTAATCAAAAATAAGAAAGAGGCATACGTGAGGCATTAAGCACCAGGTACGGAGGCAGCCAGGGAGGATTACCGACCGGAGTCCAGGGAGTGCAAAAAAAAGATAAGAAAGGCAAGGTGGAGAATGAAAAAGACATTGCACTGAAGGTTAAGCGAAATCACAGGAAAATTTTCCAAGTGCTTAAGGAACACAGCGGTCACTGAAGGAGACAGTTGGATGGCTAAGACTTGAGGAAGAATGATTTATTGAAAAACAGAGCTAGAAGTGGCTGAAATATATCAAGTCAATATTTTGGCCTTGGAACTCTCGGGAGGATGGTGGACAAATGTTAGAAACTTACTTAACATTTTCGAAGGCAAACCAAAGAAATATTGAAGAATAATAGCAAGAACACGCCACTCAGAGAAATTCAGAAATTAAGACTAGAAAGCAGAAAAAACCCCATTGGAGACTCAGGCCAAGGCAGCCCATAGGCAAACAGGCTCCAATACCAAACAACAGGAACTTAAGGGGTGAGAATGTGAAGAACTGACGTTTGGGGGGAAAAGTCCCATGAGTAAATGATGGGTGGTGCCTCCCAGCTGTGTTAAGTGGTTTCCTCTACTTCCCTTCCTTCCCCTTCCTAGGTTCCTTCTACAAAGTATACGGAAAATCTGCTCAATGCTAGGCGTTGTGCTGTGTTTGGGGAAGCACATAGGTGAGTAAGAAGCTGCCCATGTCTCTGCCGCAGCACGGCTCCCTTTAGGCAGAGCGGAGTGCTCCAAAGGAGGCTGTATTGTGCAGTTGCACGCTGCAGGGCTGTGAAGGGCTGAGTGGTGTAGGAAGAAGATGCTTGGGAGGTCACCTTAGATTGGGACCACCGAATGCCACCTTTATGGAGGTGATAGGTAACAGTCAAGCTTGTCAGAAAAATAAAGACAATCATCCCAGAGTTTTGCGTGTTTTTTTGTTTTGTTTTTGTATAATTTTAAAAAGGTTCCTGTAAAGTCTGGTGCCAGTGGAATGGGGTGTTTAGAGGGAGATATATTCTAGGAGCCCCTATATTGCATTGTTTCTCAGAAAGAAATCTGTTATCATCAGGTACAACTATATTATTAATGAATGTTGCTACGGTTTTTAAAGTCAAATAGAGTTTAAATGCTTGGGGGATCTGCTTGTGGATGAGGCTGGAGAGCTGTGTTGCGGATCCTGGCCTCTAGGACAGGGGTGTTTGGCCCATGGGATGAGGGTGCGGGGGCTGAGCAGAGCACGCATGTCTCCAGGGACCCCCACTCCCTCACACAGTGAGGGGTGCCCCATGACAGCTGCAGGGCACCGAGATGGCTGAGGTAGGAACAAGGGTGCTCATGAGGACAATAAGACTAAGTGTTCCACCAGGAGAGGCAGATAATTGGACTATATGGTTTAGCACAGTGATGAATAAGGTAACAAGGCTAGCGACAAGAAATTTAGAGGTAAGACAGATCCTCCAAGGCTATGGACTTGAGAGGAAGAATCCCAGTGCAGAGATAGATAAAATTTTAATGTCTTTGGCACCAGGATCTGGAGCAATAAAAGAATCAAACATTATTCTGGATTACATAAATAGAAGGGCTGAAAAAGTCAAAGGGAGTTAGCTCAGAGTTATAAAAAGGAATGGCGAGTGGTGTTCGATCAAGGAAGCTAAAGGAAATGTCTGCGAAGATTTCCTCATTCCCTGTCACCCTCGTCATCACTTCTGTTCACTACATGTAACCTTGACCGTGATTCTCTAGGTTGTTTCTAGCCCTTCATTTGAGAACAAACATGTATGAGTAACAGTTGCTTATTCCCTGATATTCTTACAAAGAGGTGGGCCTGGGGGGAGAGTGGGATCAAGGAAACTTAGATCATTTGAACCCTCCTCCAACCTTTGTGATGCTGGGAGCTAAGCAACCCCTTCCTTTAGAGCCCTTTCCGATAATATAAACTATAGATTCAAGAAACCAGTTATTGCTTTCTTCTTCTCAGACTGTCTCCTGTGACTTCTAGGTGCCAAAGAACCGTTTCTCAGAAAGAGACTGGTTATCATTGGGTACAACTACATGATTAACGAGTGCTGCTACAACCTTTACATTCCAATAGAAACGAATGAGTCCACTGATTCAAAAACCCCTCTTCCGATCAGGATTTTTGATGGCTCACTGTCATATATGTTCAAGTTTTCATTTATTACAATGAAGCTCTCCTAACCTTTATTCTCAAAACAATAATTATATGTAAATATGCTAGAGGTACATTGGTGCCTGGAAATGCGTATTTTTCACAACATGAATTCAGAAATCAATACCTTTGGGTACATTTGGCTCAATTAAGTTTCAAAAAACAAAACAAAAACACCAGAAAGAAAATGATAGGGAAAAGGGAAGTGGTTTATTGAACTTCAGGCAAGCTATCACACCATCCCTTGTCTACACCTGATAATACATCCACCATTTAAGCATTTCACTTATTTCTTTAAGGCCAGGTTGCAAAGGAGTCAATTCAAGTTTGGTGTCAGGGACAACTGCACCTGGGAAATTCACTTTACCCCTTCAGCAGGTGTGTGTCTTGGCTCGGAGAACATGCTGTTCTCTGGGACATCCGGGGTCACTGGTCTAATGTTAGCCCTGGGCACATTAGCCTGGCTACAGGAGCCCCTAAAGGCTGCTCTCTCTCTAGAAGGTGAGTTTATTTTGAAATGGTTGGATGTGCGAGGGACAGGTTAAGATAATTCTTTTAGGTGGAGTGATGAGGGAGGAGGAATGGGAAGGGATTGAAATTTAAATGTAAGCCAATAATATCTCCAGAGCATGTGAGGAATGTGGAGGTCCACACTCACAGCCTCAGGGGATTTGGATACTAGTGAGCTCAGTTTGGACTGTCCCCACCCTCCCCCGAAGTTCTCTGAACACGTCTGGAATGCAAAAGGGACAACACTGATGTGCTTCACCCCCAAGTGAAGCCCCAGGCTTTTCATTTAGAAAAATAGGATCTTTTCAGAAAAAAAACAAAATCGCTTCCCGCTCACTGGCCCAGTTTAGTCCAGCACACGCGGCCTGCCTGCCTACTGTGTGCGGAGCTAACTGGCAAAGATTGTGGGAGATTCTAGGTGGCTCGTTTTAAGGCACTCAGGAAGCCATGCATATATAAATAACTGGAACGTGCAGAAGTCTGGGATCGCGAATATAATGGGGAATGGAGAGAAACTGTCGTGTCCTCGGGCTGTGGGCTGTTTCTCCCCTTGTTCTCTCCATTCTACGGCACCCCGATCGTACAGCGAGCGTGGCTGTGCTAGGGCATGCCTGCACGGGGGAACCCACGCCATTCTCCTCCCTGAACGCAGCAGGGCAACGCAATGGCGCAACTGGCTTTCTCTGAGGGTCGGGAAGAATCATTCTCATTGATTCCACTCACGCGGCCTATTTGCCCAATGTGTAAATCAGCAGGCTTTTTCAGAGTCCTGCGGCGGCTTCCGAGGTCACTCTGCCTTTAGAGCCTAGCCCAGGGCGGGCGGGGGGGGGGGGGGGGGGGGGCTCTCTGCTCTGCATTCTAAGCCTTCAGGGCATCGTTCCAGTCTGGGGCGATGTCCATAGGCAGAAAATTCTCTGTGCGTGGCTGAAGTCCCTCCAAGAGCTTAGGCCATCCCCTCCTTTCCACCTTAGTGAACAGGGCATCCTTTCCCAGACCTGCAGTCTTTTTGAAACCACAGATGAGTCGATAACCAGGGGACTGACCTGATTACTGGCGCATGAACTGGGCGAGCCCGAGCCATGTCGTGGCGGGGCAGAGGCAGCCACCATGGCAGCAGGGTCTCAGGTGGAGGGAAATTAAAAGCTAGAGCCTGGGCCATGGGCTGGGGCAATCTGGAAGGCGGCGAGCTGGAACGGCCTGGGCGAGCCTCCTGTCATGCCTCCACTGGCCCTTTTCAGAGTGTGAGCCAGACCTTACAAAGACGCACTGACCTCGCCTTTCAGGGGGCGAGCCGCCAGCCATGATAACTAACCCCGCGGGGACAGCTCCGCAGTGATGCTCGGCAAAGGTCAGTCTGGATCAGGAAGTGTGAAACAGAGGAGGAGTGGGAGAAATGCGCTTTTCTTCCTGCGGAGAGCTTGTGATAACTCCAGTACACTACTGAGTCCTGTTTAGGATGGAAAAGATCCCCTTTAATGAAACGAGAAGAATTTATAAAGAACATTCGATCAGCTATTTTACGGAAACGATGCTTGTAAGGATCGGGGGAGAGGGGCAGAGGGGAGGGGAGGAATTGCAGGAAAATAGTTCACTCTTCCCTGTGGAAGATATCCCCTTAGACATCTGACCTTGCAATCTGTCCTCCTTTATGAAGCACGCACTTGCTTAAATGAGGTTAAGCTTTTGCCTCGCCAGGTAGAAGCATCACAAATTCCAAATTAGTAGCGATTGAATTAATCAGTTAGGACTATTTCCATGTTAGGATTCTGACTAACTCCATTCAGAAAACTCCTATAATAGAGCTCCTGCGGAATTCACCTTCCTGTGGCTGAAGCTGGCCTGAGATTTGGAAGAAAGCATTTACAAATCCATTGCTGGTATACGGATAAACGCAGGGAAAACCTAGTGTTTTCAAGATCTTCCCAGAATCCCTTTTCATTCTTCCTTCTCCTCCCTCCCTTCTCAACATAGGAAATAAACCCCCTGTTTCACTTCAGTGCTTTGGATACGGCTCCTTACCCCCCACCAGGCATCAAGGCTAGATACCTGAGACCCATCTTCTATTATTTACCCCTTACCCTCCTCACACCTGCACAGACACCCCTGTGTATCCCTGGGAAGTGTGTCTTATCAGCCCCTCCTTGTAGGCTCTCCAGCCAGGGATCAAACCCACAACCTCCTGGTGTATGAGACAATGCTCCAACCAACTGAGCCACCGGGGCAGAGCTCCCTCCGTTCTCTTGAAGCCTCTATTACCACCCATCTGGTCCACTGTAGCAGCCTCCTCCTATCTCCTTGCCTTCTGTTTCTGTTCCCTCAGATCCATTCTGTTCACTCTCAACCAATGAACTTTTCTAAAACATGACTCTGATCATATCGCTTCTGCTTCTAAATGTTCGGTGGCTCAAGATTACCTACAAAACACAGCGTGGAACTCTCGGGCTGGGTGCTCATGTCTGGTCTGCCTGCTGCTCCCTTTAAGTACCCTTAACTCCGACCAGACTGGTCTGCTCCCAACACCCAGGCTCACTTCACTTTTTTATTAATGATCCGCCTCAATTTTTCCTCCCAGAATCTCTCCTGTAAATCCAATCCACTTTCATTCCTTCATTTAGTCATTCATTCAAGTGTGTTCATTGAGCAAATTTTCACTGAATACCCACCAATTGTTGGCCACTAAGAAGCATTCCCTGATTTCCCTAACTGGAAATAGCCTGTTAGATACTAGGGGAGCCTTGGCAATATCTTAGTGCTTTATACTACTCTGAGACTTCTCCTAGGCTGTAAGTCAGGTCCTGGCTCACTACCTGCATTGTCTAAACCTCTCTCCCACCTTCTGGGAATGAATTGTTCCTTTCTGGTGGGACGTGGTGGGGATTAAATGTGATAATGCACACAGGGTGCTTAGTATAGTGTCAGTGCCCTTGGGGTGAGCTGTTATTGTTCTTACTATGATTTATTATATTGTTATACTCCATTCTTCTTGAGACAAAGACTGTGACTTATGATCTCTGTCCTCTCTGGAATCTTCTTTCAGACAGTGTTTGCTTTAATCCTTTAATCAGGTTCATTTGGTTGCAAGATGCAGAGACCCCTGTTGAGTCACCTCAAAACAAGCAGGTTGCTCCTAAGTTTCTGGGCTGGCCTGGAGGGCTCATCAGATTCCTGGGGCGGCTCTCCCTCTCACCCTGTGTCAGTTTCTCTCTCAGCATCTATTCTGTTCTCTCTGTCCTATTAATGGCTCCTGTGGCTGAAGGAGAACCAGGACCCGCTACCTAATTTGCTAGGTTCATGGCAAAATGAATTGAGGGCGGTCCCTTGTTGAAAGTCAGGAAAAGAGTGCTGTGAACCGTGTACTTCCAAGGCCTCTTCTCTCTCTGCCTCTCTGTTTGCACTTGTATGGTGTTTACATTGGCTGGTTAACATTGTCCTTCTTCAGACATGGAGATACTTGCAGGGTGGTACAGACTTTCACTGGTGCCTAGGCGCCCAGCCTGTGACTTTGTACCCACAGTTGGGTCCCCCTTCCCTGCCTTCTACCAGATGGGAGCACTGTGCCCACAGGTGAGGTGGAGAAGTAGAGCCAGGCATCTACCCTTCCCATGAGCCCACCCCCCCAGTCCAAGGCAGGCAGGCGATCCCCAAGGCCCAGTGGTTTGCAGCCTCTACCTCTGATGAGGCGCTAGGTACCTCTATCAGGGAGGCCGAGAGCATCCACTGAATCACCTGCCAAATGAGCCGCGGTGTGCCAGCCTCATGGTAGGCAGGGACAGCTGTCACCACACCCCATCTATAGATGCCACAGGTCAGAGGAGCCAGGCCTTCCCTGGCCCACATTCAGTTCTCTGCTGACATCTTAATAAAATCACACAAACAAACAAACAAACAAATTCCACACACTTACCTATATCAAACCAAAAAAGAATTAAGCATTTAACAAAAGTACCTAAAACTTATAGATAAAAGAGCTAATATCCATAATATATAATACATTCAAATAAATTAATAAGAAAAAAATCATTAGGAAAATTGGCAACAGTCACACCGAGTAAATAGATAATTCATACAAAAAGAGTACAAATTGCCAGTAAAATGTTCAGCTTCACTATTTAAAAAAATTTAAATAACAGCAGATATAATTTTTCTCTAATTTGTCAAAATTACAAAAGAATGACAAACAGGGCTGGTCTATAGCAGATGAAATAGGAATAGCCACATGCTTAGGAAGATATTTTGGAATAGCCCTGTGAAGGTCAATTTGACCATATTTAATAAAATGTGAAAGATACATGAGTTTTGACCCTAAATTTTTACTTCTAGGTTTGACTCCAAAGAAGCACTTATATGTGAGAAGAATGGTACACAGACACACAATGGTGTATATGAGAACAATGGTATATATCTATACCATTGTTCTATCATTTGTAATAGTCACAGATTTGAAATGTCTAGTAAGATATCAATACAAGAGAAATTAAGTAAAGTTATGGTGCGTTAGTCCATTTGATGAAATATTACGTAGCCAATGCAAAGAATAAGGAAGATCTATATGCACCTACACGAAAGAATGTCTGAGTTATTTTGTTAAATGAAAAGAAGTTAAAGAAAAATATCTATATTGTGAATGCATTTATATAAAAGTTTCTCTGAATATTACTATATATCAGTTAAAGCCTATGAAACATTACATATAACAATATAAAACAGACGCTGTGGTGCATTTTATAAGATAGCATGAGATCTGCACGTATTTTCGTGATCACACGAGGACCGTCGTCCACGACGCCCTCTTGGCAGTGACACGGGAGGGTGGCAGCAGCACCTTACTCTTGCGCTCAAGAAGCTTAGGGTCAAGGAGCAGAGACAGAGCTGGCGAGTTGCAAAGACTAGACAGTATAGGACAGAGTGCTGTTGGGTGCTTATTGACGAAGCATTTTCATGTCCCCAAAACCCCGAGAAGTCAATCGTAGAGCCCCATTTTCCAGATGCCCAAACCGAGACTTCCCTGGAAGCACGAGGTGATGCTGACTCCTCAGGCATCCTTTCGTCGGAGTCCCTTATGTCCTTATAGGCCACCGGGATTTCACAGCTTCCACACCCACTGTCTCTCTTGGCCATGGCCCATCGCCTCCTCCAACATTAAAAAAATTTTTCAAAGTAACCCATTTATGTAGATAGAGAAATCTACATCTATTTCTCTACATATTTCTAGAGAAATATGAAAAAACCCAGACATATTCTAATTATACATGTGAATTTTTTCAAAAATGTCAGGCAAATTCTATTCCCTCCCATTTCCTCGCTGCTGTTACTTCACAGGCCTTTTTATCTTCTGTGTCTTACTCAATATTTACACCGATAAGAGCCTTCGAGGGGCCCTGGATTCCAGGCCTGGTTCTGTCACTTGCTGCTGCTGCTGCCGCCGCTGCCGCTGCTGCCTGTGGGCTCTGGGCAAGTCCAATGGTGAAAACCTGCTTAATGTGTCCACCTTCAGATGAAACCAAGTATGGGTGAGCCCTTTGAACCCTAGACAAAACAACGAAGATGACAGGTTTCTCCTCCACGTGGCTTGGGCCTGGGCTTTCCTCTCCCCATCTCTCAGACTGAAGTACCATCACACCGAGCCAGAAAACAAGGACGTTTCTTTCTAAGACCCAGCTCACGTGCCTCTCCCTGCAACATATGGAGACCTTTCTTCGGAGAGCTTGCTGGGCCAGGTGGACAGCTGTTGCCGGGTGCCCTTATGAGTGAGCAGCAATAACTCTGATAGAGTGAGCTTAAGGAGCCAGCTGAAGTACTCTGCCACATGGGTAGGCTAGTTTGGGTTTCTTGGTAGTTTCCTCAACCCCTGGGTTTATTTCTCCTGCTTTTGTGTATTGGGTGGCCATGGAAGTTGGCATTTGCTTAGATAAGCATTCTTTGGGGACTCCGGATATTGTAATTTGACAAAATATATTGACTGGCAAAATGCACAGAAGAACAAACTTTTATAAAATATAAGTAGATGGGTAAGCATCACTATGTATCCAATGCCTTAAAATAAGTTCGTCTTTTGTTCTAGTCATTGCATTGTGAGGGTTTATCTCTTAGATAATATTGGGTAACTTGACATTATGTATACTTAATGAGGTCTATTGAAGTATTACTTATAATGATAAAAATGAGAAATGGTCTCATTGTCCAATAATAGGGGATTAGTTAAATAAATAAAGGCACACCCACACAATAAAACATATATGGTTCTGAAAAGTGATGTGGTGGGCGTGTTACTCATATACACAAACATATGGAGAGGTAGTCCTTTGTTCAAACTGGGTTATAAAGTAATATATGCAATAAATCTCATTTTGTTTAAAAATCTCTACCTTCATTTCTGAATGAAGTCTGGAAGGTTATGTACCAAATGTGAACTGTGGTTATCACCAGACGCTATAGGATAAACCCACACAAACATATACATACATATACATACATACACATACAGATACACATCCTAAATTGTCCACAATGACCGAATATTATTATTGCATTTAAGAAAAAAATTATATAGTATTTTTTAAAAATATAGAATTATGAGATTTTATTTTTTTCATCAAGATCAAATGTACAGACACAACAGATTTGCCCCTTACTGTATCAAGAATGCCAGTGAGGAGATGTCAGTGACAAACATCTACCAGGAATTACTGTTCTGGTGTGAAATCTGCAGAACTTTCCGAACTTTGCAACCCTTTTCAGCCATTTCCCTGGTTCAGAATCTCTGATGGCTCTTCAGCAGTTCTCTCCTTTTAATCCTTAGACAATGGAATTGACACATGTGCTTCTTAAAGATTTAAACCGCTGTATTGTAAGTGCTGAATTATCTGATTCCAGCTGAGACCTTGTGGGCAGGGTGTCTGGCAAAGGACCAGGCACACAGAAGCTCTCCGTAAATGTTGGTTGAATGAATGCCAGAGGGAGAGGCGTCGATGAAGTAGGTTAGAGGTTTGTGGAGGGAGAGAGCTCAATGTTAAAAACTATGGAATAGATTGTGGAGAAGATGGTACTTAACGTGACTTCAAAGGATTTATCCAGGCAGAAGTGCAGGGAGGAAGGCCATCAGTTCCAGGCAGAGGGAACAGTAGGGTGAGCAACTGCCCAGGGGTGTTTCCCGGGATGTGGGCCCTTTCAGGACCAGTTGGGATGATGGTCACGCAGTGGTGCATCATCCACTGTGTGGTCAAGGCAGGACAATGACAGAAAAGCAAATTTGGGGAGTATGTCTTCTAGGTTGGCTAGAGTATGGCTTCGGAGTAGGGAAACCATGGGCCATATGTCTAGGAAGGTTAGGTTGGGACTTATTGAAGAGGGCCTTGAATGCCAGAGTGAGACTCTTGGTGTAAGTTCTAAGACCAAAGGCATTTTGAATCCTAAGGCTTGACTCCTCCAGCACACATTAAACTCTCCCTCTATCTCTTTCATTTTTTGATTTGCCTTTGACATGGTTTCTTCCCCTTATAAAACACACCTCAAGTTGTCAGATATAATAATCAAATCCAAGTGAGAACCACTTTCCCTTGTTAGAGGAAAGTCGCTGGTAGGGACAGAGTGCTGAGCCCTCCACGGTCACTCCCAGCTCCTCTGTGACATGTGCTGAGATTCAGTACATGGCTGCTGAGTGGCATCTGGGGAGCAGAGGGGAGGTGGGGGCTCCTAGGGAATGGTCCTGGTTTATGAATGCTGTGCTGCTGAGCGGGGAGTCATGGGCCATGCCCGGAACATCAGAGCAGAAGCTCGGGGCATCGCGGCATTGCGGAGTACACAGAAGGCCATTGCCATCCGCATCCCGGTCTCTCTGTCTGTGCACTATAAAAACTGACAAAAAGGGCCTCACTGCTGAGTTTCAGGCTGAACGTTTCATGCAATTAATGCATATTTCATAGCACTGTAACTGCCAGCGCTTTGCTCTGCCACCTTCCCTGGCTGAGTTATTTACAAAGCCATTTTCAGCCCAGTCACAGAGGAAGTTGACAAATGAGTATCCGTGCAACATGTCTGGTCTTTCCCCATGCAGATCAGGGGCTCGCAACTTCAAACAGTCCCTGAGCAGCATCTCAAACCCACTGCACTCAGTGGGTGAACATACCTGCTCTAGGAACCGCCACTCAAAAATCCCTTGTCTGACATGCTTCCCTTTTCTCCTCTCCTTAGCCCCAAGAAAAGTATAAAAGGGCGGCTTTATGCCAATATCATCATGCCTCGGAATGAATCTTAGTGATTTCTCTCATTGCAAAATCCCTGAAAGTGAAGACAGTGAGCTGTCCCCTCGGTCAGTGACTTCGTTTATTCATTGATCAGTTCTGACAGTCCTTTCTCAAGGCAGCTCTGCCCCCAGGATGGTTTGACATAAATCAGGGACTCCCTCACTCACCTGCTCATCACAAAGTGATGGATCTGGCAGGTGTTCAGGTTGCTGTGAAACAGATCTCTGGACCAGGAGAGCCAGCCTGGGACTTCGAAGGCTGCATTCGACACGAGAGGGATATTGATGGATTCCCATCTCGTGCTGTCTTTCACTTACTAGGCACCAAGCCAGCCCTTTGAGTCTTGGTTGTAACCTCTGATTCAACATCAAGACACGTCAGGTGCCCTTCTCTTCGGGCAATACTCGTGTTCCTGGAACGTTGCAGATGACACGATTTCTGTGGGCAAATGTGAGCCTGACTTTCTAGCAACTCTCATGAGGGAGAGACTTTGCAGTGGCTCTTTCTTTAACACGTGAACTTGCCCTGCCTCTCGCTCCCTGCCCCAGGCACTTTGTCAAATATTTAATGAAGGAAAAGCAAATT
Organism: Desmodus rotundus; assembly: GCF_022682495.2. Classification (NCBI taxonomy): domain Eukaryota; kingdom Metazoa; phylum Chordata; class Mammalia; order Chiroptera; family Phyllostomidae; genus Desmodus; species Desmodus rotundus. Next base: position 86,226,779 of record NC_071398.1, read on the forward strand.
TAGAAAAGAACAATTTAAAAGAATGCTAAAGCACATCGTTTTTTAGCGTGTGGATATTCACTCTGAATATACCTATGTCGTCACTCTGGATTCTTAGGTGCCAAGTTTCCCTAAGTAGTGGTACATTTAAGTACCCCAGCAAGTCAAAACAGCTGGCTGGCTTAAAAAAAAAATTAAATGTATAAAGCTAAGTTCAGAAAGTTTGATTTCATGAGAAATGTATGCTTCAAAGCATCCTCAGTTAGGAAGCTGTCCTTCACACGCTGAGCTTTGCTTTGTTGGAGGCCTGCCTGGGAGAAAGCGGGATGGTGGAAAGACTCAGGCCTCTGAGTCCAAGTCTGGGCTCAGATATGATACTCGGACACTGAAGAAAAGAATATTTAGCTGTCCTGGCTGACGGGAAGCTTGAGTTAGGTAAGGAGTGTGAAACTCTGGTGACTGTAGTGACAAGCAGTGTCGTGGTCTTTATGGCTTTACACCCTGACGTCCTCTATGCCTGGGAATTGGAATTACTTAGCTTCTCCAAGCCTCACTTAACTGTCTATAAAACAGGTATAAAACAGCCCTGGCTCGTGTAGCTCAGTGAATAGAGCATGGGCCTGAAAACCAAAGGGTCACCGGTTCAATTCTCAGTCAGGGCACACACCTGGGTTGTGGGCCAGGTCCCCAGTGGAGGGCACGCAAGGGGCAACCACACATTGATGTTTCTCTCCCTCTCTTTCTCATTCCCTTCCCTTCTCTCCAAAAAATAAATAAAATTTTTTAAAAAAGGGTATAAAACAAAACTCTGTATGTACCTTTTTCTTTTAATTTTAATAGATGCTTTTGAATATTTTAGAAGAGATGTAACTTGTTTGACAATATGTGAAAATTATTTTACATTTTTAGTTTTTATATTTACTTGAGTTTATATTTTTAAAACATTTTTATTAGGTTTACCGAGGTGACATTGGTTAATAACATTATATAAGTATCAGGTGTACCACTTTATAATATGGGCTCTGTGTAAACTATTGTGTGCTCACCACTTGAAGTCCAGTCTCCTGCTGTCACCACATGTTTGGCCCCCTTTACCCTCTTCATTCTCCTCCCACCCACTTCTGTTCCGGTAACTTACCTGCAATGCCATTACAAGGGTGATATGAGAAGCATGGCACCTGACCATCCAAAGCATCCGACAACTACGAGCTTAAGCAAGGTAGACTGTGGTTTGGTCTGTTTTGATTTTCCCAGCTTCTCTCTGAGGATGGCAGGACATGGGACCTTATTGTCCCCATTTTGCAAAGAGGACACTGGAACCCAAAGAGATTGAAGGTATTGCCAGATCACTTAATGACGTAAAGGCCTCTGAGTTCCAGGAGCTCGAGGATTGAGCACTTTACTTCACCGCTCGGACACTGGGCCACACGGCATAAAGTGAAAGTCCTCACGTCCTTCCCCGGCATCCTTTTATCCGTGCTGAACTGACCGGGGCGGACAGGGAAGCAGCCAGCCTTACTCTCCCTAGATGTCAGGCCTCGGAGGCCTAGGCTCCTCCTGACCCTTCTCCAACGTGGAAGGGATACTTAAGTAGTAATAGCTTTCGATTATTAAGCAATTACTTTTGCCAGGGATTGTGCTAAATATTGTCCCCTTTGCAGATTTCACAAATGACACACTAGGCTCAGAGAAGCCGAGTGAGTTGCTGGAAGGGGATAGCTAGCGAGCTGTCATGTCTTGACCGAAATCCATTAGGTTAATCAGTTTGACTCCAAATAAGGCTTTAAATCATGATGTGGTGATTCAAGTTTGGGTTTAAGGTTCTCTCAAGCAGAAATGATCAACTCTGACTGACCATCAGACTTGACTGGGATTCTTACAAAATAATGCAGATTCCTGGCTACCACCCTTAGAGACTCTGGTTCAGTAGGCCTGGGTGGGGACCAAGGACCAGCCACGTGAGGGGGGGAGTCAGCTTTAGGAAATGTGCCTAGCTGCCCTCTGGGGTGGGGGGTCCTTCCTTGCAGATGGGCTATTTCACTCCTTCCTTGTCCTTATTTCTGGTGCCTTTCTCACCTGCGGCTCAGGGTTTCAGTCCATGCATCAGTATCTATGGAGCGCCTACTGTGCACAGGATCAGAGAGACCCATCCCTTAAGGTCCAGCGCCAGTTGTGTTCTCAGCCAGGGGTTGGTGGGTAAAGCTTCTAGAAGTATGTTTCTTTGTAAGATTTTCAGTTTTTTTGCATGTGTTTCTTGTGCTATCTGTTGTCCCAGAAATCAAGGGCCAGTCCCCTTTTATCTGTGTTTTCACAACACCCCTTATAACTTAACACCTAGCACCTGTCTCCACGGCCAGTAAAAATTATTGATGGCATGGGTTTGAACAAAATGGAAACCCTTTCTTTGGAAGGAATGGAGCAACCAGTAGTTAGGAATCTCTGGTCTGGGCCACAGAACTTCTTACCAGAGTTCTTTTCTACGTCCCAATTTATAGCAATTAAGTCTTCTTCTTTCTAATTACATCCCTACCCCCATCCCACCCCAGACCCAGTGAATTTGGGCAGAGGCTGAGAAGCGGTCTGGTCCATGCAGCAATTCTGGGCCCTAGCTACATGTTAGTGTTACATGGGGAGTTCCTAAAATACATTGATGAGCCCCCCAAAGTCCAATAGAATCAGAACTCTGGGGACACATTGGGGCAAGGGTTTTGTTTTTTAAGGATTCCCAGATGAGTCTAATGCACAGCCAGTTGAGAAGCACTGGCATAGCTAAAAGAACTGGGCCAGCAAGTGGGAAGAGACTTGGGTTCAACACTGGCCAATGTGACCATTTCATAGTGGCTGAGCTTCCATCTATACGTTTAAAATGAGGATGCTATGCTAGATCTTTCATGGACAAGTCCCTCTATTTTCAGCTGTTATGTTAGAAGTTTTAATGGTCTGAGGTCAGCTCAGATGAAGAGGGAAGGTCTGGTGGGGAAAACATCAGACCCTTGTTGCTTTCCAAGGTCCAGATGTACAGAGGGAGGCAGACAGCAAAAGGGAAAGAACAGGAACTGGACGCTTATTGTAAAGGATAAGGGCCATGCTGAGTCATCCGTTTCAGTGGCAGAGACCTGGTCTGGAAGAGCGGGAACCACGCTGGTGGATCTTGGGCACGCCAGCTTCTGTCCTCTCTTCTGTCTATCTGTCGGCATGCTGCTCCGTGGCAGAGGGCCTGTGTTTGTTTTCTTAAGACGATTAAGTATTTCTAAGTCTCCCTCAGCAGAACCTATGATTGAAAGTGACAAATGGAGCCTATCCTATTTAAAAGCTGCCACTTTGTATTAGCAGCAGGATCCGCTCAGGTTGAGGGACGTTTTACTGAGGCATTTTAAAACTCTATCACAGAGATGAACAGGTGTCCAAGGGGACAAGGTGAGGTGTGCTGGAAAGAAGTCCAGTTGGTGAAGGAGGGACATGGCTTTATGTTTTTAGAGGGTAGCTCTACAGAGGTCAAACCCACTTCCCCCATCCAAGGAGTGAAGTAGGCTGGGCCATGAGGAGGTGACTTTGGGTGGGGTGAAGAGCTGCCTGAGAGCCAATGAGCAGAGGGTGGGGCCATCTGTCCATCACTGAATTAGGGCTCAAGAAAAGTGTTCTCAGTGCCTTCCCCCCTTCTCCCATCCCCATCTGAGGACCTCTCTTCCCATATATGCATTTCCTTTCATCTCCATTCCTCAAACAACACTTGCTGTAAGATATTTGTAGAGCTCCAATAGCACCATCCTGAATACTGGGGACACAAAGGTGAATGTTTGGTAGTCTCCCAAGGACTCTAAGGACTCTGGGAGACAGAATGGTGACCCAGCAGTAGAGTAGCACAGTAGCAGGGCTGGGGGAGGGAACTTGGAACACTGGGGGCACAGAGCACTCGCTGCCTGGGAGAGTGAAGAGGGAGGCTTCCACTGATTTTTGACATCAGGGAGAAGAAAGTTACTTTGGAAACAGAGAACAGTGTGCACAAGGGTACAGAGGCCCCGAGTTTGCATGTGCCATTCAGGGAACTGCGTGTGTTTTGATATAGCTGGAGGATAACTGGACGGGAGCTAGAGAGGAAGAAAGGAGCCAGGTCACGAAAGATGTTGTAGTTTAGTTGAGTTAGAACTTCATCTGAAAGCTAAAAGGAGTCATTAAAAGTCTTTAGCTCCCTGGCTGGTGTGGCTCAGTTTGTTGGAGCATCATCCCATAGACTGAAAGGTCATGGGTTCAATTCCCAGTCAGGACATATACCAAGGTTGTGGGTTTGATCCCTGGTCCTGGTGCATGTGAGAAGGCAACCAATGGATGTTTCTCTCTCACACTGATGTTTGTCTCTCTCTCCCTCCCTTCCTTCCTCTCTCTCTCTCTCTCAAAAGCAATGAAAACATCTCCTCAGGTGAGGATTAAAAAAAAAAGACTTTAGAGAAACACATGACATTAGATCTATATTTTAGAAAGATACTTCAGGAACAATATGCAGGATACATTAGATAGAAGACTGGTGGAAGGACCACTTCATACTAAAATGTAGAAGGCTATCTCATGGAGTGACAGGCTGAAGAGGGAGACATTTTCCAGGGCATTCAGAGACCATGTGACACAGGGAGACAGTTTCTCTTTGTCCTATGAATCATCTCCCCTTCAGTTTTAGGTCTGGTCATGGGCAAGACACTCTGGTCTCAGAATTTCTATGCATGGCGTTCTGAGAGTGCCTGACTTTGATGGGAACATGCCTACCTCATGCTCAGGGACCACACCTGCCAGGGATATGCCTTCACGCTGTAGTGTCAAATGCTCTTTACTTCCAGTTTCTGACGTCTGCTACAGAATTTCTAGTCTGAGCTTTGTTAGTCCGTCTTGTTCCCAGTTGGCTGACAGACTCATCTCTTGTCTCTTCAGCATTGAGTAGATTTACGAACAGTGAAAATCTGGATTGGCTTCTTCCAGAAGCAAAGGAATTCTGTGTCATTTAGGGTCCAGTGCCTGTTAGATACCGTGTCTGATTGTGTCCCAGGGAAAACCTGACTTAGCTATTCCTGCCCTATTCTAGGTCCCCTGGCAGGTGGGAAGTGGAAGTCACTCTTCTGATGAGGAATCTTAGTACCGGGCATCTCACTGGGCTGCTGATGTATGCTTATGGGTCTAGCATGTGAATCCAGTTGCTGTCAACCCTGTGCAAGACGCTAAATCAGAATCACTTGGAAGCTCCAACCTTCATGGCTCTGGGCCCATGAAAAGTTTTTGGTGTGGAGTCTTGCAGGACCTCCCATGTATAACTCTGTCTTTTTGCCTGGGGTTTGTCCTGTATGGTTTCTTTCCTCCCATTCCTGGTACTGTGTTGACACATACTAAATGCACAATACATTTTTGTTAAGTTAATGAATAAATACATTAATCATACTAATTTATCCCCACCCCCACTTTTTTTTTCTCTCATTTCTTCCCACATACACAACCCCCCCTTGGGATTTTTACCCTAAAGCCTATCTCTGGCCCTTGCCCCACCTCAGCTTTAAAAGGTAGGAGAGGAAAAAGATTTAATGAACCAAGCCAGAGGAAAGGCTGAAACACTAATTCTGTATGAGTTCTGTTGTCCCATCACATAGAGCCTGGCTCCTAGTTCCTGATGAAGTTTCAGTAGGGCACCTCTTAGCTGAATGACTGTGAGTCTGGAGACCTGCCCCACTCAGTCCTGCGTATGGAAGTTGACCGGTTCCCTATGTAGATATTCCTCCCAAGGGAGAGTTAGACGTTTTCTTTCCTCTATACCACACAGGGGGTGCTGATGAGATAAGAAATATTGCACGTGAAAAAATGAAAATTCTATTTCTCTGTTTTAAAGAAGTAAACAGAAATAGAAGAGAAAGAAACACATAACCTGGAATTTGGGCAGGTTCCTGAGTTTTCCCAAGTATAACATAGCTCCAAACTCTCCCTGGCATTGCTGATACCTGGATTCTGACATTGGGATGGAAACATTAGATGGAGAGGTTAGAATGAGTGAAGACCAGTAGAAGTATGAGGTAGAAAACTGTAGGAAATGAGACTGAGTTGTAGACTAGAGAATGGGATCATGACGAGATAATGCAAGGCTTCAGCTAGGGAAACACCTGGATCAGATCTGTGTGTAAATAGATTTTTCCCCCCTTTGGTGGTTCTCTAGAGGATGGATTTGAGAAGAGTAAGATTAGAGGCAGGGAGATCAGTTGGAAGGTTGTTTTCTGTGTATGGGAAAAGGGATAAAGACCCGAACTAGAACTGGGGGAGAAAAGGTGGAGAGAATGAGACGGATTTTGAAATTTTTTTTAGAAGGTACCATGGACAGTTTTATAGCATTTGGGAGAAGGAACAGGCACTCTCAAGTTTCTGGTCTGATGACGGAGTGGATGGAAATGCCAGCAACTGAGATTGGACATGGTGAAGGAAATGCTGTGTGGGGCTGAGATGATGATTATAACTGAACATTCTGAGTAGCCCCTCCAGGTAAAAAATACCTAACTCACTGTTTTGATGCTCAGGGGAAAGTTTGGGACTGTAAATATAGATTTTAGAGTTATTAGTTATTAGTTAAAACAATCAGAATGAGTGGGTAAGAATGGAAGATAAGCGTCAAGGACAAACTCTGGAATGCCTCTATTTCATGGGTGGGTAGAAAAAGAGGTCCCTACACAGGAGAGGAAGGAGTCATAAGTCAGAGAGATATGAGGAAGGCCAAAGAATGTGCAATCACAGAAGCTAAGGTAATGTAAATTTTTAAGAAGAATGGCATTGTCACTGTGTCACTTCAGTAAAGAGGTATGATAAAGATTTCAATTTGGCAATTACAATTTCCCAGTGACTTTGGTAAGAGAAGTTTCAGTAGCGTAGCGACGGCTGCAGCCAGATTAAAATTAGTTTGAGAATGAGGGAGGTCCAGAAATGGAGCCCAGAGCCTTTGAAGATGTGAAAGACAACGGGAGGAAAGAGACAGGGTCATGGCCCGAGAGGGGTATGGAGCAACGTTTTAGTTTGCTGATTTTATAGGATGAGACGTGTTGAGCATGTCCACAGACTGAAAGGAAGGCTTGCTCGTAGAGGAAGAGCTTGAATATGACCAACGAAGCAAGGTCTTCAAGACATGGGAGAGGGTGGAGTCAAGGGCATCCTGGTAAGCCTTGAAGAAGAAGAGGGATACCTCATCCTTTGATACTGGAATGGATGAGCTTAAAGATATCTGTATAGGTGGAGATTGGGGGTAGAAAGCCGAGGACCATCAATCTTACTAGCTTCAATTTTCTTGAATCAAAACATCCAGCTGGAACTGAGTGCTGTGGCAGGATCAGGTTCTTTCTCTCCTCCTCTGTGCTCTCCATTCAAAGTCACCAACAATCACACATGAATGGCTCATTCCTGATTACAGAGCAGGGCCTCGTCCAGTGTCCTGCCTGAGCCCCATAGCTCCCTGAGAGTGAACAGGACAGGTTTGAATCTGCAGTAGTGTTGGGTAAACCTGGCTAAGCGAGGGGATCTGCACAAGGTCACAAAGGGAATGAGCTACAAGGGCTGGAACTGGAAGCTGCTCTCCCTGCCCCATCTCTCAGCCAGCCCACAGGCAGGAGGGCAGGAAACAGGCAGGATTTAGTGGGACCATCAGAAGAGCAGGTGCACTCTGCTGCTTCCAGGTCAGTCCTTGCCTGGCAGGTGCAGCCCAGGTGCAGATGTTTGCAAACGCAGCCAGGCCCCCTTCCAGCCTGGGGGAGGGGGGCAGCCTCTCACTCTCCATTGTTATGCTTGGCTCTTCTTGTAGCAGCAATCTTTGCTGTCTGTTCCTGAGAGCAAGGAGCCTTTGATTTCCGAGGAGCTGTGCGGTCCTTCCCGACTTTGATCTCTCACAAATCAGGTCTTCGAACACTCCCCAGAGAACATTTTACATTTTAAAGGCTCAGAGCTGACTGTCTCTTTTGCTCACCTGTGGAGCTGCTCTTCCCCCCCAGGCTCATCCTTCCAGCAAAACGGGCCCCTGGGCAGCCTGCCCAGGATAGAGTCAGTGAAAACAGGCTGCTCAAGAGGGCTCCTGAGCGAATGAATGAGCAAGAGGCAGCACAGATCAGAGGCGGACATGGTCCCCTCCCTCAGCTTGGGGCCGAGGGGAGCACCCACTGTTAAGGGCAAAAGAGTCAGAGTAACCGAAACTGGGTAACCTCGCTTTCCTGCACGAACAGCACAGGAAGCTCTTCAGAGCTCTTGTGACACTCCACGGGGAGGCTTCAAGGTCTCTGAGGGGTGTGCTGGGTGGGCAATGCCACCTCCCTTTTGCAGCTGGAGAAATGAAAACCTGGAGCAAGTCACCTGAGCAATTACAAACTGGGCAGATTCGAGATTATAACACACACCTTCAGACTCCTTACCTTGGATCCATTAACCATACCAAAGGCTCCTTAGGTAGAGCCAGAAGACCCCAAACAGGCTTGCCAGGGCAGGACCCGCCAGGGCAGAGAAAAGTGCCAACCTGACAGGGTTTCAGACCCCGTATTACTGAACGTGGGCATTCCGATCTTGGCTCTCACTGGTGTCAGCGGTTGGAATCTTGAACAGTGACACAGCCTTTCTGAATGGCTGCTGTACTAAAACCTGTCTGCCTTGTATCACAGGGAATATTGGATAAGGTAAATTATTTGAAATTGCTTTGTAAATTGTTAAGTGCTTCAAGCCAGTCAGTAGTTCTTTCTGTTCATTCTTATTTCTCCCTGGAGATTTCATCTGCGTAGGCCTGGGCTATATCAGGAGGCTCTCAAGTTAGGCAGGGAACAGAATCTGCTACCCCTTCGTTTTTTCTGGATAAGCATTGTTCTCCATTGTCCTGTATTTATCCTAAAGATGCTAGAGATGAATAGACCGACCAGTACCCGCCCCCCACACTGATATGACAAACCCATATCTCAAGGTCCCTAGGCCGGTGATCTTTCCACAATACACAGAAGTCGGAAACGTTCATCCATCCTCCGCCCCTGTCCAGCGCCCTCACCTAGTCCTTGTGGACTGAGAAAAACTCAGTGGGCATAAGCCAGCAATTTAGCTGGGCTTAGAAGAGCCCAGCAAACTGGTTAGTAAACAAAAGTGATTTTCCTTAATCGGGGCTGGTCACATGTGGGAGCTATAACTGTCCGAGTTCCACCTGCTGCTTTCTAATTCTCCTCACCCTACCACCCCACCCTCTAGGGACCTTGGCCTGGCCCTTCCCAATGCTCCATTCCCCACCTGTTGCTGTGATTTCTTTGGTGGTGGGCAGAGGAAGGGGCCTCCGAGAAACCAAACACTGGCCAGAGGCAGAGTGAGCCTCTCCACCTCCCCACACCTGGGAAAGCCGACTGCACGTGGGGAAGTCCTCCCTAACTGGAATTACCTGGGGCTCCTTTCCAGGTACCAACTTACAATCATAAGAAAGAGCCTTCTTCCCAGTACTATCCAAAGAAGGAAAAAACTGACTCACTGAGACCAAGTTCCAGCCTTGACATGTGTGGGGTCCCCGTACGTAGGGTTTTGCATTCATTGCCCTGGCTTTTCTGTCCAAGCAGTCTGATCTGCTTATTATTCTCGTACGCACACTACTGATTCCTGTCTCCTGTCTCTGCTGATGTTAGTCCCTTGCCTCAAATTCACTCTGATATTTATAAATCTTTTTCACTTAGCATTTCAAAAGGCTTTCATGTCTATGATCTCATCCAATTGGATCATATCATGAACCTCACAGACACCCCGGGGTTTTTTGTTATTACTATTATTTAAATTATTATTCCCTGTTTCGTTTGAGGAACTGAGGCCCCGAGCGGCTCAATGACTTGTTCAAAGTCACATCAGTAGTTACAGAAAGAGCTGGAATTAGAACAAGGACTTTGTGACTCCCCCTCCTGTGTCTCCTTCACTGCCCCACGCTGTGTCGCTTTCATCACTAAAACACCTACCTAGGAACCTTCAGGAGCTGCCCCTGCTCAGCCCCTGGGATCATTTTTACCTCAATTTTTCCTTGAGGAATCATCCCACCTCCTTAGCTCATGAGATTTTGGTGGGACTGACGTCATCCCTTGGCTCTGTGGGTGACCACATGATCAGAGCTGGCCAGTCTGAGCAGTGCGTCCTTCTGGCCACAGCCACTGGTTGAGAGGAACATGTGACCAAAGGCAGCATCGTGAAATGCAAACCCAGGTCTTCTGCCAGAGTTGTCTGGAAAGAAGCCCTTTCTGCTGAGATGTCTAAATCTATAGAATGGGAGCATGGAGTTGCAGGACCACCACTCGGAGATGCCTGCCTATAAGTGAAGACGACAAAGAGAAACGCAAAGTCAAGAGGGGACCCCAGGGAGGCAAATCCTGAAGACATGGCTCAGGTTGATGGAGTCCCCCATGCCTGAAGCCAGTTTGAGCCTGCTCCTGAAGCTGGTTTCAGTTGGTTTTTTGTCACCTGTATCATAATACAGAGCCTTGGCTAATACAACCCCCTCCACCACTATACTCTTTGTAAATCCTCCTCTTATTCCTTGCTTCTATGTTACCCTATATGGCCCAGTTCCTTGTCACCCTGGATCAAAATGTTAATGTTACATGCTTTAGTTTTCCCCTGCTCTATTGCAAGCAGTTTGAGGACAGGGACATTTTCTTCTTTTTTCTTTTTTGGGCAGTGAAAAGAGCATAGGGTTTGGAATCAGACCATCTGGTATGAATCTTGTCTCTACCACAATCTGAATGGTCTTGAATGGATAACCCTCTTTTGTGGAAATTAATTTTTAAAAAATCTGTAAGTTTTAAGTAAAACACTTAAAATAACAAACTTACCTTTCAGGCTTATTATGATTATCAAATGAGGTAATGTATATACAAGTCCTTTTCAGGGCTGGAAAGAAGTATTCAAAGTCATAAAAGGCAAGGACCTATATCCAAGATTGCTCTATCCAGCAAAGCTATCATTTAGAATGGAAGGGCAGATAAAGTGCTTCCCAGATAAGGTCAAGTTAAAGGAGTTCATCATCATCAAGCCTTTATTATATGAAATGTTAAAGGGACTTATCTAAGAAAAAGAAGATCAAAAATATAAACAGTAAAATGATGACAAACTCACAACTATCAACAACTGAACCTAAAAAAAAACCCCAAAATAAAAACAAACTAAGCAAACAATTGAAACAGGAACAAAATCACAGAAATGGAGATCACACAGAGGAGGGTTATCAGCAGGGGAGCGGGAGAAAGTGGGAAAAGATACAGGGAATAAGTAGCATAAGTGGTAGGTAGAAAATAGACCGGGGGAGGGTAAGAATAGTATAGGACATGTAGAAGCCAGGGAACTTATATGTACAACCCATGGACATGAACTAAAGGGGTAGGAACGCGGGTGGGAGGGGGTGTACAGGGCGGAGGGGAATAAAGAAGGGGAAATGGGACAATTGCAATAGCATAATCAATAAAATACATTTTTTAAAAAGAAACTCCTTTTCAAAATGAAAAATGCCATTCCAATAGAAGAGATGACTTAGAACAGTATCTAATGTGTAATATACACCATAAGAGTGCCTCTTAAGAATAATTGCTAGACTCAGCTTTTGCGTGTTGCCTCCATTGTTTGCACTGAGGCCATACATAAAGATGGTTTGAGCACCACCCCTAAGTGGAAGCTGGTGTGAGAGGGGAGTAGAGCTAGGAAGTGTCTACCATTTGAGGCCACAACTGCTCATCTAGTACCCTCCTTCACCCACCCCCAGTTTCAACCATTTACCAAGCCAAACAGAGAAGTGAGATCAGCTTAGGACAATGTGCCCTCTGGAAGACACCCATGCGTTTCAATGGCCTTCTTGCAGACCTTCTTTGGTGGCCACAAAGCTTTTGCGTGCACATTTGAGGGACTTTGAGTGGCTTTAGTTCCTTGTTGGTTCCAGCTGAGAAAGAACTCCTGAGTTGGAAACTGAGGTCAGTGTAGTTCAAAAGCAAGCTCCTGGTCTCCTCACCTTTTTTAGATTCCTGGCCACTCACCCGGGTGAACTTCACTCAGAGAATTTGAAAGTGCCCCAAGGAAATAGTTGTTTGCTAAATCACTTTTGTGTGGAGAATCAGAAATGGACTTCTTAGCGTCATGTCATGAACTTCCTTCTTTCTTTCTCTCTTTGCTAATGATTTTGAGCACTTATCTGGGCTAGATACTGTGCTAGAGCTCACGACATGCATTATATCATTTAATCTGAACTTGTCTCTCTGCAGGAGGCTCTACAAATTCTCCATTATAAAGAGGGTTAAATAACTCACAGAGGGTCTCATTGTTAGTAAATGGGAAAGTTGGGTCTTAAAGCCAGGCTTATTTTATTCTACTGTTTGATCTCTTCCTAGCTACCACTCCCCTGCCTCCTTACTAACAACTGGCACTTCGTTAAATTATGTACAATACTACATATATGTACATACTTATTATATAACACCATAAATTCATCAAAGTTAGGGGCTGAGCACTATTTTCCTCTGCATGTGTACTAGTGAGAACCACAGGAGAAAATGCCACACAATGGTAGGTAGGTGGAGATGAAAAGAAGTGTACTAAAGGGTCTCTGGTCTCAAGGACTTGACAAAGCATAAATATGTGAAAAACTGAAAATTGTAATAAGAAAGTTCATAATACAGTCATGGTTATTGAGAAATGAATGGTAAACCCTTGCAGTGTTAATTCTATAAACCAAAGTTAATTTTAGACCATAATAAGGAATGGAAATCATTTAGCTGAGCAAAAGGAGCTGTAGCCTGGGAGACACAGATTTAGGTAGCAACCTAAATTGAGTTCCACACAAAGGGAAGTTCCTGCCCAGGTTCCCAATTAGGTCCGTTATATGTAAATGAGGTATCCAAATGGTGCAGTTCTGATTGGTCAGTCTAGATGCAAAAGAGGATACAATTTGTCTACTTCTGATTGGATGGGGCAGGTCTCAGTTCATTGTAGAAAAATAAAACCAGGGCTTGTCTGCAGGGGCTGACTCAGAGGTGTAAACTAGTAGGGCACAGCGCAGGGGAAGCTGAGTTCAATCTGAGGTTCTTCCCATTGTACAGAATACATGAGGAGCCCTTGTCAGCAAATGACTGCTAGACTCTTATTATTCATAAATTCTGGGCCCTTGGTTGACCATCTCAGCAGATGAATCTTTCTCCCCAGGACCCACAATTCTCACACGGAGAGATAGATGTCTGTGGGCTGGTTCACACTAGGATATGGCTGTCTGAGTTCTTTAGTCTTGACTCCCTATTTCACTCCTTCTTTTCAGGCTGGAAGGGAGTCCCTGGGACGCAGTGGCCTCCGGAGCCTGTCCTGGGTGCCCTTGGTGGGGGTGGTGGGGGTGGTGGGGGGCAGGAGATCCACCAGTTGATGATGATTGATGACCATTCCCAGATTACTCTCAGCCAGTGTGTGGCCCGAGCTTCCTCAATTTTCAGTTACGTAGCTTCCCCCTTTCTTCAGTTTCTCACAGGGAAAGCCAGCGCTTGTTGCCTCTAAGAAATGTTTTGCCAGCTCCCACCCTTTTGGAGGCCTTCCTGTGGAATATGGAGGCCAAGGTCAGAGAGGAAGTAGTTCTTCCTCCACTTAAGCGTGACTGCCCTGTTCCCTCCCACTTCCCCCTCTCCAAGCTCCAGTCAAGGTCACCTCTAGTAGTCTTGGCTTCATCCTACCTGGGACATCCTACCTGGGACAGGCCTCAGGCTCCCAGGTGTCATAAAGACTATTTTATTGGCCTAATGAAACTACTTCTTACTCACTCCCCTCCCTCCTCAGACTATCTCTGATCTCGCAGTCTCCACAGCTGAGAACCTCCCGGGAGGCACTGCTAACATGCCCAGAGGTAAATCAGTTTTACCTCCCTCAGATAAGGAGTGATTGGGAAAGAATAACTTAGCTGCCTGTGTTCCTAGAACTTTCTGGGAAGTGGGCAAGTTGCCTGACCTGATGGGTGATGGTGGCCACACTGTGATGTTGCCCTTTTCCTAAGAGAACTATCCCAACTGCTCCTTAAACTCCCCTAAACTCACCATCTCTCTGTGAAAGCCTAAATGTGTTATATGCTATTCTGTTGATTCAGGATCCAGTCCCAGGCCTAACTGTAAAGCAGGACGAGTCTCCTTGACTGCCTCCTTGCCTCCCTGTTCTGATCCCCGCAGACCCCCATTCCACACACTCAGTGAGCCAGGCACCACACAACAGTCACCGTCTGCTCTGCAGTGAGCCTCCCAGCCGCTTAGAGAAAACACACTTTCAGAAAGCTGGGAATTTCCCCAGGACTCTAGTTTACTTTCCCTCTAACTAACATTTTGTTTCTTCTTCTTTTCTTTCCTTCACTTTGGGGGAAGTGTGTGTGTGTGTGTGTGTGTGTGTGTGTGGGAGAGAGAGAGAGAGAGAGAGAGAGAGAGAGCACAAGCAGGCTAGAGGGAAGGGGATAACAGTGGCTTCATTACCTTACAGGTGAGTCCAAGTAATCCCACATGGAAATGCTACCTTGTATGTTGAAGATTCCTTATTGAGTGTTCATCTTCCTCTTCTAGACTTCTGCCAGCAGCCAGAGGAAGGCTGCCCTTCCAACCTGGAGCTCCTTTCCTTCCTCTGTCTGAATTTTAGGGGTAGAGCTTGGCCAACCTCTGCACAGGGGGCTGGAACAGAGGACTGATCAGTCCCTGTGTGTCCCTGAAAGGTCCCTTCTTTTCTGCCTCCCTTATGGCTTCAGTGCTCCCTCAGTACCCTCTGCCCTCAACCCCAGGACTAATCCTGATGGGGCTTTCACAGGCCCCACTGGCTCCTAGAGGGCAAAGACAAACCTGGTGCTGCCAGGAAGCGGTTTTCTACCTCTTGGGTCTGCTCCCCGAAGGGCATTTAGGGGTCTGGGTTCTCACACTGGGCTACACGATAACACAGCTTAACCGCATTCCATTCTATTAAACTCAGGATTGCATTGGGTCTATGTAATGACGCACAGTATAAGACAAGAACCTAACTTAGAGCTTTTGGTTTTCTCCTTTGAAAACTGTGAACTAGATCAGAGGCTGTTTTCAGATTCCTTTGCATTTGGGAATTGCTGGAGAGCTGCTGAAAAGCCACTTCACATCCCACGGAGTGGGGATTCTGTTGCCATAGTTTTGTAGCAAGACCAGGCATCAGCATGTTAAACTGGCCTCTAGACCACCGCGTTGCAGATCACCCAGACAACATCTTTCGAGAGACCCTGGGTGAGGGGATCTCCAAGCCGAATGACTGTGAATCGATGTACAGGAGCCCCTCCCATGACCACCAGGACAGAGACTCCTTAGAGAGCAGGGGCCCAACTGTTAGCCCCCCAGGAAAAGGGGGTTCCAGTTTCATTAGGCACTTTCCCTCAAAGGGAGAGTCAACGTGCAGGACAACCTTCATGCATACAGGGTTGGTGGCTGCTGGCAGGGGCAAAATCCCGAGTGCTGGTGGCCAGTTCCTTCTCCCAAAAACTTTTACGGATTAATCCTTTTGAGTTCTGAAGGCTTCAAGAATTCTCATTTTACAATTCAAATCCTGGGATAGATTATCACGCAACATAACTGGACAGCTATGACAGAAGCCAAAAGGTGGGGCGCTTGGGGGCGGAAATATTAGCAATAACTACTCTGTGCAAAGCCTGCAGGGCCCTGAGGAGGCCCAGGTTTTGGTCTCCAAAACCATGGGGACGAGACCTGTGGAGCAAAGGAGTCAATCAAGCCAGTCAAGGGCAGAGGCAGGGGCTGTGGCTGGAGGTGGCAGCGTCAGGTTTCCAAATTAGAGTCTTACCCCTCGCAGTGTGGTTCTGGGGCAGAAGAGCCTTTTCAAGGAGTGTGGTTACTGTTGGACTGTCCTGAAGGTTCTCCCTCCTTTGTTCCCGTTCACCATTGCCATGTACCCATCCTGCAAAAAAATCTTCTCCAGGCATGCCCCCACCTCTCACTCCCATTCCCCTGACCACACACCCGCTGGCTTGCTCTTGTGCTCCGTGCTTCCTGCAGTGCCTTTGCACTGGTTCGAATGGCCCATGTTTGTTGCTCTGAGAGGCACTTCCGTGGTCCACCCTGTATGTTTGTCTTACCTCTCCAACCAGACAGCAAGGTCTTTTAGGGCATCTATTCCTTCTCTTTGTTTCTTTCTATAGTGCTCAGTATAATGCTCAGGAAAGATGCTTTCTATTTGTTTGTCTGCTGACCAACAGGTACCTACTTCTACCTAGCAGACCATTTACCTGATGGCAGGTAAATAAGTAGATTTTTCTGGGAGGGAGGGAGGATGAAAGGAAATGACATGCGAGCAGAGGCTGCATGTCCTCCCACTTTGCTCCAGAAGGCACCATCTCATCGGTCACTCTCTAGACACATTCTGCCTTGCCTGGGGGACACTCCCTGGAATATGACCACCAAGTTCACAGACTGGCCAATCAAAGGGAGTTTCTTCCTTGGTCTCCTAGAATTGGGAGTAGGATAGACTGAGCTGGGAGACAAGACAATCTCACTCTCCTTTAGAGGGCATACTATTTACCCTAGTGGTTTAGAGCTGGGCCTTGAAACCAGGCAGATGTGAATACCAACTTTGCCTCAACCCGTGGCCAGCTGTCTTCCTTTTCATGGCTCTCTTCATCTCCATAAGCCTCAGTTTTCTCAGCTGGAAAATAGGGAAAAACATGGAGATCTCATAGGTCTGTGAGGAGTGGGAATGAATGAATAATGTCATTGAAATGCTTTGTGCAGTGACTAGCAGAGAGTGGACACTCCAAAGTGTGAGCCATTGAGGGGCACTAATAGGCCTTTCTACTTTAGCAAAGTCCAAAGCGCTTTGGCTGCTGCCTTCTCTATTATCCTGCCAACGCCCCCTTGACTGCCTAACTTTTCCCTCCATCTGTGAGTGGACATAATCAGAAGAGCGAGAGAGAGAGCGAGAGAGAGAGAGAGAGAGAGAGAGAGCGAGAGAGAGAGAGAGAGAGAGAGAGAGAGAGAGAGAGGAGCCCTTGTCTCTTCCTGAAGGGGCTCTGACTCCAAGAGCTTCTCACTCCTTTTTCTTACCAATGCAGCCCGCCAGCCCCAGGAAAGAGGCAACCTCCCCTTCCCTTCCTCTGGCCACCTCATCCAATGGCAGCCTCCTGGGCTCAGGGCCACCTCCCCCCAGGCATCCCATCCTCTGCTCTGCCAAACCAAGTTAAAACTGGTGAACTCAGCTTTAATCAAAAATCCCCTATCAGGACAGTACAAAGAGATTCTCTTTAATGCAAACCTCCAAATGCAAATACATGAGCGGATGTACAGTCTTCTTATCTCCTGCTTTTCTTTCCTGGCTGAAGCAGACTCCTCTAGTGAGACCTTGGGGTCCCGGTAAAGAGGCTTCGTTGCAATTGTATGTTACGCATTTGTGCCAAGGGACTCCTTTGTGCATTGGTAAGTGCCCTTAAAGCAGATTTTATAAATATTTTAAGCAGCATTTTCTATTAGATTCCATCTTATAGGAACTTCTGCTGCTCTCTGGGTAGCCAGTTTTTCAAGGGTACACTTCCTTTTAGTTGAAATCATGGTCTCACGGAAGAGCCTCCGCCTCTGAAGTACCAGCTAAACAGTATGGTTGACCCAGGAGCCTGAATTAAATTGCTCTGTGTTCTATTGATGGGAAAGATCCAGGGAACAAAATGGCCCTAGGGAAACTGTGTTTCCTTGTAGTGTTTGGTCAGTGGAGATGTTCGTCTGGGAGGTAGCTGGGTGTTGAAAGCTACAGGAGAAGGAATTTTGGGGGCTGTTTCATTACAGGTGTGAGGAAGTAAGCTTATCGGGCCTCAAGTCTTTATCGGAATGAATCTTCCGCAAGCAGGGGACACTGACCTTCTGGCTGGAGAGTTTTCCTGAAGGGGCAGGAAAGCTCAAGGACAAGTGACACAGAAGGAGCCCAGGCATCGGCTGGGAAGGTTTGCTTTCACTTTCCCAGAGGCCCTAGCCCCAGTATGACGAAAGGCCTCAGGGGTTAGCAAGGACATCAGTATATGCCAAAAAAGGCAAATGAGGATAAAAAGCTGAAGTCTGTCATGCAAGGCCTCCCTCTCTTCTTGCCTCCCGCCAGTCCATTCCCATCAGCTACGGAGGGCTTTCTAAGGGTTCCTGCACCCTACTGTCTCTTGACTCCAGCCTCCTTTATGATTAACTCCTGTTCGTCCTTCAAATCTCAGTACAGGATTCACGTTATTCCAGAAGCCTTCATTGATGCCTCCCATGCCCTCTCTTGCTGAGCTTTTGGTTTTCCCTGTGCGTGCAAGATGGCTAAGGCCTTTTACGTGTCTGCCTTCCCATGGGGACTACCAGGTAGCTCCTCACGGCAGGACTTCGTTTTGAAGGGATCTGTTCCTAACACCCACTACCCAACATTCAGTGGTTCAGAAGAAACCGAACAGCTGCCATTAAACCTGTCGTTCGGGCATGGGAAAGAGCCCCAAGTGGTCACCGGGCAACAGAGGAAGGGACCTGGCTGAGGAAGGGACCCAGTAGTGCCCAGCAGCTCTGGGTCCTGCTCTTTGGAATATCCCTGCTGTCCAGAATCTTTCAAAGCCAAAACAGAGAAGGGCACTCAGAAGAATATTCTTTCTGGGGGGCTACAGAAAACTTAGCAGCTCACTTCCTACTAGCATAAGTTTGGGGCCTGGGTATTGCCTTCTGTGTAAAGCAGCCAGTAATATATCTTTAAAAAACGAGGCTGACTTCTAATCCATTTGTGCACAGTAAACTCCAAACGATCTTGTGTAGCCACAGTCCTTGAGTCTGAGAATTCCTAGCCCCCATCTGGCCTTTGGGTTCTGTCCATCACCCTGGCCTTCAGTTCAATGACTTCTGCCTTGAGGCAATTCGAAACAATAGCTTGGCGGGGAGATACCACCCATAATCTGATTTTTCCCAGCCGGCATCTTCACAATAAACATGAGTGTCTCCTTTGTCTAAGGGAGAATGCTGAACAGGAGGTGCTGGGAGAGGCCTGGGGATCCAGATTATAGTTTGGCTCAATCTTATCTCCTGCTCAATCTCCTGCCTCTGCCTCTGCTCCCACTGACTTTATCGAAAAGTAAAGAATTCTGCTTTTTCAACCCTGAAAGGCTTCAAGTTATGGGACTCAATCAAGTTAGATCTCAGAGTATAGACAGACAGACAGAAAGTACCTCTCTTGACCAAACTGTCTTTTTTTTTGCCTCTCTGTTTTCAGATAGGTCACCTTTAGTCTGAGCTGGTCTCATTCATGTATAAGCTAATAGAAGGCTGCAAGAAATAAGAGATGGCAACATTCTGAATTTCCAGCATTTCCCCAGATACTGCAGTCTCTGTAAGCACAGGGCAGGTGACACGCTGACTGCTTACCACCATCTAACAAGAGTCACCAACTTCCCCACGAGGAGGGCTGGGGCCCTCCCTGCTTCCCTGCTTCCCAGCTCTCCAGCTCCCCCGCGCTGTTGAGCTGGACTGCAGGGCCTGTTTCCTGCTGCTCGCCAGTCTCGGTACAGAGTCTCTGTTATCTGGAATTAGGACAGCAGGTGGTCATACGGAGGAAGATAGGTTCCCTGGACAATAGTCATTCTGTTTTGTTTCACTAGAAAAAAAGGAATTAAAAAGGGAACATTGTTCCTGTGATATTTAAAAACATTTGTGTTATACTGCAGTGATTACCTTTATGATTCTGGTCCTCTGTTTTGTAGTTCCTTATGAACGATGATGAAATGAATGCATTTCCTTTTCTTTCTTTTCCCTCCCTTTCTCCACTGTTACCTGCTATTAGTTCTCAGTATTATCTTTTTTAAATATCTGCCTTTGTACTATTGAATATCTTTTGACCCCCAGCTATTGTAGAAACTTTAACTGCCTCTTTCAATCAACAAAATTAGTTTGCCTCCCATTTTCTTTTATTCCTCCCCTTTCTAATTGTGTTAATGGATCCATTTTTGCATGGCCACAGCAATAATATTTTCATTCCGGTTTGTCACTGTAATTCCCATCTTTGATTTTTTCTTGATTACATAGGTAAATGTATTTAATTCTCACAGCACATCGTTTTACTGTAGTGTCCTAAGTTATCTCTCGCTTGGCCGAAGTTCATTTCTCGTAGTTTTCTAAGGGAGGATTCATTTGCTTGCTCTAGCTAGGTTTTCTGTGGCCAAACATAGTTTAGCTGGATATAAAACTTTTGAGTCACATTTTCTTTTTTGTGTATCATGTAAGTGCTCTCTATTACCTCCTAGCATTTACTGTGGCTGAAGAAATGTGGAGTTATTCTTAATTTTACCCGCTTAAAAGTGACTTGATCTTTTTGTTTTGCTGACTAAAGGAGTCTTAATCTTTAAGTACAGAACTTTACTGGAATGACTCAGTGTTGATTATCCTTGATCAACTTTCTCTGGCAACCATTGGTGTTCATTGATATATAGATTTAAGGTGTTTTTTTTTTTTTAATTTAGGAAATTGTTAGCCGTATTATATCTTTAACCAGTTTCTTGTTTTTTGGTTTTCTTCTGTGGGTCTGCGATCATGTAAATTATTGGATTTCTTTTCTCTTAGGTATATATTGTTGTTTTCTTTATTTCTTCTTGTCTTTTATTTCCATCCATTTTGTTGATTTTTTTTTGTCCTTAAATAGTTTTCCACAGTCTAGATAGTGTTTGATGCTTTTCCAATTTTATTTTTATTGTTATGATAGTTTGGTTTTATTTAATTTTTCCTTTTGTTATGCTAACCGTGCATAAAAGCCAATGTCTGACCATTTTTAAGTACAAAAATTTCATATATTTCAATGTAACACTTTTCCCTGAATTCAGCTAGTGCATATTTTATTTGCTCCTATTGCCATACCACGTTTCCTCCCTGAGTTCTTACATTTTCCCTTTGTAATCTTGCTTCACAGAGGCAATTGCTTCAGTGAATTATTTTTAATTCCTGGGGAAATGCTGATTCACAACTTTCATCTGTTTCATATCAACAACTTTTTAGTAAAGATTGTTTATTTCTTATCAAATTTTGCTGCTATTATTCTTAGATAATTTTGCTTTAATACTTGGTAAGTTCTTGTTTATTTTTTGTCTTTGAATAAGTTTAATTTCCCTAAAGGCAGCATTAGGTCACTGTGAGTGGAGTGGATAGGGGAGCTGCAAATCACCCAGACTAGCTCTTTTTCATGACCCAAAGTCTCCCCGGCTGTTGGCTGCCGCAGGGACAGATCACTCCCTTGCTGGTGTGGAGTCTTCCCCAATACCCTCTGCATCTAAACCAATCATGTACGGAAGAGCTTCTGCTGCCAGATCTGTTTACCTTAGAGTCCATACTAATTGTTGCAGATTATAGATACATTTTGCATTTCAGTGTGCACACTTTACTTCTCATAGTGGACTTTTTTGCTGGTGCTTTCTGAAATGTGCCACTACCAAGCCCTCCCCTCTTTCTCTGTATTTCTTTTCTTTACTTCTGCCTTCTGCTTGATTTAACCTGTTTTTACCAAGCTTCACACATACTTCACAACATGCATATTCTATCTTGGAGGATAGTAACAATGGACAGAGTCTGAGACTATGAACTCTACATTCAAACCTCATTTTAATTCTAGTTCTTAATTCGTTATCTCTGTGACCTCACGCAGGTTACTCAGCTTCTTGTGGCTCAATAACCTCTTTGGAAAACTCGGTATAATAGTTGCATCTACCATTTAGTGCGGGGTTAAATGACTTAATGTAATTAAAGTTTTTAAAAGAGAATTTGGTACATAGTAATTGTTTTAGAAATGTTAGCTATTACTATTGTTATTGTTTTTTTCATCAAAAATGTCATTGGTTGGATTTACACATTTTCCTTTTGCTACTTTTGCATGTTTATTGATATTTAGAGGGGGGGAGGAGAGAGAAACATTGATGTGAGAGAGAAACATCCGTCAGTTGCCTCCCATACGCACCGTGACCACAGCGGGGACGAAACCCGCAACCCAGGCGTGTGCCCCGATCGGAAATCAAACCTGCAACCTTTTTGTGCACGGGAAGATGCCCCAACCAACTGAGCCATCAGGCCAGGGCTTCTTCTGTTATGTTTGGATGATGTTTTCTAGAAAGAAGAAGAAAGTGCTGACTTAACCAGCCATCTTCACACCAGTATAATTACCCTTCCCTTGTATGCTGCTTATTTCCCTCAGTGGCTATTGATCCTCCGTTGTCCATTTAACTTTAAGGGTGAAAAAGAAAAATTCACTTGATTAATATAGATGGCTCCCATGGGGTAGCTACTTCTGCCTTTCCTGGCCTTTGTCCATCCTGAGACTCCTGACTACCTGTCTGGAGTATGACAGAGCATGTCATCCTGTGGGCTTCCCTTCAGGGTGTATTGTGAGCTGTGGAAGTCTGGGTTCGAACCATTCCTCTCAGAAACTTGAATCCCTTCTCCGACCAATGCCAAAACAAGGAGGGCCCTATTCTCGGGCGTCAGCTTCCACTCTGGGAACTCTAGGCCCTTCTAGGCAGATTGGCTTGATTTCTTTGGAGAGTATTTCCTGTATTCCACCATTCAACCTGGAGATAATCGGCGCGGTGCTGGTGGGGGTGGAGGAGGCCAACAGTGCAGCCATTCACAGGCTTTTTGCCAATCAGCTCCCAGGCAGGGTGAACCACAGGCTCTGTGTTAGTGGGAGGGGGACCATCAGTCTGCAGGCTTCCCTTTAGGGAGCAGGCAATAGGGCAAGAGGTATGGACAGGAGCCTTTCAAAGTCAGCAGGGCCCGAAAGTGGGAGTGGGAAGAGCCGCAGAGCCAGAGACTGTTCAGATCACGGCGGAGGAGAACGGGAAAGGGCCTATGCTGGGGACCTGAGATTCTCACTTAGGTACCAGCTGTGAGGCAAGGTTGAGAAAGGGAAGGGAGGGCAGGAGGTCAGAATATAAACAATTGGAACGAAGCTGAAAGCAGTATGTGTGGTGGTTCGAGAAAGTGGCTATAAATGTTGTAAAAGTGTCAGAAGCTCATTTTTTATTTTTATGGGGCACTGGCTGTCTCTGATGTGGGGAGGAATCCGAGGCAGATCTAAGCGTTAAAACAGCCAGGAGACTGAATACTTGTATATCTACTTCTCTTCACATGTGGGCAAGACCATCCTTCTTTCCCTCTGAAACGGTGTTGGTCACAGAGAGGTTTCTGTACATGCTGGTTGAATGGGGGGATGGTTAAATGTCTACCACATCCTTTATTAACGTACCCAAATGCAAGGCACATTCTCACCTTGCATCTGGTTCAGGTCTTCCAGTAAGTGAGAAGCCAACAGAGTAAGATAAGAACCGGTCCCTGGAGAATTGGAGTTGGCAGTCAAGGTTCAGATCCTCGCTGTTTGGAAATTCACAGAGGGCTTTACAAGCAAGCATCTCTGCCCCCAGAAGCAAACTCTGGGAAGTGTGTATTTTTCTTGAATGGTGCAAAGTCAGCCCGGACTCCAGTAATGCAACTGGATCAGAAAGATTAGCCCATCATCTGTTTCATCATTATTGGCATTTGTAGGAAGGAAAAATATAATAAAGCCAGGCAAGACATTTGAAATGTAAAAATCAGTCATTCATTCTCCCTTTTTCACTGGAAGGGAGGGTCCATTGTTTCCACACTCCCTATCTATTGCTTACACGCTCATAATAAAAATGTAAACTTACGTGAGAGGTAACTGGTGAGCTTTAGATTTCTGCTTTTAGATTCAGTGTTTTCCAAAATATTTTGTGCAATACAAATGCCAGGAAGTACTTTATAAAATGTAAGGTTTTGTAGTCTCATAAATTTGGGGTATACTGCTTTATTTTCCTCTTAGAAATTAATAAAACATTAATATGTTAAAGAATCTAAGTTTTACAATATGAAAGTTTATGTAATTTGTTTACATAAGAGTTTATTAAACATGGGCTATATTTTTTCTGTATAATTCTTGGCATTCTGTGGATTGCACATGGGGAAGGCTTTTTTACTCTACTGTCCATGGCCAAGGTCAAAGTACCCATTTGGATGGTACCAAGCACCACAGCTGGACTCTGTGGGCCAGGATTCCTGGGCTCCCTGCCTAATTCTGGGAGAAGCTTTTCTGGTGCCCCTGAAGACAGCTTGCTCCAGAAAATCCATTCTCCTGAAAACTCAGCCCAGTGGCTGTTTATCTTGAAACTAATATGCCTGTAACTGTTCCCCTCCCCCTTGGCATTCTTAAGAAGGTGGAGTTTTTAGCATTTTCTCTGTATAATATCATGTCATCTGCAAACAGAGACAGTTTCACTTCCTTTCTGATTTGGATACTTTTTATTTCTTTTTCTTGCCTAATTGCTCTAGCGTGGACTTGCAGTGCTATGTTAAATAAAACTGGTGAGAATGGGCATCTTTGTTCTTCTTCTTCTTTTTTTTTAATAGACTTTTTTTTTCAACAGCAGTTTTAGGTTCACAGAGGAACTGAGAGAAAGGTACAGGGACGTTCCCAGAGATATTCCCTACTCCCTCACATGCACAGCCTCTTCCCTTCTTCACACCCCCCACCGGAGCGGTACATTTGTTACAAATGGTGAATCTACGCTGGCAAAGTATCATCCAAAGCCCCAGTTTACATCAGAACTCACTCCTGGTGGTGTATGTTCTATGGGTTTGAACAAATGTATATGCACGTGTGCCCATCACTATGGTAATGTACAGAAGAGTTTCACTGCCCTAAACATTCTCTGTGTTCCTCCTATTCCTTCCCCCTCCCTCCTAACTGCTGGTAACTACTTATATTTCTACTTCACTGTCATCTTCTAAGTCATGGGAGTCGCTGTGGGCTGCGAGAGAGGAACCGATATAATTAGATATACTCCTTGAAGGCAGGCAATGTCTTTTCTTCTGCGTTACGTTTTGTGACTGGTCAGGCATGGCAGGCTAGGCCCTCAGTGACTATTGACTGGCAGACTGAGCCTATGTTACAGATGTTTTCTCGGGGCCAGTCTTTTCATCTGCAAAAACAGAGTTTGTAGACTGAATTCTCCCTGCGTATATCAGAGGTCCTCTTCCCCTTTGTTCACAGTCATATAGACAGATGCCCCAGAGACCTGCTCATCCACCATTATCTCACCGGGGCTCCAGTGCCGCCTTTTCACCATTTCCAGACTCTGCAGTGACACCGGTGAGAACAAAAAAAGAGAGGCCAGGCCGGGCTGGACTGGCTGTTCCAGCTCCACCTCTTTCTGCCTTGCCTTTTGTGCTCCACAGGCTGATGAGAGCCACTGACCTTCAACAAGCTGAGCAAATTATATTCTGCTAATGAGCTTAATTACCTAGTTCTCTATTTAAGATAAACTTAAAAATTTTGTAAAGGCCTTGAAAACCCTGTGTTGCGCTTGCAAGTACTTGTGGCAAAATGCTGGCACTGCTCCCACTCCACGCAACCCAGCAGCTGTGACTGCATGGAAAACGGGGCTGGTGCTCATCTGCCTCTTCACACCTGGGGCTTTAGTGGGACTCCACAGGGAGTGGGCAGGGTGGCAATTATTATCCTCCTTTTACAAATGAGAAACTGAGGCCTATGAGGGTGAGTCCCTTCGGCCTCTTCCAGTGCTGGTCCGGTTCCCTTTGGTTGCATGATGCTCTCCTTACCTGCACTACAGGAAACATGGAAGCACTTCCCTCAGGAACCTTTCAAAGTCTGCATTTACTGTAAGAGGCTGACGGAACGACAACATGTCATTGGAAGCATTGACTGTTTTTTCCAGTTCTGCGTAGGAGAAACTAAGGCTCAGAGAAATTCGTGGGTCCCTCAGGAAAGTGGCAGCTCCAAGGGTCCCATCCTCCACACATACTATCTGCTGGGTGACTATCTTCTCCAGCCTTAAAAGCTGCTCCATCAATCAAGCTCCATTTCTTTAACAACTAGTCCTCATCCTGTTCAGGCTGGGCTTTGGAGAGGTGCGTGTGTGACTTGTATTTGCATGCGAATCACCTGGAGAGCTTCCTCCCTCCCTCCCTCCCTCTCTCTCTCCCTTCCTTCCTTCCTTCCTTCCTTCCTTCCTTCCTAATGCTGGTCATTGCCCACCAAATTAATATACTCATCAGTGAGTTGTAACTTGGCAGTTTGAAAAACATGGAGGTCAAAGGCAAGCTTGGCTTTTTCTTATTTTTCAGTCCATCTTTCTTCTTCCGTCTCCTATTGCTGGGTACATGCAATATTCAATAAATGTTTGTTTTAAAAATGGATATTCATTTCCCGTCAAGAGCAAAATTTGGGAACATAAAACATTGACCGGGGAATTATTGTGGCAGCCCATGCAAATGCTAATAATTATTTAAGGTCAAGTTAAAACACAGAAGAGCAAGCTACTGGGTCTTCGATCAGGACCATCTGGGGAAGGATGATTTCAGCAAAAGCCCCAAGCATTTTCACATTGAGACTCTATATTTACTAAAGCTGCCGTCTTTGACCAAACAGCCTTGGTCAGAGAGCCACAGAGAGAGTTTGGGAAATGTCCACGGCTGTCATACCAAAATCAAAAAGTGTTAAGTTTAAAGCCAGTGGGGTTTCTTGTAAGGAGTGTTGGGAGGCCCGTCTGGGGGCTAAATGTCTTCATTTTTGTTCTCTCTCTTTTTCCTCTCTTGTTCTCCCTGCTTTTCTGCATCTTCTTATTTTCCCCAGTGTATTTCATGTGCCCACACCTCTCTTCCCAATCTCTGCATCTAAACATTTATAAATCTATAAAAGCTAAGAAATGCAAAAGATTAAGAAGCACCATACTACAAGAAGAAGCATGAGCTTAATTTTTAATAAAAGGGTAGTGTGCAGGTTTGATAATCAACCATTCAAACAAGAAGCATAGTATGTTGCTCAGGCTGGAGCAAAGTGGGCAAGAAGGAGGGAAATTACCACCTTCCTTCCACTATATTGAACAATTTACATGGTCAGAGGCTACCAAGGAGCTGATTCTAGGAACTGAGCCAAGTCCAGTCAATTAAGAGGAGTCGGGGAGTGTTTAAGATCTAGTAAAACCATCTATCATTAGAACTGAAGCACTCAACAGAGGATAGCCCCGAGTCTCATCACAAATTTTTCTTGACGTTGGAAAAATTGGCTTAAGGGAATTAAAAAAAAAGGTTTCTGAGGTTCTTGACTGGAATTTTAATACATATCTTGCAGCTTGATTACAGCTAGAAAGAAGGAAGTAACTCAAATAAATCCACATTTTCAGCTGTTCCACACAACCATAAAGAATAAACTGCCAGGGAACTTGTTATAGGTTTCAGAATTGGGAAATGGGCTCATAGAGATTGCAACCCACAGAAAGATCTTGCCTGAAATGGCTAAGGGCTATTTTGATGCCATTATCTTCAGTTTTTGGTTGTACCTCCTTATACCTCAGACCCCTTTTATGAAAGAAAAATTAAGAGGCCCCTGCTACATGTCCTGACTTTTGATGCCATGAGACATCATTATATAACCTTGTGAAAGTGAGTTGGCCTCTCTCAGCCTGCATTGCCGTCCCTAGGAAACATCAAATGTGTCAAAGCACAGGGGGATCTTCCAGTGCAGATCCAAAGTATATGTGTACATGAGTTCATCTAACACTGGTTTCAGGGGAGAAAATTCTACACAACTTCTGAGCTAATACTTGAACTGGTGATACTAGTAATGGTAATGACATTTTATTCATTACTTATTCATACTCTACCAACCAAAATTATTCTTGGTAGTGGGATGAAGGAATTGTGGATAAAAGAATTCCACTGATTACAAAGGCAAACCCTAGCTCTGTTCCTGCCTGCTCTGCTAGACCTGTGCTTGGTGGGGAGAAGAGGGGAGGTGACAGGTATGGACAGTAAAGCTTGGCCTTGGTATTGGAGACAAATATTAAAACTTGATTTGGCCTCCTGTGCCTTGTTCTTCATCACGTCATCAATCCACGTGACCCTCTCCTCTACTCCAAGAAGACCAGCATTGTCACTGTCTGCCACATCTCAGGGGCATCTCAAAGATCTTTGCCCTCCTGCTCTCTTCCTACCTAGGGGAGGAGTCTTGACAAGTCTAGGAGAGGCCCAAGGACATTATTAGTGGTGCTTTTAAATCCATGCCATGTATTATCTCTTGGAATTCTCTCTTCCTCTTTTCTCTCTCTCTCTGCTTCTCTCTTCTCTCCCACTGTCTCCTCTCTATCTCTGTCTCTGTTCTCTGCTCGCGCTCTCTCTCTCTCTCTCTTATATATATATTTCTTTGTTAAAGACTAACTTGAGGCTGTATCCTGCCTGGGAAGACTTAGGATGGATGACTGTGTAGCTTTTGCTTCTTCGTCCTCCAATGAGAAAATTTCTCCCCTTCATGCCCACTTCCTTCCTTTTGGTTTACCTGTGCATGCTGCCGAGTGTTAAGCTCTTGAGGGCCATGACTTGGATGTGGTACTAGTGTGGAGGGACTGGGGTCTGCATGTAACAGCAAAAAAAGACAGCTCCATGTGACCTCCCCTGTGTCCCCATAAGGCTACCTGAGGTTTGGGACAAAAGACCTGTAGTCAGAAACAAAGTCACTGAACATAGCTCAGATTGTGGTCTGCTTGCTTCCTCCAGGAATCTAGTGTGGAAATGGGTGGCTAGTCTTGCCATGTCTCAATCTCTTTACTGAGACATGACAAACATTTCTCAGGCTCAAATCCTCCTTTGGACATTGACTTCTGCTCTTTCCCAGGGTTGGAGTGCTCCTCTTCTCCCACCCCACTATCTGTCCCATTATTGCCATATTACATTACAACTACAAGTCCCAGTGTTACAATTACAGGAGACTGCTCCTGGCCACTCCTCTCTCCACTCCAGCCTCAGAGTCTTCTCTCTTCTCTGAGCTACTGTAGCATCTCTTTACCTACGGTTTAGGAGTGGGGTTTACTGGATTCTGCTTTGAGTGTGTTTGTGCCCCTGACTGTGTCAGGTTGGTAAATCATATTATTTCTACCAGACTGTAGGTTCCACCTGCATCTTCCATCTCCCCCCAGGGCCTAGCCCAGTGCCCTGAGCACAGAAAGTGTTAGTAGCCCTGGGGATGTCTCATCACTGGGAAATGAGAAGGTCAATTAGATGACTGTCATCTCCCTCCTCTGGTGGCAGCAAAACCCAGAGTAAATGAGAAATCCCATTGTGCAAGAAGCAATCCTATACAAGAACTTGTCAGGACCCCGAAGCAGCTGTTTGAGGTGTCTAGCCAGGGGAGAGCAGGACTTCCCTGAGAGCGAGCCCTGGGGTACAGCTGTGCTCTCTGACATGTCCAGTAAAGGAAGGGAACAGCTGTCACTGGGTCCTCTGAAAACTCTTTCAAGTCCTTGGACCCCATGAGGATTTGCTCAACTTTTAAAGAGGATACTCTGTTTCCAAAGGGTGGACCATTAAAGAATTAGTGCTTCAAGCTAATAAAGTCCAGACCTTAGTTCTGCTGCAGAAACCTCACCCAGTGACTGCGTGGGTTTCCCAGGGCTGCCATAACAGTGAACCACCAACTGGGTAGTTCAAACCACAGAAATTTATTTCCTCACAGCTCTGGAGGCTGGAAGTCTAAGATCAAGGTGTCAGAAGGGCTGGTTTTATTCTGAGGTTCTCTCTCCTTGGCTTGTAGATGGCTGTCTTTCTTCCAGGCTTTTCCTGTTCTATATCCTCCTCATCTCTTCTTACGAGGATACCCAGTTTATTGGATTAGGACCCCCCCACCACCACATCCACCATTTGATATCATTTTTATTTTAATTACCTCTTAAAAGGCCTTATCTCCAAATTCAGTCAGATTCTGACATACTGGGATTAGGACTTCAACATACAAATTTGGGGAGATACGACTCAACCCATAACAGTGACTTTGGGTGAGGTTGAATTTTACTCAATGGAATGTTATTCATTTCCTTCAACAAGATATATTGAGCACCTTCACTTTACCAGGCCCTGTTTGGATGCTGGGAATACAGCAGCGAACACAATAGACATTCTGATATGAGAGACAATAAGAAAAAAGATGTGGCATGTTGCACAAGCATACAGTCTATGGAAGAAATTAAAGCAGGGTGGAGGCATCGGGAGCGTTATCTAGCCCATGCCCCAACCTCAGGCAGGACTGGGTACACACCTCTGATGAGGGTGGACAAATCGAGGAGCGGGCAGTGGAGTACCCCTGACTACAGACACACACAACTTTTACGTAGACAATGAAGACATTGAAATTGTGAAATATTTTGCCTTGGTTCAGTCATCAGTGCAAATGGGACTGCAGCCAAGAAATCCAGAGCGGGCTGAGACTCAAAAGGGCTGCAATGGAAGAATTAGGAAAAATCACCAAGAAAAAAGATGTGTCATTAGAGACCAAGGTAAAGATGGTCTATACCCTCATATTCCCAGTTACTAAGTATGAATGTGGAAACTGGACAGTTGGCTGATAGAAAAATTGGCTGAGAGGAAAAAAATTAATTCATTGGAAATATGGTGTTGGAGGAGAGCTCTCTGGCTACTCTGGACCATCAGCAAGAAGAACAAGTGGGTCCTAGAGCACATTAAGCCTGAAACATTGCTGGAGGCAAAAATGACAAAACGGAAGCTGCCCTACTTCAGGCACATCACGAGAAGGCAGAGTTCTTTGGAAAAGATAATGATGCTGGGGGAAAATAGAAGGCGGCAGGAGAGGGAGACCAAATAGGAGATGGATTGAGTCCATCAAAGAAGCCATAGGCAGGAGTCTACAGGAGCTGAGCAGGGCTGTTGAGGACAGGACATTATGGATGTCACTCATTCACAGGGTCACCGGGAGCTGGAGCCAGATCAACAGCAAGTAACACACACAGCAGAGTGCAGTGGGGAAGGATGAGACTAGAAAGCCTCCCTTTTTTAGTATTAACTGTGCTTTTTTTCACAGGCACAGATATGATGTTCCCCCTCCTCGCTTCCTGACCAATACAAGCCCAGCATCACCGGGGGCTCTGTGAGCAAGGCTGTGGCTGGTTTTTGGCAAAGGAGGGTCACTGGTGAAGAAATAGTCCAAGACACTCACCCTACAGCTTGGGAACTAGGAGCGCAATCATCCCTATGGACGAAAGCCATTACTGTCATTGAGAACCTGACAATCCATTACTCTCATTACTGCCGAGTGCCGACACTGATTGCAGACTCATTATGTGCCAAGCACTGATCTTACGCATCCTCCTCAAAGCCCAAAGAGCGCTATTCTTTTTTTCTCATTCGCAGATTAGGAAACCGAGGCCCAGAGCAGGTATGTAACTTGCTGTAAGTCCATCAGTGGTCATTCTTAGCCACTGTGCTGAGCTGTCTGGGGAAGGGTAGGCCACTGATAGAGTTGGAGTTGAAAGTTGGTTTTCATTGGCTTCCTAACACTTTTGTCCTCAATTAAAGCTGCCGGCATTTCACCTTACCAAAAAAAAAATAAATAAAAATAAACAAACTAATAAATCTTATTTCCCATAAGTGACTACCAACATTAAAACATGCAACATTTTTTCAACATAAATTTTCCTGACAATTGTAACTCATTCCTTTGATATAAGGCATGAACTACTGCAGTCTGTCCACAGTGACGAAGAGAGCCCCGGGCGTGCGTCCAGCAGCCGGGGCTTTGACAGCAGCACGGAATATTTTACAGCAGTTTCAGGAAGTGTCCCTAGCTGTCCCAATTACAGTGAAGTCTTCTTGAGGGCATTTGTTGCAAGGAGCCTTAACACATACTCCTCCTGGTGCCACTCAGTGCAAATGGACCACGTGGACAAGAGAAGACGTGCTTCTTTAAGAAGTTCACTTTCTCAAAGACATTGGGGCTCTCTCCAGGGACTCTTGGTCAATGTTTTAAGGCCTGGTCTTGCTTCTGTGGATAGTGCCTCAGCCACAGAAATTCAAACCCCTTCTCTTTTTTCTCAAGGTAAATCGTTGCTTTGGGGACAATGTCCTGTTTTGCTAAGTACGATGACCAGAGTATAGCTGAAAGCCAGTGTTGTTAGATAACTGTTTATTGGGCAGGTTGAACCTACCTTATATGATTTTAGTCATTTGGTTTCTTCGTCCATGGATTTCCAGTTCATATCCTTTACCCAGTTTTCTATTTCTTGTGGGCTTTTCCTCATTTATTTTAAACAGTTCTTTATATATTCTCAATATGAATCCCCTCCTAACTGCATGCTGGCAAACATCCTTTCCCAATTTGTGACTCATCTTTTCACTTTGTTGTATGAAAATTTTAATTTTAAATTTGGATATGTCCATTTCCGCTTTATGATATGTGCTTTTGATTCTTTTTAAACACTTATTTTTAATTTTAGTTGACAGACAATATACTTGTTTCAGGTGTACAATATACTCATTTAACAAGTGATCAGCATCATAAGTCACTGTACATGGTTATTACATTATTGACTATATTCCCTATGATGTACAGTACATCCCAGTACTATACAGTACAGTACAGTACATCCCTGAGACTTTCTTTTAATAACTGGGAGTCTTAAACATTATGTACAGATTCCATTTCACATTTTATACTCTACCAACAAAAATTATCCATCTATCATTTTTCCAAGAGTTTTGTTTGAGACTTTATAATTGTTGTTTTTACACATACTTTTCAAAAGGCAAAAGGCATTAGCTGCCTTAATAAAGAGGATTCTGCCTCTGGAGCACATAGCTATGTTTCATAGGGGTAGGACTTCTCTATTGCTTGTGGTGCTGGCGTTGAGTGGCTGAGCACATCCCTAATTCTGGAATCCGTCTAGATCTCACTTGAGGGGCTGCCTGTATATTCCCCCTCTTGCTCTACCAAGTCATTAACACTGCAGTTGCTTAAGCACCTAAGACCTAAAACCTGTTCCATCCTGGTTTCCTCTGGGATGCTTTGGCATATCTGTATCTGTATCTAACTATTGATATATTTACCTATCTAGATTGTGGAGTTGGGGCATATTATGTGTGTGTCTTGGTGACTGATATTTTCTATTTATGTCATGTATGGGGCACTGTTAAAAATTAATGTCGGTTTTCAGAACATACTGAAGATAGCCCAGAGGAGGCAACCCTGGTCCCACAGCATAGGATGTTAGAATATTAGAATAGGTTAGGTTATGATGTGCTATCAACAAGCCCAGGGGCTTAACTCTCAGCAGGGGTCCAGAAGCACCAGGCTGCTCCAAACTTATGGCTGCACCACCTTAACACTAGGCCTCCTTGTCACTGGGCAGGTGAAGGGACAGCTGGAGAATTGCTCTGGCTCTTCTATGCTTTGGCCTGGAAGTGGGGCCACAGCTCTTTGGCCAGACTGTGTCATGTGATCCTACCTAACTGCAAGGAGGCTGGGAGTGTGAGGAAGCAGATGGACTATTTGCTAAGCATCACAGGAGGCCAGCCTGAGACTAACAGACCATCCACAAAATTTACACCTGCATGATTAAGAATTAACTATAGTCGGCCCTGGCTGGTATGGCTCAGTGGATTGAGCACCAGATTGCAAAGCAAAGGGCTGCTGGTTCGATTCCTAGTCAGAGCACAAGCCTCGGTTGCAGGCCAGGTCCCCAGTAAGGGGCATATGAGAGGCAACCACACATTGATGTTTCTCTCCATCTCTCCCTCCCTTCCCTTCTCTCTAGAGTAGCTGTAGCTGATATTTTGAATCCTGTTTAAATCTCATAGGACAGGATACTCTGCATACAAATACTAACTAGGAAAATCTGCCTCCTGAGATGAAGGGACAGGGAAGAAATCAAAAAATGTTTAAGTCATTGGAGGTAAAAGAAAGCAAGCATTAAACATCAGCTATGGCTTAGACTGTACGGCTTCTCATTTACAGGTGGAGGGTGTCAATATTGAGAAGTGAAGCAAAGCAAGACAATACAAGGGGTTCCAAGAAGCTTAAGCTAAATAATAAGAAATATTCCCTGTGTGGATGGAACTCATGGTCTGTGAAGGAACTGGTTGCTGAGAAGCCACTGGAGTGGTTTATTGACAAACTAAAAGATATTGCTGCCATCAATAAAGGAGTTCTTTGTTGGGGTGGGCTCACAAAAGAAGAGGAGGGGGCCAGGCCAGAAACACGAGTACATGTGTATTTTTCCAAAATCATATGAAAGAAAATTGAAAGAGATTATCCAGTCCTCCATGTCTTTATACATTCTGCAAAAACAATCATTAAGTTGGTATTTAGGACAAAAACAACAACAACAAAAAAGGTGAAAACAAACCACTGGTGACTTTTAGAAAAAATAATAAGTTGTAGGGAGAAAGGGAAAAAGTTAGCAGAGAAGGAATGTACAGAGAGGCGAGCAATAATTGTTTTCCAACTGCAGGAGATAAAAATGCCTATCTAAGAGGTATGCCTGACCTTCCTGTGATGCATATATCAGACTCCTGAGTCTGGAGACAAAGGGAAGAAGTCACAGGGGAGAAGGAACCAGAATACAGTGGCTGTATGCAAAGTGAAGCCATTGTGGGCGACAGGAGAGATAATGGAGGGAAGTGGAGAGCGAAGAGTAAAGCAGGGTGATAAGGAAGCGCAGTGAAGAGGGGGAAAAAAAAAAAAAAACCACAGGGGAAGGGCTGAGATAAATCGCCCATAAAGAAGTCTTCAGCAGAGGCCAACAGTTCTGGGAGGAAGTTTATCTGGGGGGACAGAGTCTTTGGGGAGCCTTGCGACTCCGAACGTGTGAAAAAAACCAGACTGCTGGTATCAAACAACCCTAGTCCTGGGCTACGCTGATCACAAAGCCGTCACCATTTATTGTGTCCTTTCCGAGAGTCAAGTGCAGTCCAGGGTATATTGGGTACACATTGCTCTGAGCTCACTTCCGTGAGCTCAAAAGTAAGACTTACAACACCTTGCAAATATGAGCTGATATTGAGGGCGTTTGCTGTGTTCCAGGTCCTGTTCTAAGAGCCTTCCACATGACAAGCTGTTTAATTTTCAGGCCAGCCGTATCATCGCCTTCCTGTGCCCCTATTTCTTCCTCTATAAATTGGGGTTATTGGAGAACCCACCACACAGTCCTCTGAGAGGTCAACTGAGGCAAGAACTAATGTCATTGTTTGCAGGTGGGGCCAATCCCTGCTCCCTGGCTTTGATGGAAAGAGCTCCACACTTGGGGAAGAAAAAAGGGGCAGAGAGGCTGGGAGATGAGAAAGGAGAGGGGAGAGGGTAGGGAGAGGGTTGATAGTCCCTGTAATTTCTGCCGCTCCATTGTAGACATGTCACTCTGCAGCGTGCTTACTGTTCCTTGTTTGCGCCTAAGGAAACAGAGGCACAGTGAAGCTCCACGGTGGCCTGACATTCACACAAACGTAACCAGAAAAAGAACTTGGGCACCCTGACTCCTGGGCAAGGGAGGGAAGTTTTACCAGGGGTCCAGGCTTAGCAGAAGGGCAGGGTTAAAGCTAAGGAAAAGAAGTCAAAGGAAGCCAAATACCATATGATTTTGCTCATATGTGGAACCTAAAAAACAAAATAAATGAATAATCGAAAAACAAACTCATAGACAGGGGGAACAAATTGAGGGTTGCCAGATGGGAGGGGGTTTGGGAGCTGGGTGAAAAGAGAGGAGGGATTAAGAAGTACAAATTGGCAGTCACAAAATAGTCATGGGGATGTAAAGTACAGCTTAGGGAACAGGGTCAATAATATTGTAATAACTCTGTGTGGTGCCAGATGGGTACCATAGTTAGCGAGGGGAACACTTCATAAAGTATATAAATGTCTAATCACTATGGTGTACGCCTGAAACTAGTATAACATTGTATGTCAACTGTAATTGAAAAATGAATTTAAAAAATAAATGAAACACAGGGCACATGTCAAATACACCAGGGAGTGCTTAGCATGAAGTAAAAGTTAAAAAAATGACAGTTGTCTATAGTAGCAAAGGGACACTTCAGTGCCAGAGGTTCTGGAAGCTGTAGTGTTTTCACACTGACCTACAGAGGAGCTAAAGAAAAGTCACTGTGACACTGGACTTCTTCAAAAGTGAGCAGGTTGCTCCTTGTCCCTGCCACCATCCTCATTCTCGAGTTCGAGGGTTGAAAATCTTGCAGTATTTGCCCCTGGTAACCCAGAGCAAGCTTCTGGGACTTGCACTTCACCCCCTTGGTCTCCAGGGGCTAGTGCTCCCACGGGCTTACCTTCCATTTATGGCTGTGAGGTCCTTTGTAATCAGCGATCAAGAAGCCTGAATTTCCAAGTGGCATTCTTTATTGTGTCCTAATGCAAAAAAAAAAAAAAAAAAAAAAAAAAAAAAAGGAAAAAAGAAAGAAAGGAAGAAAGAAAAAAAAAAAGAAATAGCTTTCTCGGGCTTAACTGGCAGAGGTTCTCTGATGTGTCATGTTTTTGTTACCAAAAAAGTGGGGAAGGCTTCCTGGAAGCCTGTTGGTGTCTGAAAATCAGTCAATTCATAGAATTCTCAAACCAACAAAGATGTGGGCAGGTTGTGAAGTCCAGGTTCCGGCCTGCAGGCAACTAGACCTTCACTCCAAGCCTGCCGGAGCCCCTTCTTCTGCAACAGGACCCGTTCTGCCCAGGATTGGGCATTAGGATTAAACTTCCCATTCAGTGCTAAAGGTTTCTCTCCTGCCTACCATCTAAAGTCTTCACTGCTTGGTAGAGAAAGGTGGAAAATGGACCCTTCCTCCTTCCACCGGTGAGAATGTGAGCTACTACAGACTTTCTGGAGAGCAGAAATCCTTAACATATGTGTACAGGTTCAGCTCAGTACTTCCATGTCTAGAAATACATCCTGAAGAGATACTCAGGTTATTGCCAAAAGACGAATGGACAGCAATGTTCAGTAGAACGTCATTTATAATGATAAAACAATTGGCAACAACCTAAAATGCTCAACAGTACCAACTGATGAGACACATCATGATAGAGTCAACAGTGTTATATGGATATAGTTTAGATGATATTTATGTATTTTTACATGGCAAAATGTTTATGACACACTAGGAAAGAAGTGAGTCATGAGACAGCATCTACGGCAGGGGTGTCGAACTCACTTTCATTGGGGGCCA
Source organism: Desmodus rotundus (assembly GCF_022682495.2). Lineage (NCBI taxonomy): Eukaryota > Metazoa > Chordata > Mammalia > Chiroptera > Phyllostomidae > Desmodus > Desmodus rotundus. The sequence goes on from NC_071398.1 coordinate 86,263,786, forward strand.
CATCAACCTCACGGTGGCCTTCAAAGGGCCGAATGTAATTTTAGGAGTGTAGAAATGTAACTACTCTTTAACTAGTGGCAAGGAGCTCAGTGCTGCCGCTGGGTAGAAACAAGGTGCCAGGCTGGATTAAACAAGGTGGAGGTCCGGATTCGGCCTGCAGGCCTTGTGTTTGCCACCTGTGATCTAGGGTACAATTCTGTGCACACATGTGTCTAGAAAAAAATTGTAACAATATCAAATTGTTGACACTTTTTGTCTTATGGGAGTGGGAAGGTATGATGTAATTTTTCCTTTCTCTATGTTCTATTTTTCTAGAATAAATAGGATTTTTAAAGAAATGAACAAACGAATCCATGTAGAACACAAGTATCACTATTTAGAATTGTCCAGATTTCTTCTCCCAAATCAAGATGGTACCATTTTCTGAGCTCCTGATGGAAAAGGAGAAGAGGACAATATCCACCCCCCTTATTAATTTTATTTTAGGCAAATTACAGTGAACTCAAGTGTGATTTTAAAGAGGAAAAGTCATCAGAAAGACTTAGCCTGACTGGTGTGTATATATGAGAGTGTGAGGGGTGTGTGTGTGAGCCTAAAATAGGAAGTTAATAAATGTAGATTCTCATTGATTGGTGTTCCTAGCATAAGCACTTACATTAGAGACCCTTCAAGGCCGGTGGTAACTCAACTTTTTATTCTCAGGTCCTAGCCCAGTGCCTGACACTAAGTAAGTGCTTAACACATATTTGACATGTAAATTAATTTTGGAACCTCAAGTTTTTGTAGTGCCTGCTGGCAAAGCAGAGCCTTCTCTTGCATCAGGATCCCCAAGGCTCTGTTGGTCGCAGGCATAGTGGGGACTGAGGGAGTAACGGATGCGATGGATCAGGCTGACCTGGATTCAAATACTGGCTCTGCCACCTGCAAGCAATTGGATCCTCTATTTCTTCTCCTCTAATATGGGAATGACAATACTGTTGATCTGGAAACTTATTATAAGAATGAAAATTAGGAAATTTTCTTCTTTGCAATCCTTTTTTGTAGATTTTAACTGAAAGCCTCTGAAAACTATTTCACAATGTTAGAATCCATCTAGTGAAGCCTTTCTGTATAACTCAAGGTCCAAGTAGCCTTCTCTAGAATAAAAACATAGCAGCGTCTAAGGCTCTGTCTGCAAGTGCTTCCTGCTGGCTTTCACCACGGGTATGGAAAGGAACTGTGGTTAGCAAGAGTTGGTGGATTATTAAGTAGCCTTATCTCAGCTCAACATCTCTGTAAATAAGTCAAGGCTCAGAGCAGCCAAGGGAAAGTCCTGGAAATGTCGGAGGCCTTAAAATAGCAAAATGCTTTGAAGAATCCCATCTTCCTAATGGAAAAAAGCACACACAAGAAAAACGACTGTCAGTTATTTATATACAGCCCAGACTTCAGCATGTGACAGTGTGATTATTGCTGATTTACAGCTGTCTTCAGAAATGAGCTTTGTGCTGCAGATTCAACGAGGCTAGAGATTAAAGGAGGAGCTGGCCGGCTGACTACAGCCCACAGCCTCTTCCTAGGGAGGCTCAATGGCTCAACTTCTGCGTGAAAGAGTTTCCTAGACGTCACCCAGGCTCAGTCCCGGGTGATATCATTTAAGTCAATGGTTTCTTCAAGTGATCGAAATGACCACATAAAAGTGGCTGGCAATGGAGTATATAGAACAATGGCCCATATTCTATTTTTGCCTTTACTAATGTGTTCCCAGGTCCCACCCCCCAAAAAGTAGAAATCCCACGTCGTTACTGTAGTCAGTGGACCACTGAGCAGGCTGATGCATGAGATTCCTTACGGCACGAGTGTGTGTGCATGTGTGACTTCCCCCTTATTAAGTCTGTGCAGAGTGACGTTATCTCCTGCCACTGCATGAGGATACTGAACCCCAGGGTATATGAGCAAAAAAAAAAAAAGCTCCTCTGTAGTTCATTGTAAAAAAATAAAATAAAAAAAGATGGGTGGCCAGGCCCACTGATTAACATACTGGAAAGTGCACCTTAAATAATTTTAGGTTGATAGAAGATATAAGAAACCTATTAATTTTCAAAGTAAATCATTAATATGTGAGCTCTCCGGGAACTTGGCCTTGCACCTTGGCATTGGGCAGCACAAATGTCACGGTTTTGAAGCTATCTCATTCCGACTGCCCGTGGCACCGGCTGCCCTGTAATTGAGAAGTCAGGTGAGTTCTCATGTGAAAGCGAAGGCTCTGTGCGTGCTATCCCGGGAGAACGCTTCCCTGATGCTCTCCAGCTGAAAACAGCCCTCAGTGGCTGGCAGGGCTGCTCCTAAGCTCAGAGTATCCGAGTATCCAGGACAGCGACTGATAATATATGCTAATCTGGGACCAAGTCAATTGCCTGGGGATGTTCAGTCTTAGGTGGATGGAGACGAGGTGCTAGCAAGGGGCTCGCCAACCCCCACGTGCTGCTGCTTCCACAGGTGGCCCAGGAGACCACGGACTGCCCTTGTTCTGTCTCTCGCTCAGTTCTAAAATGGATAATCACACTGAGATGGGGGTCAGGCCAGTCAAACAAAGGAACTCTGAGGTTGGCCTGCAAAGTGAAAACTGTCAATTATCCTATTTTATGTCCTACCTACATTTCTAGTAGCAGGGTCCTCATTTCCATTAGACCAATTTGGTACAATGCCGCCTGCTCTAATCCTTTTACCGTCTTGTTTGAACAGGGGAAATGAGTCCAAATGAACAGGGATGGGGACAGGGAGGGAGGTGGGGAAGAAAAGGAGACAGAAAGGAAGAGAATCATTTCAAAGGGGGATTTTTAACTCCTGACTTGACAGTTTGTTCAAAGTGAATGTCACATCATGATGAAAGCCGGTCGCTGCTGTAACAAGGAGGGTGATTCTAGTCAGAAGTGACCTGGTTTTGAAAGCTTGGTTGGCAGATGTTGAGAATCTTAGTCTGTGAACAAGATTCCATGTACTTATGGGGCACTGAGTGTGGCTTAAGCAGGCGACAGCTCAGGGCACAGAGAGCCAGGGCCCACGTTGGCCTTCACGCCCACCTGGCTGTGCCATTTTCCTAGGAGGGGTGACCACACCAGAGTACAGCATGTATGTTAACCCTTTCCTGTGTGAGCTAACTCTCCCGGGCTTAGCAGAGTGTTTGAAAGCATCTTCTCCCCATTCTCTATGGCTGTGGAACAAATTACAACCAACTCAGCCGCTTGACACAAGGCGAGTGTATGACCTCGGCATCCAGGGGTCAGGGGTCCAGGCACTGCGTGACAGGGAGCTCTGGTCCGGTTCTCCCAAGGCTGCAACTCAGGTTTCGGCGGGGCTGTAGTCTCATCGGGAGGCTCCCTGGAGAAGAATCTGTTTCCCAGCCCATCGGGTTGTGGGCAGAATGTGTTTCTGCACTTGCAGGACTGCGTGCGATCACTCACTTTTTGCTGGCTCTCAGCTGGAGGCCACCCGCAGGGCTTGCCCCACCCCGGGCTTTCCCCATTCGACTGCTACTTCATTAAGTCTGCAAGAGGAGTCCTAGCTCCAGGCTGCTGACGGGGGCGTCTTCTGTCATGTGCCATAGTCACCCAAGTGGTATCTACTACCTTTGCCGTGTTCTGCAGGTTAGAAGGAAGGCACAGGCCTTTTTTGCATGAGGAGGGAGGGGATTACATGGATGCACACAGACCAGGAGGTTGGAGGTCGCATGGAATCACCTTGGGGTCTGCCACTTGTCTGGAATCTCTTCCCACCTCACTCTCACTGACCTTCCTGCAGTTCTCTCCCAAACCAGCTGAATCGGTGTCCACTAATGATCTTCAGTAGGATGGCCAGCCGTCCCAGTTTGCCAAGGACTCTCCTCACTTTAGCAATAAAAGTCCCTCATTCTGGGCAACCCCTCAGCTTCAGGCCAACTGGGACGGCTAGACACCCTAAGCAGATTGTAGACTCTCTTTAATTTCTCTTTGACGAGTATTGAGGGTGAAAGAGAAACCAAAGGTTTTTATCCAGAGTGGCTGAACTGTTCTCCAAGCAGTGCCCATAGGGTCGCCAAGTGGGAGTGAGGCGGGGTTGACTGGGTGGATTCTCCAGCCCTTTCCCACCATTCTACCCCGAGCAAACCAGCTCCCGAGGTGCTCACTCGTGTTGGATTCTGGGCTGCGTGAAGTGTGGCTTTCTCCAAATGTTGGCTCCTTGACACTCACATTCACCTATAAACAGCACAGGTCTCCTCTGTAGGAGTTAGAAGAGGCAGGACCCAGCCTCCTGACTTGTAGCCAGAGTTCTTCTACACAGCGTGCAGTGAGCTAGGCATTCTGTGGCCATCTGCTGTGTGCACAGGCCTGGACTTAGTGCTGGGGCAGTGAAGGAGAGTCTGAGGGTTTTATTACTGTTATGATTTGTTTGTTAGTTTTGGTTTTTAAGAAAAGACCAAATCCCACCCATACGGAATTTCCAATCACATTGGCAAAGACATAGGGGGCGGCTGGGACATTCTCAGCTTGACAGCTTTACCTGAATGTACTAGCTACTAAGGAGTCAAAATGGTGACTTCAGCTACCAGGAAACAGGGAGATTTACCTTGGAGTTACACGTGACTTCAAAAGCACGTGAGGATAAGTGTGAATCCTCAACGCTCAGTACACAGCTTATGCCCGTGACAGGGACTTTCTAGTCTTTTCAGCACAAAACACAAGCCAGTGCAAATTAGCCTACTGGAAACGGAGTTCAGAAGCACTGAGGGGAGGCAGGGTTACGCAACTCCTGAAAAGTTCAAGGCAAGGTTAATGTGGGCAAGCAGAGTGGTGGTGTTAGACCACTTTAGAGAAGGTGGTGCAATTTACTAATCAGCACAGCTCTGCCTGCTGCAGCTAAGCCCCGGTCCTATAAACCATTCAGGTCAAGTGAAACTCTTATCTATGAGCAAGAAAGGTCCTGGCCAATAGTCTGTTTCCCCACCTGCCTAGCCAGGCAAATTTCTGTCATTTGACACCACACATTCTAGGTTGGTTGATGAAAATGTCTCAAGTCTTAGAATGCTAATCTCAGAGCAGTTTGACTTACTTATTAGCCCCAAACTAAACTGGGGGTGTTCAAAAGAGGGTGGTGAGTATAATGCCTCCAGAGGTGTGAAGCTATTTGTCCTAGGTTACTCAGTGGGAAAGCTGCTCAATATGGCCTCAGCCCTCCCCAGCCCCACCCCACCCCCGCCTGAGTCCTTGACCCATATGTGCGTCCCAAGAGCAGCCCCCCCACCCTGGTCAGAACAGCTTTGGAACCTCAGTTACATTAAAAATTTTTTTTATGTTCCAGTACAAAAGACATCAGGCAGCCAACTTCATAGATTGGCAGGTGGAGATGGAAGGCTCGTGAGCTCTTTTTTTATAAACTTTCAAGGAAATGCCTGTTTGCAGAAATACTGTCATTTCTTTGATCATCATTTCCCACTGAGTTTCCCATAGAATGTTTCTAAATATCATGAAACAGAGGTTCCTCAGCCAAATAAGTCTGGGGAATGCTGGGTCGAACAGAGTGTAAAGGGACGGATCCGTTGTAGGACTTCTTAGAACCCAGTTTAGTGTGGGGAACAAATACTGGCTCATAATCGGAATCACCCGTGGAGATGTTTTTATCTGATTCTTGAGAAATTGTTATTATTTTGTAATTTTTGAGACTCGCTAATACAATGGATTTTTTAAGTGAACAGTAGGTATAAAACCACATCAAATAGTAGGGTTCCCTATACTTTTCTCCCAACTTTCACCACTGAACGTATTTTATGTAAACAGTGTACCTTGTCAAAACCAGGAAATTGGTGTGAATACTAACAACACTAACAACTCAGGCACGTCCTTTATTCAGATTGCATCAGTTTTTACATGCACTATTTCTTTGGGAGGGGGGAGGTATGTGTGTCTAGCTGTATGAAATTTAACACATGTATAGTTGAGTAACCAGCCCCATAATCAGGTGACAGAACTGTTCAGTCACCAGTGGAAATTTATCATGTCACCCTGCAATAGTCACACTGTTCCCCAACACTAATCTCTGACAATCGCAGATGTCTTCTACATCTCTATCGTTTTGTCGCCTTGGGAATGTCATATAAATGGAACCGTGCTGTATATAACCTTTCCCGACTGGCTTTTTAAAAAAGATTTTATTTAGCATCATGATCTTGTGATCCATCCGAGTTATTGAGGGTATCGGGAGTTATTCCCCCCCCTTTTTATTGCTGAGTAGTATTCCATTGCAGAGTTATATCACAATTTGTTTATCTGGTTATCATTTAGAGGCTATTTGGGTTGTTTCCAATTTTTTTGGCTATTACAAATAAAGCTCCTATGAAATTTGTGTACATATTTTTATGGGAACCACATACTTATTTTTCCTGGACAAATGTTGAGGAATGCCATTTCTGGGTCATGTGTTATACTGCAGAGCTTTTCAGAACTCTGAATGCCAACTTCTTTCACAAAATGTTTGAGCACAGAGGCATATTCTCCATGAGGAGATCTCATTAAAGTAAATGCCGTCTATAAAGACAACGCAAAGGCGAAAGGAAACAGAGTTCTCCACAGAGCTTGGGAAGTGGAGGTACCAGTGGCAACTGATGACGCAGAGAACAGGAAACCTCTCACTGGAGGATGTGCCCTGAAGAAGGAGCTGATCTGCCCAGTAGAGGCCAGAGGAGTGGAGGAGGGCAGAGGGAGCCTTGTATCTGACTTGAAGGCAACCGGTATTTCAGGGACCAGAAGAGAGATTAAAAAATTTGTAAGCATATTCAGAAGACTTGGAGAATGTGTGCAGCCTCTGTACATGAGAAAAAGATGATTCATAAAAGAAGTGACCAGGGAACAAGAAAAAACTCTTGGAATTTAAAAATATGATTGCTAAAATAGAAAAATCTTCTATAGAAGGCTCAACAGATTAAGTTTGAAAACTTTCTCAGAAGTTTTTTTTTACAATGGAAGAAATAAGAGAAAATGTAAGAGATATCAAGTATTAATTCAGGAGGTTCAACATCTGATTAATAGACGTTACCAAAATAAATAATGGTGAAAACAGAAGTGAGAACTTATCAAAGAATTAATGCAAGAGATTGCTTGGATTCTTCAAGTGGAAAAAGACACCAAGTGCCAGGCATAATGAGTGAGAAGTCTCAACTAGACACACATGTAAAACTTCAGAGAAAAGTCAGAAATAAAAATCCCATTGGCATCACACTTCTTATGAGAAACACTAGATGCTAGAAGACAATGGATTGGTGCCTTTCAAATTCAGTGGCAGGTATTTTGGAGCTAGGTTTCTGGGGCTGGTCAAATCTTCCAAAGTAGGCTTTTCCAGGGGTGTCGAACTCACTTTCATTGGGGGCCACATCAGCCTCACGGTTGCCTTCAAAGGGCCAAAATAATTTTAGGACTGTATACATGTAACTACTCCTTAACTGTTAAGGAGTTGAAGTTACACGCGGCCCTTTGAAGACAACCGTGAGGCTGATGTGGCCCCTGGTGAAAGTGAGTTTGACACCCCTGCAAAGAGGCTTGCAATCTTAAGAATATGTGCCAGTAAATAAAAGTAGTTTAAGGAAAGGGAAAAGGGGAAACCTAAGAAAAATGGATTATATCTGGGAACAATAGCTATAACCACGTCCAGAGAACAACCAGTCTAGGCTGGTGCAAAATGAGGAAATTGGAGATAAGTTTCTAGAAATGAGGGTGATTGATAGGTGAGAGATGGTAATTGAGAACTTGGCAAAACTTGAAGGAACTATTAAGGTGAAACATATAAAGGAATAATTTATTCAAGAATATCTCTAGGAACGTTGTCTTTTCAGAGAGGCCACATCAAGGCTGCTGAGCAGGAAATACTAACCCCACACTGTGAGACAGTTCTCCTACGACGTCACATTGGCACCCTGAAATAGTTCGTAGTCAAGAGACTCCCACAATAAAAATAACAGGGCTCACAGGCAAAATAAGGTTTGGCTGGTGACTCAAAACTTGTGGATCTTTGCAATCAAAGCATTAACCAAAACAGTAACAATACTAAGAAAAAAACCAGCCAGTTAACTCTTTGCTGGCATGCAGTTGCAGCTGGAATCGCAGCAAATTTTCTCTTGCCCCCTGGGGTTCTGCTTCCTCCTTGAAGACGTTCACACCTAGCAGAGGCCAGGGTCACCAAAGCTAAAGTTTACGATCCAGGGGCAGATTTCTTCTTTAATCTGGTTTTGTTTGAACCCAGGAGCGGTGTCCTCCCAAGCTGCATCTGCAGCCTCCCTCAGGCACTTACGGTAATATAGAAGCCATCACAGCCGCCTCTCTTGAAGGGAGGGAAGTCGTCACTCACCAATGTTTGTCTCCTTAGACCTTTATGTAATGTCTATGGGTTTCTTTCTAATTGTGAGAAAATTTGTACTCGACAGCTTCGAACATTAACGTGCTGGGGTGGTGATGGTGGGGGCGGGGGGTTCACTCACGAATGAATACAATGTGTCCTGACATGGTCCCCATTTACAAGCTGCGTGCGCAGCAGAACAAACTGTTCCCAGCTCTGCAGAGAGCAAGCCTGACATGAACATAATAGTATACATACTGTTTATTGGCTCTCAACATTTTGAATCAACCTATTGATGACCGTAATGCCCCACCCTTCTTGTCAGCACTGTCTCCATCCTACGACCGAGAGGTCTGCAGATATTGTGTCTGGGGAAGGGACAGTCAACACTGGGGTGACAGAGAAGGGCAGTGCCTTCATTCAGGGAGGGATGGCGGTGAGGAAAGGGAGCTAAATGAGCCAAATCCTCATCCATTATAGACAATATCTAAAGTTGACAGCTCAAATAAAAATGACAGAAATGTGTTATTTGACACATGTTTTTAATCATCAAAATAAGGAGAAATAGTGAAAGTTGGTTGTCTTTGACAGAAGCCCAGCAGAAGGGCTGGGAAGGTGTGGAGGAGATCAAGGGACGGTTGCTTTTCTTCGGAACCCCTTCTAGATTATTTATGTATTTAATTTTAACCAAATGCACTTGCAAATATGATGAAAATAAAAAGCAACTAACTTCTGAAAAAAAATTGCTCTTATTCAACCCTACAGTCCTACGAGTACTAAGAAATTTTGATTCGGATGGAACCGAAATTGGTATTTTGAGAGTGATCCACAGTCGATTCTGCAGCTCAGCGGAAGTTAAACACAGTTGCTCTGGGCAGTAGATGCAGGCGAAAGAGATAGAGCGCACCTTTATTTGATTTAAAATCTCTTTCTTCCTCCTTTTTTTCAGAGTACTTCACAGGATTTGTGTCCTGTGAAGCATTCTTTAGGGAATGCAGACCATTCTGGGAGGGTCACCATTAGCTTGGGCAAGGAGGAAGGGGGAAGAACACCTTAGCTGGAAGCTACTGTGTAAGGAATATCTTCAGTTTGCTTATCAAGATTCCTAATCTCTCATCACTGAGGCAAGAACATATAGCTCTTTTCTCAGGGGAAGGGACAGGTAGCTCCAACTTGTGGGCATGCCCTCCATGACTCATCTTGTTGACAGTGTGTGTAGGGCTAGGCTGTATGGGTTTGGGTGAGGCTCATGCAAAGCAGCTCAAAGGGCTCTTGCGTAGCCGAAGGCTGGAAGGGCTGTGTGCATAGAAAGTGCCAGAGTGGGATTGGTCAGAGTGAGCAAAAAAACCCAAAGACTCTCTGGGCCAAAGGTTTTGAAATTTCTGAGCAAGGCTGATCTCAATGACAGCATTTCTTTGAAGTCTAGCCTCTTGAAGGGCTCCAGATGCCCAAACCAAGTACATTATGATAGAAGAGGCGTCACGCAGCCTGTGCCAGGATGCAGTCCATGCCATGGCTCCAGGGGATGCTCTGAAGGAAGGTCAGATGATTATGTTCCATTACAACATCCCTGGAAAGGCAGCGAGGAGTGGTGGGCAGCCCTAGATTAGGCATCAGAATTTCTGAATTCTGTGGTGTGCCTGAATGTACTTGGGGACAGCTCTTTGGTGTCCCATGTAAACTCTATTAGCTTCTAGCAAAGCCTCTCCCCCCAAAACATGCATCTTAACATGTACATTGTGAGTGAAAGCAGCTTCAAAATATGTGTCCTAGTTGTCTGCTCCATAGCATTGTCCCCCCATGAGCCTTTCCTATGTGGAAATTCTGGAGCAAATTACCTCTGTCTTTAGACTTAATGCTGCTCCTTATTTGCTCCTTATATGGTCTTTTCTCTTTGTTCCTTAGTTTGTTCATCTGTGAAATGGGAGCGGAGAAGAGGATAAATCGATTAACCTCTACAATCCCTTCCAACTCTGACATCTCAGAATTCAATGTCCTCCAAAAGTGAGGACTATTCTAGAACACGCCCAGATTCCATCAGGCTAGGTAGCTGAAACCAGGCAGGGAAGAGAGGAGAGGCCTGTTTTCTAACTCATAAAACCCCTCCTCCTTTCAGGTAGATTTCTCTGTCTTTCCAGGGGAGGGAAGGTGAGCTGCTTGCCCATGGGCAGGCTTCACAAAAGCACAGGAGCAAACATACAGTTCTTAACACATCCCTGACGTTTCCAGAGGTGCCCAGCTACCTGGGGGGAGCAGGCTCTGCTGACCCAGATAAGCAGACCAGGGCTCTGTGATGTTGGCATGAGGCACTTCAAGGTGTCTCTCTCCATAAGACATTGGAGGCTGGGCGGCCCTGTCCAAACACAAATACGCAGGCAGTAGTGTCAAAATAATGACCAAAGCAGATGCAAACACAAAAGAGACTTCTCCGCTAATATGATCCTCTGGTGTTTGTAGCTCTAAGCAGGTAAGGTCATTAGAATCCTTCCTTATAATAGATTTTTTTCTCCTTCCACATTCTGATGGAGTAAAAATAGGCTGAGGAACTGATTTCCTTTCCCATTTAGGTCTTGTGTGTTTATGTATGTGTGTGCGATGAGAGAGGCCTGGGGGAAGGAGAGTTTTGAGATGATGCTACTGGGTCCCTTGGCTGAAGAAGAAAAATGTTGGGCTTGAAATGGTTTCCTCTGGAGGCTGTTTGTGGAATCAAAACACCTCTCTGGCTTGCAGTTCTGAAACCCACTACTGTGACTTAAAAAAAAAAACACTTTCAATTTTGAGGGGAAAAGGCTACACACAGCTCCTGGAGTCCCAGCTCGGCCGAGGTAAATGCCGCTGGATGAAGTGAACGCAGTGGAACCTGATTTCAAACACCAGCATTGATCTCAACATCGATTGGGGCTGTGTTGATTATTGTGTCTGAGCGCCAAGTCCTGCCTGGTCCCCTGGGGCAGAGCATTGATCACAGGGTATAGCTGTGAAGCTGGGATGGAAGAGGGAGGACAAAGGGGGCCAGTCCCATGATGAGGGACGGACCCCAACATGCTCTTTCAGTGAAACTGAAATCCTGCAAATCAAAATCTCACCCTTAGTGACTCCCATCCCCACTCACCATGGTACTTTGTGAATACTTTTCTCCCGGGAAGGCTCAGTGCTTTGATGGATGCTCAGGTTAAGTCTCTATTTACAGCACCACCAGGCACGGGGCATGTGGATAAATGATTAATCCTCCTTCCTTTCTGTACTGGGGACCATGTACCCTCTTGGTTTCTTTGTATATGAAGACCCACTCTAGGACCTCATGCTGCCTACTTGGTTCCAGAGTGGTAGACTAATGAATTATTAATCCATTTGACAAATATTTATTGAGTGCTTACTATATGCCAGGAGCTTAGGATGACTCCAGGAACAAAACAGATACAGATCTCTGCCCTCTTGAAGCTTATATGCCGCTGGGGGAAGATGAGTAATAAACAATAAAAAGGATAAATAGCAAATTAGTATATGTTCTAAGGTGATGAATACTATGGACAGGTGAAGCAGAGCTGAGAAGGAAAAATTAGGAGGACAGAGTTGGGATGCTCTGCAGCTGGTCAGATTATACCTCTTTGAGAAGGTGACGTTAGCAAAGTCTGCAGGGAGGGGAGCCATTGAGCTGGGCAGATATCCAGAGCTGGAGCCTCCAGGCAAGGGACCTGCTAAGTGCAATGGCCCTAAGCTGGTGCAGTACCTACAGCATCTGAGGAACACCCAGGAGGCCCCTGTGCCCAGATCAGGGTGTATAGGGATGGCCAAGGGTGAGTGACAATAAGGGAGGATGGATCCTGGGATCTAACTCCTGTAGGGAATTACTGGTCATCTGAAGATCTTTGGCTTTTATTCTGATATAAATGAGGAGCCACTGGAGAATTTTAAGCAGAGGAGTAGCATGATCTGATGTAGTTTTTTAAAGGTCACACTGGTTGCTGTGTTGAGCGTAGAGGGCACAGGTAGAGCAGGGAGATGGGTAGGAGGAGGAGGAGGATGGAGACAACAGAGGTGGAGGTGCTGAGAAGTGGTCTGTTTCTGAATATAGTTTGGAGATGGAGCCAAGGAGATTTCCTGATTGGCTGCAGGCTGAGGTTTGGGGCGTGAGCCCTGGAAGAGCTGAGTTCTTTACAACTCAGAAGGAAAGGAGCTTTTTCAGGAAAGGTCAGGAGTTTCATGTTGAATTTGAGGTGTCCATTACAGGCATCCAACTGGAGATGTTGAGTATGCAGTTGGAGATATAAGTCTGAAGTTATCCTGAAGGGAGATATCTGAGCTTTAAATATAAACTTGGAAGTTATTTGCATATGTGGGACTGAATGTGATCACTAAGGGAATATGCAGAAGAGAAGAGAACCAATGATACTCTTGGGAACAAGACCTGGGAACACTCTAGTAGGAAGAGGCTGGGGAGAGGATAAGACCAGAAAAGGAGGCTGAGAAACAGCAACCTGCAAGCCACGTGGGGTCCTTGGAGCCAGGCAAAGAAATGCTGTGGGGAGGAAGGTCAAGAAAGATGAAGACTGAGAGGTTACCATTCCTTTTAGCAACATGGAGGTCACTGGTGGCCTGAGCAAGAGTGGTTTTGGAGGCATGGTGGAGGTAAACTCTCACCTGGATCAGGTCTAAGAGAAGACGAGAAGAGAGGACTTGCAAATATAGGAAATTGCTTTGTACAAAAATCTACTCAGAATGGATTCAAGGCGTGATGGTAGACCTGAAACCAAGAAACTCCCCAAAGAAAACAGAGGGCAAGCTCCTTCACATTGGTCTTGGCAATGATTTCTTGGATATGACAACAAAAGCAAAAATAATCAAGTGGAACTATAGCAAACTAAAAGGCTTTGGCACAGCCAAGGAAACCGTCAACAAAAAAGCAACCTATGGAATAAGAGAAAATATTTGCAAGTCATATATCTAATAAGGGTTTAATATCCAAAATATATAAAGTACACATACAACTCAATAGCAAAAAACCAAACCAAAACAAAACAAAAACCCAAACAATCCAATTTTAAAAATGGTCAGAGGAATTGAATGGACATTTTTCCAAAGAAGACATAACAGTAGCCAATAGGTACATGAAAAAGATGCTTAACCTCACTAATACTTCAGGGAAGATTAGTTGCCACCTCATACTTGGTAAAGGAGCTATCATTTAAGAGACAAAATATAGGTGTTGGTGAGGAGTGAAGAAAAGGGAACTCTTGTGCTCTGTTGGTAGGAATATAAATTGGTGTAGTCCCTGTGGAAAACAGTATAGAGCTTCCTCAAGGAATTAAAAATAGAAGTAGTATATGGTGCAGCAGTTCCACTTTTGGGTATATATCCAAAGGAGACAAAATCACTATCTTGAAGAGTTATCCACATTCCTATGTTCATTGCAGCATTATTTACAACAGCCAAGATATGGAAATAATCTAAGTGTTCACTGATGGGTAAATGGATAAAGAAGTTGTGATTTTATATATATTTTATATATATATATATATATATACACACACACTTATTCAGTCATAAAACATAAGGAAATCCTGCCATTTGCAAAAATATGGATGGATCTTGAAAACATTACGCTAAGTGAAGTAAGTCAAATCAAGGAAGAAAAATACTATATAATTTCACTTATATGTGGAAATGAATTTTTAAAAATCTAAAAAATATATAAATGAATAAATAAACTCATAGAGACAGAGAACAACTCGGTGGTTGTGGTTGCCAGAGTCAGGGGTGGGTGGGGGAGGGGTGGCCACAGTGGGTCAAGGTGCTAAGGAAGCACACATGAGTTCTGGAGATACAGTGGTCATCGCAGTAACCATAATTGACAATACTTGTATCATGTATCTGAAAGTTGCTAAGAGAGTAAATCTTAAGAATTCTGATCACAAGGAAATAAATGTAACTATGTGAGGTGATGGATGTCAACTAAACTTATCATGGTGATTATTTCATATATATACATATATGAAGTTATGTCATACACCCTCAACTAATATTTGTCAGTTATATCTCAATAAAACTGGGGAAAAACTCTTTTGAAGGGTTTTGCTGCAGAAGAGAGAAAAGAAATTGAGCAGTAACTAGCAGAAGAAATTGGGTCAAGGTAAATTTTTGTTTGTTTTCGTTCAGCTTAGTTTTTAAAAAAATATATTTAAAGGCATTAGGGGTTGTGCATGTGTGTGTGTGCCTATGTTAAGAACACCTTCCATGATTGGAATGCAGACTGGGGCAGCCACTGTGGAAAACAGTATGGAATTTCCTCAGAAAACTAAAAATGGAACTGCCTTTTGACCCAGCAATTCTGCTGCTGGGATTATACCCTAAGAGCCCTGAAACACCAATCCAAAAGAACCTATGCACCCCAATGTTCATAGCAGCACAATTTACAATAGCCAAGTGCTGGAAGCAACCTAAGTGCCCATCAGCAAATGAATGGGTCAAAAAACTATGGTACATTTACACAATGGAATTCTACACAGCAGAGAGAAAGAAGAAGCTCATACCCTTTGCAACAGCGTGGATGGAACTGGAGAGCATTATGCTAAGTGAAATAAGCCAGGCAGTGAGGGACAAATACCATATGATCTCACCTTTAAGAGGAACCTAATCAACAAAAGAAAAAAGCAAACAAAATATAACCAGAGACATTGAAGTTAAGAACAATCTAACAATAGCCAGAGGGGAGGGGGGAGGGGACAGTGGGGAGAAGGATTTTCAGGAACTACTATAAACGACACATGGACAAAACCAAGGGGGAGGGTGGAAGCAGGGGAGGAAGGTGGGTTTGGATGGGGGGGGAGAGGCAGGAAGAAAATACAACTATAATTGGACAACAATAAAATAATTAAAAAAAAAAAAAGAACACCTACCATGAGATCTACCCCTTTGGATTCTAAGGTGCACAATTCAGTGTCGTTAATACCAGAACGGTATTGTATGGCAGGTTTCTATCCATCTTGCGTAACTGCAACTTTATGCCCCCCATTAAGAACTCCCATTTCCCCAACCCCCAGCCTCTGGCAAGCAGCGTTTTATCCTTTGTTTTTCTGAGTCTGACTACTTCAGGCACCTCCTCTGTAAGTGGGATCACCCAGCGCCTGTCCTTCCATGACGGGCTCATTTCAGTTAGCATAATGTCATCAAGTCTCATCCATGGCGCATGTTGCAGGGTTTCCTTCTTTTTAAAGGCTGAGTAATATTCCATGGCCTAGATATACCCTCTTTTTAAAAATCCATTCATCTATCTCCAGACATTTAGGTTGTTTGCACGTCTTGGCTGTTGTGAATAGTGCTTCAAAGAACATGGTAGTGGATTTAGTTTAGTTTCTCCAGGAGAACAATACAGCAATAATCAGTCAGTTAGCCTATAAATGGAAAACTTGCAGTGTGTCCACACTGTGCTAGGTGCTATGGGAGAAACAGCAATGTAAACTAAATGCTTGCCCTCAAGGATTTTACAGTCAAGTTAGGGGCAGAAATCATTTAGAAAACAAAATCAGGCAGCTGTTGGCAACCCCAATGGAAAGGCCCAAAGATGGGAGTGAAAGTGTGGGATATGGGCTGCTGATGACATGGGAGGTCAGAGCAAAGAGAGAATGGAGGTGACATTTGCTCAAATTCAGAGGAGGGTAGTTATATTAACGACTAAGTGTCTGACATTGTCCCGCTGCTCTAGCACATATGAAAGGACACAAATGTCTGTCATTGGTGCTTCCTGGCTTCCTGGGCCACCTCCAGCACAGCAGGACCGTGCGGGAAGGGCTCATGCCCTGGACCGGACTCCTTCCCAGCTCTGCCACAGTCAGGCCACCTAACTTACAGGAACTCTCAAATGAGGATAATAATTGCAGGAGATAAAGCAAGTGCTAGGAACACACTGAGCACTCCTTTACTATTGTTTGAAATAGCGCTGCTAGGATGAAAAGCCTTGACCACATAATATTAAAATAAGCCATTGACTTGGCTGACTGCCTTGCTAGTCTCTGAGCTCCTGGAAAGCACCAGCTGAATCTTCTTTATCTTTATATTCCCAGGGTCTGCTATATGGCAAATAGTTATATTATGGGTAATATTGTAACCTCATTGGAGAGCTTCTGTATTCATCTTCCTTGTCCAGGTGATGAGATATTAATTCTAATCTATTAATTGAGCAACTGCTACTGTGTGTGGGGAGCCATGTGGGTTACAAAGATGCCTCAGTCCATCTCTTCCCTTTACATTCTAGTAGAAAAACCAAGACAAAGGCATCGGTGATGCTGGGCGTGCTTTCAGATGGGTAGTTCCAGGGCTGGGGGACCCAGAGCAGGAGAAACCAACCCTCCGCCCTGCCCTTCCTCCCCACCTCGGCTCCCAGTCGACTGTCACCGTCCCCTTTCCCCCTGGGTTAACCTGAGAGAGGCATCCCCAAAAGTACCACGGTCTTTCTAGGGCCTCTTTTCCCCTTTGAGCTTGTATCTAGACACAATTCACATCAGTAAAGAAATAGATACGAAGAGGCATTTTTTTAAGATTATCTTTTTTATTATATTGTATTGTTTCCAGTACCAAATGTCCCCCTTATATCCTCTTCTACATCCATTCCCCCCACACCCCCACAATCACTGCCCTGTTGTCCATGCCCATGAGTTGAAGGAGCATATTTTCAGGGCTTATGAGGGTTTGGACTGGAATGGGGTGTACTAGATGGTATCCAAAATATGTATACTTTGAATGATTTTGCATCACGAGCCACTATGGCCAGAACAATTTTTTAGCTGGTGAGTTAATTGCAATTCTCTTCTACCTTCTGGTGTCTTCACTGTAATGGAAAATTCTTGATGATCTATCCTTATGGAGAGATATGTAAGTAATCCCAAATATGGATGAGTCAGTCATTTCTGTTGGACCCTGGGATGTATCTCAGAGTTGCTGGTGCAAGTAAGTTTATTGGCTAATTTAGAAGCATAAGAAAGATCAAACCATATAAGGATGCTGTGATTCAAAGTCCTGCTCAGGCAGTTTGAAGAAATGTCCATTTTCCTAGTAACATCTTCACAATTCTCTGCTGTCTGTTCTAGGCAGGAGGAGAGATATTTCCCCTGGAAGATTGATGCTGAACCCCAGCCCAGGCAGAACAGTCTTTCCTTTTCCTTCTGACCAACACATTTACTGCAACAACACTGGGTTTTGAGGTCTCCCAAGAGAATCTTTTCGAACACCTCATGTGGTCAGTGGCTTTAGTTACTGTCCAGGGAATAAACCAGAACCTCTGCAGTATTAGCTGTGCAACTGTCCATGAGGCTGGACAACCTGCAGAATGTTCAAGATTTGCTTTCTCCCCTAGAAATATACAAACATTACCATCTCCCACTCCTGGGATATTTCACAGAATCCATTTTCCCGTAAACTAGAAGATAGTCCTTACTAGCTGCTCAGCACCATGCAAGGCGTTTGGGATACCAGCAGGTATAACTGAGAATTTATAAGATAAATTCTGAGAATTTAGAATTAGATTCTAACTGAGAATTTATCAGATAACTGAGAATTTACCAGATAAACTGAGAATTTATCAGATCAACGGCTGGTCTAGACAGGGGTTCAGACTCATCCATGAGCATCTGTAAGAGTGTTTGAGGTAGTAGGGCAGCCGTATGCACGGAGGAGGCAGGGGAGCCAAGGAGACTATGGCCTACTCTATCTCTTTTAGGGAATGAGGAGACCCTCAAGTTGAGACATGGAAGCTGATAGGAGATTTCTAGGTTCAGAACTAAGGGAAAGAGGGCTTGATGATTGAGGGGAATAGGAATTCCAGGTAGAGGGAACAGTAACCAAAGACAGGGACCCACAGCTTCCAGGCACGCGCCCCTGGGCGGGTGGTGGATAGTCTCTTAGGTCTTCAACCACTTGCCATGTTTTCTGAAAATTAGAAGCTGTGGTGGAGACAGGTCAGAGTTGATTCTGAGCCCTCCTTCCATCCCCACAATGAAAAAGGAGCCCCACATTCTCTGGGGGCATCATCAGGTCCCTCCACTCCCCTCGCCTGCCCACTGTGCACACTATTTCAACACAGTGTCTAGTGTGGCAGCTGGTGTCAGTGCCACTTCAACTGCCACCACCTCTATTCAGGAGACATCTCCAGGAGAGGCCTCTGCTGACGTCCCCAACTTGCTGTTGGAATTATAATGGTGTTGTGAGGAGAGCAAGTGCAATAGACCAAGGAGATGAGTGACTGCGTCTGATGTGGGAGGGCTGGATCATGGGGAATATGGAGGGACCTCCCACAGTCACTATTTACTTGTATACCTCACTTCAAAATTCTCTTTGGGAACTGCATAGACAAAGCCTGCTTTATCTTTCCCAACGTACAATGCTAGGAAAGCCACTTGTCAAATAAAGTAGCCTTTTTAGTCATAGTCAATGTTTTTAAAAAATTGACAATCAGACTCTGTTAAAACAGACTCCTGTTTTCAGTTTACCTCGTTGGGGGGTTAGGGACAATTTAGCCATGACTGTTTTACAGCGAACATCAGTCACCACTGCAAGCATAGCTGACACTTGGCGTGCCTGCCAGCCCCAAAGGGACAATGTCGTCCACGTCCACAGCTTTCAGATCTTCTGCCTCGTCTGCTCGGTTACTCAAACACTCACCTCGTGGTCAGAGGGCCAGTCTTTGTTTCCAGTTTTTCGTGGGCACTGTCCTTCTCTCTGTTTGCACACTTTCTTGATTGACATCTTTATCATCTTTATCTCTGTTTGTTCTCGCTTGACAAAGAGTCCACAGTTTCATACCAGCTGGAAGGGCTATTGGGAAGCCACAGTACAGGAGAGATGACCAGGGCCAAGCCAGGACACTGGGAGTAGGAACGGATATACAGGCTGGAAAAGGACATGTTTGGAGTGACTCCCAGGTTGTTAGCTTGGGGGACTCAGTGGGTGGGAGGCCCATAACCAAAGCAAGGAGGAGGCAGGGCTGTCTTTTGAGTCTGTTGGGTTGGAGGTGCCTGCAGGACAAAGTGGAGATGTCATAGACAATGGTTTACACAGGGCCAGAGATCAGGAGTGAGAGTGACAGATAGGGCCAAAGATGCCAGTCCCTTTGTAATTACCCCCATATATGACAGAGTCCAACCAATTGCCCCTCAACCCAAAAGTTTGCAACGTCCCATCAGTAACCAAGGGAACATGTTTATTTTGATATGTTTCTCAAATCCTGCCTGTTCTCTTCTCTGCCAGAAACAGACTAAGAATGTAAAACTGGAAGAATTAAAGTGTATGGAGGAACCAAGCAATAATAAATCCACACCGTAGATGCCACGGCCACTCCGAACAGCACTTCATTCTAGTTGGCCCTCTGGCACAACTGGGCATCTCAAAGGTCTTGGAAGAAATAGATAACAATTTTAGCAACTTACCCCATGGCTCTAATTTTTTTACACAGACAGTCGATTATCACGCTGCATCTGGCCCAGAGTGCCTGGGGTGGTAGAATGAGTGAACGGCAGAGTCGTTTGAGAGATGAGCAAATTGTCCTGGCAGCGAGATCGGGTTGGGAGGGAAGAGAGCATGCACAGTGCGCAGCGTTGGTGAGGCAATGGGCCCGAATGGTGCTTCTCTGTGACCGGGTGGCACCCACGGCTGGGGACGCTGGAAAGCTGGAAACACCAGCGCCGGTTCCTTTCCCGGGCCAGAGCACACCAGCAGCTGAGAAACCACACTTCTTTCATCTCTTTAGCTAAACCACGCTTTGGTCCATTCTCTCACTCCCACCTCTCAATTAGACACCCAGAGTCCTTCTGCCACCTGCCACTCCGCAAGGCAGGCCCAGCTGCCCCAGTGTGGGGATGTGGGAGAAGGACGGGGAAGACTGAGCTCTCCCAGACTGGAAGGAGGCAGAAAAGCAGCCCAGGCCCCCAGAGGGGAGCAAAATGAGCCGGGAACGCTGCCCTCCAGCAGGGAGGTGAAGTGCTGATGAAGGGTCTTCATGGGCACGGCTGTTGTGGTTATTATTAGTGTGGGGAGCTCTTCCTAAAAGCTTCGGAAACTTCTGATGTGAACTCGGGCTGCACATTCCCACCTGATGGAGCCTGTTTAAGGATTAAACGAAAAGATGGGGAAGTCAGGCTACACAGTGACTGGTATTTAATACATGCTTAATACATGGTAGTAACCATCACCATTCGAAGAGTGCAGAGAAGAGGTTAGGATCAGCTGGCAGCCCAGGGTTTGAACCCCAGCTTCACCCCTTCCTTACTTTGAAACATAGGGCAACTTACTTATCATCCCAAAGCCACAGTTTTACTACCTCTAGAACTGGGTTAACAATACCCCTGGGGTTATTGTGAGTCTTAAGATCAGATAAAGTCAGTAAAAGGCTTTAATTTGTGGTAGCATTAGTATTATTTTTGTAAATACCTGAACATAGTTTGGGGTTTTTTATGCTTTCTGTTTTTAGAGAAAATAGCCTTTGATAAGTTCAAAAATAGGTCCTGACTGGACCATTCCCAGATCTCTCAACTACAGCGAATATAAGGTCCATATTAACCTAGACTGGGGTGGACAAATCTCTTCTGGAAAGGGCTGGAGAGGAAATATTTTAGGCATTGTAGGCCACACAGTCTCTGCCCCAACCCCTCGCTTCTACCATGAGGCCAAAAGCAGCCATAAGCAATAAATAAACGAATGGGCTATGGTCCAGTGAAATGTAATTTGCAGAAACAGGCAGTTGGCCCCAGGTAGCCTGGGCTCATAGTTTGCTGACTCCTGATTTAGACGTACACAGAGAGCTCACCTCACACGGGGGTGCTTATTGATGTGGCATGGTCAGAGGAAAAGCAGGAAAGGACCTCCTGCCCTCACTCCCATCCCCCAAGAGGCGCTGATTAGTAGAAATTCCACTATTAGAAAGTCATTCCTTTGAAATATGCATTGATCCATGGAAAAAAAGAGAGATACCTGTCAAAATGCAAATAAAAGAATGACAGGTAAAGATGAAGTTTAACTTTGAATTGGAATATTGTGTACCCTGTTGAACTGACCAGCCTGGACTTTGCTGGGAGGCTCCAAGTGCCTGGAGGGAGGAGAAGAGAAAGTGGGTAGAGGGAAGGGCTAATGGGAGCCCCAGTGCCAGAGTGATAAGCAGGCAGTGAGGGCCTGGGGGCCCTGGTCATGCTGTGCTTTTGCTGGTCCCTGCGGCAGCAGCTGGAGTGGAATAAGGGGTCTGAGGCCTTGGGTACAGGGGAGCAGAGGGTCTGAGATGGTGCATAAAAGTTGTCCAGCACACTAAAACTTTCTGCCGTGAGTGTGGCAACGCACTGAAATGTACTCTTTATGCATGCACATTTTGTTTTTATTCAACAATTCATTTCTTCACTCATTCATGAGCCAATTCATGCCCTACCCCCAGCCCCCCGCCCCACCATACGCCAAGCACTGCCATACACAGGAATAACCCTGGCTTTCTGGAACAATGGAAGCGCCTCATCTACCATCCTGAAGCAACCCCAGCCTCACTCCCTAGCTCTCCATCCCTCCTGACTCTGCACCCCACCTGCGTGGACCGATTACCACCATTGGTGTTGAATCACCCACAAATCTTCACACTGCAGGGCCCTAAGGCTGTGTGGGTGGCCCTAGAAGAAAATGTGTCTCTTCCCAGACATCTTGCCTGTGAACCTGAACACACACGGGGCCACTACTCATTCCTCCGTGTGTCAGCATTCCAGGGACACTCAGGCCCAGACGTGGGGTGAGGAGCCCCAGGTCTCTGGAATGGGCTTCCGCTAACTCCACCTCCAGGTGTAAAGTAAGCTGCAGAGGCTTAGAAATGCCTCACAGTCTTAAAATTGGGGGGCTGTCAGTGGAGAAGGGTCCAAAGTCAATTCTTGTAAGTTAAGGAGAGACAAGAAACTCTTGTCTAGTAAAGTCTAGTAATTCTTTGTATTTGCACCTTATCCATCTACTATGCCATTTGCCTATGGCTCACCATGACCACGGCCGTGGGTAATTATTTCCATGTTGTGGGTGTGGAAACTGAGGCCGAGAGATTAAATAACTTGCCTGAAGGTCTCATGGCTGGTAAAATGTCGTTCTAGGGCTAAAGTCCTGTTTGGCAAGTGAACTCCACCTTTGCCCTATCCGGTAGCACAGCCTACCGGCTTGTCCTTCATGTCACTGACCTGTCAGCCCAGCGCCGGCTGCTGCCAATCCTTCCTTACCCGCCATATGGGAGACAATGGGCCTTAGGACCCGGGGTTTCCCCCAAGGCACTTCAGTGGAGTATTGTCCATGGGCACCACGCCAGCGCCCAGGGCTCCATCTTCCCCTCCTGCATCCCCCACCGCGCCCGGTCCTCCCTCACCTAGCACGGAGCCAACTCACTCCCGGGAAATTCAGTGCTTTTCCATTCCAGTGAGCTCAGCCTTTACTTTGATTTGGGTGCAAGCAGCTGCAGGTGCCTCAAGTCATCACGTGCTCTCTTCCCCCCTCTCCCTGCAATGTCATCCATGTTTACTTGCTGCTCTGGACTTTGGGTTCTGTCAGCATGCCAGTCGGTGGGGCCGCCAGGCACCACAGCTGACAGTCAGCTCTGAGGGGCCGAGTCCTTCTTCTGGAAAAAAAGGGCTAAAGAGGTTAATACACTCAAGTCGGGATAAACACGCCAGCTGTTAGAGTTTCTAATATTTAATGTCATTATCAAATAAACAACTCAGGAAGAAATCACAAACGCGCATACCACAAAACCCCACAGCCTGCTGCTTCGTCCACCGTGGTTAAAGATAATATTAATACATTATCTTAAAAGCCTCACAGTGGAGTGATGGCTGGGACACAAAGAAAAAAAAAAACATCTGCAGAGGGCCTGCTGCTGCTTCTGCCCAGAGACACTGTTGCCCTGGGCCGCTCTGGAGAGAGGGACTGGGGGAGCATGAAGAGGGAGGGATGTGTGCCAACAAGTTGAGGTTTCCCGCTTGGTCTGCTAGGATCTCAGCTCAGGTAACCCAGGTTTGGCTTTTGCTTTTGCTTCCAAAAGGGAGATCTCCTTCTATGAAAAAACAAAAACAAAACCAAAAAACACGACACACTTCTGTTTCTGCACACGGAAGCACATGATTATTTTTTTGCAGAAAATCCACTCGAATGTTGCACTTGTAACCAGTTTTGTGGACGATGGATATCATCCCACCGACCGGGGGTCAGTGCTCTGAGGTTCACACGCACAGAAACCAGACACGGCGATGAGCACCTGTTTTTCTCTCGTGGCCCCAGCCTTCCGATTCCCCGAATGCTGACGCTCACACGGAGCAGGACAGAGTTTTAAAGGCCTGTTAACTGTGTCGGGAAATTGTCAGTCCACTTCCCTTCCTCCTGCCCCTGCCGGCTCCCTGGCTGCTGTTCACCTGGGCTAAAGGAACAGAAAATGATGCTCATCGCATTTGGGGGGGAAAATGAACATGGGCTAATTTTTTTGAAGCCTCCAACAAAACGTTTTCCAGGTCACAAAGCGCCGAGCAAAATGAGCTCCATATCCAGTTTATGTTGTATGTTAAAAGGGAAGCTGGTCCCAGCGACTCGATTAAGGTTCCACGAGCATTTTTTGGAGAGAAAGCCTTTATTTCATGGGGCCAGGGTTGAGCTATTTCCCTTCTCATCAAGCAAAAACCTGGCATCCCGTTTGTCTGTCCAGATGTAGTTTTGTTTGGGTTTTTACACTGTTTGATTGCCATCAAGTCGTGAATTTCTGCTCTCTGGATGGGCAGAGGAATGAAAATTTATGAAGTCTGAGGATGCCTGTTGTTTAGCTCAAAAGCACAGCCAGATGAATTTGGGTGAGAGGAAAGGCTTCGTGGCGTGGCCACCACGGCCAAAATCGGGGGCAATTTGTCCTTTACCAACTTGTGGAAACCAGAGCAGGAGGGTGTAGTTTTATCACTCTGCTCTCTGGGGCTGCGTGGGTGGGTGGGATGGAGATAGTCCTAATGATTTAAATGGGATTTTGTTTTAAGAAGACTTATAAAGTAATTTTCCTGTTGACATTGTATACGTGCAAGGGTGACAGTGGTGACTGTCCACACGCTTTCTGGTGAACGCCAGGAGTGGTGGACTCGTCAGTGACTTCTGCTTTCGGGTCCTTGATGAACTTCCAACGGCTCGGTGCCCCCTTTGCTCACCCAGCCATCCTCTCCAGGTTCAGTCAGCTTCTCTGGTTCTTCAAATGAGTTTTTCAAGCGTGTAGAAAAAATGCAGCTGGTGGCAGGGATGAAGGCAAGAATGATGGGTTTTCCTGGTCCCCTGGGGAGACCAAGTGGGAGGAAGGGGTGTCTCCAAGCTGATCAGTAGTGGGGTGGGGGCGCCTGCTCCTAGCCCCCGGCTGTTGCAGGTCCTGTTCTCTCAGCATGGGGAATTATTAGAGGAATGAAACCATAAACCATACCTGTGAGAGATGCCTAAAATTTAGATATTTGATCATTTTTTCTATTTCTATTCAAATATGTCTGGATTAGAGGTGAGATTGAAATTATTGTTAAGTCATGAAGGTGAAGGAGAGCGAGGGAATGAAGAGGAAGATGTGGCAGAAAGAAAGGGAGAGGGAAAGTGGAGGAGAGGCTGCGTGAAAGGAGGAAAGGAAGGGAAGGGGAAGGATGAAGAAAACGGAGCTCCGTTCTCAGACCAGAGCCCTGCTGTCTTGGCTGGGACTCCGTGGCTTGCAGAAGCGGAGCCCTTCCCCGTGGTCCTTTCCACCCTTCTGTCCACCCCAACCTCACGCTCACATTCTGAGTTTCCGGTCAAACTGCCTGCTCCTCAGTGCAGAGCTGATGGCTTCTTCCCCCTCTGCTTCACTTCCTTCGTGCACAAGGCTGTCTGTCTGTCTTTCTGTCTCCCAGAGGGAGGACGGGTCTCTTTACTTCATAGCTTTCCCAGCATCCTCACTCATGCTCGGCTCTCACAAATGTTTGCTGAATAAGTGACGGACGGATGGACTGACTGAATGAATGAATATGAGAGAGATGAAAAATAACTAGAGATTTACCAAATACCATTAGTATAAACCTGAGAACTCTCCTGTAATAAGGAAATGTAATTAGATACCATTATAACCATTTATGAATAACAGTAGAAATAAATATGACTTAATGACAAGTAAAACAGTGGTAGTGATGGTCACTCTCAAGAGATTTCTTCCAGTTGTAACAACAGCTGCTTACAATGCCCTTTGGAAAACAGAACATACCTGTCAATACTGAGATGTAAGATGAATTCTATTCTATTAACAAACTTGCATAGAAGCTGACTGAGGTCCTTCTTTTTTATTTAAAAGAAAATGTGCATACAGATATTTAAGATAGCCCAGGCTTAACTATCCAGGGAACTAGATGAATGTAAAGACTGAGATATATTGACTTAAAGGTGGTTTTTGTTTTCATTTCTGTGACAGTGACTGAGCTGTCTCTGGGAGTTCATTGTACCTGAGATCAGGTCAGCTCTGAAAACAGGAACTAAGAAATCAAGTACATGGGTCCCTCCACTTCTACCAAACTTTCAGGTCCTGCCACTCTCCTCACCTGACTTTATTCCCAGAAGACCCTTGTCAGATGAGGAAGGAACTGACTTCCACCTTTGCTGATGGGGATACAGGAGCCTAGAGAGGGGATGGCACCCCGACTAGCGCAGCTGGAAAGGGCAGCTGGGGGTCTGACCCAGTCCTGTGGTCTGTGCCTGCCAGGCAAAGAGGAGAGTAAATCCAGGTCGATCCTGAGCAGGAAGAACTCTGTGAGTGGGGCCCGGTCCTTGCCTTCCACTTCCGGGACACAGAAAGCCATAAAAAGGGGGACGCTGGGCCATTTTTCTGGTTGTGTTCAGGCTAATACAGAGGGGAGGAGGTTTAACAGAAAGATTGAGATTAGACACCAAGAAGAACTTCTGTTTGCTGGGATGATTTTATTGTATTCTATTTATTTTTAAAAATTTTTTAAAATCCTCACCTGAGGATATGTTTATTGATGAGAGAGAGAGAGAGAAAGACATCAATATGAGAATCATCAACGTGAGAGAGAAACTTCAGTTGTTTGCCTCCCATACATGCCCTGACTGGGAATTGAACCTGCAGCCTTGGTATGTACCCTGACCAGGAATCGAACCCACAACCTTTTTGGGGGTACTAGATGACCCTCCAACCAATGGAGCCAATCGGCCAGGGCTGTGGGATGATTTTAAAAGCTGAAATAAACTAGTGAGATTCTTAGTGAGTTTAACTCTGCTGCCACAGTATCTCCCAAAGAATTACAAATGTCTGAGCCTCTTTGGTGTGGATTCTCACTTCATTCCCCACTCCAGGCAGGGGAAGGGCAAGCAGGCACTGTAGCTTTCAGTCAGAATTCCCAGCCTCCCTCCAGTGTAAGCCCCATGCTTTATTTATGTGATTTTTTTTTCATGTAGACATTTTGTTCTCCTCGCTGCAGAAGGTGGTTTCCCCAAACTGCTGCGAATGTTCCTTGTCTGTATATTTTATTCATATGGATCGGTTATTGGCCCATCCCTTCCTGAAAGAGCTGAAATTTGCCCTTGAGGCATCAGATGGAGTAGTCAGATTGTCAAGTGTGTCTCCTAATTGAAGTGAACGTTGGCACAATATTTGTCGACTGGAAATAAACAGTCCCAGTGAAGTAGCAGGTTTATAACCTTCATGCGCTTGTTCGGGTCTTGCTGAGAGTTGAAGAAAACATGCAGAGAGAGAAGCTATTTCTCTTGGAAATGAAAACGTTGGGGGGGTTATCTTTCTTGGACTTGGAATTTCCTAGAGCCAAGGAGGGCCGACTTGGGGCCATCATGGTGCCGTGAGTGGGCTTGTATCCAGCCCTCCTCCTGTTCTGGGGTGCCCCCTCCTCTAGCATGCAAGGGTTCAGGATCAGCTTGCTTGCTGTCCCCCATTAAATCCTCTGACTGGCAAGTCTCAGCTGTGAGAGTTTGAGGAACAAAAGTAGAAAGTGTGATCAACTCAAAAAGAGGCCCAATGATCTTCTTTACCTTTTCACAGTGTGTCCTGAGCCCCCAGAAAACTTGGAAGTGCTGAGTTTACCACGCTATTGAAGCTTGCCTTGGCCTCCAGTGTCCCCTGCATGGGTCCCTCTGACAGCTTTGTGGTCAACATTCTTGGGGGAAGGTGGTTCGGGGGTAGGTGCAAAGCCTTGCAAACTAAGGTGTTGGCTCTTCCCAAGGCCACACTCCAGAGCAAGCAAGTAGAAAGGACCCACGTTTAGCCCAGGGCTGAAAACCCTGCCCCTCCAGTAGGGGGAAGTGGGGTGAGTGACTTCTCTCCAGTCTTGGGAAAGTCAGCTTGCCCCTCCCACCACTGTCGTGCTCTCCTCAAGAGACCAATCAGAAGTAGGCTGTGTCTTCCACAAAAGCTGCCTATGGGCTGGGTTTCTCTCACCCCCTGGTCCCCATTGCTCTTCCTTGATCCATTCCAGCAAGTCCCCAGGCCTCCCTAGGCACCAGGCCACCAGCCCCTGGACACCCTCCTCTACGGCCACCCTATGGAAGCTGTCATTCCGATGCACCAGACTCCTGCCAGAGAGTTGGTAGGTCCCAACCCTTGGAAGGTCCTAATTTGTCCTCTGCTTGGTCTAGATGGGAAAGCTGGCCTGGAAATAATGACAGCAACATAAACCTTCTCCAGCCTTCTCTGGTAGTATCTGGTTTTTCTCCCCTCCTCCTTAGAAGAGGAGAATGGGGGTGTGGCGAGGCCAGGCCAGGACATTCCTGCAGTGACCTTGATGTGAGAAGGCATTTCAGCTTAACCCTTCTTCAGGATAGAAGAGAAGAATCTCATCTCTAAGGTCCCTTCAACTCACCCACAGAACGCATTTGTGACCTGCCTTCCCCACCTCCGGTCAGGGCTGGGACTTCCTCCCAGCACATCCATTCTTTCTCAATGCATCACCAGGTCTTCTCTCTTCTCCCACTTGGCTCTGCTTCGTAATCTCCCTATGAGTCTGCCCAGGCCACTGTATTAGAGTCTCTTGAGGGCAGCGATGCGGAGATATTGCTTCCACCACTGCATCTTTGGCCTTTGGGACAAGTCTGTCGCAGACTCTTACTGTTTGTTGAATTGAAGAAACTTTCCCTAACTAAAGAAGCAAATGAACCGCAGACACCTAAGCCCAACCCTCACCCCGCCCCCACCTCCTAACCTTGATTTTTCTCAGAACAGGTGACCCAAGTCAGTTATGCTAAGGATATTGAAAATGTTTCTATCACCATCTCTTTGGGACATTATGCTAAACCTCACATGGTCAAGCGGTGGC
The DNA here is from genome assembly GCF_022682495.2 of Desmodus rotundus. NCBI lineage: Eukaryota > Metazoa > Chordata > Mammalia > Chiroptera > Phyllostomidae > Desmodus > Desmodus rotundus. Next base: position 86,292,432 of record NC_071398.1, read on the forward strand.
TTTATTCTTTGTTGTGAGTCATTCGTTCGTTCGGGTTAATTTAAACCAAGTGAAGATGGGAGTAGGGAAACAGCGTGATTTCCCTTTTTTAAGCTTGACCTCTCCTCGTGGATTCATGACTTTGTCCCTTCAAAGAACTCACATGTCCCTTGAAAGGGACAGATTGAGGGGATATTTTGAAAGGCACCCCAAAGTGTATCCAGCCGCTAGCCAGCAACCCAGCATGTGCAGTGTTCGATCAGCTCCGTAGCTAGTAACACCCAAATTCCCAACATGTCTTTCTGGAGTGAATCTAAATCTGTAGAAGCCCAGCACTTGATCGAGGCTTATTTAACATTTTATTATGTTTTTTTACCCCTGAATCTTGTAAACATGCTATTTATAAAAACTTGGAAGAAGGTAAATCAAAGAAAGGGTGATGGCAGGTGTCGGGGGTAAATAATCTGTCGCTCCTCTTACAGGGGGTGAAGTTAACCAGTAACTGTTGACCTGCTCGTGATGGAGAGCACAAACTGGGCGGCCATCACACGGCTTCCAAAGACCGCCCCATGCGACATGCCTCATGGACTGGAGAGGATGAGGGCACGCAGCACTTTCCAACATGTGTCTGACAGAAAGGCTGAACACGTGTGAAATTACCTTGTGGAAGAAGTTCCCCTGTAGGAAAAGCTTTCAGTCTCTCTCCTGTTCTCAGTGACTTCCTAATGGGCAGATCTAATGACCTATTCTAATTTTTCATTTTCCTTGACATCTTCTCTGGAGCAGTTGATGGGCCTGACCTTACACTCAGGAAGGATTTTCACCATAATGATCCCCATAGTAACCATATCTTGTGGCTTGGCATTTCAAATATCCTGTCTCACTTGCTTGGAAAGACCTGGAGTCGTCCCTCCCTTGTCCTGACCTTGTCCCTCCCTGAGAACTCCTGTTCCTGCCTCCGTCTTCCTCCTTGACCCCTAACTGACTCATCCATTCAGGTTCTGCCCTTGGGCCTCTGCTTTCCTCTTCAAAGGAGCCCTCTCCTCCCTTGGTCTTCCCTGTTACCTCCCAGGGAGTGGCCTCCACAGCAGCTGTCTTTGGCTCTCACTCAGGTTCCTCTCTCCAGCTGCACGATTTCCACTGCCCGCTAGACACTGCCACTTAGGTGTTGTACCAAGACCTCAAAATAACCGAGAAACATTCACTTTATTTCTCTCAAAAGTGGTCTTCCCTTCTCCATTTCCCCATTTCTATGAATTCTGCCAGAATTCTACTCTTTATACCTTAAACACTTTCTCCTCCGTCATCTCCTCATAGCTCCTCCGTTACTCACTTCCATTGACTCCTGCTTTGTCAAGCTCCCTGTTCTCCCTTCCTTTAGATTCCCGTTTCTGTGATTCTAATTCAGGTCTTATCTCAGGCATTGCAATGTCCTCTTAATTTACTTCTCTGCCACTTCAGTCTTGAATATTGCTGCCTGATTAATCTTCCTAAAATATTACTTTCTTCAAGAAACAGTCCTGATCCAAACCCTTCACTGTCTCCCCACCGGCCAATCCTGGCATTTAAGGCCTTCTAAAATCGGGCCCACATCTACTTTTCCCAGACAGATCCATCTCTCCTGAGTGCAAACTGGTGTCTTCAGTATCTTTGAAACAGAAATTGTTTTATCCCATTTTGTTTCCTCTGCTGCCATCTTTTTGAAATACTCTTCCCCTCCTCTGCCCAGTGTAAATCCTTCCAAGCCTACACACCCAGGTCAAGGTCAGCAGTTCAGTCTTCATGAAGGTTTCTTCAACGGAAACATATGCATCCATTCAGCAACTATTTATTGAGCATCTACTCTATGCCAGCCTCTGTTCTAGGCACTAGAGATGCCCAGGTGAATAACCAGTCAAAGTCCCTCCTCTCCTGGAGCTTACTTACTTTGGGGAGGCAGAGGGCACAAAATAACAAATCAATCATGTAGCAATAAATGCTACTCTATCTCAGCAGCCCTCTCCATGAAAGGGAAAGAGTCTGGTGGGAGTGAAATGCCTTCTCAGATATCATGTAGTCAGTGAGTGACCATGCCTGGATCACAGGTCACGTGCTCTGGGTTCTTTCCTTTCCCTACATTATTTCTGGGCTCTTTGGCCAAATGTTAAACTCCTCAAGGTCAGGTGCTAATTCTTTCAGACTTGCCCTAACCCTTAGCCTACTACTGGGCATGTTGCAAGCATTCAACAGTTACTGGTGGGAAGAAGGAATTAGGGGAAACAGAAGGCAGCAGGGAGACAGGGTGTCCCTATTAGGTCACAGACACATAGCATTCATTTTCCTCACCTGAGCCCATGTGTCTCACTAGCATCACATGCGTTATCCATATTGCTTAGCCCGCCAGAGAGTCTAGGGGTTAATACAGATGCTGTCAGGGGTACCAGCTTTTGTTTTCCACTAAATTTCCCTTGCAAGGAGCATATTCTAGCATTTGGGTTGTGAGTATAACCCAGGGGGTACTCAGTGTCTAGCCGACTTCCTACTCCTGACGGTGACGAGTCAGAACAAGATATAGCTCAGCAGGACCAAGATCGGAAAGGGTCAAGACAGTTTGTTTAAAACAATCTGTAACAAACAATTGGCCATAAAGTGGGTTCCTTTTACTTTCTTCTATTCCTTTGTCCGTTACTCTTGAGGAAGAAAACAAGAGAGAGGCAGTGAAGGGTAGGGGTGGGGAGGAAAGGAGAATTTACCACAAGTTCTTATTTATAGATTCACAAGGCTGAACAATAACCTGCCTTCAAGGAAAGGGAGTATTTAAATTGCATTTGAAATAGGATTTGAAATACGCCCTTCTATCTAAATGATATTTCCTGTTCCTTCCCACCCACTTCCAATGGATTCCATATTGACGATTATGGTTTAACTAACAAAACCTGGGGAGAGGAATGGCACCCCCAACTCTGATCTCCCTTTAAATTATTTTCCATTTAGCGTAACTCCTATAGCATGGCATAAAACTTTATTGAATAGCTCATTTGAGCAGAGAATACTTTTGAAAGAATATTAGTAAACTCTTTCAATGGAGTCAAAACACCGAAATGGAAAATTCAAGTTTTGAAGAGAGCCATTAAGTGTGATTAAACCTTTAAAAAGGAGAGAACAACGCCCGCAGAACTCTATTTAGCCATTTCATATCTTTAATTGTCCAAAGATTTACTTTAAAAGCCCAGGCATGAAAGGATGCTGAATGTTATAGTATTTAGAGGGGGAGAGTGAGGAGAAGCCCCGTTCACCAGCAAATGGAGCTCAGCCCAGAAGTAGGAACAACAAAAGCACGGGGACCTGCTTCCTTCTACAATATATATAGAGAGAGGGAAATAAAAAGGCAGCAATTCTTGACTTAGCTTTGAGGAGCACAATGGGCGTGATTAGGGGTCCAGAGTGGGCGCATTTAAGTAGCATGACATCCACCAGTCAGCTGGTAATTAGGATGCGAACTGAGGGGGACGAAGCTGAGAAGCGAGAGATGGAAAGATGGGGGAAACTGAGGATAGCAATTCAAAAGATTTTCAGGATGTAAGGAGATGAATGTTCACTGTGGGAGCTAATTTTATCATCTACTTTTCTAACCTCAAACCTTAGCGGTTTTGATCCAGTAATCTATGGGATGAGGCCCGGGAATCTGCATTTTTAAAGAGCCTCCGAGGTAAATGCTCTTGTGGCTGGTCCTTGGACCCATTTAGAGGGTGTCTGGACAAAGGGAGGGGAGCGTGGGACAGAAATCTGTAAGAGTAACACCACCTGGGAGAGAGAGAGAGAGAGGTGTCCCTAAGTGGCAAGCATCCTGCCTCCTTCCTCACTCTCAAACATTCGAAACAATCCAGGGAAGGAAGTCGGCTGGGGAAGTCAGTATTGGAGAGTATCAGCCCTTCTAAAAAAGGACAGGCATGGAAAGCAAGTAAAAAAAAAATGAGAAGGAGAGGAAGAAAAAGAAGATGTCAGACACTCAGGAAAGCAAAATCGTGAGTTGAACATTCTTTAAATGTCCAGCAATGATAGTGAACAAAGCAATGTGACAATGTGCTTAGCTATATATTGACAGCATTAAAAAAATTAATAGTCATGTCTTGCGATGAGGTGTTGATAATGTAGAATAGAAACATGTAAAATATGTTTGCTTGTCAAGTGGTTCGAGAGAGTGTGAAAATCTGTGGTTTCAAGCCCTGCTCTGTGGCCTTGAACAAGGGTCTCAAGGTTAACTAACCACCAGGGAGGGAGAGCCAGCGGGCTTGGAGGGTATCGCCAAGCACTGCCCCTGGCCACAACCAGACTTCCTCCATTTTGGGTTTTTTTTCTTTTTCTTTCTTTTTTCTTTTTTTTTGGTAAGATTCAATTGGAACAGAAAAGGAATGATTAAACATGTTGAAAATTCCTGCTTCTGGCCATTTCCCCTCATTTTACAGATGAGACAACTGAGGTCCTAAGAAGCAGTGTCTTGCCCAAAGTCACGGCACATGTTTGTGACTTGGAATTGCTGGTTCCTAGTCCAGCGAGTATTCCTCCAGAGCACCCAGCCAACCCCTTTAGACACTGGAACTTGTCATGCAAGTGTGCTTTACAAGACTTTGTTATTGTATGTGGAAAGAACATTTTAAGGGTCAGGATTTAATCAGTGGCACCTCTAAACGCGTGTGATAATGAGTAAGGTCGTCCCAGAGTGTTATTCTACATTCGTTTGAAGCAGGAGCGTTCAATGCAGTGAATACCAATGAATAGGACTCCTTGGTTCAGAAGGAAGTGGGAACACCTGTGGAGTACTTAAAATACTCAAAGCGTGTTGCGGGCCCTAGAGCCTCTGATTCTCAGAGCAACCCAACGAATCCAGCGAAATTACCCTCGCTTAGCCGTGGGACGGCCGAGGCCCAGCGGGCTTCACTCAGTTGCCAAATGGGGAGGATGACTCAAGTCTGGGTGAGTTCAGAGCCCTGGTTCTTTGTGCTTAATTACACTGTCCTCCCGACAATGGGACGCTTTGCTTTTGGCTCTTCGTGGCATCCTCTGCAGACTCACTGCCTTTGTGTGGGGCCAATTCCAATACGTGTGCTGCCATGGGAGGTGGCTGTACATTCAAAACAAGAGAGAGAAAATAATGAGAAAAAACTTCAGTCAAAAAAGTTGAGTTCGAATATCCAGGAAGAGTCACTTCAGAGCTGGCGTGTCTGTCCCTGCAATACTTACTACGGGGAATTCGAAACAGGTGCTTGGGGGATCTGTACATCCCTAGATCAGTACAACCCTCTTCGCTGGCTTCCACTTTTCTTCAGCTCATCCTTCAGGGCAGGTGGACTCTGAGTGAAGACGGCAGGAGACACCCACTGCAGATTGAGCTTTAGACTGCCTTTCCCTGCCCCCAGGCCATGGACTTCAATGCAACACAGGCTGGGGTCAGGGGCGGAGGGGCTTGGAAGGGGCAGCTGTGTTTGTGCCTCTACACCCCCTCCTTAACAGCTCATTTCTTCTGTTTTGTATTATAAATGTGGTACATAATTGAAAAAATGGAGTCTAAAAAATGGAGAAAATAATACTTATGATCTTGACAACCTAACATATACCTATTTTCATTTTGGGAAATTCTGTTCCCATTGTCTGTCTTCATAAATGTAGATTTCATGTAGTCATGCTGGACACATTGTATCATTTCACTCTCCCCTACCTCTCCCTCCCCCGCCCCCCTCCCACTTAACTCTAGGACATCAACTTTGTCCAGGAGGTGTGGGGTTGCCTCCCTTGTTTTCTTCCCCAGGGCTTCTCTCCCTTCCTTTCTTTTATTCACACCACCCCCACCCCCACCAGTTCTTTCTTTGTTACTTAGTCTCTCTCGCTCTTCTCTCCATATTTTTCTCCCTTACTGGAGTCTAAAGCTTTCCATAGGCTCCTGGGATTCCTGGGAATGAAGACATGGCTGAGCTCTGACCAGGCCATCCTGCTGTCTCTTCCAGGTGTGCATGAATCAAGTTCCCACTGGTGTCCTGTCATAAGTCAGTCCCACACAGGATGTTTCCTGGAAGTAAAACTGGGTAGGTGAGAGGGAGGAGGGGATCGGTGCTCATAACCATGGATGAGAACCCAGCGCAAAGGTGATCACGGGGGTGGGATAAGAAGTGAGCAGGGTGCGTATTCCATGGCGGTAGGAGGTGAAGTGCTTCCCTTCCTATCAACAATCAGAAACAATAACAATGATAATAATCTAGATGCTCCAAGCAAGCCTCCCGAGGAGGGTAAGATGTTGCATTTGTTCTACTCTAAGTGCTGGAGTTAGTTCAGCAGTGTTATAATACAACCTAGGTAAGATTACTTTCTCTTAAGAAAATGTGCGGAAGCACAATAAAACCAACTGCTACTCACATGGCCCTTTAAAGATACAATGTGCCATTTTATCACATAAACCTACATGAGCAAAGAAAACGGTCTGGGTAGAATGGGAGGAGGCTGACATTTGACAATGAAGACTTTAGCTAAAGTTTACAGTATGGAGCTTTCACCAGAGCAATTAATACAATAAACACTTTGCAATGACAGGCATTTTAAGAGGGGCCAAACACACCGACTGACCACCTTACAAGTGAAGGTGTTGCTGAAAGGGGCAGCATGAATGAGGAGGAACATTTGGAAGACGGAAGGGGGCTTCTCTGGGGGGCACTTTCTTGATGAGAAAACACTAGCAGCTCCCAGGGCTTTAATACACGTAAACTGCAATTTACTTCTTTGTGGCTCGTTTTCCTTGGCGATTATTATATTAGAGTGACACTTCTATTGAATTATCTGTTTCAATTACTATTAACACATCGAAGTCCTTAAGTTTGAGGAAACTGTGAATGCAGCTTCTGGAGAGTTCTACCCCTGACACTCCAAGGGTAGTATCATTTATCTCCTTAGCACTTGGAGGCCCGTGATGCGGCGTGGGCCAGGAAGGAGCCGGTCTGCACAATAGTGTCCAACAGTATCAGAGCACTTCTGGTGGATTCCACCATCTCTGTGCTGTGTTGTGGTAACCCCAGGCGACCTGCTGCCTTTCTTTGCACAGGACACAATGGCAAATAGAAACATTAACTCTCGCAGTGTCGCAAGAATCCGACTGCATTATTCCTTGACCTCTGGAAAGATAATGTGTCATTTGCTGTACAGAAATAAAAGTTTTCAAAGCAGTTGGAAATAGAATTGTGTACACTTCACTTGCTGAACTACCTTTCTAAGGCTTATTTGTTTGGCCCTTTGGAGCGAGAGAATGGAAGACTTTCAGAGAGGTGACCACTGTGGTTTCCTTCCCCTCCACCCCCCACATCCTCCCCCCCACCGCGTCCCCCTTCAGGAGGGAAGATACAGTGTTTTCTGAGCTCTGGGTTGTGGGCAGAGAAGAGCTGCTCCCAGATGACAAAGCCCAGGGTGGGGAGTGGGCGGGGGGTGGGGGGAGGGGGGGTGGTGGAGGAGAGGGCCCTGTCTGGTGTCTGAACATCCCTGAGGCGGGGCTGGGGGAAATCTTCCTGGTGGGTGGATATTTACTAGAAGTCAATAGCGCAGTGGGCTTTGGTTGGATGCTAATGAGGCCAAGGTTATACAAGGGCCAACTGGTCTCCTTCTGTTCCCTGTGCTGTAAACCGCCTCCCATCAGTGCGGCCAGGCCTCTCACAATGCAGGAAGGGGGGTGATGAAACAGGCCGGAGGCTTCTCCCAGACAGATGGCTCCCCAGCTGTTTTTGCTGATGGGTAACTTTTGTTGCCACCACTCAAAGTCCCCTAGAAAAGCCTCTGTCCTCTAAAGCCTTTCCCTTTCAATCCTCCTGTGAGACGTCTCCTCATCCACAGGGCCTCTCTCCAGGACTGTTCTCTAACGTGCAAGATGTCTTTTATGGGGGCAACGGCCATCTCGGTCCCAGCTGGATGCAGAAGAGGTGGAGCCCCAGCCTCCCGATTCGCCTCCACGTGATTGGGCTTGAAATACCATCCCCTGTCTTCAAGGCACCCGTGGGCTCCAAGCCTTGGGGTACCCAGTGGCTCTTTATTTTCTGATCTGTGAAATGGATACATTAAACCTTGCTCCTGCCAACATGCAGGGTTGGTGTGGGAACCAGACACAGAAACAGGGGGACAGCTTTGGAACGTGAACCACGTGCCGGGATGCATGACTGCTACACCTACTGAGGTCCCAGTGGTGGCCATAGCCACTTTGGTCCCCGAGGCAAACACACGCTTCTTTATTGACATTGTGTCCCAGTGATTCGCCTTGATTTGGCGTGTTCATCGTTTCTGGCAGCAGCAATAAGAATGTCTTTGAACACCCTCCCCTTTGTCCTTGACACACTGTCCCCATCTAATTCTCCCTTTTCTGAGCACAGGCTTCTCCCAATGGAATCAGTCAGGGCTCTTTGGAGAAACAGAACCCACAGCAATGATTTTAAGGAACTGTCTCACATAGTTGCAGGGTGGGCAGGTCCAAAATCCCAGGGGCAGGCTGGCAGTTCAGACAGGAGTTGACACTGCAGTCCGGAGTAGAATGTCTCTTTCTCTAGAAAATTGCAGTTTTGCTCTTAAAGTCTTTAACTGATTAGACGAGGCCCACCCATGTTATCGAGGGTAATTTCCTTTAGTTAAATTGAGCTGATTACAGATGTTCACCACATTTCTAAAATATCTTCAAAGGAATATCTGTATTGACAGTTAATTAAATCACTGGGTACTATAGCTCAACCAAGTTGACACATCAAGGCAGCCATCACACCAGCCTTCTACAATGACTCCCTAGCGCATTCCTTGGGTAAAGCTCTCTGAGCCACTGCTCACACCAGGCTGTCAGGAGGTGTATCGTTTTTTCCCTTTTCTCTTGCTTTGTATTTTCTCTACTTGCATGCTCTTCCTCCAGACACACACGGGTTGGCTTCCAAACCCCATTCCCCGGCTCGCCCAGCCCTGTGGAGGTGATATCAAGGTCTCATTTCCTAGAAACAGTTCATGATCCTTTCATCAAATTATCAGAGTAAAAACCGTAATTCATATTTCACAGCCTTGGCTCTGGCAAATCAGTTACATTGTAGCTCTCTTCTCTTTGGAGATAGCGGGACTTGGGGTTAAAGGGAAGCCAAGCGTCATTTGTCAGGGAATTAAATCCTGACTCCAGGACGCAAACTTTCAGTCAGTCCCCAGTCTTCCTCAGTGCGGTCTGGGTACGGATTCAGCGTGATTTCAGAATGAAAAGGGAACGGCTGACATGATTCCCTCCTGCACACGCTCTTTGGTTCAGCTCTTTCCAAAACTGAGGCTGTGTCCCAGGTGCTGGGGAAAGGCCCAGAAGGAGCCCCCTGGGGCTCGGCCCTAAGAACTTGCATTCTACTGGTAGAAAACCCCAGCGAACAGGAAATTCGAAGTGCTAGGTAGACACAAATGAGGGGTGAAACAGAAGGATAAACAAAGTGTTTACCTCTTCACAGGTAAGAGAGTTCCCATGCCTCGTATAATAAACTCTAAAACTGCAGGCACTGAGGAATCGTCTGTGTGTGTTTACAGGAGGACAACTGTCAACTATTCCGTGTGTCCTTCTTCTTCGTCACGGTGTTACCTTCTTGTTTATGCCTCGTTTGGGAAAAGATTTACAGAAGTTTGCATTTCCTCCAAGCATATTTACTGATGATAAAGAAACTGCTCTGTAGTCCCTAGAAAGGTGTGAGCAGTGGAGAAGGACATTGGAATTGAATATGTGTTCATTCCACAGATGCATAGGAGCAACGGCACGGCTGAGCCAGCGCTGAACCTGGAGTGGGAGTTGCTGGGTGACCAAAGCTTATATTATAAGTAAAGGCCACGCATCCACAGAAGTGCCTCTTAATAAAATAAAGCAGGGCCGGGGGATAGGTTTGGGGGGAGTGCTCTTTTATCTGGGGTAGCCAGAGAAGGCCTGTGTGAGGGGGACATGCAAGGAGAGGCCTGAGAGAAGGGAGTGAGGAAGGTAGGGCATGCAAGAGGATTCACCACCTACCCTCTTCCCTGAAATGACAAGAGCAGGTCCTAACCACGATACACGCTGTATCATCCGTATGAAATAAAATGCATATGTGTCCGTGTTTGTGTGTACACAGTGAAACCATTTATAAATGCAAATGTAGACATTCACATGATTTACATTAATATCGATGCTCTCTTTATATATATGTGCTTAGCATATATACTTCAAATAATATATGCACAAATATTAACATGAGTTATCTCTGGGCATTGTGATTACAGGTCAATTTCATGGTTTAATCTTCTTCTCTGATCTCCTACACCTCCTACATTTTATACAGCAGATCTGCCTTACATTTTTTGTCACGTATTCATTGCTCTCCTTAATCTCCCAAATGAAGTAGTTGTGTACTGAGTATTTTTACGACAAGCAAGTGTAAAATAATGGGAATAGCTGTACCCATGACCACGCGGTCTGTGCCGGGTGCTACTTCACGTGCTTGTGTGCATAATCTCCCTGAGTCCTCACAGGAGCATGGTGGGGCGTGGGGGGCGGTGGGGGCAGGTACTCTCATCCCAGCCATCTTTCTTCTACAACTGAGGAAGCTGAGGGGTGCAAGGGTGGGATGGCCCACAGCCACGCCGCTGGTAGGCGCTGGAGCCAGGGCTGCTCCCGGCCATCTGAACCCCTCACCCCATCTGTAACTTTGCACCATGGCGGCCTCTTTGGAAGCCCAGGGCAACCTCTTCATTTTTAGGTGCTTTTCAGAGGTGGAAAAGAGAACCTGCCATCAATGAGTTATCAAGAGGATTTCCTCCATAACGTCTCTGTTGCTGCTTTTGATATGGCAAAGACCAATGGAACAGGAATGAAAGTATTTGATCTACCCACCTCCTTGGTGGCTAGTTTATCCCAGACCATTGGAATGCAGATTTTCATACCAATTTCGACCTCTCTGATGAAGGACCACGAATCCCGCAGGAGCAAGGCCAGGTCTTGCTACGGGTGGGCACAGCCTACACAGGCTGGTACTGATGTGCACCTTTTCCCTTTCTGCTTCACCTCACATCCTCCCTCCATCCCTGAGTAAGTTTCCTTTAGAGGACTATAAAGATCAGATCCATTAGAATGCTAGGGGAAGGGTTTGTTTCTTTTGCTTTTATGCGACTGTATGATCTGACTCTTGTTTGTTTGTTTGTTTCACTTTCCTTTGGTCGTTTGGGTGACAGGTAAACACAAACTCCTGGTTGTCCACAAATAAGGGGGCACAAGACCCACACATGCTAGAGGCACAGAGTGAGGTGAGTGCTACCAGCAGCCTCTGGAGAGATCCATGAAGCGCGGCTCACACTAAAGTGGGCCGGGGGCAGGCCCACCGGGAGACGGCCGAGCAGCCTCTGTGGTCCTTTAGCTGCGGCTTGGTGTCTTCTGGTCAAATGGGTCATTGTTGGATTCAGTTTGCAGTACCTGACATGCCCATGGCAAGAGCGCCCATGCGGGGCTGCCCCGCTCTTTCTTCTCCAGCTTCAGCACCTTATCGAGGGTTCTGGAGACTCTGGGCACTCTCCCAAGCACTCCAATGTTTGAGGTGGCTGCTTGGAGTGGCCCACAGAGTGGTGGCCTCTATTCTGTTCTTGATTCACCGTTCCTCGGGGTCTCAGAGGCCTCACTCAGAAAAACTGGGAAAGGAGTATGGAGGAGAGAGAGTAGAGATATGACTCGATTGCCCCTGAAAATCACAGTGAACACCCCCATTTCAGGAGCACAGTGGAGGGATGAGAGGTTGTGAGCGCAGTCCGGCCATGTGGTTAAATCAGACTTGCGTCACCCTCTGCCCCTGAGTGCCCTGCACAGCCACTGAGCAGCTGGAAGAAGACAATAGCCTTCGGATGGAAAGACCCAAAGGGCCTCTTAAAATCTTTCATCAACTCAATGTGTAGATGATTCCCATCTCTGGACAGGTCTCCCTACCTTCCTGCCTGCCTAGTCCCCAGTGCTCAGAGCTGACACACCCAGTCGGGATAAACAAAGTCACATGTCCTATGCCCTTTGCTTGGCTTATCTGGGCATTCAAGGTAGTTCTTCTTTCTTTCTCTTTTAATGTCCTGTGACTTCACCTTTCCCAGACTATGGACTTATTGCCTTTGCTGTCTGTTGTAGTTTAAGAGCCTGGTTGATGCTTGAAAATAAACAGCAACTTAAGAAGCGATGCTGAGTTGTTGTCATGGCTAGAAAGCTGGGAGGAAGTCACAAAATCAGTGTGTATCTACATGTAGCCCATGTCCCCGTTTGGGCCATGGGAAGCCATCAGTTCCCGCTGATGACTCTGGTCCACCAAACCAGCAATTTCAGTCACAAGGGTTGAACTAGTTGCCAGGTGGAGATACCCAGGGAAGTTCAGCATCTGCTAAAACCAACATGTTTCTTTCTTCAAGGATAAAGGCCATCCTTAGAGTGAAGAAGTGTCTTTTTGTCCACAGTCAGAAGAAAGGTTGAGGAGGAACTTCTCTTGTGTCCCGAATTGGTGCAAGTGTGGGTGTCTAGGAATGGGAGTGTGGGGGCCGTGAGGAACAAGCAACATGCTCTCTGACTCAGAGAGTTTAGAGTTAAATCGAAGCCAAACATTCACATGGAAAGTTATAAACTGAAGTTAATAAACATGGAGAGGCAGTGAAATAAAGAATTTTTTGCTGTTGGAAAGCTATAAAGCAGAAAGAAGTGTCAAGGAGGACAGTCTTTAGAAACGTATCTCTGGAACAGAGCAAAAGAAGGAAGATAGTTTTACCTCTCATGGAATTGCCTTGAGCTGGATCCCATGTTGGCATTGGAGTCCACAAGTTTACAGGTGAATGAGTGTATGTTCAAATGCATTGTGGCAAGAAGCAGCAGCCAGTCACCAAACTGTCTGTCTAGAAAGGGATTGTCACAAACCTAAGCAATTTCTGTGGAAGCTCCCTGCAGACGCCTAGCATCATAAAAACAGGTGGGGAACTGGGCCTCGACACAATCTGAGCCACACCTATTTGCAAAACTGTACAACCCACTCATATTGGAAGTTGTACTCTATTAGGGAACCATTATCTGGGCCAAGAAGATTTCTCTCATCATAAATAGGCTGTTTTGGGTTTTTTAACCCAGTCCTTCCCTGGATTCCAGCAAGCACCATGAAAACTACTACAAAAACCTTGAGCTGAAGAAGAAGAGGGCCACGGCTGGAGCTTGAGAGATGGCATTCAAGGAAGGGATGGTGGTCAAAGGGACAGGAATCTAGCAAAAGATGTTGAGAAAGAGAAGCCAGAGGAGAGGGTGGCAAGCCAGGAGAACACCACATGGAAGCACAGATTGGAGAACGAGGTGAGGAGGCGGTGGTTAAAAGTGTACATGGCACAGACAGGTGGACCCAAGACGATGATGTAAATGCGCCTGTGCAAGAGGATGGAGGTCACCGGTGGCCTTTGCCAGAGCAGTTTAAATCGATAAGACAGAAGGCAGATTGTTATGGGTCAAGAAATAGCCAGGGCAGGAGAAAAATGAAACTGTCAGTAGGCCACTTGGTCCCAAGGCCTGTAGAGAAAACCTGGTCTACATGCTGGGAGGATGAAAACTGCAGGACCAAAAGACGTAACTAGCAGGGCAAAGTTCTAGGCGAAGAGATCCAGAAGACAGGTGTGTGGCACATCCTGGGGTGAAAGGAGGAACCTTTGAGACAGGGGAGGGAGGCAAGGAAAAGCTTTTGGGTCATAGAAAGGGATTTTAAGGAAACGATGTCAATTGCCCTTATTGTTTTATTGTGAAATTGAAAGCAACGTCATCTGCTAAGAAGGTGGCAGAAGAAGGCTAACTAAGGACGTGTGATGGGATTGCCGATCGGTACTGAGGGGCAGCTGGGACAGGAGACCAAAAATTGGCAGTGGCACTCGTCAGCACGGTTGATTATTTCCTGTAAGTCACACTCACTAGTTTGGGTTCAAAAGTGAAAGAGGCAGATGGTTTGGTTAATTCTTCGTCAAGGTGCTGACAGGCAGGTGCGGCTAAAGGACAATTTGGCGAGGGAATTGAGGATGCCAGTGGGCATAAGTGAAGAGGCGATATCTCAGTATGACAGACATCGCTGAGGACTCAGAACTTGGGCTAAATGGAAAATGAACCTTTTTTTGTGTTGTGTTTCCACGTATCGGCTTGCTATATTTATACAGGTTAGATCAGCTGCTGGAAAAAACCCCATGGCTAGCCAAAATTTCAGGACCACCCCTTTTCCATGAGTGCCTGATCAGGGTACTTCTAGCTACACTGGGTATATCAGACAGGATGGGTGAAACACTAACCCACTGGTTTAACCCAATAAAGGTTACTTCTTGCTCATGCAAAATTCCCAGGGTCAGCTGATTCTCTGGGGAGCTTGCCTTCACCCAGGGCTAGAAGTTGCTTCTATCTTAGCTCTTTGCCTTCGCAACACATGGCCTGTAAAGGGGCAGAGAGGATGAACTAGGCATGCTGACTGTTACTACTTCAAAGGAGGAGTGGTATGACACTTTGTCCACATTCCCATGAGTTCCAACTCATCCCAAGACCCCAACCCAGCTCAGAGAAAGCTGGGAAATGAAGGAGGGTGCAAGGACTTTCCGGGAGCATCAATCATAGCTCTTAACCTGCACTTAGTAAATTTCAGGGAACTTGACTCTAGTGATGAGGCGGGAAAGACCTGCAAAGTGGGGAGTATAACATCGTGTGGGAATGACTGTCCACACAGCGCCAGACCACACAGCTGAAAAGTAAATGTAGAAGCTAAACTTCAATTCTGTGATTGGATATTGTGTAGGAAATGGAGGGCAAAAAGAAGACTGAAGAGGAGGAGGAGGAGGAGGAGTGGGAGACAGAGGGAAAGAAAAAGAAGGAAAAGAGCAACAAAAGCAGCAAAGTCATTTGGTGAAACACAGAAGGTTGCTGTAATCATTTCCCCCCTAAATCTGGCAAACTAGAGTCTGCTCACAGGAAATAGACACATAAATGAAAGTAAGGCACAGAGAGACCTGGCCTAAACTTTCAGCCAGAAGGCCATGCGGGACACAAACAGGCTGCAAGGAATTTGGAGGGAGCGCTGTCGTGAAGCCAGCTGCCCTCTCTGAGGGCCCACCAGGGCTCACGGGTCTCCTCTGCCTTCCTTCCTCTCTTGCCCTAGCTCCCCATTTCAAAGCTGCTGGATAGTTATTGTTATTATTGAAACCGTTTTCGAGACCAAGAGATGCTAACAGGCCTTTTCTACCACCGGCACCGCTCTGGCAGGGAACGTGCGCTTTCTTTTTAATTTGCTCACTGGGTCCTAAGTAACTTTTCAGAGGCTCCAGACACCGCGGTCTGACAGCTAAACCAAGGCGCATCCGATGCAGTGGAATTGCTCTACAAGCAACCTTGCCAAAGGCCCTTTTCGGTGCACAAAGCTGGCTCTATCTTTGTATATTGAGGGAGCTAAATCAATGTTAAATGCTTGGCTCTTTTCACAGGACAATGACCAGGACCTAAGCTGCGTCCTTCCTTTTTGATTGACACTTGAAACGCAGCGCGGGAATCAGCCAGAGGCACTGCTACAAGCCCAACTCTCTGCTGGGATAACCACTGGTGACATCTGCAGAAAGGCCGACAAAAGGCAGTTGAAAGCTGTGTTTGTTGCCTTCCCCCCTCAGATCTCCGCGCTTTCATGGAGCTCCTTACTTGCTTTAATATTATGATTCAGCACCTGGCTTTTTTTGAACCTTGCTTTAAACTTCAAAAGGCGAGGTGGTATTAACAAACATGAAACGAAAAAGTGGCGGTAGTTTGATTTACTGTTGTCGTCTTATCAAGGGTTTTTTTTTGTCACCAGCTGCCACTTTCTGTCATCTTTGCAACCATTATCATTTCTCTAAAATCTAAAAGACTCCACTTAATAACAGCTTTGAATACAGGCAGGATCCGTAGCATACATAGTTCTGGGGATGACAGGACCATCAAATGAAAAGAAAGATGTTGCCAAAAAAAAAGAAAAACCCAAACCACACAAATAAGAGCTGTAGTACTTTCTAGTGACCTTGATTGCAGAATTAAACAAATCCAATTCAATTTCATTGTTCCTTTGGAATGCCATTGTAGAGTTTTATCGAGAAGTTCCTTGTTGGGGTGGCGGGTGGGGAGTTAGAAACCTCAGGTCAGGATGAGGCTTCCCTCCTCCAGGTGGGAGAGGAGGCTCTGCTGTCAGGAGAAGGGCTGAAATGACCTCTGCTAGCACAGCCACTCAGCTAATTAGCAGCTCCCTTTCGCTGACTTACTAATACTCAAGCACCCTCCCACCGGATGCTGACAGCCAGACCCACACCTTGAAGCCTTACCAAAGAGGAGGTCACTCGGCGTTCTGCTCTTTCCTAAGCTCTGAGCTTTCCAGCCGAAGCCTCAGGACCTAACAGGCCCCTGAGTGTGTAGGTTAAAGCTGGGTCCGTCACAGGAAGCCCACTGATTAATTCTGTTCTCTGCGTGGAACCTCAGAGATGTGAACTTGGTCAGAGCCACAAGGGACCTTAAGATCACCCAATTCAGTAGTTTTGATTCTCTCCCGAGGACCTTGGTAGGAATAGAGAGGCCTTGCTCAGCTCCGTCCCACATGATCTAAATCCAAAATGCCAAGGGTGGGCCACGGGAGCCTGCATTTTAAGACGTTCTCTGGATGACTTTGATTTCTAGAGAGGGTTGAGAATCACCACCCCCCTCCCGTTAGAGATGGAGCTCCTGAGAATCAGAGGAGTGAAGTCACTTGTCTAAGGTTGCACAGCAAGTATGACCCAGTGATGGGATCCCTGAACAGTGCTCATACATCTGGGGCAGACCCACAGATGAAACCTGGAGCATGATAAGTAGGCAGCGCTTTTGAACAGGGAGGGGGCTGAGCCAGTCACAGTCAGGCCAATTCCTGCTGTGGTCTCACTTTCCTTCTTCCTGTTCCCCATCCTAGGTGAGCCCAACTCTTCATACACTTTCTGCACTCCTCCATGATGGGTTGCTCTCATCCTCCTCTGTCCCTATCCCCTCAGGGCCTTGAGAGGTTAAGTGGGGAGGAAATAATCACCAATCCCTAAATCACTGCACGAAAGTAAAAAATGTGAAAAAGGCAGAGCTGTTCATTTAAGTGTTATCGAGTACAAAGCCCTTGGTCTGTGGCTTGATCATATGCCACCTCCTTGAAACCAGTCAAATATATTTGACCATCTGTTTCTCTTTTATGATTTAGTAGCACGAACTTGCTACTTTATTGTGTAACATTGTCAGGTGTAGCATCAAAAATCCTATGCATTTCAGCTCTTTTTACAAAGGTTGTTATATCAAATTAGCCACATGGATGATTACCAAATAGCCTGGAGTTTCAACCCATGGACCCTGCGTGGTCTGCTGACAGCCGAAGAGGAAACCTCACCTCTGGAAACCTCACTGGTCTTCCAAATAGAAGGGGAGGGTGACTCTGAAAATGAAGAAGAGAATCTCTGGAGCTGGTAATGGGCCTGTTTCTGAAATGCTGAGACTATGACAACTCTATAAAATAAGAAAATACACCCCCAAGAAAATCATGAGATCTCTGGCCTTACAAAGCAGGACTATTTTGATGATATAAAGCAATGTAGTGATGGCAAATAGTTTTATCTCCGTGCTAATTCTAACCAAGTATTTGTGGCGGCCTGAAAGGCTAGATCAAGAAAGAGTCTGGGCTCACTGGTAAGCTATCATGACTGATTAGCAAAGTCCGCCATGGATAGGGATATATATTATGGGTGTAATTTCGAGACCTGATAGAGTGGTTTAAACAAGTTTTGACATTCTCCTTTGGATCAGGCATGAGTCTATAACCTAGTTTTGTCACTTGCTCGATATGTGAACTTGGACACATTACCTGTGAAATGAGTATAATACTTCATTCTGTGTTTTGAGATTTGAATGACAATAAATGTCAAGCCATCAGCACACTGCATGCCATGTAGAAGGTGCTTAATAAAACTGAAGCTCTCGTGTATTATTATGGTGGGAACAAGTCTACCAGCCTGAGGTTGAGTCTCTCTACGCATAGGCAATGCAAGAAATCGGGATCAGTCTCTAAGGGATGAGACTAAAGAATTTTGAACCATGAAAATATTTCTACTCTTTAAGCCCCTATAGTCCCCTATTAAAAGAGGAAAGGAAGAAAAGAAGAAAGGAAGGAAGGGAGAGAGGGAGGGAGAGAAGAAGGGACAGAGGAAGGAAGGAAAGGAAGGCTGATAGTGTTCAAACTTTTCATAGATGGATCCACCTTCATGATGTTATTTGACAGAAGCATAATCTCCAATGTCTCAACCTCCCCCGCCCCCCCCCCAGCCCTCTAAAATCTGTCCCAATTCTTCCTCTTCGGGGATTGGGATTCTAACTGGAATTACGGATTCATTCTTTTGGATAACCATATTACCATCCCCAAGCATTCTTTTAAAGAAGTCTACAGTCCTATAAGAAATAAGACATTTACTTACAGAGTATTAGGCTAGACATTGGATTCCTTGAGAAACCAGGGTGAAGAGGTCAGGATGCAGGGGTGATTTGATGGGGAGGGAAAGAGGGAGGCACTAAGTTTAGCACAGCAGTTAAGAGACAGACTGACAAAGGCTCCAGTCCTGGCTGCACCGCATACTTACTAGCTGTGTAGCCTGGGGCAAGAGACTTGATCTCTGCTGGCTTGTGCTTCTTTGTCTGTTTATTTATTCAATCATAAGTATTACTGAGTGTCTACTCTGTGTCAGACCCTGTTCTAGGTAGTTCCTTGTCCTTATAAAGCTTATATTTTGCCAGGGATGGTAGAATCTAAACTGAGAAACATAGAAGAAGCACTAAGAAAAAGTGGGGAAAGCTACCATAAAAATAACTAAATAGGATAAAGAGAGTGAGAAGGGGAAGTAGGATAGGCAAAGAAAGGACTTTGAGAAGGTGACATTTTATCTAAATCTTAATGAAGAGATGCGTGAGCCAGGGGAAAGTCTGAGAGGGGAATGTTCAAGAGAAAGGAAGTGTCAATGCACAGTCATCCTTATGTTTGCAAATAACAACGGAGCTCCTAAGAAATGGCCAGATTTGAGACAGATATTAAAAGGGGAGTTGACAATACTTGTTGCTGGGTTAAATGTGGGGATGAGGGAAGGAAAGAGTCAAAGATGACTCTGGGGGTTGGCTTGAGGACAAGGTGGATGAGGGAGATGAGACTTAGTGGGGTGGTCCAAGAGTTCTGTTTTAGCCATGACACATTGGTAAAAATTTTTAACACTTAGAAAAACCTGACAAATGGAGATCATCACAGTGCCTATGAATTGCTGTTTGAGATACTCACGGAAAGGTCCTACCAGAGCATCTGATATGGAACGAAGGTTCAGTAAGTTGTCCTTATATGGAACAACGAACAGAAATGTCAAAGCAAGCTGTGGGGCAAGGGTCGTCTTTGCAAGTCAAGCAATTAGACAGACGATGACAGAGTAGAGGCCAGAACACTGGTAGATGGAATCAGGTTTCGGAAGAAGCAAGAGGGGACTGAAGACATGGATTGAATGCTTCACAGTTCCGCGTTCGATACACCCAAGGTGGCATGGCGAAGAACAGAGGGCTGTTTATCATGGCTACCAGATCCAATGGTCCATCCTGTAAAACGTTTGGTTTTTATTTTTCTCTTGCACGAAAAGACTTAGCAGCAGGGCTCGTGAAAACATTGTCTTGATTCGGGATATAGAATTGGTGTGTAGCGGCCACCAAACTCACCCTGACTCAATCCTACAGATGCAGCTCCTAGACTGTGCTAGTGGTAAAAGGGACAAAATTCTTCTTATCCAAAGAGAAATGGTTTCCCTTCTTCTGTGATGCAGTAAATCTATGCCAAAGATTTCGTTTATCAGCCAGCTCTGCTGACTAACAATTCCAGAAGCAATTGTTTATCATCTTCTTAGATGATTGGCAAGGGCTACCACCTTCTGAGTCTCCTAGAAAGTTCTGCTAGGATTGACCTATTTCCTGGTGTGCATTTCTTCTGAGTTTCAAAATAGCAAAGCAAACCAAAACCAAAGATACAGAAATTTAATTCCTTTCCCTGACTCCCTTCCCACACCCCTGTGCACAACGCACCTATCAGAACCATGCAGGAGCTGTGCTGGAAAGGAGAACTCCAGGAAACTTAGAGTTAATCATGCCAAAGGGTCACAGATACTCAGGAGAGGGTGTTGCTGGTCACTCATGTGACACCGCACAGATGGCCCAAGCTACAAACTCTCTCTTACATTCCCGGGTCTGACCCTTGTCTAATCTGCTAAAGCACCTTCTGAGTCTGGGGATGTAGGCCCTCTGGCCTTGGTTGGATGGTTGAGGTGCATAAATTTGGAAAATGGAGTCGCACAAATAACCTTCAGGATTTCCATTCTCCATATACAGTTATGCACCACGTGGTGACCGTTCAACCAACAATGGATCGCATGCATGACGGTAGTCCCACAATATTATGATGACGTTGAAAGATTCCTATCACTCAGTGACATCATAGCCATCGCAATGTCCTAGCACCACACATTACTCACGGGTTTGTGGTGATACTGGTGTAAACACGCTCACTGTGCCGCCAGTCGTACAGAAGTATAGCACACACAATTACAGGAGTAGGCTGTGCCAGCCAGGTTTGTGTAAGTACACACTATGCTGTTCACACTATGGCAATCACCTAACAATGCTTTTCTCGGAATGCATCCCCATTGTTAACAGGTGCATGACTTAAAAAAAAAAAGCCCTTGCCAGTGCAGTGTGCAGTGTGGCTTCGTTGGCTGGAGCGTTGTCCTATACATCAAAAGGCTGGGGGTTTGTTGTTGGTCAGGGCACATACCTAGGTCACAGGTTCAGTTCCCAGTTGGGGCACATATGGGAGGCAACCAATCAATATTTCTCTATCACACTGATGTTTCTCTCTCTCTCCCCCACCCTGCCTCTCTCACTAAAATCATTAATACACATATTAAAAAGTTTTTAACAGCAAAAATAAAAATAAAAAAAGAGGCACATGACTATACAGACATGTAGACAGACACAAATATGTCCTTTGGGGGGGTAGATGTTAAAACCTTCTCTGTCTCAAATATGTTTTTAGAAACGGAGGGGAAGAAAGTAGCAGGAGCTGACAGCACCTCCCTAGAGAAGTCAGGGAGCCTGGGACTTGACCGGTCTCCTTTGGGACAATCACTTGGCCCTCAAGATAGACCCCATGAGAAGCTACGATGAAGTGGGGGTAAAATAATTAACGGAGAGGAAAAAAGTAGAATTCAGTTGAACTAATTTACCTGGGAAGAGATGTTCTGAATTTAGTCAACAGTGGTTGTGTATTTTTTCTTCTGTGGCACATCAATCATTCATGATGTTTTCCCTCCCTTCCAGATAGAGTCTAAGTGCCAAAGGGGTACTGTGTCTGTGTTGCTCAGCCACTCATCTCCAGTGCCTAGGAGAGTGCCTGGCACATTCTCACCTGATGCGCAATATTTGTTGAATTAATGAAAGCGTTTGTGCGTGTGGGCGCAGCCTCTGAAAGAGTTTGGTGCTATTGAACTCCAGAGAACCGAGCCCGAGCTATTTCATGAAATGCCAAGGAAATTCAGATTCGTGGCTGGTAAACCACATGCCTGGTTTAACAGCCATTAACTTGGGTGACCTGTCTTGACTAGTAACTATGTCACCAGGTGAGCACACAATGCCCTGTACCTGTTCAGCCCTTTGTAATCTTGGACAAATTTGTTCACAAATCACAGAAGCTTTGGAAAACCATCCTGACCCAGGTGAGGGAATAAAAATGCTTCCCATAACATGACAAAGTGTTCTGTCAAGTCTATTTGATAATGCAGTGTGACCAATTGCTTTGTTGAGACCAGAACGTGAGAAGAAAGCAGTGACAAGAAAAATGAGAAAAGGATTCGTGATAACATTTTCACGAATTTGCCTAATGCCATCCACGTTAACCTCCCATGCTACGGCCTCCTGGAAACTTTAGAACAAGTCAAATTAGACAGGCTTTTGTTACTTGAGACTATGAAATTAAATTGTCTTTTTTCGAGGTCATACAATAATTATTTTCTCTTAAATTAACATCTTTTAATTACCTGTAATGTTAGAGGAACTTGATGATATTGATAATCCAAAACATAATAACCCAAAAGCTCTGGAGTGAGTTCTTCTTCAGGCAACCAGCCTAATCACTTTTCCTTAGGACACCAAGTGGAAGAGAGGAAGCAGGATTTCCAGGAAGGGATAACATGGCCCAGCACCCCCTAGTCACCACAGATAATTTACATAATAATGAACCCACAAATGAATGATGAAGGGAGGTGGGGGGGAGGTTGGGCAGGGGGTTACAAACCACATTCCAAATTGGCTTATCCTGGATTCCGATTCAGCTCAAATGCCTAATCATAAAATATTGACTTCAGCTTATCAATTCCCCTATGGTCACTCAATCAGTTGAGTGATCTTTACCTTAACAGAGCCTGTAATCAACGGTACTTAGGACTTTCTCTTTATCATCATTAGTGAGCAAGGCTTAAGGAGATGGAAGACAAAGTTTTTTTTCTTAGGAAAAAAGCAGCAGGAAGAGGCACACTATTTGAATTACAGGTATTTTGTGTGCAACAGGAAATGCCAAGTTTAGAAGAATCATCAATGTAACCTCAGCTCAAAATGAAAGGAAGCAGTCCATAACTATTTTGAGAGAAAGGGAGGTTGGGAAGGAGGGAGGAGGGAGAGAGAGAGAGAGAGAGAGAGAGAGAGAGAGAGAGAGAGAGAATATGTTTGCCACCTATTGACTCTCCAGGGTTTGTCCATGAAACACACGCCCTGCCATCCGGAGAACAGGGTGGCAGCTGTGAAGATTGGCTTCTGAGTCATGGTCACTGAAGTGGAACTATTTGTACAAGTTCAAAGGCACCAAGGACCTTGGCAATCATCTGCCCTAGTGAATGTCAAGACATAAGATGATATCACTGTGAACTGGTAAAGCTGAGGAAAATTTCCTATTTGGAATAGGGGAGCTCTGGGGATAAATGAAGCTTTATTCCTCCTTTTAGACAGTGTCTTCATCCGGGAGTACCTCTGACCTGTGATTCTCGATGATGTATCATCCATCTAATTTAGCAAATTGTGAGCTCTCCACAGAGAGATGGTGGTTTCTGTAACAACTGTAAGGTGGTAAAACTTCTTATAAAAGTGGTAGTTGGCTTTCTTCAGGCAAAGGAGAGACAGAGAGGCTTCTGTATGAAAACAGACTAAAAAGCCTAGAACCTCTTATTTGAGAAAGTCAAGGCCTTGGAGGACCATGGTAGTAAATCTATAAAATACAAGGATCTGGATAGGATAATGTCACACCTATTTAATAATTCCAGGAAGACATGCTTCGTTGTCCCTCATAGAAGCATGAAACAGCTTTTCCAGGACAGATGAAAAGAAAAGGGCTAAATGAAAGCCAGAACTTGAAATCCAAGAAATGATGTAGGATGAAAATATAAATACATAGAAAGCGAGTTTTAAAAAGTCTTACAGGCTCTTGTTTGAAGGGAAGTTGGAGTAGTCGGTCTTAATGTTTCTTCACCAGCAAGGGCAAGGTCTTGAGCAGAAAAGACATACTCTTTGCTAACAAACTTGTATTCCAGACATGCCAAAATGTTAGCTTCAGTGTTATATTAAATCTAACAAATATTTGAATGTATGTCACTGTTCTGGGTACTATTTCTAAAGAGTCACCAGTCTATTCCAATGGAAGAGATTTCTTATATTCTTATGGAAATTTCTATAGGAGGCTGACCCACTCAGTAATGAAAAGATAGGAATGCAAAAGCAGCAAGATAGGAGGTAGAGGGGGAAAAGGGGTCAGGGTCTCTACTGTCCTAATTTATTAATATCAGGAAATAATATTACCTTATTTCAATTTTACAATTTGCTTTATGATTACAACCTTACTCTAGCTTCGTAACTTCTCTATTGAGTTTGAAGGTAGACATATAACTGCATTTCTCAGATGAGGAATCAGACCAAGAAAAGTCAGTTAAGCTCAAGGTCACCTAATGAATGAGGGATCAAGTGCAGTCTAGGTTTCCACTTGCCTGTCAGCCAACTCTGACTTTAACTCTCCCCTGTGCACGGGACTAAGATGGCTGTGCTTTCTAACTCTGCACTTAGTATGCCATGTTCTAGTGAAGTGCGGCGTCATTTTGATGAACCTATGAGATGCATTGAAGCTGTTGGGCACAGTTGAGAGATCACAGGCAAGCTCACCTGTTTTGGCCACTAACTCTTCAATTCCCCAACACTGTGCTCTGGCCCTCCCACCCTTTCCTCCTGCTCTACCTCCCACGGTGCATCTCAAAGAACATTCACACATACAAAAGAGAATCACAGAGCCGTATGAAGAAGGCTCAGGGAAGTCCAAAACTCCAGGCTAGGTAACCGTTTTGAACACGCACTTTTTGATAGTCTCTCCAGTTTAATTGGAAGAGTGAGATTTAGAACCAAGCAAAGTCATGTGAACATAGCACTGGAACTCCGAATGAGTATGGTCCTTCTCTCTATTTCTTCTCTTCCTGTCGGTCACTGTCACCTGGTCTATAGGCAGGCCAGCTCTCATCTCAGCTGGCCAGCTGTACGTGAAGTATATGGAAGTCTGACAAAAACCCAGGTTAAAGCTTCAAATGCAAGTTTACCTTCCCCCCAACTCTCCCTTCTCCTTTCAAAGTGAGACATTTGTTTAAACCCACCCCTTCCTTCAAGTGGATGGAGACACTGTGGGCTCTCGTGTGGATTCCAGGAAAGACACAATATTGTGGGGACTCATAGATTCTGGAATTTTCTCTCCCACAATTACATGAGTGGCATAAAAATAATTAATGAACGGGAATGCTATAACAACATTCACCAAGGAGAAAGTGACCCAGTCCAGATTTAATACTGTAAAAGTCCTAGTAACTTACGGATAGTCTGAACAAAGCAGAATTTCACGGCATCTCCGAGGCTCATTTGAGACCGAGTTACTCAAGGAAATAGCCCCCAACCACCACCACCTCTTTTCACACAAAGGTCATGTGCTCCCAGCCACCTCGTGCACTCCTGACATTTGCGCATCCTGGATACACAGTCACCCCTTCTGTCTGACCAGGCAGCAGTCTTAATGCGACACCCTTCGTGGACTTGGTCGTCATTTTATAGATGGGAAAAATAGGACAAATGACAGCACGCAAACAAACAAAGTTCACGGTTTTCCCCAGAGCAGAACGGATTCAACTAGGACAGCTATTCTCCATACGATCTCTCTCTCCTCCAAGAGACGCCAACTCCCAATCTCTTTGTATGGAATTACAGGTTCAGGCGTGGGATTGGTGAGCCTTTTTGAATGGTTTGCCCAAGGTAGTAATTTTGCAATCCACCGTAGCTGAAGTAAGTACAGACCTAGGCTCGCTCCAGCCTCCTTCTCTCCCCTCCGTCCAGCCCCAGGTCCCCACTTAGGTGAAAACACTTTGCATATAAACAAACCCCTCTCAAAGACACCTCAACCTTGACATTTCTTTCTCCCTTTTCCAAACTCGCTTCCTTTGAAAACACCTCGCGCTCTGCCATGCTCCCACATGAGGCCCAATTATCAGAATAATAATTAACAGGCCCTCATTATTTAGGATCAAACAATGCCCCCCATAATGAAGCCAAGAATAGCCAATGTGATCCCTTAACATGGGGCGTGAGTTTCCTTACACCTTGGGGCGTCTAATCCACTGAAACCATTAGGCACCGGGCTGCCCATAACGGCCTGGATAACATTGAGTCAAGGACAGTTAATGGATGCCAGAGCACACACCAAAGTGCTCCAAGCATGTCAGTCAAGACTAACCGGAGGCAAAAACATCAAAATGCAGGTTGGAGTTTTGACATTCCTGCAGGCTCTGAACGCCTCGCCAGTAAATTTTTAAAGTCAATATCCCCCTTATGCTCAGGAACACTTTTCTGTCTGATGAGTAGGACTAATGTGGATGTGATTGAACTGTGACTAAAGTAGGACTTTAAAGGCAGCTTTGAATGTGTGGGGGGCGGAAGGGGTTTTTTTTTGTGTGGGTGTTTTCTCTTTTTTTTTTTCAGAATGTCTGTGATAATAATGAAGACAGTGTACACAGATTATCACAGGCTGTGTCTTTAGACTTCAAGGTTATGTGATTAGAAAATTAGAAAAGCGACAAGATTAGAAACACCGCAGAACATTTTGAAAGAAAGCTTTTTTACAAATTATCTGTGGTGCTGGATTTACACAGAATCTGATAGATGGATCTTCTAATGTTTGGAAATGGATAAATACAACAATGCAAATAGGAAGAACTGGCTTTGGAGCCCATCCTGGCAGAAGTTCAAAATTCATATTAAATATTCTAACTCGCTTCATGCCTGTTACTTATATATTTTTTTAAAATTGTCACTCACACACATAACACAAAACATAACCATTTTATAAATATAAAGGTAAAAATAACAACGAGATTGTAGTTTTTCATGATGCGTGACTTTCTCCAGAATTGGAATAAAACCTTCACTTCTCTGTCCTTTCTCTTTTCAGAAGCTGAGGACAATAACCAGGAGGACACAGATTAGGAAGCCACAGCAGAACGGGGTTTGGATGGCGGTCACCAACCTGTAGTGCTAGTTTGAGGGGTGAGAGGCAGTGTGGAACTCAAGTCACAGCTTTACTCCTCCTTAAGTAAGGGGGACAGTGTCATCTTCCTGTGGCAAAACTCAGGCTGGTCTAAATAAAAACACCACTGAGAAAACCACTCCTTTTGCTTTGCTTGTCAGATGACAATGGTGTATTTCTGAAACATATAAGCAAATGGCTCTATAGGTACAAAGTCAGGGTGAAGGCTAACCTGTGTCTGATGACACCTTCTCAGGGTCCTCTCAACACCTAGAAGATGACATACAATTATTTTGTTTGGGGGGAATAGATTCTGAAACATCTAAAGTGTCCATGTCTATACCTAAAGGCATAAATGACATTCATGCCATGGTGAACTTCAACCCATTTAATGGAAACCTTTGAGGAAGTAGCATCCTGAGATTCTTAGGATTCAAGTCACGGACACCTGATTCTGGCCTTCCAGATATTAAAATACAAATAGGCCATAAGTGCCCTTTCTGGATTGCACTTAGATCTTCCAGGGCTCTCTGGTGGTGATGCCAGCAAGGCTTGGCATCACCACCATGAAGGACATCAGATCTCAAGTTCAGGGATGCCCTGAAAGCACACACTGTCATCAGTACCTGATCCTTTGATTTTTTAAAATCTATTCCTTAGAACATTATCTAAAATTTTGAAATGATTTTGATATTCAACTCCATAAATACATATACACACACATATATATTTAGAAATTTACCTATCTATCTAAAATTAACCCTCAAATAATGAATCTCACAAGTTTTATGTCTTCAGGGTTGTTCATAGAAGCACTTATGAGGACTGGAACTGTGTGTTTCACTCATTCATTCCACCAATATTTATTAAGCACCTACTATGTCACAGGAGCGATTTTAAATGCTTGGGATGTCTGTGAACAAAACATACTAAGATCCTTGAGGTTATGGAGCTTACATTCGAGTGGAGGAGGCAGACAACAAAAATAACAGAGTTAATTGCATCATATGCTAGAACATGGTAAGTGCTGTGGGAAAAATACCAGGAGAGGGTAAGAGGAATCAGAGATGCCGGAAGGAGAGGGGAGGCAGGGCAGGCTACACTGAGAAAGTGACATTGATTGAAGCCTCGCAGGAGGAGTCTAAGTTAGCCACGCAGATCTGTGGGAGAGGAGCCTCTGGGAAGGAGAACAGCCATGCAGAAGCCTGTGAATATCTGGAGTGTTTTCAGAATTGAAAGGAGGCCCGGGTGTCTGGAGGGGAGTGATAGTGGGTGAGGGGGTGGGAGGAGGTGAGCAGGGTTGGGGAGAGACATAGGAGATGAGATTTTACTTATCTTGGTGTTCCCCATGCTTAGATCAGAGGCTGGCCCCTGGTTAGACACTCAGAGGCTGTTGTTCAGCGAATGAATGAGTGAGTACCTGAAAAAGATGCCAGAGGCTGGAAGGTCCTCTGACCCAGCTCTTGTATGGTGCTTTGGCACGCTCCACAGTATTTTCTTATTGCATTCTTTGGAACACTAGTCCCTGAAAATATTCCAGGAGAAAGGGGTTCCAAAGTCAAATAAGTCCTCATTTCATAGATTCACAAATCACAATTAGTGTGTGAGTCTCCGAGAAATTCTCCAGGAAATGACATATTGTAACTGAGCATTTTGAGAATTTATCCTACCACACGGCCCATTTCTTCTTCCCACCCTCATTCCCACCCCCATACTTTGCCACACTTCAGGTAGCATATTCTGTAGAACATACATTGAGGAATGATGACCCGTGCTGAATCGGCAACCAATGGTCTCCAGAAAGACAACCCTCCACCCTGGCCCCCAACCCTGCCATTTCTGGACCACTCTGAATTCAGAATCACCTCCTTCCTTTGAGTGGAATAAAATCCACTGTCTTGTGGAATAAATTTCTGTCTACAGACCTTAGTTTTACCCATGGCACCATATAACATAATCACGGGCTGTGAAGGACGTCAGGATTTTTAGTCATACGGAATTCACTCTGGCCTTGCCACTTAATTCCTAGCTGGGCAATTACTAAGACTCTGATTTTAAGTTTCCTTATCTAAATGGTCTGCCTCATATGGTTGTTGCGAGGACCATATAAGTTATGACAAAATGCCTAGCAGAGTGCCTATGTTATAGTTAGTATAATAAAATGTAGCTCCCTTCTCTGTCCTCGCCCACAATTTCATTCACAAGTAGAAACTGTGTCTC
Source organism: Desmodus rotundus (assembly GCF_022682495.2). Taxonomy (NCBI): domain Eukaryota; kingdom Metazoa; phylum Chordata; class Mammalia; order Chiroptera; family Phyllostomidae; genus Desmodus; species Desmodus rotundus. The sequence goes on from NC_071398.1 coordinate 86,321,315, forward strand.
CCCGGAATCCTCTCTTTTTCAGACTAAAGAGCCCCTGTTCTTCCCAACATGAATATTTCCAACAAAGCCACAGACATTGTTTGCACTGGTGGCCAGAGGTTGCGTCACCTGCCACACCCCAAGCATCACAGGAGACAGAGGCCAGGACTGGCCCATTTGTAATTTCAACATTCCATGTTTCTGTTCTTCAAGTGGACGTTTCATACCAATCAATGAAATAAATGTCCTTAAGAACTTCTGAGGCAAAGCATCATGTTGCTACGAATACTGCAGAAATGCCTCCTTTTCCTAGATCTGCATTATGAAGTTTGGTCCTTTCTTAGAGTTTAAGAATTGTCTTAGTCCACAACAGTACCTGTACTTTTTCTCTATTCAGATTCCCAGTTTGTGGCATGGCTCTGACTGATTAAATAACTGGGGCTACTTGGATCGTACGGGACACAGGTAGCTTTTTTAATCCCGGCACACATCTTGGCCCTTGGCCTTGTTTGAAACTGAATTTGGGGTACGTCATCCAGTGGGCAGCTGTCTTCAGTACACACTCTCTTGCTAACGGCGTCTTAGCCATTTGACCTTTTAAGCAGCCACTGCCCCTCTCCAATTTGTATCTGTGCAATTTGTCCAATTTGTTCCTAAAGGCCCAGCTCAGTAAAGACTGTCCCACACAATGTACAATCCTAGCATACAGCATCGACCCACCTGCCTGGGCCATCTCCTCCTAAACAAAGCAAGATATTTCTAGTGAGTTTTGTCCTTTCCTTTTTCTTTCTACCTATATATTTGTGTTTAATTTGTAACATATGTAAGTTGATATATTTACACATAGTCATAAATTTAATCAATGTTTCATTTAAAACATTATGTGGAGAAGGAAACAATCACAACTGAGTCTTAGAAAAGAGGTAAAGGAGAATACCCTGAAATATTTAAAATTTGCTTTGTATGTGTGAGTATGTGTGTATTTCTTTAAGAGTAAGACTGCCTTCTTTCTCCCTTGGATATGATCGGGCCTCTTGGAAGAATATGAGAAGCACACACGGCATTGTCACTAGTCCAGACAGATGAGGCCTCATTAGGATATCACTAAGATGACAGCAATTGCAAGAGAGAAGCCAGGTGGTAAAGAGAGGCCCAGCTCAGCGGAAGTCCCTTCGCACTCCCTGTTAACTCCTCAGGACCAGACAGTGAAAACTGAGGCCACATGGACACCAGACTCGTGAGGGAGAAGAGGCTTGGGCAACAATAGCCAGGCTAAGCCTGCCACCTTCTCTCAGAAGACTTCCCATATGTATTTCATGAAACCACCCCGTCCCATCAGCTGAAGTTCACTATCACTGGTCTGAAAGGAAATTAGTTCATTCTAATCAACATGAGCTGCTAAACAAGTAATGCTTTAATGAAAGTTGAAATTATCTCACACCATCACAGGTGCTGAGGTTTGAAGTAGTGTTGCTGCTCCCAGGTGGGGATGAAGACCATGAAATTGTTCAGTGTCTGTTGAGAAAGGCTGATGACACTTAACAGCCAGGATAGTGTCATTTCCAGGCTCGGGCTCCTCTCTTCTTCACCCTTGTAGTCAGTCCCTCAGGAGGGCTGTTCTTTGCTTGTATCCAGATGACCCACATATGGAGAACACAGTGAGACTGTGATCCCATTCCCATCAACAAATTTGACTAAGCTCACTAGTGTTCTTGACCGTGAACATCATCCATGGTGGTGATCCCTCAACCCCATAACTCAGCCTGAATCCGTGGCTCCTATTTTTTCCATTCCCACATTGAATCACACAATAATTTAGGTGGCATTAGATTAGGAGAAGAACTTGGAGGTAAGCCATTCCAACTTCCTATTCAGTATGTGAATTTCTTCCACAAGAGCTGTGTTCTTCCCGACTTTTCTTGAACACCACTGATGATGTTACAACCACAGAATCAGCTCAAAGTGGTCCTTGTCCTGTTTAAGATACTGAGTTGCTTCTCAGAGACAACAGATCAAAAATGCTGTGAGTCAGGTAGCTCAAACATGCACAGAGGAGGGAACTTTGACCTCCACCTGCACCCAGAACCAGAGTTAGGCCCCAATACCCTCCCCCACCCAGACATACAGAACCAAAGGACCGGAACATAACTGGAACTTAAACACCAGAACCCTTTCAGAAGCAGAGTCTGTTCTCCAGGTCTGTTGATGCCCCTTTACCATAAATGGCCAAGCTCCAGGGCCCTCTCTAATGGAAACTTGCCCCGCCAGTGCTTCTGCATACCTGTTCCCCCTATACCCTTACACCCCTCCTCCCCTGAAAGCTGGACTGGGGAGTTCAGGCTTTTGAGCAGTTGCTTCCTCTTCTCCTGGGTGGCACCATTCCTAATAAAATAGCCAGTCTTTGTCCACTGCAATTCTCGATGTTTAGTGTTTGGCTCTGCTGGAACTTCCTATTCTGTCCGCACATGGAATTCCTTATTGCAGGAGCACCTCCTTCTGTTCTTTGGTAGGTCTGTCTACTAGAAAACACACCCTTAAATGGAGCCGAAGTTCCCCTCACTGTGTCTGTCATGCCTCGCTCCTGGGCCTCCTCTCTGGAACCACAAGAGAATAACTTTTATCCTGTTCTATCTCAACTTAATCTCACTCCACCATTCATTTCTTTGCAACAATTGAGCAGATCTGAAGTAGCCCTTAAGTCATCTGTGGTTTCCAGCTTCCAGAAGTGTCCTCTTCTTCCTTCAGCAACTAGAGTGTACCATAGAATTGGACAGGGCAACTTCTTGGTTTTCTTTTATGAATAAAAATGTTAATTATGATCACATTTATCAAATATACTTCTAGCAATCAGGCCTGTTAGGTTGTGACTAGCCCATTACCAGCATGCTAATGGGGAGTTGGGGCGGGGTGGGGGGCGTGGTCTTTAAGCCCAATAGCTCAAGTCAGCCTTAGCTGCTGCTTAGAAAAAGGCCACAAAACACTATCCCTAATGATTTAACAACTTGTTCCCCAAAACACATTAACCAAGGGAGCTTTTCAATATTAAGAAATAATTACACCAACTCTGTTGTCTTTCCTCAAAAGTACATCACATCAGGGCTCCACTAGGTAAATTAATTTAGTGAGAGAACACACGTCTTCTAAAAATGAAAAACTGTACCCAATGAAATGTTATTTCCAGTTGATGGCAGGAGGGTGGACAGAGGGGAAGGAAGAATTAATGAAAATATTCTACTTTCCCAAATGAACACTTCGAGTAGCCTTACCCCAGACAAATTAATTCACCATTATTTGCATTTCTAACTTGTTTTTATCCTCTCCAAACCAGTTGGGGTCAGATTAGAACTGGGAGGGACTGGAAGATGCCTCAGGACCAATAAGCTCTAGCCCGACTATGAGAGTCTGGTATAAGCCTAGAACATAGAAGCCCAAAGAATCTGGCAGTTGCCTGGAGCTCTGTGTCTGCATTGCATCAGGACAGATAGGACGGCTTCACCTGTACCTGAATGTGAAATAAGATTTGGGGACCAGGGAAAAATAAGCCTTCTAAGAGTCTATAACATTGTTTCCACAGGAGGGCCACGAGTCCTAAAATTCCACCGTTAAATATTGTCCTCTTTTCGGAGATTATTGAAATCTCAACAAAACCTAGATGCAGATGTTTGGGTCATTTACATATGAATGTAAGTGAATTTAATTTGAATTTAATTGATTCTCCTCTCTAAGGTCTTACAGGGCATGTAAGTGGGAAGGGCCTTGAAGGAAGGAAATGGAGGCATACTTCACACAGCTTTGCCCCAGCAAAAGGCAGACTCTGGGACTCCCGGATCAGCTGGCCTCCTGGGGAGAACCCTGTCCACCTCCAGCCCCTGCTATATTATAGGGCAGAGCAGACTTCAGAGACAGCCTAGCCCTGGGTGGATTCTGAGAGTGAACCCAAGCAAATGGGGAAGCCACTTGGCGTGCTTGAGCTGAAGCAGATTTTTGTGGAATAAACTCTTACTCGGGTAGCCCTTGGGTATCATGAGACTTCATTTTTTCCATTGCTGTTTCCTTTGCTACAAAGAATCTCTGCCTTTTGGTCACCTTTGAAGTTAATGGCAGGGCGTAGCTGCATATCCGTACTTTTATAGGCTTCCTAATGACCTGCTTAATTATTTGCTTTCTTTGGGTCCAGATCTGCAGCTAATAGGCACTGGGAGTCTGGGCACTGATGCAATCTGGTCTCCCTGATGGGTCCAGTACAGAGTTTCAGGCATCTTCATTACTGAATTCCAAGAGACTATCTCCCTGGGGCACCCAGGCTTGAACGTGAAGCTTTATTTGTGTTTTATTTATTCATTAGATTGGCAGAGGCCTTCTCTCCGGAGAGCTTTAGGTGCCTAACATGAAATTAGCATCTACATTTCCCAACAAAGTCAACTGCTTTGGAGTCCTTCACAGCCTTTCTTGCGTTCTGAAGTTTAAACAGATCTGGGAACCCAGCACACTGAGGTCGAAGCTCAGAATGACAAAAGCCTACCAACTTTTCCACCCATGCTCTTGGCAGAAGTTGCTATTTCAATATAGATTTTTTTTTCCTCCTGAGTCAGGACACAGCCTTTGAAATCTTAATGTGGTATTCGAGGCAGCAGCTGGGATCTATCCAAGATACTGTTTGAGTTGGGTTCTCTTTGCCATTCTTTATCTTTGTCCTTTACATTTCCAAAGGCACTGGGAGGTTGCGACACTTTCTTAGACTTCTCATATGAAGTACAGAGCTGGCCAGAGTCTACTTTGAATATTCACACTCCAGAGAGTGTCCCAATATACGTGTATTTGATAAAATGCGCACTAAACTTAAATCTGTGAATGCGTTTCTTGGTTGGACTTCCTTTTAACCTTCTTGTGTTTGCATGTGAAATGCCCAGGGCAGCATCTGGCATAACAGGCACTAAATAAAATGGGTGTCAATTAGCTGCGATGAGCAGGGGCTCATTCATCAATTTTTTTCCTAGCCCACCTACATTTTTTACCACAAAATCAGGTCCTCCTTGCCATTGAAATCTAGATCTACATCAAGACAGAGCTTCCCTGGAATCTTGAGAATCTAGTTCTTATCAGGAACTCCAAGAGAGTAAATCCTATTGAAAGTGGTATTCATCTTTCCCTCCCAGCTTCTTCCTCTGTCCCTCTCTCTGTCTCTGTGCATTGCTGTGGATTCTGTTGACTATTTTCTGGTTGAATTTGACACCTTATATATAGTCATCAACTGATTGCATCCAATTAATAGCCATTATATTCTTCAGTTACTTCCTGTTTGGACATGAGTTTATTGATCTGGCAAGATTTTATTCTTCAGAAACATAAACGACATACCATTTAATTCGGCCTCCGTACTGTCTCTAAGCACCGGGAGAGAGGCATTTAAAGAGGCGGTGTAGGGGAGGGGGGAACGGGGAGGAAGGCTATCTATTACCTCTTTCGAAGACCAGGGGGAAGACATCGGGTTAAACTTTGATCACTATCATTTCACCTTTGGACTTTTATTAAAACTGTTTGACACAGCCGTGTTGGCAGATCGAGTAGGAAGATAAATGGGCCTGTGTGAATAGGTTTAATATCAAAAGTGGATACGAGGCACGGCGCGTTTTTTCCATCCAGAAATTGTTCATGTCCGCGAGGTTTGCAGGTCGCTGTTGGTGATCCTGCCTGGCTCAGGGGGCCAAAAGGTGAGCATGATTGAGGGACCTTTTGCTATGAATATTTCACAGCCTGAGTATCCCTTTTTCACTTGGGGCTGTGTGCTGACTGAGGGCTTCTTCAGGATGAGTCCTCAGTTGACTGATGAATACAAAACGCCTCTCTGAACAAAAGGCATTCAAGATTCACTGAAGACAAGACAACCTACTTTGGTTTCTGTGTCTGGTACCGGGGTATCAACGGAGATAAAACGCTGAGTGACAGGGAAGCGAAATACAGAATAACACAATCTATTGTTCTCCCATTGACTGTAAGTATAATGGGAAAGTTAGCGAGTCACCGTAATGTCATGGACCGCTGTGAACTTGGGAGAACTCAAGGATCAGAAAGTAACATGAAACAAGGAGGGAAATGAAGATAATATTGGGTTACTGAACATTCTCAAATTGTACTGAAACGCATCCCATCCCTTTGGAGGGGGCATGTTTTTGACAAGGGAGACAATGGGAAGAAACTGGCAGCTGTAACAATATCACTATTTTCTTTTACTACGGGCCGTAATGTGAACTTCTTAGAAGACACCTTCTTTCACCACAGCTTTGTTGTACAGTCTATTGAGGAGCCCAGAGACCAAAGTCGCTGCCTTGTTCCGGGACTGTCTAAAACCAAGGAACCTGGTTCTGCCAGCCAGCGCCAGCTGCTCTGTTGTGAATTACAGAGCAGGTTTGCAGCCAAGGGCAGAGGAAAGGAACTGAGAGGGAATGAGAGAAGCAGAGAGGGAACAGCAGGGTGAAGAATTTGGAGCATATGAGTGAAAGAATAGGAAGGAAAAGATTAAGGTGGTGGAGGAAGGAAAAAATTAAGGTGATGGAGGGAAAGGAATTCTCATGGTGGGGAATGGGGAGAGACTGTGTCTGGGCAAAGTTCCTCTCTAATGAAATCAAACAATAACAAAAAAAAAATAACTGAATGACCTTTGGAATGATTTTCTTGAAGCCAGAAATCTACCCTTGGGTTAACTATTTTCTGGAAGAAATTTAGCTAATGCTTAGTAACATTTTTTTAAATCTGTGACACTTTCGCACTAAAGCATCCTTTCCCAAGCTCATGCAATGGAGAAAAACACCTACTTACCACTCACAAGAGTGCTGATAAAGGCTAGCGACCCTCTCTTGTAGGAAAATAAACAGAAACCTAATTTTGCACACAAACTCAGTGGGTTCACACACTCCCAAAGTCCATTCATAAACCTCTCAGAATTACACAGACATAGGTTAAGAATTGCTATTCCAGAGTGTCTAACAAGGAGCTGGCATAGAATAAATGCTGAGTAAATTCTTTAGCTTCCAATTATGCAAGTATTCTAGTCAACTGAATATTCTAGTTGACTTAAGTTTAACATATATGCCTTCACAATGGATTGTCAAGAAACTAGAGATAAGGACAATATTTTCAATATCAGAAGCATTTTCACTGCAGTAAATCTTTTGGGTTTTTTCGTTCATTTGTGTTTTGATAATCCAGAAGGCGTCTGGGGAATTGTCCAACAACAAGAGAGCAATCTGTACATCAGAGATCATGGTGGAGCATGCTGGACATGGAGAGGAAAGCTAGATGGGTTTGAATCTGCTGTCACCCTAACACATTTTGTAGGAATGTTCCTTAACTTATTCTGATTACCAGTATATTTCCTTGTCTCGTCTTTCTCTTTTAATAAAAGTACAGTTGAGAGTAGTCTTGAGTGTTAGCTGCTAGGTTGTCTAGAATGTAGTTGCATTACCACTATTATGACAGGGTGTAAATGTACCACAGTCGGCCCCTCTCCTCTCTCCACCATAATAAATACTGACACTTCCATCTTCTACTCTCGCTGCTTGATTTCTTACAATTGAAACTGAGAAACCTTGGAGGGCATGGCTGCTTAAGGATCAAGACAACCTAAAATTAGCCAACCTGCTTTTTGGAGCAGTTAACTAGAATGAATATGAAGCATCTCTGAGAAGGAGAGAGGCCTGAACTAGCAAAGCAATGATGGAGGTTCACCTCAAGGAATCAGTGAGAAGATAGGATCGGTAATCAGAGAGGGGCACCAGTTCCTGCAGATCCCAGGAGCATGCAGAAAAAGACATGTTAGGTAAGACGGAGTGAGAAGTGCCAAAATTATTCGTATTTTAAGAGCCTCCCTCTTATTCCTCATTGGATGCTTGGCCTTGCAGTGGGTCACAGAGCATGGCTGAATAGAAAACAGAAGATCCAGAAAACTATCATGAAAGGAATTTCTTTCTGACATGCCAAAGTGCTATAATGGGTTGACTGGAAAATAGGAAAATGAGGACTCTGGAAGCTAAAAAATGCAGCCACTTCCCAGGTCACTGGGGTACTAAGTTGAGTTATCAAGTGACTCCTTCAGAAAACAGTGCCATTCACAGAAAGTTCATTGCCACCTGTCCATGTTTGAACTATAACCTCTACTCCCATCCACTGTCACCGCTGATGCCAACGCTTACCAGATAGCAAAATCTGAACACATTTTCTTTTCATGTATTAATTTATGTGATAACATAATTTTTATAATGCTCCTATGAAATAAAGTGACCATCCTCATTTTATAGACAAGGAAAATGACGGTCAAAAGTAGTAAGTGTCTCATCCCAGGGCATCCAGTTGGTCAGTGGCTGATATAGAATTCAAAGCCAGGTTCCTCTGAGGTCAAAGAGTGGCACCTTATAGAAATAGGATTTATTTCCATGGGCAAAATGGACTTTTTATGGCCAAGGACAACTCTAGTTTTTATGCAGGGGCGGGTGGGAAACAATCCCATGCCTGATGTTCATAGTCGAACTCTTCTCAGTTTGGTTTGTGGTTATTTATAACTTTGGAGTTGTTGGTGATTGGACATATCATGTAACCTGCTTGAGCCTTAATTTCCTCTTTTGCTAGATGAGTTAGTTGCATTGAACACTCTGATCTTCTTTTACCTTTAATGCTCTTTGGTTTTATTAGCATTGTATCTGGTACACACAGGACACTTTAGACACTGCTGGAGGTACAGAATTGAACACAGTGGGGCTTGCTACCTCGATGGTCCCCAGCAGGCCTTGAGCATTTCCAGAGCAAACATCCTGTCGTTTGTTTCTGTACCTCTGCCCTCCCCCTCCCCATGTCCAGCTTTGTGCTCCCATATTATAGATGCTCAATGAATGTTTGTCAAAAATATATGAAAGAAAGGAGGTAGTCATGGTAAATAGTGAACACACAATAGAAGAATGTGGCAAATACCTTGGAAGCAATGCAGCATAATGAGATAGGCCATAGAAAAGGAAGTTAGTACCAGTGGAATAATCAGGAGGGCTCCAAAGAAGAGTTTGTTTCTGACATGGAGTGATGGGCAGGGCTTTGATAGGCAGAAATGGGGCAGCATGTGGAAATTTGAGAGACACACAAGTTCCTAGTCTTCTAGTTTTATCTGAACAGCAATGTGTGTAAGAGATGGTAGCTGCTGATTGAACCAGAAAGGAGAGTGGGGTTGAATTATTAGGAGCCTTAAATTGTTGAGCTTTAGATTTTAGACTGTCCTATAGGGAATAAGGAGGCATTGAGGGTTTTTAAATTAAAAAGTGGCATCAGCGATTATGTCATATTTATAATTCAATCAACATCGATCATTGTACGGGGGGACTTCCACGTGTGTTCTTTTATTTCATCTTATTCAACTAGTGACTCAAAGCAACTCTGTAAATTTAGTATCTTTATTGTATGTTAATTATATCTCAATAAAAATGTAATAAAAACACTTCCATTTTGGGATGAGTTTGTACAAGCTCTAACCAAAAGAATGACACCAACAGCCAAAAACAGTCTTCTCCTAAACCTGCATTTTAATGTTTATGGGATGTGCTTTTTATCCTCAAGATGAAAGAAAAGAAGGGAAGGGAAGGGAAAGGAAGAGAAGGGAAGGGAAGGGAAGGGAAGGGAAGGGAAGGGAAGGGAAGAAGAGGAAAACTCAGGTCCTCACGATTGCATGCCCTCTTTTCCGGCCCTGTGGAAAGAAATCATAGTAGATAAAAAGCCCCACTGCTGTACAAATTAATCTCAGGCCAGATGTACAATTACTGAGCTCCAGGTTTGAATTAAAAAAAAAAATCTGGTGCATTCCAATGCCATCTCCTCAACCAGGTATATGAAGGGTTTTTTTAGGTGTCTAGATTCAACTTGGCAGTTTCTTCAACTCCTATCTATTATCTATCTATATCTGTCTATCTATGATTGATTGATCTCTCTATCTATCTATCTCTCTCTATCTCTCTATCTATCTATGTATCTCTCTCTCTCTCTCTCTCTCTCTCTATCTCCCCTGAAAGTGGAAATTCCAGAACTGATACTGCTGCTGCTCAAACCTTTCTTGAGACAGTTCATTTAGGAAGATTGGTTCCCATGGGATACACCTCTTAGAGTTAGTTGAGTGTGTTAAGATTTATTTCCAGACAAATTGGCTTATAAATATGAACCAGCCCTTGAAAGGCAGCCCATAGGACAAGTCTTGAGGGAACTATTCTTTCTACTTTAGGGACTCATTTTATAACAGATCTAATAGGTAGCTCCTTTCTTACTACCGGCCTTGTGTATTTTAGCTCACACTGAATATAACCATTTTTCTTAATTTACTTAATACAGCAATCCCCAAGGGCTCGTAAACCCATAATTGGACAGTTCAGATTAGGAGGTTAAGAAAACTGACACAGGGAGAGGCTTTATAACTCTGTAGGCAACTTTTATTGGCTGAGGATTTCTGAAAGCACTGCTTTAATGCTCTCTTGAGCAGCTTCCCTTGTCCTATCAGCCACCAAGAGATAACAGACAAGATGAATAGTTACTCAGGTTAAGCAAGCCTAGAGTTCATCCTTCAAGTCTTCGTTAAAGAAGGACTTGTTGGAATAAATGGAGAAGATAAAGTTGTAGTCAGAGTAACATGAAATAAAAAATACAAAAATCCACTAGAGGACTTTAATGCTGAATGTGAGTCTCTTGTTTGGAGTGCATTGTTTAAAGTGTCCTGAAACATTTATTTCTGACGATTTCAGTTACTGTTAGCTACTGGCTGTTACTTACCCTAAAATCCTTCAGAAAACCCACAAAAGCTATGTTCTTCAGTGGGGGCCAGGGAAGGGTGTGGGTAGGGAATCTGTTCTGTGGTGTTTATGGGAGATGGAGCCTTTGATGGGGCTGGAAGCAGGGAAGCAGGAAGGCCAATCCTCTGGGTGGGGAAGAGTTGGTGTGCAACCAGCAAATTTGTCTCCGGAAGGCAGTCTACAACAAAGAATGTTCCAGCTCACCACAGTTTCTTCCTCTTTCCATGGTGATCACTTCTCCCCACCTCAAACTCCTAGATCTGAAGCTCTTTACATATCGGGTGAACCTCAGACTCACCCAGCAGCTGCTTTTGGGGCAGGAAGCCAGTGTTAGACCATCCTGAGATGCTTATTAAATCAATAAAATCTCCCAAAAGGGTTCAAGGTCTTTATAGCAAGGACATCTTGCTTCTGGATTTAAGACAACATTAGAACATGTGGGTGCTATACTCAAAGGCTGTCAAGGAACACAGAGGGAAGAGGCTGTAATGTGAGCGCCAGCCCAGCCCCTTCGTCCCAGACATCCTCCCCAGCGTGCCCAACAGAAGTGCACCCTGTGTTACCTGACTGAATCCTTTCAGCACCTGCCTTTCTGCAATACTCCTGTTTGTCTAGACCATCGTTTCAGAAGGCTTTAGAATCTCTCCTTGGAGCAAAGACACCCTGAGGGGTTCAGGGGAGTTCTGGAGGACTCTAGAGAGAGATGGACCAGCACTCTTGTTGGTGTTGATGGCAACAAGGGCCAACTGGCAGAGCTTCTTCTGATTGAGAGGGAGATGTGCTCCCATCCTTCCCCTGTGCTGCTGGGGAAATGGAACGAACAGGTGCAGATTGGAGGTTAGAATCATAGAATCTTAGAAGCAGAAGCTGGTATATTTTCTTGGTCTCATCTGGTTGGTGGTAAGGACTTAGTTTTCACCATGAATCCTGATACATCCCCCAAATTGAAATGCCACCTCCTCCACTCACCTCCCTGAACCTCCATCTCTTTATCTTTCCTTAACCCTCCTTGCTAACTGATATCTACTGAATAGTTACTCAGGGTCAAGCACTGTTAGAAGCACTTTACATGAATTGACTCAGTAATCCTCACAGCTACCCTATAACATAGACTACAGACTGTAAGCTCCATTCTACAGATGAAGACACCGAGGCACAGAAAGGCTGAGTAACTTACCCTAAGTCACACAGCTAGCAGATGACCGCGCAGGGACTTGAATCCAGATAGTCTGGCTCCACCATCCAGGTTCCGAATACCATTTACTTTGCTTCTGCAGGATTACATGAGAGATTTATGTTGTATAAATTAGATAAATATACTAGGGTACAGAAGCCCACTATAAAACATAGAAATCAGAAATAACAAAAAAGAAATAAAAAAATAGAAATTCAAATAATTATCCCTGCTCTTTAAGAGAATGTCTTGCTCACTCTACTTTGAAGACCATTGGTGAGCTCACACTATCCTGTCTGCCCAAGAAAGATTGAAGAGAGAGCCCTGACCATCAGATTATATCTGATTTATCCCTAATCCTTCCAGTCCAGGTTCCAACCCAATAGTTACCTTGTGGGACACTCCTCCCTCTGCTTTAGCAAAAATATCTAATTTCCATCAACCTACCTGTACTTGAATCTCTCACAGGGCCATTTGCATTGCAAGCTTTATCCCTAATTAACTTTTCCTCACCAGCCAAATGGGGATGTTAATTCACCATGTATATGAAGTGCTGTGACGTTTGAATGGGAAATCGCTTCCGACCATGCCTACTTAGCATGGCACCTAGAGAGCACCTGGCACTGGACATGGCCCCGCACATGGCTATGGAGCCTAGATCTAGAAGGAAAGACCCTGCTCTCCCTTACAGGGGAGAGAATGAAAAGACATATTACCCTAAAACTACACCACATCTGGCTAAACCCCAACCAAGCCAAGTGGCACTAGTCTGCCTGCTAACTTCTGGGGCCTTCCACCCCCAAGAGACTCTGGGTATGAAGTTGGGGGTGCTACCTTTGGCTTTCTCATTTGGAAGTGGAGCCCTGATAGGGACTCCCTGCAGCTTGGTCTCCCAAGCCCCACAGCACACTCAGGCATTAGCTCCCCTCCTCCCCGAAGCCCCTTCCCCCTCCTAGACCTCCCTGACCACTCATGAGGGAGGCACCTCGAGGAGGCCAGAGAAGGGAGGCGGGGGAAGGCTGCCCCACAGGGCTGAAGGGCAGCTGTTTATATTATAATTAAGGTTTTACAGCGTAAACTGAAATGTAGCTCAACTATTCCAACAAGGCGCTGGAGGTAATTACCACTGCTAGAGGCGTTCTCCGCTGCCAATTATTTCCCTCCCTAATTGAATAACTCAGGCCACATTGTAGCGGGGCAGGGAAAGGGAGAGGCTGCTTTCGGGTATGGACAGTCCCTCATTTGGCCGCCGAACAGCTCAACGCTAACACACCTTTTTCCTAACACCCTTTCGGGGAGTGTGGCACAGAGGATAAGAATGCGGGTCCTGGAGTGCCTCCACTTACAGGCATAGGCAGATTGCTTAACTCCCTTGTCTATAAGGTGGGTCTAATTGAAGTGTAGACATCACAGAACTATTGTGGGGATTAAATAAGTGGTAATAATCCTGGCACCCAGAAAACTCTGCATAATTCTGGCTGAAGGAAATGGCGCCGGCAGAGGGTGCATCCACCGAGGGGCAGGTGTTTCTGTCTTTCTGGAACAGATGGGGAAATTGAGGCAGGAAGCACATATCAGTCCCATGGGGAGCAGCTTGCTGAGGACCAGCACTAGATAGAAGGGTGCCTCCTTGGCTTAAAAGGAGTGATTCCTTGGACTTGTAGAGGAACCGGCCTCTCCCAAGAAGGTTAGACGGATCCCCAAGATATCCAGCCCCGGAGAAGTGTTTGCCCTTCTCCGTATTCACACAAATTGCCAAAGTACGTGCTGTACCCTGGTCCCCTGCCAAGTCCCCAGGCAAACCCGTGATTGATGTCACATATCGTTGTAGGACCCTTTCTACTTTTAACATTTCATCCCACTTTTCGTCTATTATCTCCTTCAATCCTCACAACCACCTGGGAAAGGGAAGTGTCACTCTTGGCTGATAAATAAGGAAATGGAGGCCAAGAGAAATGAAATGAATCACGTAAAGTGAACCAAGGACTAAAACACAGGCCCTCTGCCTCTAACTTTCCCCACTGTTCCACAGGGTGGGGGCTGGCTCCGCTCCTAGAGTTCACCACACATGTCCTTCCCAAAGCCAGCCCCTTGGCCATTGGCATCAGAGTATTCAAAAGCCAGAGAGAGGGGTTCTCCCAATTTGGTGTGCATGCCAGTCTCTCAAAGAACGTGTTTTACAATGCAGGTTACTGGGCCGTACCCCAAGGGTTCTGATTCCCTGGGTCTAAGAGGGGGTCCTGGAACCTGAAGTTGAACAACTTAACAGAGTCCCCAGGTGTGTCTGGTTGCAGTGGTGTCAGGACCGGACTCTGAGAGAGGCTGAACGACGGGAAGGGAACCCTGCTTGGACCCTTGCGGCCACCCCTGAGACACCACCTGTATGACCTCAGTTAGTTGCCTTAAACTTTCTGAACACTCTTTTCCTGAAATGCAAATGAAGATACTATTTCCCATTGAGGGGTTTGTGAGAATTAAATGAGATAGTGCATGTAAGGTGTTGAGCGCAATGCCTGGTGCATAGAAAGTGCTCAGAAATATTAGTAATTGTTAGTATTACTGCTGTTGTTGTTAATATTGAAATACAGCCAAGCCCTGGGTTACTGCAGGGATAAATTGAGGTACCTAATACCTTATCATTTGGAGTCATTAAATACTATAGAAAATCGGGATATAAAGGAGACATCAATAGGATTTGATAAACTGAATCATTTTTAATGAGTGACTCATTTATCCTCATTTAGCTGCCTTGGTGTGAGGCTGTTGGTACATAAGCAACTGTTTGGATAAATAAGACTTTGCTCTCTAATCGGCAGCCACTGGTTAACGGTAGGAAAGGGAGGCCATCAGTGGATGCACCGAGAGGGGATCTTGAGGACTGGCTTTAAATTGATGTGGTCTGCACAAAAAAAAACAACAGCAGCAGACAGCACTGATATGGACAACGACGTTAGCCTCTGTGCCCGGTCATCCTCAGAGTCCTCCAACCCTCCTCTGCTCTCCAGGAACTTCAGAAAGTGCATCCGGGACCCCAGGCTGCCTGCAGCAGGTCTGATGTTGGGGTGCAGGGGCACTCTGCCCTCTTCCTGCAAAATGCTTGTCCTGAGGCAACCCTAGGATGGCTTCCCCTGGTCTCCCTGGGGAAAGGGAAGAACAGATATCAGAAGAAAGTAAAACAGATGAAGCTAAGGGGATGGCCTACAGTATAGACAGTCTGTGGTGGAACTGGATTCTCTCTCTCTCTTCCCCCTGTAGAATTTGGCAGAGGATCCTATGAGATGTGACGTGACCATGTCAGCAAGGGCTACACAGGCGGGGCTGGGGGCCTGAACTTTGTCAGAGAGCCACCCAGGCTACCTCCCTCCCATGCTTTATTGTGTCCAACTAAACATAGAAAAGCGAATTTCTGATGAATGATGGCCTGGAGACATTCTGCATTGCATTTTGGCATCTCGTGGAATGTGTTCCGGGAGAGGAAGCTTACCATTTCCACAACCCATTAGGACAGGGACAGGTGCCCATCAGCACTAAAGCAGGGAGTTATTCTTCAGCCCTTCCTTTGGAAGTGCGAATCCTACAAGGCATTTTTGGGTGAAGGTAAGCTATTCCAGAGAGTTGCCTTGTATTTAAGCTATGTGGCCAGCTACAGCACAGTGGGAATGGAGAGACCCTGAAAATCCCATCCCCTAGAACAGGGGTCCCCAACCCCCAGGGCTGCACAGCAGCAGCAGGAGGTGAGCAGCAGGTGAGTGAGAGAAGCTTCACTCGCATTACTGCCTGAGCTCTGCCTCCTGTCTCCCCCACCCACTTCCCCTTCAGTCTGTGGAAAACTTGTTTTCCATGAAATTGGTCCATGGTGCCAAAAGCTTGGAGACCACTGCCCTAGAACCCTCTTCACCTGGGACAAGTATTTCTGTCTCCACATAGTCCTCTTCTGGCCCAACATAGTGAGTCCCTAAGCTTCCCCTCTGATCCAAACCAACGAGGTGGGGGGAAAGAAAACTCCGGGCAGTCCCACTCTAACTTTTTCTCTAGAATGCTCCCCCTTTGATCTTCCCTTTTTAGTCTGCTATCCTTCATGACCTTCATTTGTCTCCATCACCTGCCCCCTTTGGCTTTTTAAAAAATTTCTGAATCCCATGCAAGCAATGCCAGCACAGTGCTGGGCACACACCGGTCCCAGTCTATGCCAGAGGAATGATTCACAAATGAATGCACCCCACAGAAAGGCATGGGAGATCCAAGCCCAGCTGAGGGGAGCAGGCTCCTCCATTCCAGTCCTTCTTTTTCCTCATGGGGCCCAGAAGGAAACAGACATGGGGGAAGAAAAGACTGTTAATCTTTTACCCAAAGTCCAGCTCCACAGTAAAGTTCTTTGTTTGTGCTAACTGGTGGCAGTAAAAGTGCTAAACTCACGTACGTGCCTAGAAATCTGCTGCCATTTACTTAAAAGTATTGAAATCTGCCTCCATATTTTAGTCTGTATTTTCTCTCTTCCTGTATCCATTTCTATAATCTGTTGAACATCCAAACAACTTAACCAACCACTCTGTTGCCTTGATACCCACTTGCCTCTCGTCCCTTCTCTTCCCCATCTACTCCTTCCCTGATTTGTCCTTCCAGGCAGCCGGTCAGTGAGGCCACAGTCCCTGGGGCTACCACATCTCATTCTTTATGCTTCGTCTCCTAGGTGGTAAAACTACCAAGAACAGGAAATGTATACTCTATACTGCTGAGGAGATGTGGCTTTGGACAGGCAGGGGCGGACAGGAAGGGGGGTCACCCACTTCACTCAAAGCAAGGAGGTGAGCAGAGGTTGCCCTTGATGGCGAATTTTGTTTTAATATTTTCCTTTGGGGAAAAGTAGACAATACCACTCTTAATTTTCTTCAAGGGGGGGCCTGTTCATGGTAGGTTTCTAGTGCCCTTTTTGAGTTGCCATCAAATATTAAAGCATCAACACTGCACTCAGGTACTGAAGAACCGTTGGCTGCAGGCAGTGGGTCTGACAGTTCCTCATGGTCAGGAACTTTCTCCGGGTGACCCAGGGGCCAATGTCCTGGGATGCCCTCTGTGACCTCCTCAGACCACTCGGTAGCATTTGATGTGGTTTACACTCTGGCTGTCCTTCTTGAAGCACCTTCTCTACTTAGTTTCCAGGGACTGCCAGTGCCTGGATTTTTTCCTTTGCAGACATTCCTTTGCTGGGTTGTCTTCCTCTTCCTAATCCCCAATAGCTGCAGTAACTCGGGGCTCAGTCCTTGGATCTCTTCTTTATTACTCTACCTCCCTTTGTCATCTCTCTCATCCATGAATTTAAACATCAGGTTGGATCATAAGAAACATCTACTATGCAATCATTTTTCAATCCGCAAAAATGGTGATTTCAATGGTCCCACCTAATGCACCTAATCTAGGCTAACTCCCAAATTCGTATCTCCATCCCCTGACCTCTTCTTAAGCTCCAGACTCATTTATCCAACTGCCTACTTGATACCTCCACTGGGATGTCTAATAAGCATCTCCAAGTTAACCCAGGCAGTTCAGAGCAGCAATCTAGGCTTCCCTGCCAGGTTTGCTCCTCTTCCAGTCTTCCCTTCAGCTTAGAACAACTTCACTCTTCCAATTGTGCAGATCAAAAACCCTGTAGTCCTCCTTGCTTCCTCTTTCTGTCACACACTATGGCAGTCTGTTAGCTGTAAGCTTCCTTCTCATATCTCCGCTCCTATCTTCCTGAAGTTATTGCCTAGATTAGTGTAACAGCATCCCAACTGGTTTCTGCTTTGACCCTTGGGGACGCTATAATCTGTTCTCTGTTCATCAGTCATCATGATCTTTGTAAAGCACAAGTCGTATCATGCTACTCTTCCCACCCCAAATCCTTTAATGTCTTCCCACCATAATGGGGATAAGATTTAAACTCCTTCCCCTGCCTGTTTTCTGGGCCCTGCCTGCCTCTCTAATCCTCATGTCCTTTGCCTTCTTCACTCAGCTGTAGATCAAGGCCTTTGTACCTCCTACTTCCTCTGCCTCTAACACTCTCACTCCACTCATCAAGTCTCTACTTAGATATCACCTCCTCTGGAAGGGCTTTCCCAGACCATCCCGTTCTCAGGCAATACTTATCCCTTCATCCTATATTATTTCATGTACATACCACACGACAGTATATTATATAATCCTTGTTTATGTGTTGATTGTCTATCACCCAACTAGAAGCTAGATTCTCTGAGAGCAAGGATTTTTGGTAGCTTGGTCAGTCGGTGCCCTATCCTAGTGTCTGGCACTTAGTAGATGCTAATACCTATTTGTTAAATGAATGAATGAATTGGTGAATGAATGTACCAGGTTCTTAGCTCTATACCCTTTGAGAGCTCAATATACACTTGGTGAATGACAACCTAAGCCAAGAGTTTAACAATGATGTGGGTTAAGAGTGTGCTGCAACATGAGTTTGCAATTCTTGGAATATCTTCCTTAAATATGATCAATGCTACCTCCTTCCCTCATCAGGCTGGAGGATCCCAGAACAAGGGGGTAATTTCTCCCCTTCCACTCTATGTATCCCAAACTCGAAGACTTCGCTTTTCATGCAGTGCCATGGCCTCTTTGGTGCTGGCTGTCACAACCACACGAACACCCCAATAGCGACAAAAACGGTCACGGACTTTTACGGAGATCTTATGATGTACGAAGCACTAGGCTAAGTCTTGGACATATATTACTCATTCAGAGGAACTAACAACCCTATAAAGCAGGTATAGATTGAATCTCCACTTTCAAATGAGGAGACTGAGGTACAAAAGGTGCTGTGTAATTTTTCAAATTTCACACAGCCAGTTAAGTAAGACGCAAGGCCAAATGTCTCTGAGATTTTTAGTTTTGGAAACTATCTCTTATGAACCACTACCCACAGAAAGCTCTACTCTCATCCTCACTCCCGTCCAGATTTAGCTCAGATTGTTCAAAGATCTGAAGAACCCCATATAGACCAAGGCCACAGACTTTAAGGACATTCTATGCAGCACTGAGAGAGACCCCAGATGCCCACACCTACTAAGAGGGTGTGATGCCACCACAAGTGTGACAGAGTCAGTGACATGGCAGAGATCTGTTCACTCGTTATCCTGTCAGAGCCCTCTGTGCCCCTCGGAGCGGACCCTCTCTCCCAGCCCCGTTGAAGGACTGTCTGCCTCACGCCCTCAAGTGAACAACCAGAATCTATCTAGCAATTAATTTACCCCCCACCTCCCTTGTTAGCTCAGCTCCATCTGGTAAACAGGACTCCTGATGCCCCAGGTTCTCCACCCCTTCACCTGACAGGTAGCACTTCTGAGAAAACTCACAGCATCTGCACTGCCAAGAACCCGGGAAGCCCCAGGCCCCTGTGTTCATGCCCAACTCCCACGGTGCTGGCAGAGGTACTATGGGGTTCTTGGAGGCCCGCTGCTTCTCTCCCAGGGACAGCTGACATGAGGCACGGGGACCCCATTTCCATCAGGCCTCTGCCCTCTCCCGGCTGTGCCAGACCAGAGAAAAAGGAGTAGGGGAGTGGGAGGGATGTCTCTCCAAGTAAGAGAGCAAGTGAAAAGGTAAATGGAACGGATTTCAAAAGGGGTTGCAGGGCATTTGTGGAAGCAAGACTCCGGGGTGATAGCTAACGCTCTGAAGCACCAGTAACAGGTCTCACATCTACCCTCCCCTTCTTTTGGACTCACCAAATGCTTTCGGGATGCTTCCAGGTCCCCTCCTCCCAGGTAGACAGACTGCCCTTTGCCAGCAGCAGAAACAAAGATTGCCAATTCTCAAATCGCATGTGCAAAAGCTGCTAGTCTGAAGAGTTGAGGCATGCGTGTAGTGCAGGTCTCCAGGAGAACATGTGGCTTAAATGAGGACACAAGCCAGGAGAGACCAAACATTAGCTTAAGAAATCCCAAGCTGCTACCCCAGAGAGCTCCCTGGTGCTGCATGGGAGCTGGGTTGGGACTGAGTTGTCCTTGATGTCATCCTGTTAAGTAGGCAATGCCAGCCCTTTGTACTGTGTCCAGCCTGTTATCACTGGATTGCCCAGGTTGGAATCACTCATCTGTGCCCCCAGACTCAGCCCCACCACCTGGCTCTTCCCCTGTTCGATGACCCAGGACATTGGTGATCCCTTTGTTAAGCGCCAGTGACCTATGTGAAATCACCACTTTTCTGAGTATTAGTCTCCTCAGATGCAAAATGAGATACCAAGAAAAAGATTTCTGAGGTCCCACGCAGCTGCAATCTTCTGGAATTTATTGGGCCTACAGTAGAATATTACCAGAAAGATCCTTTGCTCTTTATGAAATGGTTGCTAGCACGTTTTACAAAAATAAGAAAAAGCATCCCCTATGTAACCTGGTTCTTAAATTGTAATCAATGTCCTTGAATTAAGCACAATCAAAATATGTGATGGGGGAAGGGGCTGACTGCATATTAACTTTATTGTTACCCAGATATGTTGACTGTCCTTCAGGAAGTGAGTGACCACCTCCTTGCTGGTTGTCTTATTGACCGACTACAGAAGTGTAGTGAATGCTAGGCTTTTGAATCACAAATAGAAATGAACAATATTACTACCATTAAATTAAATCACTAAACACAAATAATACTGCCTACATGCAAATGTGCATAGAATATCTACTTTAGCCCAGTTACCAAACAAACTCTCCTTAGGGAAAACTTGCCCTTTCTCCAGAAGGTAATGTTAAAGCTGGTCATTTTAGTATCAACATTGTATAGATTGTAGGTTTTAGCACAATAGCCTCTGGATGGAACTGGCTGCACAATTTATGGAGCCCATGCAAAATGACAATGTGGGGCTCCTTGTTCAAAAGTCACTAAGAATTCAAAGACGGCAACAGAGCATTAAATCAAGCGTGGGCCCTTCTGAGCTCGGGGCCCTTTGCTGCTGCACAAATCACACACCCGCACGTAGCCTGCTCACAGATGATCCAGAATTAACCGTGGCTAACATTTAACCAGTGCTTCCTAAGAACTTTACATCTATTAACTCATTAATCCTCAGAACAACCTTAGGAGGGATGTACTGTTATTTTCTCCCTATAGGAAGGTACCTGAGACACAGAAAAATTGAGCTTCTTGCCCACAGGTTCATGGTCACGAGGTAGAGCCAGGATTCGAACTGAGGCAGATGGGGTTCTGGTTCTACCACATCATTACATCACACTGCTTTAGTACCCGTTCTCCAGAACTGAGTCTGGAAGTCAACCTAGTAGATTTCCCCCATACAGAGCCTTGATTTTCTTCTCTTCTAAGATGAACACTGGGCTTGTCACAGTTCCAGGGGTCTGCAGCGACTGGGGACCTTTGGCACGTGAGTCACTCATGTCTGTGGGCCAGGCGGCATCAGTGTGAGCGCAGGGAGTGTGGAACTCTTTTCACCGGGCTCCTCTGTGTTACTGAATCCTTACAGCTGAAGCCCACTGAAGCTTGACAATGAAGGCTCTGGGTCAAAGCGATTGAGATCAAGAGAGCCCACCAGGCTTCCATATAGAAAACAGTCTTAGTCAGGAAGGAGGGGGGTCTCTGGGCAGAACTGGGCATGGTGGCAATAACTTTGACCTCTAGCTCTTGGCTGTGTCCTTGCTCCTGGGAAGATCCCATGGGAGGAACCTCCATGCTGGGCCCTGGACCTACACCCTGGGAGGCGGTGAGTCAGTCCCATTGAGTGGGAAATGAAGAGCACGGTTCCTGGACAGAAGAACATTAGGCAGCCTGGCCTCCTGCCTTCCTGGACGGTGGTCCTCAACTCTCAATTGTGCATAAGAATCACCTGAGGAGCACTTTTTCAAAAATAAGGGTCCCTATGCTCAGTCCCCTGGGGTTCTGAGTACTTGGTTCTGGGGTGGAGCCAGGAATCTGACCTTTTAACAAGCCCTCCAGGAATTTCGACATAGTTCATTCTTTGGCAACATCCTCTACGAAATGATAAAAATGCTGCCAGGGTTGGATCGGTGGGCACTTCCTTCACCTGGAGAGCAGAAGGCTTCTAAGAGGCACTGAGCAAGTCCATGATGCACCTAATGAAGGGGGGACTGCGACCCCAAGTCTCACAAGTGGATGGTGGGTTCCAAGGCCATTTTCTTTCTACTTTGGCTAATATTCTTAACCAATATTTTTCTTTTTACTGGAGGTAAGTCATGCCCCACACCATGACCTGCCATCCACAAAATGAAGAGGCTTCTCAGGCAAAATTTCCCCTGCAAATGGCTTTCAGAACGCCTCTTTTTTCCTCTCTACCTGTTCCTGCAAACACCGTCTGGCTTCTTGGGCTGTGATATCAGGGAAATGCCTTTTCTCAGAATGCGCAGGAGTCAGGAAACGTCGCTGACACGGACGTTAGGACGCAGTCAGCCCAGCGCTTCCACTCTATGAGCAGGGAAACAAGGGCCCGAGGAGGTGGGGGGGGGGCTGGTTGGGGACACAGAGTGCGGCCCACTCTCGCAGGCACAAACAAGGCCACGCTACCTGACCCCACATGCAGTGTGCAGAGCCCTCCGGATGTCCCTGTAGTCACATCACGCCAAGTAAGCTGACACGGCAGGGTATGTCTAGACTCTCTTTGCTGGATTTCCCATTAAAGAAATGCTAACACAGTTTTGGAAAACAATCTTTGGGAATGAATGGATATATCATATAGCAAAAATACAGCAAAGGGGCCGGAAAAAATCTACTGTGAATGTATTTTTAAAAAATTATAAATAAACAGGATAGTCAGAAACCAGATTAAACTTCCAAGTTGAAAACGGAAAGTGGAAAACGAAAGGCTGACCTGCTCCCAACTACTGCTGTGGCTCGATTGTACCATCCTCTTCTGGCTACACGGCACTTCTGTTCACGGAATTGTGGTCTTGCGGAAGTGGGAAAGACCTTAGAGGTCAGAGATTGTCTAAGGCAACTCTTCACCTTGGGATGATGAACGTGAGGCTCAGAGAAATGAGAACGCTTGCCTGAGGTCACACAGCTCATGCCTGTGAATCAACCTGGGCTGTCCTTCCAGCCACCAGAGGAACCACAATGGATGGATTACTGGGTCTCAGGCAAAGAAAACTTGCCACTCAACAGTTTATCTTTTCTGTATGATATAAAAACCCTAAACAGATCACCTACTAGGAGGATGTAATCACAGCTTTCAATGAACGTAAAGTCTCTGTGACATCTTTTTGTTGTTGTTGTTACATTACTTCTATACAGTGTAAATCAATTAGCTGAAACGGGCTAGTGGGTGCAGAGTGGCGATCCGTCACTGGGACAGATAATTGCTCTGGTGCTGAGATTAACACCTTATCATGCTATTAGGACTGCTTATGAATCTTGTAGTCCTGACGAAGCCGACAATTTAGGGACTATCCATTCCAGCTGTCTCCGTTTCGGTAGCCTCCTCTATGCAAACAATTGTTGCGCTAAGTGCTGGGTTTAATTAAAGGCCTTCCCCACGTCACGGTGCAGGAAAGACAAGAGACCTGGTTGTTTTTTTGTTTGTTTGTTTGTTTTAAACAAACAAAACCGTAACACCTCTTGCTGGTGATTAGTTAGCTTTAAAGCAATCAGGATTAAAGTCAGGAAGGATAAGCTGAAGAAGGATATCCCACTAAAGAAGGATAAGCTATTGATGACTTTGAACTGGAAATTGCAAAGTACACACTTACCTCTACTTTTAGGAGTTAGTAAAAAGTCACGAATGAGAAATACCGCCCTGGGTTTCTTCTCACTTTAAAGGGTCATTTCATCAAAGCTTGGAGTTCTCTGTCTCTTCCCCAAAGTCTGACCCAGCGTGTGTTTAACTATTAGATTCTGACATGAGAGGCCAGAAATTGATGAGGGAAGAGACAGGTCGTGTACAGCATAGACGGAGGCATTCAGAATGGTTGTCATATCAGAGTAAACAGGGAAATCCATCTGTACTACAGCAGCGATAGTATTTTAACAAAGGGAAGCTTTCCCTGGGACAACTCTTACCGGCATACGAGACAACCGGAAAAAAAAGGAAACAAACAACAACAAATAAACAAACAAACCAAAAAAACCCCAAACAGGCAACAAATAATTTCACCATTACCAGGTAATACGTGTTAATTGCTCAGTTTATATACTCAGAATGACATACCATTAGAGACTGTGTATGCATTGTAACTAGAGCATTAATAAATTTAAAATGTGCCTATTAGGATGACAGCTTTGGAGGTGCAAAGGAATAACAGTTATCACTTGGCAGAAGCCGCTCTCACCCCATCTGCCGAGACTTTGCATACATTTTCAGCTTCCTGAGCAATGATTAGGCCTGTCAGAACCTCTTTAACCTTCTAACTGCTGGTCCCCACTGGCCGTAATTAGAGACTAATGAATTCAGAAGACGGAGGCCGTGAGGAAAACTGCCTTGACAGTTTGTGTACAAATTAAGCCCCATTTACTTCATGCATCTTTTGCATCGCTGATACAAGTCTCTGTTATTATTTTTGAATACGGTCATTTTAGCAGAAACAAAAAACTTGGCTAATGTATTTTGTCATTTTTATGGCTCGTCATAAAGGAAAAAAACATACTGGGCGGGTCATGAATATGTGAAATAAACTACGGCAGATTCTAAAAAGAAATTAATTTTCCTCTTGGGAATACCCTACCACCTTTTTATCCCCCCTGCTGGATAGATACACTTATTAATATGGTTATTGTTATTCAGATAATATCTGCCTGCCGTCCGAAGAGCCTGGCTAACCAGGAGGACGTGTGGTTTAGGTTTGGACCCTGAGTAAGGAGCATTTGGAAGTGAGACGTCCTTTATCTTTACTCACACCTCCAGAGATTGCTTGGAGCACACTGGCAGAAAACTGTCCTCTGTCCTCACCTGCCCCTCCACCTCCTGCGGCCCTGGCAAAAGTTTGTAACTCCAGGAGGTGTGATTTTTAAACCATGATACTAAGGTCCAATGTCACATTTCCTTAAAAACTTGAATTGCTATTTAATCTTGTCTCAGTCCCCAGTGGTTAGTTCAATCAGATATTCAATCTCAGTCTTTTAGGGGAACTCTTGCCCCTCTTCTAGGGGATCATGAGAATGCTGGCTTATGTTTCCAGAAAGCCAGGAGACGAAGGGGGCCATCCTGCCTGATATGGTCAGCACCTTGACGGTTTTTTCCTTTAGCTTACAATGCTGCTGCTGAAGCTGATCCTGCCATCTGTCTGTGGCCCCTGCTGCTCCAGCAGGCTGGGAGATTCCTCTGCCCGGAGGCCCTTCCCCACTGAGGACGGGCCTGCTGCTGCCACCCTCCACCCGAGTTCCTGCAGACTGAGGGACTCCTGTCTCTGCTTCCTGTCCCTGCCACCTACCAGCCTCAGTGAAAGTTCAAACTCTCCCTTCTGTCTGCCTCTTTCACCTCCCCAGCTCAAAGCACTTCCGTCCATTCCTCCTTGCAGCAGGCAAAAAAATACCTCCCCCTCACTGCTCCAAGCGTCTAGCTCCAAGTCCCCAGAATTTGGGACGATGTTATTTTTCAAGGTGAAAGGCAATTTGTAGATGAGATAAATTAAGAATCTGAAGGCAGGGAGATACCTCATTGGGCCCAATCTAATCCCAAGTGTTCTCATAAGACGACTCAGCAGGAAAAGTGAAGACTGAAACAGGAGGTTGAAGTGATGCAAGGAGGGGCCCAAACCAGGGAGTGCAGGTGGCCTCTCGCAGCTGAAAAAGGCCTTAAGTCTTCAGAAGGAACCAGCTCTGCCAACACCTTAGTGCTGGACTCCTGCCCCGGAGAGCTGTGGGAGAATAAGTGTGTGTTGCTACCCTTGCCCCGGTGTGTGTGGTAGTTTGTTACAGCACCAACGGGAAATGAGCCCACCTCCTCCTGTGGAAGCACAAAGACTTGGGTTTGTGTTCCAATAATTATTCCAGCAAAAAATTATCCCAATGATCTGTCTTGATAAACTGTTATATTCTCTGTTTTCTCATCTCTAAGATTGAAATCATAAACTCTGTTCATGACATTTTTATAAGAATTAAGGGAATTAAAAACCTAATTGTACATATGGAACATGGTAGATACTCAATAAAAAGTCAACAAAGTGCAGCTCAAAACTGACTCTTAGTGTGAATAGGAGCCAAGAGTGTCAGTCTTACCTGGTTTCCTCCACATCTTTCATTCCCACATCCTCACAACCAGATCTGCTGATGGTCTCCACGCACAGGTTCCAGCCTACCTGCTCCTGAATGGCAGGAACAATCGTCTCTGTCCAGTGGATTTGAACTTGCCTGACTCCGTTAGGCTCTGATTCCTGTGACTCAGACCCATTTACCTGGTGCCTGCTCTCACCTCCAGGTCTCTTTATCAACCAAAATTTATCCAGGCCCCAAATCTACTGAGGAAGATTCTGGTGCTTGTCTAGCTGTGATGTGCTAGCTGAGTCTGCCTACTGTGCTGGCCTCATCTTGGGATTGGGGAGCTGCCTAAGCACTTCAACCTTAGGAGGAAGAAGCCTCATTCTATTTGTTTACACTGATGAGAACTCCAGAAGCCATATCCTCAACCCAACCCACTGACTAGGGCACAAGACCCCACCTAGCACTAACCCATGCCTTATATGGACTTATATCCCTCCCCTCTAACCCCAGATTTAACCACATACACTAGCCACCCTTGGGAAGGTTCTGAATGAGAACCAAAACTCACTTAACTCAGGATTTGACCTACACCTTAATGCCAAGCAACTGATCAGGTACCTTGGGGCCAACATTATTCAGAATTAGCGCAAAGGTTCTTCTACCCAGTCAGTGTTTCTGGACCACTGAATTGTCCTCTCTACACCTACCTGGGCAGCAGACTTCCCCACATCAGCAAATCCCCACCCTGGGTGCTCCTCTGCTCACGGTCTATGTTGCCATCCGCATATTGTAATGGCAGCTGTGAGTTCTAATTATTAAAGAGCAAGGCTAAATAAAAACTTGGCCAGTGGTTTAAAGGGAGATGTAAAAACTCATTACATAATTCGAATAACAGTAATATTCATTTCTTTAATACTATTCTATTTTCCATAGGAAATATGCATGAATTATAACTGAATAGCTTCTCCTGGCTCAATGGGACTTATGCATGGTGGGATGCTTCATACTATTCTCAGGGTGTGCAACAACAGATCAGGATAATTTGAAACTGCTGATATTCAACTGTTCCTGACCTACCAAAACAGAAGTTTCATGTAGTTTAACTTAATATAACGTGGTTCGCTAAAAAGTGGACTAGGATGCTGTTAGTTGGATTACTTGGAAATTGTCAGTGAAATGAATGCTTATGGACTTTCCTTCTTTCCTTAGACATTCTGGCAGGTCAAATTCAAAATTCCTATAAGAGACGGTAAGAACAGAAATGAACAACAGTGACACAGTTAGTGTAATACTTGCAGACTTAGAGATCCTCTTTATCCGGCCCTGTTGTAGAGTCAGCCGCCTTCCAGTGTAGAAAGCCAATAAGGATTATAATCCTCCTTCTCTGCTTTGGGGCCATGTGGGTGTGGCCCAGGTGTGAGAGGTGAAAAACACGGCTACCCTGTGCTCTGTGCAGATGCTGTCTCAGTAGCAAGTTTCCCTTAAGTCTATCCTCACTGACTTTGCACAAAAGTTCCTCTAATCACCCTTTAGAAGCTTTGCCCAAGACAGTTCATGAAAACCCTGGACAGTTCAATTTTTTTTTAAAAGGGTCTGGATGACTTACAAATAAAAATGGTAAGATACGTATATCTAATTGCAGGTAAGCACTGTCCTGCCCACAGTGGCCCTCTCTCGGTAGCTGAAATCCCATCATTTGACACTCTCCTTAATTAAGGCTTGGAGGGCTTAATAAAATCCCAGGTACGCCATATTGGAGAGACAGCACATATGTTTATAACCAGACACTGATTTATATCTTAGTGTGGGTTGTTCAGTACATCAGCTATTTTGATAGCCTGGTACGAAAGTACAAAGCACAGGTAGGGGTAAGTAGATGGTGAGTGGAAAGGTCGCTTCCACAGGACAGGTTTAACTGGTATGTCCCCCTGGAGGGCCCATGGTCACTGGGATTGAGGGCAAGGGCCAGTGGAGAGGGGGGATTTCAAAATGGTGGGTACTCAACAAAGATTTTATTATATCACAATCAAGTTTTACTCTTCCTTATGGGCAGGCTGCCTGCCTTATAAAAATATATTTTTATATTTTTGTTTGAGGAGGAATGAATCTCCTAAGCCACCTCAACACAGTGCAGCTGGTATATTAGGGAAGGCTTTATGGTGACTACCGATCAAAGAATTTTGGGGGCACGCTCATATCCCCACACAAAGGAAACACTTGAAAACCCAACCCCAGATAAGGATCGGGGCCCCAGGGTATAATTATTTGCATTAGAGTGACTTTGTGGTTAGGTTTACAAAGGAGTCCACAGTCTAGTAGAAAATTCAGCCCAGAAACCTGGCCTGCAGTGATAAGGTGGAAGCCAGCACAAAGTCAGGCCTTCTCATAGACCTCCCCTTCCTGTAAACACCTACCCTGGCCACTGCGTGGCAGACAGGTAATGAGAGGTGCAAGAGAAGGGAAGGGGACCAGAACAGCTCTCCGGCCGTCTCCAGACAAGCCTCAGGGAGGACCTGAGGAGAACGGGGAGACTACACGACACAGTCTGGAGCTGTGTGTTAGATCCACAGAGCCCCAGAGGGGAAACTGTCGCCCAGAACGGCCACATCAGGACCCCTTTTCCTTCCCCTCTGTGATGGAGTCATGGCCGGCCCCCACTCTCCCACCAAATGCTTAATGCTTAATTGGCAACTCAAGACACTGCCTATGTAATCACATCTTTGTGGCACTGATCTTGAAATGAACTTCGAGAGTGGGCCAGGCCAGAAAATTGCACCCCACTGATAGCTGTTGGTACCTGAGCACGGAGTGCTTGTACAGTCTCTAGCAAGCCAGGTGTTATGCCTTCCTTCTCCCTCCCAGGGCAATGAAAATCATTTCAGAGGATTCCTACTCAAATCCTACTCAAATTTCTTCATTTGCTGGACTAACATTTACTTGGCTTCTAATAGACTCAACCAGTGATGAGGTCCTGAGGTAATGGCCCACCATGCTATTTGGATGATGTTTTCTTTGCCTGTATTCTATCCCCCAACCTCCATCTCTTGGCTCTAAGATTTCCACACTCACTCAAATACAAATTCTCTATGTCAGAGGAGGCTCTGGGGCCTTGATAAACATAAAGTTGATTTACATGGAAGCGTGGTTAACAACATGGGGCCAAACAAGCAAGAATGCAGAAGCAAATAGAATAACAGAACTAAAACACACCAGACACGTAAAAGTCAACGAAAGAGTAAGAAATACAAAGCTTTTTTTTTTTTTTTTTAAATAGTATAAACAGAGCTAAGGGATATAGAAAAAAGGACTAGAATTCATTGTAGACAGCTCCCACCCTAAACACTTGGATGGACAGATTCAACAAAATTGAGATGTCAATTTTCTGCCCCAAATTATTTTATCAATATAATGCAACCTCAAATTCCAATTTTTTTTTGGATGGGTAACGTGGTAAAAATTTTCTCAACTTCGTGTGGAAGAATATCTATGAAAAAGTAATGAAGACAGCCACCCGCAGTTAAAGGTATTATTCACTATGGTGTCATAGTGTGTCATAGCATGGGACATGAGGAGCCCAGAGACTCGACATACCCCCTCACCATTTCCCTGCCACCCCTTCTCCTTCCAGCTGAGGTTGTAAGCTAATACTTACCCCTGCAGCCCTATTTTTCAAGCTTTTTTTGTCCATGACCCATGTATAGAAATAGGAGTTATGTAAGGACTCACAGTTTTAAAAGCACTGCCGTTGTGTGTGTGTGTATGGGGGGGGTGTCTCTTCTCCTTCCTTGTCCTCTATCTAAGGGGGTCTCATCCCCAAGCCCATCTTACTGGCCCAGCATCAGCCATTTGGTGGCAGATCCCACTCACTTTGCTTAAACATGGGATTTAATTGTAAGAAAGCACTTATTTTAGATTTCCTTCTAGCCCAAGAATGAAGGGAACAAATACACCTCAACTGATTGGTCAACAAGGGAAGGGAGGTGGAATTTATGTTTTTTAAAATGTAACGAGGATTATGATTAAACAAAGCTCTCAATCATTCCTCACAGGGAGCGTGGGCTCCCATCTCTGGGTGAGCTTTTCCCATCCCTGTGGTAGGACCCTTGCCTCCTCTGATCCACCAGGCCAGTTGTTTTAAACAGCAGAACGGGGATTTAGAACACACTCAGTATCATTGCCTGGAAGACAGTAGCCTTCTAATGCAAGGTATTTGTTTTAAAGTGCACAGAACTAAAGTACTTTCTAAAAAAAAACCCAGCTCCAACTCTACTCTCTATAAAAATTTAAAATCACATTGATTACCCATCTGGCATATCTCCTAATTATGCAGCTCTTAGTGGACTAAACTCCTTTCAGAAGCAAACCAGTAAATAGACAAAGGAAAACATGATTAATAATTTCTTTTTGTTCTGTTTTTCAGGACAAGTCCCTGTTCATTCATGCTCTCCACTGAAAATGCTTTATAATTATACCCAAAGACAGAAATGATATACAGTCCCCTGGTTATTTGTTTAACAGGAAGGAGAGACGTGAGAGCAAAATTCACTTTTCGGCAGAAAGGCTTTAACAGAGCAGACACCCTGCACCGGTTTTCATCTTTACAGCCCTGTGTGTGTGTGTGTGTGTGTGTGTGTTTAAACGTGTTTCACTGAGTTAACTGCCACCTCAATCCTACCACGTATCTAATACGTTCCGTTTTGCCTCAACAATTGGTTTTCTGGATAATCAGGCAGATGTATTTGGTGAAACAAGCCACACTACTTATTTACACTTGAGACAAAATGCTATTTTTTAAGAAGCTTCATCATATTAGGCTTATTATCCCAGAATAGCTGATACACCGCTAGACAAATTATACTCAGTAGAAATTGTTTGGAGTACCCCAGGAGTTGCCAGTGGTCTATCTTTATTGCTTTCCCGTCATTTTCTTTACACCTTTGTCCCCTTTCAGCATCCTTTCTCCATCAGCGGCCCACAGGAACCTATACTCCCTGGCTTCCATCAAAAGGGGAGTCACTAGTTCCCCAGCATAAACTCATTTTTATGGAATATCTATTGACAGCTTTAAAACATAAAATGTTCCTTCATGAAGTACATGAAGAGAACAATGAGGCCATGGATCACACAGTTATCTATTCAATAGCCATACCTATATTCTTTCTTGAGAAAAGAAAGAACCCCAATATTCTTTGGAGTGGCAGTATGGCTTTGCAGCTTGGGGTGACCATGTGACATATTTCAGGCCCACAAGACCTAAACAGAGGCCTTCTGGAAGTTTCCAGGAAAGCTTTTATATTCTTGATGTTAGGGAATAGATATGGCTGTCACTGCCCTTCTATCTTCTTCTTGACCTGACCAAAAATGTGATGTCTGGAGCTGAAGCAGCCTTCTTTAGATCACGAGGCAAAAAGCAAGAAAATCACAAAGACATTGGTTCCTAGATCTCTGAGTCATTGAACCAACACTGACAGCACACCAGACTTCTACTATGAGAAAAATGAAGCCTTATTTGTTTAAGCCAGTGGTTAGTCAGGTATTCTGTTACTTGCATCCTGAGATGCAGGAAAGATTTCATATTAGCCCAAGAATTTCTGTGGGGTGCTTCAAGGGCTGTGTATGAAGAACAACGAAAAGGCTAAGTCAGCAGGAAGAACTCCCCCTGCCCTACTGGCACCTGATTTCTTCAGATGAGCTCATCTTTTATTTTACATCTTGAGATTATAATTTGGAATTCATTTGAGAAAAATAAATTCTCCTGTTTAAGAGTTTGTGTTTAAAACCACTGAATGAGATCCTTTTTCTACTGAAAAGTTTGTTGGCTTGCTCACGGAAAGAAGCCCGAAGAAATGAGTCATTACTAATGAGATTTCAGTAATACAGTGTCTATAAGAAGAGGGCCTTTTGATAAAGAAAAACTAGTCTCGATCCTCTCTGATCACATCACTTTCTCTCCTCACATAGACTATTCTGAGTACCAACCTGATGTCATATATTTTTTCCAATTAGATTGGTTGGTTGTTCTACCAAAAGGTGCAAAGATGACCCACATAATCCTACATCTTCACTGAATACAGGGATCCAAGCCTGTTTAGGAGGTAAATATAGAGACCTAAGTAGCGTTTTAAAATTAATAACAGGTAATTCTTAAGAGAAAGTGCACAGAGGTGGGGAGGCATTGATCTGCTTTTGTGTTTTTCTTCTCCTGTGGCCCTGGCCCTGGGATCAGGCTGGAATTGTTGAGAAGCCTTGAGACCAATATGCTGGTGAGTTTCCATCTGGACTGAAAGGGCTTGCGGCATATTTTATGCCATGGTGGTGTCCTGAAATGGTTTGCCCACCCTGAATTTTGGTGTTTACACTCTCACTTCAAATGTAACATGGGCTCTCATGAGTTAAAACAAAGAATTGTTTGAGAATGAGAATAATGCCTGTCTACCAGCTCCACCTCTCGCATGCACAACCTCCCTCATCTTGAGGCCTCCTCCTTCCTGCAAGGTCAGTGTTATTTCACTCACCGCATTTCCAATCTTCTCATACATTCAGTGTCTTAGAGTGCGGGCTTTAGAACTAGGGAGGTTTGGGCTTCATCCCAGGTCAGCCACTAACTGCCTGGTAACCTTGGACTAGTCACTTAACTTCTCTGTGCTCCAGATTCCTCATGCCAAAAGGAGGTATAAGAATAGTGCCTACCTGGTAGGACTGTCAGAAGGCTTAAATAATTTAAAATACGCAAAGTGCTCAGAACAGTTCCTGGAAGATAGTCAATGGTAAATGATTATTAGCTATTATCGTCGTTGTGGTGGTGGTGACTTGCCTGTTACCAAGTCTCATCTCCCCTTTGGTACATGGGAGTAACGACACCCCATACCGTTACCTCTGATCAAGGGAACAGCCAATTGACACACTTAAGTGTGGTTGCTGGTGTGTGCAATACGCCCCCGTGG
The DNA here is from genome assembly GCF_022682495.2 of Desmodus rotundus. Lineage (NCBI taxonomy): Eukaryota > Metazoa > Chordata > Mammalia > Chiroptera > Phyllostomidae > Desmodus > Desmodus rotundus. Next base: position 86,354,365 of record NC_071398.1, read on the forward strand.
AAATGCTCCTGCCTAGGCTCCGCCTGCTTAGTGCTTCTCAGCCCCTTAGATCCCACCTAATTCAAACTTGCTTCTGAAAGGCTTCTCCAGCTCAGTGGTACACTCTGTCTTCTCTTATTACAAATAACTACAACTACGAACATTTCCCCCCTCAATTCAGCACCAAATCATAGGGTGTCTTTTACTGTTCTTTATCACTTCAATTTCCTATTAAAACTTGAAGCTTCTTATGTGCCAGAACTTATTCCTCCACACGCATACACTTTACTATGCTGCCCAGTGCTGGGCACATGGGAAGTGCTTAAAAAATATTTATTGATTGCTCTGCTCACCTCTACTCTAAGTTAGTATTTTTATGTGCTTGTGCGGAGTTTCTTTCAAAGCAGGTTACATCTGTAGTCCAGCAAACTATCAAATGTGATCTCACCTAAACTAGAAATGGGCCTAAACCCAGGATCAGAGGCAGCTTGGACAGGGCTTCCTCCCTCGGTGATGCTGGAAGGAGACAGGCTTTATACTCTCTGAGACAGAAAAAAGAAAAAAAAGAACGAGGCAGCACCTTCTTGATCTTATTTCATCAATCGAAATTCCCTCTTCCCCTAGGCCAACCGTGGCCAAATTCAAGAAACAGATGTTTGCATAAAGAACCGTCCCTGGAGTCAGCGTGGCTGTTTATCCAATTTCACCCTGCCATACAGGCTTAGGTCATGTCCAACGGAGCCCAAACAACAAGTTGGAATGGACAAACTTCAGTCTGCGGAAGAGTTCAAGGAGAGCCGAGATGGCCCCACGTCAGGGAGGCTGGAGAGAAGGTCACGCCTCCGTGAGAAGTGGGACAAGAAAAATTCATTTCCAACTAAGAGAAAAATGGCTTTTCTCAGCTCAGAATCCATAACCCGTAGAGCCCTACTATTTTTTAAGTGAAGACATTGGCTTTGGGCTGTCTCTCTCTGCTTCTGGCACCCTTCTATGGTCCCCCAACAAAAAGAAATGTTTCGATTTTTCTGAACGTGCTATGTCCACACAGCTGTTCCATGTCGATGAACTAAGTGTGTGCCTGTCTCTCTGATTCCCCTGTTGAGTTCGCATATTTTGAATGTCACGTGAGCTGTGGGTAATTGCATCAATGCAGATGATGGCTCTATCTTAGGGATCTTTGAATCTGTTAAGTGTATCTATTTCAACTTCTTTCCTCCAGCACTCCCTGAATAAGTTGTTCATGAGACATGGAGAGTGTAGGTGAGAGGTGCTTCTCAGTGCAGTTTACAGCATCTCACAGGTAAGCACTGAAAGCCCCGCTCTGATCGCAACATCTGCTCTGAACAAGGGCATCCAGGGACCTGCCGTCAGATTTTTCGTCTTAAGGATGATCACCATGTACGTTCACAAATAAAAATGTGAAGCATTCTGACAGCCGAGCAAACCGTGAAGAATTAAACTTCCCAAACAGGAAAACACTACTGCCACATCCTTGCTGCTATTCATTTGCAGAATCGCCTTCATTCAGAGCCTCTTCACTTTCTTCCCCACGCCCCCCACCCCCAGTGCCTCCCCACCCCCCACCTGGTGCATCCCTCATGGACCTGTTTCTGTATCGGGGCAAGGTTCCATTTGGAGAGGGAACAGTCCAATTTTGAAGGATCTGTTTCCTAATGCTAAAATCAGACTTTTCCAGTAAACATGTTTGAGGCAGTGTGTTCAGTAGCAGGGAAAGGAGGTTTGTAAAATAACCAGCGCCTCCCTGGAAGTTTCCAGCATCTCGCTATTGCTGCTGCGCATCAGAGAGCTCCAGACAGCCTAGACCAGCGTCCCCCCTGGCTGTTTCATCCCCATGGTCTTCCCCCACTGCTTTTCTTATGTCACTCTTCCCACTGCAGGTCCTCTCTTCACCCTGCCACTCACCCGGATCCTACCCCCTTCAATGTCCAATGCAAGGGGTTCTTCAGGGGGCTCTCCCGATCTTTCCCCTGGATGTGACTGCTCCATCCCTTGCAATCCTATAGACCCTTGCTTTTAGCATTGACCACATTCTGCCTTGTGTTACAGACATTTGTACACTTGCCTAATACCCCCTACAACATTGCAGTCTCCAGGAGAACACCCAGTAGAGAAATATCTTGAATACAAAACAAGAATGTCTGGTTGCTATGGACTGAATTATAACGCTCCCACCTGCCTGGCATTCATGTGTGGAAGCCCTAACCCCATAATGTGACTGGCTATCCTTGAAGACAGGGCCTTTAGGAGGTAATTAAGGTCGAATGAGATCATAAGGATGGGGTCTCTTCTTCTGCACACACGCACTCAAGAAAGGCCATGTGAGGACACAGAAAAAAAGACCACCTTCTGCAAGCCAGGAGGAGACCCCTCACCAGAAACTGAGGCCTGCTGGACCTTGCTCTCCAACTTCCTTGTCTCAAAAGTCTGAGAACATAAGTTGCTGTTGTACTTATCTGGAAACCATTTCGGGGACCATCTCGATGAACCCCAGAAAAGTATTGGCCAACCCAGTTATCAATGAAAAAGTCCTGATCATTTCCATTTGAAATAAAGTCTAACAATTCAGCTAAATAATTCTTAAATACTCTAATAAGCCACTGATGACAGAATAAATATAACAAGTGGACAGACTGCTCAATAAGAGAACGGTTATTTCCTCCCTTGCTTTTAAATATTATTTTTATGGGTTCTTGGCAGGAGAAAAACACTCTTAAAACTATGACCCAATGTCAGGGAGAAAGCAGACTAGTCTCTTAAACTAATGGCTGTTGTTGAGGACTCCTTTAGCAATATTGAGCAAGAAAAAAAAGGCGGGGCGGGGGAAGAACTTTGCAATAAACGACCTTCATGGAAGAAGACTATTCATGTTAATTAGTAGCTCTTTTCAAATATGATTCATATATGCATTAAGCCATGGCATGCTGAACAATGCGTGCATTGTAGTAAACATCAAGATAAGTCTCAAGTATGGTTATCAAAATTTTAGAAAACTCTAGCTAGGGATTTTTTTCATAAGATTGTGACTTGCTGTTCCTAGTGCGTTGCACAATAGTATCTCTCCTAATGGCTTTTAGCTTTTTCCACTGCCAACTTTTATATTTAAAATCCATACAATTATGGATAATTTATGAACATTATGAGGCTTTTCCTTTTTTTGTACTGATTCTTACTGATTCAAGCCAGCTTTTATCCTTAGCAAATCAAATGCATTTTGCTTATAACACTAGATTCATTCTCACATATTCCACTTTATTCTTATTATTAGGATTTCTTATTATGCATATTTAATTTAAGAATGCATTTTCTCCATTAAAAAATTAGAATATGCTGCAAGAAGTACTACAAGGTGATTATTTGCTTTAGTTTGCTTTTATTAACTATGTAAGCCCTGATATGGTCTTTCTAAAGTTACAAGCAAAAGACAAAAACGTTAAAAAGAAAAAAAAATTTTCATCCACTTAATACCACAGAATTTCTTGATGTGATGGTGGTATATGAGGTATCAAATTCAAATAAGAGAATGGCTAAACCATTTCTCAATATTATGTGAATGGAGGAAGGACGGAAGTCTACTAGACGTTCTAAGCGAATACACCATTAAGTATCGTTCTTTAGAGATTAGTCCAGCAAGATGCACCATGAGGAAAGGAAGAACTATGAGGCCAGGTGAGCCTCTTACCCACCTTCACATAACACCACCCTCTACCACCTCACTCTTCCTCCTAAGACCGGAAAATGAACGGGCCCAGCCTTAGAGGTGGTCCTTACATTAAATTCCTTTAACAAAATAGCTGGGACCTTAGGGTCTACAAGAAAATAATAGCCAGTTCCTCTCTTAATTTTGCAACCATTAATTGGATGCTATCAGACAAGTGATGTGGCTGTTTTTTTTCTAACAAGTTTGAATGTCAACACTTCTCCAAATTATTGATTTCACTCATTGTTTTTAAATCGCGAGGGCAAACCAAAGAACAAAGGTTCCATCTCAACTTGATGGACGGCAGCTGTCTCCTCTCCCTGCCCACCTCACCAGCGTGGCACTCACCACCACACGTGGGTGTAACTTTGGTTTGCAGAGAAGAGTCCTATACCAACCACACTGACTATAGCAGGAAAGAAGAGAAAGCACATTTATTAGTTTCCTGCTTACTCTGTGTTTGTATTATTATTTGCTATTGATTTCAGACCTTAACATCTATAGACACCAGCTGACTTTGTCTTACTACAAAATCCAAAAAAAAAAAAAAATCAATGCTATCTAATATCTTGGCACTTATTAAAGATCTTTTATAAAAGGATGCCATACCAGTTACTTTCGATATAACGTATTACATAAACATGCCTGCATACCTACAAGAATTTCAGCCTACATGATGGGGATGAAAATCCTTGTTCCTTCACTTACTAGCTCTGTGAATATGCACATATTACTGAACGTGCCTCAGTTTTCTCATCTGAAAAGCAGGGACAATAATAATACCTGCTTTATAGAGCTGTTGTGAGGATTAAACGTAATGCGCGAACAGCCCTCAGAAGAGAGCGTTCCTAGCCCAATGTCTCTCTGTGTGTCCCGGATCCTATGCCTCTAGGGGCCCTTTCTCTCCATCTGGTAATCCCTGGTATTTTGGAATTTTTAATCTTAGTCTTAGCTAGGGAGACATTTAAAAGGATAGCGCACAGCCAACTCTGCAGGCCCCCACACTTCCTCTGAACAAACTGTGTCTCTACTTGATTGCTTCACTACCCCTGTGTGGGCCCTAATATCTTGAATAAAAATAGAATATTTTACTGGAAACCAATAAATGCCTTGGAAATAAAAATATAAACAGACATTAATTAACTAGCTTGCTATAATTATTCTTTCCTGAAACAATATTTTTTTCAGTTCTTCCACCACCATGACCAAAATAAATAAATAAGTAGTCAGTGTGCTCTTCTTGGCTAAACGGACAATGAAGTTAATGAAGTGCACAACCAATCTCATAGATCAGTTACTAATATATGGAGAGAATCATTTAGCAATATCATATGTAAATTTTCTACCTAGTTTTAGAAAGTAGAAGTAAAACTAAGGTGAGAAAAGGAAGCTTTCTGTAGCTTCAATGCTCATATAATAATTTAAAATCCTAAAATCTCAAATTAAAATAGCCAAAGTGTACCCCATTTATAATCTATTCATTGACCTGTTTATAGGGGGTCCAAAGAGCCAAGTGTTTGTTTTCATTGGATGTTATTTTTGACAATGTATTTTGAAATTGATGCCTCCCCCCTATAAACTGTGTTGCTGTGTTGACGTATCATTTTACAGCAGGTACAGGAGCCAGTGTGTGTGCCTCCTGACCCTCCAGGGAGGGCTAGGTCAGCATGATCACGGCAGCAGTATGTCCTGCATTCTAACAGCCTTTCTCTGGAAGACAGTGGTGTCTGCTGCAGTGCAGTTACCTAAGACTGATGATACAGACCAAAGTCATTACAACAAAATTTATTTGGCATAGATCTTCTCAGCCACAGTTCCACCATCACAACCCACCTAGTAGGCACACAGGATCCTCCTTCACAGGACTACATTTTCCCCATGCAGGAGGGCAGAAAGCAAAGGATCTTTAATGGACATGATATGCAAAATGGTAGACTCCTTTTAGTGAGGGAAGGCTGTGGATGTTGTCTGTTGGAGAGGGATCTACATCTTGAGTATCAGGCCTCCATCAGCTGGAGAGAGGTCAGATTCATTGACCTTACAAAAACCAGGTAACGATCTGTCAATAATCAGGGCCCGAGCACCTCCACTTCCTAGATTCTCCATGTTGAAAGTCTAGACAGTTGCCAAACATCTGTGAGGTTTAGATCAGGAACTGCGGTGGGGGTGGTACTCAGTGGCCAGCAGCATGCCCATCAGTCCCATCATGGGTAAGGTGAGGTCTGAGAACCCACTGAGAGCACTGAGAGGGTCTCTCTTGGTCTGGAATTTTCTGCCCATCCCTACTGCTCCCCTGTGTTAATTGAATCCTTTATTTGTCTCGTGTTGACTCCTATGTACATCCCACTCTCTTCACCTGTATTTGCTGGACATTTGAGGGAATCAAGCATGGCTACTCAGATTCTCACGTGTCCACTTTGAACTTCCCCCATGTTCTGTCCTTACTCCTCTCCAGATTCCATACGTCCACCTGGATTCTGGAATCCGTGCCTCTGAAACTTTCTCTCCATCAACATTTCCCCAGCATTTTGGAATTTTCAATGAATTCTTTCTCATTTTTCTCTCTCTCCTCTCTCTCTCACACACAGAGAAGCAATTATAGTTGTGTCCCTAAGTCTATCGTGACAATAAACTATTAAGTACAGGAAGAGACAATGAACATAGCAGCTATCAGGATTGGGTAGATCTCTTCAGCAAGAAACACAGGAATAAAATAATTTTTATTAACTTTATTGATGCATAATTTATGTTATTAATTATATCCCTTTAAAGTATACAATTAAATAAATTTGGACAAATATATGTATCCATGAAACTAATAGCACTATCAAGATAGAGAACATTGTCATAAACCCACAAACCCAAATTACCTGTGTCCCTTGGTCTACCATCCCTCCCTCTGCTCTGGGCCACAGGCAACAACCGATCTGCTTTTTGCCACTAGACACTAGTTTGCATTTTATTTAAATGTAATCACACAATACGTGCTTTTTTTTTTTAGTTCTATCACTTAGCATAATCACTTTGAGATCCGTTTATGTTGGTGTGTTTTAAGAAACTGACAGTTTCCAAAGTGGTGGAAACATTTACATTCCCCCAGCAATACACGAGAGTTCTGGTTCTTCCACAGCCTTGTCAACATTTAGTATTATCAATATTTTAAGTTTTAACCATTCCAGTTAAGTATGTAGTGGTATCTCATTGTGGTTTTAACTTGCTTTTCCCTGATAACTAATAATGTCAAATTTCTTAATGATATGTTTGAGGCAAAAGTTTTAAGTTTTGATAAAGGCCAGTTTTACTTTTTTTTCCTAAAAGCATAAAATAGTTTGCGCTTTTTGTGTCTTAAGAAATCTTTGCCTGCCTTAAGGTACTAAAGATTTATCCCATGTTTTATTTGAGAATGTTTGTAGTCACGTCTTTTACATTTAGGTCTATGGTGAAAAGTCATGTTGAAGTAACATTTTATGATTGTGAAGTTAGCAAAAGTTATTCTAGGACAAAACCACCAAGTGACTTATCATTAATTTTTTAATGTTTGTGTTTCTAGTTCTTGAGAAGTTTAGATTAACTTTGTCTTGGAGAAGATGTGAAGGGATGGGAGAGAGTTGCATATATTGTGTGAGTCCTTTGGTTTTATTTATTTTTATTACAAAAAAATTTATAAGCAGTTTTTTATATACCAATATATGTTGAGAACCTTTTCCCCACAACTTTTTAAAAATTTTTTATTGTTATTCAATTACAGTTGTATGCCTTTTCTCCCCATCCCTCCACCCCACCCCAGCTGAACCCACCTCCCTCCTCCACCTCCACCCTCCCCCTTGGTTTTGTCCATGTGTCCTTTATAGTAGTTCCTGTAATCCCCTCTTCCCACTGTCCCCACCCCACTCCCCCCTGGCTATTGTTAGATTGTTCTTAACTTCAATGTCTCTGGTTATATTTTGTTTGCTTTTTTCTTCTATTGCTTATGTTCCAGTTAAAGGTGAGATCATATGGTATTTGTCCCTCACCGCCTCCCCACAACTTTTTATATTTTCAAAACCATAATATAAAATAGCTACACAGAATCCCATCTTATTAATATGCAAAAATCTATTTATTTCCTTTGGTATTTATCTTTTTTCAAGTTATTATTATAAACATTGTTGCTTTGAATGTCTTTTGACATAAGTCTTGGATGATCTCTGATTAATTCCTTAAGATAATTTTTAAAATATATTTTATTGATTATGCTATTACAGTTGTCCCATTTCCCCCCTTTATTCCCCTCCACCCTGCACACACCCTCCCATTCCCATTCCCCTCCCCCCATTTTGTTCATGTCCATGGGTCGCACATATAAGTTCTTTGGCTTCTACATTTCCTACACTATTCTTAACCTTCCCCTATTTGTTTTCCACCTACCATTTATGCTACTTATTCCCTGTACCTTTGCCCCCATTCCCTCCACCTCCTCCCCACTGATATACCTCCATGTGATCTCCATTTCTGTGGTTCTGTTCCTATTCTAGTTGTTTGCTTAGTTTGTATTTTTTTTTTTCAGTTTGGTTGATAGTTGTGAGTTTGTTGTCAATTTACTGTTCATATTTTTTTATCTTCTTTTTCTTAGATAAGTCCCTTTGACATTTCATATAATAAGGGCTTGGTGATGATGAGCTCCTTTCACTTGACCTTATCTGGGAAGCACCTTATCTGCCCTCCTATTCTAAATGATAGTTTTGCTGAATAGAGAAATCTTGGATGTAGGTCCTTGCCTTTCATGACTTAGAATACTTCTTTCCATCCCCTTCTTGTAAAAGAAGCCTGTAAGATTTCTTTAGAGAAATCAGCTGATAATCTTATGAGAACTCCTTTGTGGGTAACTATCTCCTTTTCTCTTGCTGCTTTTAAGATTCTCTCCTTCTCTTTAATCTTGGGTAAGGTAATTATGATGTGCCTTGGTGTGTGTTTCCTTGGGCCCAGCTTCTTTGGGACTCTGAGCTTCCTGAACTTCCTGGAAGTCTATTTCTTTTGCCAGATTAGGGAGGTTTTCCATCATTATTTTTTCAGACAAGTTTTCATTTTCTTACTCTTCCTCTTCTCCTTTTGGCACCCCTATGATTCGGTTGTTGGAAAATTTAAAGTTGTACCGGAGGTTTCTAAGCCTCTCCTCGTTTTGTTTTTTGTTTGTTTGTTTGTTTGTTTGTTTTAATTCTTGTTTCTTCACTCTGTTCTGGTTGAATGTTTATTTCTTCCTTCTGCTCCAAACCGTTGATTTGAGTCCCAGTTTCCTTCCCGTTACTGCTGGTTCCCTGTACATTTTCCTTTATTTCACTTTTCATAGTCTTCACTTTTTCCTCTATTTTGTGACTATACTCAACCAATTCTGTAAGCATCCCAATTACCAGTGTTTTGAACTGTGCATCTGAGAGGTTGGCTATCTCTTTGTCACTTAGTTGTATTTTTTCTGGAGCTTTGATCTGTTCTTTCATTTGGGCCTTTTTTTTTTTTTTTTTTTTTTTTTGTCACAGCATGCCTGTTACAAATAAGGGGAGGAGCCTTAGGTATTCACCAGGGTGGGGCAGCTCACCTGGCTTCTTTGTGGTGCTGTATGTGGAGAAGGAGTCCGAGAGGGAACAATGCCACTTTCTTGGCTCTTGGCCATCTCTTAGTCACTTCCCCTGCTATCCACAAGTAAATTGGGCCTTTCTGGTGCTGATTCCTGGGTGGGTGGGCTTGTGTATGTTCTAGAACCCTGTGGGTCTCTCCAACAAACTGTCTTAGGAGGCTGGGAGTTTATCCTGCAGCCTCAACCCCCACAGGTTTTTTTAGTCAGAGGCTTTGAGGCTTTATTTCCCGGCACTGGAACCCTGGGTTGCATGGTCTGTCTTTCTCCCCAGTTATTCTTCCCAGTTTATCTGCACACAAATGTGGGACCACCCAGTCCTCCAGCTGCTGCCTTGCCATGAGTCCTCTCCATCCAGCAGCCCATCTCCGCCCCTCCTACCAGTCTGAATGAATGCTTCTTCTTTAACTCCTTGGTTGTTGGACTTCCATACAGTTCAATTTTCTGGCAGTTCTGGTTATTTATTTTTTTTAATTTGTTGTTCTTCTTTTGGCTATGCAAGGAGGCACAGTGTATCTACCTATGCCTCCATCTTGGCCATCCTTAAGATAATTTATATGTGCAGATTTATTAAAGGATAAAAAAATGTTTTAAAGCTCTCCATACATATTGCCAGGAAGAGTGTGCCAGATGACAGACCTCCCAGTTGTTTGTGAAAGCACAGTTGCACCCTCCCCAATCTGAAGAATTGCCTTTGCAGTTAATCTTAGTAAATCTGTTCAGGAGAAAATAATAAATTATTGTTGTTTATATTTGTATTATCTTGACTTTAGTAAGACTGAAATTTTATTTCATATGTGTTTTGATCATCTGCATTTTTTCTTTGTGGATTACTTGTTCAATTGCTTAGTCCATTTTTGTCTAACAAGATATTATTTTTATTGAATTATAAGCACTTTTTATATATTAACCCATACCAATTTATCCGTGTGTTAGCCTATATAGTATGTTAACAGATATACTATGTTAACCTATATTTGCCAAAGACATTGTAAATATTTTCTTGTTTGTTATGTTTTATTTAATTTTGATTGTGATATTTCTAACCTTTAGCGGTATAAGATTTGTACAGTCAAATCTAACCAATTCTTGAGTTGGGAAGATTTTCTGTACCTCAATAACATACAATCAGATAAATCTAGAAGGGCTATTTACAATGCTAAGGGCAGGGTGTAGGGGACAGCAGAAGGAGTAGTAATAACCCAAGGCTAGTAGCAAAAATAAAAAGAAAAACTGTACATGTTTACAGACAGATAAATGCATATTTTTTCATCTTTTATGCATTGTTTTTACTTTTTAATGCTCTAATCCATCTATGATGTGTTTTAGTATGGAGTGTGAAGCAAGAATGTGTGTGAACTCCAGTTCTTCGTAAAGCAGAGCCCAAGGAGAAGCTTACCTGTTGAGGTTTGGGGGAGAGGGATCCCAGGGCATCAAGAGTGAGGACAAAGGGAAAACGAGGAAGGGCTGGAGGACGAAAATCAAAGGCAATGCATCATCACTGGGCTGGCCATAGCTTTGCAGGAAAACACAGCCATTGTCAGTCATGCAGGAAGTCAGCAGAGAGGGTGACAGACCAAGCCAATGCACAAGGCCAATGGAGCAGAGCGGGGCGGGGGGGATGAGGAGAGAGGAACTGATCTGTCAACCCTCTGTCTTCTCTCTTTCAATGGTTGAGGCTTATGCTTCTGAGTTGTGTTTCCCAAACATTCCAGGCAGGTGTGAAGGAAGTCTGGGCCACATGGACTTAGCTGCTCAGACCTGGCCGCTGGAACTGTGGTGGCTGCTGGAGGCTGGGGAAGCAGGGCTGTTAGGAGAAGAGGGCCAGTGGTCCCAGGATGAAGGTGGAGCCTGGCAAATCCAGGCAGAGGATGAGACTTCAATAGTCAACCATGTATCCTGGCTCCCTATCAATCCTTTATCCATCAATTTATCATAGTCTAAGTCCTCAATTATAAAGAGAGTTTATTTCTGGTTCTATATCTAACTATGAATAGACAAACATACATTTATAATAATTTTTAGCTCTCTGGTGGTGCAAGTTCTCTCTCTTTTTTTTTCAGGTTTTTCACTTGGCTCTTAATGAGAGTAAGCTCATGTGCATAGGTAAAGTTGTAATAAGTTTAACCACTTTCACAAAAACAATTGGGGATTTGTATATAAATCACATTAAATTAATATATCTGGGGATTCTCAATATTTTTACACTTTATATGTTATCATTCATGAATATAGCAGCATCATCTTAATTTTTTTAATGTTCTTCAGTGAAATTTTCCAATTGTTTTTCATGCAGCTTCTATAGAACTTTTATTTATCCCTAGATATTTTAAATTATGTTGTTCTGGTGGTCAGGACTTCTCTTCATTATACTTTTTAATTGATACTTTCTGGCATAAAGTTTTTATATATTAATTTTGTAACTGACCAGCTTTCTAACCTCTCTAACTAGCTCAAATAATTTTTAATGTGTTCTCATGAGTTATTTTGGACAATCATATTGTCTGATAATTTTCCTTCTTCTCCAACAACCATATTTCTTAGTTCTCTTCCCTTTTTCATTGGCTATAACTTTAGAATAGTGTAACATGAATAATTATGATATCCCCTTGATCTTGCTCTTTTTTTAAATAAGAGTGTTTCTGTTATTATTATATTGGTTTTTGGCTTCAGAGAGAAATTTTAAGTTATATCAAGGTAGTACATTTCAATCACTAGATTGCAAAGAGGTTTTTTCTTTTTTTTAAACTGATGGTTGATGTTTAATTTATATCCTTTAGTCTTGATTAGACTGACCAGAACATTGTCTGTTTTACTGGGGAAAAGTGGCTGATGATTTTAATCCAATGCTCTTCTTAATTGGACACTGGCCTTCCACTCAGTACTCAGCTGCTTCTCCAGGGAAGGACCCTCTGCTCTGTCCTTCTGCTACATAAGGCACAAAAGCTCTCTGCTTTGGGTGAGACTGGCCATCTACCATCTGACCCCACTCTTACGGCTGAGCTGCCAAGCACTCGCACACTGTCAAAATCTGTGTCACCTCGAAGTTATGATCTTCAAACCTCTCTTGCTACCAGCATTGCGGTGCAATATACTTCCTTAGGCTTGGAACAGTCTTCATTTGTTTGTTGGTTAGGGGAGCACCATAACCCTGATTTTTTATCCAGGGTTCATGGTACTGTTTCTCTCATCTTTGATCTTCCAATACTAATGATTTCAGTCCTAACAGATCCCAATGCTTAGTTTGCTTGGCTTTGATTTTTTTATTTAGATATAAAAACTTTGTGGATTTTTATACTCCATTAAAATTAAATATGATTTTTGCTTCATTTAGCCAATTTTATGTACTTTTGGAAATTTCTATCTTTTTTTCTGAAACATGTTTTCCCTGAAGGAATTAGGGAGATGTACATGTCTCCCTTGAACCCCCTCATTTATTATGCTTATCCATTGTCAAGTTCTTATCTCAATTTCTAAAGTTTCTGTTCTACCCTTTTATCAATTTTCTTATTCCTTTCCACCATCAATTCCCCCTTTCAGCATAAACTTGCCTCTAACTTTATTGAGAAAATCAAAGTTAACAGAGATGAGAATTCCCATCCTTGAATCTATAATTAGTTCTGGAATCTTCACTACTCTATCCCCAATCTCAGTCTCTCCCTCTTTGTTGATTTGTAAGCTTTGAATTCCTTTAGTCTTCACTTTGGCTTTGAAACTCTCTAGTTTCTCACTATTTTATCTCTCTCCTTCCTAATCAGAAATGTAACAACCCAGAACATCCTTCTGTGGCCCCTCGTTCCCTACCTGTTTCTTAACCATTGACACCCTCCCTCTACCCCAGGGTTTTATTTTTAGTACTGTTTTTATTTCACAACTCATTGAATGAGGTCACCCCAAAGTAATCTCATTCATTCCCTGGACTTCAACTAGTTTATATGCTGCTGATGCCAATGTCTTCATCTCTATTTAAAACTTCACTCTGAAATTGTACACTGTCTACTAGCCATGTCAACCTGCTGTTCCACAAGCACCTCCAAACAAATGATCAGCCCTCCCCCCACATCTGCTTCTTCTACTATCTCTTATTGTCATATGTGGTATATCTGTCCACCCAGCCACCCAGGCTAAACTGGGAGTCACCGAGCCCCTTCCCTCACCCACACATCCAGCCAGTGCTGACGTGCTAACCATCTTTTCTCTTTAAGTTCTCGGGTGCCATTCTGTTCTCTTCCATGCCCCTGCTGCAGCTTGACCCTATTCAGTTTTCTGTGGAACTCCAGATGTGGTCTCTGCTCTGAATGTTTTTTTTTTTCTTTTCTGTGAACCAAGCTTTTTCTGATCTCCAGTTTACCTGCATTCTCCCACTATTCCCTCTCCCTTAAACACTTCGTCTACTCTGATCTCAATTTTGTCAAACATGTGTGAACAAAATCATCATCTGAGATCTTCCTTGACAACAACAAAAACATAGTTCTCTTTAAATCACTTTTGTGTTTAAAACCTTCTAACAGAATTCCGTCAACATGGAGATAAAGTTCAAACTCCTTAGCATGCCATACAGATTTTCTTACCACTTTTCTCTCACCAAATTTCTGCCTAGTTATGTCCTGTCACAGCAAATTTCTCGCGTGTCACATCTCTGTCATTCATAATGCTGTCCCATGCCACCATCATACATATATCTTTGTTCAACATTTTTTTCCACTTGCAATGCTTCTAATACCTACTCCCCATGCCTGTCTAGCAAACCAACATCTATTTATCTTTTTAAATGATCTAAAAAATCGCCTACTCTTTGCATCTTTTTCATGCCACCAGTACCACTTAGAACTGGTCACCTTTCTCATTGTATTCTTGCATAGACTTCTATCATAATGCCTTTAATGAACATACTTGTTTCAAGGTATTTGTCTACCTGTTGTAGTTTTTCCCTTATTTAACACAGACCCTTTGCTCCCAAGGAGCACACAAAGAGAAACACCGAGAAACAAATATACAACACAGCAAGTACCCCAATAGTGATATTCACCATCTACCTGTCTCCAGGGCACAGAGAAAACACACCTAGCCCCGTTCACACCTCATCCTGTGCCCACCGAATTTCCTCAGTAACCGTGTGCAGCTTGTTGAGCATGTGATGGTTTATTGGGGCAAAGGAAAGGAGTGAGCAGCCAGCTCAAGAAATGGTCTGAAGGAAGCTCCCCATTGGCTCCGTCCATTTTCCCTCCAATCTGTACCTTCATATTCACTCAATTTTGCACCTGAACCATCCCTTCTGGGAGCAAGAGGGGCCCAAGGCAATTGCCAAACAAGAGAACAGCTGATCTGTGTCCTGCCAGTAAGTTTACAGAAGTTCCTTCCATCTCTGCTTCAACCAGTAATTCAAATCCCTTGCCTGAAATTGCAGCCAGCAGATGTGTGGCAAGAAATAACTAATCAATCTATGGCCTTCAGCTTCATGGTGGAGCCCAATGTGATAACTACATCCCCCCCAGTCCTGCTCAGAATCGGTCACCCATCAAAGCCCACTGGAGCCAGGATGATTCCCAGTTGTCTCTAGTCCATGAGCATCTGAGAAATTTATCATCAGAGGGATCTGTGTTTGAATCTGTCACACTTACCAGGTGTGACAGCAACACAGTCCTCAACCTCTGTAAGTTCCACGTTCTTCATGTGTAAAATGACAACAACGGCTTTTTTAACATGACCTAAAACGCCTCACTCAGGATCTGCCACACGATAACCATATGCTCGCTTTCACTGAGGGCTCACTCAGAGCTGAAAGAGGAAATGACTCCCTTTCATGGGTTTGTTTTTTGGGTTTTGCTCTGTTTGTAACCAAAAAAAGTCATAAATATCTGCCATCACTTACTGTCCTTTTGTGGCCTTACTAGCCAGCCTGGAAGAAGGGGATTCAGGAGAGGTTGATGGCCCATCTAGCCTGGAGCTGGCTTATGGCTAAACTCATTCTGGATGCTCTGAATTCCCATCTCAGCACTGTTACCCAAATGACCCCATGCTTCACCTGTAACTCTCCTCAGCCCTTCACTACATCTTTTTTCCTCATCAAAAATGTCCCTGGTTAATTCAAGTGTATAACCAGCATTGAGGAAAGGGGGACTGAGATGGTTTCTTCCTATGGCCCTTTATTAAAAATGATTCACATCTCACTTCAGGGGAGGCAAAGAGCAAAGAAAGGCAGTAAAGTAGATGAAGGGACAATGTGAAGATGGAAAAGCAGGAGGTGATGTCATCAAGATAGTGACATAGGTTGCTCTCAACGTGCCTTCCTCACAAGACCAGCTAACAGCTGGCCATAGACAAGGCACCGTTGTGAAAATCCCAGAGCTGGGGGTGAGGCTGGAGTACCCATCCTCTGGAATTTATTGTTGGTTACACAACAGAAATAAACAAGTGGGACTGCATCAAACTAAAAATCTTGTGCAGAGCAAAAGAAACTATCAACAAAATGAAACACAACCTGTGGAACGCAAGAAAATATATGCAAACCATATATCTGATAAGGGTAATATTCAAAGTCCATAAGGAACTCACAAAACTCAATATTAAAAGAAACCAAATAACTCAATTTATAAATGGGTAGATGGGCTGAATAGAATTTTTTCCAAGGAACATACAAATGGCCAACATGGAAAGTTGCTCAATATCAACCATAGGAAAATGTAAATTAAAATTGCAATGAGACAGGACCTCATACCCGTTGGAGTGGCTACTATCAAAAAGATAAGAGAAAAAAATGCTGGCAAAAAGGTGGAGAGAAGGGAAACTTTGTGTACTCTTGGTGAGAATGTAAATTGGTACAGCCACTTTGAAAAACAGTAGGGGGATTCTTCAAAATAATTACCAATAAAAAACTACCATATGGTCCAGCAATGCTGCTTCTGGGCATATCATCCAAAGGAAATGAAATCTCTGTCTTAAAGAGATATCTGCAGCCCTGTGTTCATGGTTGTATTATTTACAGTAGTCGAGGCATGGAAACAACCTAAGTGTCTGTTAACACGTAAACGAATGTGCAAAATGTGAATATATAGAATGGAATATTATTCACCCACAAAAGAGGAAATTCTGCCATCTGCCATAGCACAGGTGGATCTTGAGGGCATTATGCTAAGTGAAATAAGTCAGAGACAGACAAATACTATGTGATTTTATCATATGCAGAATTTTAAAAATACTGAACTCATAGAAATTGAGAGTAGGCTGGGGGGGTGCCAGAGGCAGGGGGCTGGGGTGGAGGAATGGATGAAGGTTGTTAAGGGTACAAACTTCTAGTTTTGAGATGAATAATTTCCGGGGACCTAACATACAGCATAGTAGCAGCAATGAACAATACTGTGTTGATACTTGAAAGGGGCTAAGAGAGTTGATCTTGACGTTTCTGACCACACACTCACACGAGATAACTAGGTAGGTGATGAATGCGTTAACCAACTTTACTGTTGTAACCGTTTTGCAGTGTACACCTGTATGAATTCATCATGCTATACACCTTAAACATACACAATGTCGTATGTCAATTACATCTCAAAAAAGATGAAAAACTCAAGTGAATATGAACAAAGGGAAAAAAGAAAACAAAATCAATAAGGCAAGAGCGTGGGAGACATATTCCGTATAAGTGTGTACTTTTTTTCAGGACAAGGGGACAGGAGCCAGAACCCCCCATCCCCTCCACCACCTCAATCGCAAATAAGAGGTTATAATTTATCCGTCCTAAGAGACCAGAGAATTGCTGCCTCCAGCAGGAACTGGATTCCCCACTCACCTCTGAGACTGTACATTTTGGAAACTATTCCTAAGAAATCATTGGATTAATTTCCTTTTTATTTCCTTGTGAGAAAACTAAATTACTAATATTACCAAAATGTTCTCCCTCACTGAAAATTTTCCCTGATTCCAGTATTTGGGTTTATATGACTCCGTTTGGAGTTGGTTTTCAGAGCCGTGACTTTTTTTTTAAAGGAAACGTTTGCTACTAAAGTTGGTCTCTTGCATTCAACTCTCTGTAGAACAATATAAGCGGTTTTTTTCCCTTTCTTGAGTTCCTTCTCTCTTTGTTATTCACCCTTTGCTTTAATAGCACTTCTTTCCATTCAGCACTTTTCATCCTCAAAAGCATTTACGAACTTTTCAGAATAAATCTTGGTCCCCAAAGGCAAACTCTGGCACTCGGATGGACCATGTGGGGCAACTCTGCAGCCCCATACGGAAAGCCAAGGTTTTAGGAACAACCTCTGGCTGTATGGTCTTCTCCGAATACAGGCTACAGGAGATTGGGCTTGCAGGTATTTAAAGCATTTTGTTTTCTTAGCCTGATCAAGCTGCCATAACAAACTACCACAGACTGTGTGGCTTAAACAAGAATTTATTTTCTCAAAGTTCTGGAGACTGAGTAGTCCAAGATCAAGGTGCCAGCCTGTTCCGTTTCTGCTGAGCTCTCTCCTGGCTCATAGAGGCTGCCTTCTCTCTGTGTTCTCACACCGATGGGGAGAGAGAGAAGGAACATGGCAACCTCTCTGGCAACCTCTTATTAGGACTGTGATCCGATTGGATCAGGGCTCCACCTTTATGACATTACTTAACCTTCATCAGTTCCTTACTGTAAATGCAGTCAGGTTGGGGGTTAGGACTTCAGCATATGGATTTTGGGGAGACACAATTCAGTCCATAGCATCCCTGGAAAAAAACCTATACTGCACAAAGTCAAAATGAGGAAAACTCACAGCAGATATCCACTTCTTTGTACCAATGATGCAGCGGCAGACATTAACTACGAAAAAGACTTAACAAGGTGTCTCATCCAGCCGTTCCTTCTGCTACCTGGAAGGCTGACAATACTTTCTCTTGTGTTTTAAAGCACTTTAGTAGAGTTCTTGTGCTACACTGAGTCTAACACTGCAACCTTGACCCCTGATGCTGCCTGGGAACTTTAGAACAGATTGAGTGTGCTCCTCAGTCCCCAAGGCACACCTCCCTTTCCACTGAAACGACTGAAAACCTCTCCATGCGACAAGCAGCTGTCCTTGGGTGCCTTCCATTTTCTTCTCTTCTCTGGGAGCCTGTGTGTGTCCTGCTCCTTCCTCTCAGGCTGAAATCTCCCCTTTCATCTCTCTTGCTACCCTTTTCGATGGTGGGGGCCACTTGATCCCTCTGCAAAGTGCTATCCAAGAGCTGGCTACCTGGTCCTGCAAATCACTGCTCCTTGGCCTCTCAGCTCTGTGCAACACATCCATCACCGGCCTCTTCTCGCACCATGGCAGCCTCGCCTGCCTCTGTGTGTCCTACCTTGCGGGCAGAGTTGTAATAGGCTTGGGTTTAGGAGGCCCTGTCCATCTTGGTGTGATTTTCCATATCCATCACTACCGCAGAGTGGTGGCAGATGGGGTGGACACAGGCCATGCCACTGGAGCTCTGCAAACTCCCCATCTTCTCCAGGCCTTCTGCCTACCAAGGCAGAGGTTTGCAGGAAGCTGAAAACATCCAAGCTCCTGAGATATGACTGGGCGACAGGAGAGGCTGGCCGTTACTCATCCCTTTGCCCAGGCTTAAGGGAATTGCCTACTGAAGATTTCCTTTGGGTGCCCGGAGTGGAGTTGCTCACAGGGTAAACCCTGCTGTCCATTCTTTTCTGATGCAACTCTGCCCCCCACCCTGAATTGGAAGGTATGCAACCGTGCTCAGGATATGGTGGTAGAATTGTTGCATCTCTGTTAGACACTTCCCTGAGAAGCACATGCTAGAAAGGAGAAGGAAGCATGAAGAAAATAGGAGACCTTGGATTATAACACACAAGGTTTCTGTCTGTGCCTCACATTAGTTTCCTATCTTACTTCTTTTTACTCTCTGTTTCTCTCCCTTCTCTCCCTCCCTTAGTTCTTCCTTCCATGGCCAAAGACCAATCACCAAGGGCTTGCTCTACATACTATAATCTACTTGTTTTGCATCACTTTTACTAAGTCTTTACAAAGTAATACCCATACAAAAATCTAGGTACTGAGCCAAGAATTAAAATGCAATCAGTTAAAGAAACATCTTAAGTGGACATTCCCTAATTCAATGTTTTGTTTCCTATTTTTATTATTATTTTAAGTATATTTTATTGATTATGTTGTTACAGTTATCTCAATTTTTCCCTCTTTGCCCCCCTCCTCCTGGTCTCCCTCTTCCCTCCAGGAAAGCCTCATGTTCAAGTCCATAGTGCCAGCATATGGTTTAATGGGCCTGTGTCTGTTGGCTTGGGTGGGATCCCAGGTCCACCACTTGTAACTGTGTGACCTTCAACAAGCTACTTAGTTCTCAAAGGCTCCATTTATTCCCCTCTAAAACTGGTGATAACAATGGTACAATCTCATTAGGCTGTTGTGAGGATAATATTAACACATATAAAGCACTTATAAAAGGGCCTGGTACCTTGTGTTTAATAAATGTCATATATTATTATTATAGTAGTCTTAAGCTTTTTTTAAAAAAAGATTTTATTTATTAATAGAGAGAGGGGAAGGGAGGGAGAAAGAGAGAGAAACATCAATGTGTGGTTGCCTTTCATGCGCCCCTCAGTGAGGTCCCTGACTGGGAATCGAACTGACTACCCTTTGGTTTGCAGGCCAGAACTCAATCCACTGAGCCACACCAGCCAAGGCTGTAGTCTTAAGCTTTTATTGAATACCTATTATGTGCCTAGAACTTTGCTAGGCAGGAGAAACATGTGGGAACAAGCTAGTTATTGTTACCCGACCTGACTTCCTAGTGAACTGACACAAGTGAGTGTTTAGAGTGGTATGAACAGGGCCTTGCAGGACACCCACGGGTGTCCCAACTATGAGGTATAAGGTATCACTGTCATAATTAGTGGCTGTCCCTTTGAGAGTCTGGGATTTCTTCCAGTTGCATTTAAGACTCCTCGTGAAGCCTGGTAGAGAACATTGCAATATTCTTTCCTCATGAAGCAACATTGCAATGTGCTTATAAAAAAGAGTGGAGTTTGACATATCCACACTTTCCCATGATTTCCAAGGGCAGCCATGATTCCTTCCATCTTTTGCGTTACAGCCAGGGGAAGAAACTTCATCAGCCTTCTCAGAGCACTGCCCTTTTGCAATGCATTGTCTAGGTACAGCAATAAGTGCCCATTGAACTAAACTAGTCAGCTAACAAGCACATTTTCAAACAATCCAAGGAATCATTTCCCCAGATGCTCCTCCAGGTAGGTGGTCACATGCTCGCTGCCCTCTCTGGAAGAACTCCTTCTGCATTTCCTCAGGGACCAGTTCAGTAGGCAGCAGGAAGTACAGTTCAGACAGCTTCTAGGCCCTACCTGGGCCTGCTCAGGACTAGGCACAGCAGCCACTGCCTCACTGATTTACATGTGCATATAGTAAAGACAATGATAATAATAATAACATAAATTTTAAAGATTTTATTTATTTATTTTTAAAGGGAGGGGTAGGGAGGGAGAAAGAGAGGGAGAGAAACACTGATGTAAGAGAGAAACATTGTCTGGCATACACACACCGATCTGGGACCAAACCCACAGCCCAGGCATGTGCCCTGACCAGGAATTGAACCGGCAACCTTATGCTTTGAGAGATGACACCCAACCAACTGAGCCACACCGTTAGAGCAGTAATAAGAAACACTTTTATGGAGAGCTTACTTGGTGCCAGTTACTGTGCCAAACACTTTGTGTGGATTAGCTTGGTTGTCATAACAACTCACATCCCTGTTGGAAGATGAGGACACCAGAGCTCAGAGAGATCACGTGATTTGTCCCCCTTTAACAGATGAGAGCTCCAGTGATGTGCCCCAGCAAGCACTATTCCCAGGTCTGAACCCAAGCTCTCCACGGCCCTTCCTAAGGCACCATGCTGCTTTTCAGCATCACCAAATAATCCATGGGATCTGAGATAATCTTGCTGTTGCTTTTGGGGCTCACTGTCCCATCCTGGAAGAGGTCAATCACAGTGGTCAATCAGCTGTGCCTATAGGCCATTGTTTGTGCACAGACACAAGGATATCTCATAACCAAAGGCAAAGGGCATGACCCCAGTAGGAAATGACTATCAAGGATCTTTTTATTCTAAGGAGAGGGCTTAAATCTACAATGAGTTAGCGCCAGTTCTGCTGGTGTGCCGTCTACATAATGTGAACCATGGCACTTGGCAATGGCTCTTAAATTTGGCACGTTCCACACTCCTCCTGGACCCACGAGATAACGTATCCAAATGTTTTCTGATGCTGTAAGAAATGAGTGTTTTGCAGGTAGGAGGGAATGCAAACATCATTGCTACAAGGGGCTCCTTCCATCCAATCCCAAGGGCAAAGTGGCCCCCTCCCTCCCGACCCTTCAAAAGGTTAAATGTGAGCAAGGGCCCAGATAAATGGTCACAATGCAAACAAAGTCATGTAAATAAATGCATCTCTGATCTATGCAGGCTGGTGATGCCAAATATGCCATCTGCACCATTTCTCATGATGAGTCGAATTTTCTCCTGCATGTCCCAAGCATTGAGAAGATGGCCATGTTTATGCAGACTAAGGCATGCATCGTTTGACACTTTTGGGAAATTTTTAAAAAAATTTCAGACCCACAGAGAATCAGTGGCATTTGTGCTTTTCTAGGTTAAGTGGAAGCGAAAGAAAGAAATCTCACTTTGACATGGTAGGGCATATGTCCCAGGCTTGAGAGTGTACTGTCAATTTATTGTGATTTTTAGTGGGTTCTGGTTATAGTGGCAAACTAAGCCTCTTCACCTAGCTCACTCTCTCACTCTGCAAAAGCACTATTAGCATCTAATTATGTTGGAAGCTGAGTTAGGTGTTATGGATGCCAAGATAAGTAAAATATGATTCTTGCCTTACAGGGCCATTCCTTGTGCTGTGAGAATTTGCTTGGCATGATTTATGGATGATTTCTTGAAAAACAAAAATTAGGAGTTGGTAATCAAAATCACATGTGGAGCTTCTTGAAAATAGAAATGACCTGGATTTATTCCTTCCGTTACTAATTGACCTAGGGTAGAGCTCAGGCCTCTGTATTATTATTATTATTTTTTAAAGGATTTCATTTATTTACTTTTAGAGAGAGGGAAAGGGAAGGAGAGAGGGAGAGGAACATCAATGTGTGATTGCCTCTCACACGCCCCCTACTGGGAACTTGGACCACAACCTGGGCATGTGCCCTGACTGGGAATCGAACCGGTAACCCTTTGGTTCACAGGCCAGCACTCAATCCAATGAGCCACACCAGCTAGGGAAGGCCTCTGAATTATTTAAAAAACAAAATGAAACAAAACACCTAGGTGAAGAATCAGCAGACATTTTCTGTAAAGAGCCAGATAGGAAATGTTTTCAGTTTTGTGGGCCATACCGTTTTTGTTGCAACTATTCACTCCTGCCACTGTCACGTGAAAGCTGTCGTAGAAAATTTGAGAGTGAGAGGGCATGGCTGTGTCCCAATCGAAGGTTCTTATTACAAAAACAGGCAGCATGCTGGATATAGCCTATGGGCTATAGCTTGTCCCCTCCTATTCTATATTATTCTTAAGGGCAACCAGGCTTGAGATCTGCTTGTCTGGAAACTACCGTAGTTTGTCATGTATAATGTGCTCCTGAGTGTAATGCTCACTCACGTTTTTGGCCCAAACTTTCAGGACAAAAAACCTTTCATTTTAATTTTTTAATTCAATTATTTATTTATTTATATTTAGAAACAAAACCGATGATCATATTCCAAGGTATTATTTTGCATTCAGGTATTGTTATTGCTTTCTAGAGTTACACTTTTAATGCATAAGCATAAATAAAATAATTAGAAACATTGATAGATATGGAATTAGTACTACCCATGTATAATATGCATCCTTATTTTTCCTTCAGAAATTTGGGCAATAAAGTGTGCATTACACATGGCAAAATATGGTATCGTGACTCTGGACGGTATGCACCAGGCACCACCGTAGCTGCCGCTTTTCCCGCCTACATCATAGTACAGAGAACTGTATTTTCATCATTTCAGTGCAATCTATGCATACTTACACTAAATCTGATCAAATACTTTTCAGAAACCATGTTTTAAGCGCCATTCTCCTTGGAGGTAGAGAGTTTGATGAGATATGCAGTCTAAACCAAGAAATCGATCTACTTACATTCTACATTTTTCTAAGATCGGAAAAAACCGAATATTTCTGTGGTTATTAAATGTATCGCTGCATGTTATGGTCTGGTGTAGAAAAAAGAGAAGGATATATCTCTGAGGAAAAAAGCTCTTACATTCCAAAAGTAGGTGTGAGATCCTAATTTATGTATTATTATATTTGATAGACTTGAAAAAAACCAAGTCAACTATAAACTCTTTGATATTCTCTTCAGTTTGAAGATTTTGAAATATATGTAGTGCTTTTTGAAGGGCGAATTCACTTTAACAAATATTTGTGAAAGAACAACTTTGGGGCTCGTGTTCCAACGCACACAACGCAACCTTGTGGGAAAAACAGCAAAAAACAATACCTCTAACATAAGTGACAAAGGCCATAGTAGGGGAAGCACAGCTGCCCTCCTATAGGACTGATTAATTTTGAGAAATAAGGAGGAGGAAGTGGAAGAGGAAGAGAGCACCATGGGAGTTCAGAAAGAGCCATAGAGAGGAGGCAGCCTTTGAGCAGGGCACTGAAGGATGAGCTCTCCACGCAGGCAAAGGGCGAAGGAAGGGGTGTTCTTTGAGCACGGGCATGGCTAGGAAACACGGTGGTGTCTAAGGAGTGATGTCTAGGTTACTATGACTTGAGTGCAGGTGTCTAAGGTTAGTGGGAAAAAAAGGAGAGGGTGCAGCCTGTGCGGAGGTCCGGGGTCAGACAGTAAAGGCGTGGTTGGTTAGGCTGCAGCTTTGGGACTTCTCTTAATAGACTAGGGGAAACCATTTATATTTAAAGCAAGGAACTGAACTCATCTTGGCTGAATTTCAGAAAGATTACAGTAGGCTAAGAGCAAGTGAGCCCTAAGTCTGTTAAAACATCATAATTTGCCCACCAGATAGGGGTAGGACAGTTTCCCCCAGAAAGCTGAACAAAATTTCCAAATGCCAGGATCCTGGGAAAGCAGATCCAGGGAGCAGGGCCTCACTGCCCCCTGCCTCTAGGAGACAGCAGGGTACCCATGTGGGCTCAAGCCCAGCTCCGACTCCTGCATCCCCATAGCCATGTTTGGGTACGCGTGGAGAAAAAATATTGCAGAATATTTTTTGCAGAAAAATTATTGCAGAATATTGCAGAACAAAGCAAAACCTTTCCAATAATAGTCTGAGAGAGAGACTTTGAAACACAAGACTCCTATTAGAAAGACAGAAGCTGCAGTTCTCACTCTCTCTCCATTCAAACCCATTCCCCACCACCTCCACAAATGTGCTCAGTTTGTGGATAAAAGTGTAATCACCACCATTGCTTCCAATGGGCTTCCCATTTTGGGAGCTTCCTGTTTTTAGCATCCTCACTCATGTAACACGCCCTTAGCTTTACATGTGATGCAAACACTTCACTGTCCAGTTGTACCTTAAAGAAATGTCTTTGTTCTCCTGACCAGCTGCCCTGTCAGATGCTTATATCCCATTGTCTCCCTGCCGTCCACTACTGTTCCCTCTGCAGGCAGTGGTCCCCACCTTTCCGAGGGCCTCCGTTGCTCTCTTTGCACTTCCCTCACTCTCCATCTCAGAGCAGTCACAGGGCTTCAAGGAGCCCCAATGAGGCTGCTCCTCAAGGAAAGCAGGCACCCCTCTGCTAGAAAGAGGGCCAGGTGAGCGAAGCTCTCCTGCACAGAAATTAGTACAAGCCTGGCAGGCAGGCTCCAAAGAGATTCTTTCAGTGAGCACACGCTGGCCACTTGCTGCCCAGGCTACAAACCCAACCCAGGCCCAGCAGAGAGGAGAAGTTTCTCCATGTTTTCTACTGCTTTATCATGAAAACTCAGAGCATGATTCTGTGACTCCCCTTTCTGGAAACTAAGTTTCTCAGATCACGCAAAGGGAAGAATAAAATCCTTCCAGGACACTGTAGCACCACCAAGGAGACCTTTCTCTCTTCTGATGGTCAGCGGCACTGGCCCTGGTCCCGGCAGAAGAAAAGCAGCTGGCCCTGGGCCAGAGAGCAAGCTGCAGGTCTAAGGAGAGGAAACTGACGCGAGCATGTGCTCGTTTGGTTTTATTTCTGGTCGTAAGGCAACCGATTGCTCCACTAGGATAAAACAGCGATGTTTTCCTATTCTGCCTTCGCCATCATCTTCCTTCCATTTCTACAACTGGTTACATTCCCATTGAGCTAGAAGCTGAACAGAGCCACCGTTCCCTAGTTCATTTTCCATTGTGTCATTTTATTTTAAATCTAGAACCAAGATCCTAGTTTATATGTAAATAAACTCAGTGTTACCTATGCTTATTTAAAAACAAGGAGACCACTACATACCCACACCGTTCAGTATGTACAATTTATGGCAAAAGATCCTAGCCGTATCGATCATTTTTCATTATTTAAACATAGCTGTTCATTCTTTTTCTCTCAAGGACTGGGTTTGGATAATTGAGATTTGAAAAAAGATTAAAAACTCTTTGGACATAAATTGGAGGAGAAACGGAAACATTAAGTACTAAGTTGTAGGGCACTACTGCCCTTATCTTTAATAATGGAAATAGAATTCAGTGCACCGTGCAAAAGAGCATTCTTGTATTTTTAAATTGCAAGTGTCCAATTATGTACAAGGGTCAAGGCCGGATTGATCTGAAGGAGCTCGATTTTAAAACCCCTTTAAAAGTCAGGACAAAAGATGCCATATTATCAACCTGAAATGTTTAAAAATGAAAAGTATTATGTGTACCACATGGCCAAAGATCAGATTTTTATTAATGCAAGTTTTAAATGCTGATTAATCCTCTCGAGAGTCAGTTTCCCAAAGCATTGGACTGTATTCAAGTCTTTTTCAAAACGGCACATCACTTCCATTATTCTGAATATTAATTGAACAGCATTATAACTAAGGATACAAAGCAAGATTTAAGACATGATTATAGCTGTCAGTGCTTACGTCTAAATAAGTCATTGGAAATTCAAGCTTAGAAGAAAAAAATGTTGTAAATCGGTCTTAGAACAGTGAAGAGAGCTCTCGTAACCTTTTTCAACAATGAATTAGATGCTTTTGGACTCAAGAAAGCTTCAGCTGTGACTTTGTCTTAGTGAATTTATGTGGCCAAATCTTGATCAGAAATCAGTTACATTTTTGACTTGTGATTTGGGACAATGTCAAAGACATTTTCTTTTGGGGGAGAAAGAGAGGGAGAGCCAAAGACTATTAAAGTAGTTGATAGATTTTCCCCATTTCCTCATTTTATATTTCTATTTCAGCTTCTTGTGTATACTAAAAAAAAGAAACCAAAGAATTAGCCAAATGTAATCAAGTAAAATATTACTGTGATTTCAAAACAACTCACTAAGCTCAGAGTCAAGAAACTGCAAGTAACTAATGACTTATTTTCACAATAACCAATGAGCTAAATTCAATCTCTTTTCTATCCCAAACCCAGTTTGGGGCAGAGAAAAATCCCTAGTTCCTCACTAGAAACAATGTAAAATATTGGCTTCTGTTATGACCTTGGGGAATTTTAGTTTTGTTTTGTTTCCTTAAATGGTTGCTGTGTATTTGAGTGACAGCTCTTTGTTCAAAAGGATGCAAAAGCCATTCTCGCATCTAATTCTAATGAGATAAATGGCATTATGAAGGGAATATTAAAAATTTACAGCCCTCTTTACTAAGTTTATTTTCAGCTGAACATGCTGAATATTGTATAGCGCGCACACACACACAAAAGCACGCCATCCCGATGATGAAAAAGATATGAGGAAATAATGATGCAATGATAACAAGTCTGATGGAGTTTGCACCTCAGTTGCTGTTTGGCACGTCATTTAACCAGACCGCGCCAAACCGGCAGAATCACACAATATGTTAGTGTAAAGGGTCCACAGTTTAAGTGGAAAACTAGAAGTGTTAACTATACACTGTCTAATTATACAACCTTACTGTCCCAGAAAGTGATTTCAGAAACCATTTCTGACATATGGGAAAAGGGTAGAACAGCTGGTCATTAAGGTTTCCTCAAGACTATTTAACAACACACTTGAATGTAATTAAAGTGAGACACTAAATACTGCACTTGTGGTACAATGTATTTTTAATTTTTATGGCATGTGGTAAAAGTAAATAGATGCGAAGCGTTCAAGTTTCTCCATTCGGCATCCAACTTGTCAAAGATGCCACGTCTGTCTGGCTGATCGCAAGCAGGGTCTGGGTATAAGTCCCAGACATCCATTTGGGGTGTTTAAGGCTGTTTTAAAGGGAATGAATTTGGCAATACTCAGAGGAATGTCTAATTGGAGCTCTCAGACAAAGCATGAGATGAATTCGTTCATTTATTTATTCATTCATTCATCAAACACGACCTGGAATTATTTTAGATAATAAAGACATTCGCCCTGCCCTTGGGTTGCTCACAGCTCACTGTGTTTAAAACACAGGGTGATGAGAGGTGATGAAGGATGCTGTGGGAGTACCAAGAAGGGGTGCCTGGTCCAATCTGGAGATGTCAAACAAAGCCCCCTGAGTAGGAATCACCTTGGGCAGCTAGGAAGTGAGGAAGCCAGGGGTAAGAGGTGTGGCAAAATAATTCAAGTAGAGGGAACAGCTTCTGCAAAGGCTTGGAGATGAAAGAGAACACAGCAATATGAATGTCAATGTTTATAATTTATTGAGTATTTACGGTGTCCTGGCTGTGGGCTAAGCTCTTGACAGATATTATCTGTTTAATACCCCCACCAACCCTATGCAGTAAGTATAATTATTGTCTATACTTTACAGATGAGGAAGCAAACAGGTTAGTCTATGGCAAAGCAGCTTGTGGGTGACTGCACCCAGATTCAAGCTTAGGTCTGGCTGGGTCCCGAGTCAAATGTTCCTCCCTACTGCATCCCCCAACTGACGTGTGTATATAGCATGTCTGTTTGGTGTTCCCAAAACTGAGTGTATAAACCCATTAGTCCTTATAAGAACCCTATGATTGAGAGAACAAAAAGACAAGTTACAGACCGAGAGAAAATATGTACAGATTACATATCTGATAAAGAAATTGAATCTAGAATCTACCAAGAACTCTCAAAACTCAACAGTAAGAAAATAAAGTAAGGGAGCAAGAAGATTGATTTGAACAGGCACTTCACCAAAGAAGAAAAAAAAAGGGAAATAAACACATGAAAAACTGCTCAGCATCATTAACCATCAGGATGATGCACATTAAAACCACAAAGAACTGCCATTACATCCCTATTGGAGTGGCCAAAATAATAAAAATAGTGAGGATATCGAGTCTAGCAAGGGTGTGGAGCAACTGGAGCTGCCCCACGTTGCTGGTGGGGCTGCGAGAGTGCACAGCCACTCTGGAAAAGTTTGGCAGGTTTTTGTAAAATTAAACATGCATTTACCCTATGACCCAGCAAACCCACTCCTCAGTATTTACCCTAGAGAAATGAAAACCTATGTGAACATCTCAAGCAGCATCATTCATAATCTTTGAAAACTAGAAACCATCCAAACGTCCTTCAACAAATGCATTGACAAACAGGCTGTGTTACATTCGTACAATGGAATACTGCTCAGCCACAGAAAGGAATGAACGAGTGATGAGTCTCAAAGGCATTATGTTAAGGAAAGAAGCCAGTCTCAAAAGGTTACACACTGGATGATGTTCTGAAAAAGGACCCTTAGACATGGTTGCCATGGGTTAGGGGTGGGGTGGGTGTTGACTGCAAAGGGATAATATGAGAGTATTTTTAGGGCGAGGAAACTGTTCTGCATCCTGATTATAGTGGTGGTGATATAAACACATACATTGTTGAGACCCATAGAACTACATACCAAAATATAGAGTTAATTTTACTGCATATAAATTAAAAGATAAAAACCCTTTGAGGTACATGTTTTAGTTTGGGCTCCCCAAACTGCAAACCCTGCTAAGAAACTGGGGACTAGGAATTTATGTGCAAAGTGAATCCAGGAATCACAAGTGGAGAAATGGGGAAAGTGAAACAGAGAAAAGAGAAAAAAATTTTTTTTAAAAAAAGGAGCATTAATGAATGGATTTCCACTGTGGACAACTTTAGCTTAATCCTCCTGAGAATCTTCTGAGAAACCATATGGAACAGGCCTCAGAATCACTCCACCTGTAGGCATCTCTCCTCTGGTTGATGTTGAGGTTGCCCCTAGGAGCATAAACTCTTAGGCTTTTAGGTTTTGCGAGTGTCTTTGAAAAGGAAGAGGAAAGATCCCAGTTGTGGAGGTGGGAAAATGTCAAGCTTCTATTGCAGCTGCTGGTGAGTTCAGGTGGGCCAGGGGGGATGGGAAGACAACCAACAGCATCTGCTAATGTAGTATCAGTAATGGGTGCTCTACACATTTGATTTTGCAATAAAGTGGGGGAAATTTGCCAAACAATTAGAGTAAATATATGCAATGTTGATAATAAGAACTCTAGTCATTAGGGAAAATACTTAACAATATGCCAGGGACCACACGTGATTTGCCAGACTTCTTCATATTCTATCATGTAATTCTTCCAACAGTCTTGTGAGATAAATGTTAATATCCTTATTTTACAAGCAAGGAAACTGAGGCTTGTAAGTATTTAAGTAGCTGTCCCAAGGATTCACGTCCATGTTCACCTCCCCACCACAGCTAAGGAGTCATAATACTAACTCAGAAGCCCCTAGTTTTTCCATTATGTTTGGTTAGTGCTCACTGTTATTTCTGTTGCTACACAGCATTGCAGAAGACATAGTAGTTCTGAGAAAATAGTGCACAGCATGGGGTATCATGAACTGTGATTAGAAAGCCAGGTCTGAGTCATTCCAGAGTGAACTCTATTTGTGGGAATACTCAGGCCCTCTCTTTCTGACTATCCGTGGGCATTTCATTGCTCATTAGCATCTCTAGTAGGTAGTGGTTGAGAAAAAAAAAAGACGTAGAACTCAAACTAATCCACCTTGCCCCTTACACAAAAGTCTAGAAAATGCTGAACCTTTGGCTAATACGAAACTGAAAACTGGCCATGAATATTAATTAGCTTTGCTGCCACTGTCTTCTCATTAGCATAAATGACCAAGCTGATGCCCTCACTGTGAACATTGATCCTGTAACTTCAGCCTCCTTAACCCCATTGTGGAACTACACCTTTCATTTTCCTTACTGATCCTGAATAGGCAGTCGTTCAACCTTGCTGATTTTGCTGCAAAAGGACAAGAACTTGGAGTTGTTATGCACCGAAGGAAGAATAGGACTAGTCATCCACGTTCCCACACTCTCTCCCAATCTGTTGTCATCATAGTAGCTGGCCACGGTCAGATGATACAGACTTCTTGGCCAAAGAACAAAGGAAAGCTAACTGACCCACGTGGGCACTGAACCCCTGACCTCATTAGCATTGTTTTCTTACCACCTCTGCGAACAGACAGCCCAATTATGAACACCAAATCAAAGAGGGAAGTCACCTCTTCACCTGGAGCCAAGAAAAGCCTACGACTGCTGCTCGTTGAGAAGAGAATGCTTTCCCACTCAAATCACCACAGTACAGTATCCACATCCACAAGCGATTTCTAAGAATCTTCCCTCCGTGCCTGGCTCAGTCTGACAAGAATTGCCAAGGTGAAGGGATGAAGAAGTACAAATTGGTAGTTACAGAACAGTCATGGGGATGTAAAGTACAGCGTAGGGAATACAGTCAATAATATTCCAACACTGTGCATGGTGTCAGATGGGTGTGAGATTTACTGGGATGATCGCTTAATAAGTTATAATGTCTAATCACTGAGGTGTACATCTGAAACTAATATAATATTGTATGTCAACTGAAAAATGATGATTAAAAATCGCTGTCAGTGTGGTTTCCAGCCTGAAAGGTGAGAAAGACTTTGGGAGCATCACCCTGGACAGATGTTCTGGAGTGTGCTGGAGTGGGCCTTCTCACAAAGACTCTCGAGTCTGAGCCAGCTTGAATCTTCTGCAGTCATGACCCCTCACCCTTACCCCCATCTTTGAAACCCTTCTACACTGTGAGTCCTGACGCTTGAAGCTCTGCCTGTGAACAGAACACTTTTTTGATGTCCCCTGAAGGACCTACGGCAGAGATATTTCTACAATGGGTTTTACAATTGAGATGACGCTTGCAACTCTATGGCAGTATAGAAGTTCTTCAAAGTAGTTCTTGAACTGCAAAGCACAACTTCCTTTTTCTGAAAGGTAGAAAATGTGTACATTCTGTGTCTCTGTGTGCATGAGTATATGTGTGTATGTAATTGTTTAGGAATTTTTTAAATATATAAGTTGAATTAAATTCAACTAGTTGTATTCCTTTTTTTTTTTTTTAAACTGAAGTTATTTCCAGCAGCTCCTGGGTTACAATGATGAGTCAGTCAAGGAATGATGCTAATATAACCAAAAAAGATGGCCCAATTCCCAGACCAGTTATAGAGCTTTTCTATAACAACGGGCCACAACCTTGGGCAGGGCCACGCAGCTCACACATGGTGTGATTTACATAATGAGGATAAGGGGAGTTAGAGCATGTACGGTTCATTGGCAAAACATCTTCTCTACTGGAATAAAAAATTCAGTTGGTTTAGCTTTATATTGTCCTTATATACTAAGGGCAACACTAATTACTGAATGAGTAGATACAAGCCTAGAAGCTAGAGTTGGCCCATCCAAAGGTGAACCACAGACTCCAAACTGCGGCTATATTTCAGAACATATTTTACTCTCCAGAAGGTGGTTTTTTTTTTTTTTTGACCCTATAGGTTTAGCCATTAACCCTTTCTTCCCTTCAACTCTTCTCTTTCCAGCATGAGACAGTAATGAAGTGTCCCCCCAACCTCTCATCAAGCACAAGCATACAATTTACAGCCACAGCAAAACCCAGTTTATGAGTCAATTCTGACTGACTTGATAGGTATTGCCAACATGCCAGTTCCATTCTCTAATGCCATTCTCTAATTCCACGTAGCATAAGGCAGATTAAATAGGCCTACCCTGTGAGTACCCATTGTGTAGTTTGGGCCCATGAAATGTGAGTAGAGAAGTCCCAAACATTTAATTACTTATATTCAACTCTCTAGACTTTGTAGCAACAAACCCAGAAGTAAACCTGAGCCTCCTGCTGAGAGGTCAGCACCAGAAATGATGGTGCATCATCAGCCTCGGATCCTGAGTGACTTTTATGTGGAACAGAGCTACTCTGAGCCTGCGTCACCACCTCTAAATGGTAGGGAAAGCAGGAAACCAACCTTTGTTGTTTTAAGTCATGGAGGATTTGGGGTTGTTTCTTTCCACAGTATATCCTGACTGTCTCACCACACAAGAAGGTATTTCAGCATCTCAGCCTTGCAGAGAGTGGGAATCAGGTAACTGAAGTCTTGCCAAAACTCCTGCAAACCTACATGCTCACTAAGGCACCCCCTGTGATACTGGTCTTGACTATGTAACTGGGTTCATGCCTCAGTTTCCCCTCTGAGTAGCAACTTGACCCTATTCTAGCCTAGTGCTGTCTAGTCCCCTATCACATCACTACCAATGTAGCATTACATACCTCTTGCATCCACCTGTACTGACATCACCTGCTGCCACCTGGCTTGAGTTTAGAACACTCTGAATCTCTCCTGGTTTGCCACATTCCCTGTCATACCTTCATTGTGCCACTCTCCCAGGGTTCTGCCACAGGTTCCGCCTCTCCCTCCCTGCCCTCCCGCTTCAGATCTTGGTTGTCAAGTTGCCAGTGCACCTCATGCTGAACCTACTTGACCCTTGTTCTTATCACATCCCAGGATAGTTAAGTTATATATAAGAGCCCAGGACAATTGAGAAGGATGAAGTTCAGAACAAATCCCACTCCTGCACTAGGGAGGCAGGGACCAGATTCTACGAAAGGCCTGAAAGAAGTCGAATCCGGCAGGAATGATGTAGACTTAGGTGGGAATTAGGCAAAAGGTTGGTGTCAAGTTACTTAAAATGGAAGCTTTATTGGGATACCCAGTTGAAGTCAACGTTGGGAAGTCCATAGAGGCAGGCAGAATCAGGGAAGTGAGTGAGGTAGCACAAACCCTCAAAAAGACAGCCCCCAGAGCACTGGTTGCATCTCTGAGACAGGGAACACAACAGGATCCAGCTCTCAGACCCAGGGCACATGTGGAACCTAAGTCTCAGAAACAAGGCCAAGGTCAACTATCCAGCCAGATTTCTAGCACAAGGTCTGGGAGATCTGAATCACAAAAAACTGCTTTATCTTCCTAAATTGTTCATAGGTAAACTTGAGGTTTGTCCTGGAGTGCAGGAGAGGGGTGTTCCCATAAATGGAGTTAAAGACACTTGACATGAGGCAAAGAGGCTGAGAAGCAGGCAGGTTGGGACAATATCCCTAAGCACATCGGCAGCATGGTCCAACCACTGGGCAAAGCAGGGAGCCAAGTCCCCAGATTGAAATAATTTGATGGGGTGACTAACAATTTATGGTCTTGCATAAATGTTAACAATCTTTCAATGCATAGAACCTTCCTGGAGTGGCTGATGAGCGTAGGCTATAGCATATCCTCAGCCCCCAGGGTATGTGTGGGGTAGTGCTACTGGCTTAGATGGTTCTGGCTGAGGGATAAGGAGAGAAGAGCTCCATCAGCCAGTGTTCACCAAGAACTAGCTCTGTGCCTTCCAAAAGTGTAGGAATATTTGGACCCCTTCCTTAAGGATCCCTGGAGACTTTCTGAGAGGAAATCTGCCTCAATTTGTGGTTAAGTTTGTTTGTTGACTTAAGAATTTGTGGTCTCTAAAACATACAAATCTAAGTTCTAGAATTCAAGAACTCTTTATATCAGCAGTCCCCAACCTTTTTGGCGCTAGGGACCAGTTTCGTGGAAGATAATTTTTCCACAGACAAGGGGATGAAGGGTGGAGGGTGGGGGAGAAGGGCAGGGTATGGGAGGCAGAGCTCAGGCGGTAATTTGAGTGAAGCTTCGCTCACCCTCCGCTCACCTCCTACTGTGTGGCCCAGTTCCTAACAGGCCATGGATCAGTACCAGCCCACGGCCTGGGGATTGGGACCCTGGCTTTATATGCTATAGATCATGTAATTCAGTTGAAAAGTTAAAATGAAAAAAATCAACCAGTCACTTAACTAGTCTTTCCCAATCTGCAACTATCTGAACATTGTTAAGAAATGTTTTTAATACAAATTTTTATGCAAATTGGTAAAGTAGGAATCCAAGGGACAAAAAGGCTCAGAGAGCTGGGCATGCTAGCGTGGCTGTGCTAGGTGTCGTGGATGCTGTGATGTACCTCCCAGATCCCTCTTCAGGAACGAAGAGCTTACTTCCCAGCTGCTCTTGCAAGTACCATCAGCGGACTGCTCTCAGTTGTCTGCTCTTTCAGGAACTGCCCTTAGCTGAACAGAGCTGCTTTTCCTGGGCCCTGGCCTCTCCCCATGGACAGTGTGCATACAGTTATTGTTTGAAGCAGGAGTATAAATGTTGGTCCACTTGCTCCAGCTCAGGATAACTCAGGAGGGCTGGCCCCACCTCAGGGCCCTAAGAGGAGACAGCAGAGATCTATTTGGAAACTGTATCAGAGCCCAGCTTCTCCTTTATCTCCTTTCTCCCAGCTGTTGATCCTCAGAGCACGTCAAATAAACTTCCTCTGCCCCTAACTCCATCTCAAAGTCTGCTTCCTAAAGATCCCAGCTTCCCATACTAGGTGAGTGTAAAACATTTGGTCAATGGATGAACCCAGAGCATACTCCACTTACCTTAAATGATAAGTAGTGTGCTAGTGAGAGGGACACTAGTGTCATTGAGAAACTCAGTAGTGGCTGTCATCTGTTGACCAGAGGAGATGGTAGGAACTGCTGTTGCAAGACTGGGCTCCCTGGTAGCAGTGGGGATGATGGAACGGCTATGGGAGCAGGTAGTTGCATGTAAACTGTCAGAAGCTAAGTGGGTCCAATTATAGTAATGAGCATCCAGGTCAACAAGGCAACAAGGGACAAAGAGCTGTGAGATGACTAACAGCACACACAGTGCTGCTAGGGAGCACTGTCTGAACAGCCAGCAGGGCACTCCTTAGTTTATACAAACAAAGAAGTCAAGGATGGACAATCAAGAGCTTGAGGGTACCTGCCCCCATAAGAGTCACGATTTCTTGCCCAATTTCTGGATCTGAGCCCATTGCCTGAAGGGGAGGCCAGGTCCCATGAGGAAGAACCCTATAATCCGGTGTCAAAGGTTTATAATATTGATTCCCCAAGTCCTGCCCTAAAGGTACCTATGGCCATTGGTTCAGATAACCATACACTAGGAAACTGGGAGTGCCCACAGCTTTGAGGACAGTCAGACACAAGGTCTGAAGGTGTGATAATGACACCTGGAGGCCTGGAATGTCATCATGGCCCCTATTGGAGTGGGACCCTGTGAGGGCCAATTAATAAATGGAGCCCTCGGTAGGTCTGGCTCAGAGTCCACCAGATGCATGAATATACCCTGTGTTCATTTCCTTGACTGTAGATTGTTTAATTGGAATGGACACACTTGGTAGTTGGAAAACCCCCCATAGAGGCTCCTAGGCCTATGATATAAGAGATATTGTTGTGGAAAAGGCCACGCAGAAGGCTCTAAAACTGTTCTCACCCCAGGCCAAAGTAGTACATAGAAGATACTATAGCTTCCTACATGGGAAGGGCAAAGATTAAAGCCGTGCCTGAAACCTAAAGCAGGCAAGAGTGGTAGTCCTCTTTGTATTCCCCTTTATATGCCCCATAAATAAAAGAGTGATCACGTGGGGTGATGTGAACTCCCACAAACTCAGCCAAGTCACAGCCCCAGTTGGAACTGTTGCACCAGGAGTGGTATATTTCTGGAGAAGATTAACACAGCTTCAGGTGCATGGTATAAGGGCATTGACCTAGTGCATTAACTCTTTTCTATCTCTATCAGAGAGGAAAATGGGAAGCAATTCAAGTGGGACAGACAATAGTATACATTTATGGTCTCATCTCAGGTTAAAATGAACTCCCCTATCCCCTGTCTCAATAGTCTGAAGAGAACAGGACCATCTGGGCAGTCTACAGAACATATATGCTCACTATACCCACAATATCTTGTTCATCCACATGGATGAGCAGGAACTGGCAAGGTGGAAATGAAAGATTTGTTTCTGAAACCAAGGGAAAAGGAGCGAGAGGGAGAGGAAGAGAGCAAGAGATCCTTGCAGGCTACTGGACCCTGGTAGAGATGGGACTTCTGACTATAAGACAGCAAGTGACCGTGCAGCCAGAGCTACTCATCACGAGGGTTTTATCAGACCCACCAAGTCATAAGGTTGGTCAGGCACAAAAGGCATCAATTGTAAGATGGAGGTAGAATATCCAGGATCAGGTATGAGCAGGGCCAGAGCGTACAAACTGCAGAAGCAGGGAGCCCAGAAGCCCATGTCATCCACCACTGTTGTCTTATGAGTACTGGGAGGTCCCTTATGACCGCCTGCTGGTCATGGAGAAAGGCCAAACTTGGTGTATGGATGGCTCAGTATGTGGTTGCAAGCTGAATAAGGACTCCTGCTGAACTGTATCCCCATTCGGTGGTGGCCCGCAGCAACGAGGGGAAATCCCTCCAATAGGCAGAGTTTTCAGTGGTATATCTGGTCATAAACTGCCTGGAAAAAGAGGTCAGCCAAGGTAAGAACATACTTAGACTCATGAGTAGCAATGAATGGCTTGACTAGACAGGGACATAGAATGAAGAAGTTTGGAAAATCAGAGACAAGAAAATCTGAGAAGGAAGCATGTTGATGGGTCTAGAAGAGTGAGCAAGAAACATAAAAGTCTTTTTATAGTGTGTTAATGCCAATCAGAGAGTAACCATCGTGGAATAAATAGCCAACTAAATAACCAACTGAAACAGGATAACTAGGCCAGTCAATGTCAGCCAGCCTCTGTCACTAGTCACCCCAATCCTGGTCTGATGGGTTCGTGAAAGGGATAGCCATTGTGACAGGAATAGAAGCTATGTGTGGTCCCTAACATATGGGCTCCCACTCACCAAAGTCAACTGTCAAATGTCCAACTCGACACTCACAAAGACCAGTGCTGAGCCCCCTCCATGGCGCTGTCCCTCAAGGAGACCGGCCAGCCACTTGTTGGTAAATTGACCAAACTGAATTCCTTTTACCCTGGATGGGGCAGCAATTCTTCTTGACTGAAATCAACACACATACTGCTCACAAGGCTTCGGTCAGCTTGTCTACGGATGTTTAATCTACTATCATCCACTTAATATGTCACTTAAATATCCACTTAACATTCCCCTTCATGTTACCTCTGACTGAGGGTGACACAACAATCACAAATAAATCAAGTTTGGGGCACCATCCTCCAGGGTGAGATATATAGTACATCTTAAATCAACAACCAAGCATGGTGCTGTGGCCTGATGGGGGGAGTTCATGGGAATGGGGACCAAGAAGTGGAACAGGAATGGCCCCACTCAGCATCACTCACAGTGGCCCACTTGAGAAATAGTAATTTTCCAGCCCCACTTCTCTGTGTCTAGAGGTCCTGGTTCCCAGAGGGGGGGATGCTTTTATTAAGGACACAGTAAAAATGGCATTTAACTTGAGGATACAGCTGCCACCTGGTCAGTTTAGCATGCTTGGACCCAGAGACAAGCAGGCACGAAAAGGGGTCACTGTACTGGTAGGGCAAATGCCCCTGATCGTGAGGAAGAGGTAGGGTTCTTACAACGGAGGCAGGAAAGAGTATGTCTGGCACCCAGTTGATCCACTGGAGCACCTTTTCACACTCTTCTGCCTAATTTTGATACAAAGAGATAAGAGCAGTGGTCACCGGTTCGAGGAGGACATGGTAACAAGGGCCTCAGACTCCTCTGGAATAAAGTCTGGGTTATTCCATCAGATGAGCCACCTAGACTTAGATGCCTAGGACAGAGGAGCTGATGTTAAGGGAAAGTATGAATGAAACGGGCAGTAGGGGATGGATATGATGAGTACCATCTGTGGCCTCAAGACCAACTATAGCAAGCAGTGGGAACTGTAGTTGGTCCCATTAATCCTAATCTTACAAATTTTCCCATAAAGGCCATCCAGAATCCTCGAGGAGCTATTCCCAGATTGGGGAAACTTACTAAATAAATTTATTAAACACACACACACACACACTAAAAGAACCAAAACACTCCAGTAATTGTGAGTTGGCTTCTGATGGCTCACAGCTGAGTTCCTGTCTGGGATTGCCCTCACCTGAAGGGAGCCACCTCACCAGGGGAAGCCCCCATCCGTTGCCAAGAGCTGCCTATTGTTGGGCTTATGCTGAACTCCTCCAGGTCACCCCGAACTAGGAAGTACACAATTCCTGGCATGCTTGTCTCAATTCAGGACGACTCTGAAGGGACATCCTAACGGGAGAGCTCCACATGAAGTTAGCCAAGCCTCCGTTAATAACTGTGCCACAGTCCCACTCCCCCTCCACCCAGGCTTGCTTCCCTTGGTCCCTTGCAGGATGTTGTTTCCGAAAGCACTGAACAATAAACCACATGCACACCAATCTCTGTTTCAGAGTCTATCAATGTGGGAATTCTCTGGATTGTATTTAGATTTCAGTAAATAATTCTCCATAGAGCTGTATTGTCTCTCTATCCTGTGGCCCCAGGGGCCAGTTAAATTGGCCATCAAATTGTTATAAAAAAGAATTCACTTCAAAGGGTGTCTCCTGGGGAAACAATTACCCTTGAACAAGAGGTGCTGAGTCAATTTAGAGCTGGTCTTTACTCAGGGAGGTGTTCTCCCTTCCTGAGGTCAAGGTCTGTTAAGATATTACCCAGGAAGTGAGAAAACATCTTTCTTATATTACCTGTCCTTGAAGGTGTAACCAACACACTTTTGAACTTTCCCAGGGATCCTTCTTCCCACACTGTCCCGCCTCCCCTGCCCCTTGATGGCACCATATGCTTTTGTCTCAGAAAGAAATGCTGGATTTCCTCTTTCCCTTTATTTGCTGCAGGGCAGTGTCACACAGTGTCTATTCAGCTGTGGAGACTCAAGGAGACTGTAGGGAGAGGCATTTTCTCTGGCAGGAAGCCATGCTTACTGGGTTGTGGTCTCCCCCGGCCCTCCATCTTGGCCTTGGGCAGGCCACTTGACTTAAGCCCCAGAGGGATTCAGCTCATCAATGTGGAGCTGCTGGTGGTTTCAGGTGAGCTACCCTGACTCCCAAAGAGAAAAGAACCCTTGCAATTAACCAACAGAACAGGAAGTGTCTCCATTCTTTGTGTAAGAGAACTTTTCTGCCCTGTTTGAGTCAGAAACAAATTCAGGCTCCAAAGCAGTTACACTGGTTCCTCCAGGCTCACCAGCACCGGCTCCCAAAGCAGTGACTACTCAAGGTTTTCCCCTCAAAAACAATGCTGATTGTTTGTCTTCCCATGGCAGGATGACAGGCTGGGCAGGGAGCAGGGTGATGAAGGCTCTTTCAGGTTTATCACTTCTTGTTTTTTATGACAACTTTACATAGTCCCCCCCAGCTACTGAACTCATTCAGCTCAGGAAAAGGTCTCATTGCTTCTCTGCTTCTCCCTCATAATAGCAGATTCTCCTGAGACTGGAAACATTTGTTTTCTCAGCCCACTAACTCCAACTACAGTGCATTTCCTCCTTATCATCACTATTTAGTCTGTAATTATTCCGGTCTACTGACTCCCAAGGAGGATGGGGATACCGTGGCTAAACTGCATACATAAATCATGGATTTGGGGTCCTTCGTTGTCATTAATAATCTCAGGACATGGGAGTTCCTAGAGGTCCAGCTCCTCAAATTTGATGAACATTTATGTTTACAATCCAGGGAGAAGAAAGGGAAGCTGTTGGCAGGGGCCTTGCCATTAGAAGTTTCATTTAAATCCATCGTGACTGCAGGTTCTGTTTCTTCTCTTATAAGGGGCTAATAATAACCTAATATGACTAAGTTATGGAAGAGCATCTCAAATGATGGCGAAATGCAATTCTAATTAGGAACATACCACCTATACCCAAAGCTTCAGGTCACTGTATCTCAAGCTACCCCGATGTTTGGTTCTACAGGAAACTGAAGGGAATCAACCTAAAGGACAACTGCTAAAAATACGCCATCCCCCAAATATTTTCACTTGACCTCTCATACCAAAGCTATGTTTCAGCAAATGGCCAGTGAATGCCAGCAACTGGTGGTGGCGGCATGGAGGACAGAGGAGCCCTTCAGAGCGTGTCCTCAGTCTCCATTAGAAATCACACTGGCTTGCAGGACGGCGTTAGTTTACAGGACTGGGTGAGCGAGGTCTGGTGAAACACATGCAGGGACACCGGAAGGAACAGCTCT
Source organism: Desmodus rotundus (assembly GCF_022682495.2). NCBI lineage: Eukaryota > Metazoa > Chordata > Mammalia > Chiroptera > Phyllostomidae > Desmodus > Desmodus rotundus. The sequence goes on from NC_071398.1 coordinate 86,395,174, forward strand.
GCCAATTAACAGTCATCTTCATCACCAGCCAGTCAAGACACACCAATTACATCAAAGCCCTGGATGCACGGAGAACGAGACGACTGAGGGCTGCCCAGCCCCACCGATGCCATAGCATCTCGATCCTGCAGAAAGCTACGCACTTCTCTTCTGTAGCTTACGTGAACGCATGCATTAGAAATATGGTTGCTCTGGATATTAGGAAACTGTGGTACAGTGACAGAGCCCTGGGCTGTTCCTTGGCTTTGAGTTGGTAATCCATAGTAGGAAGAAGGTGGCCTATAGTGCCCCGGCAGGGCTCCATGGAAGTCATTTGCATATGCTCTTTAGAAGTGCCCCTCTCTCCCCAGCCCATGGGGATGTCACAGATGGCAGACAGGGATGGCTCGCTGAACCCCAACATCTGGTCAAATGTTTCCACGTGAGGAAGGAAAGTAAAATCCATTTTATTAGAGTAGGTTACAGACCACCCTGGGACCTCCATCCCCGTTGCTTCAGGAACAATTATCTTAAAGTTTCAGGCAGGTTTTGAAAACATACAAAACCAAAGAATCACTGTCTCAGTATGAAGAAATTATTAACAGAGATTTACATATTTGAAGCCAGTCAATAAGAGAAGAGACTTTGGGGAAGGATGAAAGGAAATCCAATAGTAAGTAAAGGTGGTGAATAACAAAATAGTTCAAGTCAGAGTTTTATTTCATTTACCAACCTGTCCGCCTGCTAAATCAAGATTTTTACACGTTGGGTCTATTGATAAGAACTGGTTAAAAATAAGGAAGAGAGCCTTAAATAAATGGTAAAGCTAATAGAGACCCAGGAACAGAGCCTTCTCCCAAATGCACAGCTTGCCGCTCCACATATAGCATCTTGAAAAATCTTTACTGCCTTCAAAGATACAGCCCTTGGCACCGAGCACCATGCCTCCAAGTTTTGAATGTGTGCCTCCATATTTATGTTCCCCAGATGGTGGAATTTTTAAATGCACCATGGGGTGCTATTGAAATTAATAATTTAATTCATTTCCGTGATTGTGCAGTGATTGCTAGTCATTAAGGCAATAGCAGTTAGCAGAGTCTCTGGGTACTGGGATGTTAGCTGAAGACTAATCTCAGGGAGAGTAATTCCTCTGTCATCCGATTTCAAATGCAGTCAATCCCTTCTGAGTGGGGAAAAGCCAAAAGTTTCTGGAATGAAAATGAAGGCAGCTTCAACCTAGTTAGATAAAGATGGCTTCCATTCATATGATTTCAAAAGTATGAAATCAATCCTCTAAGGAACACCGGAATGATTTGTGGTTGTCTAGTGTGGAGGAGGAACAGATAAGGAGAGACCCGATCGCTGTCTCCAAATACACAAATCTTTCACTCTGTCTGTGGACAATCTACATCCAAATAATTGAGAATTAACTGCACTCTTACTTTGTATTCCCACTAGTCTGCTTATCAAGGGAATATACTGGCAGCTGGACTAAATGACTTTTAAAGTCCCTTCCAGAGATTCTCAGAGATTCCCTGAGTCAATGGCGGGGTTGGGAGAACAGTGGAGTAGTAACTCTGTATTTTCTCAAGGGAAGTACTTGTTTCTCCCTGCCTAACGATCTGGAAGCCTAAATGTGCAGGAGGGAAAATTATTGGGACTGGCACTCATCAGCGTGGCCAATGTGGATGAGCCCATTGGAATTTTAACCCAAGAGGCTGTAACGGTCTTGGATTTATAGTATCTTTCCTTCTTTGAACCCATTTTGCTATTTTCCTCTTTATCCTCAAAGTTTTTATTAATCACAGAAGTAAGGCCTGATCCTCATTCAGTAGCTGAAAACACTAATACACAAATAATAAAATAATGCCACCAACGTTGGGAAAAGATTCTGCTACCATGATTTCAGCCTTGGCTCCATGCATGAGACTTCCCCTTTGGACCACTCTCTTTCCGCCCAGCCCTCGGAGCCTGAATGGGAAAGAAAAGAATCAGGATGATCTCTGACATCCTTCCCAGCAGCATTCACCCTGCACGGGGCCCAGACTCAGACCCTGCCCACCACTGCATCACAGAGAGGGGAGGGAGAGCTGGGACAGGGAGAGCAAAAGATGAATGCAGCCACTCACTCCCAGCTCCAGAGAGCAAGGCTGGACCTCAGCAGCCCGGTAAATACCAGACCACTCTTCTCTTTCACTTCACTCTCCTATGGTATGTGGGTCAAGGAGCTCTCAGGGTGGGACCAGGAGATAGAAGCGTATGGCAGTCCCGCCTTATCTGTGGGAGACATGTTCCAAGACCCCCAGTGGATGCCTGAAACCGTGGATAGTTCCAAACCCTAAATATACTATGTTTTTTCCTATATGTACTTACCTATAAGAAAGTTTATTTTAAAAATTAGACTCAGTAAGAAATGAACAACAACCATAATAATAAAATAAAACAATGATAACCACATAATGTAATAAAAGTTATATGAATGTGGTCTCTCTCTCTCTCTCTCTCTCTCTCTCTCTCTCCCCCTGGCAAACTAGCATGAATTTTTTTTCCTTCTTCCCAATTTCACAGAGGGAAGATTCAGTCTTACTGTAGAATTTCATTTTCCTTCTTTACAATTTCACGGATAGCAGATTCATTTTTACCGTAGATCTGAGCCACCTCAGCTAAGGTCTGGGGGATTTCAGTCACAACCAACTGTTGCACATGTTAGAGCAGCTTTACTAGGTATTGTGGGCCTGTTTTTCTTTCCTTATTAAATTAAGAACGTGCATTTTTTCACTTAAAGGAAGCACGTTATGGCTTCTCTTTGGCATATCCAAATTGCCAGCACCACTATGCTTGCCTTTTGGGGCCATTATTAAGTAAAATAAGGGTTACAAGCCCCGTGATACTAAGTGACTAGCTGGCGGCTGGTGTATACAGCGTGAAGATGCTGGACAAAGAGACAATTCATGTCCCGGGTGGGAGAGAGTCGGACACGCAAGATTTCATCACGCTACTCGGAACAGCATACGATTTAAAACCAATGCGTTGTTTATTTCTGGAATTTCTCATGGAATATTTTTGGACTGCAGGTGACTGAAACTGAGAAAAGCGAAACTGCGGATAAAGGGTTTTTGTTGTTGTTTTGATCTAGTTTTAAGGGAAGCTGTTAAAATGTTGTGGGTTTGGGGAAGTAGCAACAAAACTTCACCCTACTTTTATTGTGTTTCAGGCGCTACATGGTAAGTGTGCCTGACGAGCTATGTGCCCGGTGGCTGCAGGCTCCGCCTTGCTCTGAGTGATAGTGGCAAACATTCATTGTGTGCCAGATGCCCAGGGCTCCCTCTCCGTCTCCTGAAGTGCCTTCCTCTTGCTTCCGACACTTTGTACCTCTTCAGTGCTGCTTCTCACACCCCACCTCTCCGTTTAGAAGGCAAGCTCTGAGAAAAGGTGCCCCACTCACCTCCACAGCTACCCCCATGATATCCGCACAGGGATCCAACCGTAGGAGTAGCTTCACCCGTAGGAGAAGCTCAGTAAATAGTGCGGAATCCCATTCATCTCAACAGTGGAAACAGCGGCCATCAGTGGTGGGGAGTAGAATTTACTGTATTTGGGGGGAGGGGTATGAGAAGACGAGGTGAGAAGAGCCCTGACCCCTTAAGTACACTGCAGTAGTCGCGCTCTGTTACCTTTGAGAATGAAGTTTGGGTGGCGTTTCTCAGAAACGCAGAATCTCCTCTGCATTGCAGCACGGAGGACTTCGAGGGGCAGTGAGATGGTGACTTTGAGCTACTGCTTTTTCCTCTTCCCTGTTGCTCTTATGCAGTTGTCATTGTTATTGCTACTGGTGACATTTCACAGGTCGTTATCTATTCTTTTTTGGGGGCGGGCAGGATTCTTTATTTATTTAATTACCTATTCTTAAAAATGCCCACCAGCAACCTGACAAAAGGATGTACAAGAAAGGCTCTTGGACTAAAAGTCAAGTGCATTAGGTCCTAATCCCAGCACTTCCCTGAACTCGTTGTGTGAATTTGTGCAAATCTCTAGCTGGGAGTGGTCTCAGCTTCCTCTGTAAGGGGGCCCCAGGAGAAGGAGCATGGCTTTGGGCCTTAAAGAGACATGAGTGTGAACGCCAGGCCTTACTTTTTTATAAGTTATGTGGCCTTGGGCAAGTTTCTTCACTCTCCTGGTCTCAAGTTTTTCATTTCATTTTCATGAGGATAACAGGCTCTAATAAAGAGACTTGATAGGAGCTTTAAATGAGCTCATGTATGTAAAACATTTAGCCAAATACTAGGTACAAACGAGGCATCCAGGTCTGTTATTTGTTTTGTTTTTCTATAAAGTGAGTGCTACAGACTGCATGTTTGCATCCCCCTCCACCAAATTTACGTGTTGAAACCTAATGCCCAATATGATGGCATCAGGTGGTAGGGTTTTTATTTGGGAGGAAGGTAGGGCATAATGGTGGAGATTAAGTGTGCTTGTGTAAGAGGCTCCAGGCTGCTCCCTTGCCCCTTCGACCGTGAGGATGCAACAAGAAGTCAGTAGTCTGCAGCTCCAAAGAAGGCCGTCACCAGAACCCTATCATGCTGGCACCCCCATCTTGAACGTCCAGCCTCCAGAACTTTGAACAATAAATTTCTGCTGTTTACAAGGCCCCGGTCTGTGTACCTTGTTACAGCAGCCCAAACAGACTAAGACAATGGGCTTTCACCATCTCCTCCTTATAAAGTTGTTTTGAGGATCAAATAAGATTATAGGTGATAAAGATCCCTGCAAACTAGAAAAAGCTCTGCACCCGTAGTCACAGGGCATTAAGAGAAGCAAAACAAAAACAACCAGTTATTATAGTACTAAGCTGTGTTTTCACAGTATTTCTAAATCAACTTTTAAGAAGAAAACCAACATGAATTGTTTTATTAGAAGAAGCCATTTGGGGAGTGGGAAGGAAATGGAACTCCAAGTGTGATAAGGTATGGAATGATGATACAAGTGGCTCTGATTTATAAGTACACCCTGGCTCATCAGCAAAGTGAGTTCAGAACAAAAAGATTGGTCTCATTACCGTTTCGGTCTATCGTTAGTGATTCATGCCCACTGGAGACGTTGTGAAGATGGATAATGGCTAAATGTCTTTGTTATGGCCTCCTGCCGAGTGTGCCAGGCATACGAGAACACCTTGGACACCCTCTACTTCAGCAGGCCAACACTTTCCAAGCCTGGGGGCATGGGATGCTTTTCCACACAATGTTTATAGTGTTCTGGAGTCAAATATGTTTAGGAAAATCTCTACTCCTCTCTCAGATGTTCACAGGGCATATCTGTAGGGTACACCTTCTGGGAAGTCTTACAGACTTAAGAGAATTTGTTTAACCAAGAATTTCCCAAATGAATTAGACCATAAGACCTTTCCCTTTTCCTTTGTCTACAAAGTCACAATTCATAGCTGTTAGAACAATGTTCTCCATAAACACAAATCCAAGACGAGATCTGTCTGCCCGCCATGGGCCCTACTCTGCTGTCCTGAGGACATAGTTGATATACCTCAGAGCAAGGTTGGTGGGAAACAAAGGCTTCAGGGCCTTTGCTGGATAATTATGCATATCCTCCCAACAGTGTGGCGGAACCAGGATGCCACACTGAGGAGCAGAGATCATAAGTGCCCTTCAAATATCTCAAACATTCACCGCCATGTGGTTGCCGCAGAGGGTCTTGGGCAAGAGAGGCCTCCGTAGCCTCAAACATTGCCAGAGCATGTCCCCTTCCCATATTTAGATATCAGACTAGCCCATAGCAAGAGGGGAAAGTTGAGCAGAGGGAGAAAGCAGAGGCATAGTCCTCATTCCAGAGTATCACAGCAAGTGCCCTCTAAATCAGTCCAAATCACTTGTTCTCCCTGTCCTGCTCACGAACATTTCAGATTAGCCCCGGGTGGTATGGCTCAGTTGGTTGGAGCATCATCCCATAAACTGAAAGGTTGTGGGTTTGATTCCAGGTCAGGGCACATGCCTAGGTTGTAGGTTTTTTCTCTGGTTGGGGCATGTACAAAAGGCAACCAATCAATGTTTCTCTCTCCCCTCAATGTTTATCTCCCTCTCTCTCCCTCCCTTCCTTTCTCTCTAAAATCAGTAAACATGTCCTTGGATGAGAATTTTTTTAAAATTCAGATCAGAACAGTATTTAAACATGCCATTGAGAGAAATCTGGCATCTTCAAATTGGTTATACAGTTTTCTAAATTCACTCTCTGAACATGGTTCAAGATTAAAGAGCAAAAGCTTAAAACGAGCAGTAAAAATCCTACAGGGTAACAGGGCGCATGTTTCACATCCTCTCTTCCCAGCACCCTGCATACACACACACTTATTCTTCTATTTATTTTCCTCCACTATTCAGATTCACTGGCATCATCCTTCCCTCCCACTGATGATCTACTCCATTGTCTTCTTGCCACACAATTCAATTCAAGACAATTGTTTCTTATCCACTGTGTGCCAGGCACTGAGCTTACAGTCATCCGTTCTCAGAGTCATCTTGGAGCGGAGTCATCTTGGATTCTACACAGTATCTAACACAAAAGTTTGATCACAAAATCCCATCAATTCTACCTCTGAAAATATCACCCCCAATTTCCCAGATCTGCCTCCTTACTGTCTTGCCATGGTTCTGGCCCTCCTCATTTCTCACCCAGGAAAATGCAGCAGTCTGACATGCTTTCTGGCCTCCATCGGCAATCCGTTTCCACACCAAGGCACTCATAGACCTGCTCATGAACTCATGCAAAGATCGTCAATGGCTTCACATTATCTACAGAAAACAGCCTCAACTTTAGACAGCAGCGCGAACCTGGCCCCTGCACTACCTTCGCATTTCCAAGTTTCCGGGACTCCTGCCTTCTCCCCTTCCCCTACCAGACCTCCCCCAACAATAATTGTTCCTGTTCGTTATTGAATTCTTAACATAGAATCCTAGGTTTGACACAAAGCAGGTACTCAGCATTTCTACAACACGTCAAATGATGCGTGGCATAGATGTATAGACGAATTGATGAAAGAGTAAATGTATTAGTTTCTTGTTGCTGCTGTAACAAATGACCACAAACTTAGTGTTTTAAAACAACCCCAAGTTATTATGTTATAGTTCTGCAGACCAGAAGTCCAAAATGGTGAGCAGAGCTGCGTTCCTCCTGGAGGCGCCAGGGAAGAATCTGTTTCCTCATCTCCTCCAGCTTTTAGAGGCCACCTGTATTCCTTGACTTGTGACCCTGACCTTCCTCTTCAAAGTACATCACTCCATGCTCTGCTTCCATTGTCCCATATCCTCAATCTCCCTATGTCTCTGACTTTGATACACCTGCATCTCTCTTATAAGGACTTAGTGATTATATCATTGGGATCACCTGGGTAAACCAAGATACTCTCCCCATCTCAAGATCCTTAGTTCAATCATAGATGCACAGTTCCTTTTCTATGTAAGGTAGTTTTGGAGATTAGGGTGCAGATGTCTGGGGAGGGGCGGGCATTATCAGATTGCCCCAGTGGATCAATAGGTTTTTTTTGTTTTGTTTTGTTTTAATGAGCAGCGTCATAGTAGTATAAGCCACCAGGGGAAGTTATAGAAAAAACTGAGTTTAAACTCTGCCTAGAAAAGTGAGGAAAGCTTCCCAAAGGGAATGATGCTTCAGCTGAGTTTAAAGAATATACAGGAGTTCTAAAGGGACAAAGAGAGGCAGCCCTTCAAAGTGGAGGAATCAACGTAACCAAGGCAGAGTGGACTGGAGAGGAGGCTTACATGCCCAGCTAAGGAGTTTGGGGTTTAATTGCAAGCTGTGGGGGAATATTGAGGAAGTGAGCAGGGATATGACATGATTCTGATCTAACAGCTCTGTCTAATGCCATGATGGAAACAGATGTTCTCCAACTGTAATGTAACCATTAGCCACATGGGCTACTGAGTACTTACTATGTGACTAGAGTGACTGAGGAACTAAGTTTTAAATTTTACTTAATTTTAATCAGTTTAAACTTAAGTAGCTATATGTGACTAGTGGCTACTATATTAGACAACACTATTCTAGAAAAACCATCTGGAGAGCAGATTGAAGGTGATTTGGAGGTATGGGTGACTGTAGGCGGGGAGCCCTAAAGGCACATGCCCAGATGAGAAGTGAGCACAACCTGAACTAAAACATAAGTAGTAGTGATGACAGTCGGTGGAGACAGTAGAGAGCAATGTCAAACGTAATGTTAAGAGGCTCGGTTAATGGAATTTAGGCATAGACAAGTCTAGGATGAATCTCCATTTCTCATATGAGTGGTCGGATAGTGCCATTCATCAAGCAAAAGGAGCAGAATTTAAAAGATAAGGTGACAATTTTACTTTGTTAACAGACGTGATTTTGAGGTACTTATTAAGTGGTGACATTCTAAAATAAATATGTCTGGAGCCCCCGTGAGGGAGATCTGGGCAGAGGGTACAGGTTTGGCAACTCTTAGCACGTAATTGGGGGTATGCGCTGTTTTGTCCAGGGGAGTAAATAGCATAGAAAAACAGAGAGCAAATTCAGAAGCTCACCCAAATGACCAGCATTTGAAGGATCAGCAAAGGCTGGGAAGAATAAATTAATGAGCTCTGAGGCAAACTAGGAGAGAGTGGGGTCATGGACTCTGAAGGAGGGGAGAGATTCAAAAAGGAAGTGATCAATATTTCTTAGGGAAATGTAATAAGGACTGAATAGTTGCTATGGGATCTGAGATAGTGACTTAGCAAGAGCAGTTCTGGCAGAGTGAGGGCTGTGGGTAGAAGGGCAGTGGGAGCCAGAGTCAGTAACTGTGACGCAGAAAGCAGGGGCACTATTGTAGATCCTACGTGTCAACTCTTGTCTCAATGAACTTGACTGAGAGAAAAAGAAGCAGACCAAGGGGCGAAAGGGGACACAAAAGCAAAAGGCAGATGAGGTTTTACCCATTGGTATGTGGAAGAAAAAGAAGCTAAAGCGTGGGGTGGGGGAGAGAGGAAAAGGGGATGGAAAAAGCTGTCCAAACCACGGGCCTAGTACTTTAGTTTTCCATATGATCAAAGCGAATGAAAACACAGATGCATAGAAACCAATTTAAAATCACATTTAACAAATCATTGTATGAGCGTAAGTGCATAGTCTAATGAAAAATGTAAGCAGTTATATAGACTTTTTGAGCAATACACTTTCTCTGTGAGGCCACTTTGGTTCCATACATTTAATGAAAGTGCAACTGATACTTCTGTCAAAACCTCTGACACACCAGGGGATGACTGATGGAGCCAGTTCTCTCCATCTCGGAGTATTAGCCCCTTGTCTTTTGCTAGGCTGAGGCCAAAATGACCTTCTTTGCAGACAGCGTCATAGGAGACTTTATGTAGAGCAAAGTTATGACAGTATAATATCATGCTCACCCTGCCCGCTCAGGTTCCCCATCACTCCACTACCATCACCCCCACACCCACACAAACCCTACTTCATATAAGTATAGGTATCTTAGTCTGCTCTAGCTACAAAATACCAGAGACTGGGTGGCTTCTAAAGCACAGAAATTTATTTCTCACATTTCTGGAGGCTGGAAGTCCAAAATGAAGGCACTGGCAGGTTTGGTGTCTGGTGAGAGCTGGCTTCCTGGCTCACTGATGGCCAGCTTCTCACTGTGTCCCTACCTGGCAGAGGGGTCTCTCTGGAGCCTCCTTTACAAGGGCTCTAATGTCATTTGTGTGGGCTCTGCCTGCATGACTAAGCGCCTCCTGAAGCTCCCACACCCAAACGCCATGGCATTGGGTATTAGATTTTATCATATGAATTTGGAGGGAACATGAACAGTCTCTGTAGCAACTGGGATTGCATAGGTCCAACCCGGACTCATCTCCCCTCTTAACTCTGAGGCTTAGTGTGGCTCTGAGAAGTGGCCTCAGGCAGAGTCAGGGGCACTGACAAAAGAAAATGAGAAAGCAGGAGGAAGCAAGAGAAGGGCTGGGGAGAACCGAGAAGGCAAGTGCAGAGATCGCCTCAGAAAGGAGTGTGAAAGTAATACTCTCGATACTTGGAGGCGACTGACATTTTGCTACGTATCATAGAGTAGATTTGGGCCTTTTGGGATCAAGGGCCAGAGAGTCAGATTACAGAACATGGGAGAGTGACTGTCGGCCAGTGCTTTGCAAGCTCTTTGAGGAAGAGGAGGAGGAGAGAAAGGAGAAAGAGAAGAGCAGAGGGGGAGAAGAGGGGAGGAAGCAAGGCAGTAAAGAGAAGGGGGGGGGGTGGCTGCAGAAAAGGCCAATGCAGCTATGTTTTGCTCCTTCCTGAATTCTTCACATGTCCCTGCGCCACCAGCCCACGTTCCCAGTTAGATGCTGCTGTTGAATACCTGTTCAAGGTAACTTGACTATTGTGGAAGATTCCCTTCTCTCCATTGGCACTCGAAACGGGGGCAGCCTGGCCTTTTTTTATTAGTTAGTGCTTCTAAGTCAATACTGAAGAAGGAGACAGAGGACTAGCAAATGGCAAAGCCAACATTTACTCCCATGTCCCCTAGAATGGGAGATCTTTCAAGACAGCCCAGATCTCTTTCTATCAGAAGCTAAACAATAAAAAAGTGAAAAACAATAAACTTCCAACTGGAAGGGAAATTGCAGATTACCTATCATTTTCAGATAAGAACAATGTGGCTCAGAGAGACTAAATGAATTGTACACATGAACAGACTAGGGACCAGGTCTCCAAAACATATTCTCTCTCTCTCTCTCTCTCTCTCTCTCACACACACACACACACACACACACACACACACACACACACACACGACTTCTGTTGCTTAAACTCAGTTAAAAATTTACTGCCCTATAGCATACTTATATTTATTTTTTATGTACATCAGGAAAGCAGGCCCTGTTCTAAAGTCTCACTGTCAAATACAGGAGGCTTTTCTCCATATGAATATGGTGTGGAACTGATGAGGGACTTAACTGAATACAGAAAGCAGGTGGACAAAGAGTTAGTTCAGGAAGATTCCATACAGCAGGCAGACCTTTCACTGGCAACTACAGCACAGTGGTTCTCTGCCTTGTGTACATCGAAATCACGCGGAAAGCTTGTTAAAGCCCAGGTTGTTGGGCCCCACACCAGAGCTTCTGGTACAGAAGGTGTGAGCTGGAGCCCAAGAATTTTCATTTCCAGCACGTTCCTAGATGTCAATGATGCTGCTGGTCCAGGGACCACAGTCTGAGAAGCACTGGTGTTGGGGATAGACGGCCGAACAGCAGTTAAGTGCTGTCTGAGGTCCGCAGGATGTTCCAACTGGACTCGTGGTGTAAAGCAAGGAGGGCTTCCTGCTGAGGCAATATTATTCAATCAGTGAAAATAATACCGGAGACTTTTTAATACATGGAAAAATACTTATGTTACCATGTAGAATAAACACCGAGATGATTTCAGTGAGAAGAAAAAAATAGAAAAAACCAGAAATGTGCTAGTTTTCCTGCTACCTAAAGCAGAAAATATTTGATCCCTACACATTAGGTAGCTATGGTAGTTAGTAGTTGGTGTGAGAATAAATGCTTTATGTGTATCCAAACTACTCATTCATTTAAAAACCACTCATAGACGTTGGGGCTTGGGGTGGAAATAAACCCTTATTTACATGCATATGAGAGTCACATGCACTCATTTCTTCCACAAATACTAATAAATGATGACCAGATGCCAGGCACTGTGCCAGGCATGAGGGGAAAGATACATGTTCATTGCCTTCAGCCCAGTGAAAGAAACAGGAAGTGAGATAGGAGTAATAGAAGATATGGAAAATTCTGTGTTCCACTTGGCTTAACAGATATTGGGTTCCATTTTAAACAATTGAAGTTTGGGCCTGTCGAGTATCTAGGGAAAGATGTGAAGACAGAGCTGGAAATATTTGTCCGTGACTCACGAGGGGAACCTGCTTTGGAGAGGTAGGTTGGGAGTCTCTGTCTAATTAGAGGTGTAAATTGTCCTCCATGCAAACAAGTGCAGTCTGAGGAAAGGAATATGAGGTAGAGAAGGAGGAGCCAATACGGGAGACTGAGAGGTTAGCTTTGGACCAGTACAACTGTAGATAAAATAGTGTGTATAAGATTAAGGATGCATTGATATTACCGTTTTAAACAATTGATGATTTATTTGCTTGAAATAAGATTTCTTTAGTAATTTAGTCCATGTGCCCTGTAGAAAGAGATGCTAATCTGAATTACTCATAACATGTCTTATACTTCCTGCTTAGGATCCAACCTTACTCAGTGTTCTCACATAAATTCTGCCCTTTTTAAGTTAGAGAAAAGAAAAAAGATTATCCTCATAAACGACTATAAAAACATAATCAATAATTTTTCTGACAGTTTTCTCTTTAAGGCCATTAGCTTTTCAGTCATTTCGTAACATATACGGATGTAGCATTGGTCTGGTGCAAAAGCAAGTCAGCTTCCATCACAGTCTGCGGACCAGGGGCTGGGGTTGCGATCCCCCAGACACGTGCACACACACGATAATCTCTTCTCCTCCCCCTTATTACCTTACCTCGCCTCTCTTTCCTGGCTTCCTTTAAGGTACAGTTACAACGTTAGGAGCATCAAATCTCTAATTATAATTGTCACGCGATTTTAAAGTTTTAAGTAAAAATCATTACTCAGTCTGGGGGTTAGTATTCAATTCAATATGCACTGAATAAGAACTTGTCCACGTTGATACAATAGTGGATTAAATTACTGCTCCTGCAAGCCCTGAATTTATTGAGCAATAAATAAGCATTTTATGACAAGAGAAAGTTAGCTTTCTAGTTATGTATGTGTATATATATATGTGTGTATATATGTATATGTATCCATATATGTATACATAGATATATACACATAGATATGTACATTTAGATATACATAGATATGTCTATATGTATATAGAGAGATATATGTAGACATGTGTGTGTGTCTATATATACATGTAACTTTGCTTAAAATGTGCAGGTGATGTTTCGTTATTTTCTTTTATATATACAAATAAAATGTGATTTCAAGTCATCACTTATAATTGTGCAAATTCTACATTTGTAAAATCATATATATGAAGATTTAAGACTGTCAGCGTCTGGGGGTGACAGGGGTGACTGCAACTAAACAGCAAAAGGGATGCTGAGCGTGACGGAACTGTCCTGTACCTTGATTGCGGTAGTGCTTACACAGCTCTGCCTCGTCAAAATTATGGACCTCTACACCCCAAATAGTGAATTTTACTATATGTAAATTTAAAAATAAATTTAAAAAACTAAAATGCTGATCTATAATAGTTACTACTTTGAAGGATATAGTTTAAAATAAATCCAATGAAATATTATTCAGCGATAAAAAAAATGAAATCTTGCCGTTTGAAAACAACATAGATAGACCTAGAGGCTACTATGCTAAGTGAAATAAGGCAGACAGAGAAAGAAAATATTGTGTCATTTCACTTATATGTGGAATCTTAAAAAATAAATAAATAAACAAGACAGAACAGAACCAGACACATAGATATAGAGAACAAATTGATCGGTGCCAGAGCGGAGGGGGATGGGGGTTGGAAATAAAAAATTTGTAAGAGAAAAATAAAATAAAATATTAGTGTAGGAAAAAAATGAAATAAATTCAACTTGTTATTTTATGGTCAACCATTCACATGCACACACTTCTCTTTATAGAACTTCCACACAAAGTTATTTATTTGCCTGTAATCTTACTCCAGGGAAGTTCGGTTGACTTTCCCAAGACACAATGGAAGGTGGCTGTTCAACCCTTTTTGCCGGCAGTGCCTCAAATTTCTACCGGTTCGTTAACAGAATTCTCCAGAGACGGATGCATTACAGCACTTTGAGAACAATGCTCACACCCACTGCTGAAGAGTGAAAAGAGATAGCGCAGGGTTCAACTCTGTGAAACAATTTAGTGGCTAAATGTGTTACTCAGGAACTAAATCCAAGCAGGTACTTGGGAAGAAGCAATTAGAAATGGTGCAAATACCCACCGGAGCACGTGGGTATTAAGACATGCGCTCCAGTCTTCCACCCGTGCCTCTGTGCACACACTTGACTTCAAGTACGCTTCTCTTCACACCCTCTATTACTTCGTGGCCGTTACTTGTGGGTGAGGAATGCCAGTGTGCACAGAACAGCGTGCTGATGCATCTTTTCCTGCGATTGCATGCAACATGTTTTCTAAGTCTCTTGCTCTATTCAGCATTTGACCCCAACGATGGGGGATTATGGTATTAACTCTCCACCCAGCACACATTCTTTACTGACTCTCACTAAATACTGTAAGCCTGCTGCAGAGAGGAATAAAAGTGAAAGCATACCGTCTGGTCTTAAGCTGAGCATACAGAGGGTTGTGATCCAATTGGAAGGGAAGCTGAATTTTTAAAAAGAAAGAGGTTTGACCAAATTTTAATCCTTGTCATTTTCATTTCTCTTACCCTGTGGATTTGGGTGATTTTATTTACACTGTCAGCTTGAGCCTAGGGATTGGAAATCAGGCTTTTATGGAGATTATTAAAAGTACATACAGTACACGAAAGGTTGGGCTAACTGATATATGCTGCTAAAAATATGAATGTGAATGCCCTGGTATTAGATGCACTGGCGTGCATTTCATCCTCCTTAGAAGGTTATTCTTGGGAGCTGGACCTGCTGCAGTGGTAATGAGATGCAGGCTGTCAGGATATTTCTAATAGGTAGTGAAGGGCCGGGGATGGAGATGAATTAGCATTACTCAAATGAGAAGGTAGCTCTTTATAGTATTAATTCCAATGCTAAGTAATTCCACCATCCTTCTCCTAAAAGAGAGGGAATTGTAAATCGGGGGAGGGAGAGAGCAGGGTGAAAGCTTCAAGGACTTATTGATGGGTTGGATGGGCTGCAATGTCATCCAAGTTTCTAGTCTGGGTGAGGTTTGGCCTGAGTGTCTCGGATGCACCACTCTTGACTTCACTTGGGTAAAGTCATACAGGCCTTGATTACAAAGATAAAGCTCTCTACCTCACAGCCTCTAAGATCTCAATAGATACAAATGAAGTGGTTTAACTGATCTCAAAATACCAGGAGCATCTATGCCTTGAGGATACAGGCGTAGGGTCTCAAAGGCATGGAAGTACGACTTTAGGAAGTAGCTGCCTATGCCGGACTTGTGTCCTTGTAAGGTTATCTAGATTATGATAATCTAAATAGGTTTAAGAGGGTTTTAGAGAGATGCATGGATCACAGGTCTATGATGTACCACCAAGAGAAAATGGGGTATTTTAGGGACTTATTTCCAATATGGGGGCCAATGGCATCTCCACGCCTGCTACGTGGCCTCCTTGGATGCCACTGATAGACTGAGAGGCAGTGCTCTGCTGAAGCTCTGAAGTGTGTTCCACACTTAGAAATGGGGAAGAAGGCAGATGGCAGGGGACAAGTGACCCAGGGTTTATTTCACTTGGAGTTCTCACGTCCCAAGACCTGGACAATGATGCTCAGTTTAAGGATTGAGGCTCACATCTCTTTGTCATGCCCTAGATGCCTATGTATAAAAATGTGCCATCCTGCCATAGAAAACCGTGCTATCCAATAAATGCACTGTCCAGGCCATAGAACTGGGACCACAGTGAAAGGTGGACCTTCAATGCCTTCACTGTTTGTAACCTTTGTTCCGAACCACTTGTCCCAACTCACTTACATTCTACATCCTGACTTGTTCCTCACACTCTTGGCTTCAGATCTGGTGATTCATTTTCGCATTTACAGCCTTGCCCACTCACTCCCAACACCAGCCTGCCTCTGACTGAATGTTTATTTGCCTCTTAAACTCTGATCCTGATTCCTGCTCTGGCTACACTGACTTCATGCACACTGAGTAAACACACCCGAGGGGTCCAGCCTGTCACATGGACATCCCTAAATCAATGTGCCCCCTGCTCCCTCCAGGTCTACTGCAGGTGTACCACAGCCCACAGGTAGGGTATGTTTGAGGATGCCAGTCGACTGCCACCAGAAAGAAGTAAAATGTGTTCTTTAGTGTGACGGCATACCAACTGCTATGACTCTGGCCCATATCACCCCAACCCTCCTTCACTCACAGTCTTTTAAACATGTAAACATGAGTTTTTAAATCAGGTTTCACATGTGTTACTTACCGGACTTGCATAACTCTACTGTAAGTCACAATGGATAAGTATGAGTTCTCTCTTTAGTACAGCAGTACTAGTGACATAAAGAAAGACAAGTCCAGTTACTCAGCCCATATTACACAGCAAGTGAACTATAGAGCTAACTCTCCTGATGAATGCTTAGTCGGCTGCCTATGCTCCCTTGGGCTGAGATCTGGAGAACAGGGATCAAACCCACGTGGTCACTCTGCATGGAAATTAATAAATAACTCTGATGGTAGGATGTTAAAGTTGATAGTGAAGTTGAGAGTAATAAATATGTCTTTTTCATCTCCAACTGTAGAAATAAATTTCTTTTTCCTGATTTTCATATCTGCATGCTTTCACACTAATTGTTTCCTCTACTTAGACCTCTTTCCACCTGCCCTATTTACCTAGAAAATCCCTCTTCACCCTTGAACCTGATACATAGGTAACCTCCTCTGTGACATCTGTACCTATGACTGGCCCTCCCAGAATAGAATTCTTTATGTCCTTATTTGTTTATCTATGTGTTTCCTCCCACCAGATTATGGACAAGGCCAGAAAAAATGTCTTATTCCTTTCCACATTCCAATTTCTGCCATGGTGCCTGACAAATTACAGGAACTTAGAAAGTTTTTTGTTGTTGTTTTGGACCAAATGTGTAGATAATGGTGATGATGATGATAATTTTACTTCTTTCAAGGGTAATAAAAAGGTTTTCCAGCTTTTAGAACTAGTTTTCAGTTTAGAATAGTATATTAGTCCAGGTAATCAGTGCAGGCTACTATAAAACACATTTCCAAATAGAAGTACTATAACTCAGTACAAGGCCATTACTCAGGAGCGTCTGGCAGGGGGTGAGCTCCTTCCGTCTTGGAGCCCTTTGCTTTCTGGTTGTTCAGATGGGGGAAAAATGTACAGAAGATATACCTGGATTAGTATACTTTGTCATCACTCCTACTCATGTTCCATTGGCCAGAGGTCAGGATCACACGGCCCATCTGGCTGCAGGTGGCCTGGGAGATGTAATCTTTCTGCGTGTCCCAGAAGAGAAAGGTAATGCTAAAAGTGTCTTGCCATTAGTCTACCCTTCTGGACACCAAATATCCATCTTACTCTCTTCACACTCATGGAGCAAACTCACCTCACCCCAAGGAGGACAGTGCAAGGTCCCATCCAGTCACCACCTCCTGATGGATGTCCAGAACATCTGGGCGATGAGCCATCTTCTCCATCAGTCATGTAACACCTGTAGGCATTGTAGCCTGTATATTAAAGAGACAAGTTATCTGCATCCTGCTTCCCCACCATCACAACCCATTTGTAATGGTGGGACAAGGATGGGAAAATAATCCCATTTGCAAAGAAAGAGACAACATGCAGCGTCATGGCCCACAGCCATGCTAGAACCCCTCCAGGTCAGCACTGAGAAGCCCACATCCTCTGGGCATGGAGGATGTGTGTGGAGTTGGCTGTAGGAAGGACCCCCTTACTTGTTCTTCTCTTTGACCACATGTGAAGTGGTTTTGGGAGAGCACCTTTTCTTCAGAACAGAGCAGCTCTAAAAGCTTGACTTCTGTTCAGTCTAGAATGGGTTGGGAAGTCAAGAATTGTTTTAGGCCTTAAACAAGCAAGCAGTTTTCAAATCCTAGCCCCTGGTTTTTCAGTAACGTGATTCTCAAAAACTTAGAGGGTGTATGACATATTTGCTTCCAGGGGAGTCCATGTGCTAGTGAGCACACACAGTTACTTTCCAGACATTATCAAATCTACCTTTTCTCTTTGCCTCTTCACCTCCATGCCTCTCTCTCTCTCACAGTTACCTAGATACACTGAGGCTATCAAAAACAACAGGTGGGAAGACTATACCCCTGACTTGATTTTTGCTTCAACTTAATTCCCCTGAGAATTTTTACTAGCTATTTGTCACTTAAAGCCTTTTTTGTTACCATGTCTTTCTGAGTCTAAAATGAATTTATTTTTTCTAACAAATTGCTGGACTTTGTATTCTATTCTGTTTCTACTTGCAAACCCATGAATTCTTTCCTAGTCATCTCATTCTTGTAATACATATCTAGATTAACCAAAAACACTGCTAAAATCCTGTTTTCTAACCATTTTCCCCTAAGGATACAAACTGCATGGGACTGCCTTCTAATTAATAGCAGGCAATAGTGATACAAAATGATTTGTCACTGCATAATCTGAATTCCCATTTTTCCATTTTCTGGTACGAGTTTCCTTTCTGCCTGTGGCTGAACTAGGAAACCAATGAACAGGGCTGATATGTATTTAGGATAGTGTAACAATCAAGGAATACGGTTTTGTCAATACCCCTCTTCTGATACCACTTGCTGTATGAGAGCGATACATACCAGTTGCTCTGACAGCAGCCTCAGTGACCTCACACATACATTCACTCTTCCCTCGTGTCACCATCCAGGGCAAGTCTGGCAGCTCTCCGTGGAGGCTCTCTTCCAAGTGGTGACTCAGGAACCCGAATTCCTTCCATTATTCTGTGACGCCGGAATCTTAAACCAGTGGCATCTGAACTCACTGTGGAGGGGGAAGCAAATGCTGGAATATTGTTTAAGATGTTTTAAAGGGCAGGACTAGAAGTGGTATAGGTCCCTCTGTCCTGATGTTTTTGGCCATGGCCCCAACCTAACAAGGTGGGAATGAAATGTTCCTGTGGGCTCCAGAGAAGGAATGGGGCTGATGAGCTTATAGCTTTCTACCCGCTGTTGAAATGTGTTGTTTACTTGACTCCTTAGTGATGACCGACCAAAATGAAAAGAGGCTGTCTTTCTCTTCTGAGTCACCAACCCAATGCTTGGATGATACTATCTTGTTTTTATATTAAAAACTCAGGTTCAAAGTACTTTAATATTATATAAGGAATTCAAGGGAAGTATAACTTTTTCCCTCTTAACAAAAAAGATACAACTGAACCACAACTGAACCACTGAGAGGTTTCAAGGGAGCCACTGTGAATTTTCCAACAGCTCTCAGACCTTTGGCTTTGAAAAATAACCTTCTCCAACCACATTTGTATAACACAGGCACATTAGTGTGTAAACTGGCCACAAATGAGTCAGTGGTGACCATGCAGGTCCCCCAGTGGAGAGGGCTTAGTCTAAGTGAGCTGATTATCCATGTGCTGTAGTCAGACTCACCAGGCACCCCGTGCCCTCTCTTTGAAAGGCACACCTCAACCCAAGGGGATGGAGGACCCGGTCCACCACCAAGTAGTAATTATTACAGCAGCACAGTGGGAAGAGCACGGGTTTTGGATGAAAGAGATCTAGGGTCTTCCATCAGTTGTAGGTCCTGAGCAAGTACTTTGAACTTCTCTGAAACTCCACTCCCTCATCTCTCATCTATAAAGTAGAGGATAATATTTCTACCCTGAGTAAAATTGTGAGCATCTGGGTAATATCGTGAGCATCTGCATAATATTATGAGCATGTGAGATACCTACCCTGTGTAATAATGTATTATATATGTGTATGTATACTCATATTGGTAAAAGTATTCTCAATGGTCAGTGGCCATGCTATACTAGGTATTAGCTGTTTTAATATTATCCTTAAAGGTACTCAATAAGTATATACCTACTTATTTATTTGTTGAGGCCTGCACCAGATCGATCATTTTTCTCAGCGTTATGGAAGATACAGGGAAATTTAAGACACAGACCCTGCTCTCAATCTAGTTTTGTGGCTAACTAGAGATGTGACTGGAACTCAAAGAAGGGACTCATGTCAGCATTGGCTGGGAGAGTCCAAGAAAGTTCCACGAAGAAAGGGACTCCATGAGTGTGGAGGACGCCCAGTCGTAGACAGTGAGAGGGAGCGAGGTGTTTCAGCAGGAAGCGTGGTAAACGACACTGAGCAGACCAGTCATACTAGGGAGAAAGGCATTCAGTGGCACGTGGGCTTTATCACCATGCTCCAAATTCATTCCGAGTAAAATGATGCTTCATTTTAGGAGTTAAAAAGGGCGATAGTGCAGTCCCCAAGTAATCCTTGTGTTTCCAGACGCAGTTATAACAGATTCCACTAATTTTAATTTTTATACAAAGAGGATAAGAAGATAAAGAAATGCATTCCTTTTCTATGCTTTTGATGATGGATAGCGTATTTGTTGTTTTTCCAATGCAACCACCCCAGGCTTTCTATTTCCTGTCTCCTTAAATGTTGTCTTTTTCTACTTCTCTATACTTGCTGCTACAACAGAGACATGCTCTCAGCTACAGTACCGAGAGCAGTGGCTTGGCACCAAGGATAAGCCCCCCAAATGCTTGTTAAATGGATTCAATAAAGTTATGAAAATATTCTGCTCAGCAGAATTGCAACTTCTTGTCGTCTTCAAATCACGCAAGGTGAGTAGGTCACCTCCTTAAAAAGAGAGAGAGAGAGAATGAAGACTGCTGATCAACTCTTACAATGAGTTTACATGAATCCATTAGGAAGAAAATTAGTGGATGCTTCTAACGATGGGATGTAGTGACCAGAAAAGGCAAGCCGCACTGGGAAATGGCACGTTTGGAAGTTTTGGCCTACGCATCGTCTTCTAAGTGCCACTTTGCCGGGCTTAGCACAAACTGGGAACGTGGTTACAGCTTTGACGGTCCCTTCAGTAAAGCAACTTCTTCCCCAATGCTGCTTGCTAAGCTTCACTTAAGTACTTGAATGGGAGCAGGTAACTAGGGTGGGGTCATCTCCAAACTCTACATAACAGATAATCATTTTTTGAAGTTGAAGTGATATAATCTCTTCCTTTAAGTCATGATTTTTTATGGTCTCCATCCTTCGAATCAATGTTCCTCAGTCTTTAGGTGATGGGTAAATACCAGCTGGGAAAAAGAAACCATTGCTCAACATTTACCATCATATTAGTAATTTTCTGAGTGCTTAATAGAATGATAATCTTGAAAGATAAACTGAGAATAAAGGGGCTTTCCTTTATATAAGGAAAACAATACATTGAGAGACAATATGGAATTTGACGAGTGCAGAGAATTTAGAATATGATATAAAGGGCATTTTCACCTGGAGAGAAAGTTGAAAGTTGCTCTGGAACTGGGAGGAGGAAGAAATGGAGAAAGCAGGGAAAAAGAAAACTAGCCAATTGTGTGTGTGTCCCTGACCTCCCACCACAACCCATACTAGGGATTCTCCAGAGCAGTGGGGCTTGTTCCCTGCTTTCCTGTGAACATACCAGGAGAATTTCAATCCCAGCATTCCCCTCCCTCCAGAAACCTGCATCTGTACTGAAACCTCAGTGACATGGTACCATTTCCAGTTAAGTTAACCTGGCCAAGGTCATTGTTTAGGGACCCTGAAGTAGAGCTTCTGGCTCCCCAGTGCCTGCACTTGTTACACTGGAATCCAGAGGTCTCCATGTATACCTGTGGGAAGATCCAGAGACACTGAGAGGCCAGAGGACATACAGAGGCCTTGAGTTGGAACAGGATGACTGTAGAGTGCAAGGACTCCTGGACAGGATTAAACACAGACCCCAAAATACCAGATGAAGGATCCACTCCTCTGTAGCTACCAGCCCATGGTACCCGGGGAACAGACCAGAGACATCTGCAGCAAAGATGAGCAAGGGAGCGAGATAACCAGCCAGCCTGAGGCCCCCTCCCCTACCACCATGAGGGTACAAGAGCTTCCTCCCGAGCCCAGGTAGGGGGAGAGAGGAGAAGCCCTGAAAACTGGGCATTTACTCTAAGAGGCTGCTGTCTATAGGATAAGGGGCATCTTTGTTTGTCAAGTTTTAAGTCCCATTCAGTTCCCCTCTGCTTCCCTGTTCAGAGAGAGATGAGGGGTCAGAACACAATGAGAAATTACATCGAAAATATAAAATGCTCTATGCTTTTAACTCAGCTGAGTGTAGTGCATGTGATTTTTAACCCCAGACTACAATAATGATGCAAAGTCACTTGTCAAAATGCCCAGAGGCCCTATCCCTCCCTGCTTTAAATGGTAAAATGCAGGTTGGAAGGAAATACATGTAATGTCATCTAAACTGTACAGCTCTCTAAGGCTTTTCATCTATTATTAAATTATTTTAAAAAATCTTTTCCACATCCATGGGTCCCATTGGGGGGAAACTTTAGTCACTACATTTTCATCTTAGACGAAATATACCTGAGATATATTATTTCCTTACCATCAGTGGAGAGAATATAGAAAACATGAAGTCATACTATGAATCTAAACTTGGTGTTCAGAAAGGTAACGGGTCAGAAATTCATGGAAAAGAAACCAGGCACTTTGCATATACTGTCTTACATATTCCTCAACCCACGAGCTAAGGCAGGCATTATTCCCACATTACAGATGAGGAAACTGTAACTCATATTAACAAATCAAAATTTACTTGTCCAAGGCCACTGAAGCTAGACAGTGCCAGAGCTACAATTGGAACACAACGACCTTGGTAGGACCCCTTCTGCTTCCCTGCACAGCCCAGGGTCTCTGCACCTCTGCCCAGCATGTCACACAGAGACCTGCCTAATGACCACACCCCGGTGAACACGCAGGGCTAATGCCTCCTGCTCTCCGAAAATGGACCCTGACACATTTCTTCAAAACTGCCAGCTTCGGACTTACAGGGGTGGGCAAAAGCAGGTTAATAATAATAATAAATACAATAATAAATAAACAACACAAGAATCAGCTCTGTGTTGTGCATACTCACAACTGTAAATCTACTTTTGCCCACCCCTGTATTTAACCTCAAAGAGGACCAGCAGCCCAGGCTCTCTCCCCTCCTGAGACAGGAGACTGCGCTTTCTCACCCAGGCTCCCAGTTTCGATGCTAGCCCGAAAAGTTGACTTTTCTCTCAGCTGCCACATTTGCATTCTCTCCTATTAGCACATTCATTCTTTGAAGAAGAGCCCAAGTTGCTTTTCTGGTTCCTCAGCTTCTCAGACTCCTGGTCTGAAGGGCCATTGTCTTGACAAATCAGGAGAGGGAAGCCTATGAGCTGGGCTACTGGCCTGGCCCAGGTGCCTTGGGGTAGCTACTTGTTCCCTGAGACACTGGATGTTTCACAAGGAGCATGCATGAGCCAGGAGGTAAGGTGTCGTGATCACGGGAACAGAGGAGCTGCAGCAGAACCTGGGAGCGGATCCCGGGTCTTCAAAAGATACTTTGGAAAGGGCTTTCTGATACGAGGCCATCACCTCTTGTGAAGCATGAAATATGCGGTTGGGCGATTATGGTGGGCTTTCTGAAAAGACTAAAAATGGCCCATTTCTTAGGACATAAGGAAAACTAGGCATTGAGCCAGCGGAAACCAAGAAGTAAGCCAGAAAGAAATGGAAGCTTTTCTGCTTTTCCATACTAGTCCCTTTGTACATGAAAAGCCAATTTTACTAGCGTTTTGTCAGCCAGAGTTCTTTGTAAACAAGTACGTGCTTCCAAATTCTCAGAGCGGTGAAAATGGAGAGTCATCAAGATGTCCGGAGGACTATAACCCTTGAATGTTTTTGTGAACTTTTAATACAAATGAAGTAGTGTTTACTTTTTTAACCACTGCATAATGACACTTATTTTACAAAAACTGGTAATTCATATTTAAAATGTTTAGAAGATATCAGACTTACGGGAGAACTTGACACTTAAAAGAGCTAAGAATTGACTAGCGGGCATCATGAAAATCCATGCGCTTCAGAATTAGCCGGAGGAGGTTGCCTCCCCGATTTGACAATTTATTAACTGTGTGACCGTCACGTCCTTTAAACTCTCTTTGCCTTATTCTTCTCATTTATAAATTGAGGATAATGATATCTAATGATATGCTTGGTTATGAAGCTTAAAGGAAACAGGCATGTACACATGCCTAGCACATACTTGCTCATAAGAGACTCAACAAATACAACTGAAATTATGATTATGAATATCATCGTTTTTCATGCGGCTAATACTAGTAAATAGAATAACTACTAGTTAATTAAATACGTGTGAGCTCATTTAATTCCAAATTCTGTCTTTCTCATTCTGCCCCCTCAGCCCACCCCTGCTTTGGGCTTGCCATCTCTGGAACTCTGAAAGTTTTCCCCAGTTCTGTGATCGGCCCCTCCTTTGCTCACACAAAAATAAAGAGTAGTTTGGGAGTGTCTGAGACTGTCCCGGGGTAGCTCTCCTGCCCTGGTCTTGGCTCTTCCCATCATTTCCTTTCTCTGGGCCAGACCTGGATAAACTTGCGGTTTCCTTCCTTCATGCTCTCTGGAGAGCTGAGTACTGCACACTGGAAAGCCTAAAAGCTTGTCATTTCCACCTTGAACTAGTGGCTGACCTCGCCAGACAGCCTGGGAAATAAATTAGTGTCCTTAAGCAGAGCCAGACTATGAGAAGTGACCCAGCTCTCCTAGGCAACTACGGAAACTGTCAAGCGGTAGTTAAAGTTCCCTTTTCCCCAACCCCTTTAATTATGTTGAAAACTATGTCATATTGTTTTTGAAAAAGTTAATGAAATAGTAGGTAAAGGTGAACCAAGAAACATAATTTACTTGGATTTCTTCGCAAGCTTTTGATAAGGTCCCTCATAAAAGGCTATTAAGGAGAATAGATGACCAGAGGGCTACGGGCGAAAGTCTTTTTGGTGTATTAAAACCTGGTTAGGCTATTTCAGAGGGAAGAATCACTCACGCTGGCTACTACTTGGAGTAGAAAGAGGTTAATTACCAGCTGTCCCCAGTGTTAGGGTTTGGGCTTGAAGTTGGACTGACTTACAAAAGAAAAGAAAGCAAAGTTGGTCAAAGATACAAAATGATTATCGTTGTACCTGTGTCCCAGAGCGTCTGGTATGAACGTATGAATGAAGGCTCCTTGCACATCCACTAGAAGTACAGTCCTTTGGGGGAAGAAGGGGGCCTACCCCAAAGATAAAACCGCCGAGGATGGGAACGAAGCTCTGAGAAACCTTCCAGAGAAGGCAAACCTGCTTCTCACTTGGTGGCCCGAGGGCAGCCAGGCCTGATGCTGGAGGGTAAGTGTCCTTCCCAGCCTTCCAGCAGATGGTGGTTTAAGGCCATGAAAAATTAAAAATGAGTGGCATGGGTGGAAAGCATTTAAGCAACATGAAGACACTATTTTGCATGCTTTCCATTCCAAAATTGTAAAAAGAATAATTTTATTGGTAAAGGAGAGCCAAAGGAATGTAACGGGGCCTAAGGCATTAAAAACATCTGGGTGATTCTTGCATTTGACCTGATGTGACAGAAAGTAAACAGGAGACGCTAAGGAACTGTTTGCTGTCTTCTGCAGGATCAGTGGGAAATGCTCCTTTTTTACAGAAGAAGACATGCCTTGCTTTAAAGTGCCCATAATCTACTATGTTATTCTCATAGTTACCCTCACCGTGGCCCACTGCCCTCACTGTAACATGGGACAGAAAGAATTACACAAATATCTGGATGCTGATGAGGCAAATCCCAGGTCCTCTCCCAGCCTCGGCCTTCATTCATCTTTATGACACTTCTTACTGAGTCTCACCTGCGTTTCTTCAAAATCAGAAAGTCCTGAGCACAAAAGTTGCTCTGCAACCAGCGGCAAAGTAAATTCGAATTGAGGTTTGCCCAAACTTCTTTTCTCTGGCCTCGTCAAGTAATAACTCCAGTTGGTCCCTGGGGTGCTATTTACACAGTAGGAGTGTCACAGAGAGAGAATGTGTGAGGTAATATATTGCACATAAAGTACTCCTCTCAAGAAAATCTACCAATAGATCCACAAATACAGTCAATTTACTTTTGACAAGGGTGCAAAGGCAATTCAATAGGAAAGGAATTGTTCTTTCCAAATGGTACAGGAGTAACTGGATGTCTACATGGAAACAGAAAACCTCAATACATATTATATACAGAAGCTAACTCCAAATGAATCAGACCCATATGTAAATGCAATTGTAAAATTATAAAATTTCTAAAACAGAATATGGGAGAAAATCTTTGCAACATTGGGTTAGACATGAAGTTCTCAGATACAACCGCAAAAGTACTATCCATAAAAGAAAAAAATAAATACATTTAATAATAAAAAAATATTCGAAGTCTCAGGACCTCAGTCATAAACAGGAATTGAGACAAAAAGCAAACCTTTCATTTTTCCAAGCAGACTCAGAGCCATAAAACCTTTTCTCAGGAACAGAAGGAGCAGAGTGAGCAACTAAATTGAAAAATGGCAACTCCTTAGCTAACTTTTGCCCAAAATGGGTCAGGTAGAAATTAATGGCTCTCTCCTCTGCTTTCCTAGTAATTTCTGGGCTTTTACAGTACTTAACACATTCTGTTGTCATTAATTGTCATAGACTCATCCCCTCTCATGCACAAATGTCCTCAATGACTTGAAAGCTCCTCAGGGGCAGGGCGAAGAATTATTATGTCTGTGCACTTCCAGAGCCTACTAGAGGGACTGCTAGGTTGTGTGGTCAATAAATATTTGAAGAAGAAAAGAAATTTGGAAAAGGAGGAAACCAAGAAAGTAGGAGAAAGATATTGTGAGAGGAGAGTCAGGGAAGGAAGGAAGGAAAGAATATGAATCCTGGATTCATTTTTTTATTAGTATCTTAACTCTCAAACCCTGCTCCTTCATCTTGACACCTTTCCTCTTAGTGAATCATGAAGCTAACCCAATATCCCACCACAGCAAGTGGATGGATGCAGGGATAGAAGTGCTGCCTAGGATGGAAAGAAGGAAAGAAGGAAGGGGAAGGGAGGGAAAGAAGGAGATAAGGAAGAAGGGAAAGAGGGGAGAACAGGAGAGAAAAAGAAAAATGGAAAGGAGGGAGGGAGGGAGGAAAAGAAGAAAGGAAGGAAGGAAGGAAAATGTGCCTAAGATAAAGGAAATGAGGACAGGTAGGGTCTGTTGGGAGACAGAGAGGTGTGTGGGTGGGAAGGGGGCAGCTATGGGCTGGCCTGACAGTCTGATGCCCTGTTACCGAATCCAGCCTAGGGTTGCCAGGCCAGGACACTCTCTCTGAAATCCCCACTGCGCTGGGTCCCTGGTGCAGCAGCCCCATAGATGTCAGGAGCCATTGTGTGATTCAGGCAGGCCAAGCTGGCAGCTGAGGCAGGAAGAGGGAGGCTGGCGCTGCTGGCTGGCGCTGCTGGGTTTGCTCCCCTTGCTCCAGGCTGCAGGCTTGGGTGCCAGCACCAGAGAAGCCAGGTCAGGGTGGCGAGGACTGTTGGCATGGCAGGGCTCTCACATTCTCTCCTTTCCAATGGCCCGGCCGGCATTGCTGGGGAAACGGGAGGGGCTGGGCAGCCAGCAGCCGAGAGTGAGAACTTCCCCCTGCCAGAGCCAGCTGCTGGCTGCCATCTGGGCAGGGGTAGTGCCAGTTCCCCAAATCTGCCTTCCCTTTGGAAAAGGGGCAGAAAACTCTGTGCTGAGAAGATAGCTTCTCCTTCTATCCCGAGGCTCTCAGTTAAAAACCCAACAAAACCAG
The DNA here is from genome assembly GCF_022682495.2 of Desmodus rotundus. NCBI lineage: Eukaryota > Metazoa > Chordata > Mammalia > Chiroptera > Phyllostomidae > Desmodus > Desmodus rotundus. The sequence goes on from NC_071398.1 coordinate 86,422,790, forward strand.
CCTTTGAAAAAGGAAGGGATGAGAAATACCGTGCATTGGGCTGTTTCCAAAGGAATTTGCTTCTTTGGGGGCCTTTACATCCAAGAAAAATCTTGATTCACCCTCAATTTCCCCTTGACTCTTTCATTTTACTTAATGATAACCTTTACTTTTAAAAGTTAAATCTAACTATTTGCACAAATAAAAGACTAGCATTTGTGTATCTCTTGTATTTGTCTCATAGGAATGGGATCATCTACCATAAGCTGGAAATTCTCTGAGAACTCTGGTTTAGTCTTTTTAATTCCCTCTTTACCATGAATAACCCAACCCAGCATCTCACCTGAACTGGCTGCTTTCTGATGGATTCATTCATTCACTGGACACATATTGAGCACCTTCTAAACATCAGCACAGGACTGTCATTGATGAAGAATTGAAGTTTTGGCCCCAAAACCACATGCTATTTACTGTTCTACCACTTTATTTGCAGGAGACAGATGGAATAAGAGTTGGCACCTGACACAGCAGAGAACCAAGGAAATCTGCAAAACCAAAAAACTGGCAAGCATTGTATAAGGGTGTCCGACAATATACAGGGTCTGGCACAAATAACGCCCCCTTTTTTATTACAAAATCTTTTATTACAAAATCACAAGTGTGTGATTCCGTAACACAAACAATAATCACACCCAAGCACACCATCTGACAATTTAGGTGAAATGTTCAAATTAAAACTATAAATTATTACACTCCTCTTATTCTCCTACCAACCACACTCAAGCAGGTGTTACTTCTGCTGGACCCTGTATTTAGCAAATGGCCACCGTGGGCACTGACCAATCAGAACAGATGCCGGCTGGGAAAGATGATATGGCCACCCTGATGCATACTAACTGAATATGAACCCTGGATTTATTTGTTTTTATTGCTTTTGGTCTCCTATCCTTCTTCTCCATCTTGATACCTTTACTCTTAGTGAAGCACGGAGCCAACGCAGCATCCCACCAAGTGTAGGGATGCAGGGATACAAGTGCCTAGTATTTCATGAGGATCCCATGTACACAGAGACATCATGGCGGGTGTAGGGGAGAGATTCAGTTTGGCTTCCTGATTTTGCTGGCAAGTTGGTGCTGAAGCAACTCTAAACATGGCTATCATTCGTGGAAGAATTGGAAGAGGCAGGTTGAAAGCCTTGGAAGGTATCAAGAGTGAGGTTCATTCTCTGAAATATGGGTGTGGTCTCACAGCTCTAGAGCCTTAATGTTGAGTCTGCTTAGGGGTGATCAGGCCCTAAGAAAAACTAGTTCATATGGTCCAAACTCATAGGAACAATACTACCTTGCATTATAAGTGTTTCCTAAGTTACCTTACAGTGATGAAAAATAGATGTAAATGCAACTTGCATGGGACTGACAGTGAGCACTCATTCTTCAATGAATTTGAATGTGAATGATGTTACTGATACTCACCAGAGTCCTTGAGTAGGCAGGGCAGGCATTATTAATTCCCATTCTGAAGCCCAGCAGAGGCAACCAGGTTATCCTGGATGGCATAGTAAGTGGCAGCGCCAGAGCAGAAACTGGGTCTCCTGGCTGCTAATTCAGTGCCCTTTCCAGAAGCCAGATGAGTGAGACTATCAACACCGGCATCCTAGTGATGATGGCCCCTTGAGAATGAGGGGAAGATCAAAAGTTGTCTTGGTGGATACAGAGATGAAAACTGATTAAGAGCTCATGCTTTGACTCCTGGTGTTATCAGTTGCTAACCATGTGATGTTGAGCAAATTAACCAGTTTCTCTGGGCCTCTGCTTTCTCATCCATAGTAATGAAACAGCACCTTTTGCCATGACTGGTGTGGCTCAGTGGGTTGGACGGTTGGGTGTTGTCCTGCAAACCAAAGGGTCAGTGGTTCGATTCCTGGTCAGGGCACATGCCTGGTCCCCAGTTGGAGGCATGCAAAAGGCAACTGATCAATGCTTCTCCCCCTCTCCTCCCTTCCCCTCTCTCCAAAAATAATGTTGTCAGGCTAGAAAGCCCTCCTTGAGGCTGTTCCTGACTGATCTGTCCTACCAGGAACACCTGCTCCCTACTAACTGTCTCCTGCAGAAGTGGGAGAAAGCTATTTCACACATTGCTATTTTTCATTGTAAAATCTATCCATGCCCTTCCCAGGAACATTTGCTTGTCTGTTTATGGAGCATTGACTGTTTTCCAGGCATTTTCTAATACTTTAGAAATATTGAATCATTTCATCCACACAATTCTGTTAGGCAGGTGCTATTATTCACCTCATTTTACAGACCAAAAAAAAAAAAAAAAACTGAAGCAGAAAGCGGTCAAGTCAGCCATCGAGGAAACCTTGGCAGAGCCAAGATTCAAACCAGGTGGTCCAGCCCCAGAGCCTGTGCATTGATCCACCACACAGGTGGCCTTCTCATCTTAACAAGGAGTCTTAAATCAAAGAACTGTTCAGACTTTTTGGCTTATAGACAGGGTAGCTTTCTGAGCCTCTTGAATCTCACTCTGAAATCTCCCTCCCGTACTATCTCATCAACAGTTTGGGCAGCACCGGAGTCTCTTCCAAGAGGTTCTGTGAGCCCTGAGATTTGATGAATTAGAGCCACAGAAATGGGCTGACTTGCCCAAAAGTCTTCAGCCATAAATTCCTCACCAAAAATCAGTTGTCTAAGTGTTTATCAAAGCACCATTCTGAAGCAGGCATTGGGCTGAGATACCACCAAAAAAGTGTTTCCTGCCCTCTGGGGGCCTGCCGTTGAGAAAAACAAGACAGTGGTGGTGCAAAGATGGAAATGCCAGAGGGCATAGGGATGGAGCCACTGTTGGGTGAGCACAGCCTGAAGGAATCCCACCTAATCATCCTGCAAAAGCGTACCTGGAGGGAATATGAGGGGAGCTTACACAATCAGGAAAAGTGCAGGCAGAGTGGAAACAGGTTTGTTCACAAATTCCAAAGCCCGGAATCCAGGGGACATCACCTGGTTTGAAAGAGAAACTTTACAAATGAAATGTAATCCTACTTCAAGACATGAGCTGCCTCAAGACGTGAAAGCATCTGTAGTTCTAAGAAGCGTTCTCGGAAAGGCAGAGATGCTTGAGTTAATATAATATGCCAAAGGGAAGTTTAGGATGCTTGAGTTGCGTAGTAACCAAGGTCCCAACAATGCCTTGCTTTTGAATAGAGCTGGATGTTTCACAAACACCCTCGCCTGGGGGGTCTTACAAGGGCCCGGAAAATTGTCAAGGCAGCCACGATTAGGTCTACTTGGTGTAACTGGATGTGGAAGCTCTGGGAAGTTATTTATTTACCCCGTATCTGCAGCCCGGGGTCTTCTCCAATTTCAAACCAGGGGTGAATTTAATCACTCAAGCAGTGAAGCCATCTGAGGAGAGCACACTCAGATTTTGCCATATTCATCTCAACCACCAGCATCCAAGATGACCTTGAAGAGGAACTTTTCTGGACCAGACGAAGCCCAGCCAGAGGACAAAATGTCCTACTCATAAGCCATTAGGTCTCTCCCATGAAGCCCAGGCTCCCTTGCATAGCAGGCTCACGTGAAGATCTCACAGAGGACTATGCTGTCAATTTTTTTTACAAAAATAAAACAGCGTATGAGTTTTATCTCTTTATCTCCTCAGTCCAGAGGGGGAAAAAGGGACACAATCTGTTCTCCCAGTGGGACAGCCACCTGATTAGATGTCATAAAACAGAGTATTCCTTTAGTTAATAATGGCTGGAATACCTCCGACCCACAGTTACTGGAAAGAAAAAAAAACACCTAACTACAGATAAACTCCCTGGGGTTTCAGATCCGTTTTGCAATAAGCTGTGTTATGAAGGAAATCTGGCCCCAAAAGATAGTTTGAATGCAAAATAAAGATAGTTCACATGCTTTGAAGCAGGTACAGGGCTCCTGTGGAAGCATCAGAATCATATTTTTGGAGGATCATTATATTTCCTGTTTCAGACTTTATTTGGGTCCCACCGTTCTTTTATACAACTCCTATTTTTAGTCATCGCAGGCACCACGTCCTGCCAGGCAGGGGCCCCAGCAGGGCAGGTCTGAGCATAAGGGGCGAGGGTTAGATGCCTGGAGAGGCAGGAGAGCTGGGCAGACAGAGGCAGGCAAGCTTCAAGGAGCAGGTGGCCCACAGGGTCAGATAGGCCAGAAGTAGTGTTCAGAGGCATCTCAAGGAGAAGATTAAGGGAGCACCACAGATTTAGGGAGCAGGACTCCAGGCAGGGTCCAGGAGGCCAGTAAGTTATCAGAGAGGCGTTGAAACATGGACAACACAGAGGTGGGCAAGAAGGGTTTCAGTTCTTTCGTACACCCTGCCACAGAAGAGTGGGAAGGGACTTAAATACATGGGCTTGAGAACCTTGAAGATAGCATGCTAAGTGAAATAAGCCAGTCACAGAAGGACAAATACTGCATGCGTCCATTTATATGAGGTATCTAAAATAGCCCGATTCATAGAATCGAAGAATGGTGGTCACTGTCGGGGGGGGCGGGGAATGGAGTTACTAACCAATGGGCACGAAGTTTCCGTTAAGGTGAATAAGCTCTAGAAATCTGCTGTTCAACATCATGCCTGTGGTTAGCAATACAGTATTTTACACTTTAAAACTTGTTAAGAGAGTAGATCACATGTCAAATGTTCTTACCACAAAAAAATTTTTTTTAAAACTGCATGGATTTGAGCCAAAGAGGTACATGACACATTTGACTCAGGCTTGGTGGGAAGTTCATACAGTCAGAGGTGTATGGGGAAGAAAACAAAAACACCTGTGGCCATTAAAAACTTACAGAAGAATACCTAGGTCTTCATTTTCATTCATTCACCCCTTCTGATCCTATGAGACACCACTATTGGTGAAGAGACAGAGGAAAGGAGGCACGGGGAGGGTCTCCTGAGTAAGCACGAGCCAGGGGAAGATGGACAGTTCTTTATCTGTACAGATTTTAGACTTATTCTTCATCTGGGCGAGGAACCCCATCTTCTAGGCTGACCTCCAGACTTCCTTAGAAATACCCCTTTGAATTGACTCAACTGTTTATGGAGAAAGACACAAAAAGAATTAGAGAAGAAGACCCTGCCAATGAACTAGCGTAAAAAGAGAGATGCACTAGAAGTAGAAGGAAGGAAGTGGCTAAGCTGATGATGCCCATCCCCTGGACAGCAGTGGGCGCACCAGCCACAGGGTCCAGCTAGTCACAGCATCTTGCTCAGTGCATCAGGGAGATACATGGACCAAGTCTTCATCATTTTCTTGTCCATGTGCTCTTGTGCCTTCTAAGTTGTACGTGCTAGGCTAAGTCATGGGAATATACTTAGGAACCAGGAGATTCCTACCGACTGACAAGCGTTTGTTGAGAACCTACTTTATTAAAGGCCTGGAGGAAGCATGGGGGCAAGCGAAAGCTGAGAGAGGATAGAAAATGAATGGCAGTCATGGTCCTCGTCATCAGATTGGTTGAAGGCACAAATCCTGGAGAAAGAGCTTGGTAGGACAACTTGGAGAGAACCTTACTTTTCTAACCAGTACATTCCCCCATAGAAAGAGGTTTCACTTTTTTTTTTTTTTTGAAAAAAAAAATGCTGGCTTTCCTGAGTATTAGGATCAGCTGACACCTTTGACCAAAAATCCAGAAGAGAGCTAGATTTCACTGAAAATGAAATGAGGTATTCAGTGGATACTTTAAGGAAAGGTTTAGAGAGAGGGAGAAGGAGAGCCAGAGGCCCATGACTAAAGAGGAACTTTAAGAAGAGTAGGGGAAATCTTGGTCTTTTTTTATTGCTGGGTGTCATATCATGTTGCTTTCTCCTTCATCTTCCCGTGAAGGTGTAGTCAGTTCTACATCGCCTGTTAATGCTTTGGGGTGTGGATCTGTTTTGAGAGGATATGATAAAGCCTGGAACCTCACTCCCAAATGGTCACAGGCGAAGGTAGTGGATTCTCATATGAGAAAAACTATGTGAGTTACACTGAGGATGCATCCTTGGCAATGCATGAGTAAGTTTAGATGTGAAGCACTTGTGCTCAGGAAGTTCAGAGTTCAGGAAGTAATCTGAGGACGGGTGGATAATTAGGCATTCCTCCTGAAAAGTAACAAATTTTGAACTAAATGTACGTTGGGAAATAGATTCATGTCGCAGAAATACAAGGATATTTGTGTCACTTCACAGAGACCCCAAATTATACATATTGTTTCCTGACCTCAGGTCAAGATAGAGACATGTGATAGGCAGACACACATATGCACTCACCTATGTCAACACCTACCATAGAGGAAAGCACAGGCGTGCACCAGATCATACATTCTTTACACACAACTAGATACCTCTTAGCATCGTTCAGTCTATGCAGAAGCGGCCACTGCTCTCACTGAGATGGTTGTGCAAAAAAAGTGGTTCATTAGTATTAAAACTGCATCACTGCCAAAATGCAGAAAAGTGAAATTCATAACACGTTAGATATTTTTAGTGGAAAATGCAAATGCATAGCAGAGAAGGTTGGGCACATGTCCCTTGAAACCATTACCTCACAAAGCCTAACACAGGTCTAGGTCTTTCACAGAAAAAGGCTATTCAATCTAAATCAACATCCAAGATCATCTTATCAAAGTCAGAATGGAGGCGTTAAAGGACACTAATGGTCAACTCAGAAAATAAGAAATGCAAATAGCTCATGAAGTATATATATTAAAAATCAGCTCTGGCCAGTGTGGCTTGGTTGGTTGGAGCATCTTCCAATATACAGAAAGGCTGCAGGTTCAATTCCCAGTCAGGGCACGTGCTTAGTTTGCCGGTTGGGTTCCTGGCTGGGGCATATGCAGGAGGCAACCAATTGATGTTTCTGTCTCATATTGATGTTTCTCTCCCTCTCTTTCTCCTTCTCTTTTCCTCTCTAAGCATGTCATCGGGTAAGAATAGAAAAAAAATTTAATCAGCTTCAATAGAAGTTAAAAAAATGCAAATTAAAATGACATGATACCATTTTTGTTCTAATATGCAAAGTTTAGAAATAATTAGAAAACTTCAGTATTGGTTCAGATGGGAATGTCTCCTACAACACTAGAGATTGCAATTTGGTAGATAACCCTCACAGGAGGCCACGTCCACCAAAAGCCCAATATGTGTGCATACCCCCAACCTATAATTCCACTCTTAAGACTATATATCTTAATGGAATTCACAGGTTTGTACATAAAGATGTATACATAAGGATTTTCATCATACTGGTCTTTAAAATTATGAAAAATTAGAAACTACTTCAATATCTAGCAAAAGATTATTAAATAAAGTATATCTATTTGCTGAAATACTGTCTCACTATTACAGTGATAATATAAGGTTTTATGACACAGAAAAATGTTATAACACATAGCAAGATGTTGTAAATGAGAAAAGCAGACTCCGTACAATATATCATATATACTTTTTGCAATAACAAAACTAGTTAATGTATTTGGTGGTTAAACCAGAATAAAAACTGCATAACATTGGTGGAAATTTTGGCTATTAAATGATATCTAGAAAAATGCCCGGCATTAAATAGGCTCTTAATAAATATTTGTTAATTAAATGAATTCATGCTTACTATGCACCAGGTACTATTATAAGCACGTGGTAGAATATTTCCTTCTCACAACAGCACAGTGCTCTAAGTCTTAGTGTGAACTCTACTGAGCCATGAGGAAGCACACAGAGGATAAGCAACACGGCCTACATCACCCAGCTAAGAGTAGGTGGTGGAGCCAGGATTCGGACTCAGGTGGTCTAAATCCAGAGAATTCACTCAAATACTTTCCTACACATATATGTAGAGAAAAGTCTGCAAGGATACGCACCAACACATCAACAGCAGAATTCAGGCAGTTCTGGGTGGTGGGATTACTCAATATCTTGTTTTCCCTTCTTACTTGTCAGAGTTTTCTAATTTCTCTGCAACACAGATGTGAAAATCAATTTATTTTAAGTGTATATAAATATTGCTTGTAAATAACATGCAAATGTCTTTAATGGATACTTTCTCTGACCAAAGCAGAAGAAAAGTAGAACAGAGGAGAGGGGTGAGAGAGAGAGAGAGAGAAGATGAGGGACAAGTACAGTGAAGAGTGGTTCTCTATCCCCAGGCCCTAGGACCTTCTTGAAAGATAGATTTTCATGTTTTAAAACAAGGTCAAAAATTGTTTTCCTGCAAGCTCCCTAATTTCCCATGTGGTCTTTTCTGTGTTCTTTAACCCAGGAGGCTGATGCTTCCTTGGGGTTGCCGCCCACCTGGACAGAGACACGGTGCCATCTCCAGGTGGACCTTGTCATTCAGGGGCTGTGGTCCAACAGACATTTCCTGAGTTCTGTGCTGGGCAGTGGGTGGGTATGAGGGATACAACTTGAATAAGATACAGCCTCTGCCTTCAGGAAACTCACATGTTGTTGGGGAGACAGACAAACTGAAAACACCCTAGGTAATATGGAGCTAGAAAAAGGAATTCAAGATGTTACAGGAGCACAAGGGAAGAGCATATGATTTCTGTACCATCCTATACTTAGCTCTATCTTAGAGCTCATTTCCTTCTCTACTTTAATTGTAAGCTTCTTCATCCATTTATCCAACAGTCTATGAACTCTTTGAGGACTGGTGCTATATCTTGTTCACATTTATGTCCCAGCACTTGGCACACAGTAGGCTGTTTAATCAGCAGCTTTGCCTGAATGGTTATCTCTATATGGAGATGGTTCTTCAGTTTGGCTCGTCAAGGATCAGGCCAAGGGAGAAGGCACACCGAGAAGAGAGCACCCTAGAAATCTCTCTGGCTGAGACAAACTGAACCAGGTGAACAGACAAGAAGAAGAGGAAGGATTTTCGAGCCTGAGTAAACACAAGTGTGAGACTCAGTTAAGAAACAGCTGATTTGTTCCAGTCAAAACAGATGTGGCTGCAGCAGAGATGAGTCATGAAGGGCCTTTTAGTCACACTAAGTTCAGATTTTATCTTGTAAGCTATGAGGATTCCCCCAAAAAAAAGGAGAGATGTGGTCAGATTTGGTTATAGGAAAATCACTCCGGTGGAAGTGATTAGCACCACAGAAGGTGGAAGAAACGGGGCAAGGTGGAGGCAAGGAGGCCAGTTAAACAAAAGGGCTACCATCAGAAAGCAACGAGGACACCATGAGGACATAGACGAAGGCAGGGGCTTCAAGGCTGGAGAGAAAAAGACACCCCAATGTTATTTTCCTCCAGACCAGCTTGACATCATTCTTACTCATGCATGTGCATGCGAAACAGTTAAAAACTGACACTAGAGTGTAAAAAAGGCAAAGACTGTCTTAAGGATCTAGCCACAGTGCCTGCTCAGCAGTACCAATCCCCCAAGGTTTCACACCCCACTAGCACCTCGGAGGGCACCCCTCCCACAGGCAGGAACGAAGACATCCAGGCAGCCAGAGAACACTCAGAAGCAGCAGCAGAGTGGGGGGAAAGTACATTACAGCATCTGTGTCTAGCAGCTGCCAAGCATCCTCCATGTGTTCATGCAGCTGTCGTGTGATCGCAATGGAAGACGAAACAGAAGGGCAAAGAGAATGTCCCGCAACAGACTCTGAGTGCCAAGTAGGTAGGTGGGCTCTGGGGCAACCAAGGCCGATCCACTGGATGACTCTAGGAGCTGCTGCTTACCTTGGACGATTGCCATGCAGAGCCCTTAAGTAGCCGGATCATCCCTGGGCCTGTGCATAGCAGGATACCGATCACCACCCCTGAGCCAGGTGACCCAGGAAAGTGGAGAGTTGAGTTGTCTCACCAGCTTCCTTAGTTTGATTTCAAGTCGCCAGTCTCCATCTCTCAAAGGTGTTGTATGATGTATCACTTTGGTTCAAATTTGTCAATCAAAGGTAAATATGGTAGGAGAATTAAGTTTGTGACCCCCTTACCACCAAATAATCACAGAGATAACCCAGGGTATCATCATTCAACCAAAACTGGGAATTACTAGTTTTGATACCCACCTGTGGGCAGCTGGGGGAATGCATGATGTTGATTATGCCACTCATTTACCCATTGCACATAGATCTATTAAGTACCTACCAAATACATGAGAACACGCTAGGATTTGTGGCAGCTAAAACAGCGTGGAATGTTCGTGATGCTATGCGCTTACAAAGAAGTTCATCCACTCTTTCTTTTCTTTTCTTTTCTTTTTTTTTTTACAACCAGAGCTAATATGCAGTCATTTGCATGGCACAGATATTTACAGCCATTGACTATTCAGATTGGCCAGTTCCTTTGTGAACCAGTTGTTACAATACAGCCCTTTGAAGACCACCCCTTCCCACAGCAATGCTGCATGGTCACATTTACATCCTCAAAGCATCACCTCCTAGTGAACAGGGCGCAGCCAGCGCTGGAACCCCTGAGGGGCCTACGATGCAGTTGGAAGAGGGAGGTATCAGAGAGCCATCAAATAATTCCGTGGTCACATGAAGCAGGTACCTGACTGTGCGGGCCAGAGAGCCGACACAGTACGCGGGTAAAATAAAAAATAAGGGAAAAGGCATCTGGCCCTCCAGGCAAACTTGAGGAAGGGCTTCATTTTGTGGTGGCGGGAGTGGCAACTGAGACAGCCAGGACTCTGGGCAAAGTCATCCCTGTAGAACCACCTGGTAAAAACGACATTGCTTGTGCTTGACAGAACTCCTCAGCTGCATGTGACAGTGGACACACTGGCCTGAGTACCCTACTGTACCTTCCTCTTAGTTCTAGAATCCAAGCCTGGGAGGGGAATCTGACTGGTAGATCTAAGGTATATGCCCTCACCTAGCTGCCATACCAGGCAGTGGAAAGTTGGCTTCTAAAAGTTCAACTTTTCCAAAGCAGATGAGCCCAGCCTCCCACCAAGATTCATGCAGTAGCTCCGGCTGGTGTGACTCAGTGGATTGAACGCTGGCCTGCAAACCAAAGGGTTGCCAGTTCAATTCCCAGTTAGGGTACATGCCTGAGTTTCAGGCCAGATCCCCAGTAGGGGGGGTGTGTGAGGCAACCACACATTCACGCTTCTTTCTCCCTCCCTTCCCCACTGTCTAAAAATAAAGAAATACAATTAAAAAAAATGCATACATTAATGTGGGGTCCACACACTGGAAAAGGGCTCAAGTACTCAGCAGCTTAAAGACAACAATTGCTCAATGCACCTGCCAGGCCCCCACCCAAGCTCCTGCCCATCCCTCTCGTCCACAGCCTAGAGCTTCCTGACTGAGGACTTCACAGTCTAGCAAACTGAGCTATTCTTACTTGTCCAATGCACTGTGCTCTTTCAGGCCTCTGAGTGGATTTACTTATTGCTCTTTATCTTTTCTCCTCTGCTCCTTCACCTGCTCGCTATCTGCATAAACTTCCAGGGCAGACCCTACAACATACTCAACATTGTATTACCACACCTAACATGTCTGTAGTATTCGCTCACTTAATGGTTATTAAATCGAATCATTTGACCAAAGACTGTGACTATATTTTCTTAACCCAAATTTGAAAACAAGTCTGAGAAGTCCAAGGACACCTGGAGCTGAACACATTAGATTGGAAGCAATCCTAAAAGCATAATACCAAACTATTGGACATGAAGTCTCAGGAAAATAAGCATCCAGGGTTCTCATCTCCTGGTTCACCTCCCAGCCCCACCCAAACGCCCCTTTCTGTTTTCCAAGCAAACAACGTCTGCTTTCCAACAGCCTCACCCCAAACCTGCCCATCATGGTGCTTAGTTTGCCTTCAGGAACCATCTCCCCTTCTCTCTCATAGGCACAAACCCCTGGCACGTGGTTGCACAAATAAAGATGGTATATTTTCCAACCTCCCTTGCAGCTAGTATGATCTTATGAGAAAGGCTTGGCCAAAGGCTTACCTCAAGCCTTTCTCTACCCACTGTCCTGAAGCTTCCTGAGGGCTTGTTCTCAAAAAAAAAAAAAAAAAAAAAAGTGACAGTTTCATTCCCTGTTAAAATATAAATAATCTTAGGAGGGATAACACTTCATGTTCTTATCAGTTTTCGTTCCCATGAAAGACAAAACTGAGAGAGGTCTGCTAGAAGGAAAAGAAGGGTTTAGAATGAAAATGTGGAACCACTGAAAACCTATAAGCCTCACAGATTCGCTTCACATTGGCCTTAGCATAGATCCATATACTTGCCCAGAGACCCCCTCCCAGTTGTGAATACCTCCTGGTCCAATACCCTGATTGCCCCTGAGGCAGGTCTCATCACCTTCGGCCACACTGAGGAGAGGGGACTTGCCAGGCAAGAGCCCCTACCCTCTGGGGAGGAACCACCAACATTGTCAGGTGAGTCCCCAAGGCTCCTGTGTCCCACCCATGGCAAAGGAGCAGGAGCGGGCAGCTTCCTTGGGACAAGGAAAGCAGTGCCCTTCCTCCTCCCTACCTGAGGTTTCTGGCTCTAATGGATGATACTGCCCTTCTCCCTTTGCCCTTGACTGAGTAGACAGTCTAATTGATCTACCAGTCCCTTGTCTTTCCATTTTGGGATCTGGTGAGTTTTATAGTCAGCAGTTGACTCGGCACGCCCCACAGTGAAGGAACCTGTACATTCTGTCAATCTCCATAGCTTTAGGGAATGTTTTCACTGGCATTTGGTTATTGAAAGCAAGATGCAATCGCCCTATGATAAAGAAGCTAATGATCAAGGCCCCATAATAGCTTTTTTATATTACTGCTAAGTCACAACACTCTCCCTCTACTTTTTATTCATGCAAATGAAGTGCAAATCAAACAAAAGCAAACTGTCTGTCAGCAGGTTGTTTTAAATACCAGATCCCTTTTTTTCTCTTCCCTTTTAAATAAAGAGCAAACAAGGACAGAAAAGAAACAAGATGGTGCCTTTAGTGTTTGTTTTAATAGTTTTGTTTTTTCTTTTTCTCTCCTCCTCCTGCAGTAGGCCGGAAAGGTCACAAGATAAGTGTTTTCCATTCACATCCCTGAGCTGTAGGTATTTGGAGAGGATAAAAAATGCACTTTTTTTGTTTTCCTTTTTTATTTGGAAGCCTCCTGTCAAAGTGCCCAGAAAACTGCTTCTGGAGCAGATGGAGAAGGCACATGAAGCCGTGCTGGGAAACTGCGTTTCCAGAAACGAGGTCTGTGTCAGCCTTGCTCTTCAACAACCAGCGCTGGCCGGGGAGCCCACCACGCCACCCTCGGTGCCCTGCACCCGAGGCCAACAGGACCTTTAACTCTTGGTCATTCCTAGTATTTATTCATTTGGCACCTGCTTCTAGGGATCCTATATTTTTCCCCTTGAGACCAACAAGGTTTTTTCACCAACAGGCTTTGGCTTGGTGACAGTGTTGGAAAGAATCTTGAGACAGTGATCACATCTGCAGTCAAGAGGATGGGGTCCCTCTGTGGAGCCAGGCACGATAGGTAGCCCCAGAAAACCAGCTGTTCAAGAAGAACAGTTGCAGGTGTCTGCAGGCCTCTTGAACTTGGTGGGAAAATTCCTGACACTCCACTGATTGTCTTGTGGTATCAGAGACTGTTTTCTTACTACAAGTGTTGTGATGGGTGTTATTCAATTATGCCTCCAGACCGAGAGGATCTGGGGGGAATGGCCAAGCCAATGTAGTAATAACCAGCAGTGTAACTCCCATCCGCCCACTGTGCCACTGGCTATGATGAAACAATAGTCAACCCCATTGGGGTCTCTGGAGAGGGCCAATAAATAGCACCCCTCTTCACCTGAGATCTGAACAAATGGATAAATAAGACAAAGGCATGGAAGATGGAAACCAAAATAAAATCTGTGTCACCGACAAAGGCCCCCTGGAAGGATGCTGACGTGAGAGGCCCAGAATTAGGCAGAGTTGCTCTCCTGGGCACACACATGTTAATGAAGATGGTCTGGTCAGTGTGTGGGGGGATGGAACTCTTGCTTCTTACAGCAGATGAGTAGCTCCCCAGAAGGAAAGGGGGACGGGCAGGTCAAATGTGTTCAGTTTATTTTTCTAAATGGACTAATGAGCTAAGTCATTCCCCTGGAGCAACAGGTGGAGAAGGTCCAGAACCCACACCTTCTACTTGGAGAGAACCATCAGGAGAGGGGAACAAGCTTCTCCTCCCCAATATCATTGTAGAGGTGAGGAAGTGGACAACGAGCAGTTAGGAGAAGAGATTTTGTTTATGATACCCAATTAGTAAAAGGTAATGTCAAGTCTTTAGACTGCCAAGCCCAAGGGCAGCATTTCATCTATGGAGACTGACTCTCAGGGACCAGGGGGCATCACCATCACTGTAGCCATTGGCCATTTCCCACCCTTCACCATGTGCCACGTCCTCGCCTAAAGTCTGCCCGTCCTCTCCTTCTCTAAGCTGATGCTTAAAGCTACCCACCCAGGATCCTCACAGAAGACTCACGTCAGAGAAAATACGCCAGGTTCTTTACAGCTCACCTGAACCGAGAGCATGTTCTGGAGGCCCCTGCAGATGGTTCACAGCCCCATCCAGCCTCACTGGTCTTGGCCTCTTCACAGACAGCAATACCCCCTTCAAGCTGACACTGGAGAAGAGATTTCAGAACAGAAATTAGATTCATTAAAGGTGTATATTGTTGAGAACATCGTCCATCATGTTATTCAGTTTCCTGAAAATAATGTGCACACATGTACACACACCTCTTTTAGACATAGAGTTGTGGTACGTTTCCTGATTAGGATACTCTTTGTGTAAGGTCAATATCGTTAATGTACAGTTTGTTATAAATCACTTCAATAAATTGTGTTCCCCTGTTTGATCAGGAAAGTCAAAACCAAAGTTGTGGTTCAATGTCAACTGAATAGTATAAAACGTTCAAGTCCGTGTGTCTGCAAATTCTCCCTTTTTGAAAACGTTTCCTCTTACCATATCTCCACCCTGTGTCCTATTTATAGTCTCATACAACAATGTTTGTTTTCTGTTTTGCAATAGACTAGGTATTCTTGCAAGAAATCATAAATTCCAGGAAACACTGAGACAAATAAAATGCACTCTCTATTTTTATCATTAAATGTACAATAAACTAATTATTACATTTTATAAAAATATTCAACAAATACATATTTCCCAGGTGTTTAAATTTTAGAATCAAAACATAAAATTTAATTTTATGTAAATTTCCAAATACCTACACAGTTTTCATCTGCCACCTAAAACCAAGTGTAAGCAATTATAATAGATTTTCTTTTTAAGGTCGCTGACTCACAAATGATCAATTACATTCTATTTTTCAATGCAGGGATTTATTTAAAGTTATTTTCTTTAATCACAAAGGTAATTCATAGTGTTAATAGAAGCAGTCAAAGAATGAAGCATTTGACCCAGGTTAATTCTGTTTTATTTCTATAAATATACTTTAGATTTAAAATCATTACGTGCCTTATTTTGCCACTGTATTTGCCGTGCAAAAAATACTTGCAGTTAGTAAACTTTGCTAAAAAGGTCCTCATGAAACAGGTCTTCCAAAAGCTCTCTCTGTTGGCAACTGCAGCTAGATTTAATCTCCTTTATATTCTGTCGCCTTTGAGATTGGAAGGGATTTTTGGGTTCTTGTTTTGGTTAATGTTTTCCCTCAGAAATGTCAACTGTTGCTGTCATTCTTATCAAAGTAGGTTATCTCATTGTTGGTTCACATAAACCAAGCTCATTTCTTGCAAAATATTTTTTAATAATCCAAAGTCCAACCACTACACCAGTTGTTACCAGTCTGGCCTTTAAAATCAGAAGCATAAGGGACAGCAAATGAGACCATTTAATTTTCTACGTCTTCTTCCCTGTTCCACTCTTGTATTTATAGAGTGAAGAGAAGCTGGTAAGGCTTTGGATTTTTTATTTTTGTTAATTTTTTAAAAAGATGTCCGATATATGGCAATATTTATTTTAAAAAGAGAAATAAGAGAGCTTTTGTATTCATCTAGAGTGTCACACACTTGATATTCATCATTCATTTCTTCACCCATTCATTCACTGAATAAAGATTACACGTACTCCATGATAAAGCAAAGCCATATCGTCGAGGAAAACAGAGAAACAGAAAACACTTGTCCCTTGGAAGCCAACAGGCTACTTTAGGAAACACGGCCCTCCCAGGTCCTACCATAGAGTCAGGGCTACATCGATGTAGGTTGTGTTAAGCTGTACCCACAAACACAATTTCGGGTCTCTAATTCAGCAATATATCAACATGTCCACATGAACACAGATCCACCTGAGAAGCCTGGGCTGAGGCCTTGTGCAGTACTCAGAAAGCAAGACCATTAGAACCTGCTGAGTTAGATTCATCCATTTTATTTCAATAAATTTTTTTTCCTGGGTAGTCACTCCTATTTTTGCCCCTAATATTGAGAAGAACTTTAAGAATGTAGGCCCTGGAGCTAGAATATCCAGATATTTTTAAACTGAAGTATACATTACATAACAATAACAGGCAAGAGCTTAAGATTTTGAACATTCAGTTCGATGAGTTTTAGTAATGGGACACACCCATGTAACCACCACTGAAATGGGATATAGACTGTTTCCATCACCCCAGAAATTCCCCTATGTGCCTTACCAGTAATCACTCTCTATTATTACAGGTTAATTTTGTCTATTCTAGAACTTCATGTAAATGGAATCATACAGCATGTGCTTTTTACATGTCTGGTTTCTTTCACTCAAGTTGTGTTTTTGAGATATTATGGCATTTGTAGTGGTTTGTTCCTTTGTATTGCTGAAGAGTACTCCACTGCACGAATAGATTACTGTTCATCCATTCTCTTGTCAGGGGAAATCTGGGTTCTTTCCAATCTTTGGCTGTTATGAATGACTAAGACTGCTATCATCATTTTCGTATGTCATTTTTGTGTACGTTTTCATTTTTCTTGTATGTATACCTTGAATTTAGTATTTCTGGGTCATATCGTAGATACATGTTCAACTTTTTAAGAAACTACCAAGTAGTTCTCCAAAGTGGTTGGGTTGTTTTACACTCCAACCAACAAATACATCGAAGTCCTGACTGATCACATGTGCTACTGAAGTCTTTTTGGTTTTGGCCATTTTCATGTGGGTGAAATAGTAGCTCACTGTGGGTTTAATTTGCATTTCCTTGGTGACTAATGGCTTTTCATCTACAAACAGCAAGAAGCAGATGAAAAGATTTTTGCCTAACTGTTTTTGGTTGTCTTCTTATTGCTGGTTAGTAGGAGCTCTTTTTATATTGTAGATATGAAATCTTTGCCACATGTATATCTTACAAGTATTTTTCTTCCCAGTCTGTGGCTTGAATATTCATTTTTTTAATGATGGAACAGACCTCACTTGGTCTCATCTCCCAGTTAACTTCTCTAGGGAAGGATTTAGAAGTACAGGCCTTTTGATATCACTAACAATGAACCTTTTCTTTTCATCATATAAAAAAGGCATTTCTCCAGTTCTCTGTCCACTCTCTGTCCCTGGTTTATAGTCTTTGCTGAACTTGACGTGCCCCTAAAATCATCTACGTATCCCTAATCTGAATTCATTTCTTTGTTCTCTAAACACATATAGCACTTTCTTTACTTGTCTTTTTACTTCTTTCAATATTAATAGTTTGCATGTCTTTGACCCAGACCTCTCCAGACCAACATAACTACCAAATATACTTAGTATGTCTACTCGGACATTCCCTTCCCACTAGGCAGCCTCCAAATGTAATTCTTTATTCTACTCCTTGCAAAGATAATCCCTTTTTAGGCTTTCTGTCATGGTGGGTGGCACCACTGTATACCAAGTTCTCAGTCCAGAAACCTGGGTGTTTTTTGACTCTCATATCCAGTCCCTCAGCCAAGGCTATTGACTGGGATCCCGATCTTCCATGCTCCACCCCAAAGATCTTGAATTTACCCTCTTGTCTCCACCCTACCGCCGCATCCTAGTCCAATCGCTGTCATGCCTCTCTTCCAGATTCCTGTTTCAACTCTCATCTTTCTCCCACTACCATCCAACTATGCCATCTTTCAGGTCGTTTCTAGAAAGTGCCAAGATGCCTCTTCTCAGGTCTTTGCATTTGAAATTTCCCTTGTCTAAACTACTCTTCTTTAGGGCATCCAAAAGAGCCACCCACCCTGACACTTTCTATCACAATACCCTCTTTATTCCCTTCTTAGGATTTATTCCAAATGGTGGTCACATTCCCCGTATTTCTCTCTCCCACTAAGATGTAAGTTCCAAGAGCGAGGTCTCCATGTTTTTCCTCTTTGCCAGTACATCTCCAGGATCCAGCAAAGTTGCCTGGCACGTAGTAGGCACCTAACAAGAATTACTAAATGAAGGAATGTTTCTCTTACCAGTTCAAATCTAAGATCATGTCTTTTGAATTTTCTATTCACCCCAAAGCATCGCTTTGCCCCAGTGGGTGTTATAAAAGTCTTTTGCAAACAGTATCATCTTTCCCAAATCAGTATTCCAGATCTCCCTTCCTATCTCCTGCAATCTTTTTGTCCCCTAGCCCATCTATGCTCCACAGCCCACCCCCAAATCTGTTGTTTGCCTTACAGACCTATGCACTGCATCCATAGAGCTGCAGCTACAAGCTACCAAATAATAAGCAAAAGTAATTTTTGGCAGATGCAGGCACATTGGTGATGAAAAACCAGCTCCGTGATGGAGCTGACTAATCAGAACCATCGGACAACAGACCAGGTAGATAGACACTGAGTCGAGACACACACGCTTGCTGTTTCCTGTGCCTTCCTCTGCCTGCTGTCACTCCCCCCCTCCCCCCGAAAGGGTGTTTGAGTCTGATCCTCTCAGCCAAGGGGCAGATGGAGAAATTGTTTGCAATTGAGATGAGAATATTTTATCAGACTTCCTACAAATGGGGTCCACTGAATTTTAATCTGCCAGCAGAGCACTGACAAAAAAGAAGATAAAGTCTCAACAGGACATCCTGTAAGGTCTCCTCAGGAATTAGTGTGTTTTGGGTCAACATGCAGTCGATAGATGATAAACTTCCAAGGGCAACTGCGAGAGCCCTGAAACAGACACTTCCCTGGTCCCTCCTGTCTCCCAGCGAAGGCTGAATGACAGGAGGGAACCTGGGTCAGGAGCCAGGAAGTCTGTATTCCAGGCCCCGTTCTGGCCCTGACTCCTTGGGTCACTGTCTGTGGGTGATGTCTCTTTTCAGTCTCTCAGTTATTCCATCTGTACAATGGAGAGAATGCATCCTATTTCTCCCAAGGGGGTCATGAAGATGTTTGGAAATTAATGGGCCATATAGATAGACGAACCAAGAGCTGTTTGTCAAATGTACTGTATTTTGTTCTTTTCTCTCTCACTCAACTCCGCAATAATAGTAAGAGCCGCTGCTGTTTATTGAGCAGTTACTATATGCCAGACATGTGCAAAGCAAATATATATGCACGAAGTGAACTTTGTTGCACTCTGCACAAATTATCTCCTTGAACTATTACTGGGCTCTGAAAGAGGATGCTTTTGAAAAAGGGCACAAAGATATGGAAGCTAGCATTATCTTATTCATAGATAGGTTTTAGTATTGCCTCAGAAAATATCTTCACAGGCAAATTGAAACCGAGAGCCAGGAACCATCCCCAAAACTGCATTGCTACCACCTCTGGATTACTTTCCCCAGCTCCCTCATACACAGACACAATATCTGTACACAAACACACATACAAGTAATAGCAATTGCCCAGATTTATTGTTCACTGCTTATGTGCCAGGAGCTGTGGCAGGTGCTTTAAATGTATTATTTCAATGACTCACCAACCCTTGGAATAGATACTACTTTTAGTCCCAGGATGATAACTCTGAGACATGGAGAGTAGCTCGCCCAAGATCAGAAGTGAGAGATAGAGCTAGAATTGGAGCCCAGTCTTTCTGAAATCCAGAATTTATTTTTCTATCCAGTATTCCAAAGTACCTCTCAATGTATTCTTTTCCCATTTCGATATTTCTAAATTAAGCTTTGTAACCAATGCGTACATTTAGCACAGAAAGATTTCTGATACTCAGAAATCAAACCGTTGTTATGATAACCACGGTACCCGAGAACATCAGAAATTGTGTGGGGATACACACACAACAGAGTGTACTGGCTCTGCCAGTCCCGGCCATGTGACCGAGGACCAGCCACTTGGCCTCTCTTAGCCTCAAAGAGGCTATGAAAATGAGAGAATTGAGCGAAATGATATTGAAATTTCATGCATGTATAAACTCTGGTATGAGTGAGTGTATATAGGTTCATTCCCCAACCTGGCCAGTGCCCCAGTAGCTCAGGGAGAATAACGGGGCACACGCAGGACCTCAGTCCAAGCGTGCTGCACATTCCTCTCAATCACAGGCCCTTTCAGCAGCTCTCCGAAAACACAGGCTGGATCCAAGGTGCCTGTTCCAGCATCACTTCTGTTTACCCCACCATCAGGATGGTGTCATTTAGCCAGAGCCATCGTTCACAGTCACACCAAATGGCCCATGGAAGAAAAGTTGGTTACAGTCGAAGAACAGATGACAAGTGACAGGCTCTGCTCCTGATTTTTCACAATAACAGAAGAGACCAGCAACTGCTGTGATGGTCCAACACCCGAACAAACTATTCCTTTCCAAGCAGACTCGGTCTGCCACTATCCGCTCCTCTGTGAGGGGTGGGGAGCGTCCCCGGGGAAGGTGCGGCTCCCTGTCTTCCTACGGATAATATCGAGAGAGCACGCACAGCAGAATAAAAATGAATCACTTAACTCCTCTGTGTTCCTGGTGCTGCCAAGCAGGCAGAGCTGGCAAAGGCAGTTGTAAGAATGAGCTGAAGACCAGAAATAGGAGAGGGAGGAAAGGACAACAGAAGTGCTCAGCAAGTGGGGACAATGGAACGGACTTTGCCAATCCCCAGACAGGTCCATGCTACATGGTTTTATTTTGGCTAAGGAAAGGCAAAATGAGTCTTCTCCAGTGAACCACTGGGCATGTGTCTGTTGCCTATGGGATAATCAGAAGTTCCAGTCATTGGAACTGGGAATTGTGGGACTTCTCCCAGCCTGCTCTGAGGAGGCAATTCAGTTCTAGTGAAAAATTTCTACTGAAAAGGTGGGGTCCAGTTTTAGCATTTTTTAAGTTGGGTCACGTAAAATCTCTCTTTGTGCATTTTTGATCTATAAAAGTGGGAATGTCGTATGATTCAACCTGTTGCTTTGTGGAGGCACGGTCCTAGGTGTTGAAAATATAGAGAGATAAGACACAGTCTGGCCTCAAGAGGCTTCCAGAAGAGAGCCCCTTCAGTAAAGAACTGGCTGCATGTTAGTTACAACAGCCAAGCAACCCAAATCCCCATCAATAGACAAGTAGATAAAAGAGCTGTGGTACATTTACACTGTGGAATACTCCCTGGCTATGAAAAAGAATGAAATCTTACCTTGTACAATAACATAAATGGACCTAGAGCATATTATGCTAAGTGAAATAAGCCAGACAGAGAAACACAAATACCATATGATTTCACTTATATGTGGCATCTAATAAACAAAAAAAAAGGAATAAACAAAATAGAAAGAGACTCGTAGATACGCAGAACAGATTGACAGTTGCTGGAGGGGTTGCGGGTTGGAGGTTGGCTGGGAAAGGTGGAGGGATTAAGAAGTACAAATTGGTGGCTACGGAATAGTACAGAGATGTAGAGTACAGCATAGGGAATATAGTCAGCAATCGCATGACAACTACGTCTGGGGCCAGGTCGGTACTTGAAGCAGCAGGGGTCTAACTGAAAAGTACATGGTTGTCTAGCCACTTTGCTGTACGCCTAAAACTAATACAGAATAATACTGAATGTAAACTGCAATTTAAAAAAAGAAAAAGAAAAGAATCGGCCGCCAGTTGGGGTCGTTTGGTGTGATGAGAAAGACGTACGGAGAAAAGTGAGGCAGGGGTGTAGAATGCAGTGTTGAAGTGGGAGTTTGCTCCTTTTGTTAGCAGGAGTCCAGATCCAATGGAAGCCACACAAAGCCCCCTTCCTTCTGGCCATCTGGGCACATGAGGACCAGTCAGCAAACCCAGAGCCTCAAAGCACGTGTAAGAGCAGGGTGAGTTCTAACCCTGCCAACCTTGACTAGTCTCTTTAGCATTTGTTATTTTTATGGGTCCCCGAATGCTTCCCTTGAATATTAATTTTCCTCAATTCTTTAAGTATATATTAGTTATTACATATTTTTGATGAATATTTGATGGCCGCTTAGGCTGCCAAGAGCGCCCATAAATTTCCCAAGTGGATATCTAGCACTACGTAAGTGTGGGAGACCCCTCGTGTGAAGCAAAGACATCAATCATTTTAAGTCCCTGACTCCACACCTTAATGCCCAAAGATATATTGCTAAGAAGCCCATAACAAGTCATTAAAAATGAATGTCTTGTGGCAGTTTTCATGTCTGCAGAATTCAGCGGCAGAGGGAGGGGAACCTAGGATGCAGCATAAGCCCAGAGAACTCACTAACATCTCTTGGGGCATTTTTTTAAAATTCCCCATTTCTCACTCCAGAACCAGCTTTATAATTTGTGAGGTCAAGTGCAAAATGAAACTGCAGAGCCCCTTGTTCGAAAATTAGTAAGCACTCTGAGACAGCAACAGCAGTGCGTTACACCAAGCACGGGGCCTTTCTGAGTGTGCGGCCCTGTGTGACTATGATATTGGTCACACAACTGGGAAGCCAGCCCCCCTCTCTCTCTGCCCCCAGCACTCTCATCTCCCTCTGTCTGGAGCTCAGCCTTTCTCTGTAAGCACTTTCAACAAAAACAACAATAACAATAGTATTCCTTGAGATGCTACAAGGGCACTCTATTTTCATGAACTTTTATTTTCATTAACCCGTGAGATCTAAGAGGGGTCTCTTCATTAACCCTATAAGTATGAATTTTACCCCAGATTCACAAATGAGGAGATTGTAACTTGTGAGGGTTAATCTTTTGTGTCAACGTCACATGGCCGTAGGATGCCCAGATATTTCATTGAATCTTATTCTGAGTGTGTCTGTGAGGGTGTTTTTGGATGACATTAGAATGAGTAAAGCAGATTGCTCTCCCTCGTGTGGGTGGGCCTCGTCTCATCAGTTGAAGACCCGAACAGAATGAAAAGACTGATCCTCCTCCTGCCTGACTGCCTTCGAGCTGAGACGTTAATTTTTTCCTGCCTTTAGACTCAAACTAAAAATCAGTTATTCCTGGGTCTTCAGCATGCCAACTGCAAATCTTGGGACTTGTGAGCCAATTCTAATTAATGGATATATAATTCATAGACAAATAGATAGATATGTCCTATTGGTTTATTTCTTTGAAGAACGTTGGCTAACAAAAAGCTCATATAGATTAAGTAATTTGCCCAGTGTCTCAGAGCTGGTAAGTGGTGATACAACCACAGTAGATACGTATCTGGAAATGACTAGAGTGGTGTTGAATACATGCGTGGACTTGGCCTGGTTAGGAAGACAGGACTAAATCTGTAAAGCAGGGCAGAAGCCCATAAACAACTTTCATCGGTCTGGGCAGAACGAGCTGAGCAGCTAAGTACAGAGGGGATGACGCCGAGCTCAGGCTGGGCACACAGATGAAAAGATGTGGGAGTCCTGGGCTCCAGTCCCAAGGCTGCTTCCAGCAAGACGTCCACACTAGTCAATCAAGTCCCTGCTCCCAGGCCCCAGGCCCTCCTCTGAGAAGAGGGTGAGTTGGACTTAATGTCCCTAGTGAGGTCCCTTCCATCTGAATATTGAGGTTTTCATGGTTCATTTTTATGCATTTCTGGAAAAAAACCGTTTAAGGTGATAGACGTATTTTCTCTTTTTGGTCCTTGAGGTGACTTTTGGTTTTTACTCATATCTTGATATAAAGATATGAAACATATCCTTACTGTGCTAAAAAAAATTGTAGACCATGCCCTCCAATGGTACAGAGATTTGAACAGGGTACGAAAAGAGATTTTACCTCCCAAATACCAGCAATGCCCAGAGGACCTCCGGCCTCAGGCTAAATTCATATACATTCACCCAAACTTTCAGTCTGATCTGTGGCCTACACGTTTCACTAGCCATCAGTGTTCTGAAAGAGGGTGGAATGAGGCAGAAGGCAGCTTCGAGGAAACCTGTATCTGTTACCAGCAGGGTGTGCCTTCACCCACCTCCCTGACCTACTGGAGGAGAATGATTGCAAGACTCCGAGTGACCAGGACGTGGGAGGTAGCCAACACTTGTCGAGCCCCTTAATTTGTGCCAGGCCCTGAAGACGGCATTTGATTTACATTATCTCATGACAACCTTGTGCTGCGGAAAACATCACCCCCACTTGACAGACACCGACGTGAAGGTTAGGGAGGTGAGATGACTCGCTCCTTGTTTCCCAGCTTCTGAGCAGGAGCAGAGCTCAAAGTCACACCCAGCCCTCCCCTCTGCGTCACACATTCCCTGAAACACCCTGGGCTCAATCCCAGTTCTGAAAAGAAACACATTCTGGAATTGATTTGGACACATTGCACATGTCCTGAAGCCACTGGTTTATTTTATCAAATATATTAGTCTTTGGTCGATGTTTACCAATACTTGGGTCAGGTCAGGAAGTTGAAGGTGAATAAACTCACCTCCCATAAAGGGAGTTTATAATGGATATGATTCCAGTTTCACTCATCTCCTAGGGTCCCGGGTCCTCCTGCTCCTTATCAAAGATTCCCAGGCCTGCACAGGGAACTTCATTCTAGTCTCCCTGTTGCTGGGCCAAACTGCCTTCTAATGAGCCCAAAGAAAATCTTCATCCTTGTTTACTGCAATCTCCAGCGGAGAAAATTTCACCTGCATGGATAAAATGATCCCAAGTTCCACCAATCTTACAAGATAAACTATAGCATAACTCCAATCTGTCCTGCTGTGATGTAAGGCTCTGTTCCCCCAGGGTCCTGAACATGTGGTGGACATGACCTTGGACCTGTGGAGACGTAACACAATGCACAGCCTATCAGGCAACAGCAGAGACTGAGAATTTCCCCTCCCCTGTCACACTTCCCACACAACCTCACCTCCTCCCTACAGTTCTGCATCCTTCCGGCCCCTTTAAGTTTCTCATTTACTTCCCTATATTTAGTCCTGTGGTAATTATTTAGAGCAATGATTTTAAAACAGGGGCGATTTTACCCCCAGGGAACATTTGGCAATGGCTCGAGACAGTTTTAGTTGTCACAACTGTGGGGGTGCTACTGGCATCCACTGGGTTTGAGGCCAAGGATGCTTCTAAACATCCCACAATGCACAGGACAGCCCCCACAACGCACTTCTACAGTCCAAATGTCAATCGTGCCACGGTTGATAGACCCTGATTTAGACCCGGGATGGCAAGTTTCTGCCACGAGTACTCTTCCTCCCACTCCCCCTGTGTCCTTCGCTGTCACATCTAGTTGATCAGGGCATTCATTCCCTCCGAGCCCAGTTCTGTACTCAGAGTCCTCTCAACACAGGGCTCCAGGCAGCCGCTAGTAAGTGATAGGTGCAGAAATGCAAAAGGGGCTCCTGGTGTTAAACCCGTTTTGTGTTAGCCATATTTACTTATTTATGCTGTAACCTTTTTGAAGCAAGGATCATGTTTTGGTTTTTTTTTTTTTTTAAGATTTCATTTCTTTATTTTTAGCAAGAGGGGAAGGGAGGGAGAAAGAGAGGGAGAGAAACATCAATCGGTTGCTTCTCATACATGCTCCGGCCAGGGACCAAACCTGCAGCCGAGGTGTATGCCCTGACTAGGAATCGAACCAATGACCTTTCACTTTGCAGGACGATGCTCAACCAACTGAGCAACACAGGTCAGGGCAGATCGTGTTTTTTATACTCTAGAGTCCCCAGTAGCTCCAAGATGAAGAAAGGAAATGACAGGGAAAAAGAAAAAAAGGGAGGGAAGTAAAGAAAATTAAAGAGGAAAAAAAGAGAAGAAAAAGGAATACAAATGTAGCAGAAAGAATGGAAAATAGAAGAGATGAAGTTCCCGACAAGGTACCACTGAGATCAACATCTCCGAAATCACTCTGGCAGCCCCTGTACTTGAGGAGCTTGCTTTGTGTGTTCTTAAGGCGACTGAGAGTGAGATGGGCCAACATTGTGAATTTCCCTGCAGTCAAGAGCTTGACTCCCTGTCATGAGAACCTGGTCCCAGGTCAAACTGCAGCTGACCCAGGCTCACGATAAGAATCCCCACCCCCAACCTCCCGGTCCCTCCACCACCCCCAAGTACAGAGCTTTCTTGCCTAGTGGTGAGAAAGAGCTGTCACCGGGTTGTCATTTTCCCCAAAGGGCACACACAGTGCCCCGAAGAACTGGATTCAAGTTCTTTCCAAATGCGTGTCCTCCTCAGCTCGGCTCGGCCTGCAGACTCAGGCAAGGGCTGCCATCCCCGTTAACACCGTGACATGTGGCCGGCAAGGACGACACGGAACTGGAACAAAATCCTAAACAGTGCTTACTGTTGATAGAGTCTTGGTGGATAGATTTCCAGTGTTTTTACAGCTTAGATCTTCAGACAAGATTTGGCAGGCCCTTCACATTGAAGAGTTTATAGCATTAAAATGGCACAACCACATGTCTGTTTTGAACTCTTCCCTAATAAATGTGGAAGTGCGGGCAAAAATTCTCATCTGCACAAAAGGCACTCCTTAGAAATAACAAGCCTTGTTATTGAGTAATCAAAGTGATCAATTTGTTAGAAAAATACTCTTTGAAGGCACGTATAGTTTTTGGCACTGCGCATCTTAGGATTTTTTTTTTTTTTCAGCTCCACAGCATTGCCAACTAAACACCCCAGCGCAGCCTGCATTTTGGAGGCTTGCATGTAGCCCTACCAGCTGAACCTGCCTGCCTAAGGTACCAAGCGTCAGCTCCTCCCCCGTGGTCAGACTCACAGCCCCCTCCCCCTGATTACTGTTGAATTTTCTTGAACGTATTCCTATTGTCAAGAGTCCATCTGTTACATCTTTTCATCAGCGGCATATTTGGGACCCCACGTCATGTGAAATTCCACAAAGAAACCTTCTTTGTCCATTGTAAAATAAAGGGACCTCTCTTCTCCCCCCTTTCGGCAAAAGAGAGCAGTTTGGATGAGGTCCCAATCCCTGGAGAGAGGACACGGAGGAGGCAGGGACAGACGGTCCTCTTCTGTGGATTCTTACCTGGTTCCTACTGCCTTTTCCCCAGGGTGGCCTGGAATAACACCAATAGTTTATCCCCAGTCAACAACTGAGCAACAGCATGCGGACACTTCACGAAAGTTTAAAAGGATGTAGCTGAAGTGGGACTACATGGGAATTCAGCATTTGTAGTGCCACAGCATTCTCTGAGAAAATTCTAGAAAAGAAGTCACAGGGCCACCATGCCCTTCACTTCCTGTTCCAGTGGCGTCAGAGCTGCTACGTTTTGTGCCCCTTTAATTTCCAGGGAGCCAGGCCTAACAGGACCTGTGTGGGCAACGGCCCCAGTGAAAGCAAAGGCATCTTTCATCACCTTTGCCTCCTGTAGAGAAGAAACTGGTTCTCATGTTTTCCCCAGCTCAGTAGCTGAGGGCTTTGCTAATCTTGCTGAACACTTCAGTTTTTAGATGGTATATCAATGAGGCATTCAAACAGAGCAGTTTATACACAAAAATTCTGTCTGCTTTGTAAAAGATTATCCTTTTATAAACACTCTGCAGAAAACATAAAAGCAAATAGGGGACAGCACATAGAACAGGAAAGATGTTAGCAGGGAGATTAATGCTGAATGGGTCGAAATGAATGGTGCTTACTAAAACGAGGGCCAGAGACTTTGGCTGCAGTGAGACATAAATAATGGGAATGACACATCGTTTATTCGGGATAATGAGTTGATCCAAAGTAGAGGCCTAGGACAAGAGATTAAAGATTAAATATCCATCTCCTGATGAATATCAGTAGCCAACTTTAACCTTTTCCTTCCAAAAGTACAATTTTACTTGAACAATTATATGTGCTTATGCTGCAGTACAGAAACAGGATCCATAGAAAACAATCAAAATCACTTGAATCATTTTTTTTCTCCTGGAGGAAAAACACTGTTCTACCTTTCCAGACAGGAAGTACAATTTCATTTCTAGGCTATAAGCCTCTGGGTGCCACTTTACGGAATGATTTTCCCCTCAATATTCTGTATTGGAGGATTCTAGCTTAGGGACTCTGCTCATATCTTCTTGTTCATTCATTTAACAATCAAGTTTTTCAAAAGAAAAAGAAAAGTGAGACTGGCCCAACCCAATATGGATTTCACAGAGCTAGTGAGCTCTGTGGAATGGCAGAATGAAACAAGCCTTAGAAATCATCTCGTCCAAACTCCCCAGGCCATAGTGAGGAAACTGAGGCCCGTGGCCAGGGTGTGTCCTGGCCACAGTCCCACAGCTAGTCAGAAGCAGAGCTAGGACTATATCGAGGCCTTCTGGCTTCAAGCCTTTGCTCTGTTCACTGCACCCTGCTGCCTCTATTCCCTCAAGTTGGAAATAATGACCAAAGCAGCTTGCCAGGAGAGCCAGCACCCCACATGCTAAATTAAAGCTCTGAGTTCACCAAAAAAAGAAAAAAGAAAAGAAAAGAAACCACCTTACAATATTGGAAGCTCTAAAAAAATAAAGGTTGGAAACAAAAAGGGGGGAATGGGAAGAATTGGAGCAGTGGGGGCACATGTAGAAGAGGAAGGTGCAAAAGGAATAGACAGCAGTCTCAGATGCTGGCCATGCCAGCCTCCAGCCCCTGGCATGATTTGGGAATGGTCCATTAGTGGCCCTTCCTTCTCAAGGGGCAAGAAGACACCAGGCAAGAAGTAATCATGTGGCTTGTCCATTTCTTGGAGCCAAGTAGCTGCCCGCTGTTCAGAAACCAAGACCAGGAGGGTTTTTTTTTGTGGCTGATGGATACCAATGGACTGGGGAGAGCAATCAGTTCAAATTTGGCATTAAAAAAAGAAGAAAGAAAGAAAGAGAGAGAGAGAAAGGAGGAAGGGAAGGAGGGAGGGAGGAAAAGGAGAGAGAGAGAGAGAGAGAGAGAGAAAGGAAGGGAGGAAGGAAAGAAGGAAGAAAGAGAAAGAAAAGGAAGGAAGGAAGGAAGGAAGGAAGGAAGGAAGGAAGGAAGGAAGGAAGGAAGGAAGAGAAAGAAAAGAAAGAAAGGAAGGAAAGAAGAAAGGAAGGAAGGAAGGAAGGAAGAAGGGAAGGGGAAGGAAGAAAGGAACCCAGGTCACCAACCAGGCGGGAGCAGGAGACCATCACAGGTTAATTCCACAGCTGCTCACCTGCAAAGAGCAAGGTCAGGATCTGGCTGGTGTCCCATGTGATATCAGTTTGGTGGTTTCAGTCTATGCTCCAGGGAACATTTGTCTCGGTGCCAAACCAACGTGCATGCACGGTTGGCAGGCTGTTCTCGGGAGGCAGGCGATGAGGAGCCCTGGAAGTGTATCCATTTTCACTTTGCAAGTATTTGCATGCCGACAGCCTGGCCTTTGCTGCTCTTTAGAGAAAGAGAGGAATTTGTGCCTCAGAGAGACTGTTTTGAACTCTCTTACCCTGCATGAGGGTGGTGGAGCCAGTAATTCCAATCCTTCCATTGTTTCTCCTTCAGCGATACTCTGAAGTTCATCATTTTGTCAAAGGTAAAATCAATCAAACCACTTCTTAGCTAATAAAGCTATTCACGGGGCCACCCACCAGAACTTAGCAGGAAACAATTTTTCCTGTGACTCGCCAATTTCTACTTCGATGGGATAATCAAGAGAAAAGGCAAAATATTCACAGGCTGTGCAACTACCACTTTTGTGAAAAGAAGGATATGTTGGATAGAAAGTTTTAAAAACGGGTTTTGCAAGAGAGGCCACGATTAACTCAAACCTTTTTTTGGAGCGCTGAGCTTGCTCAGCGCTAAGGACCTAGGAAGGCACACCACCACCCAGCCTCCCTAAATTGAAAGAGCACCCGCAGGGAAGTCACTAGTAAACAGATACATTTTAAGGTTTTTTTCAAGTAAGGTGAAATATTTGGTGCACTACATTGTGGAAATAAGAGGAGGGACGCTATGAGGAGGAAGGTGGTAGAAGGACTTCCTGAAAGAAGCATTAGGTTTCCACTGAACCTTTTCATGCTGTCCAGCCCCAGCTGACGTGATCCTCGGCAACGAGGGGTAAGAAATGGCGTGTGGCGCTGTGCTATGGCTGCGGCTGCACAGGGTCAGAATTCCAGTTAAGCTTTCCTAGGACTTAAAAACAACCTTCCCTTTCCTAGTGTTACAGACACGCCCTTGTGGGTGGAGCCTATTAGTAGATCCGACCTAGGAGACAAGGCAGCCTCCAAAAGTGAGATCTTTGTCTCTTACCTCCCCAGAAACATTTTGGTAATTTGTAAAAACAAAGGTGGCTGCCCTCAAAGGAATCCCTAATGCTCCATGGTGAGTTGGGGTTGAGAATTTTTCTCACACTGGCGTTTGAAAATGTCTCTCTACTAGTGAACAGCTACTGAGGCTTTATAGGCACTCCCTGAATTGCCTCTTTTTCTCAGATTAGCAAATGCTCAGCAAATTACAGGGTCATTCTCCTAGCTCCCAAGGGACATGCCTCTGTGGCTGTGAGACTATGTTTGGCCTCAGGGCCAAAGCTACTGATAAACACGGGGATCTTGATAGGCCTAATTCCTATTTTTCCCAAAATATGTTCACTGAAAGAAAAAGATCAATGTTTTCATAGATAAGTGAGGGAAAAGAAGTCCCTTCTATGGCTAAAACAAGTAGTGAGTTCTAGAAGGCCCCAGATTCCAACACATTTCCCCCATTCTGGGCCTGCCTCTAAGGTTGGTTTACACTAATAGTTTAGGTTATTAATAGTTCATTGTCAGCACCTAACGTGGTGGCAGACACGCAGTAAATGACTGATAATAAAAAGCTTCTTAAAAGACATACGATGAATAAACGATGATCGTAGTAGGCAGCACTGAACCCCAGATAAGCCAGTTATGTGGAATCAGGACCTGTCCCCTGGCAGAGAGAATGGCAAGCATTAGGAAGGAAATCTACGCCCCCAGGGAAAGGGCCACAGCCCTGAAGGTGCTCTAGACCCCGAGGGAGAGCTGGGATAATAAGGGAGGCTATGCGCTGGGTGTAGGCGCATGCGCACCTGATGCGTGATCTGGGCCGCCGACCACAGTTCCACCCCGCATTTGCTACATCATGTGGATCTTGAGGTAGTCAGCTTTCATGAGTATTGGCTTAAGGACCAGACAGGGAGAACAAAGCAGAACAAGCTTAAAACCTGCCGCAAGGCTTAACTGGAAATGTGTAGCAGGGACAGATGTTCATATTTCACAAGGTACATCCATCCCTTCATCTGCCTGAAGATACAGGTTGAAATCCACCCATTTCCAGGTGTTTGAGTATGCTTCCACTATCCATCTCTCCCTAAGTTAGGGACCACCTACTTTGTAATATTTGTGTAGCATCTATTTTAAAAGAATCACCTGAGCAAGTGTGGAAACGTAAGTGCTGCTACCATGGTAAATAGACCCCAATGGCAAGAGTGATGGGGTGTTGAACACTGCTTTGCAGGGTCCGGACCCAAAATGGTTCCTTCATCCGAACCTCCAGGCCGCTCATTCACTTTGTGAAGCAGCAATAGACACAGAAACGCAGCTTTAAAAATCTAAGGATTTCAGGATTAGAGATATCAGCCAAGCCAAAAAGCCCCACCTTCGGCCAAAATTCTAGAATGATTAGGTAAGGGAAGGCTTGGTGAAGTAGAAACACCAGACGAGGCTCTCAGCTAGGTCCCGTGGCTGCAAACTCCCCCACTGGTGCCGAGAAGGAGCTGCCTTTTGTTTTGGTTTGGTTTTCCTCCTCCTATTTGACCTCAGGAACCAGCAGAGAAGGGCAACCCCTCCCTGTTGCCCAGTCCATAGGCAGTATTTTGTCCCATAGCTCTTTTCTTAGAAAAGAGAGTCAAAAACAAGTCAGGCTAATTCAGAAACGAATTGAAACTGTTTCTTCTCAAACTGTATCTATTTCATAACTCAATGATTTCTGGGTGGTGACTGAGCACTCCTTAAGTGTGTATCTGTGCCATTCATTGTCAGGATTCACATTTCTTTGCCTTTGGATGATATATTTTTCTTCAAAAAATATTTCTAACGTCACTTTTGTACTTTGCTTTTACAAAGTATGTTTAACTGTTGGGCTCTCAATAATTTGTGAAATTTCAGTGTTTTTAATTTTTTTCTATAATATTAATGGGAAATTTAGGAATATACTATGCATTTATTTTAAAATGTTGCCTTGGTATTTGTAACTAAACATTTTAATCAGAGTAATACCAATATCAATACATTTTCACTGAGAAGAAATTTTTCAGAGCAAACTTGATTGGTTTTTAATGGTTTCACTATAACATACCTAAGTATCACTTTCTTTGTGTTTATCTTTTTTTCAAAATTTTTATTGTACTTTTTTTCCATTACCACTTTGTCCCCTTGTGCCCCCCTTCTCCCCAACCACACACACACACACATCGTTGCGCTTGGAGTTCGCTCAGCCTCTTGCATCTACGGGTTGATGTCTTTCATCAGTTTCTTGGAAGGTACTTAACAATTATTTTTCAAATATTACTGCTTCTCATTGCCTTCCCTCCTTCTGAGACTCCAATTACACACGATTAACTGTGTTCCATCTCTCTCTTTTGTTCTGTCCAATTATTTTTCTTTTCTTTTCTTCCTATAATCCAGTTTAGCTATTTTCTTCGGACTTATCTTTGACTATTACTAATTCTGTCTTCTGCTACATCAAATATGCTATTAAACTTCACCAATGGATTCTTATTATCAGATACGATAGTTTTAGATTATAGAATATCGGATTGATTCCTTTATGCAGATTCAAATTTTCAGTTGATCCTGTCCATCTTTTCATCCCTTTTGTACATCTGTTCCTCCACTTTATTTAATATGTTATAATAGTTCTTTTAAAGCCTTTGAGCTAATTGCAACATCTGGCTCATCTATGGGTTTGCTTCTATTGCTTGCCTTTCCTCTCGGTTGTCAGTCATGCTTTTCTGCTTCTTCACATGCTTCATAATATCTTATCGTATCGTGAACATCATGTGTGAAGGGCCTTAGAGGCTGAAGTCTTCGTTATTTCCCTCAGAGGCTTTGCATTTTCCTCTCAAAGGCAGATAGGGAGAGACTGCTCACCTTCATCCAATGAGGAATTCAGCTGAATTGGAGCTAGATGGCAACTTCAGTTAGAAACAGCCAGCCTCTGTTTCAACTATCTCAAGGAGAGTGGAACGTTTTTCGTAGACCCATGGAGAGGGTCCTCCAAGCACTTTAAGCAATGAGATACTTCACTCTGCTTTCCCAGCCCAGCCCCCTAGCCTCTGGGGCCACCGCAGCACTCAGCAAATGTCCCTCGGGAAAACTTGGTGAAGACATCTGAAGCTCTCCCAGATCCCAGCTTGTTGGCTTCCTGTACCCATTTGTCTTTCCCTGGTTGAGTCCCTTTGGCCAGGCCAAGCCTGACTGACCCTCCACCTATAACCACATTTGTAACTGTCTCCAGGCAAGAAAATGGCCAGTAAACTCAGCTAACCTAGGGAGAGAACTTCCCTCTGGAATTTTAGTTTATGTTAGTTTTTGCTTCCTAGTTCTCCAATGTCTTTGACAATACATATTTTTGCAATTTATCTCATTTCTTCTAGTTATTACAGAAGTCAACAGCGTCCCACAATATACTACTGAAAAGTGGAAGCTCCCACTAGTCCAAATTAATTCTACAAATAATTTTCAACATAGAATAGGAAAGCTTTTCCCAATATTTTTCTGTTTCATATTTTACTGACATGATTTTTATCTAGTTCAGTTTTTCCATGCAGTTTTACAAAATTTTGATTTGTTGATCAGTATTTTGGCCATATGAAATTACATCCTTCATAGCATCTGCCATTGTGAGTTTTCATCTGTGACTATAGTTTCTACCAAGTTTAATTTTACCCATTCAAATTTTACGGATCTAAATTTAGTCAAGAAGATTCCATTCTTTAGTCAAGTTTTAGGTTTTAATATATTTACCAAGTGCAGCTTTAGATACCGTAATTTCTACTTTGCATTGACTATTTTCACCAGGAATATCCATCAGAAACTCAATAAAAGACGGATGATATGTACTTAAGTCTTGCTTAATTTCTAAGAAAATTGTGTGCAATTCTCCTCAAATAGTCCAGAATTTTTTAGCATCCTGAATCGGTCAAGTACATTTCCAACAGATTTCTTTCACACGTCCCAGTCTACATAGACATAGTACCTGGCACTGGCAGTGCAAAGAGCAAAATGACGAAGCTGGAGGAGTGGGCCTGTACTGAAAAGCAAGATCAGCATGCTGGCATCCTCGCTGGAACACAAGGACCCCAGGAGCTGAAACAGCTCTAAGAGCTGGAGGTGAATTCATCTCCACTTGCTTTGTCCCTGCTTCTCTCCATGATCCTGCTCTTACCTCCTCGCTACCAAAGAGCTTCCTCTGATGAATCATGAGTGTTCCACTCCCTCACCACTTCAGATCTCCCAGAGTCCATTATGGTGGTCCTGGTCCCTTTCTCTGTATCCCGACCTTTCCGCTTTAATCCCCTCACCTTTTTTTGATACGATGTCTGGGTTCGAAGTTCTGAGAGATGAAATGTGATTAGCCAGCCCAATGTAGTCTGAAGGCTCCAAGGACCCAAGTTCAGGAAAGGCAGCTCAGGCACGTCTCTAACCCAGTATTTCTCCGTGTGATCTGCAGGCCGCTTTTGGGTCTGAGAATCACCTTTCCACCTTCCACAGCCCGATGTCTTTCCCTCGGCCATAAGGGAAACCAGGCAAGAGGCTGCTGGGCTCCCGGCACACCTGCCCTACTCTGTACCACACACGCACACAAAGCATCCTGGTATGCCTGAAAAAGATCCAGTGTCAGCTCAGTCTGGGCTCAACTCCCAGTTCCACCACCTACAAACTGATCCCGAGTTCCTAAATAC
This sequence comes from Desmodus rotundus, assembly GCF_022682495.2. Classification (NCBI taxonomy): domain Eukaryota; kingdom Metazoa; phylum Chordata; class Mammalia; order Chiroptera; family Phyllostomidae; genus Desmodus; species Desmodus rotundus. Next base: position 86,457,838 of record NC_071398.1, read on the forward strand.
TGGCATTCTTAGTTCCCCTGTCTATTTAATGAGAGAGTTATGTCTGCCGCACAGAAAGAAATGACATAATAGAGAGAGAGAGAGCCCGGCACAGAGTAAGTCCCTTTTCTTCTGAGGGCCAGTCCACGGCATCACCTTCACACACACAGAGGATACTTGGTAAATAGTGTGTGGCCGGAACCAAGCAAAACGTAGGAGATGAACCCAGGAAAGAAGTGAATGGATTTACCAGCAAGAACATTGTTATTTTTTTTTTCTCCCTGCCAAGCCTGATTTTCCCAGAGATGCTGCGTTTCTTTGGGTAACTCAGCAACCACTCCATCCAGATAGAGTCTCTCAGGCAGGCAACATGTTTACAGTCGAAATGCTGCTTCCACTTCAAGTTTCCAATCCCCTGCTGCTACTTTCTGCAAACTTAATTAATTAGTTGCAGCTAACATTTGTTCAACCTCATGCAGCAATGGGAGACTGAAGGAAACGAGCTCTCATAAATTAAAAACATTTCAAAATATTGTCTTCTCCCAAGAAAACATTTCTTTCTTTTTTTTTTTTTAAATTCACACTCCATTTGGATAACTTCAAGGTTTCAAAAGAAAACAAACAAGGGCATTCCAATTAATGTTGATCGTCTTTAACTATTTCACAGCCATGGATCTACGGTACCACTCATTATCTTATGCATTGTCATCCCTTTAATAGATATATGCAAGGGGTCCTCTACCTCTCTCCTTTGTGATGCTTAGGTAATTATATCACATTTGGTCCTGGTGTGAAAACGCCTGCCACATACTCCATCTGGCAGCAGATTAAGATGGGCCTAAACCCTAAGTGATAATGTTGTCTTAGAAAATTAAAAGATCAAGTGCCATATTGAAGGCAAGCAGGTACAGTACACTTTTATTTTTCTTACTGGTTTGCTTGTTTTACTACAGAGACATAAGTACATTGACTACGACTAAGTTATAGGAAGAGTGGCTGGGAAATGGGCCTGCAAGCTAATGTCACCCTATCCCAGCAGATTTATCCCGGGGTTTCCAGCTGGGCATTCTGATTGGCAGGCCCACGAGCTACACGTTCAGTATGTGTGACCTGTGAGGGGAAGCTCCTCCAATGACTGATGAGTATGAGACAGTGTCCCAGTTGCTACTCTTCCAAAGCCTGCCATGATTTTGGGGGTAGCATTTCCTTATGGGAAAAGGCCCCACAACATTGGCTGTGTCTGCAGCGTGTGGTGGGTGAGACACTCTGTACGATTCTGCACAGACGTAAAGTGCTGCTGTTGCTGCTGCTGTCGCGAGTAACATGGTAGCAAGAACCTGGGGTCCAGTGACCTGAGTCTTCACCACAGCTTTGCTCATAAACTGATCGAGTCATCGCCTCGGGATACAGGAGAGAGCAGGTCAGGGTGGTGAACAGAGACAAGTGGAAGAGATATGTCGCAAACACAATTTTTGAGGATCACTGCTTGGTTATATAATGGCAGTAGAAGAGAACAAAAGGGGAAACTTCAGAATGCATAACTTCCCTGGTCAGTGTGGCTCAGTTCCTTGGAGCGTTGTCCCATAAATTAAGTGGTGTGGGTTTGATTCCCAATCTGGGCACATACCTGGGTTGCCGGTTTAATTCCTGGTCAGGGCGTGTATGATTTCCCCGTCCAGGTGCATACCAATCAGTGCTTCTCTCTCGCATTGATGTTTCTCTCTCTAAAAACTATAAAATAATGTCCTTGGGTGAGGGGTAAAAAATGAATGCATGAACTAAACCTCTAATCACTAAGTCAGTACCTTCTAAGAAATGTGAGGGTGTGGATGTTTTCAGAGATTCAGGTCAGCACTAGAAAACGAATCAAAACTACTATAACAATAGAAAAATCTTGGTTTAATTTTGTATAGTACCAATAGTTATTTATATAATACTAATAGGTATTTATGTAAGTGGAGATAAAAGTATCTCTGCTTAGACCTAACTGTAATAGACATGGCAGTTAGTATAACGTTATAGATCAGATTATGTTTATTCTAATATGTATTTGCTTTTGCTCAGTTTTAACACTGTCTTGTTTGTGTGTGTGTGTGTGCTCAGAGATTGATAGAGCAAATCTCTTTCTCTACATATATAATATATTCATGCATATTTTATATATTAGTGTTCAAACAGAGATAAAGATGTAGAAATATATTGGGTTGGCCAAAAAGTTCATTTGGTATTTTCTGTAAGATGGCTCTAGTAGTGCTTAGTTGTCTTTAACTTAATTCGAAACAATTTTGTTAGGTTGTATTGTGACAGGTGTCATATCAGCATGCATTAAAAAAAACTTATCAAAATTGGTGAATTTTTGTGTAGCTATTTTAATATTGAAGATGGAATAAAATAAGCAACACTTTCAGCATATTATACTTTATATTTCTCTACAGGTGAAACAACTAAAATGCAAAAAAAAAGAAAAGATTTGTGCAGTGTATGGAGAAGGTGCTGTGACAGATTGAACGTGTCAGAAGTGGTTTGTGATGTTTCGTGCTGGAAAGCTCTTGCTGGACAATGCTCCACGGCTGGGTGGGCCAGCTGAAGTTGATGGCAATCAAATAGAGACATTAACTGAGAACAATAGTCGACATACTCAAGATACCCAATGAAGTTATTGGTAGAAATGAAAAATGTGTCTTTTATTTTATGAAAAAAAACTACATGGACATTTTGGCCAACCCAATAGCATAACCTCTGTCTCTCACCATTCATATTTTATATACATTTTATGTGTATGTGTACATACATATCTGAACAAGAGTATACAGAGCAACCTCCATATATAGAAAGGGGGACTCAAAGCACAGACCATTAGTTGCTTATCAGTTGTCAATAGCCCTTCTCCTTACTAAAACAACCAGACTTTGCAGGGGATGGAAGTATGTCCAACTAAGAGAACAATATTTGCAACATCACTTGCAAATAGGTGTGGCTATATATGTAACTGCTGGCCAATGAAAACTAAGCAGAACTGGTGGGGTGGAGCTTCCAGGGAAGCATGGTAGAAGCAGGGCTGAGTAGGTTGGCAAGCCCCTCTTGCCTTTTCTCTTCTCTCCAGCTCACTGATGCTATTCTTAAAAAGGATCAACCAGCTTGGGATTCTGAAGTGATAAATCCATGCCGAGGATGGCTAAGTGAAAAGGTAGAGGGAGGCTGAGTCTCAGCTCTTTTCTGGTTTTGCCAAATCCCCTTTGGATTACCTGCCTCCATAAATCTCATATACGAACTCCTATTTTTTTTCAGCCATTTCTTTTTATTTACAGTTTGTAAATAACATGGGAAGTTACTATGAATCAAAGCATAAACACACAAACACAATATACAATCCAAAACAGATGTACAGCGTTCAGGGATAAACCAAAGGAAATGTTCATTCCCATACACAGAAATCTGCTGAGTGTGATGTTCCTGGTAGGTTTCTAAAGATGGAAAAAATGACTTTGGCCATCAAGACTGCTGTGGCCCTATTAGACACTGGGCTAGCTAAGCCCCTGTTACGAAGCCTCTATTCTTAGCAGTCAAGTATAATTCCTATGGGATGCAAAAGGAATACTGATTGATCTTCAACCTCAACGCGTTTATAGTTTTGCTGACAAAACAAGATGGGCATTTATGTTTGACTTGATTAAACAACATAGACTTGTGTATGGATTGAGTGCTTTACAGACGGTGGAACTGTAAATGCTACAGGAGTTCAAAAAAGAGAAAAATGAGCACTGGATGTTTTGAAAAACACCTTCACGTGGAAAGGACCCGAGCCAGCCCTAATGCCCAGGGAGACTTTGATCGTTAGAGAGTGGGTTCTAGGCAAGGAGAATAGAACAAATTCCTACACAAAGAGGGGGGAGGGAGAAGCATGGTTTGCTCATTGATTGGACCAAGATGCGGGGTAACTGAACATGAATTTGAATACGTACGATGCAGCTAGGAGACCGCAACCTTGAAAAATCAGGCTGTGGAATTTGGATTTGTAGGTGGTATGTAGTTGTTAACCATCCTTTCTTTGTGTCTTTTCCTGGCCCCCTGGGTACTCTCTAGTCCCATGTTCCTAACTGCCTATTAAGAGAGTTCCACAAGACTTCCCAGGGTATACCATCCCGGTTATAATCTGTTTAAAAATAGAACTCATTGCTTTCCTTCATCAAGAGGTCACTGCTGTTATCAATCGTCCACCTTCTAGCACAGAAATTTTGGAGCTGTCTTTGACTTATTTTCTTCTCCCAACTCCTACATCCAATGCCACCTAGTCCCATCCTTCCTTCCTTCAAAAATGTCCCTTGAATTAATTTCTCTCTATCCATGTCCACCATTGCCATCTGGGGTTCTCTTTTAACCCTGTCTCCTGCAAGAGCCCCCTAATAAATCTCCCTCCTGACAGCCTCTCCTGGCTGTAGTTACCCTATAAGTCACTGCAAGACAAATCTGCCTAAATTACTACTTAAATCGCATTACCCCGTTCCCCACCCCACACAGTCAGGAGCCTAGATTCCTCTTCGGAACTTACAGATCTTTCATACTGTTGCCACTGGAGGCGTCTACTTTACTTCCCAGCACACAGAACTGCACCAGTGTGGTGGTCCTCTGGGCCTCTCAGTGGGCCTGCCTCCCTCTGCGCCCATTCTTAGTTCCCACTCACACAGAGTGTCTGCAGTTTTCCTGTTTTGGTTGTCCAAATACTCTTTATTCTTAGTATTCAGTGAGCCATCCTCTTCCTCGAAGAGACACTGAGCACCTCTTTTCTGAATTCCCACCCTATTTACAGTTTTATTATGCTGTATATTACTTCTAATTATTTCTGTGTTTCAAGTTGGTCAGGCAAGCAGATTGCAAGAGTGTACGATCCCTGGAAAGTCGAAATATTTCCCATCAACTCTCAGGGTTGAGAGACCTCTATGCTTCAGTCCCTGCGAGAGAAAATCCAATTACATAGCCTTCAACGGAGTAGACACTCGACAAATATCTATCCAATTAATAATTTATGAAACCTTTTTTGATAGTGGGTTAGGCCAATATAAACAATAAATACTTGTTAAGGATTTGATGACAATGAAGTGATTGAGGTTTAAAAGCGATGACACCATTAGGGGAAGTGATCCCTCCTGTTTTCCATGTCCCCGAGTGCCGACTCTGCCCGGAGAGCTTCAGGAGCACCAACACTCCTATAGCTTAAAAGAATGATAAAAACTAGAGGAAGTTCCATTGTTGTGTAGAATTTATTATGGTTTAATGACTGCTGCTTACAGTTCGTTGAAACCCCATTCGTGGACACATTTACCTCGAATTGCTGGGCAATTCTCTACACCATGTTCTAAAGGTAGTAATTATTTCTAGCTGAAAATTGAAAGGTATGGAACCGAACCAGCTTTGTCCATCCGAAAGACCTAATAAATTCCAAAAACCTGTATCATCCTTTTTCATTTATCAGATCCATTTGATACCACTTGATATTTTTGTAGTTTTCTCTTTTGGTTCAAAGGAAATTATTCTTTTAGCAGGGACAAAGAGAATACTTACTGAAAGGTGAATCTGAGCAACGAGAATTATATCCTTAAAGAAACAATTCATACTCTTCCTATAGATAATTGATACATTTGCTCATTTCTCAAAAACAGAACAAAATGACATTCAATTAATAGATATACATTCTTGAAAGTGTATTATTATTAAATCAACTCCATTGCTTTGTTTTAACAGGTCATGTGATACATTAGAAAAACTCTAGATAATGTGTTTTAAAAATTTTCCTTTTATCTTGACATCACTAAATGATTGGAAGTATTCACCATTTAGTTCTTTAATGACAATATCCTTTCTCTTACAAATGCCTTTGAAGTCCTCCACCGCCTATTGCAAGTATTTGGATACTTCCCCAGCAAGGGTGGGCAAGAAGCCAACACAAGCCACCAGGTGCCAATATTACACCTGACAAATTAGCCACACGACTGGAAAAGGGTGGGTCCATCCTCCTGTTGGAGGTTCATTTCCTCTCATTTTCTCATGAACAGGAAGTCATTGGAATGGGGAAAAAAGCTTTCCTTAAAGACCCATATGACCGAAGGTCTTCACTTATTAACTCTTTGCTAACAATAACTTAGAAGCAAGTTCCAACTAACTGCAAGACTGTATTGACAGTGACTTGTTCGACCCAGCTGATAACCTGGGTTCCAGGATGCGGTGATTTAGTTAACACTCAGGCTGTTCGTGGAACAGAGAGGAATGCCCTCGGGTGTCAGATGGAATCATTACAGCTGGCAGAGGAGCAGACCTACCTCAGCCCTTGCACAGAACTCAGGAAGCTGAAGATTAAAAGGGTCTTGACAAGATCCAACCAAAGACATGGATAAGGGCCAGAACCCTACATAATCGACCCAATTCAGCAATACTGATTTAAAGAATCAATCGGAATTTAAAGAATTTAATCAGAGCTGACTGAGATTCTATAAAATACTGCACTCTATTCATATACACCCCTTGAACTAATGACTTGTAACTGTCTCCTAAAGATCAGTTACTCAGCTTGATGAGGGTTAAATAGAGAATAATGAAAGGAATGTTTTCCAGCTGAAAAGTAATTTAAAAAAAGAAATGTGTACTTATACTCATCTTAGTGCCATCCCAAGATGCCATCCCAAAAGATAAAAACTGCAAGATGTCATGTATTTGTAATTCACACATAATTATTAAAGTACCTCTTATATACACATATGCTCTTTAAAACGTATTATAAGATGACATAGTGTACAATGTTCTACAACTTGCTTCTTTCACCTAACAACACTGACATCTGTTCTTGACAGTCTACACAGTATATTCATTCATTTTAACTGATATAGCCAATCAGCCCCCTTAATTTTTGTCAATCTGATTCGTAGAAAATGGCAAACCACATTCTTTCATTTTACATTTCTTGTACCACTAATGAGATTGAGCATAGTTTTTTTTTAAATTTAATCTTTATCGTATTGTTTTTACATTACCATTTCATCCCCTTATACTCTCCTCCCCCCAGGAATCATCACACTGTTGTCCATAACCATGAGTCCTTTTTCCTTTTTGCTCAATCCCTCCAGCCCCTGACCTCCCCCCGCAACTAGCTGTCAGCCTGCTCTCTGTCTACGAGTCTGTCCCCATTTTCCTTGTTAGTTCAGGTTGTTCATTAGATTCCACATAGGAGTGAAATCATGGTATTCGTCTTTCTCTGACTGGCTTATTTCACTTAGCATAATGTTCTCCAGTTCCATCCATACAATCATAGGGTAAAAATTTCTTCTTTTTTACAGCCGAGTAGTATTCCATTGTGTAAACGTCCCATAGTTGTTTTATCCCTTCATCTATTGATGGACACTTTGGTTGCTTCTGTACCTTGGTGATTGTAAATAACACTGCAATGAACACAGGGGTACTTGTGTTCTTTCAAATTAGTGTTTTGGGTTCCTTTGGATATATTCCCAGAAATGGGATCACTGGGTTGAAAGGTAGATCCATTTTTAATTTTTTGAAGTATCTCCATACTGCTTTCCGCAGTGGCTGCACCAGTCTGCATTCCCACCAACAGTGCAAAAGGGTTCCCATATTCCGCATCCTCACCAGCACTTGTAGTTTGTTGATTTATTGATGATGGCCCTTCTGACACTGACATTGAGCATCCTTTCATATGTCTATTGGCCATCTGTATGTCCTCTTTGGAGAAGTGTCCATTCAGGTCCTTTGCCCATCTTTTAATTGGGTTGTTTGTTTTTTTGATGTTGAATTTTGTAAACACTTTGTAAATTTTGGATATTAACCCCTTATCAGATGTATTAGTGAGTATGTTATCCCATTCTATGGGTTGTCTTTTTATTTTGTGGATGTGTTTCCTTTGCGGTGCAAAAACTTTTTAATTTGATGCCGTCCCATTTGTTTTTTTGTTCTTTATTTTAGAAGATTGTATGTTTCCAGGAATTTATCCATTTCATCCAAGTTGTCCAGTTTTTTGGCATATAATTGTTCACAATATTTTCTTATAATCCTTTGTATTTCTTTGGTGTCAGTTATTATTTCTCCTCTTTCGTTTCTGATTTTATTTGGTCCCTTTCTCTTTTTTTCTTGATGAGTATGGTTAAAGGTTTGTCAATCTTGTTTATCTTTTCAAAGAACAAGCTCTTGGATTCATTGATCTTTTGTATATTTTTAGACTCTATTTCATTTATTACTGCTCTGATCTTTATCATCTCCTTCCTTCTACTTACTTTGGGCTTTGTTCGCTGTTCTTTTCAAGTTCCTTTAAGTGTGAAGTTAGATTGTTTATTTGAGATTCTTCTTGTTTTTTGAGATAGACTTGTAGTACTATGAATTTCCCTCTTAGGATTGCTTTCCCCGTGTCCCACAGATTTTGGATCGTTGTGTCCTCACTTTCATTTGTTTCAAGGTATCTTTTGATTTCTTCCTTGATCTCATTGTTGACCCATTCATTGTTTAATACCATGTTATTTAGTTTCCATGTCTCTGCATGTTTTTCAGTGTTCTTCCTGTGATTGATTTCTAGTGTCATAGCATTGTGGTCAGAGAGGATGTTTGATATGATTTCAATCTTCTTAAACTTACTGAGACTTGTTTTGTGTCTAACGTGTGGTCTATCCTAGAAAATGTTCCCTGTGCACTTGAAAAGCAGGTATATTCTGCTGCTTTGGGGTGAAATGTTCTGAAGATGTCAATTAAAGCCATTTGTCGCAGGGGTGTCCAACCTTTTGGCGTCTCTGTGCCACACTGGAAGAAGAAGAGTTGTCTGGAGCCACACATTAAATACACTGCAACACATAATCACAAAAAAGTCTCATAATGTGTAATTAAACAGCAATAAAATAATTTTAAAATGGGGGAAAAAATCTCATAATGTTTTAAGTAAAGTTACATGTAGCCCATCCTGGGCTATATGTGGCCTACAGGCCTCAGGTTGGACACCCCTGATAGTGTGTTGTTTAAAGTCACTGTCTCCTTGTTGATTTCCTGCTTGGAAGATCTACCCATTGAAGTCAGTAGCGTGTTAGAATCCCTGACTATGGCTGTATTTCTGTCCATCTCTCCCTTTACATCCATCAAGATTTGCTTTACATATTTAGGTGCTCCTGTGTTGGGTGCATAAGTGCTTACTAGGGTTATGTCCTCTTGTTGGATTGTTCCCTTTATTTTTATGTAGTATCTTCTTTGTCTCTTACTATAGCCTTGGTTTTAAAGTCTATTTTGTTAGATGTAAGTATTACTACCCCAGCTTTTTGATTTTTTTCTTTTCCATTTGCATGAAATATCTTTTTCCAATCCTTTCCTTTTAGTCTGTGTATCTCTTTCGATCTGAGATGGGTCTCTTGGAGACAACATATACATGGGTTTTGTTTTCTTATCCATTCAGCTACTCAATGTCTTTTGGTTGGAGCATTTTTAAGCCATTTACATTTAAGGTGATTATTGATAGATACATACTTAGTGCCATTTTATTGTTAGACTATTTCCCTCTTTGTTTTTTTTTTTTCTCTTTTTCTTCTTCTTCTTAAAGCAAGCCCTTAAACATTTGTTGCAGTACTGGTTTGGTGTTAACAAACTCCTGTAGTTTTTCCTTACCTGTGAAGTTCCTTATTTCTCCTTCAATTTTAAATGATAGCTTTGCTGGGTAAATTAGCCTGGGTTGTAGGTCCTTGCTTTTAATAACCTTGAATATTTCATGCCACTCCCTTCTGGCCAGAAATGTTTCTGATGAGTAATCGGATGACAATCTAATTGGTGCTGCTTTGTAGGTAACTACTGCTTTTTTCTTAGCTTTTAGGGTTCTCTCCTTGTGTTAAAGCCTTGTCATTTTAATTATGATGTGTCAGTGTAGGCCTCTTTGGGTCCAATTTGTTTGTGTCTCTCTGAGTTTCCTGGACTTGTATGTCTCTTTCCTTCACCAGATTAGGGAAGTTTTTGATCATTATTTCTTCATCCGTTGCTCGCTCTGTTCTTCTGGTATTCCCATGATGTGGATATTGTTCCGCTTCATGTTGTCCAAAATGTTTCTTAAGCTCTCCTCATTTTTTAAAAATTGTTTTTGTCTTTTGCTGCTCTGTCTGGGTGTTTTTTTCTACCTTGTCTCCCAAATCACTGATATGATCCTCTGCTTCATCTAATCTACTATTTATTCCTTCCAGTGTATTATTTATTTCAGATATTGCATTCTTTATTTCTGACTGGTCCCTTTTTATGGTTTCTATGTCCTTTCTCATGCTGTTGAATATCCTTATAATCATTACTTTAAACTCACTATCTGATAAATTGCTTGCCTCCATTTCATCTAGTTCTTCTGGAGAATTCTCTTGTTCTTTCATTTGGGGTCTATTTCTCTGTCTTCCCATTTTGGCTGCTGCTTTGTATTTTCCACCTTAGTTGTTAAACTAATCAGCCATTAAACTGATCAGCTGTTACACTAATCAAGCTGTAATCAGCAGTCTATCTTAAGCTCCACAGGGTGTGGCAGGTTAATTTGTGTGGGCGCGGCTCTTGCTTCCCCCAGGCTGATGCCACTTGGAGAGGAGTGCTCTCTCTGCATGAGAAAGGTGGCTTCTGCAGTACGGGGAATGACTCAGCACAGAGAACCTGGCAGCTGTTCCTTCAGTTCTCTCCCCAGAGCCACCAACCCCAGACTCTCCTCAAGCGTCTCTAATCCATTTTGCCCTCCCTCTGCTAGAGCCCAGGGTAAGTGACTACAAATGAAATTTTGTGGGTTGGTCATTTAAGAGGCTCTGAGTCTCCAGTGTGCTCACCCCAGCAAACAGAAACTCTGCTGCTTTTCACAGCTGTTTATTATCTGGGTTCCTTTCCAGCTCTAGTGCTGTAGGCTGGGGAGCCCAGCTTGGGGTTTACACTTCTCACTTCTTGGGGCAACCCTCCTGGCTACTAAATTATCCCTCTGGCACTTCATCTGCTGTCCATGGGAGCCCAGCCAGCCCTCTCACAACTACTCTGCACTCTCTACCAGACTTGTTGTAGTTCAGGTGTTTCTTCTGTCTGTCCATGGTTATAAGGCTTCTCTCTAGCTAGTGTCCAGTTGGGTCTTCAGGATGCTTTCTCTACAATTTAGTTGTAATTTCAGATTGGTTCTGGAAGGAGGTTAGTGTCGCTTCCACTTACTCCTCCACCATCTTGGATCTATGTCCTGGTGTCTATCACTGGTCCGTATTCACAGGGATTTTCAAAAATCTCTTTCATGACTCTTGGAAGGGAGGGGAAGCAGGTAGCAAAGCTAAGGAATGGGAGGAAAGGAACTTAACCTTCCCTTTGGCACATGTCTAGGAAAAGGAGACCCTTCATGTGAAAACGGCATCAAAGGGAATGAAGAAGTTTCTAGGCTGCCAGTCACAAAGCCACCAAAAACTCACTTCTAATGAAAAAAGAAACTATTCACTCCTACACTGTTGTAAAATACTTCATAGTTTTCAAATGTTTGCTAGCCATTGCAATATCTCCTGGGAATTGCTTATTTTATGTCATTTGCTCATTTTTGTGAGCAATTTATGTTTTTCATTAACTTATGGGCACCCTTTGAATACTAGATAGTAACCCCTTTTCCTGTAATGTATAATTTAAATGTTTTGTCCCAATCTGTCATTTCTCTTTTAACTTTGTTTGTGATTTTTAAAAAAATACAGTCAACTCTGTCAGGTTTTTCTTAATGGTCTCTGAATTTTCTGTCTTGTTTACAAAGACCTTCTCAACCAAGACGATTTTTTTAAGGTTCATTCATAGTTCCTTCCAATGCCTGTATAGGTTTGATCTCTATGTTTAGAGTTTCACTCCATCTGGAATTTACTTTTGTGTACGGTAGGAGTCCAGATGGAGAGCCAGTTGTCCCAACACCATTTACTGAACAGTCTATTTTTTAGCCACTGATTTGAAATGCCTTCATATTATCTGTTAAATTCCTCTATATTCTTAGATCTGTTTCTGGATTCTAATCTTTTTGTTAGTGAATATCTCTATCACTACATGTGTGTATGAATTTCATCACCACAATTATGTATTGCTTCAGATGAATAGTTTGTTTTGCTAACTACTCAGGTAAGTCCCCATTCACTTTAATTTTTGTTTGTTTGCTTTTCATGGCTATTGTCATGTGTTCCTCTTCCCCGTGAACTTGAGAGTAGGCTGCTCCAGTTCCATTAAAATCCCACTGGAAATGGGATTGCATTTCAATTTATAGAAAAACTGAGTGAAATTTTACGTACTAAATGCATTTGATTTAAGGCACAATTAAAGTTTCATAGAATCAGATATTTTACAATACTTTGAAAAGTTAAACCAGTATAATAAATGGGATGTTTTGTCATTATTCCTGTTTTATCAAGACTTTCAGGGAATGGAAACTCTTCTTTTGGGTTGGCCGCTCATCGACCGGACAGTAACAATTCTGTGCTAGGACACTGTAGTATGGGTCACGAGCACGCAGAGAGGTACGCAGCATAGCCCAGGTCTTTGGAAATGTATACCTGCTTCACCAGATAAGACATGTATACCTACACATAAAAGACATACTGATATACGCAATGTACACATTGATATAAAGCAGCTTATATTAAGAATCAGATGAGTATGTCCACATTAAGAGCACCAAGAGTTCAAAAGCAGGAGAGTCCTGGTTGGAGAGCTCAGAGGGTCTCTCTCTCTGTGTCTCTGTCTCTCTCCTTGTACAGACGAGAATGTTAAGGCCCAGTTAGGTTAAGTCATAGGGCTCAGCAGTAATGAAGACATCAGGTCTGCTGATTCCCATTGCAGGGACCCGTCCACTACCTCAAGCTCTCACTCCCTTACACATTTATTTGTAGGCCATTTTTGAATGATCTAGAAATCTCTATCTGTGAAGCAGTCGTGTCCTTTAGAAAACTCACATTTATAACTGTGTCAACACTACAAACTAGTGTCTCAAACTCAGTTAAAAATAAAAAGGTTGCAGTCAAACAACTCCATTACAAGGATGTCTTTTGATCTAGGTGACATCAATAACAGGCACTAATGATGTTTCCCTTTTTTGACCAGTGGTTTTGACATTAGAACACATAGCCTGTGTCTAGGTAATAAAGTGGGAGGGAGGAATATTTTTTTGCCCTTCTAGGCAATTCATCCCCTTGTCACATTTTCAAGCCCTCAGGTAACAAGCCCTAAGACCCACAGGAATCTTTACACCTGCAGAGAAGAGATTTCTAAACTCAACATCAAATCCACTTTTGATTTTCCCTTGAGTTTGTTTCTGTCAGTGTTAGGCAGGTAACACATTTCAGCTTTTAAGCCATGAAGTGATCTTTTTTTAGAAAAAAGCCCCCGCATTCACAGCTTTAATCTTATATTTCCATGCGTATTGAGTTAAATGTTGTAAAACTATCAATTCTGTCAAAACCTAGCAAAGAGAAAACAGGACACCATGCAATCTTAATGTCCAAACTGACTAGTGATTATCAGAAATTAAATGTGCAGGAATTCCAAATCTTTTTTGATCTGAGATGTCTAGATAACTTTTGTTTTTCCATAATTGTATGAGGTTTCTACATAGTATTTAAGAATCAATTATATTGCAATTGATGTAATTAACTCTAATAATCCATTAAAAGTCAGTAGGAGGGCTATTCAAGTCCATAGAAAAGAAGAAGTATATTATGAAGGTGTTATTAACCTATACAGAATTTTACCAGACATTTTCTTTTCTTCCATAATAAATACACCGTGGTTAGGAAGGCTGTCATTATAATTTAATGCGGACAATAGCCCATCACTTCTTTTCCCATGCAACCCTTAACTAATTCCATGTACTGTGCACAAGTAAAATGAAACCTTTCTAATCAGGGTACAGGCATATCAATCATCTGTTAGACCCTGATTAAAGAAGAGGTCCTTTGCCAGTTCAGTGGAAGAGATTTGGGTACTAGCAGAAGTTTCAGGCTCACCTTTCCTGTCAGTTGACAAGTCTCAGTTTTTGATGGCTGTTTGTACATTGCAACTAATCAGAGACTAAACAGCCACGGAGAAAGTTCATTTAGAAATACTCGAGCAAACATTCCATTGCCATTGGAAGCTCGGCTACATGCTCCCTTAAGCATCAGATGAACTTTGGAGCATTCTGAACCTTTTAAATAAAGTGAGATGAGAACTACTCACCTTCACAGCATTCCACATGTCCACACTAAAACAGCCAACCTCAACAGAGCTGGCCTGGTCCTCCTTGGGACTCTAGGTCACAGGGTAGGTCCTGGGGCTCAGCTCGCTTCCCAGGCCCTCTCCATTTCCAGGAAAATGAAGTCAGGAGAGCACAGTTTCAATCACAGGTCACCTAACAAGCCCACTGTCCTTTTCTGAAAGGGCTCTCACCTCTCACCAGGTCGCAGTTCTGCTTTTCCCATTTGATAATGAACATGCTGTTCTCTAACATTTGCATGAAAGGACACTTCAGTGTTAGTCATAGCCAGTTACCCTACTACAGGTTTCATTAAGAATACAGACTGTGTTAGCTTCTCCTGGCTTCACAGACGCATCACGGCAACTGTCCCCAGCTATGTGGACAGCAAAGTTATCAGGAACAACACCTTCCACACAGAGAATAGCATTGGCATGAAGCTGCAGGGCATGCGGGGGAAAGAGCCCAGCATGTGGAGTCACAAGACTCGGGATGAGTACAGGCTCAGCCACAATTGGCTACGTGACCCTTAGAATATCACTCCTCTGTCTTCCAATGTGTAAAGTGGGCATAAAAAGATCCCATGTCATAGGGCCAGTATTAAATTAGCCTCATAACATTAAGCATAAATTAGAAAAACATGTGAAATAAGCCTTGTAAATCAGAAAACACGGCAAAATCTGAGACTGTGTTCGTTTAAAGTCACCAAGAGCTCCGAAAGCCAAGGAGAAAAGGAATAAAGCAATCATTTCTCAAACTTTGGTGCACACGAGATTCATCTCGGGACTTACTTCAAAGTGCACGTGACTGTTTCCCAGGTGATTCGGATTCAAAGTATAGGCTGAGAAACACGGGGATAAGGGGTCGGCTGAAAATGGATTCTCATCCATTCATCAGATAGTTTAAGCACGTGGAAGCCTTAGAGGATACAAACAATTACAAGATATGTCTCGATGTCGATCAGCTTCAGCTCTGTAGAAAGAAGACAAGCATCCAGAAGCAGATCAAAGATAAGGCTGCGTGTGTCAAAGCAGTAAAGGCAGTCCATAAGCAAGACCTCTTCTTCATGTTCCTACCTGGAGCCCTGATAAGCACACCCCTGTACGCCCTGGAAGGAAACTCTGGTTCACTCTGAAGCCTCAAGTACTCGTGGTTCGTGCTTCGTGTTCCCTTCTGCACAAATCTCCCTCCTAGGCCCCGAGAGTCAACGTGAGTCCTGGAGTCTCAACCAGGAGTCAAGGTGAGCGTGTGGGTCCCATCTCCTCTCCATGAAAGCCGGGCCTCAACGGGAAGTGACCTCTCTTATGCAAAGGCTTCATCTCAGAGATGGAACAAAGACCCCTTTTCATTCTGGAGAGCTCCTGTTTTCTGTGGCGCAGGGAAAGATTGAACAAATCCACCAGAGGCATGGACAGCACAGTGACTAGAATACGAGACTTCCCCTCTGAAGGTTTCACTTTGAATCTCCTCCCTAAGGCCAGTCCCGGAGAGAGAATTTGGACACAGCAAAGCAGTGGCTTCAAAGTCACAGTAACTTTCTATGTGCCTGGGAGGAGATGGAGAATGTCACCTTCCTTTTTTCTGAAACTCCCATCATCACTTTATAGGTCGCAAGAACACAGAAAAAAAAAGAGACCTGGTTGGTCCAGGAGTCAGGAGACCTGGGTTGTCGTTCTGCCCCTGCTTGTAATGAGCTGGGTACCCATCTCTTTCTTTGGCCACATCCCTTTCCAAAGAGAAAAATTCAGGAGACTGACATCTACTCTAGCTACTTCACAAGGTTAACGTGAGGGCTGGATGAAAAACTTCTTTGAAAAGTAAAAAGTATCATTGTGAGATACAAGAAATTAGCAGGAAAGCCCCAAAGTTAAAATTCCAACCTCTGAATTATCCAATTTGCTCTGTCCCTGCCATTGATGCCTTTGCAGACACAGACTTGCAGACTGGGTTATCCCGCTGGGTTCTCCAAGGCCCACGCAGGTGTCTTTGGCTCTCTCCAGGCCTGCAGACGCTTGAAACGCTCCCACTCTGTGCTGTTCTCCACCCCCAGGCTCCCCCTGGCCACACAGACCTGGAGGGACCCACGGACCTCTGACCCCCCACCGCATTCATGTGACACCTTTGTTCAGGGCTAAAGTCACTTGAGAGGGGAAAAAAATACCTCAACCAGGAAATAAATCTTTTACTGCTATTTCATCCTCCCCTCACGTGGCGCTGGAATATCGCTTTAAAGAACATTCTTGTGGCCTTTCCAGTTCTTTTCCTTTAGGTCTGCAAACAGGAGTAGCCCGTCCAAGGGGAAACTACTCCCCAGCAGAGCAGCTCTTCAAAGGGGACTTCTTCGGCAGGAAAAGGGAATGTCTGATACTGTAGCTGAATAAACAGACTCATCAAGCCCAGTGCCAGATTGGAAAACCAGGCCCCGTGAGCGGCCAGCCCTCCAGCCACACACCTCCTGTGCACTCTCGCCCTGGCTCTCTCAGCTCTGTCCTTCTGTCTCCCTTTTATTCCCTTCCATTCTGCCACCTTCTCTACCAAATGCCTCATGTCCCTGGGTATATGACTACTGTTTTGATTATTATTAATTGACTGATCTGAGAAGCTCCGCAGGTTCCAAAGCTCACTTTTGAATCCCATACCATTCCATTATCTTCCCTCATGAAGCTGGCCGTGTAGGTCAACATTCACAGATCCCCACGGTCACCACCAACCTTCCTCAGAAAGCACCTCTTTTGAACACTCGGTGTTGTAAGGCCTGGGTGGGTGGCCGACAGTGCCCTAAAACTTCACGGACACTCCAAAGGTCATTATTTTCAGGAAGAACTAAAAATTTCCAGAATCTAAAAGGTAATTGTTTACCCTGGACTTTGAAATCTACCAACCCCATTTACAACTCAGTTCTGGGCTTCACAGTCTAAAGTAGACGTATTTCCAAATATCTAAGCTAAATTTATAGTATAATTAGTTTTTCCACTTGAATAACTGGTCATAAGTGAAATTCCAAACTATAGGTCATTAGCAAGGCTTAGGCTTAGAAATTGGAATTTTCTTTTCCATATTGGAAAATTTTTTTTTATTTTTAAACAATTACACTGGTAAATGTTATGGTTATTGAGATAATCTACGCTAACCAGTTTTAGTGATTACTTTTATAGCTATACATGCTCACACGGATGGAGACAATTCTCTGGGTTTCCCGCAACACATTACCCATCCTATCAAGATTTTTTTCAACCATCCAAAAATTAGGTAGAGGATCTCACTCTGATCTCTCTGTTCTTAGTGCCTGAGCCCCTTCTTAAGTACTTCTTTGAGAAATAGTTCATAAACTTTTTAAAGTTCAGGTTCCAAGAAAAATAACAAGAGCAAAAAATCAAATAAATCGAATGGTTGAAAAATTACCTGGTCAGTAAGGATCTCTGAGACCCAAGGCATTGTCAATTTTTTTCCCAATGGTAACTTCTTAACCACTCAACCAGATCCACATGTTCCCATCAACATTTATGCAGACAATGTCATCTTCTAAAAGACTAGTTGAGTCCGCGCTGTATGTCTGTCCATTCTGTATACTCATCAGTAATTACTGTGGAGTAACCACAAGAACAATCCAATTGTCCCTGATGTCATCAATCACCACCAACAAAAGTCCAGACTAGCCATGAATTAGTAAACTTATTTATGTAGTTGCCTAGAGCTATGTTTTGTCTCCTTTTGGGGATGGTGGAAAAAAATTGAGTTCAGCTGCTCAGATGCTGACAAACAATACCTGGATATTCAGAAATATCTCATCAACAAATTTTTTCAATGATTTTTGTATAAGCACCACCATCAGTGGCCTCTCAGACTAAGAAGAATAAGAGCCAGTGATTATTTTTAACCAGTAGGAGTTTACCAGGTACCTCCTCTCCTTTTGACATTCATAGATAAGGTTCTCAATTATGCAATCTCCGGTGCAAACATCCCCTTAGACATGCTGAAGGGACAAGGTGGGAGACATTCGTTTCAGTTACCTTTGCCCCTGCCGTATTTGTTCTGCAGATAATCAACTTTGGACTTCTTTACCCAACCAGTCATCTTGCACAAACAGTAAACTCCCTCAAAAGTTTCTGTTCCCATAGGACCCTTGAGAAAACAAAATGAAAAAAAAAAGCATGATTAAAATCTACTTTCTTCGGTCAACATCCTGAAATTGAGCAATGTCTCGACATCTTAAAAGGGACTGTCCTGGCGTCAGGTCGAGAGTCAGCAAACTCCCTATTGATCAACTTACTGAAATCAGTAATAACCGGAGTCAGAATTCTGGGGTTGCAAACACTTGTTTTGTAACTGTTTCCTATTCCTCCACGTAGCATCGGGAAGCCCTTAGCCACATTCATCCTTTGTGAGCAGTGGTTTCTAGCCATTTAGGTCATGAACTTCTCTCAACCAAAAGAAAAGAAAAATAAGCCATATCCAATCTGTGTATTTTTCCTTATAAATTACATATGTATCACTGTATTGCGTGCATCAAAATATACCCCCCAAAATTATTTATTTAAGGTGAAATAAAGAATTAAATAGAAGGTTTCATATGTTCTCCCTGCTCTGGATCACTTTGGGTTCTCCATGGGGCGTGGATCTCTTACTTCTGAACCCACTGCTTTAAGATTGCAGTGACCTGTCTTGTCTGCAACTCAATCACCACCTCGCATTAACTGAAACCTGTTTTCAAGAAAAGACCTGCTATCAGTCACGCTCATCTTTTGTGAATAAAGACTCGTCATTATATTAATGCTTCCAGCAGGATTTGAATTTTAAGTGTATACCTAATTATGAGAAGGAAGCTTTATCTCATGTTAATGTAATATCAGGAATAGCAAAACAATTCATGATATTTGGAGGATGGAAAATATTTCCTGGTGGCCCTGAAATCAGACAAAGGGGGTACCCCTTATGTAGTGAATAGGCAGGGGCAGCACCCAACTTTGTACCTAAAAGGGTTTCAGGGCCAGCAAATTGGTTAGAAGGAGGAAGAGTGGTTAGGAGACTTTTTCTGAGGCAACCCCAAGTTTTTTAAATTATACATCCCTTTAGGGGTCAGAGCAGGGGATTACTTAGATATCACAGAGGAACAATGCAAGTCCTCCAAGCCATGCTTGTGACTCCTTCACAACCAGTAAAAACAAATCTTGACAGTAAGTTCCCACACGGAAATTCAAAGGCTTAGCAGGTAGCCTCAAGTTGAGGAGTAAGACTTTCTAATTAAAAAAAAAAAAAAAAATCAGTGTGAACCTAAATAATCAATCACAAGTGCTTGCATAGAGCTCAAGAATTTAACATTTGTCAAGAATTTATGAAAAGAATTTTCCCAAAGGAGCAATAACCTGGATTGTTTTCATCTTTGCAAATTTGAAGTTGAGGTGCTTTATAAATCTAAGTAATCCATTAGACATATGTATTGATGTAATTCAGCAGGCAACTATAAGGTAGTCTACTTGATTTTAAATTATAAAAACAAAGGAAAAAGGAGCATGAAGCATGTCCATCAGCTGTTGAAAGATGTCTCCTGCATATGTATGTATACATAGACGTATATTTGTGTCTACAGAGAAGCTCCTGCCATCATCTAGTTTACCATCCAGTTAGGCAGATCAGGCGCCCAAGAAAAGTTGCAAAGTGATAAATCTATCAGCAGGCACAAAAGAACGTAGCACACAACACATCAAATAAGTACATGCTGAGCAAATGCAGAGCAGGCTGTAATTAAAATCCGTTATGAATGTCCAGGGAAAGTAGGAATGGGCATTTCAGATAGATAAATAAATGGCATGACAAATGGAAAGAAGTTTAATTTAGCCAAGCATAAGCGGGGGACACAAGAGTCACTAGCGTGAGACAAGTATCCATACTGATGAAGTATGAGCTATGACGTTAAAGTTAACGGACTGATAGAGGAGCCTTGTTGCATGACCATTGGGCCAAAACTTAGTTTGGCTTGAAACATGCCCTACAATGTCCTTTCGTGTTCTGTGAGACCACATAGCTGTACAGGCAGAAGAAGGCACAACGGTTTCATGGCAGAGAACAAGTGTGCACAGGCATACTGCCTGTCCTTGGACCTTTTCAGGTTCTGACCTTTGTTTCCTCCATATCAAGGTATTTCTTGTGTCATCATGAGCCCCTTCCCCCAACCCCTCCTCGCTGTCACCTGGAATGGACACGAACTATGCCAAAAACGATAAGACCTGAGAATTGCTGAACAGCACCACTTCTTCCGTCAACATTCCTGTTCTGAAATCCCCTTTCACAAACAAACCCAGCCCACCTTCCTTTAATGACGCAAAGGAGAAGAAAACCGAGGCAAAGAACCAGATACATCTCTCCAGAAGGTAACTCTCCACAGGGAAAGTGGAAGATACCACCCGTCAGTTTCTCCTGTGCTGTCTGGCTTCCTTCCTGCTTTGTGATTGTCCTGAGTTGCTCTGCTGCACTGGGTCCGAACTGCTCAAAAGAGGAAGCCCATCAGGAGCAAAGCCTGACTTTTCAACTTCTCTTGCATTCCCTAGCATGAGTTTAAAAGCTGGTTTCAACCTCCACGCACAGCAGGAGCTCAACATGTTAAGCCACAGATGAATGTCTGCTTTGCTCCGACCACGTTTTAAGGAATGCATGGATGGATCAGCCCATCAAGCTGATCATCAAGATATGGACCAGACAGCCCCCAAATGACCAGAGTGCAAATTATCAGAATAGCTGTTTGTTGGTTTCACAACCAAATATACTTAGTATTGAGAATTACTGTTGAGCAATTGATTGTAAAAACTGTCAAGTCAAACTAAAGTCAATTAAGCTAGATTTTAATTTCCCCAAGCCAAAGGCTATGCCTGTTTTGCTCAACACTTTTCCCCAGCAGCTATCATAGTGAGTGGCACATAGTAGGTGCTCATGGTAGCTTGTCATTAAAATGACCACCATCAGTTCCTTCCTTCCTTGAATGCACAAGCCATTCTACTCTTACGAGGTGAAATCTATGACTCCAGCTCCTGGAATTTGGGACACTGGTGACTGCTTTGACAAACAGAAGGTGGAAGTCAACCCGCATGACTTCCAAGGCTAGGTCTTAAGAGGCTTTGCAGCCCTTACCTGAATGTTTTGGAGCACCTGTGCTGGAAGAAGGAAGAAGGCTGATTACAAAGAAAACAAGAAGTTCTGAAGACACCGAGCTAGCTACATGGAGAGAGAGAGATTCCTGGTTAACCCAATGACAGATGTATACGTGACGAAACCTTTAGATGGTTCTAGCCTCGGTTACCATCTGACTGCAATCCTGTGAAGGACTCCAAGTACGAACTGGTCAGCTGAGCCTTCAAGAACCAAGAGTGATAATAGATTATTGCATTAAGTCACTAGATTCTGGGTAGTTTGTTAGACAGTCATTGACGATGGGGAAAAAGTTCTATGTTAATTGATAAAAGAAGCCACTTAGAATAAAGGGTTCCTAAACAAACCCAATGAAATCCATTAAATAAATTATTAAGGTGATGTCACCAACATAAATACTACCAGAAAATTGGACAACTCTGTGGATAATTAAGGCCAAGAGGAAATCTGCTACAGAGTAGAGAAAGTAGTTTTTGGGAGAGTGGAATTTTCCAGATTCACTAACCATCTTGACTGTATTCATTAGATGATTGCTCAATGCCCTACTTCCCTTTATACAAAGTAAACTCCCGATTGTGTTTCAGCCATGAGTCTAGGTGCAAAGTAAGAGAAAAGCAATTAACTAACAAGGAACATGGGTAACCAAGGGAAATAGACCTTGCAGAGCCTGATTTTTCTGTGAAGACTCTAACCCTTCTATTCTTTTAATTTTGTAAAAAAGATTTTGGTCCAGGTACATTGTGTAAAACAACTAAAAATAGCCTGAGATCAGGGTGGGTGGGAATGGAAAAAGAGAGGCTGGATGCTGGGCACCAGCAACTGTGACATCATCACATCCCCCATGATTGTGCTGTTGTGAACACAGCACTCTTCAGCTGCCTGCAGTCACCGACCTCCTAATGATAAAAAGATTAAGTAGTGACCTGATCCATATCTTTCATTTCTTCAATGGTTGTAAATAAGTCAGAGTCATTCTATCATTATTTTTACCGTGGGCACAATAGGGTTACCCTTTTTTGGTGAGGAAAATAAATATTCAAGAGGGTGTCTCTAATCTTCCACAGAGCTTTAACTTTGTACCTTTCCAAATGAAATCACACCAGGGTCTGGCCCTCCCTTTCCTTATGGCTGAACAGGTCCCTCCTAACATTCAAACCTACCCCACCCCCTCTTCACTGAGATACTCCAAAACCTGCCCCAACGTGAACTCATAAACCTCACATTCCCGAAGAAGTCCCAACTCTGCCAGAGCACAAAGGTAGTGTTCAAAACCAAATGAACGAAATACAGAAATACTTTGTAATTCCACAGAGCCAACTTGACAATGCTGTCTAAAATATATGATTGACAGCCTCCATGAATCCAATAAACTAGACTACTGTCGAATCCTCCTCCTTCTGGCTGTGCAGACAGGACCCAGGGCTCAAGCTTAAGGTCACTTGTTGAGCAAGCAGCTCCTCACGGCCACTCTGAGCAGGCAAGGCGGTAAAATGTCTTAAGCAAGGGCAGAATCTAGGGCAGTCGTTAGGGAGAATTATCAGATTCTATGGACAGATGTCCTTGAAATCTGACTTAAATGCATGAGGATAACTTTCTTACTTGCTGTTGACTCTGTTGTCATTCCATTCAAATCAGTTCAGGACAATTTGTTGTCCGGTACGGTCTGGCACTGGGGATAGAGAATTGATTAAGCTCTGCAATCAAGGAGCTTTCAAGAGAAGATGGGTTATGGAGGAATGACTGCTTGAATTTCCTAAGGGACGGACAAGGAACACTTATGCCAGACATTTTTTTTGAGACTCAATAAGCAGCATCTTCATCCTAAGCTCCCTTCTGTACTACAGGTCTGAGATACTGGAAACTACATCTCCCAAGCTCCCTTGCCACTGAGAGGCACAATCCTTGGAAGGTGGAAGGCAAAGGCAATTTGTATCAGTAGCTACAAGCAGGTGTGTAGGCACCGGCAGACAGCAGACTGGGGGCTAGGTGTCTGCTTCTGAGTATCCTCCTGAGAATCATCCCCTTTGGTACTGCAAGCAGCTGAGATTGTCAATGGCAACTTGGCTTCCCAGTGATTCCTTCACTTCAGATTTCCTGCAAGTTAGTAACAACCTCCTTGACCATTTCTCCCTGGTTCTCCCAATGATTCTGTAAACCTCCAATTCCTTACGTGGAGTTCCTTCATCATGGAAATGTATCTAATATATATGTCAGAGTGGGATGGGTATATTTCTGTAATAAGCCCCAATTCTGAGTAGCGTAACAAGGTACAGGTTATTTCTTGTTCAGGATGTAGGCTGAGTGGCTTCTATCTTGTAGCCACACTATCTGAATACACGTCATCCAAGATCCCTGGGTAAGAGGAGGAGAGAACATAGAGAAAATACAGGCACTTTTAATTCCCTGGACCAAAGGTAGCACAACATGTCTGGTTGCTTACATCCCATTAAAGAATTGGCCTTGCCCTGGCCATGTGGCTCAGTTGTTTGAGCATCGTTCCATGCACTGAAAGGTTGTCAGTTCGATTCCCAGTCAGGGCACATACCTAGGTTGCAAGTTCAGTCCCTGGTTGGGCACCCAAGGTAGGCAACCAATCAGTGTTTCTTTCTCTGTCTGTCTGTCTGTCTCTCTCTGATTCTTTCTCTCTCACTCTCCCCTCCTCCTCTCTCTCTCTCTCTCTCTCTCTCTGTCAGTCTCTCTCTCTCTCAAATCAGTGGAAACATGTCCTCAGGTGAGGACTAAAAATAAAAGAATTGGTCCTGTGGCCCCAGTTACATCGCACGGGAGAGGGAGCTGCAGTCTTCCCCTTTGCCCAGGGAGAAGAAATGGTTGGGTGAACACACTGCCTTATGTCTGCCATGAGAGGCTTCTATTTTTCAGACTAAACTGGACTCTTGTATTTGGTGCCAGATGTGGTGTCCTATATAACAAAACCCTAAAACATGTGGCATTGCCTTTGTAGCCAGGTTGCTGGAAGCAGATAGACTAGGCTGGGTGGCTGGAGAGCCATATCGGGCAGTGGAAAAACACTGGGCAAAACTGTTGTCTTTGGGAAGTTGAAAGTCAGACCACGTGACTCTTGGGCTTGTAGGTGAGAAAGAGCATGTGTTGGTTGTTATTGGCTGCTTTTCACAACACAATACAAGAAAAATAGGGTTTCAGGAAATAATTAACTGGTTCTTAAACAAAGATGAAAAGAAAAATGGGCACCCTTCTGGTATCAATTTCTATATTCATCAAGGTAAGTAATGCTTGCTAGAATAATGAACAATCTCCCCAAAGTTTAGTGGCTTAACCTAGCAACATTTGCTTCTCACTCACAAAAAGCCTAATGTGGATATTCTAGGTTGGGCAGCTGGCCTGGGTTCCACTCCTTCAAAAGTCATTCAGGGATCCAGGTTCCTTCCAGGTAATGGCCCTGCATCTTCTAGATATGGGTGACATTAAAGTTGTCCAGCCAGAAGATGGAGAGAGAGGGCAAGGTGTGGGGAAAGGCAGTAGGGAAAAGAGAGAAACTAGACACAATGTTAACGGAAAACTATAGTGATACGCCTCTCTTCAATTCAGTTCATATTCCACTGGTAAGTACTAGTCACATGGTCCCACATCACTGCGAGAGATGCTGGGAAATACAGTCTCTGGCTGAGCAACTGCTGACCCCAAACAAGTCTACACTGTGGAAGGGGAAGATAAAATTCTTCACTGGCCGGACAGCTATCTCTGTCACAATACTATAAAGTTTGGGGGGGTTTTTGTTTGTTTGGTATGCTTTTATACTCTTTCCCCCTCTTTAATAACAGCTTCCTCCCGTTCTTTCCAACTTCTCTTCCTCTTTCCTTTGACATGTTCTTTCTCTCTTTTGTCTCGTATTTGATCTTAACTTTCCTCTCCTATTTCACTGTTAATGACCATTAATTACAGCATTCTACTCTCTGAGCCATTTCTAAGCACAAGGTCAAGAGAAAAAGATGGGCTGTCATCTTGTCAGATTTGAAAAAGCAGCCATTTCTGTGCCTTTTCCTTCCCAATCAAATCCCATCTGATTCTTACTTTATAAGTAATAGGCAGTGCGAGGGGGAGAGTAAACCAAATCTAAGGGGGCAAACAAAATACACGCAAGATTGTGGGTGCTTGGTGCAATACCCTGCCTTGTTCCACGTTCTTCCTTTTTTCAGGTTTCCTGCTGGCTTGGGGGAAAACGTTTCAAGTGTTCAGTTGTTTTCTCTTTGTTTACTTGTTAACCAAGGACAGTCACGTGTTGATACAGACCAGTCATCGCCTTGACATGAGGCGGGAAAAGGTGATTTAGACAGTTTCCAACTGTCCGATAACACAATCAGAGTGTTTAGGGGGCTTTCTTTCACTCACAGATGCCGCCACTTCCACGCATTTTCAGTTTGAGGGAATAAATATACATTTTTGAACATGTGAAACTGGAACATTCTGTAATGCGCACAGGCCACATTCCGCCATGAGAGGCAGCCAGCACGAGCAGCTATTTCTTGCCCAGAACCTACCTCACTCTGTTCTTTATTTGGGGCCTTCAGAACAGAAGAATGGGCTTTCGTTCCTATGCCAGTAGTTCCTGTCCTTTAGAATAAGCCCCAGGGTCACGAGTTGGGATTGGCCTGCTCAGAAATGTGAATTTTCTAACTTTAATTAAAATCCATGTTGACCAAGACTCAACCACTGTCAATTTTGTGTCATTATTTGTCAAAGAGTCCCCATAAAGTCCCAGCCTCACAGCATCTTTCTATTTCTGTATTTGCCCTTTTCTGGTCGGGGGAGAGGGGAGGAGGTTGACGTGAAGCCAGAGCCCTGGAGCTTTATCAAGTTTCTAAAGACACTTGTGAGGGTAAGAGCAAAAATAATAACAGCACACAACGTGTTGTATGTATTTGCCAGACATTGTGCAAGCATTGCCTCATTTAATCCTCTCAGAAATACATGAGGCAGGTATCATCATTACCATCCCTAGTTTATAGATAAAGAAACTGAGGCTGGGAGAAATTAAGTCACTTCTTGAGGAGGTATATCTATTAAATGTTACTTTAAGAACTTCATCTTGACTCTATTTGACCGCAAAGCCTGTCGTTTAACCACTCTACCACCTGTCTATTTCCAGAAAAACTACCCCAACAGTTATCAAAATGATGTTGGGGGTAGAACAGGGTCAATCAGCAGAAAATAAGAAAAGCACGCAAATTCCCATGGAAATTAGTCATAACCGTAATAACGACCAACATTTTTGAACACTTGCTATATGCCAGGCACTGTTCTAAATCCCTCACATGGATTTATAATCCAAGGAACCATCACAACAATCTGAAGAGATAAGTATTACTTATTGTTATCATCCTTTTCTTTTTCTTTCTTTTATTTTTTTCAGGAACTGAAGCACAGAGGGATTGAATTACAGGATCACAGAGCTAGGAATCAGTAGAATGGAGACAGGCTGGCATAAGAGCATGATGAATCTATCGGTCCTCCACGGGAATAAGAACAGGCACCCAGGAAAGGTAGCTCTGGGCAGGTCTTCAGCATCGCTTACCTTCTGTGATTTGCTCACAGTCTGACCGTCCTTACGTAACGAGAATCGAAGGCTGCAGCCCCAGCTCCTTCCTCAGCCTGAGTGTGGAAAGTGTTGATGGTGCCTGAGTGTCCCCAGAACAGTCCCTCCTTCCTCCCTCACCAGACCAGGAGCTTCCAGTGCCAAGGAGCTCTTCTGTCCCATTGAAAGCAAAGAATGGTTGCCTCTGAAATAAGTACAAAGAGCAAGCAAATTTAGTCAGTTTATGCAAAACACAAAATGGCATCTGCCATCTGGAAAAACACACCAAAGCTGTGAGCCGTCAAGCCCCTTTCAAGATTTTGGCATGTAAAATCAACATTTTTTTTTTAAAGTCTGAAAGGTCCATGTGAACTCCCAGTTTCATTAAATGTAACCACCCCACCCCCCATTCCTGTCCCTGGCTGTCGACTGTCCCATTACATGCACTCTGTCAGTTATTTAACATATTTAAATAAATAACATATTTATTTATATGGTGCAAAGATCGCTGAGAAGAGACAGAGGGCTTTTATTAAGATCATTTTAAAAATCCTTTTGTACATTGAAAATGTTTTAAACAAATACACGTGCCCTGTATTGAGTATACAGAGGGGTGGGCAAAAGTAGGTTTACAGTTGGGACTATGCAAAACCCAGTTTATTCGTATATTATTTTTCATTAATTATTTATTATTTTGCACACGAACATCTGTAACCTTACTTTTGCCCACCCTGTATGTCAGGAACCAAAAGCCCCAACTTCGCAGGTTGATGCTGCTGTTGTCTTCAGGGTTACAGACTCCTGATGGTGCCTCCATCTGCTCTCACTTCAAGGAGGTCAAAAGCAATGAGAAGAAGGAGGGCCGCTCCAGCTCTGCCATGGTGCCGGGCAGGGGCAGCAGGGCATCCAGGTAGAAATGTGTCCAGAAAACAGAAGCAGAAAGAAGACGCTGGCAATGCTGATGTTAGAGTTATGGCAACACAGAAAGAATTTGAGACCTAGAAAATCACTGATGGGGGTGTGAGGGGGAGGCTGGCCAAACCAGACGGACTGAGAAGGGACAGAATCGCAGCTGAGGATGATAAAAGGAGGAGGAGCCAAGGACAGGAAAGGAGGACAAGTCAAGGAGGCTGGAGCATGGGCAGAACAGCAAGTAAGACAAGGGCGCTGGGCCAAGGCACATGCAAGGGCAACTAGAATGCAGTAAGTGATCCCCGTGGGCCAGCTCCCCGACAAGTACTAGGTCATTGTCACAACAACTCTACGCGGGAGGCACTTTACAAATGACAAAGGGTGGTCCAGAGAGGTGAGGTGACATGCTGGGAGCAGGGTCTAGATTGAAAGAAGGGTAGTCTGATTTTCAGAGTCTACCCCAGCAGGTGTTCTGACTCACCTACAGCCTAGGCTAGAAAGATACATAACCCGAGACTACCCATTGTCCTCTGATGGTGGAACAACAGGTGACTTTTATTTAATGTTGTGCTCTGTATTTCCCCATTCTTTGTTTTATAATCAAAATGTTTCCAGGGTTGCTAAGAAAAGAAGCTAAACCTTGCTTAATGAAGGGAAGAAACTGAAATTTGATCAATAAAGAAAACTTGGTTTTCTCAGGAGCAGAAGACCCTACAAGGTCAAAAGCTGGTTGAGGGTCTGCATGACAGCCAGGGTTAGTCCTGGCTCTGTTCACATCACGGGCCTGCCCGTGCCTGATCAGGATGTATTTTTTATTTGCAACCAGTCAGCTCTCCCCAGGACAACACCCTTCCAAGGCTGAGAGGGCGATTCCCAAGGCTGGACCTTTAGGAGTAGGGGAGGGACTGTGGGGGACAGGCATGATGGTCTAGGGGACGGTTCACATCTGCTGGGCCGATGCGATCAGAGAATCAGCTTCCGCACTTCTTAGTCAGCACAATCCACCCATGTGCTTTTGAGCCGCCGCTCACTCGCTCAGTCCCCTCCCACCTCCACTTAGACGTGACTAGTGATGGGATCTTTCAGTTGCATTAAAATAAATACTCTTTTGATCATTTCTTTACCCTTTCGATTTAGAGAGGCGTGCTGGAGGTTCCTAGAAGTTAGTGCAGCGTGTGTAGCCTGCTGGAATGGAAAGTGCCCCAGGCCTCCATGAAAACCCTAGCTCTGCTGCTTATCAGCTATGTGACCAAAGGACAATTTACTTAACTTCTTTGGTCCTCAGTCTCCTCATCTGTAAAACTCAAGATGCTAGTTAGAAGGATTGGACTGGCACAATAAATTATTATTATTATTATTATTACTATTATTATCAGAAACAGTGAAAACATTAGATGCTAAAACACATAACTTCCGGCAGAAAACCCATTCCTGCCACTTCTGGGAAGTTAACAACTTGCTACAAAAAAGATGTGACAATGGACTCCAACATATTATTGAAATGACATTCTCCAACTCCAGGGGCCGAGGAGCTTGTTGCTGTCACAGAGCTCCCTTTAGGGTGTTCTTTTGAGTGTCACTTACACCAGTTTGGAAGTAATCTGCTTGCTCGGCCTTCCAGCAAAGGATGTCACAATCAGCTAATGGAAAGTGACAAGAAGGGATATAATGAATGAGAGGGAGTTAAAGTTTGGGATACAAAAAAAAAAAAAAAAGAGCCTTGTTCTTTTCGGGAATGCACAATGCTAAGCATACCATGTTAAATCGTGCGTGTCAAATAATGGACTAATTAAGAATCTTCATCCATTTTTTTGCACATCTCATTTTTGTTCTCCTTTCTAAGATGTATTTTCAAATTAGCTCTTGGCTCTTTAAATAACTACCACGGGGAAAGACAAGAAAAAGATAACCTTGTTTATCAGAGATGCACACGATAAACATTTCAAAGAAAATACTCAAGGAATGGAGATGGGAGCTTTGTGGGAAATGTCGGGAAGTTTTACAATCAAAGCAGCAACTCCTTGAATAATGGAATTTAATAACATATAATAAACTCTGATCCAGGAGAACTCTGATTCAATCCCACTAATTGTCTGAACCAGTTAAATGAAGGCAAAGTTTATCATGCCAGCACGCTGCCAATGCCACTGAACACTGCAGGGGACAGACAATTGTTCCCAGCTGCCTACCTCCTCTCACCCAGAAGGCACATGGTCCCTGTCTTCTGAACACTAGGCTGAGTCCCCAGCCTTCCATGGCAATCCTAGTTCTAGGACTTTAAAGTCACAGAAATGTAATTTTTGCAATCAACAAACTATTGTATTAAGTAGAGAACAGAGGGGTAACTAGATACAAAGCCTCCAATTAGGTTATAAAGAATAATAACCCATATGCTTTCATGCTAATGCCAGAAAGTGCAACACCCTATAATAAGTCTAGTTGAGCACATGATCATAAGCACTGTTTGTCTACCTACCTAGTTCTGCTATATTGAGGTAGACTCCAAATAGAGAAACATGGGTTTGTTTTTCATTGTTATTGAAAAAGGTGCATTTTTTCTTCTTCATTTGGATCATCGTACCAGTGTGAAAAAATGGAAAGGTGTCATTAAGAAAAAATGACTTTCTCTGTCATTACTCATTGATTATATCTAAGCATAAAAATGAAGAGAGGAATTGAAGCAATTATCTGGGTAATTCAGGTCTCCCCCCAAAGATGAGAGGTTTCTAATAAAACATACTGTTTTTGCCTGAATTATCAAGAGGATAGCCTTAGTCTCTACTTTATTTTATTAATGTGGACTTGTGTATTGATGAAAAATATTTTATAATCATTTAAAGGGCTTTTTAGGTTTTTATGACAGCTAAGTGTATTTTTTTGTACATAAACTTGAATGTGTCTCAAAAATACACACTCTCAGATTCTACAGAACATTTTGCAAAGCAGCTATTTAAATGACTAAACCTAAAACGTGTTAAGAGTAAGTATTCGCTTCCCTTTCCCAAAGGTCCATGAAATCCCGGTTACATCTGGGAACAGAAGGGGGAGTGGAATACCTTTGTAAGCCGAGGGTCTAAAAACAGGAAAATTAGTGTCGTACCACGGCTATGAGCGCTAATAAAGAGAACATGGTTAAAAGAGATTAAGGTTCAAATTAAGGTCAGAAAAGAGACTGATTGAGGAAAACTGTCGTGTTCCGTTGCATGGCGGTTTAAGTGAGACAGTTTCCCCCCAAATCAGTCTGAGGCTGAAAAATTACACTGTTGGGGTTAATAAAGAGGCCGGGCATTTGTTTGGACTGAGACTTCAATTAAAATGTTATTTGGGGCAGCCAGAGCTAATGTCTTGCTTAGAGGTAAACTGAACTGCCTTTTAAGAGGATGAAAAAAAAGGAAAGAAAAAGAAAAAGAAAAAAGACCACCTAACCTGTCAAAGACCCTGAATAACTGGCAGAAAGAATTGTGTTTGCTGGACCTGTGCCCAACTCAGCAGTGAGCATTCTTAAGGGTTTTGTGACATCATTGGAGGCAGCTGAGGTTTACTGAATTTTTGATCGTTGCACTGGGTGAGGGATCTAGTGTTCAGCTGAGCCTCTTTGAGACAAAGGAAAAAAAAAAAAAACCTGGTGGGTGAAATATGCCAAGGTTTTGTGTGTGTGCGTGTGCGTGCGTGCGTGCGTGTGTTTTAATGCCACAAATGGGGTGGGGCCAAGAATTCTGGGTCTCAGTCTCAGGACTCTACCCCGGGACAAAAATTGGTGAATGCAGTTCATTGAATGGCTCAGTCCGTATCAATTGGCCCGCAGTTAAAAACAAAAACCACCAAAGTTTGCTTTCCTTTCACTTCTTTACAGTGAGTGGAAATCCCCTGTGAATAGGCTCCTCCTCCTTTACATTCACTCCTATATTCCCCAAAGATTCATTAGCCATGTTACTCTGGCCAGCCTTGGTCAACAAAGCAGACGTTTCCCAGACATTAGAAGGCTTGGTGTCTGTAAGTAAAAATAAAAATAAAAATATACAAATTGTTAAGATGGAAGGAAGCAGTGTGGAGATAGGGATAGATTCCATTTTTCTCCAACCTTTTTCTTAACTGATCCTGAGAATCGTGACTCTTTGAAGACCTCATTGTTATGCACTGGAGGGGAGAGGGGAGGGCTGGTTAATGGCAGATAGAAAATATGGGATTTTCTGTTGGGGAGTTCGGGATCTGGTGGTGGAGATAAAGAGAGTGATGCACAGAGAGAGAGAGAGAGAGAGAGAGAGAGGGGTGGGACCACTAAAACAGATTGGATTAGAGCCAAAATGAACTTGCAGTACAGACTTGGATTGGTGTTTCTTGTCCAAGGAGCAATGCAGTCCTCTGTTGGCGCAGAACAAGAAAAGGCCCCAGGGCAGGGGACGAGGCTGTGTCAGGGAGAAGCTTGGCCCAGTGACAGCACACACAGAGGTGCGTGAGGGTCCAGGGACAAGGAAGGAGACACTCCTATTGCTTGTTTCCTTCGCAATGTTCAATATTTTTTTTTAACCAGCTCTCAAGAATGGACCTAATTTGTCCGGATCTCAATTCAAACTGACCCCCAAAGTCCAGTTCTCTCATTCAAAATGAAGAAGAAAATTATGAAATCATGAATTCCCCTCTCCTCCTATTCCACCAAAAGAAAAACAAAAGTAAGCTAATGGGAGATATTTACTCTTCAAAACATCCTTTAAAGAAAGAAGGCTCAGACTTAAGCTGTGCAAAGGCACGGATTTCCCCCCTGAAAAATGGGGAAGATGACAGTTTGAAAACAAAATGCCAATAATGAGATCACCGCCGTGGGAACAAGGGAGCCAGCAAGCAGAGAAGGAAGACGGCGTCATGAGAACAATGTCTGTCCAAGTCGTGGCAAAATCTGCCAGGCCCAGATTGCCTTCATTAGTCATTTAGAAGCACATAGATCACAGAAAAAAATCCTCCTCCTCCTCCTCCTCCTCCTCACTGAGAGAGCTGATCATCAGTATAAATAGAAACTGATTAGAACACCAATACTTCAAAGCATAAATATTTCACTCACCAGCCAGTTGCTACTTTGCCCTTGGCAATTAAGAAGAAAGTATGCAGTGCTACCACCCCACACAAGGTGTGACCGTAATGGACTTGACCAGGAAATTAGGTTTGCTGTGAATTCATATCGGGTGTGAAGTGAACACACAGGCTACATTGTCCCAGGTGCAGTCGGGGAATTTAGGAGAAATAAGCATAACTATACAAGTCCTTAGCCCTCTTCACTACCCTTTGCTCTTAGGGGTTCATCTGTATCAGTGGCTTTGCCATTCAGCCAGTGTTTACGTTTGTCGGGTACTTTCTAGATTCCTGCATTGTGCTGGGTATTGGGAATTCTACACTTAGAATTCTACACTTAGAATTCTACACTTAAGACAACCACAGCTGTTCCCTCTTATTATCCCCAACTTCCTGCCCATCTCCTCTGTCCCCTTACCCGACTTAACTTCTTTTCAGAGTGTTTATCACGACCTGACGTGGCATCCTACCTTGTTTGTTTCTTGTTCATTGCCTCACTTACTAAAAGGCAGGCGCCATGGGCAGGGACTCCGACTGTCTCACGGTGTAGTATCCCTGACACCTAAACCACATTAAGGCTCAACGAATATTTATTCAATGAACAAGGCTTACATTCAAATGACTTACTCATCTCAATTCTGAGAAGCAGAATAAAGGAAAACTATAGGTGTTATGAGCAGGCATCATGAGTGTTTCTAAGCTACAAAGTGAGGAAGGCCTTTCCTGAGCAAAAGACATTCAAGTTGGAGTCTCAGTAAAGAGAAGGGTGTGTCTTGAGAAGGGCTTGGGAGACCTCTCAAAGACAGGTGCATGTGTATAAAGGTGCCTGTGGTATTGAAATCACAGGGAAAGGAAGGCCAGTGCCGTGGAGACATGGGGGGAGTGAGGATTTTCAAGAGATGAGGCAGGAGCTGTGGACAGGGGCCAGATTATGCAAAATCTTGTAGGGCACATTCAGGATGTTGGACTTTATCCTAAGAGCAAAACAAAGAGTTTTAAGCAGTGACATGATCACAATTCCCAAATCATGAATCTGTCTAATCAACACAAAGCACGCATTTTAATCCGAGCATGCTGACATCAACGGGGCATAAGACATGGCTGGAATAGTTCAGCATGGGCAGAGGAGGGGCGCATGAAGACTTAGCCACATTACCGAGCATATGGCAGAGGTACCATATCCCAAGAGGCAACGTGGGGAGGGTGGCCGCAGCACAAAGGTGGGGAGTCTTGGTCCCCCACAGAAATACAGAGGATAGAAACCAGCCACGGAAAGACAAAGTGCACCCATAGAAAAGTTATAGGGACCCCAGAAAACATCAGTGAACATGTTGCCTGCCTCTTTCTTCCTTTGAGGCCATCACTACCATACTAGGCTCTTCCTCGTCTGTCAGGACAAATTTTGTTGCCCCTTCCACCACCAGGCCTCCCTGGGTGCTTTGAACTCCAGCAGTAAGAGACTGCCTCAGGCCCCACAAGCCCAGAGGCCGTATGTCCCTTCCAGGCCTGCACGAGCTGCCTGCCATTCTATCCCTCTCTACTCTGATGGAGACTCCTGATAAACTGCTGGTCTGCCCATGTGGTAGGTGCCCAATAAATGTAATGTTAGAGAGTGTTACCCCTTTCCAGCGAACGCTTACTGAGCGCTTATTTTGTGCCAGGCTCAGCGTTAAGGCCTTTTTATGCATTCTCATTTAAGCTTCGCAACACTCCCATAAGGCAGGCATTGCTATAATCCCCAACTTGCAGACAAGGAAGCTACGGTTCAGAGAGGTGCAATGACTTACTGAAGATCTCTGTCACTATGCAATGGGGGGACATGAACTTGCTTCCATCCCTCTCCTAAGCCCAGAGACTGATTCATTACTTGCTTAGGCTCACCTCTTCCCTCGATCCTCTAAATTGCCACAAAGATAAGCCTCAGAGCCGCTAAGTATTTTGTGTCGATGTATGATGCTCATCACTATCCTACCTAATGTCTTCCCAACCATACTGTGAGTGCTTCAGATGGGTCTTATTTATCTTGGTATCACCAATGCTGAGCACAGGGTCTGACGCACAGTAGAGATGTAAATTAATGGATGAATAAGCCCAAGGCAATCGCATATAAACTCTAAATGTGCCCTTTAAGAAAACACATTATACACAAATCCAAACAGACGACTGATAAATTGAAGAAGGATCATCTGTGTAACAAGATTCTACGTCCCCTACCCTGTCCTTCATCTCCACCCACCATAACGCCCCTTTACAAAATGGTTCCTCTGGTGAATTGAAAATCTGGTTCATGTTTAAAATTAGAGATGCTGATATTGTACGGCTGCACGAAGGGGGAACACGAGGACCTTTACATGACGGCACATGACTCACGGGTCCACGCACAAGCTGAGAGGACACGCCATTAAGGTGCAAGCAGCAAAGGGAATTACGCACTGCTCCCCCACCCTCCCTCAGAAACATTGAAAAGCCATACCTCATTTAAAAAGGTAGAAAGACGAGAGAATGCTTTTTAAACTTGGAATATGTCCCATAGAAATATTTAATACAAAAGTACAAAAGCTCAAATATGCCCAACCAGCCCCAATTCAGGAGTTGGAATCTTTCCGATGGGATTACTATGCTAGAAACGACATGTTTATTGGCTCGAGAAAGACACGTCACCTAACAATTCCTACTAGGGGGTCCGAGGGAAATAACTCACCCATTGTGAAATCAATGTTCAAATCAATATCCCTTGGGGAGAAAAATATTGCTCATTGATGGAGATTGATTTTTTCTTTTCGTTAAGAAATTCCCGAGGGGGTAAACATTTTTTTTTTTCCTAGTGAATGTAAGTAAACATGCCAATGTCAAGGTCTCCTAGCCTGAGTGTGATACTCAAAAATTATTAGTATAACTATAAATGCCTTTCAACCTATAGATTCCAGTTCCATTTTTTAAATCTTATTTTAACATCTAAGCCACAGGGCCACCATGTGTTATATGTCCTTTGCTTTCTTTCACAGCACTCTCATAAGTGAGATACTTTTTTGATATTTTAAAGCAATCAAAGAGTAGCATAAAATCTAAGAGTACTAGATGCAAAATGTATGTACCTACAAATTTAATAACAACTAATTTAAAAAAAATTCTCATGGTCTCTCCCTTACCTTTCCCATTTTCATTTGGACCTCAAAACAATTATAAGAACATTGAATCTAGCCATGTATTGATTGCCTTCAAAAAAGCAAGACGTTTTAATGGGCAAGAAGAAAAAAAGGCTGAGTTTAACTGGTTTTCTATTTAACATGTTGCTTTGCGCCAGAGAACCTTTCAGACCTATTTACAAGGCTGCAGTAGATTATATTGTGTCACTCACAGAGTGTCTTTTTAGGCCAGATGTGTGACGGAAAGAAAGCTTGCCTTCTACCTTTCTGAAACTCAAAAGTTGCATAAGAAGGGACAGAGAGGTGATTTGGGAATGAAAGAAATGTCACTCAATGAGTATTTGTTGAAAAGGGTGTCACAGATCATTGGTGGAATTCCCTCTCATTGGCAACTCCCCCAAACAGCCGAAGATTCACTGAGCACCCAGGCTACTGAGTTCTACGAGGAAAGGAGAGTAACATGTTGGCGGTTACAGAGGCTGAGCCGCGGAACCCACAGAAGTGTAACTGGATGAACCATGTTCAAGGTGGAGAAATAACGCCACGGATGCCCTTGTAGTAAATCGTGCACCTTCTGTTGGTTTTGTCCTGTGATGGAGGTGGAGTCATATCAAGCCACATACACCATTCCCCTTGTATCTAAAAGAACACATTTTTCAAGTGGCTCGAACAGATAAAAGGAGGAACAAAGTTCACTGATTGGCATATGGTCATGACCTACAAGTTGACCTTAGAAAAAACTCAAACCACACTTAATATACACTGATTTTTCTCATCTAGTAGCATAACTACAAGCATATAGTAATGCACTACATCTTGTACAGAGCAAAGCAAAACCAAAAAACAATTAATTAAAAAAAATTAAGACTGACCTAAACCCCCCTTCCTAAAAAATTTGCTTTTGTACAATATAAAAAGAACCTGATCGACTGGAAGTATCAGCATCAAATATTTATTAATCTTTTAATTTTTTACTCACTTAAAATTCAAAATCACGTTCATGCTTTGGGAGAGCTGTGTGGTTGCTTATCCCTTAAAAAGCATTTCTGCTTTGATGCCGCACCGAAGAGGCACTTACACTGAGAAGCAAGGAACAGGAATATCTATCTAAAGACACTGGCAATAGACCACAAAGTAAGCTGAGCAAGGCGGAGGAGAGAAAACACAGTCCTCCGGGAAGAACAAAGTAGTCACAATCAGAACACAGCTGGGATGTGATTCAAACTGACCGAGAACCAGAAGGGATCTTCAAGCTGTTCTATACAAGCTGTTGTATACGTAACAGAAAGAGAGAAAGAAAGAGAGAGAGAGAGAAAGAGAGATTTTTCCAAAAGTTATTCAAAGGTGTTAACCTAAGAAAAGATCTCAGTGGCAGGCACAGAAATAACTTTACCCCTTTTATGGTGATCCATGAATGGGGTCTACAGCCAGCTAGGGAGACATTTGTATCAAAAGGTTGGACCTAACCCTCCCAATAAAGCAGGGTTCTTGAAGGTGTCAGCAGGATTTGGTTGACTGGGCCATTAATGGTGCTGCGGTTAATTATTGACTGATTAGGGATTTACCTTATCTTTCCATCAGGAGCTGGCTCGAGACTTAACGGTAAAGCAATTTAGAGCCAGGGTGAACCTAGCCACATGCCTTTTTCTTCTTCTCCTTTGGGTCACTTTAGCTTGTCCTTCCCCATAATTTACGTTCAGGTCAGAATAGCCAGTCCTTACAGAGCTTGGGAGTCCTCAAAAGGACTGGCCACGAGAGGAGCCAGGTTCATGGTGAGTGGTGTCCAGAGGAGGCCTAGAGGGGTGCTTTCTTTGGCAGAACTTTGCTTATTGGCCCAGGTTTTCCCATGAAACCCCTGGGGGGAAAAGCGATGACTTTTTGTCCCTGAAAGTGCTGGTGAAGCCGATGGGTAAGCATCAGCCCCCCACCCCGCAAGGCGGCCCCTCTGCTGAAGGCCTCTTGGCAAAGCCAGGGAATCAGCACAGGCAGCTCGGGCCCAGCTGCCCCAGATAAGAGGTGGCCCGTGTTAATGTACAGGCTTCCTCTGCACCTCAGCAGGGCCTTCCTTTTCTAAACACTCTCCCTTTAATGTTGGCGAATGTTGTTTTTCCATTGACTCAACATCTCAGCCTCTGGTGGTAAGCCAGTGGGGAAAGTTGGAGCGGGGGAGGGAGGAGGACAGTAGGAGAAAGTGATGCCAAGGCAAAAGAGAGAGGCACAGTCAGCCACATTTCCAAACAAGCTGGACACCTGCTTTGGAAAGACAGGGACCAAGCCTAAAATTCTTGCCTCCTCTTGATTCTGATCAGCCTTTTGTTCCCTGCATGTCTATGACCATAGATCCTGGGCCCCCTCCCCACCACACTGGCCCCCCCACCATGAGGGATCCGTAACTTTTCTCCATGAAGGAAAGAAAGAATAAGAATTATTGGAGTTAATTAAAGAGGGACAAGAACTTCTAGGAAAGAGATAAAAGAGAAAGTCGCGGGAAAGCAAGAAAGAAGGAAATTAGGAAAACAGAAGAAAGAGGCAAGTGAGAGAAGACACACAGGCATGGAAATGAAACACAAGAAGAGAAGAAGAGCATAAAACAAGAAAATGAAAAGCAGAAAGGGAAAGGAGAGCGACTCCAGAAAAACGAAATCAAAAGTGAGAGTTTTTCCCCAGAAGCTTCATTTTTCAAGCCACGAGACAGACCCCGGGTTAAGGATGGAAAGCTGTCCCCTCCCCAGCTTCTCTGGGCAATGCAAGGTCAAGGGGCATCTTCAAAACCAAATCTTGATTAGAGCCAGCTAAATGTTTTGACTTGAAGGAGACACGAAGGATTAGAAAGCAAAATAGAGCAGCATGGGCAAGAAAGAAACAGGAAAAGAAAGAAAATTAAAAAAAAAAAAAAAACCCTCATGGGAGACACAAAGGGAATGATAGAAAACTCTACTGAATCAGCTAGCCATCTACTAACAAGCTGCAAAGATTTCCAATGACAAGTTGTCACATTAGTTTAGTGAAACTGAAGCAGTACTTATCCCCTTTCCTGTGCTTAATCTCTCCCTGCGTGCCACAAAAACACGCTACCACATTTAATAGGATTAGTTTCCTTCACTTTCTCCCCCCACCCCTTTTATTTTTTACAATTCTATTTTCAGCAATACTGGGATCCTTGAATTCACGGACTTCCTGCAGTGCACAGCAAAACCTGGCATGCGTGGTCTTTACCCTTTAAAGACTTCATTTGAATCTGAAAAAAACACCCCCCCCCCCCGGTATTTTGACTATTTTGTACCTTTCCCCCCCAATGAATTTCATAGTCCTCCTGGAAGTCTCCCTGCTTGGAGGGGAGGGGAGGGAGTGTTCGAGTAGAAGGTTGAAGACAGCACCGGGGCTGGGACAAAGCTGACAAAGCCCGGAGTCTGCTGAAGTTCTTCTGGCTCTGACTGCAGGCAAATCTGGGTTCCAGTTCCAACTGCCACTCCCTGGATTTGCAGCCTTGAATGAGTGGGGACGCCTTCCCGACTGATGCCCATCTACTCATCATACAGCGGGGATGATTCTTCTTAGGGCTCTTGCGAGAACTACACTTATCCTTTACTTCTTCCCTTTTAAGGTTCAGGTTTTTTTTTTTTTTCTCATATTTTATTCTGTTCCTGAAATCAGTATGACTTACAATGCATTATGTATTAAGGTCATTGTAGTCTCCTTTTCTCCCAAAGGCCATCTTTAAATTGATGATGTGTCTTATAATCTGTGGCATTATGGAATTAAGAAACTGGAAGAGGCAGGTATAAAGCAGCTGGCGCAGTTCTGCCATAGAAAATGCTCAATGCACGCTAGAATGATGATGAAGGGGACCCAGGTTTTGCCACCTTGAAGCTGCCTTTTGGGATATAGATTTTAAGCTAGTTATTAAGAAACAACAGACTCAGAAAGAAGCTTTGACCCTCCCCCCACCCCTTTCCTGCTCAAGACATTCAGACGGAAAAACCTGCTTCAGGAAGGTAATCTTAGGATGTTCCCTTAGCCTAATTCGAATTAGGTAGAGCAAATAAGAGGGGTTCCAGCAGGGGCCTGTTCCCTAGATACCCTCGGTAGGCCACTGCCTCGGAGTTGCCTACACAGAATCTGCCTGCCACGTGTGTTCGTTCCGCTCTTGTTCAGCTTTCTGTAATCCACCCATTCTCACTTCTGAAACCCTTTCTCCTTTGTCAGAAACGTCATATACGCCCCGTGTTGCCCCGGTCTTTGAAATGTTCGTGCTTATATGAATTCCCCATGCACATGTATTAAAAATTGCATTTTCTCCTGTTTCTGGCTCTGATAATTTGACTATCAGCCCAGTTATAAGAACTTAGAAGGGGGGAGGAAAAGCTTTTTTTTTTTTTTTTTGCCCTCACACTTATCACCACTTCCTGTTCACCTCCTTCGCCATTCTCCCTAAAAGACCACTTTGGAATATTGAGAGGAGAGGAGGCGTTGACACTCCTGCCCCTCATCCAGATTCTTCTAGACTAGTGCTCCCAACTGCGGTTTCAGAAACCGAACTAAATCAAACACAGATAATAACCGTCCACCTGGTTGGTTGGCTAAGAACCAGAATCATCCAGTTCACTCTGCTCTTTTCAACAGGGTCACCCATTGCCGTGTGTAGCAGTGTCTTGCAAATAGTAATTATCTGTTGAATTGAATTATTCCATCTTCTTTGAAACACTTTGCATCACGGACACCCTCCTGGCCTTTCCTCTCTCCTCCCAGGCACCACCGCCTGAAGATGGGGAGGAAGTGAAAGTGTGAACTCACCTTATCTGGAAGGTAAAAGGTGCCAAGGGGACCTCAGGAGTGAAGGAGCAACACTAGCCTAGGGTGGGGATAGAGGGGACGTGGAGGAAGCCTGCTCTGGTGGCCTGTGCAAGGGTGGGCTGGGCCGTGGACATGCTGCAGACGGAGGCTATGTAGGGGCATGCAGGGCCCTACTGTTGGAGAAGGGAGCAGCGGGGAGCCGTGGAGCCCAGAAGGCACAGTGAGGCCTTCCTGATCAGGCAAGCCACCCTCTCCCCAGCTCCTGAGAACCCCCAGAGAATTCCATGTCCTGCCTGCCAGGCAGTGGCCATGGTGGAGTCCCAAGCCTTCCTGCCAACCTGGGATTCACGAGTTTGCCATTGTCTTCAAAGTCTGGGAGAGGCTGTAAGGGCAGGAGGGAGGCAAGACCCAGCCCTACTACCTGCCTACCTACCTACCCAAATCTGAGCAAGGGATAAAGTTAGCCTCCCTCCTGTGGGCCTTTCCTCCCACCACACCTCTGCCCCTCGAACAGCACTGCTGCACCTAGCGCCTCCCTACCCAGGAGGACTGGCACTCCTTGCTCACTCCCACTTTCCTGCACCACCTGCCCCAGACCCAGGGACATGCTCCTGCCAATCAAACTAACTCCCACCTCCTCACTTTCCCCTGTCTCTGCTCCCTTGCTGCCCCAGCTATAGGCTACCCTCCCACCCCATTCACCTTCTGCTAACACCCACTCCCCTACCCCACCCCTTCATTTTTACTCTGGTTTTACACCCCCACCTTACACTCCCATCCCACTCAGTTCTCCCACCCCTGCACCTGCAAGCTGCCCTACCTGCCCTGCCCCCCCACACTCTGTCCCCCAGCCAGCACTCCTCCCCTCTCAGCCTCTGCCACCCCCACACAAGTAGAAGTAAAAGAGCTCCTTTCACCTTGAGGTGGTTGGGGCTAAGAAACCAGAAGTTGATACCTGTCCCCTACAGCTTCACTGGTGATGAGTGTTTCTCTGCAGTTGTCTTGAGGTCCTTTGTTTTGTCCCCTAGAGTCACAGACATCCCCCACCCCACCTCCTCTGTCAACCCCATGCTCACCCTACAGAGAGTAGCCAGAGAGCAGAAATCTTCCACACCTGCCTAAATATATCCCCAAACCCTCAACGGACAGGCATCTCGCCTGATGGTTGGGCTTTCTCTCATTCAGGGAGAATGAGTTCTTTTATTAGGGGCTGGGCCCATGGACACCCCAAGCTGGCAATCTCTTCCTTACCCCTCCCTTCCAATACACGGGGATTACTTATCACAAGCCTTCTGAGGGTACCAGCAAAACACCTTCCTTGGGATGTTCAATTAGCTGCTCGCAGCCCTCTCCAGTTCTAAAACTGTCAGCCTCCTTGATCTGTTCACTGCTGGTTCAGCCCATTCCATTCCCCTGGCTTTCTTCCCTCACACTACAGCAGTCACAGCCAGGGACGGCGCCTTCCCACCTATCTTTCTCCTCCTCACAGCTGTCTCTGCCCAGGCTCTCTCTTAATTACCTCGGGGTGTGCTTGTACTCATTGGTTTGAACATACTTTTATAAAGGGTTGCCTTTTACTGCATGTAGATTAGGGGGAGCTGTTCATTCAGACATGTAAAAACTTAATGATAAATGATATAACTTTTTTTTTTTTTAGTTTTACCTAGGCATGTTGACCTTCTTTTCCTTCTTGATGTTCCCTCCTTGAATAGAATGTTTTGTCCTGTGGTTTCATTGGTCTGATGGGCAGCTTCTATTGAAAAGGTTTCCATCTATAAAGCAGAGGAGGGGAAAGGACCAAAAAAGAAAGAAAGCAAGAAAGCAAGATTCAGATTGATAAATGCCTCCTGCCTACCCCTGGGCCCAATGGACAGTTCTAGGGCCAAGGACACAAAGCCTGGCTTCCAAACACACACCAATTCTAATTTATATTTTGTGGCCTAAACGGTGGGAAGGTTAGCATACAAAGTGCCCAAAGCAGCAAGTAGGCATGAGCAAAAATGTGCATAAGAAACGACAACCCAGTTAGCCTCACCAAAATATGGGGGAAGGGGTCCGCTCGAGTGTGTGGACCACACGTTTGTACACAAAATAGGTTCCATTTCTTAGTGAGCACCAATCACATGCTGAACAATCTTACTTCTGTCAAAGTCGACAATGGGATGAGTTGGATATTATTCCCACTTAACAGATAGAGAGAAGTGAGGCTCAGGCAGATTACATAACAGCCCTGAGGTCACAGAGTCAGCGCCTGGCTGAGCAGTAATTGGAAAACCAGTAGGATCCCCAGATTCTCAGTCCTTCCGCTGAGTGCCTAACTGGGGTGGGCCCCGAAATCTTTATTTTGTCAAAGCTCCCTTGGTGATTCTTGAGGATTAGCCAGGTCATGGGAATCCTGCTTCACATCAAACCATCCCGCTCTCCCTGTCACCAGCCCGCGTCTGAGCAGCCTTCTCCACGTTGGCTAAAACATTTAAAACATATTTAAATAGCAATTTCGAAAAACTATGCAGCATATGGATTTTCCTTTTGATCTCAAAATGATGACAAACAGACACTTAAATACTTCATAAAAGAAATATTACCAGAAAAATTATAGAAATCTGGCTTTCAACTTTGTCTTGCTCTAATTTAAACAAAATGCAACTTTTGAGTCAGTCCCCCCCCCACCCCACCCGCACAAATACATCCAAACTGGGAGTTTCTTTCCCTGCTCCCTCTGTGCCTGGCCTTCGCCTATATATTTCTAAGCCGCTGGTCATCCTGAATAAAAGCGTAGAAATATGGACAGCAGGGATAACTTAAGTCCTAGCCCCAACGCCCCTGAAAATAGAGAGAACGTCTCCTGCGAATTCACATCCTCGACTTGAAAGACCCAAGAAAGGGAAACTGGGAATAACGGCCAAATATTCTTAGATCATTGACAAGAAAGGGAGGGGGGCCTGGGGGGTTATGTACATCCCTTAAAAGGTCCCGCCCCTCTTTAGGTCCCTGGAGAGTCCCCACTCTCAGGTTAAATGCTTCAGCCGGCTGTGGGCGCCACCTCCCCGCAGCAACAGGAGGGCGGCGGGGGAGGGGAGGCCGCGAAGCAGTGCGGGCCCGGCAGCATCCGACGTTCCCCAGCTCTGCGCCGCGCCGGGAGCAGGTGGCTGCCCCTTGCGCCGGGCGTGCGCTGAGCCCGGGCCAGCTGAGCGTGGTTGCAAAGTCTG
The DNA here is from genome assembly GCF_022682495.2 of Desmodus rotundus. NCBI lineage: Eukaryota > Metazoa > Chordata > Mammalia > Chiroptera > Phyllostomidae > Desmodus > Desmodus rotundus. Next base: position 86,501,845 of record NC_071398.1, read on the forward strand.
CAGCGGCCCGGGAGGAAGCAGGGAACGTGGGGCGCGTACCAGGCGACAGGGACCCCCAGGGCCGCAGGAGCAGGGTGGGCGTGCCCTCCGCTTGGAGCTCGGCGCCACCGCCGTAGCACCGCGCGTTCGCTCTCTGCATGCAGAGGCCGTGACACCTCGCGCGGGCCGCGGCGTGGAAGGAAGGGCTGGGAGGGAGGAGGAGACCCGGAGGAAGCCTGGCCAGGCAGCCCCGCTCCGCCGAGGGCCAAGAGAGGAGACTCCCAACCTTTCCTCCCACCCCGAAACTTTTCCAACGCACGCAGGCGTATTCCTCACGGGTTTCGGCGGCTCCGAGTCGCCATCAGGGAGGAAGCTCGGCCAACAAACACGTCCCCCAGCACACGTGCGGAGGTACACAGGCACATCGGGAGGGACTGGGCCTCTGGGGAGGTGGCTGAGGGCGTGATGGCAGCAGGCGACTTCACAGTCGAAAGGGACTCCCCGCGCGCGAGAACCAGTGGCTAAAAACCTGCAAAAGCTCGGAAGTGCAGCAGTGCCCCAGCCTGTGCGTAACTTTGCCCACTGCGCCCCCGCGTGCAAAGGCGTCCCTGCGCACTCGCACCCTCACCCACCCCACTCTAGGTTGCGGCCCAAGCCTGCCTTTGTATTTCTGTGACAGTGAACGATATGCTAATTTGAGCCAAAAAGGGAGGGGTGTAAATTGCGTAAATTTCGCTACCTGGCACCCCCAATTACCGACAGAAAATGTCCCGTTCTCCCCGAAAGCGTACCCTCCGCTTCCCTTGGCCCTTCGGTCTCCAGCGTTTTTACTACGGTGGAGACTGAAGATTCAGCACAGTAGATTGATGTGCTTTTTTTTTTTTTATTCTGAGATCAGGACCTTTCCAAATCCTATCCCTCAAAGAGCCGAATAGGGTTGGAGAAAGGCACGTTATTTCGGGGGCAGCAGCACCCCTCGCAAGGCGCGCGCGCGGCCTGGCGGGCGCCTCGCTGGGCTCCGCGCAGCCGGGCGGAGTGGCTGGATTATGTAAGTAACAGCCCTCCATGTGCTCACCGCCATCTGTTAATATCTTGATATTGGAAAGTTCGGTGCCTGAGGCAAAGCCAGGGCTGGCGGCGCGGAGCTCCCAGCCTTCTCTTTTCTACTCCAGGGCAAGGAATGTACCTCCCTTTGACTGTTTTTGCCGCTTCCATAAAATCAAGTAGTAGTTTGCCCCTTCATTCTCCGACACCGACCACCTCTCCCCAAGGGTGGGGCCTGTCGGGGAAGAGTGATCTGCTTCGAGGTCCCTTTACAGTAAAGAATCCTTTCGATGAATTGGTATTTTTATGACAGTTCTAGGTTCTTTTAGGCTTCTTGTGGTGGACTATTTATCGGGGTGGGGGCTGTATTATTTTTTAAAATTACTTTTTCTGCCAGCACCCTGACCCAAAATTCTTGTAAAGGTTATATTTCAACTCCTTTGGAGTGATTCGCCTGTTTACTTTGAAAGCTGTTGGTTAAACAAACATCACACGGGAGGCTTCTAAGCAGTGGGGTTCCCAGGAGAGAAATGCGCAGCTGCTATTGCTACTGATCTTGTGGCATTTCATCCCCGCCCCCCCCCTTCATTCAGACCTTCAGAACAAATTCAGGTTGGGCTTGGCGTCACACAGGGCACAGGAGCAGAAGTGGAGGGGGTGGGGGGAGAAATATGGAGGTCAGTCAGTCTGCCTCTACATAGCCCGAAGCAGGCCGGCCTGCACCCTGGGGTTGGTTTTTCTTTCTCTTCCCCTCTTCGGGGTGGTGGTGGTGTTTGGAGGATGGTGTGTGTGTGTGTGTGTGTGTGTGTGTGTGTGTGTCCGGGCAGGATCTCCTTCATCCTCCTGAAGTCCATGCCCACGCTTGTCTCTCAACTGGATCTGGTTGAAATTCCCAGAATTGATTTGTTTAGGTATCTGATGACAGTTATTCGCAAGGTTTAAATTACTTATAGCAGCCTCTCTCCGATCTCCACCTAACGGCTTTGAGAAAGAACGGGGGCGGGGAGGGGGGGCAGTGCACCCAGGAAATATCCCGGTGAACTGTGTTTAACCCAGAACCAGATGCACAAGTGATTACTGCAAGTTTGACTAAGAACATACAGATCAGCCTGCAGATAAATAAGTAAACGCAGCCAGCAGGGCTGGGGCTTGTTGGAAGACCAGTCAGAATTTGGGTTAACTTTTAAGTTATTGGGGTTATGTTGGCAGTTGGGCAGAGGAAGGGGTTGACCCCTAGGTCTGGCCGCAGGTTTCCGAGATGGAGCCACTATCTAGGCGCGTTGTCTTTGAGCTGACTGACCGCTTCTCCCCTATCAGAAAACAAACCCCGGAGTCGCCCGAAATACTTGCTCCAGGGCGGCTCGAGACCTGGGAGAGCGCCTCGGCTCTGGCAGGAGGGATTGGCCAAGAGCCTGGCTGGTACGTCGTCCCGACAGTAGGGGACAGGACAGGGCCCCGCATACGCAGCTCACAGAGCTGGGCTGAGGACCGAGCTCGCTCGCCCAGCGTTGCGCGCGCTCCTATTTCAACCACCAGCTCCTGCGCCCTAAAGAGGGCTGCGAACTGCCGCAACTGAGCGTGGCGAGCCGCGAGCCTCAGCCGCCAAGGCTGGGGTTGGGGGCGCTTCCCCGTTTGCCGAACGGATTACCCCGACCTCGACTCTGGGAGCGATAAAGGGCTTTTCCCGCCGTGCGTTCCCGAGCGTAGTGTGTGCAAACGTGCCTCCGAGCGCTAGGTGCAATTGACTTCAACTTGTGGGCTACAGTTCAATTCCAGAGTTTGAATCTTTTCCCTGTCTCTGCTTCCTTTCTTCCCTCTGTTCTTCCTCCTCCTTCCCTGCCCTCCTCCCTTTTAAGTGTCTAACTGAGCAGATGGTTTTAAGGTGTGGAGGGCACATGTCCTATGTGTGGGCTGGCTCTAACAGGTACACACTGGGATACTTCAAGAAAATAACAGGACGAAAAAGAAGAAAGGCAGTATCCTTGATCCAAATTTCTCTGCTCAATACACCCGCTTACCTCGAAAGGACCCAACCAATGGAAACATTATCCCATGCTGCATCTTAGGGGCACGTTGATAGATTACTTCTGTTCCCAGCCTAAATGGTCACATCTCGATTAGAACACTTGATATGATCAGTAGCCCGGGAGCGATCACTGGGAGCGTGAGTGGTGTGTTTGCGCGCCTCTGTGTTGTTTCAGTAATGGGGCGCAGGGAGTATCTGAAGGCTGCGAAAGGGAAGAAATGAACGCTGGGGATGCTCAAGCAAAACTCCTTTCTTATCCTGGACACCTAACCTGGCCGGCCTGATTTTTTTTTTCCTTTCTTTTCCATGTATGAATCCCTTGCCAAAAGTTTCCTACAAGGCATAGAGTTGGACCATTGCTATTATTCAAAGAGAAGACTTCCTCACGGATGAATTTGAGGCTGAAATGCTAACTGGCGGAGGAAAGTTGGGTGTGGGTGTGTGCTTGCAGAAACTGGTGGTTGTTTTCCGCCCGTGTACTTGTAACACACCTCATAAACACAGAGTTGTCTCAGTCACAACATGATTCGACCTTTGATCTGATTAAATTTGAGGGACACATGAAAGATACTTTCCTCACCTTACCTAAGAAAATGAGTGTGACTAATTTGAGTAGCTGTGAATGTTTCTGCTTCGCAGCCCCCTGCAAGTCCTAGCTTTTGTAGGACCTTTAAGTCATAAACTGGGTTGCTTTATTAAAAGCCGGTTACTGTGCTGCAAGACAGAAACGTTGTAGCTGCGTTCTAGCCAGCGGGGCTGGAAGGCTCCCTCCTTAGCATTTGTAACTTGCAACCCCCAAGGAGCTCTTAGAGCCACATAATCTAAAGAAATCTTGCTGGTTATTTTCATCCAAGATGTGTCAAACCGAAGTGAATTTTTCTATAGCTTTATTTATATCGAAGTCTGAAATTAAGGGTTTGAAATTTCTTACCTAATAAATTTTAAAGTTTGTCACTCAGGCATCGTAACTGTGTAAGTCCTGTTTGAAACCTCTATTTTTAGTTATTCTGGGGTGAATGAGTGAGGGACAACTGCAAGGTAATGTTTGTTAACATTTTCTTTAAGGCTGCTGTACCTACCATGCCAACAAGGATTATTCTTCTTAATAATTTTGACGGGAGGTGGACTGGGATTAAACCAGTGCTGGTCCGCGAATACCAGATGCAGCGGAGCCGACGTGGGAAACCTCTGGCATCTATCACTGAATCCCAAACCTCACCTGTATTTTAGTGCCCACCTCCCCTTTAAAATTCTGCAAGAGTGACATGTATTTTTGATACTACTTAGGACCATTTAAAAAGTGGAATGATTTAAGGATCCCCACTCCCTCCTCCTACACCATCCCACCCCTAAAAAAAAAGAAAATACCACTTTCTCCAGTACACTTTCCCGTGCCTTCCTCCACCCAAGTCGGAGGAGCCCTCACTCGCTCGGCCACTGGGCACACTCGATCAGCTGGATCTGGGAAATGAAGGGGAGGGGAGAAAAAAGAGGACCTGCGTCCTGGAAGAGCGAGCGCGAGCCCAGCGCCGCTCGCGCCATCTCCCGCTCCGCGCAGTGGCCGCAGATGGCTCGCTCCGGCCCGGCGCGGCGGTTCCGTGGCCCCGAAGCAGGGGCAGGGCGGGGATGGGGGTGGGGGCCGGGGATGGAGGCGGGGGAGGAGGAGCGCAGGTCCCCTCTCCCCTCCTCTTTTCCCAGCCCCGCACCCCCACCCCTTTTATATATTTTTTTTCCTCCCAAGTTCTCTTGCCTCGCTATCCCCCCTTGAATCCGAAGGCGCCTCGCGATTGGGTGCTGGGGCCGGGTACGTCAGTGAGACTGTGACGTGCAGTCTTCCTGTTTCCTTCAGCTGTGTCTTAAAGTAAATCTTGTTGTGGAGCGCAGCCCTCAGCCGAGGGAGCGCTCTGAAATAATACACCCTTGCAGCCGCGAGAGCGGAGCGGCGCAAAAGAGCTCGGCCGGGTCCGCCGCTCCCACCCCGCTCCGCCGCTCCCCGCGCCTCCTCTCCGCGCCTCGCCTCCGCGCCCTTCTCCGCTCCTGCGCCCTTCTCGGGTCTTCCCCTCTCCACTCCTCGCTCCCTAGGTCCTCTCCCCGCCCTCCTCTCTCTCTCTCCCCTCTCCTCCTCGCCCCGATCGCTCCCCTGCTCGCTGTCGTCCAGACTCACCGTCCCTTGTCCAATTATCATATTCATCACCCGCAAGATAGCAGCGGGGGTGAGCGCGAGCGTGTTTTCCTCTCTGCCGGCAGGGGAAAAAAAAAAAGACTCAGTCCCCCCGCTCTCGGCACCGCGTAAGTATCTTCTGTCCCCTCGCCAGTCCCCTCCCCTTTTCCAGAATCACTTGTACTGGCTTGTTCGTGAATGGGAAGAAAAGAGACTCCCATGACTTATACCCGTGTAAACATTTCTTTTTCAGGAGGAAATGGTGTTGTTTAAATGAATCATAATAAAATAACCTCGAAACAGTTTCTGAGCAGGAGCCTCAGTGGAACTCAGCGCTCCGCTCCCCCCAGTTCCTAAGAGTAAGTGATCCGCTCGGCTTTTATTTCTTTCTCTTTCCTGCCGGTGGCTGGGGGTGGTGGTGGCGCGGGGGGAGTGGGGGGAGGCTGATATTGCGGGACGTGTCGCTGATCTTGTCACCTTTTGTGTGCCGTGTCTGTCTGGGGAGTGCGGGGGCGCTTGCTTCCCTTCCTCTTTCTCCTGCCTGCTCTCTACTCAGGAGAGGGGACCGCGACGGGGATAGGGTCGCTTTTTGTTCGTCTGGATCCCCGCTTTCCGCCAAGCCTCAACCTTCCCATCTCTCCCGGTTAAAACTCCGGGGCTAGACCCCACGTCCCTTCTCTTTGTCTACTTTATTATAGCTGCCTTTCTTCCAGGCTCTTCCAATTTGCTTGCCATTTGCATACCTTTCACTTCTCCTTTTAACCCCAGCGGAGAGCCGGGGAGGAGAGAGGCGGGGAGAGGGGAAGGGGGGGGCGCTCTGTTACTTTCCTCTCTAAACGCTGTCGGAGCCGAAATGTTGAAATCGGGGTTGGAGCGGCGCAGAGATGGTCCCGGGCAGCGAGCGTGGCGCCCCTGTCCTGAGCTCCAGGGAATCTGGAGTAGGTCAAGTTGAGCGGGGTAAGGCGGCACCGGGAGACTCAGGGGGTCGGGGGTGGTGGTGGCAGAAGAACTGGTGCCCCAGCGTCGCGGGAGGACGGAGAGATCGAGGTCCGGGTGGGGGATGTTCTTGGGCAGCGGACTTGCAAGGCCGAGACTCTGTCAGTCATCGCTGGCCGTGTATGGTGTTGGACTGCTTCGATCTCGTCTTGGCTGGGTGGTACCTACAGTTCTGCCCCAGTTTGGCGGACTGGGGAGGGGGCAAAGGAGAGGTGAGAGTAATTGTTACTGGTTAGAATGGTGAGGAGGGCGGGAAGAGCTGCTATCTCGCCGGAACAGACGAGGAGGGGGGCGCGGGGTGGGGGGTGGGGGGTTGGAGAAGAGACATCACCCAAAGTCCAGTTTAGCGAGGTGTTGGTTGGTTCCTCTGGTGTGGCAGCCAGTTACTCCTCCTGCCGAAAGTGAACGCCGCTGGAGAGAGTGGATTTGGGGTGGGGGGGAGCGGGGAGGTAGAGGAAGAGTAGCTTTCGAGAGACTCCAGGTCTCCGGCCCCTCTCAGCCGTGTGCAAGTTGAGTGCTCCTGGCCGCCGAGAAAAGAACCAGGAGGAGGGGTTGGGCGACAGCCTTAAATAGCCCAAGGAGGCAGGTCGGCGTGTGAAACTGCTGCTGTTCTTGGCAATCCAGAACCCTACTCTGCCTGGGGGAAGGCTGGAAACTCACCTGCTTGTTTTAATTTTTCCAAGAAGGTCTGTGTTGTCTCCGTGAGCTTATAAAAACAGAGCAAGTACAGGATGGCCTCCTCTCAAAGTCAAGGCTAGAAGTTTCTTGTTTTGTGCTCTCTCTCTCTCTCTCTGCTGTCTCTCCTCCCACCTATACCCTCCCTTTAAAAAAAAAAGAAAGCATTTCCTTTTCTAAACTAGGTAGGCAGAGGTCTGTTAGCAGAATACGCATGAGCAGGGCCTGACAGGTGTGTTATGTCAAGAAAGACAGGTGCAAATTTCCTCTGTGTCTGTATGGTTCCAGACCACAATGCGTGCCCTGGGGTTGTAGAGATTTATGAAGCTGTGGTTGCCCTGGTTAATAGGATTGTGCGGGCTAATGGGAGTGGGCTGTTGTTATGTTTTGAGCCCTGCCATGTGAGTTCTTTGGTGGAGGGTAGGGGACAAGTTGTTATGTGTTTGTTTATTTTTCTTAAGGATGTTGGCAGGCTGCTGCTGAGGCTGTGTCTCAGGCTCCTGTCTGCCAGGCGGCTGAAAGTACCCCCACTTCAGGCAGCAGGTGGAGAGAGATTGACTTTCCCTTTGCTTCCGTCCAGTTTATGTCTATCTCCCAGGTCTGGGGAGGTGGGGGGGGGGTTGCCTTTTGTGTGTGTGTATTTTGGACAGCCGTGGGTGGTGTGTGTAACTGCCAAGAATACCAAAGTCAGTTTGAAAGTGTTACTGTTCGTAAAGCTTATCTTTTTAGCGTGCTTTCTCTGTGCCCAGAAAGAATAGGTATGTGCAATAAACTCTTTCAAGTCATATGTTAAATATTCTCATAAAGTGGAATGAGCCTGTCATTGTACCAGACCTGTGCCAGATGTTCTAGTTATTACTCTGATGGGGAAGGAAAATCTCAAGTCCGTGAGAAGTAACTGCTTTTTCTATCTGAGGCAAGATGCGGGCCGTCAGTTCTATGAGGAGTTTCTTGTGGGAACTTCTGAGTATTTTCAAAATGAAATGGGCTGTGTGCGGTGAGGAAGCAAAAGGGGAATACTCAGGTTAAGCTGTCCATACTGCGTAACTTGCCTATGTCTATATGATGGTAAATTAGATGACGGGAAGGACTGTGGCTTAATGTATGAAGGAAGATGTTGAAAATTCAATGTAAGCACTGTATCTGGATTCTTATCAGTTGATCTTGTAAATTTCACGTTACACAGGCTACTTCTTGAGTTGCATAGAATTAGGTTGGATGGTGAATGGTGATTGTTGGTTGGTTTTGTTGCTCGGGTGACGGTCATTGTTTCATGAAAATAAGCAAATATGTGTTATTTATTCTTCAGTCCTAAACATCAAACTTTGCCTGCAACACTTTCCTTGGATGCTTTTGAAGTTCTTGTATAATGAAAACGTCATCGATGGATGTGTTCTTTTGCTTATGTCTAATAAGGGTTATCTGTGCTGGCACTTAATTGATATTTTTATGTATCCATTATGCAGAATTCTATTTAGTTTAATCACCACCTTGTGGGGAAAAAAGTCAGGCATACATAACGTGCATCTTTGTTCCCACTTTATCTGTTTCCTAGCATTGGTCCTCTACAAGTGGCACTTGTAATTTTAAAACCTCCTCTAGCTGCCAGGCTTGCTGTTTGTTTGTTCAAAATGCAAATAGGCCCTTTCCCCCTTATTTTCTTATATCATGTCAGGAATCATCTTGCATGTGCAGTTGCTAATGTAAGACATGCTTCAGGTTCGGGGTTAACAAAAGAAATGATAAGATGTTATTGATTTCGTGATAGGGATGTGGTTTGTGCACGGTATGTTGTCATAGGGTTCTGATTAAGTACCTGTATACCTGGGAAAGGATATACGCATTAGGAATTTCTCAGACCTTGTTGCCTGGTGCCTTCTGAAGCTTCAGGGGACATTGAGAGTATTTCCAATTTTGAGAAACAGAAAAAAGAAAATGTGTTTTTTCTTGAGATTATGTCTCACTCTGATTTGCTAATTTGGTGAATTCTGACTTTTTAAATAAGTAGAAATGAGTAATTAGGCATGTGTCAGAAAACGTTCTGTGCTTATTTTGCTGGTGAAAAATGTATGGCATTTTTGATAGGATGGAGAGCTTTTTAATGAAACAGTGATGATCTGAGAACTCCGTTATGATAGTAAATTTTAACATCTAATACAAGATTTTGACGGTACGATCTTAGTTAATTTAAATATTAACCTAACACATCAAGTGAATTCTTCAAAATAAACATCAAAGGTTTTCCTAACCTGATAGGAGGCAGAAACACCTCCGAAGGAAAAGTTGCTAATTAGCAGAAATGAACTCTTGAATACAGTGAAGGGGACAGCTTCGTGATTGGAGTGGGTGGCGGGGGGGGGGGTTATCTAAATCAAATCATTAGATTTTTCCCCTTCAATGACTGATTTCCAGATTGATTTATTAATGATATTCCATTGGAAATTTCATAACCAGCTTGATCTGAGCAGAGAGGCCTATTCAGAGGTTGTTTTCAAAAAGAAGTAAAGGGTAAGCTTGAGCAATTTCTTCAAATAATTTTATCCACAAAGACAGATAATCTCAATAATCCAACCAGGAAACTGTGCCAACCTTACACTTCCTCTGTCTCATAAAAGATTTGTCTGAACTATCTGGATAATTACTGTAATGAAACACTTCTTTGTCCAGAATCTGGACTCCACAGAGATGCATAAAAGTTGCAGCGCCCTCCCCCAAATAAGTTCTTTATTAAAGTAAGAGCACTCAACCGCTTTCTACTTCACCCTGGAGTGCGCCTTCAAAATTCTTCACTGAAAGTTCTTTTCTCCTAACATGAACTCATCAGTTTCCTTAGGATTATGTGAAATAGAAGGTCAAATAATTCCAATTTTAATTAAGCCATCTTTTGGAGTAGTTAAAATCTGACTTGATTATACCTGGATGTTTGTTCTTAATAATTTGTGGGGAGGAGTCTGCTGTGCTGAGATATCCATTGCATAGGAATTATTAGAACATTTGTGTAGTTAGATGCCAAACGGTGCACCAAAAATATTTAATAGTAAAAATTATTCCTATAGATTTTCACATTAAGTAAAGAGGAGTTTACAAGGGTAAGATATGCGTATCTGATCAATAATACATTTGGATTCAAATTCAACGTCAGTATTTTTCTGCATACTTGCTGATATTGATGTTCATCCCTGTTGATTAAGAGGTTTCATGTTGCTTGGTTCAACTCAAAATTAATGTTAAAATGAAAATACAGGAAGACAGTAATGCTGGGGAAACAGTAGGCAGCAGGCAGAGAGGAAGACCAAATGTGAGATGGATCGACTCCATCAAGGAAGCTGTAGGCACAAGTCTACAGAAGCTGAGCAGGGTTGTCGAGGACCGAGCATTGGGGACATCAGTCATTCACGGGGTCCCCAGGAGTCGGAGCCGACTCCGCGGCGCGTCACATACACAAAAATCAGTAATAATTATAGCTGAAACATTCTGGCTTAGTACACATGTTGAGAAATAAAGGACTTTGAAAAATCTTAATGGACAGGACAGTATCAGTGATAAAGTCATTGCATGCAGAGCCTTCTCTGAATTCTGAATTGGGAAATCACGGAGTGCTCGGAAAGTGTTTTCAAGTGATTTAATTTGCATTGGAGTCATTTAACAGTGTGTTTTCTTATTTGGTAAGTGTATTTACATACATATCTTGTTTATGAAACGTTGTGCTAGTATACTGTCACTAGTTATAATTACTTAATCTTGTCTGGAGCCTCCATGGGTTATAAGCCCAATGTGCACTAATACCTTGATTTCTAAGTTTCGGTCTAAGCTATATGGAGAGAGATATTTCTTCATGCCTATTAATATAATACCTTGTCTTGCTGGATTATGTAATTTTTCCCATTTGTTTCATCCTATTTATTATGTCTCAGCTGGACATCTTACAACAAGACCTAAAAGTAATTCAATTCGCTTAGCCCACAACAGAAACGGACCATCATTTAATCTAAAAACGCTGACTGGTTGAAAGAGAATTGCAAAAACCAGAGTAGTTTGGTGAATCTGGAGGAAGTTACGGGAGACTGTGTTTTTGAAAAGACCCAACAAGCCCTGAAGACGAGAAGTATCATTTCTTTCCACCTTAGGAAGAGCACAGCCCTCCTCTTGGCTCCTGCATGAGGCAGGGATGCAGCTGTTGGTACCTAGGCTAGAGGAGAGGAAGTGCAGTTGACGCAGAGGTAGATGGCAGTCGGAAAGGAAGGATGCCTGGGGATGACCTTGTGCTCGTGTCTTGCACAGCCTGTCGTTGCTGAGCCTCTGTGGCAGAGGTGCTCTTCCCATAGCGAGGATGGGAAGGAGGAAAATCCAGTTTGGGTGTGAGGGTGAACAGGGGGGAGAAAAACACTGCAGAAAGTTTGTTCGATGTTTTCGTTGGAGAGCTGTGTGATCCTCAGGTGGCATTAAAGGGAAAAAGATGTGTACACAAACAGAACAGGTAAACATTTAAAATAATGGCAGTGAACTCTGTTTTGGGAAAGCTGATATGCATGCAGAAAAAGACTCTCCCTCAATATGCAAGTCTTTCTGAGCTTTGAAATAATTCATCTTTTTTCTTGTTTGTCTCAGGCTTTCCTTTTTTCCCCCTCCCACCTGACAGTTACACCTGATTTATCAGATCTAATATGTTAGTGAACGATTTGTCATTGTGGTTTTGTATTCCTGAAACCAATTTTATTATTCATGTGTGAGGGATTGCGATTATTCCAAATTCGATTTTGAACCCAATATTGAAGTTATGCAGGTCTGTTCCCATTCTACCTTCAGGACATTTTATCCTGAGGCATGTAAAAAGTACTTTATTCTCAAGCGTACAAAAAATATATTTAAAGAGGCATCATACTGCTTTCATGATCCTCTAAAACAGGCTCTTTTAAAATGTATCTTCCTACACAGAGCAGGAGCAAGGACTGCACGATGAAATCTTTCTCACTTAAAAAAAAAATACACGCCGCCATCTAAGCGCTGAGCATTTTCTTGATTTTTACAGGTTATTTCATGCTGAAATTATGCCTATTTGCATGGATAGTCATTCTTTAAAACTAGCCACAGATGCAGTCCTAGGGAGCACGTAGATGTTTTTACAGGTGAACCGAAAGAGATGGGCGCCGTTCCAGGCACTCTGCACGCTGCCTTTGGCAATAGACCCTGTTATTGTGAAGATGTGCTCTGTTTAAGCAAACGTGAAGTTTAATATTAGATAAACCCTGGGTGGAAAAAATATTCTCATTTTCTTCCTAAAATGTTAATTGCGAGCAAAAAAGAGGTGACATCTTATGTTTATGCCAAATTTGGGGTTAGCAACACTACTTAATAAGTCACCAAATGTGTCGAGTGCTTTTTATAAAATGCAAGGAGGGGTGATCTCTTTTTATATTGTGTTTCCAAGAAACAGTGGAAGTTCATAGGCAGAGAAGGTATTTCCTTTCCTCCCATATGTTGGAGTGATGTTATTGTCTTTCTTCTTTCTACATCTTTTTTGTCTGTTCTTCTGTTTGTTTCTTAAATCTAGCATATGAAATAAGATTCACAAGTGGCATGTGTTAAAGAGATTCTTTAAGCAGGGGAAGTGTTATTTTGGCAGGTTTTTGACAGAAGAAAACTAGTCGTGAACATGTAGTTATTCTTGTCTGACTCAATGTATTGATTTCTAAAATGTAACAATGTCATTCTTTTGCAGTGAGTTCAACTTTATAATTTGTCCTCAGAAAGACATCATGGAAATTTATAAATATTCTCATACGTACAATAAAAAGCCCAACAGATACCATCTTCAAAAGTGATTTTCCAATAGAAATGCATATCTATATCAAATAAGCAGTATTTGCAACATGAGTATTTTTGCATTTACTTCAGTGTTAAACTGACCATTTATGTTGGAAAGAAGCTGATGGGATTTCACATATAACAAAAATATTTTAAATTTCAGTAATAAAGGGTGTGTGTTTTAAATATTTGCATTTATGTTAGAGTCCTTTCCCTTTTGTAGCCTTAAAACCACAATAATTTTAATGCAGAAATGGAATTTTGCATCCAAATTTCACACAGTCTCAAAATATAACCTTATTTCTTAAGTATAGCCCACTTTTGTCTTCTTTCATAATGTCAATCTCAATGCCCAAAATTTAATCAATTGGTTGTCAGAGGCTGTGTACTTATAATCTACTATTTCTTCTGAAGATAAACAGTATCATTTTAGGCATTTGTGAAAGAGAATCATATTACTGGTGCTTAAGCAGTTTTTGCTTTTTTTTTTTTTAATCTTAATCCATCTTAAACCAGTGGAGCAGAAATATTTAAAAATGTTTCATTTCAAGCAGAGTGCATAATAAATTGCAATAATTGTAATGTGCCATAAATCCCAGAGCCTATGCATTTTGCATTTGATTCAGGATTGAGGTCAGGAAATTTGGAGAAATTTAAAGAAAATGATTCATCAGTCCTTTTGTTCTGTTGGCCAGGGTCCCGGGATTCTTGAGCTGTGCCCAGCTGACGAGCTTTTGAAGATGGCACAATAACTGTCCAGTGATGCCTGACCATGACAGCACAGCCCTCTTAAGCCGGCAAACCAAGAGGAGAAGAGTTGACATTGGAGTGAAAAGGACGGTAGGGACAGCATCTGCATTTTTTGCTAAGGCAAGAGCAACGCTGTTTAGTACCATGAATCCCCAAGGTTCCGAGCAGGATGTCGAGTATTCAGTGGTGCAGCATGCAGATGGGGAAAAGTCAAATGTACTCCGCAAGCTGCTGAAGAGGGCAAACTCGTATGAAGATGCCATGATGCCTTTTCCAGGAGCAACCATCATTTCCCAGCTGTTGAAAAATAACATGAACAAAAACGGTGGCACGGAGCCCAGTTTCCAAGCCAGCGGTCTCTCTAGTACAGGCTCCGAAGTACATCAGGAGGATATATGCAGCAACTCTTCAAGAGACAGCCCCCCAGAGTGTCTTTCCCCTTTTGGCAGGCCTACTATGAGCCAGTTTGATATGGATCGCTTATGTGATGAGCACCTGAGAGCAAAGCGCGCCCGGGTTGAGAATATAATTCGGGGTATGAGCCATTCCCCCAGTGTGGCGTTAAGGGGCAATGAAAATGAAAGAGAGATGGCCCCGCAGTCTGTGAGTCCCCGAGAAAGTTACAGAGAAAACAAACGCAAGCAAAAGCTGCCCCAGCAGCAGCAACAGAGTTTCCAGCAGCTGGTTTCAGCCCGAAAAGAACAGAAGCGAGAGGAGCGCCGACAGCTGAAACAGCAGCTGGAGGACATGCAGAAACAGCTGCGCCAGCTGCAGGAAAAGTTCTACCAAATCTATGACAGCACTGATTCTGAAAATGATGAAGATGGTAACCTGTCTGAAGACAGCATGCGCTCGGAGATTCTGGATGCCAGGGCCCAGGACTCCGTAGGGAGGTCAGATAATGAGATGTGCGAGCTAGACCCGGGACAGTTCATTGACCGAGCCCGAGCCCTGATCAGGGAGCAGGAGATGGCTGAAAACAAGCCCAAGCGAGAAGGCAGCAACAAAGAGAGAGACCACGGGCCAAACTCCTTACAACCAGAAGGCAAACATTTGGCCGAGACCTTGAAACAGGAACTGAACTCTGCCATGTCGCAGGTTGTGGACACTGTGGTCAAAGTCTTTTCGGCCAAACCCTCCCGCCAGGTTCCTCAGGTCTTCCCCCCTCTCCAGATCCCCCAGGCCAGATTCGCAGTCAATGGGGAAAACCACAATTTCCACACCGCCAACCAGCGCCTGCAGTGTTTTGGCGACGTCATCATTCCGAACCCCCTGGACACCTTTGGCAACGTGCAGATGCCCAGTTCCACAGACCAGACAGAAGCCCTGCCCCTGGTTGTCCGCAAAAACTCATCTGACCAGTCTGCCGCCGGCGCCCCCGCTGGCGGCCACCACCAGCCCCTGCACCAGTCGCCTCTCTCTGCCACGGCAGGCTTCACCACGTCCACCTTCCGCCACCCCTTTCCCCTTCCCTTGATGGCCTACCCATTTCAGAGTCCATTAGGTGCTCCCTCTGGCTCCTTCTCGGGGAAAGACAGAGCGTCTCCTGAATCCTTAGACTTAACGAGGGAGACAACGAGTCTGAGGACCAAGATGTCATCCCACCAC
The DNA here is from genome assembly GCF_022682495.2 of Desmodus rotundus. Lineage (NCBI taxonomy): Eukaryota > Metazoa > Chordata > Mammalia > Chiroptera > Phyllostomidae > Desmodus > Desmodus rotundus. The sequence continues at coordinate 86,516,889 of NC_071398.1, forward strand.
CTGAGCCACCACCCTTGTTCACCAGCACACCCACCCAGCACCGCGGAAGGGCTCTCCTTGTCGCTCATCAAGTCCGAGTGTGGCGATCTTCAAGACATGTCCGAAATCTCACCTTATTCGGGAAGTGCAATATCCTTTTCTTTTCCCCCTCCAGGGAAACCAAACAAAATGGGCTTCCCAAAGGGTCAGGTTTACACATGTGTAGAATAATGTAGACTAGTACCTTCTTAAGAATGCAGTGCTTCCTATTATTCAAAGTAATAAGCTTTTATCAGCATGCCTGTGGCGCTTCTGATCACACAAAACCTCCCCACTACACCGACATCGTTGCCACTTTCACAAGTTGCGAATCGCCCCAAAGAGCTGGTATTTCATAGGTGCCTTTCAGCGGGCTTTTCCTGCTGCTCTTCCTGTATTGTTTTCCTACCCTTTTTTTTTTTTAAGAGTAGAATCAGAGATGGAAAAACATCTCATTGTGATACTGAATTCTATCAGATACATACATTTTAAGAAATGGTAAGTTTTATAATGGCGTGAAGAGAAAAGTCCATTTCAGATCCCTGAGATGCTCTAAGAATTCTCCCTTGAAGCTGTGTACAGGCCCCTGGGCTGTGGAAGGAAGGCCCAATTCAGTCTGAGGAAGAGCATCGTATTGGTTGGAGGGATGTGGGTGTGGGAGGGCACTTGGGTTCTCTCTTTAATCTTGGAGTGAGACACTTTTTCTTTCTTATTTTTTTTAAAGGAAATACACAGGTACTGATTTATTCAGACGGCATCAGTCTCTCTCGTTCGCCCAAGGTCTGTTCTTTGGGGCCTGGTGCAGCTGCCTTCCATGCATGATTAACCTCTGTTCAGCCATACACAGAAATCTTTTGTCCTAACATACACAAAGCAAATTATTTTGGAAAGCGAGAGAGCACAATTAAATATAAAACTCAGCTGTATTCGACTTAAAATGGCTCTTTTTATGACTCTTTTATATTTTGAACCTGACTTTGATGTAGAGATGCCAGTTATAGTTTTTATTAGAGCTGTCTTGAACTCTGGCTATTATTTTTAACTGATGATTTCTTTTTTTTTCTCTGTAAATTGGTCCTTGCAGTAAATTCTTAAGAATCCTGTGGTCATTGGTGTTCTGGGGTAGTAGACTAGTAGCATTTGGGGGCAGGTAGTGGCATGTTTCTTTTATAATAAATTGCCAGATGGATATAAAATTTAGCAATTAAGTTGGCTGATGCTAAATTGAGGATTTTGAGCAATCGTCTGGATGGCTAGAAATTGGCATTTTCGTATCTAAGCCCACTCTAGAGGCCTCCACATTAGTGCGACGTCTCAGCTCTGGTGGAAATGTGCTTCCCCAGGCAGTGAAGGTCATCCTTAGGATACTGGTAAAGATTGCTGATACGGTACACGGGAGCCACTAGCGTGCGACTCACTTGGGCAGTTAAACACGTCTCTTTCCATGGTGAGGAAGAAGAGAATCATGTCGTGAGAGAAAGCAAGAGCAAGATGTTGAGGACCTAGCTCTAGAAGTGGAAACCGAGTTTTGGGTTGGTTGCGGATTTAACTTCTTTCAAAGACCTAAGATTTCGCTCACCTGTCATGAATCAAAACTGCACCAAGCTCCATGCCTTGCCCATTATGCGCAGGCGGTAAACATTGGTCAAAATGATTGGAATATAGCTGTTGGTGATGAGAAAGGCCAAGTAAGAAGATGCAACAGCTTGAATGTTTTTTACCCTTGGCAAGGAGAGCATCTTCTGACGCTCATAGCAGACAACTGTTGAAAGCTGGAACCCAAATCTCAGGGATCTTTTACTTCATTTTGAAGCCAATAGTAGTGATGGTGGGTGTTCTCTCTCTCTCTCTCTCTCTCTCTCTCTCTCTCTCTCTCTCTCTCTCTCACTCACACACACACACACACATACACACACACAGGAAAAGGACATGCCTATCTGGTGAATGTTTGAAGCCAGGGTTCAAAGTCTTCTAAGTCCACATTAATTAGTCCGTGTTTCTGTGTTAGCCTGTGCATTGTGATTGCCTGTCTGGGTGTGTGTGTGTTTAAGTCAGTTGGGTCTTCTAGGACAAAAATTGTTTTGATTGTTTTAAGTGTTGGCAATGCTGATTGTCTCACCCTCTCTAAATCCCCTGAGGAATTTTAAGGATTTGAACTGACAGCCGGTCCTTTTAGGGCTACGCATATCAAAGGCTTTAAAGAGAATATAGTTGCTTCTCCTTGAGATAAATAACTTCTCCCTCCTACCGACATGACATGAGATTCTATTAAACACTGGTCGTTTGGAAGCACCTGTGTTCATATAAAATGTTAGTTGCTTGTACCTGGAGGCGTTTCTCTCCTGTTGCTGAATAATTTGGGCCTCTTGTGGCAATTAATGATTACATTTTCCACCTTCTAGACTCCTCTCCTCTGTTTCTCTCTTTCCTCTACCACTTCACACTTTTAACCATTTATCTCACTGATATATGATTTCTTAGGAAGAAGATAGGCAAGCAATCTTTCCTATAGTCCACATAATTCTGAAGCCAGTGAGAGAGGATCTGAGTGTTGGTGAGGAAAAGGGATGCCTCTCCATCCTTGTACGGCCCTGAGTTCTTCCCTGGATTTCACCGATGGTGTGTAGGCAGAATTCTCAAGCGCTTAGTTGAAAGAAATCTGGGAACCGCAGTGAGTGGTGTCTTACTTCAGTTTTAGGTATATAAGCCCATACGTGAACCTGTTGTACCGTTACTCCTAGAAAAGATCAGTAGGAATGAGATGAAATGGTACCACTATAATCGTCGTCATTATGTTTTTATTTTTAGTTCATGGCTTTCCAAGGTGTAATGAATAATTTAATTCCAAAGGAACAATTCTTTCCCACTCCAAAGGGCATCATCTGTTTCTCTGAACCAAGTAGCCAAGGCAAGAACTACTGAGAACACCAGCTTACCCGGTACATCCATTTAATTTCAGCACATTAAGCATATGTGTTCTATACAACAGAACGCACCTCCTAGTTTTCCCGACTCATAGAAAGGAAATGGTGAACGTGTGCGTGGCAAACGGAATGTCAGTGCACCTGCTCACGTCTTGGATATAAAAAGTGTGTTCAGTATCTTTGCAAATGAATCCATTTAATCAAATATTAAGTTTTATTCAAATCCCAAAAGAAACAGCCAGCCAATTGTTTTTCTTCGTGATGTTCCTTGTCACTCATCCTCTTTGCATCTCAAGAAAAATAGCCTTGTTTAAGCCTCAAGCATTTGCATGCACCCAGTTAAAGCACAAGGGGAGGATTATCAACCGTTAAGAAGTGCAGGTGAAGAAACTGAGCCTGCTCTCTGTGTGTGGCAGCCAGCTTCCCTCACTGGACTTCTAGGGAGAATGCTAACAATACCTGAAGAAGTTTAGAAAGGAACATAGTAATTTGAAGCTAAAACCCACCGGAAAACCTGGGTTAAAAATGAATTTCTAAAATGCAAAATAATCCATAGAAGTTGATCATTCACATTTTTAAGAAGCCTTGTGGGGCCATAGTAGTTCTATTAGCTATAGGGAAACATGTATATTAAAGACTGAAAGACTCTGGGTTCCTACCATCATGAAGTAAATCAAAAAATATTTATCCCCCGGGTTATGTTGAACTTCTTAGCGGAGCAACAATTACTTGCTCTATCATTTTCATGCAATGAGATAATTTAGATCCCTTCTCCCCATTTAAGGTTTCCCAGGGGGGCCAGCCTCTTAGAAAGATACCGAATCAGAGCAGAAGGAGAAAAGCTACAACTCTGAGTTTCCAAGTGGTTTTAGAAAGTATAAGTAAGCGGTCCCAATGCGCTTGGTTGGAAACGCAGCTCGTAAAATCTCTCGCCACAATTCAGAGCTCAATTGGAAAAAGAGAAATTTCTTCCCCCTGCCTTCACAACCTATTATCCTCCCATTTGCCTTTTTGCTGCCTCTGCCGCTCCTCCCGGGGGCCGCGTGTAGGTGAGGGTGTAGTGTGCTTGGTAAACAGGCAGCACGCAGATTCTCGGGTTGTTTGAACACCGCTTTAGGCCCCGCCGTAGCACTCTGCTTCTCTGATCTTTTATACTCCCGAGCAGATGTCTTTCATTAATTTATGGATTTATCATCTCTTCTTTTTTCCCTTTTTCTTTTTCTTTTTTCTTTTTTTTTTTTTACACCTGGCAGCTGTCTCAAGTTTCAGCAGTTATTGTCTACTTTGCATTGCACATAGAATTGAATGTCATCTGTCTTCACAGAGCTATGGCTAAGAGAATTGAGGCAAAGCCACATGAGCTGCCTGGACAGATCTTGTTTGCGTTCCATCCCCCCCTCCCCCCGCCCCCCCTTTACCTCCTTAATATTTATTTGTGCTCATTTTCTTTCCTGGCCTTGAATGGGGCTTAGCTCGTGTTCAGTACAGCTGTATGTTTACTGAATCTATTCCATCATGAGTCATTGTGCGTGTGTAAGTATCCTGGAAACAGCTAGTGCTTTCTTGGAAGAACAGTTGCTTTTCAGCACAAGCACTTAAAAGGGAAATTAACCAATTGGTCAGTTCAGATTTATTTTGAGGAGGCAAAAAAAGGATTATCTAACTGTTGGCTTTTAAATGTTTCATTAGCTATTTTTAATAGTTTATTAGGAACATATATTTTATGGGAATTTTATCTCAATTACACGATGAGCGAGAGAGAAAGATTTAGTCTGTGTTCCATTTCAACTGATCGATTCCAAGTATTACCAACAGGAAACGTTTCAAAGCAAAAACAGACTTGAGAAATCAAATCAGAATGATTTTTTTTTGTGAAATAAAAGCCTCTGCATCCCCAACAAAATAAGATGGATAGTTTGCCTTGTCTTTTAAGTAAAAAAGAACGAAACCATTGTAGCAAAATTTAAATGTATGGGAAGCTTCAGGAAGTTTCTCAGTGGCTCTTTAATTGTCTGAGAACCACAGCAACAGAATTTGTTTTGTATGAGACCAAATTGTAAAAGATTTAGGATTTTTCCTACTAATAGTTCAACGTTCCAGGTTGTTTTCATGTGGCCATCTGAAAAAAAAAAGAAAAAAGATTAGAACCCAGATCTAAGAATGTTTGTCGAAGTTTGGACATACCTAAAACTCTTATCACGAGGCAATAGGAGACAGCTTGCAACTATTATTTCACTTATCCATTTGGACAGATGGTCCTGAAGGGTGCTGTGTTCCTTTCGTCTTCTCTATCTGTCTAATGGAGGTTACTGGAGGGCCTTTCAGCTCTTTCCTTGGCACAAAAAGTATGTCAGTCATAAATTATCGTCTTTGTAATCATTAAGGATCTCAAACAAAAACTCAAGTTCAGTTAAGCTGCTTTGGCTTGCAGATATAAAATCAAAATTTCTTGCTTCAGCGTTTATTTTCGCTGGAGGAAAAAAAACAAACAAACAGTATTTAACTCTTCTATTTACAAACCAAGGTGATCATTCACAAATTTGCATGATATTAAATGGCATGCTAATCACCTTCTCAGCAGAATATTTGGTTAAACACCCTGTTAGAAGTCGTCAAGAGCTTATCAATATTAATTCGATGGTGCTTCTATAGTAACTTCCTGGTTTCCCTGGTTCATAAAGATCGCTCACGCTGTACTTGATGGAGTCACTCGGAAACCTTTCCCTTTCCTAAATATCTGCGTTCATCAGACCTTTTTTTCATACAGTGTGAAATTTTTGTCGGGTAGTGAAGTACACATGCACACGTGCGCACACACACACACACACACACACACATTTTTCTCTTTTTTTTTTACCTTATTTTTTCCTAATTTTTCCCAGACTCTCTTTTAAGAGAAAATCCTTAGAGAAGCTTCTAGGAAGGACCCTTAATTGACCTTGTGGGGGACCACATTGATTTTCTCCACGTGCATCTTCATTTCTGATAAATTATAAAGCCATTAATTTGCTGAGGAAATGGCAGGGCCAGGCTGCGGCACAGATGTGACCAGAGCCATCCCAGCTCCGAGTCTGCTGAGGAGTGCCAAGAATCTGGGGGAGAATCAGGAAGCCTGGATTGTTATGGTTAGCCTTACATTCTCTCGGGAACTGTTTTAGTTGCTGCTGTTTACAGATCTAAAAGGTAATGATGTTTCCAGATAAATAGGCCTTCTTATTTTGGGTAAGTGGCCATTTATTGATCTGCTAACCCACAGTTATCGATTTGTTCGCCCCAACCACTGTGCTGCTCTCCAAGCAGTTAACTATAAATCCAGGAAAGGCAAATTGTATTTGGTTTTGAATCTTTGCTTTGACAAAAGCGGCACCCCCTCCCCCAAAACAACCCCTCCCCAAATTTAGCTATTATTTAAAAGGACACAATGAAAAGGATATACTAATAAGATAGGAAGAAAGTGAGTCAAGATGCTCCATTACATTAGCACTAAAAGGTAAAATGCGAAGCTTGCCCGACAGTTTTCAAAATAATGCATTTGGTGTTTTCACGTACATTAGTATAATAATTTGATGTAAACTGCAGAGCGTGGAGAGAAAAATCAACAACTGTAATTGTGAAGAAGAAAAAACTGTCACGATAAGAGTTGGGTGGCACATATTGGGTGCATTTGTCTCCTTAGCAACAAGTGAATGTATAGATATTGGAAGGACCTCAGACAGGGGCCCTGTTTTGCCATCCTCACCACAAAGTAGTCAAGATTCTGCAACTACATTGTGCATCCTCACCGTGGCACTTGACAGTTTCTGACAGGCAGTGGGCATTTCAAGCAAGCGGCAGCAAGTCAGGGATGCCTTCCTTAGTCCGTGCCGTTTACCTTCCAGAATTCCCACGGCTGCTTGGTGGGCCTCCAGACTCCCGGTGGTGGGGAGGCGGTTGGTCCTGTGTTTAAAGCTATGTTGTCCTTAACCAATTGCATCCTACATGCAGGAAGGATTGTCACCCAATCACTTGAAAAAAGCAAAGCTCATGTTCTTTTATACTCGTTATCCCAGCTCCAATATGCTGAAGACCTACTTCTCCGATGTAAAGGTAGGGATGTTTTGTATTACAAATTTTTTTTTCAATTTCTGTGCATGTCATCGTGATTTGAGCTCTTGGGAGTGTCGGTGGAGATGAGTGGGGAATCAGTTCACTGATACACCTGCGTTGTATCGATTTCATGCGCTTGTCCTTCTGTGGAAAGCTGGGCCAAGCACAGCCGCTCCCTGCGTATTAAGACCACAGGGCTAGTATTAATAAGTCACACGGTTTCCATGGTAGTCGGGGAAACTTAGCCTCTGCCTTTATGTCTTAGTAACTTCTTGGAAGAAGTTTCAGCTGGTACTGAATGGGTGTGCTTCAGAGGGTGTTTTTCTTCTTCCCCCTCCTCCCAGCAACAGTACACTGTTTCTGTTTTTATTTCTGTTACTTTCCCCGTATTTGTCCTCATCAAAGCAAACTCTAGCACCTCTTTATCCCCCCTGCCGAAAGGGAGTGTACATTGAAATTCTCTATGCAGTAGCTGCTTAAAAACAAAAGTGATGATTGTCTCTTATTTACAACTTAATTTGTTGTTGATGTAGAGTACACTGAGCATAAGGAGAATGAATAAAGTGACAGATTCAGGACACATTATTCAAATGAGGATATGAAAGCTGTCGGCCCTACAGCTGCAGCCTCCCTCATTCTACAGAATGTGGGGACCTCCTGGTTCTGTGTGCGTGTCTCTGTGTGCGCCTGGGTGTGGGTTTTAAGTAATTGTCTGCCTCAACTTGATGTTGTGTTAATCATCTGTAACTTTTTAAAACATAGATTGGATTTTGATGATGATAATGACACGCCTGGTATCATTATCCAAGGATCTTGCTAAACATTACATTAGCTGAGATTAGTTTACTAGGGTTGGGTGCTTTCTCGCCCACCCTCCCCTCCCCACCCCCACGTGTACAAGTTCCTATTTCTGTCACTGAGCAGCCCCAACAAGCTCATTTCTCCACACGCCCCTGTACGCGTCGTGTTTTGAGCCCAATGCCCACGTTGCCTCATTGGCCTCCTTCTGCAGGCCCACTCATTTCAGTTTCCTTCACTGGTGTTTTATTTGGCCCTATAAGGAAAGTTCTGTTTTCCCTTTGAATTGTGTATCCACTTCGGCCTTTTATCTTTCTCCTTCCCTGGCTGAGCTACTTAAGTGGAAGGCATGTTTTCTCCTCACTCAGTGCCAACAAACCGGACAGGATGGGGAAGGCAGAGCAAGGCAGTAACTCACGTGGCTGGTTGGGAATCATTCGGCGCAGAAAAGGCGGAGGGACACAGGAGGCCAGGAAAAGGGTTTGGACTCTGTAGAGGACCATCTAAAAGAGACAAATTAAAGGGAATTTGTCAGCTGGTTGAGGACCAGCCAGCTTCCAGAGCCTAGTGGAAGCTGGCAAAGTTCTTTCAGAGAATCCTCCCAATACTCCAGTTCTAGGAGGGAGGGGACCAAAGTGGTATTGTGCACACGTGCGTGTCTGTGTATGTGTGTGTCTGTGGGACCTCCTTCACTGCACTTAGCACGGGCATTCGCAGTGTTGTGATATCATAATGGCAATGCCTTATGTTATTTATGTAGACCTTTCATCCAGAAGGAGGCCAAAGAGCTGTTCGAACTGCATAGGTAGGGATCACTCACCTGCCACTGAAACGCAGCCACCGGGAGGGTGGGAAGCAGCAGCCATCCTGAGCCACCGTCACTACCCAACAGTAGATGTGAATACTAGAAGCAGTCCTGTCTGCGTGCGTGTGTGCATGCGGTGGGGGGAGGAGCACGGGTGGGGAAGACGGTTGGTATGTAGCTTTATAAATACTCTGCAGTGGAAACCCACAGGAAATTGTCCCCATTGCTTTATCATACACCCCGTAATTCAGCTTTTCAAATGATCACTTACTCTATGTAAGTAACAATTGAATATTGGGTCAATATTTTATTTTACAAAGTACTAATATTCAGATTACGGATTCCTATCCATACCCTGCCCATACTGGGAGAGAAGGCTGTTAAAGTGTGCATGAGTTGGGTTAACTCCCAATTATCTACACTAATGGAGGGGGAACAGGGCAAAGCAGAGAAAATCACCAAAGAACATTTCTATGTTTTTTGGAATGAGTCATAGATTTTTAACTTTACTTATTATGGGTTTTTTTTTTTTGGCTAGCGATAAATGAATTTGTATTCCCTGAGTTGACACTAATGATAACAGAAAATCATATAGAAAAGGAAAGATAGTCCAGGCAGAGAGTTCCAGAAACTTTCTAGAAAACAATGGCAGAGCATTCTTGTGTTTCTTTAATATTAAGGAAAATGCAGAATTCGAATGTGGACAGTGTAATATTCATACACATGTATATGGACATTATACCATATATAGTATGTATATGTACCTCTATACGTATACACACACATCTACATCTAGATACAGGTGTAGATGTATAGAATTGAGAGAGCTCTAGAAATCGGGGCAGGGACCTTAGGGTTTTATCCAAAATAACACCCTGCATCATATCTCTTGCAGAAGACACATTCCTGTGTCTAAAGGCCAAGTAATACTTGTCACAAAGACACACAGCCTATACTTCAGTGTGGCCGCCTTCATCTAAGAGAACATTTCTAATTCTAGCAAAATGTACCTTTTCAAATCTTAAAGTCATTTCGTCTCACACAGTAACCAGAAGTTAGTTTCGTGAGTGAAATCCGGGAGAAATAACATTTTGTTTCAGGAATAAGGTGTAGCCTGGGAATCCTCAAAGACACAGTTGGGAGGTGGCGCTGGGCTGAGTTGATCCTCACACCAGCTCCAGAAGCTGAGCCCAGCCAAGGGGATGCACCCTCCTCTGTATTTTGCCTTAGGAATGGATACAGTGAGTAACTCTCCACCAGTGACTTCCATCTGGGTGAGAGGGAAATGCTTTTAAGTTAGCCTTGGAAAGGAAGAGGAAGGGGGCAATCCTGTGCATCAGTTCAGACTTGGGCTTGGTGAGGGAAGTTGTTCTACAGG